>NC_089506.1:68399100-69825350 GCF_036850995.1 Saccopteryx leptura | reverse complement strand
ATACTATAATAATAAGGAATTTTAATATCCCACTAAAATCAATGGATAGCTCCTCCAAACAGAAAATTAACAAAGAAACAGCAGCCTTAATCAACACACCAGAACAACTGAATTTAATTGATATCTTCAGAACCTTTCACCCCAAAGCAGTAGAATGTATATATATATTTTTTGTGTGTGTGTGTGTGACAGAGAGAGATAGATAGATAGACAGATCAGGACAGATAGACAGGAAGGAAGAGAAATGAGAAGCAATAATTCTTTGTTGTGGTACCTTAGTTGTTCATTGATTGTTTTCTCACATATGCCTTGACTGGGAGTATAGCAGAGCAAGTGACCCCTTGTTCAAACCAGTGATCTTGCGCTCAAGCCAGCAACCTTGGGCTTTAAACTAGCAACCTTTGGGCTCAAGCCAGTGACCATGGGGTCATGTCTATGATCTTATGCTCAAGCCAGTGACTTTATGCTCAAGTTGTTGAGCCTGCCCTCAAGCTGGCAATCTCAGGATTTTGAACCTGGGTCCTCTACATCCCCGTTCAATGCTCTATCCACTGCTCCGCAACTTGGTCAGGCAGAATATACATTCTTTTTGAGTGCTCATGGTACATTTTCTAGAATGGACCACATGTTAGGACACAAAACAAGTCTCAATAAATTTAAGAAGATTGAAATCATGTCAATCATCTTCTCTAATCACAGTTGCATGAAACTAGAAATCAACAACAATAGTAAAACTAAAAAATATTCAAACACTTGGAGGCTAAATAGCATATTATTAAATAATGAATGGGTTAACAATGAGATCAAGGAAGAAATAAAATTTTTTTTTGAAACAACCACAAATCTATGGGACCCAGCAAAAGCAGTCCTAAGAGGGAAGTTCATAGCATTACAAGCATACCATAAGAAGCAATAAAAAGTTCAAATTAATAGCTTAACTCTGCACTTGAAAGAACTGGGAAAAGAACAACAAATAAAGCCCAGAGGAGGTAGAAGGAAGAAACTAATAACAATCAGAGGAAATAAATTACATAGAAGCTAAAGAAACAACACAAAAAAATTAATGAAACCAAGAGCTAGTTCTTTGAAAAGGTAAATAAGATTGATGAACCTTTAACCAGACTCATCAAGAAGAGGACTCAAATAAAATTAGAAATGAAAGTGGAGAAGTAACAACTGACACCACAAAAATAGAAAGGATTGTAAGAAAATACTATGAAGATCTATATGCCAAAAAATTGGACAACCAAGGTGAAATGGATAAATTCATAGAAACATACAATCTCCCCAAACTCAATCTGGAAGAATCAGAAAACCTAAACAGACCACTCACAACAAACGAGATTGAAACAGTTATCAAAAAACTCCCAGCAAACAAAAGTCCTTGGACCAGATGGCTTCACAGGTGAATTTTACCAAACATTCAAAGAAAAATGAACACTATTCTTCTCAAGCTATTCCAAAAAATTCAAGAGGAGGGTAGACTTTCAAATTCATTTTATGAGTCAAGCATTATCCTCATTCCAAGCCAGGTAAAGACACTACAAAAACAAAACAAAACAAACAAAACTATAGACCAATATCCTTGATCAACATAGATGCTAAAATTCTCAACAAAATATTAGCAAACCAGATCCAGCAATACATTAAAAAGATTATACACCATGATCAAGTGGGATTTATTCTGGGGAATCAAGGCTGGTACAATATTTACAAATCAATAAATGTGACTCATCACATAAACAAAATGAAGGATGAAAATCACATGATTATAGCAATAGATGCAGAAGCAGCATTTGATAAAATCCAGTACCCATTTATGATAAAAACTCTCAGCAAAGTGGGAGTATAGGGAACATAGCTCAACATAATAAAGACCATCTATGACAAACTGACAGCCAACATCATACTCAATGGGCAAAATTAAAAGCAATCCCCTTAAAATCAGGAACAAGACAAGGGTGCCACCTTTTATCACTCTTATTGAACATAGTTCTGGAAATCCTAGCCATAGCAATCAGACAAGTTGAAGAAATAAATGGAATCCTGTTGGAAAAGAAGAAGTAAAGCTGTCATTATTTACTGATGACATGATACTGTATGTAGAAAACCCTAAAGTTGCAGTCAGAAAAATTACTAGACCTGATAAATGAATTCAGAAAGGTGGCAGAATATACAATAAATATTTGTAAAACATTTGCATTTTTATATACAGCAATACAGTGTCTGAAAGAGAAATTAAGGATACAATTCCCTTCACTATTGCAACAACAACAACAAAAATAAAGTACCTAGGAGGTAAAATGACACATGAGATTGAAACGGTTATCAAAAAACTCCCAGCAAACAAAAATCCTGAACCAGATGGCTTCACAGGTGAATTTTACCAAACATTCAAGAAGAACAAACACCTATTCTTTTCAAGCTATTCCACTTGTACTCAGAACTTGAACCTTTACACTTGTACTCAGAAAACTGTAAGACATTGAGAAAAGAAATTAGGGAAGATACAAACAAGTAGAAGCATATACTTTGTTTATGAGTAGGAATAATAAGCATCATTAAAATGTCTATACTACCCGAAGCAATCCATAGATTTAATGCAATTCCTATTAAAATATCAATGGCATACTTCACAGATCTAGAACAAATATTCAAAAAATTTATATGGAACCAAAAAGAACCAAATGGCCTCAGCAATATTGAAAATGAAGAACAAACTGGGTGGTATCACATTTCCTGATATCATGTTATACTACAAGGCCAGTGTAATGAAAACAGCTTGGTATTGGCATAAGAACAGGCATACAGATCAATGGAACAGAACAGAGAACCCAGAGGTAAACCCACACCTTTATGTTCAATTGCTATTTGACAAGGAAGGCAAGAGTATACAATGGAGTAAAGAGAGTCTCTTTAATAAATGGTGTTGGGAAAATTGGATAGCTACATGCAAAAAAAGTGAAAGTAGACCACTAACTTACACCATTCACAAAAATAAACTCAAAATGGATAAAAGACTTACTTATAAGTCACAAAAACATAATCATCTTGGAAGAAAACAAGTAAACTCTCTGACATCTCTTGTAGCAGTGTTTTTGCCAATATATCTCCATGGGCAAGTGAAATAAAGGACAAAATAAACAAATGGGACTATACCAAACTAAAAAGCTTTTGCACAACAAAAGACATCATTAACAAAATAAAATGACAACCCACACAATGTGAGAACATATTCATCAATAAGTCTGATAAGAGGTTAATAACCAAAATTTGTAAAGAACTTCTAAACTCAACACCAGAAAGGTAAGCAATCTAATTAAAAAATGGACAAAGAGGCCCTAGCTGGTTGGCTCAGTGGTAGAGCATTGGCCCAGTTTGTGGAAGTCCTGGGTTTGATTTCCAGCCAGGGCACAGAGGAGAAGTGTCCATCTGCTTCTCTACCCTTCCCCCTCACCTCTCTCTCTGTCTCTCTCTTCCTGCAGCCAAGGTTCCATGGGAGCAAAGTTGGCCTGGATGCTGAGGATAGCTCCATGGCCTCCACCTCAGGCGCTAGAATGGCTCTGGTTGGATCAGAGCAACGGCCCAGATGGGCAGAGCATCGCCCCCTGGTGGGCATGCCGAGTGGATCCCAGTAGGGCACATGCAGGAGTCTGTGTCTTTGCCTTTCAGCTTCTCACTTCAGAAAAATACAAAAAAACAAGAAAAAACAAAAATAAAACAACAACAAAAAGAAAGATGGGCAAAGGACCAAAGGACCTGAACAGACACTTCTCCAAAGAGGCCATACAGATGGCCAATAGGCATATGAAAAAATGTTTAACATAATTAATTATCAAAGAAATGCAAACTAAATCCATAATGAGATATCACCTCACACCTGTCAGAATGGAACTCATTAACAAATCAACACACAATAAGTGCTGGCGAGGTTATAGAGCAAAGGGAACCCTCCTGCACTGCTGTTGGGAATTCAGACTTGTGCAGCCACTGTGGAGAACAGTATGGAGATTCCTCAAAAAATTAAAAATGGAACTGCCTTTTGACCCAGCTATCCCACTGTTAGGAATTTATCCTAGGAGTCCCAAAACACTGAATCAAAAGACCATATGCACCCCTATGTTTATTGCAGTATTGTTTACAATAGCTAAGATCTGGGAACAGCCCAAGTTCCTGTCAGTGGACAAATGGATTAAAAAGTGGTGGTACATATACACAATGGAATACTACATATCTGTGAAAAAGAAAATCTTACTTTTGTAATGGCATGGATGGACCTGGAGATTATTATGCAAAGTGAAATAAGCCAGACTGAGAAAGGCAAATATCATATGATCTCACTTGTATGTGGAATCTAATGAACAAAGTGAACTAAAGAATGGAATAGAGCCAGAGGTGGAGTCACAGGGAGCAGAGGGACAGCAGTCAGAGGGAAGGGAAATGAGGGGATGGGATCAGAGAAGGTAAAGGGATTAGTGAAATTATATATACATAACACATAGAGATACAGATAACAGAACAGCAAATCCCTGAGGGAAGGGGGGAGTCAAGGGGAGGAGGTGTAATGGGGGGCATGTTGTTGGAGAGTGAAGGTGTTAAATTGAGTGGGACATCTGAATCCATGTTAACATAATAAATTAAAAAAAAAAAAGGCCTCAGCAGAGGTCCTGACTGGGTAGTTCAGTTGTTTAGAGCATCATCCCAATGTGCAAGGTTATGGGTTTGATTCCCAGTCAGGGCATACACAAGAATCAACCAATGAATGCATAAATAAGTGGAAGAACAAATCAATGTTTTTTTTTCTCTCTCTCTCTCCAACATTAATAATTTAAAAGAAATTTTAAAAAGACCTCAGCTGAAACTGAGACTGAAATAGTTCCATTTAAGAACCGTTTCACACTTATATTTTAAGAGTTACTAACCTGTCCAGACTACTAAAAGAAAAAATATTCCCCAAAGGAACACTTAAAAGATGACAATGAGTGTTTGGTTTTGCATTTTTAATTTGTGTAAATACAAATTTTGAATGTTTTTAAAAGTTTATTTTTTGATTAGTGTAGGTATTTTTGTTATACTCCAGGAATGGAGTCTTAGTTTTACAGCACTGTGTTTTTATAAGGTCAGGGGTCCATTTAGACTATGATCAGGAAATGGTTATTCATGTTTTGTCCAGAAATTTTCACTGTTGGTACAGGACTCAAAGGTGGAAACCATGGAGAAGAATACACCTCAACATGTGGAGTTCCTTCTAAAACAGCCATGCACGAAGACTAGTGTCTTCTTCTCTTACGTGCTCTTCCATACAGAAGCAGACTGAGGTCTGTTGAGGCCCCGGGCACAGAAGAAAACGTTGGGTCTCTTACATTAGAAAAAAGTACAAAGTTGGGTTTTTGCTGGGCCCTTCAGAAGTTGGCGCCCAGAGCGCCTGCCGTTAAATCCACCTTGCTTCCATAGATGTGAAATTAAGACTTCTTTCTACCTTCTTAATTTCTCCCCTTGGCTCTCTTTAGAACATAAAATGGTGTTCCATCTTGCATGAAAAAACTACCATTTTCTGCAGCCTTAGTTGTGTCTGGAATCCAGCACAGTGAATCAGCAGGTGGCCACCAGGGGGCAGCTCTATACAGTTTTTTGGGCTTAATTCTGTAGGCACTGGGGAATTATGTAAGGTTTCAGAGCAGGGGAGTGACCTAGTGAATGTGCGTATTAGGAAGATGAATTTGACAGTCAGGCTGAAGGGGACAGAACAGATGCAGAAAGTCAGATCTGGGGCTTCCGCAGTGATTCGAGAGCAAAGAGGGGTGGCAGTGACATCAAGATAGAGCCCATGAATAGAAAAGAAATTCAGAGACTCTGTTAAAAAAAGAAATGTGAACTCAGGACTGCTCCACTGATTGGATACAGAGGGAGGAAAAAATGTACAGCAAGTTTTCTGCTTTGAGAATATTAATCCTGAAAATGGAAACAAATCCACTCAAACATTTCCCCCCTTATGTATAGTCCATTGAATTTTTAATGAAATTTATTAATAATTTGAGGGTAGTCCTGAAATACTCCTCTATCCAGGAGGCTTTAAGGAAAAGTTTGAACTTTAGTCTGTGGACAGTTTCTGGAAAAGGAATCAGAGTAAGGCAAACATGTTGTCTACCCTTCTTTCCTAGCTTCCCAATTTTTTTTTCCCTTCATTAAATGGTGAATGTTTGGAGAAACCCGGCCCTGACTCTAAATCTCTAGTGAGTTGGGAGACAAGCCAGTGGAAATTGTGTCAGGACAGGACTTTGCCTCTGGAGATCATTGAGTTACTACTCATGTCCATGTTGCTTCATGGAGCTTACAACCTCACCGTATTAGTAAGACATGTATTAAGAGAAAACATTTCCTCAAACATAAATACCTGCTAAATGTTTCTCAGGGGAGATCCCGATGTATTAGAATTTTAAGTCAGTGATGCTGCTGAATGTTTTACAACTTGAAGGAAGAAGCCCAAAAGGTAGAAGCTAGAAGCTGGACTGTGACAGACAACGCTCTTAACGGGACTGCTGTATGTTTTGAAGTTTTCAATTTCTATCTTGCAATTTATTACTGTTTAAACTAAATTTTATTTTTTCTTTATTTCTATACTTCCACTGTTTTGGTTGGAGTGAAAGTGGGAAAGACAAGATACTACAGTTAAAGACAAGAAATTTTGAGGTTTTGCTACTGGGGAATATGAATCAATAGTTATGCTGTAGAATTCTGGACAAAGAGCATTATGCCAGACCTTTAAATCATGTAGGTAATTTCAGCCAACAGGCACTTAAAATAAAGATTCTCAGAAGCTGTGTGTGTGTTGTTTCTTTGTTATAGCTAGCTGGAATCACTGGCCTACTGCACATGTTGTGTCCAGTGAGGTCACTCAGATGGTGGCCCTGACCCTGCTTGGGTTGTCTAGACTGCTTTTTTGCCATGATCTTAAAAGTCTCCATCACTCACTACTCATGTGCCTATGGGCCTAGTAGAGAAATGCCTTTTCTTTTATATCTTCAAACTATTCCGAATCCAATTATTTTCCACCTACTTATTGCTACTACTGACACACCACCATGATCTCTGACCTGGATTGCTATAATTCCTTTCACTAGTCACCTTGAAGCTAATTTAGCCGTCCCTACAGTCTGTTTCTCAACACTGCAGCCAGGAAAACTGGCTGTACACTTACATCATTGCTTAGCTGAAAATTCTGCAGTGGTTCCTGATTTCACTTTTTTTTTCTTTTTCTTTTTCTTTTTTTTTTTTTTTTTGAGAGAGAGAGAGACAGGAACATAGAGCTGCTCCTGTATGTGCCCTGACCAAGGAATCCAACAGGTAACCTCCGTGCTTGGGATGACACTCCAACCAACTGAGCCATCCAGCCAGGGTTTAATTTTTATTGATTTTCAAAGACCGAGAGGAAGGGAGAGAGAAGGGACTGGGAAGAAAGCATTCATTTGTTGTTCCCCTCAGTCGTGCATTCATTGGTTGTTTTGTGTCTGTGCCCTGATCAGTGATTGAACCCACAACCTTGTTGTTTTGGGACAACGCTCTTGACTCTTCTTTTTTTTTTTGTGACAGAGACAGAGAGAGACAGAGAGAGGAATAGGCAGACTGGAAGAGAGAGAGATGAGAAGCATCAATTCTTTGTTGCAGCACCTTAGTTTCTCAGCGATTGCTTTCTCATATGTGCCTTGACTGGGGGGCTACAGCAGACCAAGTGACCCCTTGCTCAATCCAGTGACCTTGGGTTTAAGCTGATGAACCTTGCTCAAACCAAATGATCCCACGCTCTAACTGGCGACCTTGGGGTTTTGAACCTGGGTCCTCCGCGTCCCAGTCCAACGCTCTATCTACTACGCCACCACCTGGTCAGGCTCTTGCCTCTTAATTGAAGACAAAGTCTTTAATAAAGACTTGAAGGTCTTTTCTACTTTGGCCTCATGTCCTGTGTCTCACCCGTTACACACTTCACTTTCTCATGCTTACCTAGATTACTGCTGGCATGAGAAACGCCAGCCTCCTGCAAAGTGGGAGCTTTAGGAGAGGCCAACCTTGCTGCCCAGTTTTAAACGGTAAATGTCTCTCTCCACCACCTCTGAGCTGAGTTTTTCCACCTCCCCCCATAGCATTTACCTCTATGATTCTAATGCACTATGTAATTTACACACTATATTTTAAAATCTGTGTGTTTCTCATCATCCACTGGAATGTAAGGTCCATGAGGGCAGGAATTCTTAGTTTTGCTCACTGATACATTGCATCAACCTAGCATGGTGGTCACGGCGGTGCCTAGCAGAGAACAGTTAGTACTCAGTGATGAAAGCGCGTACAGTGTCTTTACAAATAATAAAAGTTATTCATTGGGAAACCTGAGAGGGTTCTAAGAATAAGATTTAGATATGTGTAAGTGTGACTTTGATCATTTTGAAGGTGATATTGAGGTTATACAGGAGAATGTCCTTGTTTCTAAGAAATGAAGACTCATGTATTTGGGGTCACGAGGCATCTGTTAACAAATCACTTTCAAATTGTTTAGAAAAAATGATTTGCACTATTTTTGCTATATTTCAGCAAGCTTGAGATTACTTCAAAATAAAAAGTGTTTTAAAATGTGTCTTCATTTTTCTGAGGCTGAGGCAGGGCAGGGAGGACAGGAGGTAAGCCGGAAAGGAAGGGAGATGTCATACAACAGAATTATTTGGTTCCTAGAAATATATTAGTCCCTAGTTAATTTGTATTTTACCCCCCAGTTGGCTAGGTTGGGGAGTGTCTCATACAGCTGCTTAGATTCAGGTCTTTCCATTTTACCATATGACCTTCCTCTTCATATAGTACATAGAACTCCAGGAGGCTGGGACAGTGTAGCTTCAAGGACAAACTCTTCTTCTGCCTGGAATCAGTGCTTTTGTATTTCTCTCCGCCGTAAGGTTAAGTCAGAGTCACTATAGGAAACCCTCAACTTATGATTATTTTAGGTCCTTGGTTACCTTCTGCCTCTCCTAAGGTTCTCCACCTACCTTTATTGTATGTGCCAGAAAACAGCAGGCTCGCCTCATCCTGTGGTGCTTGTACTGGAATGCTCTCTCCAGTACCCGGGATCACTCTCCCATTTGTCTCTTGTCTTGACTTTCATACCATCTTCTTGTAT
The DNA here is from genome assembly GCF_036850995.1 of Saccopteryx leptura. Classification (NCBI taxonomy): domain Eukaryota; kingdom Metazoa; phylum Chordata; class Mammalia; order Chiroptera; family Emballonuridae; genus Saccopteryx; species Saccopteryx leptura. The sequence goes on along the minus strand of NC_089506.1, from coordinate 69,816,190 downwards.
TTAAAGTCGCTCACTCCCTGCTCAGTACTCCTGCTACTTGCTTCATTTTAGTAAAAGGCCAATCACCTCTAACACACTGTCTCATTAATCTGTTTATGTCGTTCTCCTAAAGAGAATATAAGGTCCAGGAGGGCAGGGGACTTATTTTATTGATGTTGTTTTTTTGTTGATGTTGGCTTAGCATAGAGAATAGTACGTAGCAGGCCTCAGGTACTAGGTAAATATTCTGTGGATGAATTGAATGAATGAATGTATTTGCTATTGTGGATAGGATTCAAGGAGGGTTTGTATGAAAAGGGGTGAGACTGACCTCACATTGTGACATTTTGAATCTCAGATCCAAATGAGCCAGAAACCCTATTACATTTAATAATAAACAGAGAGCATCTGTGTTTTCAAAACAAAACAAAACAGTATTTTTTTTTTAGTTCTGATGAGGATTGGAAGATTGTCTGGGGTAGATAATCCTCACAGCAAATTAAAAATTTTCTCCATCCCTTAGGCAATAGTCCCTATAGACCTAGGTTATAACAGGGATATTTCTGTTTCTGGTATGGGAGGAAGAAAAATAGTCTCTTTGATATGCTCTAAAGTTAGTTATTTCCCAAAACTTAATGACTTAGAGCAATGACAACATTTATTTTGTTCATGAATCTGCAACTTGGGTGGAGTGTGATGGAGATAATTGTGTCTCCCTACTTGGCATCAGGTGGGACAGGCTGAAGTCTGGAGGCTAGAACCAGCTGAAGGCGTGCTCATCCACGTGTCTGATGGGTAGTGCTGGCTGTTGGCTGAGACCATGACTGGGACTGTTGCCAGGCATCCACAAGTGGGCCTTTTTCTGTAGCCTGTGCTTCCTTATGACACAGTGACTGGGTTTTCCAAGGATGAGCATCCTGAGAGACTGGAGTGTGTGTGTGTGTGTGTGTGTGTGTGTGTGTGTGTGTGTGTGTGTGTGTAGAGAGAGAGAGGGAGGGGGGAGAGAGAGATGCTATATTGTCTTTTATGACTTAACCTCAGAAGGCACACAAGCATCACTTTGCCACACTCAGTTTATTCAGGCAGTCATAAAAGCTTGCCTACTTTCAAGGGGAAAAGAAAAAGACCTTACCTTGTGATGAAGGAGTGGCAATTTCTGGGAGAGTATGTGTGACTGGAAATCCTGCCCTGGCCATTTTTTGAAAATACAATGTCTGCAGTCAGCTATTCTGGCTGTTACAACAGAAATATCTTCATGCAAAATGTACTCACCCTCCTTCCAAGACTTTTAAAATCTTATTTTGCTTTAGATTCAGGTTTGAGGTCCAGAATCTCACCATTAAAATCATGTCCAGCCTGAGCAGGTGGTAGCGCAGTGGCTAGAGTGTCAGACTGGGATGTGGAAGACCCAGGTTTGAGACCCCGAGGTCGCCAGCTTCAGCAGGGGCTCATCTGGTTTGAGCAAAGCTCACCAGCTTGCACACAAGATCGCTGGCTCAAGCAAGGGATTACTCAGTCTGCTGTAGCCTATGGTCAAGGCACATATGAGAAAGCAATCAATGAACAACTAAGGTGTCACAATGAAAAACTAATGATTGATGCTTCTCATCTCTCTCCGTTCCTATCTGTCTGTCTGTCCCTATCTATCCCTCTGACTCTCTCTCTCTCTGTCTCTTTAAAAAAATAAAATAAAATAAAGTAAAAATAAAATCATGTCCAGGTCTGATAAGATTCTGCGGCTGTAGGATATTAGATACAGCTCCTTGAGTCCCATTGCTCTTGATCAGAAGAACTGTGAATAAAGACAATTTTTCTGTCCCCTGTAATCAACATGCCATGGGAGGGCAAGCTCAGGATAACTGCTATAGACAGTATTCAGAAAGGGTGGTGGTGGGGAAGTGGGAGGCACATAGCAGTTAGGGGTTCATAGACACTTTGAAATCCAGCTGGATATATCTTGCCAACACCTTGATTACTTCTCAGTCCTACTACCTGACAGTTCCCTGGACAATCTGCACAGGCCCTCCCTGTGACCTGGGCTTCCTCACCACGAGGGTGCTAGATTTCAGTTGCAGTAATCAGGTAGAAGAGAAAACTTGTAGTTTTTCCACCAAATGACAAAAATCATCTTGTTCAATATAGTGAGAGAGTGAAGATTTGAAATAAGATTTTACAGTAAGATTAAAATTTTATCTGAGTTTATAAAAAAAATAGGAACAACATGGCATTTCTCAGCTCATAGGTAACATCAACATATGCTGTGGAATTATGAGTTCAGTTTTGACAGCATGTTTTGTTTGTTTTATTTTGTTTTTTGAGAGAGAAAGGAAGAGAGAGACAGGAACATTGAGCTGCTCCTGTTTGTGCCCTGACTGGAAAATTGAACCAGCAACCTCCAAACTCCAGGATGACCGAGCTATCTGGCCAGGGTTTTTTTTTTGTTGTTGTTGTTGTTTGTTTGTTTTTTTAGAGACAGAGAGAGGAAAGGAAAGGCAGGGGGGAGGGGGAAGGAAGCATTCATTTGTTGTTTCACTCAATCCTGTACTCATTGGTTGCTTCCTGTGTTTGCACTGACAAGAGATGGAACCCACAACCTTGGTGTTTCCGGACAATGCTCTTAACCAACTGAGCTAAGCAGCCAGCGCCTTGATAGCATATTTTGAAGGAATAAAATAAAGAGCACTCATTCTTGAGGTAAATATGTTCTATAAACTGTCTACAATTAGGTCAGTTCTAGAAGCAAGTATCTTATGTCATATTGTAGCCTAAAAGCTTAAACTCATGGGAAAGAATCCGAAATAGAAAGATTTCAACTTGGGGGGAAACATGGTAGGAAAATAAGCAAGTAAAATGTTCTGATTATCTATTGGTGTATTAGAAAGTCATCCAAACTTTGTGGCTTAAGGATCCTCTTCTTTATTGCTTTGTGTTCCCTCTCAACAATGTGGGTCAGGAATTCAGGGATGACCTCCTACAGTGCAATCATGGGCAGCCTAGGCTGAAGCATCCACCCCAGTATGGCTCTTTTCTGCACCTATGTGGTGCCTCAGTGCCTCTTGGCCTGTCTCTCCTTATGGTGACTCATCCAACAGGGCCTCAGCCCATGACCTATGCTTCTCACAGAGTGGTAGTTTTAAGATGTTCAAAATTTTACATGGTGGCTTACGGGTCTTAAAGAATGAATTCCAATAAACCTGGGCAAGAACTGCAAGGCTTTTTATAATCTAGGCTCAGAAGTCCCAGAATGTTATTTATGCTGCTTTCTACAAGTCATGTGTGTCACTAAGGTCAGTCAAGATTCAATGGGAGAAGTGGAAATGATTTTGTGGATAAGTTTAATTTATTATAGTCTGCCTTTCGGCCACAAAATATTTACATTCCTCTGAAACACATAACACATTCACATATCTTAGAGCCCCAAATCTCATCCTTTTTGAGCATTGATTTGAAATCTAAGATCTAATTGGCATAACTGGGTCCAGTTTTGAATAAGTTTCTCAGGTAAAGGTCCTTGAGTACCATTCTGAAGACCTGTGGACTAGAGAGACAAAGTTTTCTTCCCTCTCTCCAGCACCTGACATAAAATGGTAGGACCAGCATAGAAGAACCAAAATAGACATTCTAGTTCAAAAATGGGGAACAGAAGTCATATGAGCAATCATTGGTACAGACCAACGACCAAGTCCAGGTGGGCATGTGTTGTCACTTCCTTGGTGGGGGCCCGTCCTGCTCTCTGAGAACGACTCTCCTGGCTCTTTGCTCTACCCTCTGAACTCTTGGTTCTGTACTGAGTCATCCTTCCTTTTCCATAAAAATGGACTGTTTCCAGCTTCTTACTTTTCTTAGCTTGCTGTCTCCCTAGAGCAATTCATGGGTTTAGAGCTCCTTTTCACTTTGTAGTTTCTAGCTCAAACTAATATAATTCTTTTGAAAACTTTGGATTTGTGTGTATCAAGTTATAATCTACTTCATTAGTCCAAAGCCAGACTACACTTCTTTCCAAAAAAAAAAAAATAATAATAAAACTTTTTTAACCTAGGAATCAGGATTCTTGCAACAATATCTTTAAGATTTCTAGAGGCTCTCTAGTAGAGAGGACCTGAAAGAGAGCACCTTAAGATTTTTAGAAGCCCCAGTATATACACCCTAAACAGTTCTTGGCCATATCCTTGATATTGTTATCCTAAGGGGATGCTTTGCTGCTACTGCCCTGGATTTGGTGCTTATCCAAAGGCTATTCCTTATTTGGAGAACCTTTGCTGATTGAAAAAACTAGGATTTAATATGTTTTATTTTTAAATCCAGAAAGTTCTGACTTCTTTTCTTTTTTCTCTCAATTCTGATTGAGAGTAGCATGGCTCTTTTTTCTTTTTTTAAAAAAAATTTATTTCTTTTTTATACATTCTCAAACACAGCTACGAGAAGTGGGTTGTCACTTTTGGTATTCTACCTGGAAATCTCTTTAGACAAATCCATTAGTTCATTAAGTATGTTTTTCTTCCTGTTTTTTTTAGTTCTTAAAAAATATTTATATATGTATAATTACAGTAGGACAAGTGTTGCCAAATTTTGTACCACTACAAAATCAGAGTGGCTTCTTCCTCCAGCCTTCGGTCACAGTGTCCTGAAAAGCAGCTCTTCCATCTTTTGCTCACTGCTGGGTTCAAAAGTCAATGTCACATGTTTTAGGTTTTTGTTATAATAACATTTTAATTCAGATACCAAATTCTGTTCTGTTTCATCTACTGATGCAAAATAAACCACAAAAACATAATGGCTTAAAATAACCATTTCATTGTGCACAGGATTTCTGGTCCAGGATTTGAACAAGGCTTACTGGGCAGTTTGTCTCTGATTCATTTGTGGCATCAGCTGCAGCATTTAGAGCTAGCGTATCCTTTTACAGGATGACCTCTCGCCGCTCACATTTGCTCCTTGGCCTCTTACTTTCTCTCTCTACACGCTATCTCATCCTCCAGGACCTCTCCTTAAGCTTCTCATAGCACCATGGTCTCAGGGTAGTTAGACTTCTTACGTGGTGGCTCAGTTCTCCCACATAATGATGGAAGAAGCTGCAAGGCTTCTTGTTACCTGGTCTCAGGAGTGCTAGAGCAACCCATGTGCTGCAGTCTGCTGATCAATCAATGCACCAAACCAATCCCCATTCAGGGAGAGGAGAATTAGACTGTAGTTCTCAATGGAGGAATAGCTGAGGATTGCAGCCACCATTAAAGATGAAAGAAGTTGGTGCTTGAGAGATTCTAGCTGTCAATAAGATTTTAGAATTTTATTCATTCTAAAGATAATCAGGCATTATTTTCCTTTTATACCTCCTCCTGGAATCTATCATATGCTGGGTTGAAAATTTTGAGTTTCAGGTATTTGAAGAGTCAATCAGGGAATAGAGGCCGCTGTAGAGTTTTAAAAGACAGTAACGTTTACATATATTTATTAGTTTGGCCCTAATACTAAATTTAAAGGAAGGGAAACTGAGTCACCAAAATAGCTAAATCAATTATAACGTTTATTGCTGAATATTCTAGGCACCGAGACACTGACATTTTCTTGACTAATGGATTTTATGGGGTTTTGACTTTTATTATATTTCAGACAAATGTAAGACTTATTTTAAGCCACAGATAGTGTACATTTGGAAGAATGGAGCTGAAAGGAGCAGAAATTTCCACAGACTTACATGGCTCTGGCTTAATAGGGAAAAATGCATGGAAAACTCACACTTTGGACTTTGTTTCCACAGTCTGACTACTGTCATTTCTGCAACTCCCTGCTGATGGAGGAGGAAATAGGACCTAGGATCCCCAATAATTAAGACCCTATGGAAAAGAAAGCTCCTATTTAAATCCCTCATTCTATAGATTTCTGACATAGTTTTGAAGCTTAAAAATCTTTCTAACATAAAAATAAAGAGATATAATTTGCTTTCTCAGTACTTCAAGACACATTTTAAGTTATATATTAATTTAATGAGAACTTCAAGACACATTTCTAACTAGAAGGGGAACTTCAAGATAAATTTCTAACTATAATAATAGTTAGAACTATATTATATATTTTTTTCTGTTAAGCCTGTGATATGTCAGGCCTTACTGAAAAACTGATACATTTATTTATGTGCACATATTAAAACTTTAAAACATGTTAGAGGAGCATAAAATCAAACTTGCTCACCAGGCCAATTTTGTTTGCAAGCTTTCTAAGCTTTCTCGCACAGGCAATTGAATCTTAATCTTACCACAGTCTAGCTTTTGCCATTTTCCCAGCAGCCTGATAACTATCGGCATTAAGGTTTCGTTCTCAGGCTTAGAGTAGACAGACATGCTGCTGCCCAACACACTCATAGGACTCATGGCAGTAATGAGATAATGACTTGATAACATGCATATGTTCCTCACTCTTTAAGTATGAGCTTAGGCAAGTATCAGATATGACAGATCTGAACCTTTTATCCAAGTTGGGCTAAACCAAGCCAAATATCACTGGCAATTTTCTCCCACGAGTAAGATATTTCTCATGAAGCAGCTATCTTCTGACTTAGAAGTAATATTTTTAAAGCCAATGTATTTCTGCTTACATATTCAGAGGTAACTATCAGTGAAATGGTGAAACCTTGAGAGAGGCTTTTGCTAATTTGGAAGCTGGACAGTGATGAGGCAAATAAAAAAAAAAAAGGCATGTACATGAAAATATAGAGTTTAGAGAAGGCAACCAAGAAGTTTTTTATTTTACTAGAGGTAGTTTATAACATTCTGACCAACAAAGTATTGCTAGTACTAATGTGTGAGAAAGTAAGCTTGTCACAGAACACACCAAGTTCCAAAGAAGTTCTGTGCAGAGACTGGTGTTGTCCACGATCAGTTGTTACAGGTATCCCCCTCAACTTTCAGTATGAGAAGAATATGTCTGGATGATATCTAGAATTTGCAGTTGGAAAGTCCTTAGAGTTGATCTGGTGAGTCCATGATCTAGGGAGTTTAAGGCACTTTGCACATTGCTCCTGGACATCGTTACTGCATGAGGTCTTATAACCCAACTCAGGGTCGTTTTGACCACTCTGTGGTGCCAAGCTGAATCTCCTGTTTTTTGTTCTTCCTTTACTACATTTTTGGTATCAGTGATTTTATGAGTTCAATTATTCAAGGAACGTACCCACCTTATGCTACATATAAACCAGAGATATAAGAATAAAGAAGAAAATACCTGTCCTCATCAATTTTGCTTCCTAGAAAGAGAAGAACACAAAACAAAATGTTGAAATACAATGAGATTAGTGATAAAGTAGAAGTATTAAAAAGATGCTATGAGAGAAAAGGTAAAATTCTGCTTTGAATATCAAGAAAAATTTCAAAGAGGAGGTAATAGTTGAACTGAGAGTTAAAAAAATGACTAAGAATGGTTAGGCAAAATAGTAGAAGGATATACTCTAACCAGGGTAAAGGGTGTGGCTACTGGAAGGGAAGTTTGGAGAAGAACACATTTCAGTCCTGTTCTCCACCCTCAAAAAGATGGGAACGCAGATATGGCTTCCCTTGCGGGAAAACAAGGAGAGTAGAGAAGATGTGATAGTCCTGGAAGAGAACAGGGTAGAGGCTGAGAGAGTGCAGGTATTACCCTGAAAACCAACAATAGGATTAGAGACAGAATAGATAACACGTGGTCACTGCGGTTTGGCAATTCTGAGGTTCACTGGACAGTCATGAAAAGTCCCCTATTCTGGAGGTCGGGAAAATTTCTTTAAAAAAATTTTTCTTTTTTACATTGATTTGAAGGTGGGGGGAAGGGAGAGAGAGACAGAGACAGAGAGACAGAGAGAAAGAGAGAGAAGCATCAACTCATTGTTTCACTTATTTGTTCCATTTAGTTGTGCACTCACTGATTGCTTCTCGTACCTGCTCTGACCAGGGGTTGAATCCCAGACCTCTGGTGTGCCTGGTCAATGCTTTATCCACTGAACTACCCAGCCAGGGAGGGAAGTTTTTTAATTAGTCCCAGTTCTGCTGTCTTAGAGAAACTCATTAGTTCATGACCCCTGGTTCTATCCTCTGGGAGGTTGATACTTGTCGGTATCTTCTTTGACCACATCTGAAGCATATGTTGAAAAGTTTGCCTTTGTTGAAGGAGCACAGCTTTCATAGCCCATTCTTGCCTGAGGGATGTTTTAAGGCTCATTGAACACGCACATGCATTGAACACTCACAGTTCATAATTTCTTTGTCAGTACAACTGCCCTAAAAAAGTAGGAGGCTTCCGATCTAATTGTTTCCAGTCATTTCTGTGTGCCAATATCCATACTCTTTCTTAGTTTTTTCTATACTACTTCCCATATTTGCTTTTAATTTTACTTTTGAATTGATTTTCTCACTCTCATACTTCTCAGCATAGTAAAGGGAACCTAAGGCTATCTGCAAAAATAAGCATGGATAGGAGCTTAGGACCCTCCATCAATCTTTGCCACAAGGTTGAGTAATTTTGTTTAACTGAGAAGTTTATCTGGATACTTTTTGTTTGAAGATTTTCTTACTCTTTTATTATTAGAGATCTGGGAACAATAGGCTTTTCTAAACATCTTACTCTCTTTAATTTCTGCTCAAAACAAGCCAATCCTTTTTTAAAACTATAAGAGCTTATCTCTCTTATAGTTCTTTGCATAAGGAAGCCAGTAGCAGGTAACACACAACATTCTGATTCTTTCTAGCAACGTTTCTAGGTTCTGAGATTTTGTTGTCATGTGGATAGTAGGTAATAGTTTTATTAAATATTTTTCCATCATAGAGCATATGTTGCCATCTTTTCAGCTGGTTTTTTCAGTTTGGTTTCCAACTGGTGAGCCAATGGCATGTATATTTGGTATTATCAGAATTCCTCACTTTAAGATACCTTACTAGTTGGGAAGACAAGCCTTTAAAATGAAAATCTTCCTAAATCAATGCCTCACTACAATAAAGCTATATTTCTTGCTCACAGATCAGTCTAACAAGAGTCTGCAATAGGGAGGGACTCTATTTTATGCAGTCATTCTGGAACTTACACCTTTTTTTTTTTTAACCTCTGCTATCCTAAAGTTTCTGACACTGTTGCTGAAAGTTGTGCATCTGGCTGTCAGACAAAGGCAGAGCGAGAATGTGAAGAATTAAGATCTAGAAGTGCCATACTTCATTTCAATCGATGGTGTATTGACAGAATCAGTCATATGGCTGTACCTAACTACAAAAGAGGCTGGGAAGCAGTGGTGGGATTCAAATAAGTTAACAACTGGTTCTTTGCCCTAATGACCATTTTAAGTATAAAAAACAATACTGTATCCTAAAAGGTAGTTTATTATCTCATGCATTTAATACTTAAATAAAAACAATAAAAGAGGTACACTTAACTAGATTATGTTGTAAGAAAGAGTTTTAAAATATTAATGAAAAAATATTAAATAATACCTGACAAAAAACAATAAAACTATTATTTAAGATATTTCTGTATTGCTTCTTGATTGATGTCCTCACTTCCAATTTTCTTTGCTTTTACCCAAGCATCACTAGTTGTGTGATTTATCCTTAACCATCTTTTCACTGTAAGAGTAAGATCCCATTCCTTTAAAATGTAAATTTGTCATTTCCACATTGGGCAGCTGCCCAGGCGCCCACCTTAAAGAGAACCCTGATTATGAGTGCCATTTTAACAATCAGTTCACCAAACTCACCAAAAAATTAGGTATTGGTTCTGCAGAACTGGTGTGAACTGGCTAAATTCCACCACTGCTGGGAAGTATTTTCTATCTATGTGCAAGGAAAAAAAAAATCAAATTTGTCACAAGTGACCAGGTATGTGACTAGAGGGTACTATTTACTTTGATTAGAAATACTAGTTATAGCCTGACCAGGCAGTGGCGCAGTGCATAGAGCATCGGAGTGGGACACTGAGGACCCAGGTTCGAAACCCCAAGGTTGCCAGCTTGAGCATGGCTCATCCAGCTTGAGCATGAGATTATAGACATGACCCCATGGTTGCTGGTTTGAGCCCAAAGGTCACTGGCTTGAAGTCCAAGGTTGCTGGCTGGAGCCCAAGGTTGCTGGCTTGAGTAAAGGGTCATTTTCTCTGCTGCAGCCTCCTGGTCAAGGCACATATAAGAAAACAATCCATGAACAACTAAGGAGACTAAGGAGCTGCAACAAAGAATTGATACTTATCATCTCTCTCCCTTCCTGTCTATCTGTCCTTATCTGTCCCTCTCTCTGTCTTTCTCACAAAAGAAAAAATACTGGGCACAGCAGGTTCAGATATATGTTTGGGAGGTAAGTACATTAGGGATAGATGGCGGTTTTATTTTAAACCTGTTGATCTTGAGATGTCTCTAATTCATCCAAAAGGAAAGCACAGCAAATAATTATAAACATCAATGTTTAGCTCAGATTAAAGGTATAACTTTCAGAAGCAGATTTTGTGCATTTTACATATAGGTTCCTTACACAGCCAACATAATTTTGCTATGTCTATTGCTTCTCAACCTCCAACATTTTCTTCCTCTCAGACCACTCTGCCCCCAATCTCTTTTTCTAATTCAACTTTTATTCTTTCACATTTTTACTTCCTCTTTTTCTCACCTTTTCCTTTACCTTTACTCCCTTTACATTCTGCTAGTATATGCTTTATTTGAAGTGTCTAAAAATATATGTTAATAACTAGAAATTTAAACAGTAGGAATTTTAAATTAAGAAATATACCATTAAAAATAAATGATTAGCCTGACCAGGTGGTGGTACAGTGGATAGAGCATTGACCTGGGATGCTGAGGACCCAGGCTTGAAACCCAAATGTCCCTGGCTTGAGTGTGGGCTCATCCAGCTTTGGCATGGGTTCACCAGTTTGAGTATGGGGTCACTGGCTCGAGCATGGGATCATTGACATGGCCAGTGGCTTGAGCCCAAAGGTGGTTGGCTTGAAGGCCAATGTTGCTGGCTTAAGCCCAAGGTCACTGGCTTGAGCAAGGGGTCACTGTCTCGGCTGGAGCCCCCCCTATCAAGACACATATGAGAAAGCAATCAATAAACAACTAAGGAGCCGCAACGTAGAGTTGATGCTTCTCATCTCTCTCCCTTCCTGTTTATCTGTCCCTGTCTCTCTCTTTCTCTCTGTTGCTAAAAAAATAAAAATAAATAAAAATAATTGATTAATTTTACAATAGGTATATAATAGTAATCAAGAAAAGCCATAGACATTGATTATTACCACATGTATTTATATTTGAATTGGCAAAACACTTTCTCAAAGAAGCTGGGTAGCAACTCTGGATTTCATTTTTATAAACATATCATATTGATATTTTTCCAAGTTGGGGTCCAATACAGTTAATCTCTGGAGTTTTTCCAGTTTGTTCTAACTGTAGCAGATGTTTTTATATTCTCCTTCTGTCTTATTGCAACAGACACACAAGAAAGAGAAATTTTGTATGTGGTTTTCCTAACCAGACTTGTTATTATGGTCTTTAGAAATAACTTATAGAAATACCTTTTGGGAAGTTATATTTAGATGATTCTGTGAAAAAAAAAATGAAAAAGGACACTTGGAATGGGAAAAAGATAGTAATATTTAAAGGGGTCACTGGTAATGCCAAGATTTGTATCTAAAGGAGCTATGGCATGATCATCTAATCAATATCATGTGAAGTCCATAATAGTAGCAAGGAAAGCATAATTTAGCTAGCAAGGGGAAAGAAAAATTCTATCACAAATGAAGTTGAAATGGGTAATCTATGTGTATGTTTCCTTACCATCTGTGAAAAACTTGAGATGGAAACCTTAGAAAGTATCTTTTCTGGAGGTTTTGTAGAGCAGTCAAGAGTTTCTTCACCTGAAAATCCTTTTAGGTGACATTCCTCCCCCCCCCCCCCCCTTCCTGTTAAGGCCTTTATGGAAGATTTGAAGTTGAATTCCTTTTCTCATGTTACTTCTAAGTTTAACCTAAAGAACAGTAGGCAGGCTTTCTTGGTTTAGTTGCTTTTCTGAAATATCAGTGAAATGATATGAACTAAGTAAAATTTGTGTCATTTAAAACACAGTTAACTAAGTTACTGCAGATGCTACATGGCTCTTACTTTCAGCAAAATGGATGGATTACGTATTCTAAAAGAAGTCCTAACAATGAGGAATTTGTAGGTCTGGATAAGCAACAATAATCACAAAAATACTTTTACATGCATTGCTGATATCACAAAGAAGAAAGGGGAAACCCCAACAGACACAAAAAAGAGAAAAAAAAATACAGTAAGCATACAGTAATTAGCTGAAGCAAGAGTGGTAGGTAGAAGTAGCAACCTGAACTTCCTTGGGGTCAAATATCAAAATCAAAGGTTTGCACATTAATTCCCATGAGAGGTCATGGGAGAAACTAAGTGGACATGTAAGAAGGGTGGCTGAACTTAACACCTTAACAGAATTCTGGGCCCTGTGAAGGAACCATGTCCTCGGTGAAAATGTGACTGTAAAAAAAAATATCGGATCGCTCAAAGCAAAAATTAAACTTATGTGTTTATGAGAACTTGTTACTACACATTTACCCTTAAATGGTCCTGGAGTTCGAGTTTATATTACCAGTGTAATTAACAAACCCCAAACTAATATAATAAATAAATGTAATTCTAGATAAGGTAACCTGGTTTCCAGTAGAAGCAAACACAAATCAATTTATATGAAAGCCTCTTAAACCCAGAATCCCACAAATTAAAATAAAAAATGAAATCAATTGTTACTCCAAAATGAAGAAATAAGTAATAAATTAGGAAAAACAATGAATTATGCCCTCAAGAACTTCAGGTATTGGAATTATCTGAACTATAACATAAAATAAGTATTTATAACATTAAGTAAATAAAAATTTTAAATAAAAAATAAAAATCTATAAAACTATAATAACAAAATACAGAAAGAAAATGTGATCATTGAAATTATAACCAATTGGTAATGATTTAACTAATTTTACCAACTCTCACTGAGAACAAAGGAGCAATAATAATGCCGTCAGTGTTCTTAAGACTTCTAAATGGAAGTAGTGGGACCTAGAGGACGATAGAATGATATGTTCTGACTGCTGAAAGAAAATATAATGTCATCTAGAAGTTTATATTTAGTGAAAATAGCCTGTACAAATCAAGGTAAAATAAGGATATTTTCAGACAGACAAAGCCTTAGGAATTATTCACCTTAACACTCACACTGAAGAAAATCATAAAGGTGTTCATCAGGAAGAAAAAAGAAAGAGAGAGAGATGTAGAAAGGGGTGAAGAAGAGTGGAAAGATCAAACAAGTAGGTAAGTCTAAACAAATATTTACTGTGTAAAATAACAAAAATATTACCTTATGGGATTACAATATATTATATCTAGAATTAAAATATAAGATAAAAAATCATGGAAGCCACAAAGTGAATGCAATAAAAGAGTCCTAAGGTTTTTGCATTATAGAAGTAATAATTTATTTTTTAAAGTTTAATTTATCAGTTATAATCAACATACAATATTATATTAGTTTCAGGTGCAAAAGTACTAATTTATATAAACTAAATACTATATTAATAAGCTAGGTTGAATTTTGTAATCTCTAGGGCAACCAACAACCAAAACAATCATAAGGTGTGTATAATTATAAAACTAAAAGGAGAGAAAATAGAATAATAAAAACTAATTAACCACCAGGGCATCAGGGGGCAGGCACCAGTAAGGAGATCTTAATATTCCTCTTGTTCACCAGGAGACACCTGGCAACCTGGATTGTGGGAACCCTTTCTGCCCCGTCAGATTGTACCACTAGGGGCCAGTGAAAACCCTACTGGCACCAGATAAAACCAAGTAGACCAAAATAACATTGAAAAGGCTCTGAAAATTAAACTGTCGCTGGAACCATGGCACACAAAAGTAGGCCAAGACCCAAATGCTAGCTCTAATTGGGGTAACTGCCTGTTAAAACAACCACTTGAAACAGTACCCAGAGTCTCTTAACAGGCTAAACAAAATGTCCATGATACAATAAAAACTTACCTGTCATAGTAAGAACCAAAAACAAACAAACAAAAGAAAATAAACAACTCCCACATAATTTGATTGTCAGTCAATTGGAACCAACACTGAGATGAATTAGAGACCTGTGAGACAATAACAAAGACCCAAAACTTGTATCATTGTCATCCCAGGACAGGTGAAAGATGAGGGCTGAGAGAGTATTTGAAGAACTAAGGCTAAAATTTCCCAAATTTGGTGAAAGACACAAACCTGTAGATCCAAGGAACTAAGACAATTCTAAACAAGATAATCCAAAAGAAATTTATGCTGAGACACTTCTTAATTAAACTTTTGAAAATTAAAGAAACTACTAGAAGCAGCCAGAAAGAAACAATGCGTTACCTACAGGCTAATTACCAGTTTGAATGAGGGCCAATTTCTCATCTATAACAATGGAGGTCTAAAGGAAATGGCACATTTTCCATTTTTTTTTTGTAATTTTATACTTAAATTATCACAAATAAGTTTAGCTAAAGGCTTAAATCAGTTGTCTCCTTTTATTCCACATAGACCAGGTTCCAGACTAGCTTTTATATTAAGTATCTGCTAAGTGCCACATCTTTAGAGACAAGCTGGGGGAGAAAGGAGGCTCTCAGAGCATAAAAGGAGTATTTTATGAAGGTTGTCTTGAAGAAGAACAAAGTGGGAAGTTTTACTTTGTCAAGACTGTAATAATTAAGAAAGTGCATCATAAGCATAAGTATACAAAAACAGATGAATGGAACAGATACAGAGTTCAGAAACAGATCCAAACTTACTCAGATTATTTTATTTGTAAGGCAGACACTACAGAGAAGATAGGAAAGATGGAGTTTTTAATAGATAGTACTGGATCTATTAATGTTCATATGAAAAGAAAAAAATACCTGACACCCACTTACAGCATATACAAATATCAATCTTCAATGGATTATAAATCTAAATGTGGTATATAAATTATACAATTTATAGAAACTAATATGAGAGAGTATCTTCAAGCCATTCTATTTTGGGGTCTCTGTTAACCAATGCTCTTAATAACAAATAGCAAAATTAGACAAGTTTAGTATATATAAAATCAACATAGAAAAATTAATTGCATTTCTATATTCTAGCAACATACAGAAGGTATAACTTAAATTCATCTACACAAATTGATAGGTAGAATCAAAGTAATTTTATAACCAATAGGGTTTTTTTATAAAACTTGACAAACTATTTAAAAATAAACACAAAGGAGGAAAAATATAAAAATAGCCAAAACTACTCTGAGGAACAACAAGGTAAAAGAATTTATTTATTCAACATATATCTGTAGCTCATTTTTTATTTTTAAATACAATTTTTGATACAGAGTATACATAACATGTCATAAATCATTTTAATACATACTCATTACCCAACTCGAATATCACAAAAAACTTGCATCTACATATATATATTATGATTCTTTCCATCACATCTCCTCTGCTATAGACTGATGTGTCTCTGCCAAATTTGTATGCAGAGACCTTAACCCCCAAAGTGATTATTTGTTACCTATACAAAAGTAATTAAAGTTAAATAAAGTACTAAGGGTGGGCCTCAAATCTGATATGATTAAAGAGGAAGAGAAATTAGAGATCTCTCTCCTCAAGCAGTGACTGAAGAAAGGTTATGTGTGGTCATAGTTTGAAGGTAGGAAGAGAGCCTGCAAGCCAGGAAGAGAGTTCTACTAGGAACCAAATTAGTGGGTACCTTGATCTTGGATGCTGAGGATTTACTTTAAAGATATCAAAAGTTATTATAAAACTTTAGCAATTTATAAGTATGATATTAGTATAGGCATAGGTAAATATATCAATAGAAAAAATGGAGATGTTAAAAAGTGACCCATTTATATCTAGACATTTCTTATATAATGAAGAAAAAAAAAAGTTGTAGAACAGTGGAGAAAGATGAACTCATCAATAAACTGTGCTAGAATTATTGGCTACCCATACGGAAAAAAATAAAATTAAATTGCTATTTCATACTATATTAAAAACTTTATTCCAGATGTTTTAAATACATTAATGTAAAAACCAAAACTAAAAAATTTTGGAAGGAAATACAAGAGATTAATTTTGTGACTTTATGATAGAAAACATTTCTTAAACAAGCCATAGAATGAAAAAAACCCCATAGAAAAAGAGATTAATAATTTACCTCTGCTTGAATTAAAAACATCTGCTCATCAAAGGACATCAGTAAAAAATGACAAGACACACCACAATCTGGGGAGAAACGTTTTTGCAAGCATAAAGTCAACAAATAATTTGGGTTCACAAAATATAAAGAATTACCTATAAGTTAATAATAGAAACACAAATAACCCAAAGAAAATGTGAGCAAAAGACACAAGTAAACTTTTCTTAGAAGAAATATAGGTCCTTTCTGATAAAGATGGTGGCAGACAAGATGGATGTTACAGTCTCCCTCCTAGGAGGAAGTTGGAATTATAACTAAAATATAGAACAATCAACCTGAATAATAACTAAAGATTGGCTAAATGGAAGTCTTATAACCAAAGATTTACAGAAAAAGCCACATCAAGACCGGTGGGAAGGGACAAAATGTGAAAAGGTCTGGCACTGCTCCCACAAGTGGTGGCTGAGATTCAAATGGGATTTATTCTAAGATGCAAGGTTGGCACAATGTCTGCAAGTCATTGAATATGAAGCAACAAATAAAAAAAATTAAGAATAAAAATCACATGATCATATCAATAGAAGCACAAAAAGCTTTTGATAAAATATAGCACCTATTTATGATAAAAACTTTTAGCACAGTAGGACTAGAGGAAATGTACCTAAATGTAGTAAAGGCCATATATCACAAACCCATAGTCAATATCATATTCAATGGACAAAAACTACAAGTGTTTCCCTTAATATCAGGACAAGATAGAAATGTCTGCCCTAACTACTCTTGTCCAACATAGTAATGGAAATCTTAACCACAGCTGTCAGACAAGAAAAAGAAATAAAATTAGAAAGGAGGAAGTAAAACTGTCATTATTTGCATATGGCATAATACTGTAATAAAAAGAACCCTAGAGATTCCACCAAAAACTACTAGAACTAATAAATGAATTCAGTAAAGTAGCAAAATACAAAATAAATAGCCAGAAATCAGTTGTATTTTTAAACTCCAATAATGAACTATCAGAAAGGGAAACTAAGAAAACCATTCCATTCACAACTGCTTCAAAAAAATTAAAATACCTAGGAATAAATTTAACCAATATAAATGACTAGTAAATTAATGTAAAATACTAGTACTCAAAATATTATAAGAAGCCCTGGCTGGTTGGCTCAGTGGTAGAGTATCGGCCTGGCATGCAGGAGTCCTGGGTTTGATTCCCAGCCAGGGCACCCAGGAGAAGTGCCCATCTGCTTCTCCACCCCTCCCCCTCTCCTTCCTCTATGTCTCTCTCTTCCCCTCCCGCAGCCGAGGTTCCATTGGAGCAAAGTTGGCCCGAGCGCTGAGGATGGCTCCATGGCCACTGCCTCAGGTGCTAGAATGGCCCTGGTTGCAACAGAGCAACGCCCCAGATGGGCAGAGCATCGCCCCCTGGTGGGCATGCCGGGTGGATCCCGGTTGGGCGCATGCGGGAGTCTGTCTGACTGCCTTCCCGTTTCCAGCTTCAGAAAAATACAAAAAAAAATATTATAAGACACGAAAGAAAGATACTGTAGAAGATACAGATAAGTAGAAGCATATACTGTGTTCTTGAAGAGGAAAAATTAATATCACTATAATGTCTATACTACCCAAAGCTATCTATAGATTCAATGCAATTCCTATCAAGATACTAACAGTATATTTTAGAGTACTAGAAAAAATATCCCAAAAATTTACATGGAACCACAAAAGACCCCTAATAGCCACAGTAATCTTGAGAAAGAAGGACAAACTTGAAGGAATTATGTTACCTGATACCAAACCATAGTACAAGACCAAAGTAATCAAAACAGCATGGCACTGACATAAAAACAGAAATAGAGATCAATGGAATAGAATAGAGAGCCCAGAAATAAACCCACTTTTTTATGGTCAATTAATATTTGACAAAGGTGGTAAAAACATACAATGAGGTATACTCTATTCAATAAATTGTATTGGGAAAATTAGATTCATACAAAAAAATGAAACTACACCATCTTCTTACACCATATGCAAGAATAAACTTAAAATAGATTAAAGACTTAAGTGTTAGATTCAAAATCATAAAAATCCTAAAATAAAACACATGCAATAAAACCTTAAACATTTCTTTTAGTGATATTTTTTTCTAATATATCTTCTCCAGAAAGGGAAACAAAAGAAAAAAAATAAACAAATAGGACTAGATCAAACTAAAAACTTTTTGCACAGGGCCCTGGCCGGTTGGCTCAACGGTAGAGCGTCGGCCTGGCGTGTGGGGGACCCGGGTTCAATTCCCGGCCAGGGCACATAGGAGAAGCGCCCATTTGCTTCTCCACCCCTCCCCCCCTCCTTCCTCTCTGTCTCTCTCTTCCCCTCCGGCAGCCAAGGCTCCATTGGAGCAAAGATGGCCCGGGCGCTGGGGATGGCTCCTTGGCCTCTGCCCCAGGCACTAGAGTGGCTCTGGTTGCCTGCAGAGCGACCCCACGGAGGGGCAGAGCATCGCCCCTGGTGGGCGTGCCGGGTGGATCCTGGTCCGGCGCATGCGTGAGTCTGTCTGACTGTCTCTCCCCATTTCTAGCTTCAGAAAAATACAAAAAAAAAACAAACAAAAAAAAAACTTTTTGCACAGGGAAAGGAAACCACCAACAAAATAAAAAGACAGTCCACTGAATGAGAAAACATACTTGCCAGTGATACATCTGATAAGGGGTTAATATCCAAAATTTATAAAGAACTTAAAAAACTCAACATCAAAATACCAAAAAAACCCAAACCCAATTTAAAAAAATGGGCAAATAACCTCAATAGAAATTTCTCCAAAGAGGACATATAGATGGCCAATAGAGATACAAAAAGATGCTCAAAATCACTAATTATCAGAGAAATTAAAATGAAAAGTTCAGCAAGATATCACCTCATGCATATCAGAATGGCTATCATCAATAAATCAACAAACAGGTGCTGGTGAGAATATGGAGAAAAAGGAACCTTCCTGCACTATTGGTGGGAATGCAGACTGGTGCAGCCACTGTGGAAAACAGAAGGTTCCTCAAAAAATTAAAAGTGATACTGTTTTATAACCCAGCAATTCCATGTCTGGAAATATAGTGATACCTTGGTTTTCATCAATAACCCATCCGAAAACAATCAGCGAAATCTGAAACCGATGAAAACCAAGGCAATTATTTCCATATGTATCAATATAAATCCAATTAATTCGTTCTAGACACTCCAGAATACATACCAAAAACACATTTTATAGAGAATAAATGTAGTGTTTAATACTAAAAATAATAAGAAATTAATATAAAATGAATCTAAAAGACTAATGTAAAGAATAAATGAACATTTAACATGGCATTTTACCTTTCTGATGACTTTTCTTAGCGGATGGAAGATGGCGAGGAGGGGAGAGAGAGGTGCAGATATTATTGTTTGAAAGGGGAATCCCTCTCCATAAGGACCTTAGGTATCAAGGCATTATCTAGAGCAGTGGTCCCCAACCTTTTTTGGGCCACAGACCGGTTTAATGTCAGAAAATATTTTCACGGACCCACCTTTAGGGTGGGTCGGATAAATGTATCACATGACTGAGACAAGCGTCAAGAATGAGTCTTAGATGGATGTAACAGAGGGAATCTGGTCATTTTTTAAAAATAAAACATTATTCAGACTTAAATATAAATAAAACAGAAATAATGTAAGTTATTTATTCTTTCTCTGCGGACCGGTACCAAATGGCCCATGAACCGGTACTGGTCCGCGGCCTGGCGGTTGGGGACCACTGATCTAGAGTCACCTCCCTTTTTGGTCTTTTGAGCTTCTATAAAACATTCCTAAAACTTTTGCACATTCACTGTTGATAGCATTTACTGAAGCTTTGATAAATTGGAAAAAACATAAAAACTACATGGTGAAGAATAGATATAATAGCATTAAATAATTTATGGCAGTGAATACTATAGCCACCAATATCAATGTGAATTCAATTCAGCAATATAACATCAGATAAAAAAAGAGCAATTATATAAAATAATGAGATTTATACTAAGTGCAGAAACAAAATTCACCGATATATTGCTTAAAGGTGCATATTATATTGTAAAACAATCAGAAACACAAAAGAATAAGCACAAAATTCAGCATAGTGTACTTTGGAATGACAAGATTAATATAATTTAAAACAGCACTCAAGGGGCTTCCACATTATGGCATTATTTCATTTTATAAGTGGTATGGTAGATAATCGGTGTTCATTTTATTATTTATATACCATGTATACATTATTTATATTATATATGTGTGCATTGTCTAATTGATAGATAAAAAGAGTGAATAAAGGAAGTGATTGGTAGTTTCCGATCCAGAATGTGTACTTAGGTAAAAGGTTAGACAGTGTCACTTTCCTCTATATCACTTCATTTTCAGTTCAATCTGCAACTCGTCTATTATAACATGGTGTGAAGGAGACTCAATATGTGGCAATATCCACCATGCTGACCTGGTAATATTTATGTTACAAGACCATATAAAGTTACCACCTTGGATATGGTAGACCAAGATATGCCATTTGATGAGATAAGAGTTAGAGATGTATAATTTCTGTGCTTCACATACTTATTAACATTTGATACGGTCACTCTTCTTAATTTTGGTCATTTAAGTAGGTGTGTAGTTGTAGTTCGTTGGTCAATTTAATATTTAATAGCTCATTTAATATATATTTTCCTGATGACAAATTATGTTGAGCACATATTCATAAGCTTGTTGGTCAACTGAACATCTTTCTTTATGAATAGTCTGTTTAATTGCTCTGGTAGTTTTTATTGGTGAATCGTCTGTCCAGATATATGTTTTGTGCATATTTTTTCTCAGTCTGTGGTTGGCTATTCATTTTCTTTTCTTTTCTTTTTTTTTTTTTTTACAGGGACAGAGAGAGAGTCAGAGAGAGGGATAGATAGGGATAGACAGACAGAAATGGAGAGAGATGAGAAGCATCAATTATCAGTTTTTCGTTGCGACACCTTAGTTGTTCATTGATTGCTTTCTCAATGTGCCTTGACCGGGGAGAAGACCGAGACTATTCATTTTCTTGATAGCTACTTTTGCTAAATAGCTTTTAACTTTAATAATGTTTCATGTACTCATATTTTTAATAGTTATTTTCTTTTTATTCTATCTAAAAAGAATTGGCCTATATCTAGGTCATAATAAGTTAAATATTTTTTAGAAGCTTTATAGTTTTTATGTTTGTCTTTGTGTATTACCCATCTAAGTTAATTTTTGTGTTTATAGTGAGGTGATAGTCAAGATTTATTTTTTCCCAGATGAATAAGCAGTTGAAAAATTATCCAATTCCTATTGGATTACTTTGACGTCTTGTTAAAATCAATTGACTGTATAACTCAGTCTATTCTAAACCCTCTGTTCCATTTAAGAGATCTAGTTATTTAGTCTATGCCAAAAAAAAACCCCTGTTTTTATTTTGTGGCTTAGTAGTAGTTCTTGAAGTTAGGTAGTAAAAGTCCCCCAACCTTTACTTTTTGAAAATAATTTTTGTTATTTTAGGACCTTTGCACCCTCATTTAAATTTTGAATTAGCCTGTAGATTTGTATTTTAAAAGGCTTCCAGAATATTAATATGAGTAATCATAAGTATATTGATTAATTGAGGGAAGTTGACATCTTAGCAATACTGAGTTTTTGCATCCATGAGCAAGGTTTATCTTGCCATTTCTTTACTTCTTTCTAATTTCTCTTAGCAATGAGTTTTAGGTTTTTTAGTGTAGAGGTCTTTCGTAGTTTTAATTAACTTTCTTCCTTGATATCTTATGTTTTTAAACGTGTTCTTATAAACATAGTAGCTTTTATTATTTATATTTTTCAGTTGTTGCCTTTAGAATAGAGAAAAACAATTGATTTTTAAAATTGTCCTTGTATTTTGTGATCTTATTAAATTTAATTATGATTTGTGGTATCTGATATGTAGATTTCTTAGGATTTCCTACATAGACAATTTCAACAAATATAGTTTTTCTTTTTTTAAATTTCTTTCTTATTTAATTATTACATTTTTATTATTACATTGTATAATGTTGAAAAGAAGTAGGGAGAGCAGGTACCCTTTTCTTTCTCCCAGTCCTTATGGGAAAGTACTCAATATTTCTGATGTTGTCTATAGGCTTACTGTAAAGGTCCTTTATCATATTGAGAAAGTTCCCATATAGTCTTAGATTGCTGAGAGTTTTTGTCAAGAATGGGTTTTGAATTTTGTCAAATGCTTTCTTCTGCATATATTTTTGTCATATGGTTTTTCTTGTCTAGTCTGTTGATACAATAAAATGCAGTGATTAGATAGTGATTGTTGAACCAATCTTACATTACTGCAGTGGTTCTCGAAGTGTGTGCCAGGGAGCACTGGTGTGCCCTAGAAGATTTCCAGGTGCACCCTATGGTATTCCAGAGAAATATGTGCCTGTTGGGGACCAAAAAACCAACAGGGTTTTTGGAGTTTAGATTTTTGGGGGACAGAGGTGTGGGGAATTGACTGTAAGCTAACAGTCTGCCCAACCTTCCACCTCACTTACCTGATTAGGTTGCAAAGGCTGTTAAGCTGTGGTGCTGGATTGTTTACATTACCCTCCATGTTCTCCAGAAAGACCGGAGGCAAGTTTCTTCTATCCTTTGTTTGGTGTAAAGTTAAGATGATATGTATGGTGGGGGTTTTCTGCACTTGGTAAAATTCTTGGGTTGCCTTGGAAACATGATCAAAGATCTCACTGATTTGCTAATGGCCCACTTTGCCCTATAAATAAAGCAAGATGTGGGTTTTGGGTGCACTTTGTTTTTGCCAGCAGCAATTACAGGGCCTTCTCAACCCTATCTTTTCTCAATTCTGCGTATTTTCTTAATTTCACACCGTTCCCACTCAGGACTTGAAATTACCAGTTGTGCTGGTTTGCGGCATGTGCCCAGATATAAAAATAAATATAGTTACTCTGTTATACCATTTTGTTATAAAAATACTGCTCTTTTTGTTAACAGATTATTATTATATTTATTATTAACACATCATTATATTATTTTTAGATAAATACACCCAAATAAAATGGATAGGTTTCTCAAAAAGAAGCATAATATCGAAGAATTCAATTCTGGAAGTGAGCAAAAATTAAGTATAAATAAAATAGGACTTGAAGGCTGACGGGCAGAATTTAATTTATAGCATTTTCCATCACCTGATACTGAACAATACAATTGGAGTAGAAACCCATTCATGGAAGCTTCAAGTGATTTTGGTTTAACATTAACAGAAGAAGAACTGGCAGCTATATCCACTGATTGTGAATTGCTGATTAAACATAAGGAATTATCTCTTGAAGCCTTTTGGATTTCTATAAAAGAAGAATATGTGGCAATATCTAAAAAAGCTTTGAACATTTTAACTACAATTTTCAAAATCCTATTTATGTGAATTAGGATTTTTTACCCTCAACACAAATTAAGAGTAAAAAGAGAGGAATTCTTCAATGTATTGACAAGGAAATGAGAGTTTGCCTTTTAAATATATGCCCAAACATTGAAGAAATCGCTAGGACATATCAGGATCATGTTTCTCATAAACACAAGAATGAAAAATCTTAACACATTTGCTCCGGGACCTGCCGAATTTACTGAATTTACTAAGAATGTATTTATATATATAAAAAGATTACTTTTTGTCATTTTTATATTTTTAACCCCTCTTTTTTATGAATTCTAAAAAGCATAATTCAAAAAATGTAACATAAAAATGTTTTTTAATGTCAGAATAAATTTAATTTTGTTGTATTTATTTTGTTTAATTATCATAAAAGCACGTTTGGACTTTATATTTTTTCTTTTAATATTTGACTTAATTATTATAACATATTTCTCATAAATTTGTATATAGTGCACCTACAGTTATTTGTAGGACTTTAAATGCACCCTGACTTCAAAAAGTTTGAGAACCACTGCATTACTGTAATGAATCCCACTTGGTCATGATATATTATCCATTTTACATATATTTATGAATTTCATTTGCTAATATTTTAAAAATATATTTGTATCTATATTCTTAAAGTATATTGTTCTATAGTTGTTGTTTTTTCTTGTAATGTCTTTATCAAGTTTTCATGTAAAGCTTCAGGCTGACCTAAACAGGTTGTAAAGGACTTTGTATAAGACAACTATTATTTCCTCCTCACATGTTTGGTAGAATTCACTAGTTGTCGTGGCAACAGTGACTACTCAGAGTAGCAAACCTGTCGTTTGGTTCCTGTTCCTCACTGGGCACCACTTGATGTGGTGACAAAAAAAGTACACTGAGACCAGATGAAATACACTGAGGGGCTGAGGTCGGTGTATTTCATCTGGTCTCAGAGTAGTTTTTTGTCACCACGTCAACTAGTAAATCCATGAAAATTTTTGTATTCCCTTCCTGTTGCTCAATTATTTCTGAGAGTTTCCTTCCTCCCTTTCCATCTTCTCTGGCAACATCAAACTTTGAGCTTCTCAAGCTGATGTGATTGTGGCTTTTTACTCGGGTTCTAGCTTCTCCATGTCTCCCATCCAAGTACCAACCAGACCCAACCCTGCTTAGGTTCCGAGATCAGACGAGATCGGGTGCGTTCAGGGTGGTATGGCCATAGACTCTCCATGTCAAATACACAAGAAAGGGCTTACATGAAAAGCCACGTGAGTGTACATTTACCTTGTGCCGTTTCCGTCTCTAAATATTCAGTCCCCTCTATCACTTTGTCTGCTTTTGGTCAGTCCCCAGTGCCTTTAAATGGTGTTTTTTGTAATATTTATATTTTTCCCCAGAGTTTATGATTGTTATGTGGGGGGGAGGTTAGTTCAGTATAAAATTACTCCCCTATTGAAAGCCAAATCAAATTGTATCATAAAAATCTTTCTAACTCCTAAAGTTAACCTATCATTAGTAGTAGCTTGCTTCACGTAGTGAACTAATTGAACAGGAGCAATATGAGAAATGTATCAATAAACTGTTTTTCAGTTCATAAGAGTGTACTTCACCTAGCGCAAATGGAAATGAGTATTGGATTGGACGAAAACTTTATTGGATGTACTATGGATGTATTTATCACTTCAAATTGTGGCTAAAGGTATAAATATTTAATTCTTTTAATCAGAAACATTTCATATTTGGGGTACTTGTCAGAGAATTTAACCTTACCACCATTACAACTTACTGAACGTTTTACTATTTATGTGCTATTCTGTAAAGCGTATGCAGTCACATACCTTTCCAGGTCACGTGAAAGTAAACCAAGGACAGTGTGGTGTGTATTTATGAGCACTGCGGACTCTGGGGTTACGTTGCCAGGCTTTGACTATCAACTCTGCTGCTTTCCACCTCTGGGATCTTGGGCAAAATACTTCAATCTTCTGTTCTTGAGTTTCCTATTTATAAAGTGAAGGGAGAATAATACTACTCATTAAGATTGTTATATTCAATGACTAATGTGTGATATGTGCTGAGAAAGCTCTGACGCAGAGGCAGTATTTAACATGTCAGCTAGTGTGACCAGAGGCCTCAATTCCTGAACCCAATTGTGTTTTCATTTCATAAACCTGCTTTCCATTGTGCCACCACTTGGTAGCGAGGCTTCCTAAGAGAAACTCTTATCAACTTCTTATTGTGAACAGGTAATAATATTATCTCCATTTTATAGATGGAGACACAGATGCTAAAGAGAGTTTTGTAGTTTGTCCATGACCATTTCATCAGTAATAAGCACTCCTACCTAGACCTGCATGATTCTAAGCCCTGCTATTAATCACTTGGCCATGTTTTATTTGGCCTGATAACCTTATGCATGACTGAGCATAGTCCGGCTTGTTATGCGACTAGCAGCAATCATAATCCATTTTTGTGGTTCTTATGTATTCCCTTATGACTTTGGGGAATATGCTCAGCTCTTCTGCTCAGGGTTGATACACAAACTTAGTGGGGTTTTGGTGACATAATGTCAATACAAACTCACTTTGACAGGTAGAAAAGAAAATCATTACTATTTTTGTCACTGTCATTATTGCCTCTGATACTTAACAATCGTGATAGTAATGATACTGGTAGAACCATAGGCCTAGTGCGGAGGACCCGGGTTCGATTCCCGGCCAGGGCACATAGGAGAAGCGCCCATTTGCTTCTCCACCCCTCCGCCGTGCTTTCCTCTCTGTCTCTCTCTTCCCCTCCTGCAGCCAAGGCTCCATTGGAGCAAAGATGGCCCGGGCGCTGGGGATGGCTCTGTGGCCTCTACCCCAGGCGCTAGAGTGGCTCTGGTCGCAACATGGCGACGCCCAGGATGGGCAGAGCATCGCCCCCTGGTGGGCAGAGCGTCGCCCCATGGTGGGCGTGCCGGGTGGATCCCGGTCGGGCGCATGCGGGAGTCTGTCTGACTGTCTCTCCCTGTTTCCAGCTTCAGAAAAATGAAAAAAAAAAAAAAAAAAGAACCATAGGCCTAGAAAGCCCATGAAAGCCTACTCAGTTTTTTCCCCCTCTTACACATATGTAGGATTCACCTAACTTCTCCTGTCAGACAAGAATCTGTCCTGGTTTAGACATCTGCAATGTCAGATGACCCACTGCCCCAGTCTGCCCATGAGATACGGATTTCTCAGGATGGCACTTTCACTGTTAAAACTGGAAAAGTCCCAGGCAAACTGTAACAAGTTGGTCACTGTATGGATGACCCGTAACCTATCCTGACAAGTTTTTGCCTTCTATCCTTGCTCTGTTTACTGGGTAGAGGCAGAGACAGCTGGTTACCATTTCCTAAGATTATAACGCTTCACATATCAGAAGACTGTTATGATGTCATTCTTTTCACTTTTTTCTCCTAGGCCAACCAACAGATTCTGTCAAGGACTTACTTCACCTGGTGTATTCCACTCAATATTGTGTGTGACGCAAAAAAAAAAAAAAAAAAAAAAAAAAGGATGCAAACCCCCTGCATTGAGGGACCTAAATGAGGGGTTCCAGCTCTCTTCACCTCTGCCTATAGGCATGTTTTCCAACTCTTTCATTATCTGTACTGATTTGCTTTGAACTTCGTGCAAATTCACTATCTTTTATTATTATTATTTTTTTTTTGTAATTTTCTGAAGCTGGAAACGGGGAGAGACAGTCAGACTCCCGCATGCGCCCGACCGGGATCTACCCGGCACGCCCACCAGGGGCAACGCTCTGCCCACCAGGGGGCGATGCTCTGCCCCTCCAGGGCGTCGCTCTGTTGCAACCAGAGCCACTCTAGCGCCTGAGGCCAAGGAGCCATCCCCAGCGCCCGGGCCATCTTTGCTCCAATGGAGCCTCGGCTGCGGGAGGGGAAGAGAGAGACAGAGAGGAAGGAGAGGGGGAGGGGTGGAGAAGCAGATGGGCGCTTCTCCTGTGTGCCCTGGCCGGGAATCGAAACTGGGACTTCTGCAGGCCAGGCTGATGTTCTACCACTGAGCCAACCGGCCAGGGCCCACTCTATCTCTTGTAATTGGCAGAGACCAAAAATGTACACAATACTCAACTTTTCAGTGACTGTTTCATGCTGCGCAGAGTACGATCCTACAAGGGCTCTGAGGACCCTACTTCTACTTTCATATGTATGTGTCTTGCCTGCTTTGAAACAGTTTTAAATCATCACCACACCCCAGCAGATTCTGGCTTGCCTGGAAACTTTTTATGCCACCGGTACTGCTGCTGATCAATATCTCAGATGGAGTTTTTCATCACAAGCAGCTGGATTGTCTAGAAACTATTCTGCTTTGTATTAATCTCAATGGTTTGAAATATAAAAATTATACTTGATCTGGTGCTCACAGTTTTTACAACAAAAAAAAATGAGCTGCATATTTGCCATAATTCTGACCACCAACTCTCTCTAATTTACCATCTGTCTTTTATTAGGTATCATTTCGACTACTTTCTCTAGGAAAAAAAAAATTCTACCTTTGCCAGTTACTGTCTTGCACAGTAATATGTTTAGGAATTCAAGCCCATGTCATAGTGACCTTATTCTTTGATTTGAATCTTTTCACCATGTAAACATCGAAAATATTTCCTTGAGACAGGTGTTTAGAAATATCTGGGAAACTCCAACAGCTTACAAAGCAATGATTTCACTTTGTGCTTCTATCTCAGCTCTGGAAATACTCAACTACTTAGTATTTTGTTTTTGAAATACAGTATCATTTATGGTCTAGACACCACAGACAGCTGTTCAAATTCAACTCAAATGGGCTTTGTTTCTGCTGTATTTATTTAGCTTGTTTAGCTAAATCTTTGAGTAATTTGGCTTGGGTCCTTAATCAAGGATTAAAAAATACCACTTGTTGATTTTCTTTTCTGTTAAGGTACACACTAATGAGAAATTTTCCATAAAATTTGTCTATTAGCTTTAAGCAAATAATTTCCAATTGTTTTTTATTTGTTCTCCTCTCTAGGGCAGCCAGTAAGCATCACCAAACATTTTAGAAAAATTATTAAATGAATTAAATGGAAGTTCACCTTGAAATATAATCTCTTTTACAAATAAAGATTTGGATTTCTCTCCTCCTCTATTGACTACATTATATGTTGGAAACTATCACTAATTTCATGTTTGAGGGAATTGGGTCATTTAAACTGTAAACATATATTTTAAAACAGCATATTTTCTTTCTGTTCTATTCACTGATACATATTTGTATACATTTCATTAGACCTGGCAATATCATTTAAGTCTAGATATTAATTCATCAAAAGAATAGTAAAGATTTAAATATGTTGCTTTAGCATATAACCATGAAAGTTTCTGAGTGGTATTACATTTAAGAGCTATTTTTAGCCTGACCTGTGGTGGTGCAGTGGATAAAGCGTCAACCTGGAAATGCTGAGGTCGCCGGTTCGAAACCCTGGGCTTGCCTGGTCAAGGCACATATGGGAGTTGATGCTTCCAGCTCCTCCCCCCTTCTCTCTCTCTGTCTCTCTCTCTCCCTCTCTCTCTCCTCTCTAAAAATGAATAAATAAAGTAAAATAAATTTAAAAAAATTAAAAAAAAAGATCTATTTTTAGGTTAATATAAATTTGCTTCAAAAGTATTAGGAACTATAAAATTATACATGATTTATAATAAGGTTATTTCATATATTTGGATTAAGGCTTGTAACTGCTACCTTTCCCTTAGTATAAGACAGAGAAAAGAGAGTCAGTCCATTTTTGTACAATACTAGCACATAATTTATTTTGTATTCCCTTGAAATAACTAACTGTTTTCACCTGGAATTAGGCAAGTATAGTCGTTTTGTGTCTCCCAGGCATTGAGAGGAAAATTCCCTACTTCTGCCGTCATTAGATTTTCCCTTGTGGTTTTGCTCCTCATTGGGAGGAAGCAAGTAATTAATTCTGACTACGATGATTGGTTCCACACATTTGCATTAGTGTTCTCATTTATTATTTTGAAATGTCATAACTTACATACAGTGAAATTCACCTTTTTCACTGTATAATTCTGTGAGTTTTGACCAATGCATATAGTTGTTTCACCACCACCATAATCAAGACATAGAACAGTTTTGTTACCCTCTTATTTATTTTGAATATGTAAGTTGAAAGAATTTCAGTTCAGACACATTTGGGCTATCTGGGTCAGGTACATAAAAAAGGACAAAAAATTCCAAAGAATTAATCTATTTATTTCTCTTATTATACTAAAAATGTGGTTATAATGATGGTGTTTATAAATCACTAGTTATGTGCTACACCTTGTTAAACAATTTTTATGCATATTGCACTCAACCCTTTCAATAATCTAAGAACAATAGCCCACACTTTACAGATAAAAAATCTCAGATGCAGAGAGATTAACATTCCTTCCAAAATACGGCCAGAAAGTGGTAGAGGTGGGGTTTGAACCCACCTCTGATTGCTAACTGTATGCTCTCCAGCCAGAACATTATCTACCTGGCTTTTGATGGTGCCAGTGATATTTAAAGGACTTGATTCTTCTTTACTGTTCCTGAGCCAGTCCTCATGAATACTTGATAAAACACTGAATTGCATTGAAATTAAGACTCAGTAAATGAATTCATTGGTTCAACATATATTTATTGGATGCTTATAATACACTATGCACTGAGTATATTACAGTGAGTAAAAGAGACAAAAATGTCTGTCCACTTGGAACTTTATTCTAGACAATAAGCAAAATAAATAAATATGATATATGGTGTCCGTGTAAAATACATAGTGCTATGGAGAAAGAAGGCTGAGAAAGGGGATAAGGAATATTGAGTGGATGTGTCATTTTTATCATGTCAGTCACTGAAAAGCTGACATCTGAGTAAAAACTGGAGGAGAATGTGGAGAGGAAGCCCTTCGGGTATCCAAGGGAATAATGTTCCAGGCAGTGGAAATGGCAAGTGTAAAAGCCCTGAATAATATTTGTGCCTCATTTACCCAAAGAACATTACCCATGACCTAGAATGCAAGATAGTGAGGAAAAAAGTAGAGTTTTATAAAAATTACTCTAGCTGTTCTTTTGAAAATCGCTGAAAGAGGGGCAGCACAGAAGCAGGAAGATTCACTAGAGGGTGTTTGCAACGACTCAGGTGAAAGATGATGGTGGCTCAGATCATGTGTTGGCAGAGAAGGTGGTGAGACATTTATTAAAAATATTGGTTGGCTCACAGAGTCATTGAAAGGGCTGCAAAACCATTCACTAGTTGCTTGCAACTAAGAAGCTGACTGGTATGCTGTGTATTTCCTAATATTGTTGGTATCTCTCCTAGCAATCCCTCATGCTGCCCAACCCCAAATCTATGTCCACATATCCTGAACAAATAAGGTTCGAGAGGTCAAGAACTGGCAATTTTGATCACAAAATATGACTAGGATCAATATGAATAATGGGGAATGGGAGAAGTATGGAAAGACCAGAGTCAGGAAAATGATGCAAATGTTAGAAAAGGAGTGATTCAGGAACTGCAGAAAAATCGGCACTGCCACTGTTTAAGAAAGGAGTAAACATTACTCAAGTACTTTGTTTTCTCTTCTGGGGAAGGAATTAGTGTGTTTTTGGTTGGACACAGGATAGTTTTTCCATGTTTGGTAGAATTGAAACCTCCATGTTATTTTCATTTATGGTTTAAAGAGGTGGGCATGGGTACCAAGTTGACAGGAGATGGACTTGTGAGGATTAATTTTATATGTCAACTTGACTAGGTTGAGGGAAGCCCAGATAGCAAGTAAAACATTTCTGGATGTGTCTGTTAGGATGTTTCTGAAAGAGATTAGCATTTGAATGATAGACTGAATAAAAAATATGGCCCCCACCACAGCAGGTGTGCATGATCCAATCCATTGAGAGCCTGAATGAAATACAGAGGAAAGGAGAATTTGCTCTTACCTGAGCTGAAACATCGTGTCCTCAGACAGACTCCTAGTTCTTGGGCCTTCAAAACTGGACTGAATTACACCACAGGCTGTCCTGGGTCTTCTGCTTACAGATAGCAGGCTGAGGGATGTCTCAGCCTCCATAATTGTATGAGCCAATTCCTATAATAAATCTCTTTCTCTCTCACTTTATCTTTCTCTCTCTCTCTCTCCATATATAGATATAGATCTATATAGATATAGTTAGATGATATAGATGTAGATATAGACATAGACACAGACACAGATATAGATAGACATAGACAGATAGATATAGATGATATAGATATAGATATAGATATAGATATAGATTGCTCTGGAGAATCCTGGCCAATACAATGTACTTTGAAAATCTTCAATGGCTGAAAGATTAATTCCACAAACTATTAATTGATGGACTCAAAGCAACTGAAGAGAAGTCTCTGGAGGGTTAGCAGCAGGCTTTATTTCATTGCTTGTTCTACTCATAAGTTTTATCAGATGTAGGTAAAGGCACTGAAGGCTTGCTGAAAAGAAATTTGGATGATACATAGAAGAGAGCTAAGGTCACTATAGCAATATTGTTTATAAGCTATTCAGTTCCCATGGCATCCAGCTATAGAGTGGGTGAAGCAAGTAACTTGCCCTAGTTGGCTACACTAACAGAAGGCATAGCTTATAACTTTATAATAATCTTTTCAATGCCTCATCACTCTGCTTGAGCTATTATATTTAAGATGTCATAAGCATTCAATAGATTAATATATGTAAAATGCTTAGAATAGGTCTGGTACATAGTCAGCATTCGATAAATGCTAGCTACTAAATTATTACTGTTGTTATTGTTATTAGACCTAGCTAAAAAAAACCTAGGTGTATACTCCTAAGTGTAGATGGCTGCAAAAGACCATAATAAATGTAGCAGCTGCAACTGATGCAGTTCTCTGAGCACAGAGTCATTCGGCCTGAAGGGGAAGTGGCATTACTGAGGGGGTCACTACGCGGCAGAGGAGATGGTTGGTGATGGAGGTTCCAGCAGCAACACCTGCATAGAGAGGCACATATAATATAGAGTCTCACATAGTTTCCTGAATCTGGTGAGTGTTTAAAAATAATTTGCTGACTAAATGAATGAGTACATGTTAGTTGAGTCATTTAGAGTACAAAGATAATGAGAAAGAATAGTGAGAAAGGAAAGAGAGCCATGGTGTATGAGAGATTGCCTTCATTCGAGTAATGGCAAGTGTTGGGTAGTGGAGAAAATAAGTGGAATTGAGAAAATATTAAACTAACATCTGATCATGTCTACCAAGCTAATTAATTTTGACTTGAATCTTGGTATTTAAAGAGGGGGATAACATAGTGAGAGTGATGTTTTAAGAAGATTTTAGCAGACCATAGGGCAACTTGGTAAAGGAGTCACTAGGGGTGAGAGAAAAGGTCATGGGCATGCTATTGAAATAATTCCATAGTGTGATAAGAACAGTGACAAGTTAAGATAAAGTCCAGACGTAAAAGCCCTCATTACTTAAAATGTTAAATATATGGTTACTCAATTTCCATTAATTAATTTGATTCACTTTCAAACCTGAGTATCAAGTTTGTATGTATTATCAGGTCCAAGTGCTTGTCATTTGAATAGACGAGGTTCTGCTCTGTTGAGATGATGAATTTTTTTTACCTATTCCTTTAACTGTGGTCAAAAGGATAAATTTTTTTAAAACCTGAAACCATGAAAAACTCCATATATTTGAAAAATTAAACCATTGAATAAATAGTCAAGCTTGACTAAGAAAAACATGTGTTGTATATTAGAGAATCTAGAGGTAAAATTTTTCAAGCAACAAAAGGTTTTTGTTTATGCATATATGTGTTCAGCTTTCAACCTAAAATACTTAAATGGAAAAAGAAAAAGTTATTTTTTATATGTGTTTGTCAATAATTAACACCCAGAAAAGTGATGTCAAATGATGTGTTTATTTTATTTATTATAGCATAGCAATATATTAGTGACAGTTATAAGGATTGTTTCAAATTTTAAATACCTTATAACCGCTAATAAAATATAATTTCAATATTTTATTCCATTTATATGCTAAAACATGAACCATGCATATTTTTCCTAGAATTCAAACTCATACAATCTGTTGAATTTTTGGCTTAGAACAATAACCTTGGATTCATCTTTAATCTCTTGATTTATTAGTGAACAATAACCTTGGATTCATCATTATTTCTTGATTTATTCATAATTTCTAATCCTTCAGCAGATGATGAGAATTCTTTTAGAATATATTCCAAATCTTGACACTTCTCAATAAAAGGTTGCTCATACACTTTCTGATCACCAGAAGTAACAATTTGCACTGCAACTAATTCTGCATCAGGAATTTGAGTTTATAATCTTCGCTGCTATAGGCATGGCCAGCAAGAGGGAAATGTGAACTCCCAGACCTGTGTGCTCCTGTATCCCAGGTTTGAAGTCACAGTCTGGTGCTTTGATTGGTGCAGTCAAGGTTACATGCCTCACCCTGGGTGCAAAGGTGGAAGAGGCTGGGGAAATAAGTATCCAATATATTCAGCTCCTTGTCGTCTTGGATCTCAGCCAAGACTCATGAAATGGGGCATTCCCCAAACATATAAAGGAATTTAGATTTGTCTGTTTTATGACAGATGTCCACTACAGACAGTAGTGAGAAAGAAAGAAGAAATTCCAGCTACAACATTTCATCTGCCTAGGATCATCCATTTAAGTGGAAGCAGCCAGCCCACAAACCGTCATATCCTCTGAAGATACGGAGATAGATGATCTCTCCCAGTGCGCAGATGCAGCACGTTAGATTTGGTAAGTTTAAACTTACTTGTCTGAAGTCACACAGAAGATACCAGAGCCAGAATGTAAACTGAAGCCTCTGTTTAAAAATGGTTAGGATAGCCCTGGCCGTGTGCAGAAATCCCGGGGTCGATTCCCAGCCAGGGCACACAGGAGAAGCGCCCATCTCCTTCTCCACCCCTCCCCCTCTCCTTCCTCTCTGTCTCTCTATTCCCCTCCCGCAGCCGAGGCTCCACTGGAGCAAAGATGGCCAGGGCGCTGGGAAGGCTCCTTGGCCTCTGCCCCAGGCACTAGAGTGGCTCCGGTCGCGACAGAGCAACACCCCGGAGTGGCAGAGCATCGCCCCCTGGTGGGCAGAGCTTCGCCCCGGTGGGCGTGCCAGGTGGATCCCCGTCGGGCGCATGCGGGAGTCTGTCTATCTCTCCCTGTTTCCCGCTTCAGAAAAATACAGAAAAAAAAAAAATGGTTAGGATAATAATAAGTACCAATCTCTTAAGGATCTAAAGCAGGGGTCCCCAAACTACGGCCTGCAGGCCACATGCGGCCCCCTGAGGCCATTTATCCAGCCCCGGCCGCACTTCTGGAAGGGGCACCTCTTTCATTGGTGGTTAGTGAGAGGAGCAAATTGACCATCTCATTAGCCAAAAGCAGGCCCATAGTTCCCATTGAAATACTGGTCAGTTGTTGATTTAAATTTACTTGTTCTTTATTTTAAATATTGTATTTGTTCCCTTTTTGGTTTTTTATAATACTTTAAAATAAGATATGTGCAGTGTGCATAGGGATTTGTTCATAGTTGTTTTTTTTTTTATAGTCCAGCCCTCCAACAGTTTGAGGGACAGTGAACTGGCCTCCTATGTAAAAAGTTTGGGGACCCCTGATCTAAAGCAACAATTTTCAACCATTTTTTTTTTAAATCTCATGGCACACATAAGCTACCATATTTCCCTATGCATAAGACGCATCCCTTTTTGAAAAATTTGCGGTGTAAGAACTGGGTGTATCTTATACAGTGGTTGTAGACATTTTTACTTGCATTTCCCGCTCTTTTGCACTTGTTTTTGTGCTCATTGTTTCGCACTTGTTACTGGTATATTATGGTAGGTTACGTTTTGCCACGTTCTGCCCAGAAATGACTCAGAAAAGATTTTCGTACAGTGCTGAATTCAAGTTAAAAGTGATCCAGTTTGCAAAAGTGAATAGAAATCGTGCTGCTGAACGTGAGTTTGGTTCTCCTCCAACTGAGAAATAAATCAATCCGAGACAGTGATGAGGAGTTGTATGAATTTTATGATGAATAAAACTTGAGTTCAATAACTTTATGTAATACATTCTTTTTTCAAATTTTGGGCCCCCAAATTAAGGTGTGTCTTATACATGGGAGCGTGTTATACATGGGGAAATAACTAATTACTGAAATTCTGCAACACACACAAAAAATCATTTTTGCCAACCTGACACACACAAAAACAATACTATTTTAAGTCATTCGCACCACAAAGCTATCGTGTTAGCTGTTGTCATTTTTAAATTTTACAATCTAAGGAAAAAGCGGTCAGTACTCCTAAATCTTGCATTTTTAAATATTTTTGTGGCACACTTGTTGAAAATCACTGTTGTAAAGAGATAATTCTGAACCAGAATTAGGCTAGCTTTGGGGTGGATATTATCTAAAAGAATAATAAAATAATGATATGGTTCTAGTAAAAAAAGGTGATCTTTCTTTTGTACCATTCTGAGAGGATGTTTTCACCTACAGACAAGTATTTCTTTTGTGGACATTGATACTATTATGTGGCAGTTTTGAACATCTAAAACAAGGCTAGTAATTTCATTGAAATCTTCTAATTTAATTATGCAGACAACCTTTACAAATAACTAAAAGCTTTTTTTATAGGATTTTGAGGAAATCAAGATTCAGTGGTAAATAACTCTCTCATGGACACATAGTAAGTGAAGAAGCAGAATATAATTTTATGCTTATTATATAGATTTACAAAGTAAAGCAATGCATTTGAAATATTTTTCATTTGATTAATTATAATTACATGTTGAAGTATTATTTCATTTTAAAAGGAATCTGTGCCATAATTTCTTCTCAGTTTTATTCTCTCATTAGTTTATATTTGTCCAGAAATGAACATTTTAACATTTAATTGTACGTAAAATTTTGAAAATATTTTAGAAAAAGGGCAATCTCCAATTATTTTTAGAAGTGTCAGTTTACTACTATTTTTAATCGCAAAAATGAACACATGGAATAAAAAAATAAAATGGCACAGAAATACATACAGAGAATAAACAGTCCTGTTGTCTCTAAGAGATAGCCTCTTAAAACCACTCTAGTTTGAGTACTTCTGTGGATTATTTAATACCAATATCATTAATAATGTGTTTATATAGGTGCCATTTCTTAATTCATCAACTTTAGACAGCATTTAATTAATTCCTTTTATGTAATAGAAAAAATTGAGCGAATTATAGTTTCTCCTACCTTATCCTCTTCACAATTTTTGTTATATTATTCTATTAAATTTTCTTTATCATTTAACATAATAATATTAACTATCTACTTCTTAATCTGTCAACTTCGACAATTTGCTTGTTCTCTTACTTACATGTTATCAGACCCCTCCCAGATCTTTTTTATCTCTCAGCTATATCTTTTTACATTGCTAAAGTTTAGAAATGTTGCATTTTGCTTTGCAAGTATAATTTAGTCTTCTGTGTTTTGACTATAGGTTTATTTTTAAATTGAAAAGCAATAAATATTTTTTATTGTTATCAATAGCCAGACAATAAAGACTGAATTATTTGTCTCAAAACTTGTGCATTCAAGAGAGAACTATAGTCAATGCCAAATGAGTTCTCTTCTTTTCTACTTTATTAAATACTCAAAATCATCTCACAGTTAAGTTTTCCTTAGAATAGACCATGATTTTCTTGTTTGGGCTATTTTTTTTTCTTCTCTGAAGCCTCTCATTGTTTTGTTCTTATTAAGCGAAAAAACATACACTTTAGCTTATGCTAAATAATTTCCCGTATTATTAATTATGTCAGTGAATTGACTTTCCTTCTGATCTACCTCTGGATTTTAACTAAATTGCTGTTGGGAAGGAAGAAACAAGATAGAGTTTCTCCCACCCCAAATGGAAAAATCAGAGGGACTTTACCTAGGGATGACTTCAACTGTCGTGCTCCCCTGGAGGTGATAGTTTCTTTAGTAAATTCACCTCTGCTTTCCTCCCCACACTAATACTCCTGCTTCATATTTCTGTATGTGTGTAGGAGAGGTGGCTATAGAGCCAATCTGGCCCAGCCATTTCTAG
Organism: Saccopteryx leptura; assembly: GCF_036850995.1. Classification (NCBI taxonomy): domain Eukaryota; kingdom Metazoa; phylum Chordata; class Mammalia; order Chiroptera; family Emballonuridae; genus Saccopteryx; species Saccopteryx leptura. Next base: position 69,778,412 of record NC_089506.1, on the reverse strand, counting down.
ATTATCCTTTATCAGTATGTTGATTACTGTATTGCTTCCCATTCCTGCTTTCTAAATTTGCCACACTTGTGCTTAGAGTCCAGAGGAAAAGTTTCCACATTTGGTTAGTCTTTTCCTGGACTTGAACTTTCTCCTCTAATTGGAAATAAGATTCCCATATGTTTTCTCTCTTCTAGTAATTTGTCATGTCTCTGGTATGTTGATGGGTATGTCTCTGCTATTCTCTGCCTCTCTCAGCACTGTGATGAATTCATTCCCTTTTATAAATCTTCACTGACATTGCCCTGGGATTTTGAGAAAATAGGTAACTTATGCACTTGGTTTGTTATCGAGAACCAAAATCTCCCCTATTCGTGTTGTTTTAATTGCAATTATGGCACACTACTTGAGATTTCAAGAAAAAGTTACATTATAATTAATGCTAATTATTATAGCTTTGGACTTGCTAATGGACTCAGGAATGGGTAAACTGTAGTTTATAAAGACTTTCATTTATAACTTAGCCCAAATATAAAGTGTAATAGTATATATAAAAGAATAATTTCAGTTACCTGAAGTATTTGCTCAACTAGATTACCTCCCTTTTCAAAGAATACAACTATACATAAAATTATTGAATTACATTATATTACTATTTGGCTTAGAATTTGGAAGGTATTATTCTTTTTTACTTGTTTTCTGGATGTTAATTGTCATAATTGTGTAATCATCAGTCTTTCTCTTTCTGGTTGCTTTTAAGTCTTTTTGCCTCTGGTCTTCAGCATTTCTTTGTAATATCCTGGAGTAAATTTATTTATGCACAGGCAGGCAAAAGTAGGTTTTCAGTTGTTTGTCTGCAAAAAAAACATGCATATGATTATTACAATAGCTTTATTAATTCAAAATAATGCCATAATGCAACTGTAAACTACTTTTGCCCACCCTATCCTGTTTGGAATTAAACATAATTAATTATTTAATGAATCATATGATGATTCATGTCTTTCTTAAATTCTGGAAACTTCTATTTCTATGTTGTTAGGTATTTCCTTTCTGACATATTATCTCTTGTTTTAAAGCAATCATAACTTATATTTTTCATTTACTTGCTGTGCTGCATAGGAGTAATGTTTTGTGCTATACCTTTTATCTCGATTTTCTTTTTAGCTGTGTCACATCTATATTTAAACCAGGGGTTGGGATCCTTTTTGGCTGAGAGAGCCATGAACGCCACATATTTTAAAATGAAATTCCGTGAGAGCCATACAATATGTTTTAACACTAAATACAAGTAAATGTGTGCATTTTATGTAAGACCAACACTTTTAAAGTACAATAAATCTCTGAATTATTTTTAATAATGTTGTTGTGCTGTTGCTAACCAATAATGAATAAAGTACTTCTTACCATTAATGCAACTTCTGGTGCTGCATGGTCTTGCTGATGGCTTTGTAGTCGATTGATATGTGGTGAGGTTAAATTTCATGCAGGTATTGAGACTTCCATCCGTTAAACGTGATCATAGGTTGGTCTTAATGTTTTTTAGATGTGAGAAAGACTGCTCACATGCATACATAGAGCCAAACATTGTCAGTACAGCAATACTCACACGCTGCAGTGTGTGGTATGTGACGGGAAGTGCGTTCCAAGTTTTGACAATCAGCTGGTCCACGAGTTGAAGTTTTTTCATTTCTCCCCACTTGTATTTGCTCGCCAACTCTGCTTGCTGTCGTGCAAGTCTTTCCAAATCTTCATTCAGTGACTTGAACTTATTCACCCACATGTCTGAGGCCTTCAGGTCAGCAGCTTGTAGCCCAAAATCTCTGACGGAGACACTGGGGATGTAACTCAGGTTGGCTCTGTCCTCTGCACACTCGTGTGGATGGGTGATGAACTTAAAAAGACGAGTTCAGCCTGACCTGTGATGGCGCAGTGGGATAAAGCGGCAACCTGGAACACTGAGGTTGCCAGTTCGAAACCTTGGGCTTGTCTGGTCAAGGCACACATGGGAGTGGATGTTTCCTGCTCCTCCCCCTTCTCTCTCTTTCTCTTTCTCTCTCTCTCTCTCCCCTCTCTCTAAAAATCAATAAATAAAATATTTTATAAAAAAAAAAAAAGACGAGTTCACTCATGAAATTCTCGAAAGCACACTTTGAATGACTGCAGGAGATTAGCTGTGAAGCCCGCTAACTGCTGGAGATCAAGATGTTGAGCAGGGTCACTTGCTGTGCATGCATCTTTAAACTCTCCCAGTTTTTCAAAGTGTAGTAAATGACCTGTTTCAATGTTGGTGATGAAGAGTTCTAGCTTGTTTCCAAATGCAAACACTGCTTGTTGAAGGGATAAGACTGTATTTCCAATGCCTTGCATTTTCACATTGAGCTGGTTCAGATGTTCAGTCATGTCTACAAGATAGTAGAACTTCAGGAGCCACTCAGTGTTAGCTAACTCAGGATGCTCAACATTTTTCATTTTAAGAAAAGTCCGGATTTTGCTCAGACAAGCCACGAAATGCCTGAGCACCTTCCCTCTTGACAACCAATGCACCTTGTTGTGCAGGAGCAGACCAGGATAATTATTCCCAACTTCATCCAGCAGTGTTTTAAACTGGGGGGTCATTTAAAGCTCGGACAACATTAAAATTGACCACCCGAATGACCAGCGACATCACCTCACTAAGCTGCTCGCCACATATCTGAGCACAAAGCAACTCCTGATGTAGGATGCAGTGCAAACTTAGGATGGATCTCTTTTCATGTTCATGAGGAAGTGCTACGAATCCTCTGTTTTTCCCCCACCATGCTCAGAGCACAAGCAGTACACACTGAAATAAGTTTATCCATCGGTAGATTTTTTTCTTTAGCGAACTCAGTAAAAGACTTGAATAAATCCTCCCCTCTTGTTGTCTCTTTCATAGGCAAAACAGCAAGACTTTCCTCATGTAGTGTGTCAATGACAGCATACCTTGCAATCATGCTGAACTGGGATAAATGGCTTACGTCTGTTGACTCATCCAAAGTGAGAGAAAAGAATGGTGCTGCATTTATGTCCTTCACTTGTGTTGCCTCAATTTGATTTGCCATCATGATGGTACGATTGTGAACAGTTCTTGCCGACAGAGGCATGTCTTTTATTCATTTGATTATCTTGTCTTTATCCGAAAAGTCGTCAAAAACTTCATTGGCAACATCAAGCATGAATGTTTTGACATACTCCCCATCTGTGAATGGCTTTCCGTTTCTCACAATTGCTAAAGCACCAGCAAAGCTAGCCGAATTCCAGTCCCTTGTTGGGTCCAAACACGGAGTTGCTGCTGACTAGCTTGCACTCTGCACAGTAGCTCTTAACATGCTTTCTTCCTGCTGTCCCTCGCTGAATATTTTGATGCAAATGTAGTATGGTGTGTGTCGAAGTTCCACTTTATATTTGACCGTTTCATCGATACGATTTTATCATTGTATATTAGACACACTGTAGAACCTGCTCTCTCCACAAAGGTGAATTCCTCTGTCCATTCCTGCTGAAAAGTATGATACTCCTCATCTTTTTTTCTTTAGCCATCTTCTTTGTCAAAAGGGTTTTTGCAATTAGCTAGCTGACTACTTGATTAAAAGGAGGGAATTTTACTTCCAACCTCACAATGACCCGTGTACGTTACGCATTACCCAATAAAAATTTGGTGTTGTCCTGGAGGACAGCTGTGATTGGCTCTAGCCACCTGCAACCATGAACATGAGTGGTAGGAAAGGAATGGATTATAATACATGAGAATGTTTTATATTTTAACGTTATTATTATTTTTTATTAAAGATTTGTCTGCGAGTCAGATGCAGCCATCAAAAGAGCCACATCTGGCTCGTGAGCCATAGGTTCCCGACCCCTGATTTAAACCATTCATTTGGCTTTACATTTCAATAGTAGTTTTTTTTTTTAATTTCTGAAAGTTTCATTTGCTCCTCTTTCAAATTTTTCATCTTATTTTCTTAATAATACATTATTTTAATGTTTCTTAGTTTTTCCATTATGTAGTTAATCAACTTTAACATACTCATTTCATAGTTTATATTAGGGACTTACTTTATTTGAATTTCATGGGCATGGATATCTAATAACATGGCTGGATTTGCTGTCTCTTTATCTAACAGATTCGTTTTCCATGTATTCTGTAATTTTGGATTGTGAATTCATCATCAGCAGGGCTTTATTTGTGAGAATTCCTTTCTAAAAGCTTGTCCTGGAAAAGTTTTGAGTTTGCATTTGCCACACATCCCAAAGTTATTACTGACTTTGTGTTCATTTTTAATTTTAATTTTACTTCTATAACTTGTAGACCACATGAATATTATAATTTCAAGTCCCAAACCCATGGGAGTTATTACCCCATGATGAATAATTCTCAGAGGAGGTTATTTTTTCTCACCAAAGGTTTAGACTGAGATTGACATGGTTTCTGGTTGGCTTCTTATGTTATTGGGTGAATTATTTTTTAAATTGCTACTGGGATTACAGTTCTTTAAGGGCCCTGACATCATATGGGTTCTTACAATTCCTTGTTTCTTGCAGGCCCAGGCCATATTTTTCTGTCCAAAAATTTGGTATCAGAATTGGAACTCGTGAAAACTGAGATGAACCACCCCATTGGGGTAGTTGCAGTTTTAGTTTGGAAAGTTACCACTTTGGTTTTCAGTTCTTGCTTCAGTTACGTTTGGTGTATAAAAGCTCTACCTCATTTTCTTTCAAACTTGACTGTGTTTTGTTGGGAGAACAACTGTGTTAGGCTTGCTCACTTACACTTGGCATAATTAGTGAGTGAGCACATGGCAGAGCCATGTGTGTATAGCCTATGTAAGGTTATGGGTACTTGCGCTCCTGAGCAGATTGCAGATTGCTTGCCTGCCACTGTGAGGGCCCATTTTGCTGTTTTTCTGCCTGGTTCCATGAGTAGTTTTCTTCTGTCTGTTTGTTTGTCTGCTGTTGTGAGAATCTTTTAAACAGGAATGACCCAATGATTTCTGGCTCCACAGTTCCTCTACCATGTGCCCAATCCAATATGAACCTGCTTGGCCATAGCCACTGACATTATATCTGGCATAGTAGGAAGGATTCAGATCAGATCAGTATAGATCTGCCAATGCCATTGAAGGATAGAATAGAGGAGTGGCTATCCTGCTGGGGGCTGGGGGCTGGGTGGTTTTTACAGCCCTCGAGAAGAAACTGAAAGTTCCGTGAGAGTGGCCACTCAAGTTCAAGGACTGAAGTTCATGCTATAGGCTGAGAACCAATGATGGCTTTAACTGGAATGCTTACTGGAGAGAGAAGCCAACTGCTTTTGAGAGCTTCAGTGTGAAATGCAGGCTGAACAGCAATGGCACTGGAACTACAACAGTCACTAGAGAAGGAATTGTGGGTTCAAGAGCTTCAATTTACCCTAGAAGCTGAATGCTGGCCCTGGAAGTTGTTAGAGAAACAACTGTGAATTCAATAACTCGAATTTCAGCTTCAGGCTGAGAGCTGGCAGTCAAAAAAGCCAAAACAGTCGCTGAAGAAGGAGCTGCATTTGTGCTGGCAGAATGGCTCTGAGTTGGTGGTAGCAGGTGTTTACAACTCCTTATCCCCTGAGGAGGAGGAGGTTCGGGCTGACACTGCCATTGACAGACTCAGAGCCTGGCTGGTGGTCCCCCAGAAGGTAAAATCGAGCAGGCAAAAGTGCCTCAAAGACAGGCACAACCCCCTCGGCAAGCAGTTGAACACTCTGTGGTCCATCCCTACAGAGTTGATGGGGTTAGGGGTGAAATTCAGACAGAAACTCACTGAGTCCCAGGTAGCTTGGTTGCTGAGGTTGTAAGACATAGGGGGTGGATGGTATCTTGCATTCTGGAACAGAGATGGAGAAATTAGCCGCCATTACTATGCTCTCTTCCTTGAGGCAGTGTCTTCAGAACTTCCTGACAATCCAGGAAACCATACCCTATTAAAATGGGTGATGGCTGCTATTTGTACAGTCTGGCAGAATGCTGGAGACTTGCCAAGGACAGTGAGTCAGTGGTAGTTGTATACTGAACTGAAGCAGGTCCTCCAGGAACTAGGTATGAAGAATGCTGCTTTCAACCTGAGGTCCTTGTGGGCCAATGAATTATTTATGGCAGGGATGAGGGACCTTATTCTCTGTAGCACCCTGTGAACTCTTTTTGGGTCACTAGTGGCTATCTTGAACTCTATGTGGGGCAGCTCATCACTGTTACACAGATGGTGGTAGATTTGGGAGAGGTTATGGCAGTATAGAACCATAAGGTTGTGCAGGCTGTGGCCCATGCTGCCTGCCCTTCCCCAACTAACAAGAGAAACTGGCCTGTAAAGGTTCCCCAAACACAGATGTGGGTAGGTTTGATTGCGGCTGGGGAAGATAGGGCGAAATTAGATGGCAAGTCTAATAGAGTCCTGTTAGAGCTTTGGCGGCAGTTTAAGCTGGAGCAGAGGTTCCAGCCACTGAAAAAGCAGGGAAAGCAGGCAGCCCAGCAGCTGCCAAGAAAATGGTTAGTGCTTGGGTTGTACGACTGTACAAGTACTTGTTGGAGACAGCTGAGGGAGGGGAGGATCCCTAAGACCCACTGTTCCAGTTGGCATAGGGAGAAGGCCAAGGTACCTGTCTAGTGGGGATGGGGGGGGGCAGGGGTTCTGTGTGAAATTGGCAATCCACTGGTCCTTTTCTAATGTGGAGCAGATGTTCGCCTTAGAAGGTAATAGCTTTTATTTTGTTTTGTTTGCAGCTAAGAGAACTGTCAGGGTGGCACAGGCCTTGAATGTGCTTGTCCCCACCAGGCTCTGTAACCTTGGACATCTGAGGGGTTTGGATGGGCTTGTGGCACTTATAGACAGAGCACTTATAGAAAGGTGCTGAGGTCCATCATCAAAGAGCTGTGTGGCTAGTTGCCCGTAATGGACCTTCGCAATCACCTGTGGTGATTTGCACTGACAGCTGGACTGTCTACCATGACTGATCATTAGCAGTAGAATGGACTCTTGAAGCAGGGACTCCAACAAGAGGGAGGCATCAGGTCTCTTGCTGGATGGACATACTGCTTTTGGACAGCATGAGAGACCCTGATGGGGGGACACAGCACATGGGGAGGCCCTCCTGCACCATGCAGCTGCTCCCATCCAGTTGCAGAGATGCACCAAGGGCACTTTCTTCAATGGACATGGCCCTGGACTATATAGCCACTCCCACATACCGTGCGGTAGGGGGCTAGATGTGGACCTCCAGTTAACTACTTGGGCAGAGTGCTCAGGGAGACATTGTGAAGGTCACCTTTGTAATTATTGTCATTTTTGGTATAGGCTGTGCCTTTGTTATTTGTTTGCTGTGATCTGTACTGTTCTTATTTATGCAATGTACCTCACTCCTTGCACAGGGACCATCAGGGAAGATATCTGTTGCATAGATTATGAGGCAAGCAACCTGAAAGGGGTGAATTGTTGGGAAAACAGCTGTGTTAGGCTTGTTTGCTTGCACTTGGCACGATTGATGCGTGAGCATGTAGCACAGCCATGTATGTATAGTCTGTGTAAGGATATAGGTGCTTGCCCTCAGGGCGGATTGTGGATTGCTCACCTGCCTGCCATTGTGAGGACCCATTTTGCTGGTTTTTCACCTGCTGCTATGAGAAGTGGTTTCCTCTGCCTGTATTTTCATCTGCCATTGCAACAATCTAATACATGGGAATGGCCCAGCCCTTTCCGGCTCTGTAGTCCCTCTACTGCTGCCCGAATCCAGTGTGGACCTGCCTGGCCTCGGCCACTGGCATTACATGTTTTAATGGATGCCATTCTCAGTCATTCCTGTTTCAAATATTTCTCTTGTTCTTTTCATTTTGTCTTCCCCTCTGTTATTCCCTTTTTGTGTATGTTACAGCTTTTGTAGTTTTGCCTTTGTATTTGCACATTGCCTGTTCTCTTTTTTTTTTTTTAGCCTTTGTTATCTTTGCTTTTTTGTTTTCAGTGTTCGATTAATATATTTTCTAACTCAGAGATTTCTTTTTCAGCCATGTCCAGACCTCTAATAAGCCAATCAAAGATTTTCTTTTATAGTGTTTTATTTATTTATTTATTTATTTATTTTAACCTAAATAAATAAATAAATAAATAAATAAATAAATAAATAGCGTTTAAAAAACGCTAAAAACCTAAATAGCGTTTCTTTTTTTTATTTTTTTCTTAGGATTTCCATCTCTCTGCTTACTTTGTTTATGTATTTTTGCATGCTCTCTTCTTTAGCTATTAAAACCCTTAGAATATTGTGGGGAAAACAGCTTTGTTAGGTTTGCTTACTGGTTTCCCGGCGGCAAGCAATTTACACAATCAGTGCATGAGCACGTGGCAGAAAGCCACGTGTTTGTCTCTACGAAAAGCTATGGGTGCTTTTCCTCGGGGGTGATTCTCCCAGAGTGCCCTCCCGCCACTGTGAGGCGCGGTTCTCTGATTCCCTCAGTCACCACTGTGAGGCGCGGTTCTCTGATTCCCTCAGTCACCACTGTGAGGGGTGGTTCTCCGGACCCCTTGACCTCAACTGTGAAAAGCTGTTTTCCTTCACTTATTCACCTGCCATTTCTTTTTTTTTTTATTGTATTTCTTTGAATTTATTGCCTCATTTAATACAACTCTGAAAAAGAGATATTGTTATTCCCATTTTATAGATGTGAAAAATGAGACTCAGAAAGATTGAACAATTTGTCCAAAGTTCTATAGCTATTAAGTGTTGGAGCCAGGATTTCGGTCTAGTTGTTTCTGACTCTCAAGTCCAACAGCCTCCGCAGCCCAGGCTCTTTCTACCATATCTCCTTACTGGCAGGGTTCCATACAACCCTTATACAATCAATAAATTCCTATAGTCTTACTGTCTTCCATGTTTCCAAACTCTCAGTATCTAGGTTTTTTTTTCCAGCTCAGTGGAAACACAAAAAATGTTAACTCCAGGTTACTCTTTACTCACTAGAAATCCATTTGGGGTGAAGCTTCTCATGATGTGTTTGGCAATGTAACTCATCTCTTTTTTTATTTTTATAATTTTATTTTTTTAGTGGGGTGACATCAATAAATCAGGATACATATATTCAAAGAAAACATGTCCATCATGGGCCATTCCTGTGAGCCTCCAATAAGCAGGGAATGGCCCGATGCCTTCCAGCTCTGCAGTTCCTCTAGCCTCTGCCTAAATTCTATGTGAACCTGCCTGGCCTTGGCCACAAACATTACAAATATTAATTGTAATTATTTTAAATTCTGGTCTGATCATTTCAATATCCCTTCCATGTCTGATTCTGATGTTTACTCTTCTATTGTGTTTTTTAGTGTGACATAATTTTTCTTGATAGCTGAACATGATATACTGGGTAAAATAACTGCTGTAACTAGGCCTTTAGAGGTGTTGTAATGCTGGTGGCCAAGGCCAGGAAGATTCACATGGGATTTGAACAGATAATAGAGAAACTGTGGAGCCAGAAGGTGGCACGTTATACCCATTTATTAGATTCTTGCAATGGAGGACGAACAAACAGGTAGGGAAAAACTGCTCCTCATGGCAGCAGGTGAATGAACTTCAAAAGAGCCCCTCACAATGGCGAGCAAGCAATCTGCTCCAAAGAAAAGCACCCGGCCCTGGCCGGTTGGCTCAGTGGTAGAGCGTCGGTCTGGCGTGCAGGGGTCCCGGGTTCGAGTCCCGGCCAGGGCACACAGGGGAAGCGCCCATCTGCTTCTCCACCCCTCCCCCTCTCCTTCCTCTCTGTCTCTCTCTTCCCCTCCTGCAGGAGGCTCCATTGGAGCAAGGATGGCCCGGGCGCTGGGGATGGCTCCTTGGCCTCTGCCCCAGGCGCTAGAGTGGCTCTGGTCGCAGCAGAGCGACACCCCGGAGGGGCAGGGCATTGCCCCCTGGTGGGTGTGCCGGGTGGATCCTGGTCGGGCGCATGCGGGAGTCTGTCTGACTGTCTCTCCCCGTTTCCAGCTTCAGAAAAATACAAAAAAAAAAAAGAAAAAAAAAAAGAAAAGCACCCATTGCCTTACATAGGCTATACACACGTGACTCTGTGATGTGCTCATGCACTAATCATGCCAAGTGCAAGTGAGCAAGCCTAACACAGCTAAAGCTGTGGTGGAGTTATCAGAGGAGGAGGAGCATTCTGCAGTCCTATGATTAGGTCTTAATCTATTTAGTAAGCCTGCGCCTCTGGTCTGTGAGCTTCACAGGTGTTTCTGACTTTTTCTTCCTGGCTTGGAAGAAATGGACAGAATGGATAGAGTGGGCTGGAATTTGGTATTTCTCTTTCCCTAGCTTGAGTAGGTTCTAGTAATACCTCAGCTGGTTAGGCTTTGATTAGTTAGTTCTTGCAGATGTGATTAACAATTTTAAGATTGGCAGATTATCCTGGATTATCTCTGTGAGTCCACTATAATCACAAGAGTCCTTATAAGGGAATGGCAGGAAGGCCAGAGTCAGAGACAATGAAAAAAAGAGAGCGAGGAAAAAGAGGGAAAGAGACTTCAAGTTTTTAAGCAGCTGGCTGGGAAGATAGAGAAATGGACCATGAGACCAGGAATGCAGGCAGCATCTAGAAAATAGGAAAGACAAAGAAATAGAATTCCCACCAGAGTCTCTAGAAGGAACACTGTTTTGCTGACAATATGATTTTGTAGGCCAGTGAGTTTTCTGACCTCCAAAACTGTAAGATGATAACATTTTGCTGATTTAACCTAGTAAATTTGGGCTAATTTGTTATAGCAGCCATAGTGAACTAATACAAAGTCATAAGATTGGATGACACAACCTACAGAGTGACAGCTGATAAAAATCTTTAGAATATACCTGTGGTTGGTCCTATATCTTGATTGACCACATTGTTGCTTTTTGTATCTGGTTACAGAAGCCACACAGGCCCAATTCAGTTCTCACCTCCAATCACTTTCTGTCCTGCTGAGACAGAGCCGATGCAAGGTTTGTTCACTGTGACATTCTGGCCTCCGGTGGAATGGTTCATCTTTACTTGATCTCCAGGGGTTTGCATGGTTGTGAGTCTTGATCACAAAGCCCTCACTTGATCTCCGGCTGTCTGGGTGCTGTTACAGCTTCTGACAGCTTCAACCTGTTCTTTGTTACTGAAGTTCCTCAACTTCTTGGTTGTTAGTCATTCACTTGTTTTGCAGCCTTGATAGGCTCATCTTGGCTTCACACTCCTGGGTTTAAGATTCTTGCTTATACCCAACAAAAGATAATACCTTTCGGGTAGTCACTGTTTGATTTAATCAGCACAACACACAGACAGTTTAAAATGCAGGACGTAAGATTTAGAGAGTTCCCATGACAATGTACTCAGGATACCCAGCGGAGAGCCAGGTTTGAGAGCACGTGGGTCTGCTGGAAAAGTCCACACTTGGTTATGATGCAACCGTGACTCCTTTGATCTCTCAGCCTTCTGAAGGTCGACTTGCTTCTGACAACTCCGCGCTCCCAGACAGACTGAGGAAGATTTAATGCCTCGTTTTCCCATCCTAACCCAGACCTTTCACTGCGGCTGTTCCGGCTGATGACTTGCTTCAGCTGCTACCCACTCTTATCTACATTTGTAAATGGTTTACCATTATGTAAACATCTTACCTAATGCATTCAGGACATTTTAATTTGTATCAATTATCTTTTTGATAATTAGTTCAGTAGTAAAACTTTGTTCTTTCTCTTGCCAATAAAATTGGGGAAGAAAATATCTTATGGTACTAAAATAACAAAAACCCTTTAATCCCCTGCTTGAAACCTTTTGCCTACTTCCTTAAAACAAACAAACAAATAAAAAACTATGCCATTAAAATGTTATAGTTCCAAAATGTTGCTATTATGCCTAAGAAAATTATTTCTATAAACTGCTTCGTTAATTATTTCACCCTAGATCAAAGGCCTGGCTCTCCACTGAAGACAGAAACGCAAGAGGGTCCCATGCCAGTGAATCAGCAATATAGTTACCCTCTTATCCCTAGGAGTTTAGTTGCAAGAGACTAACTGTGAAAATTCTATAATAAAATGTAGCAGCAGATTTGTTATTTTTACTCAACCTTTACATAACTTTAGAATTCTCCTTCTTTAAATCTGGGCTGTTTCTAAGTGTGGCAGGCCTCCAAAGAGAGCTTGCACAAGTCAGAAATTCTGGTGGGGCTGAATAAAGCCCCTTGAAGTTGTCTGATTTCCTCAATGGGCCACTGCTGACCTCACTATGAATGGTGGGGAGAAGGCAGGCCGTGTGGAAGGCAGGTAAAGGCTCCGAGCTCTTGAGGACAGGCCGGCATTATTGATGTCTACACAGCAGGTTGAAGGGAATCTTTGGGCCCTTTCCTGTGTCAGGAATGCCTCACACACAGCTGTTGTTGGAGACCACATAGACCCCAGAAGCATCAGTCATGTGTTAGGGGGCTTCCTGCTCACGCTCCCTCTGCCGGAGGACACACAAAGATGAATGGCCAGCCCCAGTGACGGGCTGCTTCCCTCTGCGAGCCGCATACAGAGCGCTTTGTGTTCCCGACGATTGCAATACTTCCCTTCTGGCAGAGGCTCGCTGGCTTCTCTGGGGCTGCGGAAAGTAATGCTTGTTTCTGAATTGGTTAGAGTTCAATCTCAATTATGTCTGGAAACAACACGCGTTCCTTTCCCCCTTCTGTATGACTGCAGTGTTAATTTTCAAGTAAACTTGTGCAAGTTGCTTTCAAGTTGAAATAGCCACACAACACTGACGTTTATTGGGCACTCCCCTTGGAGCCGTTCTGGCAGCGTGGCCACAGAGGAGTTGCCCTGCGCCGGGCTCGGAGGCTCACTCTTTCCAGTCCACGTACCACCCTAGAACAAGGCTGGGAGAGATTATTTGAACAGGACCACATTCAAATCTGCCTCTCCTCACCCACACAAAGCCTAATTTCAACTTCTTCCCAAGTGGTATAAGACTGAAACCCTAGGCCAAGTCCAAGAAAGAGAAGAAAGATATCATTTAATTTGCTTGCCATTTAAAAGTAACGTTTATTATGTGCATGGCTGGCTTCTTAGACTTTCATAGGGTAGTGCTCTCACCAACAGTAAAATAAAAGTAATTTTTCTCTTGCAACTTTAACCTCTACCTTTATTGTTGTTTAAAAGTCTTGGTTATTCAGCTGACCATGTTTGTGAATTCCTTCATGTGCTTCTGATACATACTTTATTTAGACATGAATGTCATGCCTTTTTTTTTTTTTAATGGCACACAACACCACAGTTTTCGTTGTGAGGTGCACCTGTTTTTAGTATCTGCACATACTCAGCCAGGGTGTGTTGCTGAGTCTGCTCCTGCAGCTGTTGTTTTGCCATTAAAAAATACTACTGTATTCATGGCGGTTTAAGCCTTGTGAACTCTGTAACTTGGACTTGTTAAAGGGAGGCAGTAAGACTCTGTCTGGACTGCTGATAATAGGTTAGATAAAGATCCCACACTGACCCTTACAGCAGCATTCACACAAATGGGAGGAAGTCTCTCAAACAATGTACAGTCCAGCAGACAGCAGATGTGGACCATGCAAAATTAATGATTAACTGCGTGCCAGTGTGTTTGTCAGAGAACAGTGCTGCTCTTTAAGGGGCTTATATAGTCTATGAAAGAAATTAGCTCATGAGAGAGACTCATAAGGATGAAAGAAAAACCTTAAGTAGAGGCTTGACATATCCTGCTTTTCTCACAGGGCAAAAAGTTAAACATAATGGTCTCCTTTTTATAGTGTGAAGTTCTGACTGAAGTTGGGGCAGATCATCCACTTGTTAAAACAAGACATGAACATTCTTGTTATTCCTTTTAGGGGAAGAGGGATGGTGTGCACTCCAATTGAACTCTAAGTGGACCAGCAAGAAGGGGGACATGATCCAATAATTATCCCAGACATGGAAGATGTGAAACCAAAAATAATTAGGAAAGTGACAGCAAAGTAGTAAATAAGACAAGATGTTCATAATTCATTATCCCTTTGGACTAAGTGGGTTTTCAAAGGCCCAGAAAGTCTCATCAAAGTTCACAGGTAAAAAAGTAAAGGTAAGAATCAGTTAAGTATTAGCAGCCTGTAATTTATCGAGGTTATGTTGCCGGGAATATCACCTCCCCGAAATATCTAGTTAAAATAGATTTCATAATGAAAATTTCTTCACATGACTTAAGTTCCCTTCCTGAACCCCAATTGTGGTTGAGCAGATTAGAGATAATAGCAACCCAGGAATTGCTAGGACCGCTGTAAATCCTATAATGTCCATTTGATTGAAGAACCCCTGGGGCGCTAGAGCCTCTGCTAGCCCTGAGGCCCCTCCAGGAAAGTCTGCTTGGCTGGAGCCAGCACAGCTTTGTACAGACAAGATTCAATCCATAAACTTTGAATGACTGTTCAGAAAGCATAGGGTCTGGTACATTTTGCTAACTTTTGTATAAGGAGTCAAGTTGGTGTTATGACAGAGAGGTTGAGATTGGGAGTAGGAGAACCTGCTAAAAGGAACTAATGGAAGAGGAGGAAGAGACCCTTCAACGTTTCTGCCTTTCCTCCACGGCCTTCTCGAAACTGGTTTAGCTCGCTCTAATTCATGTCTGACTGTTCCCCTCACAACTCTCCCGGTCAGAAAGGCTGGTTTATCTGCTGCTTCTCCACATGTTCTATCTCTTTATATTTGTGTGTGTGTGTGTGTGTGTGTGTGTGTGTGTGTGTGTGTGTGTGTGCATCCCTTGCTATATCTGGCAGAGTTAAACATGAAACAGGTAATTAGTTAAAGCTGAAGAACAAGTGTTTTACTACACTTAATTCAGTGTGTGTTATTTTCTCTTTTAATTTTAGATGATGTAATCCTCTTCATGTAAGGACAAAATAGCCAACACTGTAGCTTCCTAATCTCATTTCCTCTGTTTTACCCTACTTTTATCCTGAGACTATTTTTTTTAATCTGAAATGTAATTTTATCAGAGTAACTAGCTTCATACAATTTACTTGAGGCCAGCATATTATTAATAAAGTTAAGCACTGCTCATGAAGAAGAATCAGGACTCACATGGAGAGATCTGTCACTGGCCCACCTCTCGTGAATGTGTCGCTTGTTCCTCTCCCCCAGTAACAGAGGCCTTTGTCATTTGGGATGGCGAGTGTTACTAAAATTTTATAGCCGAGAAGTTGGAATGGATTTTACTCTAAGCCTCTCACATGAAACTTTAAAGCTTATGTGAGGCATTTTCTTAAGTTGTTCTTCAGTCACTTCTGTATTTTTCTCTCTGGATTTTTTCTCTCACAGCATCTAGCATAGATATTTCCTCTGTTTTATGCTCAGGCTCACCTTATTACCTTCCCTTTTTCATTTCAGTCTTCTCCCCTTTGCGTTTTTGGATTTTACCCTAAACTTAAAAACACAAACCCCTCCACACACAAGGAAGGTGACCCACCTCCTTTGGATAGCAGTCAGAGTTTCAGGTAGCAAACTGTTTCTTTCTCGGATATAAATTCCTCTTCCTACCACTCATAGAATTTAATCACTTCTTGCAGCAGCCCATTCACCTGTAAGGGATCACTGCACAGGGCAGGTAGTGGAGTTAGTATAGCTTCAGGCACACTGGCTCACTGGTTAGCATTTCAGATAATCTCAGGCAGCTACAGTGGCTGGTGAAGATCAAAGGTATTCTGCCTGCTTGAGGTCAAGATCGCTCTTGCTTTGCAAACTTATGTGTTCTGAAGTTATGTGAGCAGATACTTGGCTACTTATTTTTTCCAAAAAAGTTTTAGCAGAAGATACTGAGTGGAAATAAAATCTTTCTGAAGCAACTCCGAAGTCACATAAATTTAGTTCCCTGAACACTTCTCCTAAGATGGTTTGTACGTCATAAACTTGAGGTCTGCAGTTCCTGTAGTCCTTCTTTTCTGTGAGCCACTTTATTTAGTACTTTTCTGGATAGAGGAAATAAACAAGTCACCCTCCAATTAACTCTACACCTCAGACCTCGCTTTATCTCAGCCAAGTTTTACCTACAGGTTAGATGAATGAATTACCCCATACTATATTATTTAAAGGTTTAACACTAGAAATTAATATCCCCTGTTCAGTAAATTTTGGGACTTTTCACCACAGATAAATGTGAAAAAAAAAAAAAACCAAACAAACTCATCATAGTCTAGATAAAAATGAAGGGAAAAATAGCAATAACCATTTAAGTAATTAATTGCCACAGTGTGTTGAGAAGGAAAATGGGGAGGGTTAAAATGATGTAGAGTGCCTTAATTAAGCATCTTTGAGTTGCAAGTAAAACATTCTAAACAAACTAGCTTAAGTGAGATGGGAGAATTTATTATAGGGATGCATACATGTATGATGGAGTTTACAGGCAAGAGACTAGAAAAAAGACTAGATAAAAGATCTAGAAAAGAGAGGCAGTGAATCTCCTACTTTTCTTTGTCTCTTGGTTCCGCTTTTGTCTACACATCTACTTTCTTCCCCTTTTTCTTCTTCTCTAGACATGTGGTAAATCAGTGATAAAAGTATTCTCTATCTGTACTGTTGAATATGGTAGTCAGTAGCCAGAAGTGGCCATTGACCACTTGAAATATGGCTGGGATGATGAAGGACTGAATTTTTAATTTTACTTAATTTAAATTCACACTTAAATGGCCACCTGTGGCTAGTCTCTACCACATTAGACAACAAAATGGCAGACACTCTTCATTTGCATACCTTCGTTTACATAGGCTCAGTTTGAGCAACTAGCAGAGACTGACTAGCATTCTTGAATTCCAGTTTTAACTTCTCAAGAGAGAAGTGTTGATTGGCCCAACTGGTGTTAGGAACCACCCCTGGTTCAGCCAGCTTTGCTAAAGGGGTAAGAATGAATATTATCAACATGGCAGCCGGGACCAACTTTTGTGTAGAGAGGAGGAGGTGATTCTTAGAGGGAAATGGTCGTGTTCTGGGCAGTCACTTGAAAAGACATCTGTTCCTCAGGTAACTTTCTACACTGATTAATTTTTAATCACCTCCACTTATCAATGTGAAAGAGACATAAGATTATTGATTATGCAAATATATGAATTATATTTTCCCTAACATCAGGGAGATAAATCCGTGGAGTCAAATAAAAACTCAGGGATGATTCCAAAATCAAGAATCAGTTTCTGGTTTCTAGAGGCATTAACCGCATTTTAATTTTTTTCTTTTATAGGCAATTTACTTTAAAAGAGTAATAGAACACTTGATAAGTACCCTTGAAACATGGAAACATTAGTCTAGCTCTCTCTTTTTACTGTCAAAAATTTATCTCTACTTTTGACACAATGCAAGAAGTAGAAGCATTGCCATAGCCGGACAACACTTGACCCCGGGGTAGAGCCTTCTGCCCCAGTGTTAAGCAACCTCTCCAGTGTGGGAAGATGAAGGGTGTCAAGTACAGTCTAAGGTCAAAGGTCTCATATTTCTTAGGTTGTGCCCTTGATTTAGTCTATCTGACTACTTCATCTGTCCTGACCTTTGAACCCTGTTGGCTCATTAAGGTTTTGGCTATTGACATATGACTTATTGTAGCCTGAAGCTTTGCTTTCTGCCTCCCCAACCCTGCATGCTCCTTGATCCCAATTTTTAAATCAGTTTTCCAACCTCTAACTTGTCATGATCCATATCAGACATGGTTCCTGATTTTTTTGATTTTCTGTTTTAATGGCCTTCCCTGAGGGCTCCACTCTGATAAGTCTCACTGGCTGGCATGACAGACATGTCCTTTGGCAAATATTTTCAGTTAAATGTGTTTCTTACTTCTTTTCTGTTAAAAAGTACATGTGGTGCACTGATACTTCCACTAATGCCAAACACATGTTCTAATAACCCTTCTTACATGTTGTCAGAGACTTTACAAACTGGACTGAAATCATATTAGAGCAATAGGACTTGCATTTCTACTTAAGAAAAATAATTATTCAACACTTTAAATAAGGTGCAGAGGATGGGTGCATTATCTTTTAAAGGCATAGTTGAGGCCCATCCCCAAATTGAATGTACTATTATTAACTTTGAAATTTATTATTATTTGGTGAACAGACACTGTGAAGTTACATATTTACATGTAGTTTTTATTTAATAGAGATGCAAATGGTTCTGTCTGATAGAACAGATACACATGGTTTATTGCCTTGTAGGACATTAACCAGTATTGTGTCAAACTATCAATCTTATTCTAATATTCTTTTTTGTTTTTCAAATTGCCTACAAATAGTTCCTCAGTGTTTTTTTGAAATATCCTCAGGTTCTATTGGTGTCTTTATTAATGAGTGAGTCGAATAAATTTTGTCCACTTTTTTTATATTGGTATGAGTCAGTTCTTATGTTACAGAAATTATATTTTGTCACTGCACATAGGTTAGCAGTACTAAAATACTATTAGAATCAAATCAGATGTGAGTCTTAGGAGGTGGGAGATACACTGGAGATAGTGAGGTTGAAAGGAGTCGGGAGAGTGCGTGTTGGCACTCAGGGAAGAACACGTCAGGAAAACATTTGGATATAACATGGAGCTCTGATAGGTGCATGAGACTTTGCTTGGGCTAATTCTGTTCCTCATTATACCACCAAGAAGCCATGAAGGAATGGCTTCATGATTTAAAAAAAATTATCTATCTCTATCACCATGTATTTACTTATATCTGAAATTTTCTTTATAAGAAACAAAAACCCTAATCCGATATATAGAAAAGCAAAACTTTTTTTTTTCTCCATTGTTGCTTAAGGCGATACCCTGAAGCTCTAAAGTTTTCTTGGATTAGCTAATACTAAATGAGCCATTTTACTAGAGAGGAGTGATAGAAAGCTTAGGAAGAACTGGAGTGGGAGGGGTGGGTTTGGCATCGAAGGATGAAGAAAGGGTTGAAAAAGAAGATTGATAAACAGAAGGCAGTCTTCATGCAATCTTTATATGCAAATCTGTTACTTTCCAAAGTATTTTCATTTCTTTTTTTAATAGCAACTTCATTTTTGAAAGAGTTTATTTTCAAATAATCTATTAAATGAGGCATTTCTACAATATTTTCCTTTTTCTGGAAGGTAATAACACTAGTGCTGGGATACCCAAGTTCTAGGCACAACATCAACCATTTGCACACAGTGTTATTGGTCAGAGGCAGGGTTGGTATATTATTTCTTTATCAGGCTACTTTATTTTTTAGTATTTTTTGGGGGTTTTTTTTGGTGGTTTTTTTTGTATTTTTCTGAAACTGGAAACGGGGAGAGACAGTCAGACAGACTCCTGCATGTGCCCGACCGGGATCCACCCGGCACGCCCACCAGGGGGCGACGCTCTGCCCCTCCGGGGCGTCGCTCTGTTGCGACCAGAGCCACTCCAGCGCCTGGGGCAGAGGCCAAGGAGCCATCCCCAGCGCCCGGGCCATCTTTGCTCCAATGGAGCCTCGGCTGCGGGAGGGGAAGAGAGAGACAGAGAGGAAGGAGAGGGGGAGGGGTGGAGAAGCAGATGGGCGCTTCTCCTGTGTGCCCTGGCCGGGAATCGAACCCGGGACTTCTGCACACCAGGCCGACGCTCTACCCCTGAGCCAACCGGCCAGGGCCTATTTTTTAATATTTTTTAAATTACAACTGACATACAATTTTATATTCATTTCAAGCATGCAACATAAGGATTAGACATTTATATAACTCACTAGATAGTCACCCTAATAAGTCTAGCACCCATCTGATACCGTACAAAGTTATTACAGTATTATTGACTATATTCCACACGATTACATCCTTAGGACTATTTTTATAACTGTCGATCTGTACTTCTTAATCCCTTCCCCCTTCACTGACCCTCCCAAACTCCTTCCCAACTGGCAATCTCAGGCTGTTTTAAAGAATGAGCAGGACTTGTTAGAGGGAGAAGGGCACTGGGCATTAGCAAGAAATTAAACCAGACCTTGGTTCAACAACCTCAGTACTTGAGTTCTGGAGAAGAAAGAATTCGGAGCCAACCCTGAAACTAGGAGAAAGTTTATTTAGAGAGTCACAGAGGTAGAGGAAGTAAACCATAGAAGAAATAGGCTCAGGAAACAAGTTACAGAGGCAAAAGTAGGGCCCTTGGAGTTTAGAAGAAAGGGACAAAGGACAAAGAAAATGTGCCTTGAGTAAAAACCAGGAGGGAAGATTTGAGCATGCTGTGTGCGTGTAGGGGGCGGGGGAGGTGAGAAACAGAGTCCTGGGGAAGCAAAGTGGTATGGAAAGACATGGGCCTGCTCCCCGGGGAGAGCTGCACTGGGTTTCTGCACCGAGGGCTTCTATCTGGGGGCCTCAGGGGGAAATCCCAGGAGAACATGTATCAGCTTCCAGTGTGCCTCCCTCATGGTCTCCACCGATTGGTCAGTGTCAGGAGATCATTACTCAATGGAGCTGGTAAGGACGTTGGCCATGGTGTCACTGCATCTGATTTTTCAGCTTCTTTGGGCCTGGAGCTGAAACAACAGCTGAAGACTAGATGTCATCTCCAGGGGTTAATGCTTAAGGGAGTGGTTGTGCAAAGGCTTACAGTTTTCCCATCATTAGGCACCCAGGGTTCTCCACCCTGGTGACCCTCAGCACCTGTCATTCCTACTCTATCAAGCCTGTCTAACCACCTACTACAGTACTGCCTGTTGTAACTTCTGCATCAGGTTCAATTTAAATATAACACCTGTTATTGTTCTGTTTTGGTTTTTTGTTGTTCTTTTATCTAACTTGTGAAAGAGAATGCCACATTAATAAAACAACATTGCTTGGAGCGTGGTCCCCATATGCCAAGACTGGGGGTGCTGTCCCTGGTCAGGGCACATACAGGGGTCAACCAATGAATGCATAAATAAGCGGAATGACAAACCAGTGTCTCTCTCTCTCTCTGTCTCCCTTCCCCTCTCTCTTTAAAATCAATATATAAAAAAATGACTGACTCCCTTTAAAAAGAAATAATAATGTAGATGATTGTTCTTGTTTCAAAGGAGTTGTCACCTTTTAAATAAATCCCTAATATGGGTCCTTTAAGTAGGTAATTTTTTCAGAACATTTGAAATATGAATTTATGCAAATTAAAGGAAGAAAATAGATTCCCAGGAACACACTTACTATGTAATTAGAAGTACTGCTGAAACCTCTCTACCCTTGTCAAGATAATTAGATGAAGAGTCCTTATTTCATAGTAGTTGATATTTTCAGTTTCTGGAATGACACCAAGAAACATGTAATAAAAACACGAGACACCTTGCTTTTTCTTTCCTCTCCCATTTTCTCCTCTTTACTTCCCTTCCTCTTCTTTCTTCTATTCTCTTTTTCTTTTTTCCTTCAAGGCTCTGTTCATGGAGAGGAAGTTCTGATACAGTGTACTGTGGCCAAGATGGCTTGCTCCCGCCTGGGAAAATACTCCTTTGGGAACTGGGAGTTCTCCCTGTTAGCCAAAGTGGAGTTAGTCGAGTCCTAGCCATGCTGTCTAAGTCTAGGGTATTAAGAGACTGGCCAGCAGTCTGTCACTTATGGTATTATACTGATTCATGTTACTAAAAGGCTCTGAACCATCGCCCTAGAAGGCCAGTCTCTGAACTCTGGACAGCAGCTCCGTGAAAGGGTTCTGAGGGCCTCTGGAACACACACAGGAAGACTATCATACTTGAATCTGCTCGTCAGAACTGTGGAAGGCAAGAGCCACAGATAGTGGGGAAGCTGCTTGGAGACACCAAGAGCCTGAGGAGGTCTCATTCCACATGGATCTCCCCCTTCCATCTTTCACCTCCAATTAGATTTGCCTACGATTAATAAGTGGGCCACACCCAGGTTCTAGTGAAGGTCCAGTCACAGGGTGTGTGAAAATTGTTGATCTGCTGTTATAGCCTTCAGTGAGAAGCAATAAATTTCTCATCCAGAAATCTAGTTGGGTGGAATCTCAAGCAAATTACAACAAAGATTTATCCTGCTCCTGGTCTAACCAGAAATTCAGCCATCAGATTCTTGGCAGGGAGGACCTGAAGTTAAACATGACGACAGGCAGCGGAGCTTCAAGCTCCGTCGGTAAAGCAAGGAGGGGAAAGGCAAGAGAAGCACTTCCTCAACCTCTGCCCAGACTGTACATTTATTTTTGTTTCTTTTAAATAGGTTGTTCAAGCTTTTTGGTAAAATGATGAAATAAAATTTTCAGCTCTTTCTTTCACATTTCATAGATATGAATGGTACCAGATTTACCATTAAGGAAAAAAAACCCCACATTTGAGCTTTCAGCCTGCCCCCCTTTTTTTTTATATTAATGAGTTCTTTCCAAGTCAGGAAATCAACAAGAGAGAAAATTTATAGCTAGTCTAAGTTAAAGAATGCTCTTCTGAGCACTGGATTTTCTTTTCTGCTTTTAAATATCCCCATTTGTCTTCACATTTTCTTTTCCAAACCCCTCCCCATCCTATTCCATGCAGTAGATGCTTAGTATGCTAGCACTTACGAGAACAGAAGGCTTTCTCCAGAGAGAGTCACAGAGCTGTTCTGTGTGGCTGCCAGCAGCACCGACCTGAGCCTCCCAGCACTGCCAGGATGCAATCTGTCTCCAGGCCCACGGCAGACAAGGGGCCTGGGGGCGTTTTGCACTGGATTGGTTTTCTCCTTCCAGAATTGGAAGATGGCTTCAAAGATTGCGCAAAGTCTCTGGAAAGATTTTTTTTTTTTTTTAAATAAGGTTATCAATGGAGACGACCAATGGGAAAAGATACTGACTAGGGACAAACAACTTTTTCTTAACAATTTCTCTCTTTACTCCAGACCTTCTAATCCTGTTAAAATCAAATGATTTTTACTTTAAAAAAAATGTTGCTTCTAATAGTATGTACTGAGATAATTATGATAGGGCTCTGGTTTTATAATTATATAAGCTATTATGCATAATTACATGAGACAAACATTTAAAAAGAGAAGGAAAGAAATATCTAGTTTAATACATTTTAGTCTCTTAGTATCTGGGAATTGTGAAATGTCACAGAGAGAAAGAAGAGGACATTATCACAGATCTGAAGAACTTTCTTTTTATTCATTATTCTTTTTAATTTAAAAATGAAAGAATTTACCAATAAATGTGACCGATTATTTTTATGTGGTCATATCTGCTAGTTTAAGAGATGAGGAAGTAGAAATTTGAAATACTGCTTTGTGAGTATGAATTTCATAAATCTGGGAAGGGGTAATTAAACATATACATAAATGTACAACGAGATGACAGGACACCCGGGCTTTGCGTTTCCACCCTGCAGCAGGAAGCAGCTGGAGAGAAGTTGAGTGGAAAGGATGAAACAAGCTTGACCATATATTAACTGTTGAAATTCACTGATGAATAAATGATGATGCTTTAAACTATTTCCTTTAATTAGTATGTTTTTAATACTTTTGTAATAAAAACATGAACACATTTTCACGCATATGTTTACTCATTAAGCGTGTTTCTCTGTGCTGGACACAGCGCTAAGTGCTGTGGGTATAGAGAACAAACATCTCTGCTCTCAATGAGCTTATTTGAGGTGGGAAAAAGGCTCTAAAGACATAAATAATGAACATAAAATATAGCAAGTGGTGATGGCTGCTGTAAAAACCAGGAGTAGGTTACCGGAGTGTTGCAGGGGGGATTAGTTCTATGCTTTTCAAGAGAAGGCCCTAATAAAAATCCTCTCTGATACTGTGACATTTAAACAGAGATAGAAGAAGCAATCTCTGTGGATATCTGGCAGAAGAACACTCCAGAAACATTTCAGGATGAGTAAACAGTAAGCACAAAACCCCTGAGGCAAGAGCACAGAGGTGTGTTTAGAAACTAGCGAGGACAGTGGGGAAGGGCGGGAGGATGTGAGATAAGAAGACAGGGTTGCCCAGAACAGGATGATTTACAGCCTTGCAGGTCATTGGAAAGATACTGGCCTTGTTCTGAACGAGATGGGAAGTTTTGAGCAGATGGTTGGTAGAATGTAGCTGCAATAAGAAGTATCTGTTGAGGAGAGGGCAAGTAAGAGTGAAATTAAATCAGAGGAGTGGAATTTCTCACATCTCGGTGAAAAATCATGCTGGAGAGAGTTGTTGAGAAGCCACTGGATTTCTGTGTATTTTGATGGCAGAGTCAATAGGATTTCCTGATAGATTAGCTATTAGTATGGGAGAAGAAAAGATGGCTCTAGAGTTATTGGCCTGAGAAACCAGACAAATGCACAGACAAACCTGCAAATGTGCAGTTTCCATCTATACATTTGCAGATTATAAAAAAAATCAAGTATTAGGTTTTATATATGGGAAAGTAGAGATAACTTTTGACTAGGATGTTAAATTTGAATATAAGTTTGGAGTTTAAAGGAGAGGTACAGACTGGAAATATAAATTTGGAAGTAGTTAATATAGAGATGACAGTTAAATCCATGGAACTAAAGGAAATCACCAGGAGTCAGTATAAATAGAGAAGAGTAGAGGTCAAAAGACTACAACTTCAATGTTAGAGGTTAAAGAAGAACCAGCAGAGGGCCCTGGCTGGTTGGCTCAGTGGTAGAGCAGTGGCCTGGTGTGTGGATGTACCAGGTTCAATTCCCAAACAGGGTACACAGGAAAACACCCATTTGCTTCTCCACCCCCTCCTCACTTCTCTCTCTCTCTCTCTCTCTCTTCCCCTCCTGTAGCCATGGCTCAACTGGAGCAAGTTGGCCCTGGGTGCTGAAGATGACTCTATGGTCTCTGCTCAGGCACTAAGAAGAGCTCGGTTCAGAAATGGAGCAACACCCCAGATGGGTAGAGCATTGTCCCTTAGTGGGCTTGCTGGGTGGATCCTGGTCAGGGCACATGTGGGAGTCTGTCTCTGCCTCCCCTCCTCTTACTGAATAAAGAAGGAGGAGGAGGAGGAGGAGGAGGAGGAGGAGGAGGGAACCGCCAGCAGAGGAGGCTGGAGAATTATGGAGAATTACAAATGATGCCCCCAGTGTTTCAAGAACTAACAACAGATGCACTGGGCGGAGTGCTGCTGATAGGCCCAGGAAGACAAGGACTGAAGTCTATACTTTAGATTTGGCAGTGTGGGATGCATTGCTGTTCTGTGCTAGTGGTGAGACAGCAGCATGATTGAAGTGTTTTAGGATAGAAAAGGAAAAGAGGAGGCATTGACCATGGTAATGACACCACTCATGTAAGAACAGTTACTGGAGAAGGGATGGTTCATTCTGCAGCCATGAACTGTGATGGCACACTCAATTTAGGTAATTTGGGATTTTAATAAATGGTCTGCTTACAAAGATTTGGACAAAGTAAGGAATCCACAAGGAATAGTGCCTTCTCATGTGACTACCTAACAGTGGGCTCTGATACTACCCTAGGCCTGATAAAACAAGAAGAGGGAGTCATTACTAGTACCAGAAGAGAGAAGAGCTATGTGGAGAGGGCTGCCTTCTAGGACTTGTGATGCTTACTGAAGGGATATAACCTTCCAGATAAAGGAGTCAAATTAGCATATACCTCAGCCTCACTTTCCTCTCCCATCCCTCCAATCTCTTGCTTCATGCTTCAATGCCTGAATCCAGCCAAAAGCAAGAGGGCCAGAGAGATTGTCATAAAAGTCTATGCACATCCATCTCCTGAGACACAGAAATGCAGAGTGGGTTTGGATTGTAAATGGAAGATGCCTAGCACAAAGAAGATAAATTGGAAATAGACAAGTGACTGGAGGGAAGATACAGGGTTAATAGAGAAAGAATTAATGGTACTCGAAATTCCACTTTCAAGAACTTCTCTTAAAGATATAATAAAGGATACACAAAAGTTTTAGCTATAAATCTCATGATTGCTAGTAACATAAAATGGAAATCTTGTAGATTTTCATTCACCCAATGGAAAATCACTATGCAGCAATTAAAACTCATCTTTTAGAAGAATATAGAACGACAAAATAACAATCATGATAAATTAGTAATCGAAATAAACATTTTATTTCATATGCATCATATTATGATACCAAGTTTTCTTTTTTTTTAGGTGAGAGGAGGGGAGATAGTGAGGCAGACTCCCACATGCCCTGCACCAGGACCCACCCAGCAACCCTGTCTGTTTTTAGTGCCTGAAGCTGACATGCTTGGACCTACCGAGCTATCCTCATTGCTTCTCTACGGCTATGCTCGAACCAACTGAGCCTCCGGCTGCAGGAGGGGAAGAGGGACAGAGTGGGAGAGAGACAGACGGTCACTTCCCCTGTGTGCCCTGACTGGGAATTGAACCTGGGACATCCATATGCTCAGCCAACACTCTATCCACTGAGCCAGCAGCCAGTGATACCAAGTTTTCAAAAAGAAAAACACATCTGTTTACCTGGAAACAAAACTGGAAGCATCTACACCAAATGTTAGTCATTTTATTTGAATAATGATATTATGTAATCTCATATATTTTTTTTTGCTCATGCTCTTCACTGTGCAAATGGTATGATGTTCACTTTTTTCCTTCAATCTGAATGCACTGTTCTCCTTCCCTACACTTAGTTTCTGTCTCACGTTGACCAACTCATGCTTCTTGCTCCTGTGAATTCTACAGAGGCATTATATTTATATTATTTGAAGTTCCAAGGCATCTATGTGGGGCTTTAATAATATGTTTTACTTTGGCTCCTTCTATTTTGTACAGAAAAATCACATACTTAAGTGTCTGGCTGGCACACATTCTTTCAGTAAGCACCATACTGAAGGAAACATCAATTCCAGCTCCATGCTGAGAACCTGGAAACATGCTGCAGTCACGTTGTTGCTGATGCTGGGATTGATATTAACTGCAGGTCAAAGGTAGAGCTGAGAGAGAGAAGAACCAGACAAAATATTGCCATGACTGAAGTCCCATCTGTAGTCACTCTGGAGGTGGTTGAGGGATAGGTAAATGGTGGTTGTGATGAAACTACATCAATTA
Source organism: Saccopteryx leptura (assembly GCF_036850995.1). Taxonomy (NCBI): domain Eukaryota; kingdom Metazoa; phylum Chordata; class Mammalia; order Chiroptera; family Emballonuridae; genus Saccopteryx; species Saccopteryx leptura. The sequence continues at coordinate 69,751,483 of NC_089506.1, read as the reverse complement.
ATAATCTTCAATAAAAAGAATTATGTATTGAGTGCCTGTTCTGTGTTGAATGGTGGGTTGGCAGTTATTGGAGAAGAATACAAGAAATGGCCTTTGTGTTCACAGAACTTACTTAGCTGAAGTTACAATTAATATATGAACCAAAAAAGAATAATAAGCTAAGATAAAATTAAATATAAAATCCTTTACAGGCCATAAATTCTGTGCAGTTCAGAGGAAACAAGAAGGGTGGTTAATGAGGAGTGTGTGCTAAAGATCTCGATCTGAACCTTGAAGGAAGAGTAGGGCTTGAAGAAGAACCAGGGAAGAATTTTGTTGGGGAACTAAATAACCAAGGGCTTGTTAGGGCTGGATGGAAACACGCCAGGAGCCAGCAAAGGCAGGGAGCATGGCAGACAAAAACTTATACAAACAACACAAAACTAAGCTTTCCCAAATTAACATATCAGAATTCTCCTGTCCTGGGGGAAAAATTACATTCTTTAGCCAACTGACTGTAACATGACGTGAGAATTAAATTTAAAAAATTTTTTGGAGGAAGACTTCCACTTAGTAAGGAGGGGATTTAGTTTAACAGGTCATTGAACAAGTTAGGAAGCACGAATTTTAGTCCCCATAATGACTCTTTTGATATCAAGTCCTTTAACCACTTTGATGTTACCTCAGGGAAGACTAGGCTAGCTAGCCGTTCCTCTACACTAGGCCTCCATATACATTGTAGGAGTAGTTTGTTTGTCTTTTAAATCTATGTAATACAGGCCTGACCTGTGGTGGTGCAATGGATAAAGCGTCGACCTGGAAATGCTGAGGTCGCCGGTTCAAAACCCTGGGCTTGCCTGGTCAAGGCACATATGGGAGTTGATGCTTCCTGCTCCTCCCCCCCTTCTCTCTCTCTCCTCTCTCTCTATCTCTCTGTCTCTCTCTCCTCTCTAAAAAAAAAAAAAAAGAATAAATAAATCTATGTAATACAAACAAATTTACACTCAGAGAAGTCAAGAAACTTCCCCAAGGAATACAGCTAGAAGTAGTAGTGTTGTGATTTTAACTTAAGCCATCTCACTCCATGATACCACAGAGTCTCAAATAGTCCTGGTTTCAGAATGTCAAGGAGTTTCATAGTCATACAGTAAACACACATGTGGGGAAGTTGACATGATTCTTCTTTTTCTAACCCTCATAGATTTCCGGTTTTCAGTCTTGTGATAGGGCATGACTAAAAATCATTCCGTAGCTGCATGTTTCACAAGAGAACTCCTTGAAATCTGAAGTATCGGTTTTCAAATAGCAGTGAAATTCTAGAGGCCAATATGTCTCCTAAGAGGGAAAGTTCTTGGCTCAGTACCCAGGCACAAGAGTCTCCTGCTATGTGCTTCCATGGAAACAGGCCAGGGATGTCCAGAGCTACACGGCGGAGGAATGTAGCCCTTGGAGAGATAGCAAGGGGGGTGTGCAGCAACAGGAGGAAACGGCTACATTTCAGTAACCTGCAGGACATGGAATTTACAGGAAATGATTTCTTCCCTTGTGGAGGCTGAGGCATTCCAGTAAATCTGAGTGCCTGTCAGAGAAGCAGCCACTACTAGGTTTGCTGATTACATTTGCAATTAAGCCCCCACCACTCCCAAAAAACTCACTCATAATAGTTCTGACTTTGAAAAATATATCTTACAGAAATCCTTGCAAGTGTCTCCCCTAAAAACAAGATGGAATCGTCACTAAAATCCCTGCAGCCCACAAAGATAAGCTGCCTATGTAGATGCAAAGCAGCGTTTTCCCCAAATCTAGATGGAATGGGACTTGGGTGTGTTAATCAATTTCTAACACTCAGATCTGCCTGGAAGGTTGAATAATTCATAACAACATCGCCCTTTACCTTGGATTCACAGAAGGCCATTCATATTACTTTGGGGTTTTTAAGCCTGGTGTCTGATTGGCTTCCCCAGTGGGGCCATGGTTTGGTTAAGTCAACTGAAAGGCAAACTATTCAGAAAGCCAGAAGAAATTAGTATAGGCTGTTGAAAGCTCCCTGTGAACTAATGCTGGTTCTGGAGGTGCATTCAGCCAGTTGGGAAGTCGCTGCAGCCCTGTCTTTTTCCTTTGCAGAACTTGGAATTTTAGAAATTTCTGACTTGTAGAAGAGGGAAAACGGCACTTGGTGGAAAAAAATATGTAAAAAACATATGTCTAGCCAGACCAGGTGTTGGCACAGTGCATAGGGCATCAGCCTGGTATGCTGAAGACCTGAGTTTGAAACTTTGAGGTCACCAGCTTGAGCATTGACTCTCCAGCTTGAGCGTGGCATCGCTGGTTTGAGTATGGGGTCATATCTATGGTCACTGGCTTGAGCCCAAAGGTTGCTGGCTTGAAACCCAGGTCTCTGGCTTGAGCCCCAGGTCTCTGGCTTGAGCCCCAGGTCACTGGCTTGAGCAAGGGATCATTAGCTTGTCTGGAGCCCACCAGTCAAGGCACATATGAGAAAGCAATCAATGGATAACTAAGGTGCCATAATGAAGAATTGATGCTTCTCGTCTCCCATCTCATCTCTTTCCCTACCTGTTTGTTTGTCCCCCTCCCTCTCTTTTTCTTACAAAAATAAATAGATAGATTAAACAAATTAATGAATAAATTAATAAATAAAAATCATATGTCCGTTGCATTCATTCTCTGTTCAGAACTGTGAAGAAGCCCCTGACAAGTCAGACTAAAAATAATAACTCGATGTGGCTCCCCTAGTCTGCGAACCCATCATCATCTATTTTTCAATGAAAATCTCTACCAAATGAAATAGAAAATTGAATGATATAATTGACCAAAGCTTGGCTTCAGAGCGACACCCTCTTTAAGTTAGTCCCATGCTTCCCGATAGCATCTTGGAGGCCAGGTAAGCGGGCTGCACAGTTAGATTCAGAAACGGTGTTTCCTCCACAGCTTTGAATCTACAATGGCCTTTCCTCTCTTTCTCTTCCCTTCCTTGTTCACATGTCCTTCCTTTATCACATGTCCTTCCCTTTTACCCTTTCCTTGCAGAAGTCTTCTTTCTTCTTTTTCTCTGTTCTTACCTTTCTTTCTTCTTCCCTTCCCCTTTTTTTCTAAACATGTCTTTCTTCCTCCCATTCTTTCTCTATCCCTTCCTTCTTCCTTCTCTCAGAAGGAAACAAACAAAAAAAGTGATAAACACAAACACAAATACACTCAGATCCACTGGAAAATTCAAAGTAATAAAAGAATGCAATGGCTTCCCAGTGGGCTGACTTCATCTTCAGCTCAGTTCAGCCTTAATTGTATGCATGGTTTCTGGGCAGGACAGGCCCCAGATCAATACCAATACCATTCTGAGCAGCTTTTAAGCTGCTTTTCTAAAACTATTTTCATAGTAATGGCATTGTAATCAATTTAGGATATTGTCATATGAATCATTATCTTCATACAGTTTTAAGTCTCAAATTGGCAGAAGTCAATCTTTATAGACAGAAAAATAAAGAATGATTAATAACTAGGGGAAGAAAGATGGTGACAGAGTAGGCAGACTTTCCAACTGCCACTTCCCAGGACCAAATTGGATTACAACTTAATTTAAGAACAATCATCTTGAAAAACCAACTTTGGACTAAACTAAGAGGAGTTTATAACCAAGGATCACCAAAGAAGCAATACTGAGACTGGTAGAAAGGGCAGAGATGTGGAAAGGGCTGCCCCACTCCCAAGAGCAAGCAGCACCTGAGGGATCAGGGGGACTCTCACTGTGAGGAGGGTCACCCTGAGAAGTGTTGGTTCTCAGGCCCAGTCCTGGAGCCCCAGCCTAGAGCCCCAGAGCCTACAAAGGCGCCCAGACAGCATTTAGCTGTGAAAAGAGCCAAGTTTCTGTATGCGAGATAGAGACAAATCTCTCTCACATGCAGACTCTGTTTTAATGGGCCCACACAGAAAACCTTGGTCACAGCCACTTATCTGAGGCTCTGGCAGAGGAGAGCTGAAAGGACTGGAGTTGAGGGAGGAGAGTGTAAAGTAGGAGACCCAAGGAGAGACACTGTGGGGGATGGCCACCAGAACCCCTGTGCTGAATTATTCTCCAGTACTGCTGTTGCCATCTTTTTTGGGCGGAGGAATCCCCTCTGAGTGGCATCAGCCTGGGGAAAAGCAGCTGCTCCACCCTCTGGAGTCTCTCCTACCCCAGGGATGGCGATAAGTCATTATGAGGGGCCTGGAAGCATGGGGCACATCAGTAACTCAGTTTTTTGGTGTTGAGACTGGAGCTCCCCCCAACACTCTCCCAAGTCTACGACTGGTGCTTCCACCTCACAAGAAACTCAGTTGAAACTGTAGGCAGGCAGGCCATACCTCTGAATCTCAGAGGCCACACCCACCAGACTCCTGGGGCCTCACCCTACTGAGGTCTGTGAAAAAAGTCTGGATAGACTGACACCTGGGACCAAGGGGTGGAGCCACACCCACCACCATTCCTAATTGATGAATTGCCACAGGCTCTAGACTCTAGCAGAGGTTTTTTTCAGTGGCTGAACCCAACAAGCAGCCAGCAGACAGAAGCTGCAGGAGGTGAATGAAACTCAGGGAAACTTGGCCACTTGAGTGGACTTTCTCCCAGAACAAGAGTGGGTAAAAGCCAGCCTAGGAGTGCAGCTTGGTATTTTCATGTACATCTGGGCTTAGCAGAGGCAGCAACAAACTCTGAATTGCTTGTACCTCCAAGAAGGTTGCTGAGGGCCAGTCATGGGCAGTGACTCCCACTGGTTTGTGCTGGTTTCCTGCTTGGGAAGCCCAAGGCTGGTACATCCAGGAGCCCACTGTGGAAACCATCGGTTCAGGACCTAACAACCCTTGCTAGAGTGGTATCCTAAGAGAAGCTCCTCACACCTGGCCCTGATGAGACAAGTTCCACTCTCTGTGATCAGCACCAGCACAGCAGCTCATATGCATTGGATAGGGTGGAGCTTCACAGTCAGCCGGCCTGGGTGCTAGATACCCTCCCCTGTTGGGTTAGATTCCACAGGGGGAAGGGAGAGAGGCTTGGAGCATGAACATTTAACATGTGGGTCCTTGTGAGTCTATTGCTGAATCTGGTTGAGGGGCTTAGCCACATTCAGGAGGGGCACAGTCAGCCCAGGAGAGGACTCTCTCAGTCTTCCTCCCTGAGATCAGGGGTCTCACCAGGTGAAAGAACTTCTGCAGAGAGGACTGTCAGCCACACTCAGTCTGAACCTGCTGCTGAAGTTGTTGGAGAGAAATAAAATTTGAGTATTCAGCAGTGGCTGAGGGATCAAGCTCTGGAGTAGGGGCCACATTCCCTGTACTGAGCTCCTGACCAAGAGACTCCTGAATTAGGGGGTCTGCAAACATTGTATTCACAATCTCAGCTGCTCTAACCCACCAAGTGTGCAACCTGTAGAGAGGTTGGTTGGGTGAGGCTAATCTGAGCCCACACTACAGTTTTACTTCAGAAGACTCTGTGGAAAGACCAGGCAGCTGCAAGAGGAGGAGGAGCAGTTGAAAAGTGGAGACAAATCTTACCAACCTTGGGGCTTTTACAGAGCTGCTGTCATCTCTAAGCAGGAGATAGCTGATCCTTATACAAAGGTTGGCCTGTCCCACAGTACTGAGACACAGAAAATGCTGGCACAACAGTGTAAAGTGCAATAGCTACAGACTGGCAGCCCCAGCAGGTCACAGCTGACTCCAAACCAATAAGAACTAGAGCCAACACTACTGGTAGTGAGTGGCAGATAGCCCCAACCCTAGACTCAACTACCTACACAAGCAGCACACCCAAAGGTGAAGTCTAACAGGCACAAGACACTGTGGAGAATAAATACATCCAACAGAACAGACATTGCACAGTATATAATACACATAATCAAGGTTGATCCTTAGAGCCAGCCAGCCTGAAGGGATAACTGTACCCATGAAAGGACCAACTGCATCTAATACTCACATACAACAAGAAGGAAAATAGTACCCTCTTCAAGAATAGTACCTCGTTCAAGAAGCATTCCTAGAACAAGGAAAACAAGTGGCCTGGAGGACAGTACCACTGAGCCCATCTTCTTCATAAAGACAGCACAAAAATTTCAACATCAGACAGTATTACCTAATACACAGACAAAATGAAAAGACAGAGAACTATAACCCCAAAAAAATCAATAAGAGAAATCCCCAGAAAAAAGAACTGAATGAGATGGAAGTAACCAAAATACCAGATGCAGAGATTAAAACAATGATTTTTAGGATGCTCAAGGATATTAGTGCAACAATGGATGGACATAATGAGCAAAACAATATCAGAAGTGAGACTGCACTAGAAGGTATTAACAGCAAACTGGATGAACCAGAGGATCAAATTGGCAATTTAGAAGACAAGATAAACAAAGCACAGAAGCAGAGCAATACAAAGAAAAGAGGCTCAAAAAGTCTGAGGAAACTATAAGAGCTCTGTGACAACATAAAGAGAAACAACATCTGCATCACAGGGGGTCTTGAAGGAGAAGAGAATGAACAAGGGATAGAGAACCTGTTTGAAGAAATCATAGCTGCAAATTTTCCTAAATTGATGAAAGAAAATGTCACACAAATTAAAGAAGCATAGAGAGTCCCATTAAAGAAGAACCCAAGGAGGCCTACACCAACATATTATAATTAAAGTGACAAAGGTAAGAGACAAAGAAAGAATACTAAAAGCTGCAAGAGAAAAGCAGTTAATTACCTATGAAGAGCTCCCATAAAAATGACATCTGACTTCTCAACAGAAACACTTGAGGCCAGAGGGATTGGCAAGAAATATTCAAAGTGATGCAAAACAATAACCTACAATCAAGACTTTTTTATCCAGCAAAGCTATCACTTAAAATTGAAGGAGAAAAAAAAAAGCTTTCCAGACAAAAAAAACCCTCAAAGAATTCATTACAACCAAACCAGTACTGCAAGAAATGTTAAGGGAACTACTATAAAAAGAGCAAAGGAGGCCCTGGCTGGTTGGCTCAGCGGTAGAGTGTCGGCCTGGCGTGCGGGGGACCCGGGTTCGATTCCCGGCCAGGGCACATAGGAGAAGCGCCCATTTGCTTCTCCACCCCCCCTCCTTCCTCTCTGTCTCTCTCTTCCCCTCCCGCAGCCAAGGCTCCATTGGAGCAAAGATGGCCCAGGCGCTGGGGATGGCTCCTTGGCCTCTGCCCCAGGTGCTAGAGTGGCTCTGGTCTCAGCAGAGCGACACCCCTGGTGGGCATGCCGGTGGATCCCGGTCGGGCGCATGCAGGAATCTGTCTGACTGTCTCTCCCCATTTCCAGCTTCAGAAAAATACAAAAAAAATAAAATAAAATAAAATGGCAAGAAAAATATTAAAAAATTAAAAAAGAAAGAACAAAGGAAAAAAGAAATTGAGAAAAAGAACATTGTAGATTTAAAGAATACAGTGGCAATAAACAACTACATATCAAGAATAATCTTGAATGTAAATGAATTAAATTCTCCAATCAAAAGACATAAGGTAGCTGCATGGATAAGAAAACAGGACCCATCCATATGCTGTCTACAAGAAACCCACCTCAGAACAAAAGATACACATAGACTAAAAGTGAAGGCATGGAAAAAAGTATTTCACGCAAATGGAAATGAAAAAAAGCTGGGGTAGCAATACTTATATCTGACAAAATGGACTTTAAAACAAAGGCTATAGTAAGAAATAAAGAAGGTCACTACATAATGATAAAGGGAGCAATCCAACAGGAGGATATAACAATTGTAAAGATCTGTGAGCCTAATATAGGAGCACCTAAACATATAAAGCAGATTTTGATGGACATAAAGGGTGAGATCAACATAATAGTAGGGGATTATAATACCCCATTAACATCAATGGATAGAACCTCCAGACAGAAAATTAACAAGGAAACAGTGACTTTAACTGACACACTAGATCAACTGGATTTAATACATATCTTCAGAACCTTTCACCCCAAAGCAGCAGAATATACATTCTTTCCAAGCGCTCATGGTACATTCTCTAGGATAGACCACGTGTTAGGAGACAAAATAAGTCTCAATAAATTTAAGAAGATTAAAATCATATTAAGCATCTTCTTTGATCACAATAGCATGAAAGTAGAAATCAACTACAATAGAAAAACTGAAAAACATTCAAACACTTGGAGGCTAAATAGCATGTTATTAAATAACAAATGGGTTAATGACGAGATCAAGGAAGAAATAAAAAATTTTCTTGAAACAAATGAAAATGAACATACAACAATTCAAAATTTATGGAACACAGCAAAAGCAGTCCTGAGAGGGAAGTTCATAGCATTACAGGCATACCTTAGAAGCAAGAAAAAGCTCAAATAAACAACTTAACCCTGAATCTAAAAGAACTAAGAAAAGAACAACCAAAAAAAAAAAAAAAAGCCCAGAGGAAGTAGAAGGAAGAAAATAATAAAAATGAGAGTGGAAATAAATGACATAGAGGCTAAAACACAATAAAGAAGTTCAATGAAACATAGAGCTGGTTTTTTGAAAAGTTAAACAAGATTAATGAACCTTTAACCAGACTCATCAAGGAAAAAAGTGAGAGGACTCAAATAAATAAAGTAGAAATGAAAGTGGAGAGGTAGCAAACAACTGATACTGCAGAAATACAAAAGATTGTAAAATAAATACTATAAAGATTGTATGCCAAAAATATTGGACAACCTAGGCTAAATGGAAAAATTCCTAGAAACATATAATCTTCCAAAACTCAATCTAGAAGAATCAGAAAACCTAAACATACAGATTACAACAAATGAAATTGAAACAGTTATATCAAAAAACTTCCAGCAAACAAAAGTCCTGGGCCGGATGGGTACACAGGTGAATTTTTACCAAATATTCAAAGAACTAACACCTATCCTTCTCAAGCTATTTCAAAAAATTCAAGAAGAGAGAAGACTTCTAAGCTCCTTTTATGAGGCAAGCATAATTCTCATTCCAAAACCAGGTATAGACACTACAAAGAAAGAAATCTGTAGGCCAATATCCCTGATGAATTTAGATGCTAAAATTCTCAACAAAATATTAGCAAACCGAATCCAGCAATACTTGAAAAAAATCATATATCATGATCAAGTGGGATTTATTATGGGAAGGCAAGGATGGTACAATATTTGCAACTCAATCAATGTGACTCATCATATAAACAAAGCACTTGATAAAATCCAATACCCATTTAGGATCAAAACTCTCAGCAAAGTAGGAATACAGGGAACATACCTCAACATGATAAAGGCCATCTATGACAAACCCACAGCCAACATCATACTCAATGGGCAAAAATTAAAAGCAATCCCCTTAAGATTAGGAGCAAGGCAGGGGTGTCCCCTTTCACCACTCTTATTCAACATAGTACTGGAAGTCCTAGCCACAGCTATCAAACAACAAGAAGAAATAAAAGGCATCCAAATTGGAAAAGAAGAAGTAAAACTATCATTATTTGCTGATGATATACATAGGAAACCCTAAAGTCACAGTAAAAAACTACTGGACCCGATAAATGAATTTAGCAAGGTGGCAGGATACTAAATTAATATTCAGAAATCAGTGGTATTTTTATAAACCAACAATAAACTGTCTGAATGAGAAATTAAGGAAACAATCCCCTTCACTATTGCAACAAAAAAAATAAAGTACCTAGGAGTAAATTTAACCAAGGAGGTAAAGGACTTATATTTGGAAAATTATAAAACATTGATAAATGAAATCAAGGAAGATACAAACAAGTGGAAGCATATTCCGTGTTCATAGATATGAAGAATAAACCTCATTAAAATGTCTATATTACCCAAAGTAATCTATATAAATTCAATGCAATTCCTACTAAAATACCAATGGCATACTTCAAAGATATAGAACAAATATCCAAAAATTTATATGGAACCAAAAAAGAACAGGAATAGCCTCAGCAATCTTGAAAATGAAGAATAAAGTGGGAAGTATCACACTTCCTGATATCATGTCATACTACAAGACCATTGTACTCAAAACAGCTTGGTACTGGCATAAGAACAGGCATATAGATCAATGGAACAGACCAGAGAACCCAGAAATAACCCCTCACCTTTATGGTTAATTGATATTTGATAAAGGAGGTAAGAAAATATAATGGAGTAAAGACAGTCTCTTTAATAAATGGTATAGGGAAAATTGGACAGGTATATGCAAAAAAATGAAAGTTGACCACCAACTTACACCATTCACAAAAATAAACTCAAAATGGTTAAAAGACTTAAATGTAAGTCATGAAACCATAAACATCTTGGAAGAAAACAGGCAGTAAACTCTCCAATATCTCTCGTAGCAATATTTTTGCTGATTTATTTCCACGGGCAAGTGAAATAAAGGACAGGATGAGCAAATGGGACTATATGAAATTAAAAGGCTTTTGCACAGCAAAAGACATGAACAAAATAAAAAGACAGCCCACACAATGGGAGAACATATTCGCCAATATGTCTAATCAGGTGTTAATAACCAAAATTTATAAAGAACTCCTAAAACTCAACAACAGGAAGGTAAACAATCCAATTAAAAAATGGGCAAAAGAACTGAATAAACACTTCTACAAAGAGGACATACAGATGGCCAATAGGCTTATGAAAAAATGTTCAATGTCACTAATCATCAGAGAAATGCAAATTATAGCCACAATGAGATACCACCTCACACCTGTCAGAATGGAGCTCATTAGCAAAACAACACATAATAAGCGCTGGCGAGGATGTGGAGAAAAGGGAACTCTCCTGCACTGCTGGTGGGAATGCAGACTGGTGCAGTCACTGTGGAAAACAGTATGGAGATTCCTCAAAAAATTATAAATAGAACTGCCCTTTGACCCAGCTATCTCACTTTTAGGAATATATTCTAAGAATACCAAATCATTGATTTAAAAAAAGATATGCAACCACCATGTTTACTGTAGCATTGTTTACAATAGCCAAAATCTGGAAACAGCCCAAGTGTTCATCAGTGGACAAGTAAATTAAAAAGCTGCACTACATATACACAATAGAATACTACGTGGCTGTGAAAAAGAAGAAAATCTTACCTTTTGTGACAGCATGAATGGACCTGGAGATTATTATGCTAAGTGAAATAAGCCAGGCAGAAAAAGAAAAATATCATATGATCTCATATATATGTGGAATCTAATGAACAAAGTGAACTGAGGAATAGAATAGAGCAGGGGCAGGGAATCTTTTTGGCTGAGAGAGCCATAAACGCCACATATTTTAAAATGTAATTCTGTGAGAGCCATACAATGACCTGTGTACATTACGCATTATCCAATAAAAATTTGGTGTTGTCCTGTAGGACAGCTGTGATTGGCTCCAGCCACCCGCAACCATGAACATGAATGGTAGGAAATGAATGGGTTGTAATACATGAGAATATTTTATATTTTTAACATTATTTTTTTTATTAAAGATTTGTCTGCGAGCCAGATGCAGCCATCAAAAGAGCCACATCTGGCTTGCGAGCCATAGGTTCCCGACCCCTGGAATAGAAGCAAAGGCAGGGTTATAGGGACCAGAGGTACAGTATTCAGAGGGAAGGGGCAGGAGGAGATGAGCTCAGAGAAGATAAAGGGATTAGTGAAACTATATATACACGTAACACAGAGATATAGATAACAGGACAGCGAATCCTAGAGGGAAGGAGGGAGGGAGTGAGGGGGAGGGGGGAGAGGGGGTATAAAAAGGAATACAGGGGTGGGGGTTGAGGGAGTTATATTCAGTGGGACACTTGAATTCATGTAAACACAAAAAATTAATAAAAATTTAAAAATAAATATAATAAATAAAAAAAGAATGAAATTTTTAAAAAAAGAATGATTAATAAATGAAAATGAAACCAAATGCTATAATAATCAAGCAGTCAGCAAAACACTGTTGAATTCCTATTACTAACTAATATTTATCGAGCACTTACTAATTGTCAGCCACTGTAGTGAGCTCTTTCTGTGTGTTCTTTTCTGTAATCCTTGAAACAACTCTAAAATGTGTGCTGCCTACCATTATGATCCACATTAAATGGATGAGGAAACAGAGGCTTAGAGATTAAGTATTCTTTCTCCGAGTTGCACAGCTAGCATTTGGCAAAGTTGGGACGTGGAGCAGTGTTGAGTCAGTCCATGTCAAGCCCCAGAGGAGTGAGACGAAAGAATATTCTTGCAGTTCAGTATTGGGAAAGATACAAAGAGGCGACATCTCAGGATTGGGACGCTCAAGATCTCGGTCTTCCTACCAGGGGGAACTGGGACCCGGTAACACTCCCCGAACGAAGTGGCATTTGTAGGCTGAGTAGGGGTTTAGCTGTCTACATGGAGGGGGTTGGCTGGCGTTGCAGGATGAGAGACAGAAATGATGGTCTCCTGGGTCATATTTCAATTGTTTTTGGTATTGTTTTCTTTTCACTAAGAATGTTTTCTCAATATCTAGTATGTCTTAAAACAGTTTCAGAGAGAGGAGTTTGGACCAGGAGGAAGAGGAGGAAATTTGTAACTTTTCTCTCCTCTGGCAGTCTGAGAGTTCTCACCCCATGGGACTTTTTGTCAACAAAGTTGCCGTTGCTCCTGTCTGTGTGACAAAGTCCCAGGGATGTCAAAGGTATAACTAAGGACAAACAAGCAAGATTGGAATAAGGCTATGGCAGAAAGAGAATGCAGTAAAAAAAAACATGTCAGCCAACAACTTAAAGCTTTGAAGCTGGAAAAGCCAAGCTTGCTGGGAAGCTCACCGTAGTCTTGTTACTCTGCGTTATGCTCAGAGCATTTTTTTTTTTTTTTTTTTTTGTATTCTTCCGAAGCTGGAAACGGGGAGAGACAGTCAGACAGACTCCCGCATGCACCCGACCGGGATCCACCCGGCACGCCCACCAGGGGGCGACGCTCTGCCCCTCCGGGGCGTCGCTCTGTTGCGACCAGAGCCACCCCAGCGCCTGGGGCAGAGGCCAAGGAGCCATCCCCAGCGCCAGGGCCATCCCCGCTCCAATGGAACCTCGGCTGCGGGAGGGGAAGAGAGAGACAGAGGAAGGAGAGGGGGAGGGGCGGAGAAGCAGATGGGCGCCTCTCCCGTGTGCCCTGGCCGGGAATTGAACCCGGGACCCCCGCACGCCAGGCCAACGCTCCACCACTGAGCCAACCGGCCAGGGCTCAGAGCAGTTTTACATAGAATGTTTGCTGCCAAACTAGACACAAATAGTTCCGAGGATTAGCTTTGAATTTCCTGGATTTGGTGGACATAAATCAGGGCCTTCATGCTATTTTAACACTTTTCAAAAACAAGATTCTTATGAATAAATGGCAAAACTGGGTCAAGAAATGCTTTATTCATTAATAAGTAAAATCTAGAACTTGGACTAATGCTCCCTAATTATGAAATGGGCAGCACTCTGTACTGTTTTCTGATTGGCTAACATCAGTTTGAATGCAAAGCTTTATTTCACTTGCAGAGTCCTGGCATACTTCACACATTAAAATTCTAAGCTGTCTAAGTAGGTGTGAAACTAATTTTGTGTTTATTTTTCAAAACCCACCTATGATCATTTAGGATCCATCCACTTCACTTTGGGAGGGTAGCACCCGGGTGTAGGTGGGCCCTGGGAGACAATAAAGGAGAGGAGAATTTCTCAAATAGCCTAAACCAGAATATTTATTGCTTCCTGGAATAGTTGTAGCTACTTATCCATTTTTCCAGCCACAACTTTTCTTAATAAGAAGGGCTTTGAAAAACCTGCTAAATCTGGGCATAAAAGGAAACAGAAGTTTCCCTAGAGCAGTGGAATTTTTTAAAGTTACATAGTAACCTTATTGATGAAATCAGGAAGAGAGTACTTTCGGACCAGACTTGAGGGAGGTGATTTACAAAGTATAGGATTTTCACAGCACACCAAGCACATTCTGCGAGGTTTCCTGCAATCTGAAGACGCACACTATCACTGAATGTTAATTAAGTCAGACTGCCTTGTGGACTCTTCTTCAGTAGGGAATGTTAAGTGAAATTACCAACACTCTTCCACACAGAACCCCCAAGATGACTTTGCAAAGGACATTTGGCACTTTGAAACAAAACTTACAAAAAAACTGAGATTCATTAGCAGTTAAACTGAAAAACAAAAGTATATATATACACCGTATTTTTCGCTCCATAACATGCACTTTTCCCCCCAAAATAGTGGAGGAGTAAATGCCTGTGCGTCTTATAGAGCAAAAAATACAGTATTTTATTAAATACTTTAATACACCATTTGGTTCAGAATATTTTTTTTTCTTATTTTCCTCCTTAAAACTCTAGATATGTCTTATGGTCACGTGTGTCTTATGGAGTGAAAAATATGGTATATATATTTCTACTTGGATAGACTGTATCTCCCTTGGATTAGTCTCATAAAAGCACTTTCTTATTTATGAATATCTATCTTCATAAAATTTCATTTTAAAATGTAGTGTCTTGTACATTTAGGAAAAGTCATATTTATATTGACTATTATTAAGAACTGATGGTTTTATACATTTATTCCTGGAGATTTTAACCATCTTTTATTACAAAGGAAGGGCCCCTAACTCAAAAGATGCTCATTGGGAGATCTATGACCAAGAGAAATATTTTTTTCTCCTGATCCCATTTTTTCTTTACAAACTTAACTAAGTACTGAGTAAACTAATTTGGAATATTTTTGAAACGTTGTAGACTAAAAGTTTCCCTCTCCAAACCAGTGGCCTTCTAACCTAGAAGCCACCATCCCCTTTTGGTTGGATCCTAGAACAGAACAAAGTTAAGAAAAAAGTTGAGTGTGATCCATGCCCTCCTGCTGTTCTCACATCACTCAGCCTGGCCCGGGTTCTGCCCCTCTGTTTCATTAGTCCTGAAACTCTGTAGCGAAGCTGGGAGACCGTCAGCATGGTACCGGTTATTTGGAACATACAATCTGTTATAAACAAACAGAGGCATCAACTTTGAATGAAAATGGCATGCATCATAGCTAAATAATGAGATCACTCTTACAGTGAGGACATGATAGTAAGTGCAATTTCTTTTATCTTTCAACAGATATTATGGGGCATTTACCTAATGTAAGCTATTGCAGAGCATTAGGAAAAATGCCAGGATGTGTAAGATACAAGATCTTCCTTCAAGAATTTTTAAGAGTAGTAGATGAGATGGTGCATGAACATCAATAACCAAAATGAATGGTTATAAAATAGCAATTGTTAGCATAAACAAAAAGCCTATAAGATTGAGGAAGATTCACTTTGGGCTAGGGAAATCTTTATAGAATAGAGTAATAATTATATTTTCCTTTATTAAATACCTGTATTTCATACATTGTGAAATCACTTTGCATATTATCTCTTTTAATCTCATACCAACCAGAGGAAGCAGGCATCATTACCACATGTTGACAAATGAGGAACCAATTTTATGAGATATGCTCATAGCATATGAGTGACAAGGTTGGATTTGAATATTTAAACATCTATATATCTGTCTCCAAAGCCTACATTCTTTTTTTTTTTTTCAAAGTCTATATTCTTAATCACAAATTAAGTCTCAGTTTTACCTCCCAATAATTTACCAACTGGTTCCTCTTGTCTCTCTTTATAATATCCTTACAGAAAGTGGCCTGTGAGAGCACCCAAGTGAAAACCCAGATCACTCAGGGAACAAAGGTAAGGAGAGGGCACTGAGCTGAGGCGTGACAGGAGAGAAGCAGGAGGAGTGCTGGTGCAGTGGCCTGAGTGAGGGTGGCACAAGGATGCTGCATAGCAAAGGATTCAGTGGGAGTTTTGACAAGTGTATGTGTAATTAATAGAATATTAAAGGTGGCTCCACTATTGTGGGTCTTGATCTCATAATTATCCTCAGAGACCATTAGAACATGTATCCTCCTCATAACTGAAGAAACATTAATAATAGTTCAATATCATTTGTTTAAAGGGGAATTTGTTACTTTAGTTTTGTTCTTTAGTGCTTATATGTGGGAATTAAGTGTCATCAGTTCTCTATTTACCCCTTCTCTCTAATCTCTACTTTCATATATGTTGCTAATTTAAATCTCCACTTAGTGTCTAGCAGTTAAGATCACAGAAGTGATGATATAAGATATGCAATGCTATTTATAAAAGTATCAAGGGAGAAAAGGACTCCCTAAAGCAGGGGTCCCCAAACTTTTTACACAGGGGGCCAGTTCACTGTCCCTCAGACCATTGGAGGGCTGGACTATAAAAAAAAAACTATGAAAAAATCCCTATGCACACTGCACATATCTTATTTTAAAGTAAAAAAACAAAACGGGAACAAATATAACATTTAAAATAAAGAACAAGTAAATTTAAATCAACAAACTGACCAGTATTTCAATGGGAACTATGCTCCTCTCACTGACCACCAATGAAAGAGGTGCCCCTTCCGGAAGTGCGGTGGGGGCCGGATAAATGGCCTCAGGGGGCCGCATGTGGCCCGCGGGCCATAGTTTGGGGACCCCTGCCCTAAAGGATAGTCACTTAAAAAGCTTTCCTGGAAGGATATCAGGTTCTCTTCAGATCCTGATATCTAATGGACCATAGAGGCACAACCATCTTCAGAGGAATGATCCTGGGGTATTAGTTGCAATAGAAAGGGTAAAGAGCTGCACATTTGGAGTCAAAGGACTTGCATTTGAACCTCAGCCTTAACCCTTTAGCAGCTACCTAAACTTGAACATTTTTCATATGCAAAATAACCTAAATTTCAGGGTTATTTCAAGGAGTAAAGGAGATAATGGATATACAACTACTTTGCAAATTACAAAGTCTACTTGTTCTTACTGGAGTCCTGGATTCCCAGCTAGTAGTCACTCATCCAGCCTTTGAAGTTTTGACTAGTACAGATGAGTCACTGGAACCAAGAGAGAATCAAAAATATTAATGGGGTTAAAATTATTCTCAAAGTTGTGGCTACTAACTAAAGCTGCATTAAAGAATATGGTGAGATCCTGAGGCCCAATCAGGGAGCCTTCTAACATGAGTCCTCAAACCTCAACATTTTAACCCATCTACAGGGAGAATTGGGTTCTGCAAAACCAGACTGGCCAGTAGCATGAAGGGTCTTGTTCTATTTCTCCAACCCTTTTGTAGGTAGAACTAGGCTCTGGGCTCAAATGTTCTTTACAAGAGAGGAGAAAATGGAGAGGCCACTTGTTGGGCAGATAAAATGTATTATGCTCACTTTGTTAAAGATAACAGGAGGAGGCCGTCGCTCAGGTGATATTAATGTGTGTTGGGGTGGGCTAAAGGCAGGCAGAATCCTTTAGCCTGGGGCTTGGTTTTGGGATTAAGCCTTTCCTACCCTTTTTGATGTAGGGCGGTACAATCCTATCATGCCTCAGAGGGTGACTTTGTATTAGAGACTTCCCTATTATGTATATTGGATTAAGGGTTTGGATTTCTACACTATAAAATGGAGGCAGAACGGGACTTGGCCCTTGGTTCCTGAGGTTAGCATGAGAGAGCAGAGAAAGTAGAGCCAGCAGCAGAAGGAGGCCACGTGGAGTAGGCCAGGAGAAGCAGCCAAGATGGCGGAGTACTGAGTGAGATGCCAGTCTGTGTAGAGTTTGTATCTGGGATAAGGAAGGAGATGGGGAACTGAGGAGAATAAGGTTGGTGAGCTAGAAACCTTTGATTCTAGGAAACTCGGATAAGTCAGTGGCTTTGTGAGCACTGAATGTGACTGGGTTTTGGAGCCCAGTGTGTATTTTTACTTGCCCGCCGGGTGCAAGGTAGGATTAAAGGCTATGGCCCACCAGTTTTTGGCTCCATGGTTTCTTTACCGACTGTCCGAGTCCAGTGCGAACCTGCATGGGCCAGAAGGCTGCTGTGATGGTGGCTGCTGGCTTTACACCACTCTTACCCTCTATTTGCTCCATGTGTCTGGCAGCTGTGAGAAAGAGACAGGGTGGACCCTCTTCCTGCTTTTTGAGACAAAGTAGTGGCCCCCACTGGGGAGAGAGAATGCCGATTCTCTCCTGCAGTTCAAGAGAGAGAGCATCCAATGTGATCTAGTTCAATGTGGTGGGAGTGGCCTCCTCTGGGGACTGCTTCTGAATTTTAGTTATTTTGGAATATTAGATTCTTTGAGAATCTGATTTTTTTTAAAATTATGAATCTCTTCTTAGAAAAAAATACATTAAAATGCATTGAAGGCTAATATATTCATATAGTTTCAGAAAGTTTATAGACATGGACCATGAACTCTCATGGGAAGCTAGATTTGGAATTCTGAGGCTGTATGAATGCTATTATGGTTTCTCCTTATCTTGAAAGAAGACAGGGGCCTACCATTCCAGATACCATTTGTTACTGAAATGTGAAGGTAAAATAAGAGGTTGTTTTTAAACTAATTGATTCCTAATATATCAATTTTAGTGTTTTATTTTTATTTTTAAGGGGTTTGTTTGATTAAACCTAGCAAACTTACCCTATGTAAAAAAATACTAAGTTTATTCACTTTTAAAGTTACTTTCTATCTTATTTAAATTGTGAGCTATTGTATAATACCTTACTTTTGGGAGTAAACACTTGTCCACATTAGTTAATTGAACATTGTAACAGAAATTTATTTTGAAGGCAAGTCTTAATCTGAGTCATTGTTTTTGTCTTCCAACGGAGAGATACATAGCAACTAACTTGATGGAACTTGGAAGATAAGGGTCATCACTCACCTGTTGCCTCCTCCTTTCTCTTCTACTCTGTCCTGTGGCTGTTCCCAGAATGCAGCCTCAGGCAGCGACTATAGGTGTGGCCCTTAGCAACAATACTGAATGAAAGTTAGTCTTACCTACCCCAGCTAACTTTCCACGTGACATTTTTTTTCCCTTGAACATGCTTCTGTACCCCCTGTCGACCTTCTTACCCACTCCAGCTTCCCTCTCAGAATCCATTCACCTGAACCGGAAGCATCCTGGTGTACTCAGACTAATCTCTAGGCACAAGAAAACACTCTTTTGCATAGTTTAGTTCAGGGGTCCCCAAACTACGGCCCCGCAGGCCACATGCGGCCCCCTGAGGCCATTTATCCGGCCCCCGCCGCACTTCTGGAAGGGGCACCTCTTTCATTGGTGGTCAGTGAGAGAAGCATAGTCCCCATTGAAATACTGGTCAGTTTGTTGATTTAAATTTACTTGTTCTTTATTTTAAATATTGTATTTGTTCCTGTTTTGTTTTTTTACTTTAAAATAAGGTATGTGCAGTGTTCATAGGGATTTGGTCATAGTTTTTTTTTTATAGTCCGGCCCTCCAACGGTCTGAGGGACAGTAAACTGGCCCCCTGTGTAAAAAGTTTAGGGACCCCTGGTTTAGTTCTTCCATCTTCTAAGATCTTGCCATTTCAGAAGAGATCTTGGTTTTCACACTGAATGATCCAAGGTTCAGGCCTCAAAAAAAGAACAGAAAAGTAAGAAGCTCTTTTTTCAAAGCCATATTTAAAGCTCTATCTCTAGAGAAACAGCCCGCTTGCCCTTTAAAATAAGAGCTTATTCAGTAATTCCAGAGAAGAAGGTTTTTATAAGGAAACAAAAACTTGAAAGCACAATCTCAGCTAACACTCCCCATTATAAAATTAATTTCTGTGCACATGATTTTATAAAACCACTAAGGAACAATGAGGTTCATAGATAAATTCTCAAATATCAATTAAACATTAAGATAGAAATAATGCATTTCTTGGATTTTTTAAAATATAACTTTAAGTTTCTGTTTATTTAGATTATAGACCAATTTCACTTTGGATTATTTCCCATGTAAAATTCTTGAAATCAAGATAGGTGAGCCACTCTGGGGTCTCGTACAGGTTAATGGCTGCCTCACAGCGGTTGGCTGCTCTTCATTTAGACATTCATTCATCACATGTCTGATAATATATATAAGCTGCATAGGCACCAAACAAACTCAAAAACTCTGAGTTTGTCATCTATTAATTTAAATATTTGTCAGTTTAAAAACTTTTTTATATTACTTTATTTAGAGAGGAGGGTCTGATTGTTATAGTTCCCTGAGTCAAATAGGAAAATATCTGATTTTACCTGATTACCAAAGTTAGCTCCTTCTTTAATTAGGTGGATAACTATTCAACTCTCCACTTACTTTTATACTATGTATACTCCACTCTTCACTATGGGTACGTGATCTTAGTTCTTATTTGATCCTGTATCTTTGCTAAAAACTATTTGAAATGAACCAAAACAGTTCAACAGCTCATTTCCCAAAATTTGCAAAAACTGTAACTTATATTCCATTTCCCTTTCTTCCTTTTCTCCTTCCTTCCTTCCTTCCTTCCTTCCTTCCTTCCTTCCTTCCTTCCTTCCTTCCTCTCTTTCTTTCCTTTTTTCTTTCTTTCTTCCTTCCTTCCTTTCTTTCTTTCTTTCTTTCTTTCTTTCTTTCTTTCTTTCTTTCTTTCTTTCTTTCTTTCTTTCTTTTTTTCTTTCTTTCTTTCTTTCTTTCTCTTTCTCTTTCTTTCTCTCTTTCTTCACTGGCTTTGGTGAAGATTCTGCTTTAGATTTGGAGGGAAAGGAAGGAGGAAAGAAATTTAAAACTTATGTAATTGAGCCAAAAGAATAAGAAAAGTAAAAAAGTTTTTATTGAAAGTTTTGCCTCTTTGAGTTAGTATAGTTTTACAGACATGGTTATTGACTTTGTTTTTATGAGCCCTAAGCTTTACTAGTTTACAAATCAGTGGAAATAAATTTTAAAGAATTTATGAGAAAGATACTGAATTGACCTTACATTACCATAGCAAAGCAGATACAGGGAAATAAAGATGGGTTGTGGGAGGAATAAAGATGGCGGGTATAAGAGAAACAAGCTACAACATTTTTGTTGGAGGCTTTGCTAGAAGGTGGGAAAAAAAAACATATTAAGATGATATTAATTGTATGTTAGGCTTTTTTTGGAAGCACAGCAGACATATATGGGTAAGGTAAGATTTGAATGAACATTTAGACTTTGAAGTCTTTATCTAAGTGTTGAAATGCATAAAACTTTGTAGGGTAAGCCTAAGACTTCACCCAGATATGGTACCTATCCAATCTGGATTGATTAGGATAGTTTTGATTTCATATATATTTGTTGTTTTTAACAAAATATTTTGTTAAAAAAACTAATTACATTTAATATCTAGAGATTCATAATCAATATTATATATTAGTTTATTTAAAAATATTTTTTGTCAAATTATGTACACATTGAACAAGTGATTACTGTAAGAATAAAAAATAAGCTGTTGGGCAAATAAGTTTGTAAACTTTGTGTCATTTGGTTTTGCTCACTTTTATTGTTAAAAATGATGCTGACCATGTGATTGTGTTGCCCAGGTGATACTGTTAATTACCTTCATGCTTGGGAAGGGGCTTAGTTATGCTAATGTGTGTTGGAGGAAGGGTTGTCCCGCCAAAAAGTTTTAAGAAGGAGGAGCTAGGAGGCCATTTTTGAAGAGATGATGTTATTGCAGAGGAGAGGCAGCCAAGATGGTGGGGTGCTGAAGGAGAAGCCAGTTTGTGCAGAGTTTGTGCAGAGAGAAGGAGATGGGGAACAGAGGTGAATAAGGCTGGTGGGGTCTTTGATTCTAGGAAAACCAGGAGAAAGTCAGTGGCTTTAGGAGCCCTAAATGGAAAGGGAAGTGTTTTCCCACTCTGTGTATTTACTCTCCTTCTGGTTGTGAGCTAGAATAAAAGGATGGCTCACCAGTTTTTGGCTCTGCGGTTTCATTACCATCTATCCAAATTCAATGGGAACCTGCACAAGCGAGGTGGCTGTGATGGCCGCAGCTACTGGCCCTATATAAGCGAAATGACGTTCCAAAGATTACTGAAGCTTACTTGTCAGCAGAGGCAGGATTTGGGAAGGGAAAGGATTAGTGTTTGAGCAACTGTTTTGTGTTAGCTACACAGTAGGCCTTTTATGTACATTTTCATTTTTTATTTTATAATTTTCAAATAAAAATTTATTGTCTCTATTTTGAGTTTAAGTAATCTAAGAACATAAGTAACTTGTTCAGGTCACAAATTAGATCAAGAATTGTATTCGTGCCTAACCAGGCGGTGGCACAGTGGATAGAGCATTGGACTGGGATGCAGAGGACCCAGGTTCGAGACCCCGAGGTCACCAGCTTGAGTGTGGGCTCATCTGGTTTGAGCAAAAGCCCACCATCTTGAATCCAAGGTCACTGGCTCCAACAAGAGGTTACTCAGTCTGCTGAAGGCCCGCGGTCAAGGCACATATGAGAAAGCAATCAATGAACAACTAAGATGTTGCAACACGCAACACAAAACGAATGATTGCTGCTTCTCATCTCTCTCTGTTCCTGTCTGTCTGTCCCTGTCTATCCCTCTCTCTGACTCACTGTCTCTGTAAAATATAAATAAATAAATAAAGTAAAAAAAAAAAAGAATTGTATTCGTTTGCTAGAGAGCAAACCATAACAAAAAGCATAGGCTGGGTGGCTTAAACAACAGAAATTTATCTTTTCACATTCTGGAGGCTAGAATTCCAAGATCAAGGTGTTGGCAGGACTGTTTGTTTCTTCTTTTCTTTTCTTAGCTATTTTAAAATTACTATTAAAACACAGTTGACATATATTAGTTTCAGGTAGTAATTCAACATTTATATATTTTACATAATGATCCTTACAATACGTCTAGTAACCATCTGTCACTGAACAAAGTTATTATAATATTCCTGATGATATTCCCTATGCTGTACATTATATACCCATGACTCATTTAATTTACAACTGGAAATTTGTACCTCTTAATCCCCTTTGCCTTTCTCCTCCCATTCCTTCATCCCTTACTCTCCGGCAGTTTATAAGAGAAAATTTAGACACACAAAATTTGTTCTCTGTGGCAATGAATCTGTTTCTGTTTTGTTTTTTCATTTATTTTGTCTGCTGTTATTAGATTCCACCTATAAGTAAAATCATCCAGTGTTTGTCTGTCTCTGTCTGACTTATTTCACTTCCCATAATACCCTCCAGCCTATCCATGTTGTTGTAAATGGCAAGAGTTCATTTTTATGGCTGAGTCATATTTCACTGTCTCTATGCACTACATCTTCTTTATTAGCTCATCTATCAATGGACGCCTTCATATCTTGGCTTTCTTATCTCGGCTATTGCTAGTAATGCTACAGTGAACATAGGAATGCATATATCTTTTTGAATTAGTGTTTTCATTTTTTTGGATAGATACCCAGTAGTGGAATTGCAGAATCATATGGAAGTCCTATTTAATTTTCTTAGGAACTTCCATACTGTTTTACATAGTGGCTGCACCAATTTACAATCCCACTAACAGCAAGAGAGTTCTCTTTTCTCCACATCCTTACTGACATTTAGTATTTGTTATCTTTTTGGTAACAGCCATTCTAACACGTATGAGGTGATATTCATTGTGTTGTTAATTTGTATGTCCTTGATGCTTATTGATGAACATTTTTCTTGTGTTTCTGTTGGCATCTGTATGTCTCCTTTGGAAAAATGTCTATTTAGGTCCTTTGCCTATTTTTAATTGGATTGTTTGTTTTAATGTTGAGGTATATGAGTTCTTTATATATTTTGGATATTAACCCCTTATTGGATATGTAGTTGCAAATATCTTCCCCTACTTACCTTAGGCAGTAGGGTTTATGTTGTTGTTATTGTTGATGGTAATGAAGCTTTCTTTTGCGGTGCAAAGTTTTTTGGTTTGATACAGTCCCTTTTGTTTATTTTTGCTTTTGTTACTCTTGCCTGGGCAAAAGTTAAATTATGAAATAACTTGCAGAATATAATAAAATTAGTGGGAATAACAGAGCTAATATTTTATAAGCTTCTGCATGCTATTCACTGAGAAAAAGATATATTTTTAAAATCAATATTATAAAGGTTATAGTGACTATCTTCAAAAGTCATTTTAAAGATTAGAAGAAAAACTGTCTGTCTGCCTATCATCTATCTATCTATCTATCTATCTATCTATCTATCTATCTATCTATCTAATCTATCTATCTATCATCTATCATCTCACAGAGAAGAGTTTGCAAAATCTTCAGAAGAGAGAATTTATACAAAAAATTCAGGCTATCATATGTGATACATGCTAATAGACACAAGAGAAAATATATCCTTGTCATTTATTTTTACATCATTGTATAGCACAATTTGATATGAACAAAGACTTAGCTAACTTGATTAATTTTGTTTTATTTATTTGCTTTGTGAGAGGAGAGGATATTACTTTCAAGTTCCCACCTCTCTTGAGGTAGTTTAAAGAGATTGTGTTTGATAAAACCAATGAAATTTGTCGTATCTAATTCCAGTTTTTCAGGGAGCTGCATTAACAGTCTATGAGGATCAACTGTTTCTCTGTGAAAGAAAAACTTATTTTGTTGAACTGTGCCTTTGAAACTTGCACACCTCTGTCCAAGTCCTAGCTCCTTCTCTTGAGATTGGGCCTATAGGTGGCAGCAACTGTTAGCTATTGAGCTTAAGTGACATCCCAAGTTTCCCTGAAATACTTTGAATACTTTAAATATTCTTGGATACTTGAAAATAATTGTTTTTCTAGATAAGAAAGTAAAAGATCAAACTTGAATTGTGACTATTGAATAAGTCATATATTATAATCAACATTATATAGGTGACAAAAGGGTATAGTGGTTAAAACATTCTATGTTTTAGAAGTTGTGATGATGATTGAGTTTCCTCTTTAGAATTTGTTACTGCTGTGATCAGATTGGATATCAGATTGGATATCCTTTGCTATCCAATGTTTTGCATACAATGGATTTTTGAAGCTAGATTATTCTTTGATCAGTTCTTTTGTGCTGAATATTAAGTAAAAATTGAGATTTTTAATTAATGTAACATCTGTTTAACATAATGAATGTGCCACAAAAACATTGACTACAATTCAAGTTTTTGCAAATCAAACAATGCTTAGAGGCATAAATCAGCTTTCACTTATAAGGCTAACTTACAGGAAAATTCTATTACAGTTGGAATTATTTTGAAGTGTCTTTTTTTTGGAAAAATTAGAATTTTGTTAACTTGTTTTCTTAGATGAGGGACAGACACTTGTATTCAATAATACCTTCCGGTGGTTACCAGGGGTGGGGGGAGGGAGGACAGGGGGAGAGTTAGGGGGAGGGGGAGGGGCACAGAGAACTAGATAGAGGGTGGCGAAGGACAATCTGACTTTGGGCGAGGGGTATGCAACATAATTTAATGACAAAATAACCTAGACATGTTTTCTTTGAATATATGTACCCTGATTTATTGGTGTCATCCCATTACCATTAATAAAAATTTATTTAAAAAAAAAAAAAAATAAATAAATAAATAAATAGTAAAAGATGGGAAAAAAAAAAAAATAATAATACCTTCCAAGAATCAATTAGATTCTGGGAGAGCTGAGGCAATATGACCGTTAGCTGGATGTTTATAAGTGATTGATAAACTACATTTTGGCATGACTAATCTGATCACATTAATCATCTGCAAGATTTATATAACTTGTGGTTCAATCCACTGGGAAAACTACATATCCATCAACTGGATATAGCATTTATGTTTCCTCATTCTCAAGATGTCTTAAAATGATGCTGTTCTACTCTGTTCACTAGACCTCTATGAACTCCCTAAGATATCATATAGAATGGAAGACAAATAGCTTCAACTACAACCTTTGACCACTCAACAAAAACAAGTTTATTTGATTTAATAATTTTCATAGGGGACTTATATATTTTTTTGATGTGCATTATTTAGTTGGGCTATTTCTATTGTACAAAGAAAATGTCCAGCATCCCTTTACTACATTGACTCAATTTGAAAAAGAATAAAATTAGCACCACTTACAGAACAATTTTTAAGGCACGCCAACAGCAAGACTCACTGAATCAAAACAGATGGTTAAAAATAGTTTGTAATAGATGCATCTATACTAAGGATGTCTGTTAAAGAAATTTAGAAAAATGA
The DNA here is from genome assembly GCF_036850995.1 of Saccopteryx leptura. NCBI lineage: Eukaryota > Metazoa > Chordata > Mammalia > Chiroptera > Emballonuridae > Saccopteryx > Saccopteryx leptura. The sequence goes on along the minus strand of NC_089506.1, from coordinate 69,725,461 downwards.
AGTATAGCCTTTTTATGTTACAGCCCTGGTAATATTTATATATTTTGATTTGAAATTAGATGGGTAGAAATTGAAATTGACTGTGAACAACTGAACATTGTTTATACTGGAGCTTAGCTTAGATAAAAATCAAAGAGTTGACTTCCTCTTTTGAGATTAGTATGCGATTGATCTGTTAGGTTTATTAGTAGTTTTTTGCTGTTGTTTATTTGTTTTTTTAATGTGCTATATGAAGGGAGGAGGATATAGAACAGATACACTGACATTGACCTGCAAAAACAAATGTTTTACACAATAAAATCAGCTACAATTTGTCCATAATACTGGGGAATAGTTATTAGGTGCCTCAAGAGAGTGTGTTGGAAAACAATGTATCATATACCTTTTAGGGCACTGCAGAAGGAAGTGCCCAATACAAGGCAAAGGTACAGAAATGAAAGTGCTTCAAACAGATGGGCATTTTTTTACAGAGAACTTCCTTGTTGTCCTTGCACTTGAAAAAATACAGTGTATTGTATTTAATCCTTTAATCCTTATCTTTAAAGATAAGGATTTGTCTGAATGATTATTTTATTATTGCTTGAGTTTATATAAAATGTAACAAGTCACAGCTTATACATTTTTAAAAGGATACTGCCATTTCACTTTCTAAATTAAAGTTTTATTATAAAATAAATATTAAAAAGATAACACTTTGCTTATTTCCATGTACAAAACAACATTTAGGTGAATTAGTACTTAATAACTAGTTAAATTCCAAATATATTCTCTCCTTTATAATACACAGGCTTATATCCTTGGATTTGGTCCTCATTATATATATATATACATATATATGTATATATATATTTATTTATATTTAGCAAGAGAGAGACAGAGACAGAGAGACAGAGAGAGGGACAGATAGGGACAGACAGGTAGAAAAGGAGAGAGATGAGAAGCATCAATTCTCTGTTGCAGCACCTTAGTTGTTCATTGATTGCTTTCTCATATGTGCCTTGACTGGGGGGGGGGGGCTCCAGCAGAGCGGGTGACCCCTTGCTCAAATCAGTGACTCTGGGCTTCAAGCCAGTGACCTTTGGGTTCGAGCCAGAGACCATGAGGTCCTGTTTATGATCCCATGCTCAACCCTGTGGCCCTGAGCTCAAGCTGGTGAGCCTGTGCTCAAGCCAGCAACCTCGGGATTGAGAACCCAGATCCTCTGCATCCCAGTCCAATGCCCTATCTACTCGCCACTGCCACATCAGACTAATTATAAATTCTTTGTACTGAGTGTATATTCTTGATGCTATTCTCCTTTGACTTGAGTTGGGTGAACTGCAACCATGTGAGCCAGAAGAAAATGTCCTAGGGGATTCTAGAAAATAATTTATTGCCCTCAGGAAACTAGGAATTTTGAGAGAGAGAAAATATAGAGTTCCTCCAGGAAGACCAAAGCCGTCTCTTCAAAATCACTCCCTTCTGAATTCCACATTTCAAAGTGCCTACATCCCCACACACACATACCCCTGCTCCCCATATCAAATTAAGCCATTGATTAATAGTACTATGTCACCTAAAAGGTGCCCTTTTATCAAAGATTAGATTAAACATAAGGCTTTGAATTTATAAAGTGAAAATTGTTAAGAGAAAAATAGCCAGAATAATTGACTAAGGCCACTCTTTGCAGTCTCAATATGTGTGTGTTGAATGTGTAATTGAACAGTAATAATCTTTCGAGTGTAAGCTCTATGATGGCTGGCTTTTCACCTCTTTTGTTCTTTGCAGTTTTTCTAGTACCTTAACAGAGTTTGACAGTTAATAGTTGTTCAATAATTACTTGTTGAATGAGTAAGAACTTTTATGAAAATTACTGGAACAAATCAAATGGTTTTGCTATGATACAATGTATAGCCTTTTCCAGTTTAGAATTAAATTTGGTTTCATCCAAACACTCCACTACTCTGACCTCTAATTAATTTCCATAATTTCCCAGGGACTTACTCTGTCCCTGTTCACTGACTAGTACTTTAGAACTGACTGGATTAGCAGTCATTTTCTCTTCAACATGCAACAAACCTACTTCTACCCCAAGAAAGAATGCTTTCATATTTTCCTCACTCTTGAGTGCTCTAAGGCATTGCGAGTTTTTGCTGTCTATTTGAGCAGTTGATAATAGTCCTTTGAAGTAGCGCTTTGAAGAAGAGATAAGACATACAATCTAACCATAGCCTATACTGATAGTCAACAGGACCATCTTGCTATTTAAGCCATTGAAGACTTCTAATCTCACTTAGAATCATATAGAATATATCTTCTAATTCTTGATTTATCTCTTCTCTTCCTCTCCCTCCCTTTAGTACTCTTGATTTTTCTTAAGTTTTTGTCCACAGGATATAAGTATAAATGAGAGTGGCATTCGATATCAGCCTTCCTTCTCATAGGCAGCATGGCCTAGAATGAAATAAAGGCAGAATGTAAATGTATGTACCCCTTTTTTTTCCTGATTAAACCATTTCAAACAAGAATCTAGCAACAGGAGTGTTCTTTTTAAAAAGTGTCCATAGTTGCCTGACCTGTGGTGGTGCAGTGGGTAAATCATCAACCTGGAACACTGAGTTTACAGGTTCAAAACCCTAGGCTTGCTTGGTCTTTCTGCTCTCTAAAGTGAATAAAATCTTTAAAAAATATATATCCATAGCAAATATGGAGAGATTTTTTTCTTAAGTGTGAGTGGGACATTTGACAAAAGACACAGATGTTGGTACTGAGACAGATATTGTGCTACCTACCGATTTAACCTTCATCCAGGAGGTGACAGTTACAGTTCCACTGAGGGTCTATTCTTGCATTCCTATGCTTTCAAGTGTTTTGAAACATATTTGTAGAAATGGGCTAAAAAGCCACAGGGATATTGAAGTTACCCATACGAGATATAACTATATCTCCACTCTCCCTTTATTTGGTTTTCACATTGTCCAAGAGAAAACTAGTAAAAGGGCTCACTTAGAAACGTTTTTGTTTTGTTGAGACTGGTTCAAACATTTTCCCAAAACTTCTTTCTAGACCAATCTGATTGTCCTGCCAAGAAACTTATCCTTACTGCTACTCTGTTTCCTGGGATTTGGACATTAGCTATTGATTGCTTTCTGTGGTTTTCTGTTTTTGTCTCTATGTTAAGCTTATTTGCTTTAATAAATCTATCTTACTCTATGAAACATTTTGGTTCAAGTTGTTCAAAAGCAGAGCCAGAGGGAAAGGGAGCTCAGGCAGAGGTTTGAGACACTCCCAGTGGCTCCCTCAGCCCCCCCCCCCCCCCCAGCAGGTTCCTGAAGTCAGACAATGTATTGTCATGCGGATTACACTGATTACCTCTCAGTCAGTTAGGTAACAGGAGCCCTTTCAATGGTGTCCTAGGATTCTGTCAGGTTGACTGTTCCAACACTGGTTTTTGGGATCCCCTCCAGCATTCCTTAATGTAATCCAGGCACGTTATTGCAGGTTTTATTTGAGAAGGGTCTACTTACTTGTCACTTAGAATATTTTCAGTTTTAAGTCAAACTCTTCTTAGAAAAAAAAAAAAGAAAGAAAAAGCAAAAGAAATGAGAGAATATGGTGTAAAGTAGAGGTGGTTGGGGGGGGGGGAGGCAGAACAGAAAAGAACAAAATGCAGTAGTGTATCAAATGCCAAACTTCCATTAAGTGCACGTGTGCTCTGGGGAATGAGGTTTCTGTTTTGTTTTACGTAGGAACTGTAATGATTTTGTGCTGCTTAGGGTTTTTGCCTTTTCTAAGGAACCACTAAGATCCAGTGAATTTAATAGCAGAGAAGTACAGGCAAAAGTGTGCCGGTCAGAGCTGCTATCTGGGCTAGGATATGTGCTTCTGTGTCCCACCCCTCTGCAGGCGATTGGTGGATACACAGTTTACCTTCTCATGTGGTTGGGCAGGATGCTACCATGGCAGGTAAATTCCCGGGTGCCGGGGCAGTGGCTCCCGATGAGTCAGACTGTTATTGCTGCTGGAAAGACAAGACTCAGCAGCTCCTTGGAGGTGTTCAGAAGGAGATGAGGTTTTTAAAACACCAATCATTAGACAATGTCTTTACAGTAAATACAAATGTTAAATTTTGGCAGAATTTTTCTGTGTGGCATCTCCTTAGACCCCTACTGTAAGTCAGGCTTCTCGTTACCTATCAGAGGACAGAGGGGGCCCAGAGAGCTTTTCAGAGGACATTGTGCAGCTCCTAATCAAGGATCTTTTCCATCCCTGACCCTTTCTCCTCTTCAGTTCTCCATCAATTCTAATCTCGACCTACAGTGCTGTAGAAACACATAGCCCTAAGGTGCCTTTTATAATATAGAATATAAACATAACATATCCCATAGTCACCTCTAGGCTAAATTTAATGGGTACACAGGCTTCATGGGAGTCTATTATGGCATTTTTCTTTAGGATTTCTGGAATATTCAGTAATAATGCATCTCTTTATGCTTCCCAAACACACACATATACAACATATAGTACATTCACATATGTACTTACAAACAGCACTGAATATTCTGAATTTGCTGTTGTTTTTTTATCAGATAATACCTGATAAGTTAGAGTGATGTGGCCAAAATCAGCCTAGAAGGGAGGCAATGTGGTAAAATGAAAAGTGCAGACAGAGTCAAATGTTCTTTTTAAATTTATCTGTCAGTTATGGCCTTGAGTAGTTGATACAAACTCTCTACAACTGAAAGTCCCTGATTAGTTTTTTAAAAAAGGCTTTATAAAATTACTCACAGTATTATCTTAGCATTAAAAAGATTGTATATGTGTGTGTGTGTATATATATATATATTTTTAATATACATTTTTTAATGTGTCTACTTAGCTTGGTGCCTGATACATTATTATAAACACCCAATAAATGGGATATCCATTTCTGTTTTCATATAGGGTAAAGGCCTTCTTAAAAGAATTGAGGCTCAAAAGAAATCAGTGTAAGACTGAAATACTTTGAAGAATATATTTCTCCCACTCTTTATTTATTTCCTTGGATTGCTAGTCTTCTTTGAAGATAAAAATGTCATTAGGACAATCCATAGGTACTGCCTGTGCTTTGTAGGGCTTAGATAGCTCTAGTGAATTATTAGCTAATTCATAAGGTTGTCGAAAAAATGGAGACAGTGAGATGCAAGGCTATCTCTCTATCTCAGTTGGTGCAAGTTACATATCCTTGCTTTTAAAATTGTGTCAATCATCCTGAATTCTCTCAAACAACCCTAACATAGATAATCCATCTCTAATGCTATTTATTGTGGCTATTTTTATTCCCCACGAGTCCAACTTTCTAGCAAATGCACTTAAAGATAATAATACTTTCCTCCGCTCTATTATCAGGACTTCCTGCCAGTTCGATGCTTTCAATATCCTGTTTGTAATCCCTCCTGGGCTTCTCCCAGCTGTTGGAGCTGTCTCTTGGTGCTGCCAACTTCCACACCCCCTGGAGAAACGTCATCTACAGGTTGGGATGGGGGTAGGTGAGTGGGGGTGCACAGTTATATTTTCTCTGAGACAGAGGTAATAGGGGCGCACATCCACGCCTATGTAACTTTCTTTTTCCTCACAGGTAGTTAAGTTGTTAATTCTGTTTTTGAAAGGTTTCAAAAGAAAGGGGGGAAAAGGAATGCTCTGGCTAAAAGACTCCGGAGAAGAGCTTTGAAGCACGCACGTGTGCGTGTGCACGCACACACACACACACACACACACACACAGACAAAGGATAAATTGAAAAAGAATGCAGCGATCCCTGCTTGATTTCGCAGTCGGTCAGCCCCACAAATGAGGAAGTGCTGCTTTGTTTCCAGCTCAAGCCTTGTTTTCTTGTGCATTGTCATTCAGGGTAAAATCGGGGGGAAATTCACCTGTCTGATGCAAAGTTAAACTGCCTGCTTTAATGTGACTGCATGGGAACTTGGGTTTATTAATGAATACAACATACCCTCTTTGATTTGAAAGCTTTCACCCTGCTGAAAAGATTCAAAAGGCATCGCTTCCTGCACCAGCGGCATTCCTTTATCCGTCTCAGTGGTTCACCCCTACCCAGCTGCTATATCTCATTAACAAGCATTTGACCACTGCAGCCGGCCTGGGAGTGTTGACACTTGAAAGGCCCAGGCAGGCGTGGGCAGGCCATCAGCTATGGCAACAGGAAACTGCCCCGGAGACAACACTGAGAAAACAGCAGCTGCAAAAGCCAAAGTCAGAACAGACATAAAGGGTTGCCTATAACCACGTCCGTCAGTCTGGGGTATCAGTGCGTGCCTGTGGGTCTGAATTCACACATCTATTTACTATATTTATTGGATATCAGGGTTGCCATCAACATTTATCAGACTCTAGACTGGTTGACAACACAGAATGAGTTGGGTTTTTAAATTTTTTTTAACTTACAGTGTTCTCGAATTTTTAAGCTTCAAAATTTTTCTTATTCTTTTTATAATGTACGTTCTTATTTATGCACATAAGAATGTTCAGTAAGAGGTGTCAAACATTTGCTCTGGTGGAAGTCATATGTACAATAAAAAACCTTTATTCTTATCCATTTTTTCATGCTATCACATTTTTTTAAATTAAGTCAACCTGTAAAACTGTTATATAAATATGTAAGATTACTCTGAGCGTCCTTTGCTTAGGAATCAAACTGGGATGGTTTCATGTAGAATATTTAAGAATGAAACACTCATTTCAATTGTTTAAAGAGAGCTCATAAAAGTAAGTGGGATATTTCACATATATTACTATTAATTACAATGATTTTAAATACTTATTTTCATAAGGTTTATTTACTATCATTGAATTGTAGTCTCTGCAGTACCATATCCTTGAATCTACTTCTAAATGTTTTAGTTTTTATATTCATCAGAGTAACTTGAAGTACAGATACAAATTAGACTGTGTCATGCAATGTTTGGAACAAATATTTCTTCCTATCTGTGTGTCTGCATTCAAGCTTGTAAGAACAATTTTGGAGGATAGGTCAGTAATAGTTTAAAATCAAAGTTTTTCATCCATAAGTAAAATGACCTTTTCAAAACAAGAAAAAGAGATCACTCCACATTAGGGGAAGAAAGAAAGCTAAATGAAAAAGACACTAATGCAGTGTGTTGTAAGTGAAGTTAGTTGATTGCCATTCAAAGAGCGGTAAACTATTTTCCTGCCGTCATCAGTACAATAGACTATTAGTGATTATTACATTGACTTGTTCTAATGCTTTTATTCTTTTTAATAATTTAGGTTTACTTTCATTTGTCTATCACTCATCATAAAATCTATACCCATTTAGTCACATTGTTTAATATGGTTAATTAGATAAAAAGCATGTAACTTTATTTAAAATTATCACCAATTAACTCTCTCCCTCTCTTCTTTTTTCTTTTTTTTTTTTTTGTTAGAAAATGTTTCTTGAGCACAGTGAATTTTCTAGCTCTACCTTTATTCACCTGTTTTTTTCTTTCATTTTCCATGCTTCAGGGGAAGGGAAGACTGTACTGTAATCCCTGGTACATTTTTGATGACAAGGTAGTGATAGAAACATCCTTCTGAGGGCCATTAAAATATTTCCATTTGACTTCAGTTTCTCCATCACAGCCATCATATTGGGTCACAGTCATGTCTGATAGGCAGAGAGATGGCCAGACTCTGGGGAAAGCTTGGGAGAAACCCCCAGTGCTGCCTTCTCCTAGTAAGGCAAACCTCGAGTGAGTAACAAACTTTCTGTGTCCCAGCTAGACTCTTAGTCTGTCAAATAGGAGTAAGATTAATAGTACTTAACTTATAGAATATTGTAAGGATTAAATAAGTAAATAAGTGTGTGAACATACAAGTACTTCAAATGGTGCCTATCACATACTAAGCACTCAATAAAGGGTAACAATTACTATTAACATCGACCCTTTCCCCATTGTATCATACTCTAACCCTACACACTTTGTTTTTATTTCCATAGAGCTTATATATGTGTTGACTTTTTTTTTTTCTGTATTTTTCTGAAGCTGGAAACGGGAGAGACAGTCAGACTCCTGCATGTGCCCGACCGGGATCCACCTGGCATGCCCACCAGGGGGCGATGCTCTGCCCCTCTGGGGCATAGGTCTGTTGCGACCAGAGCCACTCTAGCACCTGGGGCAGAGGCCGAGGAGCCATCCCCAGAGCCCGGGCCATCTTTGCTCCAGTGGAGCCTCGGCTGCGGGAGGGGAAGAGAGAGACAGAGAGGAAGGAGAGGGGGAGGGGTGGAGAAGCAGATGGGTGCCTCTCCTGTGTGTCCTGGCCGGGAATCGAACCTGGGACTTCTGCACGCCAGGCCGACGCTCTACCACTGAGCCAACCGGCCAGGGCCTGTGTTGACTTTTTAATTTTGTAATAAACTTCTCTCCTGTTTTCCCTGACTGTAAAATAAGTACACATGAATGTGAGCTTTATGAAATCATGGATATTATCTGTCTTTGTTATCACTGATTTCCATGAGATTAGTATAGCATTGATCCATTGTAATAGCTCAATAGATTTATTAAATGTTGAATACTGAATGTACAAATTTATACAGATCTGGTCTCAGAGACAAATAGAGCTAAAGATGAGATTTTATAAATTAATCCCATATTGTGAAAATACCTGATATAAATAGTTCTAGGGACAGGATAAATACTATTTTAATAAATATCTATATTATCTATATTATAAAAATGATACCAGTGTCTTGGCAAATACCTTGATAATGTTGCCACATTAAAATCTATTGGACTGATAATTCAAAATTTCTGTCTTATTTAACTGTCATTCTAATCTGATTCAAAGAATAAGTTGTTTATGTAAAGGACCCATAGTTTAGACTTCTATAATATACACTATTCTTAATAAAAACTGACATAATTTTTAAAGAGTTGTTTGGAGTTTTTTAAGTTGAACTTTTGTTTATGGTAAAAAAAAAAATTCTGGTAGTTAATTGGAGGATTTGGGGATAGAGAAAACTCATGGCTCCAAATTAATACCATGTAATGTCCAACCAAGATAGATGTGAGTGCACCATATTTTAAGATAGTTTCTAAAAACAGCCAAGAACTTGTATAATAACTTTTATGAGCTGCGCATTTTTGAAATTTCTAGAATTTTTGCATATTTTGGTTTTTGTTGTTGTTACTCTTGCCTATTCTTTGTTGTTTATACTTTTATTTTGGAGAAAGTAGGAAGCTCATAACATACTGTGTTCTGCCTTGCAGTTTACTTTGAAGACTGGTGGGCTCAGGTAAGGTAAGTAGCAGTATCTGTGAGTAAGGGAGGAAAAGTACTTGATACTTTAAGGACCCTGGGGGTAAAGTAGGAGTTTCGGGGGCAATGTGGAAGCTAATCTCAAGGCCTCAACCACATGCAGGCTTGCTGGTGCTATGATGAGGTTTATGTTTTAAAATACTCTGTCTGGCATCAACATGGCAAATGCACTTGGAAGTGGCTACTTTTGAAAGAAGGTAGAACCTTCAGAGGCCATGAAAATACAGGGTTCTGAAAATACAGAATGATGGTCATATTAGTGAAGATAGAGATGAGAGCTCACCACTCGTTGCTTGGGAGAGAGTAGAGTAAGAAAGGTTCTCTGAGGAAGTGGTATTTTATAGACCCTTAAAGAATGGATAGATTTCTGGGGAACAAAATAGAAACAGAGGCCGGTTCACAGGGAACAGAGGGACAGCTGTCAGAGGGAAGGAAAAAAGGGGACAGGATCAAAGAAGATGAAGGGATTAGCCGAAAACATATATATTATACATAACATGTATATACAGACAACAGGGTAGCAATAGCCAGAGGGAAAGGCAATGGAGATATGGGGAGAGTACACAAAGGGAGGGGAAGGGGGGTGGGAAAGTATATACTTTGTACGGGGCATGAGCAGCACAGTATGGTGTGTAGTGGGTGTTACATTGAGTGGGATGCTTGAAAACATGTCAGTGTGATCTAAATAAATAAATAAATAAATAAATAAATAAATAAATAAATAAATAAATAAAAGGGATGGATAGAGTTCAACAGTAGAAATAGAGAAGAGGGAGTGACGTCACGGAAATGGCGCCGTGAGCAGCGCGTCCGACAGATCTCCCCAAAATCACAACAAATTTATCAACTAGAAACAGGAAAATTTATCTTCGGAGCAAACTGAAAGCAAAAGGACTGTTATCACTCGAATCTGAGAGACGAGGGTGTGGAGGAAGCTACCGCAGGGACGTTCATTCAAGCCGCGAGAAAGTGCGCCTGTGGTAAGTCATCCCGTACTCGGAAGCCGCCGCCGGCCACCGCCGCCGCCGCCGCCGCCGCCAGCCGCCGCCGCCAGCCGCCGCGAGCAGCGCCCGGGTCGGTTGCAGGGCGAGCGGCAAGCAGCCGCTGGCGCGCTCCCGGTCTGGTTGCAGACCGAGCATTGCAGACCGAGCACCGCTAACGTTCCCAGCGGCCCGCGCACGGGGAGCGGGAGAGGCCCCAGGGCGGTATTCCCTACTTGGGAGATTCTCTCCGCGGGCGGGGCACCTCACCCAGCCATTCAAGCTAACAATCAAGCGTTGGGGGAGGGGCGCGCGCAGGCAGCCTGAAATACCTTCGGGAGCACAGCTGCGACCCAATTACTAAAATTAACTTAACCCGTGAAATCTGCGTACCCTCGGTTCTAATTGATAAGATCTCTCTCAGTTCACCGACCCAAGACAAGAGGCGTGATATTTTTTGGTGCCTCTCGCTAAAGGGGCGGGGGCAACTTCTGATTGATAGAGCCTCCATATTCAGGGATAAACGCTAACAAGAAGGACTTGGCAGATAATAAGATCTATACCACACTAGTCGCAAGCAGAGACTAGTGCCTCTTCTTACCGGCCAAAACAGGCTACAAAGAGTGGAAAGCCTGGGTTGAGAGGTCCAACGGAATGCTAGGCGCTGAACAATCACCTTGACAACAATTGACTCCCACCCCCGCCTGATTACACTGGAGGCCCTGACTGTCAGAGCCCTTCCCAGAGCCTTGCACTGAGTGGGGATAGAGTGGGGATTTCCCAGCTCTTTGAGTCTCTTACTCCCCAGGCAGAAGCAGTGGCAGCCTTGTGGCTGGATCGCCAGGCTGCTGGTTCGGGAGGGGGGGACTGGGAGAGAGAATCCACGAAGGCGAACTCTCTCGTCGTTAGACCCTGCAGACGCCGGCAGGCCTTGACTACCAACAAGACTAAAGCCAATTGTGTGACATTGCCATAGAACCCCATCAACTGCAAGTCCCTGCCTGGGTGTGGCGCAGGGGCAGGGCCTGGGGTGCAGAGTCGCCGACCGGGAAGAGGGAGAGAGGAGAAGGAGGAAGAGGTTGACATCTCAAAATCAGGAAAAATCCACAGACTTTGTAGCTTGTTCCACTGTTTGTTGGTTTTTTTTTTTTTTTTTTTTTTTTATTGTTGTTGTTGTTGTTGTTTGTTCCTTCTATCTTATTGCCTTTATTTCCTCCACCTCAGTCCTTCTATTCTCTGCCCATCTTATGCTTCCCTTTTCTTGAACTACACTACCCATAAGTGTTACATTTTATTTCTCTTCTTCATCCTCACCCTCCTTTGGGGTTATACTCCAGGACACTTAATTCTCACTCTCTCCTCTTTTGTTTTTTTTTGCCTTATTTTGTCTTTTTCTCTTCCTTTTTTATTTCTTCCTTCGTTTTTCTCTTTTTCTTATTTTTTCCTTTCTATTCGTTTTTTCTTTTCTCGTTTTACTTTCCTCCCATTTAATCCTCAATCACGAACAAATTAGTTAATTTGGGACTCAAGGTTTTTTTTGGCTTTGTTTTTCTTTTTCGGTTTTGTTTTTGTTTTTTTCTGGTTGGTTTGTTTTTGTGGCATTTTGGGTCCTCCCAACCCAAGGTCTCCATTGTATTTGGTCTTTGCTCCACTTAATACAACGTATTTTTACTTATTATTTTTATTTTTTCTTCTTGATTATTCCTTTTTTTGTCCTTTTTTCTGGTTCCCTCTTGTCCCTCTCATTATATCTCTTGGTTGACCGTCACCCGCAGGCAGATCAACTTATGCTTGTTTAAGATTTTCTTCCTTTTTTTATTTTTTTATTTTTTTAATTTATTTATTTATTTTTTTATTTTTTGCCCCCTTGAACTCTTCACCGCAAACCAGGCCCTCCATTATAGGCACGATATTTCCCTGAGGAGGGGAGAGGAGGGAAGGAGAACAAAGAAAAAAAAAAGGGGGAAATAATAAATTATTACTGCTTTTTTTTGTGGGGTGTTTTACCCTTTGTTTTGTTTTTTTGTTGTTGTTGTTGTTTTTTTGTTTTTTGTTTTTTTTTTTTTTTTTTTTTTTTTACTTTTTACTCTTTATTAATTCTAATTAGTGCTATCAACAAGACCACCCTCAGATGCCAATAAGAAAGAGGAAATCGAATATTATGGATACAAAAGAAAGAGAGGTAACACAAATAGATGTGGAAAAATCTATGGAGAAAAGACTTAACATATTGGAAGCCTTGGAGCTAAATGACAGAGAATTTAAAATAGAAATCTTAAAAATACTCAGAGATATACAAGAAACCACGGAAAGGCAATATAGGGAGATCAGAAAACAACTCAATGAACACAAAGAATATATTACCAAGGAAATTGAAACTATAAAAACAAATCAAACAGAAATGAAAAACTCAATTCACGAACTGAAAAACGAGGTAACAAGCTTAGCTAGCAGAACAACCCAGATTGAAGATAGGATTAGTGAAATAGAAGACAAACAACTTGAGGCACAACAGAGAGAAGAAGAAAGAGACTCAAAAATAATAAAAAACGAGAAAGCCCTACAGGAATTATCTGACTCCATCAGAAAGAATAACATAAGAATAATAGGTATATCAGAGGGAGAAGAGAAAGAAAATGGAATGGAGAATATACTCAAACAAATAATAGACGAGAACTTCCCAAGCCTGTGGAAAGAACTAAAGCCTCAAGTTCAAGAAGCAAACAGAACACCGAGTTTTCTTAACCCCAACAAACCCACTCCAAGGCACATCATAATAAAGATGACACAAACCAATGACAAAGAAAAAATTCTCAAGGCAGCCAGGGAAAAGAAGAGTACAACATATAAAGGAAGGCCTATTAGATTATCATCAGATTTCTCAGCAGAAACTCTACAAGCTAGAAGAGAGTGGACCCCAATATTTAAGGCCCTGAAAGAGAGGAACTTTCAGCCAAGAATACTATACCCATCAAAGCTATCCTTCAAGTATGAAGGAGATATAAAAACATTCACAAATACAGAAAAGATGAGAGAATTTATCACGAGAAAGCCCCCACTCCAGGAAATACTAAAGGGGGTTATCCAACCAGATTCAAAGAACAAAAGAAAACAACACCACAAGTAACAGCTCCACCAAGAACACAATAAAACCAAACTTAAACTGTGACAACAAAGGAAAAAAAAAGGGGGGGAGAGAATGGAGATTAACAGTAGCAAAGGACGATGAAGTGCAGAAATACTTATAAGATAGGGTACTACAATGAATATGGTAGGTACCCTTTTCATTACTTAATGGTAACCACCCTTGAAAAAACCACCACAAAAACACATGACTTAAAAAAGGTAGCAACAGAGGAAAGAAGTATGGAACACAAACAAACAGAAACAAATGATAGAAAAACAAAAGAGAAGAATCAAACTAGATACAAAACTAACAGAAAGCAATTTATAAAATGGTAGTAGGGAACCCACAAGTGTCAATAATTACACTAAATGTAAATGGATTAAACTTACCAATAAAAAGACACAGAGTAGCAGAATGGATTAAAAAAGAAAATCCAACTATATGCTGCCTACAAGAAACACATCTAAGCAACAAGGATAAAAACAAATTCAAAGTGAAAGGCTGGAAAACAATACTCCAAGCAAACAACACCCAAAAAAAAGCAGGTGTAGCAATACTCATATCTGATAATGCTGACTACAAGACAGAAAAAGTACTCAGAGACAAAAATGGTCACTTCATAATGATTAAGGGGACACTGAATCAAGAAGACATAACAATCCTTAATATATATGCACCAAACCAAGGAGCACCAAAATATATAAGACAGCTACTTATTGACCTTAAAACAAAAACTAACAAAAATACAATCATACTTGGAGACCTCCATACTCCGCTGACGGCTCTAGATCGGTCATCCAAACAGAGAATCAATAAAGATATAGTGGCCTTGAACGAAATACTAGAACACCTGGATATGATAGACATCTACAGGACACTTCATCCCAAAGCGACAGAGTATACATTTTTCTCTAGTGTACATGGAACATTCTCAAGAATTGACCATATGTTGGGCCACAAAGACAATATCAGCAAATTTAGAAAAATTGAAATTGTACCAAGCATATTTTCTGATCATAAAGCCTTGAAACTAGAATTCAACTGCAAAAAAGAGGGGGAAAAACCCACAAAAATGTGGAAACTAAACAACATACTTCTAAAAAATGAATGGGTCAAAGAAGAAATAAGCGCAGAGATCAAAAGATACATACAGACAAATGAAAATGAAAATACGACATATCAGAATCTCTGGGATGCAGCAAAAGCAGTAATAAGAGGAAAGTTCATATCACTTCAGGCCTATATGAACAAACAAGAGAGAGCCGAAGTAAACCACTTAACTTCACACCTTAAGGAACTAGAAAAAGAAGAACAAAGACAACCCAAAACCAGCCGAAGAAAGGAGATAATAAAAATCAGAGCAGAAATAAATGAAATAGAGAACAGAAAAACTATAGAAAAAATCAATAAAACAAGGAGCTGGTTCTTTGAAAAGGTCAACAAAATTGACAAACCCTTGGCAAGACGCACCAAGGAAAAAAGGCACAGGACTCAAATAAACAAAATCCAAAATGAAAGAGGAGAGATCACCACAGACATCATAGATATACAAAGAATTATTGTAGAATACTATGAAAAATTATATGCCACCAAATACAACAATCTAGAAGAAATGGATAAATTCCTAGAACAATACAACCTTCCTAGACTGAGTCATGAAGAAGCAGAAAGCCTAAACAGACCAATCAGCAGGGAGGAAATAGAAAAAACTATTAAAAACCTCCCCAAAAATAAAAGTCCAGGCCCAGACGGTTATACTAGTGAATTCTATCAAACATTCAAAGAAGACTTGGTTCCTATTCTACTCAAAGTCTTCCAAAAAATTGAAGAAGAAGCAATACTTCCGAACACATTTTATGAGGCCAACATAACCCTCATACCAAAACCTGGCAAGGATGGCACAAAGAAAGAAAACTACAGACCAATATCTCTAATGAATACAGATGCTAAAATTCTAAACAAAATACTGGCAAACCGAATACAACAACATATTAAAAAAATAATACATCATGATCAAGTGGGATTCATCCCAGAATCTCAAGGATGGTTCAACATACGCAAAACGGTTAACGTAATACACCATATCAACAAAACAAAGGACAAAAACCACATGATCTTATCAATAGATGCAGAAAAGGCTTTTGATAAAATACAACACAATTTTATGTTTAAGACTCTCAACAAAATGGGTATAGAAGGAAAATATCTCAACATGATAAAGGCCATATATGATAAACCATCAGCTAACATCATATTAAATGGCACTAAACTGAAGGCTTTCCCCCTTAAATCAGGAACAAGACAGGGTTGTCCACTCTCTCCACTCTTATTTAACGTGGTGCTAGAAGTTCTGGCCAGAGCAATCAGACAAGACAAAGAAATAAAAGGCATCCATATCGGAAAAGAAGAAGTAAAGGTATCACTTTTTGCTGATGATATGATCCTATACATCGAAAACCCGAAGGACTCCACAAAAAGATTATTAGAAACAATAAACCAATACAGTAAGGTCGCAGGATACAAAATTAACATACAGAAGTCCATAGCCTTTCTCTATGCCAACAATGAAATATTAGAAAACGAACTCAAAAAAATAATCCCCTTCACGATTGCAACAAAAAAAATAAAATACCTAGGAATAAACATAACAAAGAATGTAAAGGACCTATATAATGAAAATTACAAAGCATTGTTAAGGGAAATCGAAAAAGATACAATGAGATGGAAAAATATTCCTTGTTCTTGGATAGGAAGAATAAATATAATCAAAATGGCCATATTACCCAAAGCAATATACAAATTTAATGCAATTCCCATCAAAATTCCTATGAGATTTTTTAAAGAAATGGAACAAAAAATCATCAGATTTATATGGAACTATAAAAAACCCCGAATAGCCAAAACAATCCTAAAGAAAAAGAATGAAGCTGGGGGCATTACAATACCTGACTTTAAACTATATTATAGGGCCACAATAATCAAAACAGCATGGTATTGGCAGAAAAATAGACACTCAGACCAATGGAACAGAATAGAAAGCCCAGAAATAAAACCACATATATATGGTCAAATAATCTTTGATAAAGGGGCCAACAACACAAAATGGAGAAAAGAAAGCCTCTTCAACAAATGGTGTTGGGAAAACTGGAAAGCCACATGCAAAAGAATGAAACTCGACTACAGCCTGTCCCCGTGTACTAAAATTAATTCAAAATGGATCAAAGACCTAAATATAAGACCTGAAACAATAAAGTACATAGAAGAAGACATAGGTACTAAACTCATGGACCTGGGTTTTAAAGAACATTTTATGAACTTGACTCCAATGGCAAGAGAAGTGAAGGCAAAGATAAATGAATGGGACTACATCAGAATAAAAAGTTTTTGCTCAGCAAGAGAAACTGATATAAAAATAAACAGACAGCCAACTAAATGGGAAATGATATTTTCAAACAACAGCTCAGATAAGGGCCTAATTTCCAAAATTTACAAAGAACTCATAAAACTCAACAACAAACAAACAAACAATCCAATAAAAAAATGGGAAGAAGACATGAATAGACACTTCTCCCAGGAAGAGATACAAATGGCCAACAGATATATGAAAAAATGCTCAGCTTCATTAGTTATTAGGGAAATGCAAATCAAAACTACAATGAGATACCACCTCACCCCTGTTAGATTAGCTATGATCAACAAGACGGGTAATAGCAAATGTTGGAGAGGCTGTGGAGAAAAAGGAACCCTCATTCACTGTTGGTGGGACTGTAAAGTAGTACAACCATTATGGAGGAAAGTATGGTGGTTCCTCAAAAAACTGCAAATAGAACTACCTTATGACCCAGCAATCCCTCTACTGGGTATATACCCCAAAACCTCAGAAACATTGATACGTGAAGACACATGTAGCCCCATGTTCATTGCAGCACTGTTCACAGTGGCCAAGACATGGAAACAACCAAAAAGCCCTTCAATAGAAGACTGGATAAAGAAGATGTGGCACATATACACTATGGAATACTACTCAGCCATAAGAAACGATGACATCAGATCATTTACAGCAAAATGGTGGGATCTTGATAACATTATAAGGAGTGAAATAAGTAAATCAGAAAAAAACAAGAACTACATGATTCCATACATTGGTGGAACATAAAAATGAGACTAAGAGACATGGACAAGAGTGTGGTGGTTACCAGGGGTGGGGGGAGGGAGGACAGGGGGAGAGTTAGGGGGAGGGGGAGGGGCACAGAGAACTAGATAGAGGGTGGCGAAGGACAATCTGACTTTGGGCGAGGGGTATGCAACATAATTTAATGACAAAATAACCTAGACATGTTTTCTTTGAATATATGTACCCTGATTTATTAATGTCATCCCATTACCATTAATAAAAATTTATTTAAAAAAAAAAAAAAAAAAAGAAATAGAGAAGAGGTTATTCCAGACTGAGGAAATGGTACAGATGAAGCCGTATGGGTAAGGGGTTACAGATTATTCTTAGAAATAGAATATATCTTGTCTTGTTGGTAGATAAATTTACCGGAAGTCCAGAATACAAGATTGCTTACTACTAAGAAATTAAAAAAGCTATATAGAATCATAAAATCTAGGAATGTTCAAGCTGAAAAAGATCAACAAGTTGAGTTGTAGATACAACCTTCAAGTCCTTGAAATGCAGGCTAAGGGGTTTAAGTTAATTTAGCCATCTTTTGGAACCACTGCTAATTTCTGAGCAGCTATGAGTAAGTAAGAATATTGCAGTAGTCTAGGATAGCAGAGATTAGGGCTCAAGGTTCTTCTACTGGAGAGGAAAGTAAACCATGAGTTTGGAACATCCTGACCAAGAAGAACTTATAGGAAATGGCGTATGATTCCACTGACAGGATGACTTCACAGTATTGAGCTTCACTGGCTTTCTGTAACAGAAATTATAATGCCAGAGAGTATTGGTCTGTCTGAGAAAGAGGGGCAGATGACTTAATTTATTATTTGTTGAGTCAACAGTGCTAGAAGGACTCTCAAATAAACATCTATAGAGCTGAAATGGACCAGTCTGAAGCTTGGAAGAGAGCACAGAGCTAGAGGAGAATTTGTTAGGCATTTACATGGATGTGGTGTCCTGATGCTATAGAAATAGAAATTACAGATATTACTGAAAAGGAAGGAAGAAGGCAAGATAGAGGACAACCATATAATTTATCCTCCAAAATAGAGCAGTTTTGAGCATGAAAGACAGTGGTATTAATAATTATTGACAAAGCAACAGACTACTTCGGGAGGTTTCCATGACAACTGGGAGAGAGAGGAAAGGGAGACTCTGGAATTGGTGATTGATAAGAGGACACTGGGAAGGGCTATGGAGAAAAATACCAGAATAAGGAAGGGTTGCCTACAGGATTCACCGAAGTAGAAAGATCTGAGTAGCCAGGAGGGGTCTACTGAACTAAGTGAGGGACTGAGTCCTAATGAAAGCCAAATATTTAAAAGCTCTCATCCACAAAATAGTCTCCACTTTTGAGGGGTTAAACTGGTTATTCCTCAACTCTTTGCCACCTATATTTTTTTATGTTAGAAAGTACTTTCTACTCTGAAATACCGCCGGTCTCCTCTTCAGTGTGTCCCAGGGCAGTTTGAGAGGGCCGCACGGAGTGCAGAGTAGCTGCCTGTGTACAGTTCATGCTTTCGATTTACAGGTATAGGTGGTTTAGTTTCTCTTTGTAACTGAAATTGGAAAATATTTTAAAAGCTTCCAGCATGTCAAGCACTGTGCTTTGGGATAAAATTGGATTTTTCAGTCTGTGGTGTGCTTTTCATATTTCCTGTGCTGAGAACATTATAATATTAAAGCAAAACAAAACACCTGCACCACATGAGATGTCTTCCAAGTTTCATTTGGTAAAGTTTGAACTGGGAAGGCGAAATTGCTTTATTAAGTATGAATTGTCATGAGAATATTAATGCTTGTATTTTTCCTATGATTTAGGGGTGTCATGTCTTCTGTTTGGGTGGTAGCTTTTTTTTTTTTTGTATTTTTCTGAAGTTGGAAATGGGGAGGAGGTCAGACTGACTCCTGCATGCGCCCAACCGGGACCCACCCGGCATGCCTACCAGGGGGTGATGCTCTGCACATCTGGGGCATTGCTCTGTTGCAACCAGAGCCATTCTAGCACCTGAGGCAGAGGCCACAGAGCCATCCTCAGTGCCCGGGCCAACTTTGCTCCAATGGAGCCTTGACTGCAGGAGGGGAAGAGAGAGACAGAGAGGAAGGAGAGGGGGAGGGGTGGAGAAGCAGACGGGAATTGAACCCAAGACTCCTGCATGCCAGGCCAACGCTCTACCACTGAGTTAACTGGCCAGGGCCGGGTGGTAGCTCTTAAACCAGAGCTACATCTCAGAAAGAGGTCAACTTGGTCCCAGAGGGGTCATATTTTTGGCTGAGGTAGTAACTCTCTTTGACCCAGGATGATTTTCTTTGAGAATCCTGAGTAGCTCTGCTTCTTGCCATTTGTCCTGATTGGGTAGCAAATCCCATTCGGACAAAATGTGTCAAGCAGACAGAAAAGTCACTTTCTAGTTTTGTCCAGTTCTTTGTTACCATAAAATAAGTTCATTTAGTTTATTTATGCTATTTTGTATTTTTTATTTTGAACCTGCTGAACCAAATTTGCAAAAGCGATGAATATCCTTGAATGTAAAGCCTTTGTCCATTGGCCAATGGAGAGTTGTGTGTGTATAAAGGTACATAGTAGAGTATGATGTTCATAGTGTAGCAGACCCAGAACCTAATCATTAGTATGTTAGCTCCATGCTTTCCCCACAGCATGACCAGCACGACAGGTGTCTCTTGATCAGAAAACCAGAGCTCTTCAGAGAGCGGTTGTCTGACACCACGGGTGATATGTGAGCCAGCTGCATGGCATATGCTTTGTGTTCCTTAGAGAGAATTTCGGAAGCTCAACTGCTTGTAGACATAGGGCACATTTTTGGATGCACAGGTCATTCAGAAATGCCAAAGATCGTCTTCAGGGTCACAGACGTAGCTTCAACACCTGCAATTTGTGCAGGTGACCAGTGGGTCTTTGATGAAAGGTAGACATTTATGGGAAAGGAAGAATGTAAATTGTTGTCACCATACAAATATTTACTTGAGTTGTCTTTCCTTAGTGAAGAAAGTATTTTAAGCAGGATCATTAGCTTCTGTGGTATGAATTCCCTTGTAGCCTAACCAGTCTTGTCCTGCCCCCTTCAAATTCTGCAAAATAGCAGGATGGGGCAGAACCATATTCAACTTTTGCTGCTCACTTATTATGGGGATATCTCATAGTCAGAACCTCAAATTGGAACACACTGCCTGACCAGCCTGAATGTGCTCACATGACTTCTGAAAAAGAATCTTTAAAACTAGGCTGTCCAGCAAATGTCAATGGGTGATCATTTTGCCTATATACTAAAGAGATATTCATGGGAGAAAACTTAAAGAACTTTGGAGGGAATTCTGTAAAAAGAAAAAACCTACTTAAAAAAGTGATGGGCCCCAATTCTGCTTTCATTCACAAATAAAGATAATACTCAAAGTATCCAGAAGAGACCTCCATTGTGAGTCTACATTGTGAGTATTCTTAAGTTAGTCATTGTAGCTATGACAATGCAGAACATTTTAGTGTACAATTTGTGTTCAATTTGGGTCCAGTTGATTAAGAAATGGCATCAGAGAGTGTTAGTAACGCAGATGTATGAAATAAATGAAATGAACTAATCTTAAGCTCTAAAATAATATTTAGACTGATTGTCCTTCTTTGAGTCCCACTGGGTAAACCCAGTTTAATGTCATGATACACAGAGGAATATATTGTCTCCTTTTTCCCTTGGTACTGTGGCTATGTGAACTTCAGGAAAGAAAATTTTGAGTTGTGAGCTTGGGCTAGAGTACTGTTTTCTGTGGCACTACGCTGCACCACTTTGCAAAACATCGAAATGCTGTAATGAACTCTGAGGAGCTCTCTACAGAGATCTTAAAGCATCTTCCTTGGGATTAATTTTTAATGGAAAATTCCTAAGTATTCTGTGGAACTGAAGCAATGATATACTCTACTCCATTGCAGGGGGTTTGAGGATGACCTAAAGGTTGGTAATTTGATGTAATAATAATTTTCTGAGGATTGCTCACAAGCACATGGAAATGGACAAGGGCACTTCAGAAATACTTTCTGACCCCTATCTTACTCTGTTTGTGATGGCAATCCATTTCCGGAATCAAAGGCCTCCACCCCACACTTTCTATTTTATAGTCTATGAGTACAGGGTCATTAACAATTTGCTAGAGCAATTCAATATGACTGAATTAACTCTCAGAAGAGGAGGGAAGATGGAAGTGAAATCACACTGGTGAAACAAACATAGCCTTCTGTCTCACTGAAATGACAATGTGCTCCCTGAGTTGAAATAGTTCGGGGGTTATAGGAAGATTATTTGAATTCTATATTATTACCTATTTGCCCTTAAATGCATTATGTAACCCCTCAAATCCCAACTCCCTGATCTATAATCTGGGGAATAACAATATCTCTCTCCTGGAACAATCATCAGATGAAACAAGACAGAATATTTAGTTTGAAGTATATTTCATTAGTGCCTGGACTTTGTAGAAGTCCAATTATATTAGTAACATTATTATTAGTCATAGTATTCCTACTAGAACTAGTGCTACTACCTCTATCTCTATAAAATTATCTGCTGCATAGTTATTTATGAAAACCATGGGAAGTGCCATTCATTCATTCATTCATTCATTCAACAAATATCCATTAGAAACATACGATGTATCAGGGAAAGACTAAAGAGACAAAAAATGAAAGATGCATATATTATATATGCATACACATTTATAATATGAAGATATATGTCTATATATACACATATATACACATATACACATACTGTATAAAATATATATTAAATATAAATACCATGCCTGACTCAGAAGGACTGATATATCTGATAAGTCCTTTATTTTGTCACATGACAAAATAGGCTTTGGCTATAGGGCATGACGACACAAAGACATTGATAGGGCCATGACCAGATGTCACATTTAAAAATTTTAGTCCTGTGATCCAATATTTAGAATTTAAATAAGTTCCAAATCAATAAGGTCATCATCAGCTAATGACAGGTGTTTTGACTTTATTGTTAGAGCCAAAACGGGGGAGGACAATAAGGAGAGTGAACTCAGTTTGGTTTCGGTTTTGTTGCAGCTGGATTACCATCATTTAGGAGCCATTTAGCAAACAGACGATAGACACATGGCTTTATTTATAGCAGTCTGCAGGGAAGGAATGCAGTCGATTGTGCCATCTCTTCCACAGCAGTTGAGCCAAAGAATTATTTCTCTCAGGCGGAGGATGCATTAGGCAAACATAGGTCCATTCTGGAATGTAGGCCAATTGATCTCGAAACGGGTGGTGCTATTCATTAGGCAATACAGTTTCACCTGGGGAGAGACGCCTAACCATAGGAGGAAATTTAGTACAACTTTTAAAAAGTTCTTGAAATAAGCATCACAGTCAATAACTACTACTCTTATTTAAAAGTGTATTTTATATTATTCTGCCAAGTCAGAAAGCTTGATTTCAATTAGCCTAATGATTCATACCATCGATACTTCCCACCATGTGTAGGTATTGCCCAACCTGTTTCAATTGCCCTGCTCTGATGAGCTCGCACTTACACCCTTCACTCTGAAATAAACATTCCCCAAAGCTCTCAAACAGATAGTGCTCAGAGCTTTCCCCTGGGTCCTCCTTTGAATTAAATCAATTAGGAAAAGGCCATATGTTCACCATATGTATGTCAACTTGCCAGGGAGTCTTAAAAGAAAAGGAGAAAAACATTTTTTTAAAAATCAGAAATCACTTAAAAATACACAAATTGACGAATTAATCAACTAACCAGTTAAATTTCTATTTTATGTATTTCAAGAGTTCATTAAATTAAGACAAGATAATGTACATCCCAATTATCAATATGTATTGTACTTCCTTTTTAATTTTTTTATTTTTGTTCTCATATGTAATTAATTTCTTAGGCAGTATAAGGAATCGATCAATCTTTATCAAGTTTTCTTCACCTGTTTATTCACCTGGAGAAAGTAAAATGATTGCCAACCTAGTGGTAGTAGATCTCAACAAAATTCTTTAGAGTTTAATAGTCTACAGACTACATACACATTTGGTGAATATTTTATCTATCCTTCATTAACAGGATTGAGAATCCAAATGGGTGGATCCTGATTATTGTATCATGACTTGTTAGACCTGGTACATGTAAAACAGGTCTCTTGGTCTGACTTTTTAATTGCACGATTGCTGTCATTTAATTTTGAATTCATTCGAGGGCATTGCACAGTGTTTGGCACCTAGTAGAATTTCTATACATTGTTAAAACCCAAAATGATAAAGAAACTGAGGGTTTGAGAAATTCAGTGACATGAACAAGGTTATCTAGTTAGTGAACAGGTCTTCTGACTCCTAGACCTTTTGCTTCTACACTGAAGCGTTCTCTTCAACATAACCCATTCCCTCCTGTGCGTGATGCCCTAGCCCTGGCATGCATCCTGTCTACCCAGTAGCATCTCCCTTTTCTTTATGTTACTTAGATGCACTTGTGTTCTAGCCCTTATGTTCTCTGGTTTACCCTCAGGTTTCTTTTCTTTTTGGTTTCTTTTCTTTTTTGCCTTCGCTTGAGCTGTTCCCTCCGCATTGATAACTTTTTCTACCCATCTCTACATTCCAAAAATCTCAGCTTTCTCTTAGAGATATTAGGGGTGAATTCAAATAGAGGGGAGAAAACAGGGACCTCATCTGGCTTAAAAAATATTGATTATATATATTCCTGACCTGTGGTGGCACAGTGGATAAAGCATCGACCTGGAAATGCTGAGGTCGCTGGTTCGAAACCCTGGGCTTGCCTGGTCAAGGCACATATGGGAGTTGATGCTTCCAGCTCCTCCCCCCTTCTCTCTCTCTGTCTCTCTCTCTCCCTCTCTCTCTCCTCTCTAAAAAGTAAATAAATAAAATAAACAAAAAATTGATTATAAACAGCAAATATTCAACATGATTTCTAGAAGGGTGGTACAAATATGTCTTTGAACATGTGCAGCGAGTTCCACTTTTAGTCTCCATTACAAGAGTTGAGATGTGGAAAACATGAAATAAAGAGGCTGCTTGGACCCGACCCTGGAAAAAAAATTAAACATACAGAAATTATTTCTAAGTCATTGCTGTTCTTTTCCTTCTCCCTTTGGCTCTTTTCCCCTTTCTTCTTATCCTGCAAATGCAGTTAAAGTTGTCTTGAGTTCTATTGCTATTCCTAAGGAAGCAAGCTTTACAAAGGTCAACACAGAAATAGTTCCTTTTTGTTTCTTAGCTCTGTCCAATAGCAACAACAACAAACTCTCATGCAGTGCTTACTATGTGTCAAAACTGTTTTATAATGTGCATATGTATATATTCCTTTAGTTCTCATAATCAGTTTTGAGGTAAATACTATTATTATCACTTTACAGAGAGGAAACTGAGGCATGGGGAGGTTAAGTAACTTGTCCAAAGTGCCCAGTTAGTAAATGGCAGATCCAGAATTTGAATCCAGTCTGGCTTTGGTCTGTGATTTGACAGTGATGTATGCATATCCAGCCTTCTTTTCTCTAACACCTACCCGTTAGGGTATTGTCAATGGGATATAACTAGTTAACTATATTTCTACCTGTCTATCCTGATTGGATTCCCTTTGAATTTCTGGAGACATAAACTTTTTTTTTTTTTTTTTTTTTTTTTTGCTTGCTCTTCTCTTTATGTCCTTTCTGGCCTGAATATAGTCTCTTTTATGATAAACTTAGTTTTCAACTAATTAAATCAACAAATACTTATTTAAATTGCATTAATCATAGTTTTTTTTGTTTTTTCTTTCACTTTCAGTTTTGTGAATTATTCAGATTATTGTCCATGACTTTGACCTTGAATTCCCCATCTTTTTCTAGCCTTTTCAAAACTCTTTCATTACTAAAAATACTGGCAGTTCTGCACAGCTCTACCTTTGGGTGACACTTACCCATGAAATCTAATTGGAGGTCTCTTACTCTTCTCCAGACTGGTCATTATCTTCCATTTCAATATCTCCTTTCAGAGATCCATGATGATTTTTTTTTAATCTAAAATTTATCTTGGTAGACAGATATGGAAGAGACTCGAGAGAGGGGTATGCAGTAAGTTTATTATTTATTTATTATTTTTTTTGTATTTTTCCGAAGTTGGAAACGGGGAGGCAGTCAGACAGACTCCCGCATGCGCCCAACCGGGATCCACCCGGCATGCCCACCAGGGAGCGATGCTCTGCCCATCTGGGGTGTCACTCTGTTGCAACGAGAGCCATTCTAGCACCTGAGGCAGAGGCCACAAAGCCATCCTCAGTGCCCAGTCAAACTTTGCTCCAATGGAGCCCTGGCTGTGGGAGGGGAAGAGAGAGACAGAGAGGAAGGAGAGGGGAAGGGGTGGAGAAGCTGATGGGCGCTTCTCTTGTGTGCCCTGGCCGGGAATCGAACCCGGGA
The DNA here is from genome assembly GCF_036850995.1 of Saccopteryx leptura. NCBI lineage: Eukaryota > Metazoa > Chordata > Mammalia > Chiroptera > Emballonuridae > Saccopteryx > Saccopteryx leptura. The sequence goes on along the minus strand of NC_089506.1, from coordinate 69,699,456 downwards.
CTTCCATATGCCAGGCTGATGCTCTACCACTGAGCCAACTGGCCAGGGCCTTTTTTTTTTTTTTTTTTTTTTTTTTTTTTCTTATATTGGAACAAAATTGTGTAAAGAGAACTATGTCTCAGATATTTATATTTTGGCAAAGATCATCGAGATAGAGATGAGAAAAACACTCAGTCACCATGAAAATTCTGGACATGTTTATAGTAAACTAGAATGAGGACAATGACAAAAATCCTATGCAAGGAAAGTACAATGATAGTTCAGATAAAGAATACAGAACAGCTGTATGAAGGAGGATTTACAGTAAGAAATACTAAACCTTTTTGGGAAGAAGAAGTATATATTTTAGGGAGAGAGCCACTTATTTTTGAAGAGGACATAGATTCAAAGAAAAATGATAATAAATGAAATAGGAGTATTCCATTGACTCTTATCTCTTGCTATAATAGGAAGTAAACAGACAAAATGAAATTAACCCCTGGGACCCAATGTCCTGGTGGGTTTCTTGGAACTGTGCTAAAAGGATGGGCCATCTGGTAAGGACTGCCTCTGTGACAACACAGGATCAGATGAAATTTCAAGGATTATAAATCCTCTTGTTTCATCTCATAATTTGAACACCAGCTGGCACGGGGAAGTATAACATTGCACAATTAAGTGCCTATGGGTTTTTTAATATCTTCCTCAGTAGCATCCGGATTTGGCCCCTGGAAAACAGAACGTGGCACTACTCCAGGCTGATCGTTAATCTGCCTCAGTAGGGCAGTCTTCCCTCGTGGGAGACCATCCATAATGGTCTGTTGTGGCGATCTGACACACCATATGGGGGAAGATGAAACAAGAGATAGAGCAACAGAGGGACACACATAACATGGAATCCTGGCAAAAACGGAAAAGAAGGAAGGAAGCATTACATATCATCTATCCACATAGCCGAACAGGGGTCAAGTAGTTAATTACATGCCCATTGTTGGTCTTAGAGCCTGTCATCCAGACATGAAGGGGAACGAGAGAACCAGCAGGGAGAGTAAATCAGTTGTTTTGGAGAGATACCAAATTAAATACCCTCTCTGTGGTATCTTTCATGGATAGTTGAATGTGAGAAAATGGGGTCCCTGGAGGGCCCTGGCATGCTGCATACACAGTACCTGTTCATGTGATTACACAGAAAAGGGCTAGTGGAGAGAGGAGATAAAAGCCATGGTGTGTATCCCAAAGTTCTGTATTAGGAGTGGCTGATGGAGGCTGATGGACACTATGTTCTTTTGCAGTCCAGTTTTCACTGATCCTTTGTCTCACCCTGGAATGGAGCCATACTAAACTACTCAGAGTAGTTCACATTTGTACACCCTTTAAAACTTGGACCTGCATAAAAGAGCAAAAGGTGAATGAATGGTTGAATGGATAATTGGGTGGATTGGATGAATGAATGAATGAATGAATGAATGAATGAGCGAACGAATGTTTATAGGCAACATTTTTCACAAGCAGTCAACTATTTAACCTAAACACTAGTGGTAGTGTTTGTGTTAGAGTGTTTCTCTTCTACAAACAACATGTAGGATGGCAGAGTAGGGCAGTAGCAGGTGAGGTGGTGAGAGTAGACACATAGAGGAGAAAAACGGTCTTATGAAAGATATTGTGTGACTTTCTTATTTAAATTAGAACTTTCCCAGTATAGTCAGTTTCCATGGGGCTTCCATTATTAATACATGGTTTCCCATTAGTTTCAAACATTTTATTTTTTCAAATATTAACTGAAATTATTGGAGTGACATTGGTTAGCAATATTATACAGATTTCAGATGCACAATTCTATAACACATCTTCTGTACACTGTATTGTGTGCTTACCCCTCAAGTCATGTCTCTGTTTATCACCATTTATCTACCCTATACCTCCTCAACCTCCCTACTACCACCCCCACCACCCCCGGTAATCACCACACTGTTATCCATGTCCATAAGTTTTTCTCTCTTTTTTGTATTATTTTGCTCAATCTCTTTACCCCTCTCACCCAACACCCCTCCTTGGCTGTCAGGTTGCTCTCTATGAGTCTGTCTCTATTTTGCTTGTTAGTTCATTTTGTTCATTAGATTCCACGTAGGAGTGAAATCTTATCTTTGTCTGACTGGCTTATTCCACTTAGCTTAATGCTCACCAGGTCCATTCATGCTGTCACAAAAGGTAAGATTTCCCTTTATGGCTGAGTAGTATTTCATTGTGTAAATGTACCACAGATTTTTTTATCCATTCATGTACTGATGGGCATTTGGGCTGCTTCTAAATCTTGGCTAATATAAATAATGCTGCAATGAACATAGGAGTGCATATATTCTTTTGAATTAGTGTTTTAAGTTTCTTCAGATAAATTCTCAGAATTGGAATCACTGGGTCATAAGGCAGTTCCGTTTTTAATTTCTTTGAGGTAACTTCATACTGTTTTCCACAGTGGCTGCACCAACCTGCATTCCCACCACCAGTGCAGGAGGATTCGCTTTTCTCCACACCTTTGCTGATACTTATTGTTTATGGATTTATTGATGGTAGCCATTCTAATAGGTGTGAGGCGGTATTTCATTGTGGTTTTAATTTGCATCTCTGATGATTAGTGACACTGAGCATCTTTTTATATGTCTATTGGCCATCTGTGTGTCCTCTTTGGAGAAGTGTCTATTCAGGTTCTTTGCCCATTCTTCAAGTGGATTGTTAAAACAGCAACCAAAAGCATAATTTAATGAAGGTTTCAGGATTCATCGATTAATAGGCGTTAAGAAGTGCAAACAGAAATTGTTACACCCAAATGAAATAGTACTGGAACACATATTCCCTCAACTTTTCAAGGTAAGACTGGGCTAATGTCACCTTTGTTGCAGCAAAGGGTTTGGTGACTAGAGGGACGTAGGGAAAAATAATCTTCCTTTTTTTTAAAACTTATCTTTCAGGGGAGGGAGCACTCTCAGCTGGTGGGACCCCAGGGCCCTAGGAGAACAGGGGTGTGGTGCCAGCACAGACAACAGGAAGTGTGTGCAAACAGGCCCTCTCCTCAACATAAACACACACAGACTGAACCTGCCACGGAACTCTGTTCTTGAGTGACCAGTGCCATTAGGACGCAGGTCAAAAGGTTGTAGAGTGGCAGAAAATGGAACCTTATTGAATGAAAGAGAAAATAAAAAAAATTCTTTTGTTTGCTTAGCTCTGTGGTTTGTACAGCTACTGCGATGCAGACTGGAGTCCAGAGCGGGAAATAGAAGTCCTCGATTTATCAGTCTAAGAAACGCAGCTGAAAATGCACTTACGGATTGAAAAATAAATATGTGAAAAATCTACATAAAAAGAAAAAAAAAGCGTCTCCCTGCTCTTTAGAGGGTGTGTCGACTTGCTCAGTGTCTGGTGATAGTAAGAAGGTATAGAGAGCAATATCAGAAAGTTTCTCTTCTCATAATGAGCAGGTTGGAGGAAATGCAGATGCAAGGGCACAGCTGGCTGGCCCACTCCTTCCCTCCCACTTTCCACGGCAGGCACTCCCATCACAGCAGGTTAGGAAAAACTTTCTGATGCTGAAAGTTGTACAGTCGACAGTACATCAATATCGATAGATATATTTATACATTTATATCTATCTATATTATCTATCTATCTATCTATCTATCTATCTATCTATCTATCTATCTATCATCTACAGGAAGACATGGCAATATGAAGCTCACCTGGCAAATTGTTGAGCCTCGTTGACAAGTATAGGAACTAGAGATTTCTTGCTGTGCTTGGCTATTTTCACCCATTCCAATTCTGAGCACATTTGCAAGTTCTGGATGAATCTATTTTTTCCAGAATGTTTCTTCAGGGTAAAAAAAAATGACCATTCAAGTGAACACGTAAAGACTTTTCTGTGTTTCAACCCAGTCTATCATTGTGTTGATAAATATAATATTAAGGAGAAAGGAAAAGAATGAAATTACATTGATTTTCATGGCTGTGAAACTCCACATGTCTGGTTTTATTTTAGAAATTCTCTCACTGTGTGCCTTCTCCCAGATTGGACTTGAGCTACATGATTTTTCCCCTAAACAAATAGTGAACTGCTTTTCAAAATGGGTTTTATAGTTGAGATAACTGAGCAGTTTCCCGCATGCTCTTTTAAATTTTAATGTAGTTTTCAATTTGCCTTTAAGCATTCATGAGTGTTGTTGCTTAGGGTACCCACATGTAAAACCATTGACAAGCCCACAGAAGTGAGGCTTCAGCGCCTGCAAATGCTGAGCAGACAGGAACACCCTCCCGGGAGATTGATGAGGCCTATTAACCTTGTTGCGATAGAAACTCCGAAACAAAGTGAGTGTGAGGATTAGGCGGAAGTCAATGTCAGCACCAGGATTAGAATTCACACTTGCCTGGTTTCTCAGCCCACAACCAGCCCCCCACAGATTCCAGCTTTGTCTCCCGCCCTGAAGTGAGGGGGCAGGGTGTTTCCAAATATTGAGAGAATCCTGTTATCCTCAGGAAGGCCCTTCCTTATAATAAATGACAAAACTGGGAAGTAACTTTGAGGTGATTTATACCAATCTACAAACTTTTTTAAGTGGGAAAAGGGTCATGAAAATGCTGAAAACAGCATAAGAATACCCATCTTTTGATGTAATTCCGCAGTAACCATATTCTCATCTTCTCTCCCATTGCAGTCACTTAACTTACGTATGTTCACCTCCGGGTTCAGTCTCAGTCACTGGGACTTGGTGGGACTTTAATCTTGGGATTTAGTCAAACTGAGCTTCAGGAGTTAAGGCCCCAGTTCAGCGCCTGGCAGTTCAGTGCATTGAGCTCGGATGGCTCAGAGCCCTCAGTAATGTTTTTCTCCTTGGATAGGATTTCGAGAGTCCCCACATGCAGAGTGCAGGGGGTGGAGCCGAGAAGCAGCGTGCGGAGTGCAGACCATGTCAAACGTCCACGTTCTGGAAGGTGTCGTCTTGATCAGCGAGGCGGGATAAAGACTCACGTGTCTGTGTGTCCTTCTGTCTGGGTCCTGCTATGCACTGTCTCCTATCCCCCTCCCCAGTTTTCCTCTGTCACCCCTCCAGGACAGCGTCCACTTTTCCTAACTCAACAGGCATACTCTTTGTCCTCCAAGTAATTATGGAGCTTACTTTGCCTTATTTCCTCCAGGAAGGAATTAACAACTCATTTTCCTGAGTCTGAAAAGAAGGAAGAAAAATCCCCTTTTATTTTTTTTCTTCCCCTGAACTGAGAGTTCCAGGTCGGAAGCGCTGAGTGGTGAAGCAGGAGTGAGATAAGAAGGGACAGGAAAGGGGGTCACCGGCATCCCCTCCTAGAGGAGGCTGTACATACACTGTGCCTATTAAAACTGTTCAAAGCCAGAAGGTACTCTGGGGGGAAGGATTTAAACAGGAAGGATTAGGAGAATTTCAAAAAATAATGTCGCCCATATAAAGGGGTCATTATGATAAAAATAATCATTGAACATTTAGTAAAGTCCATGCAATGTGTTGTGGTGTTCACATATAACCTCTTGTTTAATTATCAGAACAGCTTCATAAGGTAGATTCTATTACCTTTCTCCTTCTCAGCCCCGCCCCCCCTTTTGTATTTGAGGAACTATGGCAATCTTGCTTTAAGTAAACTCTAGCATTTCTCTTTCCTCCCCTCATCTTGTCTCTAGGAACCTGAGGCCTTCCATGACCCAAGAGAGATCTACTCCCCACTTTGTCCTCAAAAGATTAGGTCAGCAATGTGCATGAGTCCGCAAAGCCATCCCACAATATGCATTTGGCTCCCAGGCATTCACAGTAATCCACTCACCTGGTCAGATGGCCCACTGTGGCTTCGGTTTGGGGATAATAAAAAAGAAATCAATTTCCGGGAGGAGAATTGGGAGCACCAGGCTATGTGGTACTTGGAAACTTATGAATGAACCTGCTATAATAATGTCTTTCATATCCAATTTTGGAATAAAGGGGAAGAAGAGATGTGCTGAGTGCATATTCTTCTGGGGGAAGAGAATCTTCTCAGTCTTTCCTCAAGGTCATTTTCTGCTTCTATAGTGAGACTTAGGACACTACCCTCTCGCTTATAGCATTTCTGTCACCATAAAATATAGCACATACTAAAATTTTTATTTGCAAGACTTAGATTAGGGACTTCCTGGATCTAAAATACTGCTATCGTTTTCTGCTTCCTAGAGGCTAGATAGAGTGAGGTTCAAAACCACTCCCTTGGTCTGGGGATTACTCTGCTCCTATGGTCTCTTTACAAATGGGCCACTGACGACATTTTAAAGAAGCCTTAGATGTTTTGTTAGTTACTGATAGTGTCTAATTTAAAAGTTTCACATAGTCTCCCTGAGCTTTCTAAAATACTACCCAGCAGAGCCTTAAAAACTTCCATTAAGGCAAAGTTTGCCTGTTGATTTGGGAGCATGTTAAGTAACAGTTCGAGATTCACCTTTCTTCTTTTTCTGATGACTTCCACATACTGCACATGGTCCATGCCTTGGTCAGAAAATTGGAATTGACTGTTCCATGGAGAATTGAGGTAAAAAATGAATGGAAATCTTCTTTGATTTTCCACATTTTCCATTTTATTCACTCCATATAGTCAAAAGGCAACTCTTTCTTTGGTCTCACTCTGAACCCGATGTATTTAAAATATAAAGAATGTGAAGAATTCTCATTGAGATCTGTAAGAGTACCTTTCAGTCACAAATGCACTTCGGCTGTTCACTTTCAGGCAAAGACACACTTAGAGATGGAAGGCAAGCAGAAGTTTGGGAAGGGAGCTGATAGAGAAATGTTATTTGTTCTCTTTTCCTCCTCAGACCGGTTGCTACAATTGTCTGCCTTGGAAAATAATAAGTGGCACTTGGAATTAAACTCTCCTAGAGAGAGTGGTATGAATACTGAGAGTTTTAAGTAATAATTATGTTTCTGCCTCTCTGCATATTTGATTCATATTTTTATCTTATTTCCTAAATATCATGTGTTAAAAAACAATGTTGAGTTTAAATGTAGTGCTAAATAACCACAGTTAACTGAAAAAAATAAATAGCTTTTTTTTCTGATTAAGACAAGTGACTTTTCTGACTCAGTGTCTCAGTTGAGGAGCTGCATGCTTGTAAACATGGCCGCTCTGTCCTGTTTCTAGAAAGATAAAGTTTTCCTGAGGCCAAGATGAAGCCAAGGCCACAATGCGGAAAGGGAGAACGCTTTCATATTGTTGGCTAGGATTTAATTAACTTTACTGGGGGAAATAATGAGCTTGGTCCTTTCTTTTACCCTAAGAAGACAAGCTAGACCTTCTCTTTTCTTCAGGGAGTGTACACTTCACAGATACTGAGGCCAAAGTGGAGAGAATTAATTTTTTCACACCCCAGGAAACCAGCTGGGAAGTATTTATTCTTCGCCTCTGCACAACAAAAGTAACTAATATTTCTTACTGGTGATAAGGCATGAGTGCTGGCCACATAGAGTGTCCCAACTCTAGTCAGAGCTGGTACTCTTTCCATCTTTGAATGTCCTGTTGGAATTCCAAACAAATGAAGCTGAGCCCAGAGCTGATTACATTAGGAAACATCCTATACTTTCTTATTGTCAGACTTTCCCTGAACTATTTTGTATCACATAGTCCAGATTTACTCCTTTCCATCTCTTTACTTGCTTTTGGTCCCATTCAGTTGACTATAAGCACCTGGCTTTTATTTCTGGACCTTCACTTCCATGCCATAGGTGTATGTCTGTCCTTGTGCCAATACCGCACTGTTGATTACTGTTGCTTTGCAGTAAATTACTTTTGACATTAACAAGTGTGTGTCCTCCAACTTTGTCCTTATATTTCAAAACTGCTTTGGCTCTTCTGAATTCCTTGCATAACATAATATGCATAACAGAAACAATTTAGAATAAGCTTTTTAAATTTTTTTTATTAATTTATTGTCTTTACATGGATTCAAGTGTCCCACTGAATATAACTCCCTCACTCCCACCCCCTGTGTCCCTTTCTGTACCCCTTTTGCCCCCCTCCCCATAACTCCCTCCCCCCTTCCCTCTAGGATTTGCTGTCCTGTTATCTATATCTCTGTGTTATGTATATATAGTTTCACTAATCCCTTTACCTTCTCTGATCTCATCCCCTCATCCCCCTTCCCTCTGACTGCTGTCCCTCTGGTCCCTGGACCCTGCCTCTGCCTCTATTCCTAAATTTTAGGATATATTCCTAAAAGTGGGATAGCTGGGTCTAGAATAAGCTTTTTAATTTCTACAAAATTAGAATCGCCCCCACCTGGTCAGGCTGTACCACAGCTTTTTAATCCACTTGTCCACTGATGGACACTTCGCTGTTTCTGGATCTTGGCTATTGTAAACAATGCTGCAATAAACATGGGGGTGCATTTCTTCTTTTGAATCAGTGATTTTAGGATATATTCCTAAAAGTGGGATAGCTGGGAATAAGCTTTTTTTTTTTCTTTTTTTTCTTTTTTTTTCTGAAGCTGGAAACGGGGAGAGACAGTCAGACAGACTCCCACATGCACCCGACCGGGATCCACCTGGCACGCCCACCAGGGGCAACGCTCTGACCACCAGGGGGCGATGCTCTGCCCCTCCGGGGCGTCGCTCTGTCGCGACCAGAGCCACTCTAGCACCTGGGGCAGAGGCCAAGGAGCCATCTCCAGCGCCCGGGCCATCTTTGCTCCAATGGAGCCTTGGCTGCGGGAGGGGAAGAGAGAGACAGAGAGGAAGGGGGGGGGGGGTGGAGAAGCAAATGGGCGCTTCTCCTGTGTGCCCTGGCCGGGAATCGAACCCGGGTACCCCGCACGCCAGGCCGACGCTCTACCGCTGTAGAATAAGCTTTTTAATTTCTACAAAAGAATTCAGCTGGGATTCTGGCAGAAACTTCATTGAATCTGCAGACAAACTTGGGGAGTACTACCATCTTAATTATTGTGTCTTTCATTCGTGAACATGGGGTGTTTTCCCACTTATGTCAGTCTTTAAAATATTTTTCAATTATATTTTGTAGTTTTCAGAGTATAAATATTGACCTCCTATTCCTAAGTGTTTTATTCTTTTTGATATTATTGTAAAGGAATTTTTAAAATTTTATTTTCAGATTGTATATTGCTGGTAAATAGAAATGCAATAGTATCCTGCAAACTTACTAAACTCAGTTGTCAGTTCTATTGGTTTTTTAGTGGATATTTTAGAACTTTCTATGTACAAGATAATGCTATCTACAAATATAGATAGTTTTACTTCTTTTCTAAAATGGGTGCTTTTATTTCTTTCTGGGTTAAATTGCCCTGGCTAAAACCACAAGTATAAAGTTGAATGAAAGTAACCAGAGTGGACATCCTTGTCTTCTTCATAGTATTTGGGGAAAGTATCCTGTCTTCCACCATTAGGCCTGATGATAACACTGGATATTTTGTGTATACCTGTTATCAGATTGAGGCAATTGCGTTCTATTTCTAGTTTGTTATGTGTTTCTGTCTTGAAAGGGTATTGGATTTTGTCAAATGCTTTTCTTTATCTATGGAAATGGTGATGTAGTTTTTGTTTTTCATTCTATTAATATGGTGTATTATATCAGTTGATTTTCAGATATTGAACCAATCTTGCATTTCTGGTAAAAATCCCACCTGGGTATGATATATATATATAGATATAGATATAGATATAGATATAGATATAGATATAGATATAGATATAGAGATAGAGATAGATATAGATATAGTTTTTTATATATTGCTGAATATGACTTGCTAGTATTTTGCTGAAGATTTCTGTGTCCATATTCATAAAAGATATGTGTCTATAGTATCTTTGCTTTCTGTATCAGGTTAATGGCATAAGATAAGTTGAAAGTGTTTTATCCTCTTCTATTTTGGGGGAAGAATTTGTAAATAATTGATATTAATCCCTCTTTAAATGTATAGTAGAAATAACCAGTTAAGTCATCTGTTCCTGTCTCCTCATTGTGAGTAGTTTTCTGATTACCAATCCAGTTTCTCTCCTTGTTGTAGATCTATTCAGATTGTCTGTTTCTTCTTGAGTCAGTTTTGGTAGTTTGTGTCTTTCTAAAAATTGGTCTACGTCCCCAAATTTTTCTAATTTATTGGTATACAATTGTTTATAATATTCCTCTATAATCTTTTTTAATTTTGTAAGACCAATATAAGAATTATTTCCCAATTCTGATTCTAGTGATTTGAGTGTATTCTTTTTTATCTTGATCAATTTAGTTAAAAGTTTATTAATTTTATTGACCTTTTCAGAGAAAGAGCTTTTGATTTTACTAATCTTTTTTTATTGCATTTTTATTCTGTTTCATTTATTTTCACTATAATCTTTATGACTTCTTTTCTTCTACTTGCTTTAAGTTTAGTTTTATCTTCTTTCTCTAGTGTCTTAAAATGAAAGGTGAGGTAATTTATTTGAGGTCTTTCTTCTTATTTAATCAAAAGATTTTTGGGTATAAAGTTTCCTTTAATCACTGAGTTAGGGGCATCTCATAAGTTTTTGATATACTGTGTCTTCATTTTAATTTATTTTAAAAGTATTTTCTAATTTTCCTTTAGCTTTCCTTTTTGACACATTGTTTATTTAGGAATGTGTTGTTTAATTTCCACATATGTATTTGTTTTCATAACTTCTTTTTCTTATTGATCTCTAATTTCATTTCATTGTGATTAGAGAGCAAACTTTGTATTATTTCTATTTTTTATTTTTTTAATTTTTGAAGCTTGTTTTATAACCTGTCATGGTTTATCCTAGAGAATGCTTCATGGGCACTTGAGGAGAAGCTCTGTAGATGTCTTTTAGATCTAGTTGTTTTATAATGTGTTTAAATTTTCTATTTCTTGTCAACCTGCTCAGTTCTTCTACCCATTATTATCCAGTAATAAAGTCTTCAACTAAGGAAGATTGTGTTGAAATGCCCAACTCCCAGGCTACTCACAGAATTGACTGTAGCCTTTGATGAAACTATCTCAGTTCAATTTTCCTCCCTCCCCAAAGCTACTTCTCTATAGGTATTGTTCCCAAGGGCTTCCAATAATTCTCACCTGCATGAAATCTCTGCATCATTGTCTACTTCCCAGGAAACTAAGACTTAAAATAATCTTAGGAGCAAATTATAAAGTGATATTTTGGAGATGGAGTCATTGCTGGCTGACTGGCTGACAATGGGAATCCCATCACTGGTAGTATTTGAAGCACTGATATACATTGATACGTAGTAGTAGTAGTATAATTTTAAAACTTTCCCTTCTTGTGAACTACTGATAGCAAAGGGAGGGAATATGTAATTAACTGGTGGGTATTATATCTCACACATATGAGAGGTTTTGGGGTAAAGAAGTAATTATAAAGATTACAGAATCAGATGGCTTTTGCCAATTGCTATTGATGCATTAAAGAAAGACAACAGTTAAGAGTGATTAACCACTCATTTAAGGTGAAGCCTAAAAGCCAGAGGGCCTCCTTGGCAGCTTATATAGAAACTCTCATCTTTTGTAACTCAAGGTTTAAAAAAACAAACACACAAACAACAACAACTAAGGATCAGATCCAGGACTTAATTAGAGGAATAATGCAGTGCTAGAGAAGTTGAATTCTCATCTGGGTCAAGTCTGCTATGCCGGGATCAGTGCTCTGATTGGGAAGAAAAGAAATCCTGATACCTGGGATAAGGAACTCTGGGTGGATGCAATCAAAGAATCTTGATCCCAAGATTTCCTTGAGCAATCTGGGATTGAAGAACTGGTTTAGTTCCCCTTGTTGAAGGCTAACACTTCCCTCATTGTTTGAAAAAATGCAGAGGCTACTTCCCTCCAGCCCATCCTGGAACAATAACAGGAAAAGAGTTGGGTTTGTTAATCAAAATCCAAGTGGGTCTAGACTCTGAGGGTCATGGATTATGGAAGGGGGTCAGACATAAAGATGGGTGTAAAGCCCGGAGACACGGCCAGGGCCACCATCACAGCCACCTCCTGGCCCATGCAGGTTCGCATTGTATTCAGATAGTTGGTAAGGAAACAACGGAGCCAAAAACTGATAGGCCATTTTCTTTAATTCTAGCTTGCACCTGGCGGGCAAGTAAAAACACACACTGGGCTCCAAAACCCACTCACATTCAGTGCTCACAAAGCCACTAACTTATCCGAGTTTCCTAGAATCAAAGGTTTCTAGCTCACCAGCCTTATTCTCCTCAGTTCCCCATCTCCTTCCTTATCCCAGATACAAACTCTACACAAACTGGCATCTCACTCAGCACTCCGCCATCTTTGCTGCTTCTCCTGGCCACATGGCCTCTTTCTGCTCTCTGCTCTGCTCTCTCCTCTAATCATAATCTCAGGAACCAAGAGCAAGCTCCCGCTCCATCCCCATTTTATAGTGTAGAAATCCAAACCCTTAATCCAATATACAAAATAGGGAAGTCTCTAATACAAAGTCACTTCTCTGAGGCATGATTGGATTGTACCACCCCACATCAAAACGGGTGGGAAAGGCTTAATCCCAAAACCAAGCCCCAGGCTACAAGGATTCTGCCTGCCTTTAGCCCACAGAGACAAACATTAATATCACCTGGGCAACGGCTTCCACGTGGGAAGCGCCATTTTGAACAAAGTGAGCATAATATATTTTATCTGCCCAACAATGGGTAAGGAAGAGTGTGCCAATACAAGAGTGTTCTTTCATCATATGGATTAAAAGTCCTAGCCAAGTCTCTGGACTATGGTGCTAAATCACTAGAAGAATGGCTCTTGAAAGCCCTGAAAAGCAATGGCACAAATTAAGTCGAGTAGAAACGCCAGAACTACCATCATGGCAGTCAGTGCTTGAGAGATTAGCATGCAAGAAGAGATATACTATATAAGAAAAGAAAACCCATCCACTCATTATATTCCATGGAAGGTCCCAGAGGATGCTAGAAAGAGAGACACCAGTATTGTTGAAAAGGTCAGGCATGACTGTCTTTTATAAGTCAAGGCTGATGGTAGAAGATGCTGTTACAGAACAGGACTTTATGACAGCAGTAGGGATAAAGGGATTCCAATACAATAAAAGTCAAGAGGCTGTGCTTAACTGTCAGCAGTAAAGTTGATGCAGGCATTCCAGGGTCCAGGGACCTGAGGGTCTACCACCCACTGTGGGTTCTTGGCTTCACGCAGAAAAGAATTCAAACTGAGCCAGCATAGTTTAAAAGGGAAGTGAGTTTATTGGTAACACAGTGAAACAGACGGTAGGCTACTCCATAGGCATAGCAACCCCCTTTTAGCAGAACTGACTTTCTTTATTGAGGATCATTTAATAAGGAGGTAAGGAATTCAATAAGGGGGCAAATATTCAGGATTTTTCTGGAAAAGGAGTGTAGATTTCTTAGAAGCTTTCTGTAGGCCATTTTGTGTCCTTATATGGGCTTTCCATTTCCGATCATGTCACCAAGGGAGATGTGTCAGTGAGCATGCTAAAATATTACAATGAGGCTAGGGGTTAGTGTAAGGGGAGATTAGTTGCCATGTTGGATCTAGCTGGTCTCTGCTGGTTTGAATCCATAAATCTGGTGGAGGGTGATCTTATTTCCTTGTTGATAGTTCCTGTAGCTTTTGTCAATTACAGCCTTTTTATCACATAGTCTATCTTAAAGTGACTACAGTTTTCAAAATGAGCATCAAGGTCAAAGTGGCACCAAAAGGCAGAGAGATATGGAATTAATTAAAAGAACACTATGCTTTTTTAGGGGAGGATAGATGGGCAGCCAACAGGGTATTACTCAATTTTTTAAAAAAATGTATGAGAGACCAGGAGGCTGAGAACAGTTCCTCTAATAAAGTTAAGATCTTAATTTTCAGATTTGTGCCAGTTGTTATACTCAGACCCATTGATTAAGAGGAGGCTCAATCCATTGAAAAAGACCTTGCACAAACAAGGCAAGTGTACATAGTAATTTTACCTCAGTCCTTCCTCAAAAGGACCTGTGGCCATTCACTTTTATGTTCAGCTCTCCAATAAACTGAAGAGTGCTCAATCCTGCATTTATTCAAGGTTCCTTCATCTGCTCACCGCAGCCTTGAGTACCATTCTGTGATAGGATAGCCCATCTCATTCTGAAGACTTTCTTGAGGTGTAGGTTTAAGCACAGAGTCACACTGACACTTATGTTGGGGTCCTTGCCTTTCAGGTTTAATCCTACTTAGGCATGAGGATATAAGTATTAATAGTGTAGGGCCAAGTTAGTTGCAACAGACTAGGATCTGGGTAGATAGGATAATTCTATCTCTACCTGGAAATCAGTCAAACATCTTCCTCTTCGCAAGGAAGTTGGTTGCTAATTAAAAAGACATAAACATAGAGTGAAACATGTAGGTTACTGTCTCTCCTTTATTGTCCTTAGTGTCTCTCAAATCAGTTTCCCACAATTGGAAGTAATCTTGTAGTTACCTCCAATATGCCTATGATCACCACAGCTAGGCTCCTGAAAATGTATTTTTCAGATTCTTGTGGAGAAAGCACAACCTTCATTGGTGTAAAAATACCAGGGCTTGAGCTCCAGAAAGTATATGAAAATGTTCTCAAAGTTAAATAGTAAGACTTCAGTTTAAGAGTTAATAAGATTGTGAATATGCCTTTGAATGTTAATAGCTACTCTTATTTTGTGGGTGAAGAAACATCTGAGTGGCTGAGTAATGGGCCAATATCTCAGAAGTAGAACAGCGTTTTGAACTCTGGCCTGCTTTACCCCAGAGTTCATGTTCTGTTCATTATAGCATATTACCATCCATGAGGAGAAAAACAAAAACCAGAGCTCCTGCCCCCCAAACCAGGAACATTTGTGGAATTAACTTTCAGGAAACAGGTGCAGCACCCAGATGATAGTAAAGAAAGAAAACAAACCTATGCTTGTCCACAGACTGTTTTCAGAACAGCCAAGCACAGAATTTCAAAATGTAGACAATACATCTGACACAGAGTATTGGCATTCTGCATAGACTTTCCAGAGGACATGCTGCTCCACTCAAGATGAGGCGGCAGTGGTGTAGCGCTTTCATTGCCCCTGAGGCTGTTTGTTTTACTTTATCAGATAGTTCTCTTTTTCAGAAGAAATATTTACATTTATTTATGTAAAGAGGCCCTGAGATTTGAGCCTGTTTAAGTAAAGTATGATTTTTTTTGTTGTTAATTAGGAACACATAAAAATACAAGTAAAAAGAAACTTTGGAAAGCTAGGATAGAGAAATGCTATATTTTCTTCATGTTAGAAACATATATAAATATATAATTATATATAATGAAATATACCAATAAATATATAATATATAATTATATATAAATGTATATAATTATACATAACATTTATAATGAAATACACCAATAAATAGGTAATATGTAATTATACATATGCATATATGTGTGTATATACATATATATGTATGAAAAACACCCTGCCAGAAAAAATAAAGTAAAAAACTGGCAGGATCCAAAAAAATATATAAGTCAAAGGTGTTTTCAGTGTTTTGCACTGATCACATACAAACAAAAGTTCTCATTATAAATTCATAGATATTCAGAGAACAAACAATATTTTATGAGGTAATTAGCAACCCCCCTCTGCCTTCCCTTCTCCATTTACTTTTGAAATTAAGTTTTTATGAAAGACTTTTAACTGATGGCCTTAAAAGGAAAGTTCTTCATTTGACCATCACTTTCCAAGAGAAGATTCAGTGTGGAACCAGTGGCATTGGACCTGTCCCTACACCACCCTACTGATGCAAGTGGCACAGGGGTTTCCTTACAGAACAGGGGTGTGAAAGTTAGCTTGGTACCCGGGAGAGTCCTCCAGGGCAGCCATCAGAACTGCAGGTGTGGTGCAATAATAATAATGATTGAAGTAACAATAACAACCACAAAAAAACCCACTCAAAAGACAAATAAGAAATTTTTTTGTTCTAAACCATTAAGATTTAAAGTTTATTTTTTAAATCTTTTATTGTGACCTAATTTAGATAACCCTAACTTATACAAGTTCTCAATTAATAATAGAATCCAAAATAAAGGTGAGAAAACAAAGCTTTTTTAAAATTTTTTCCTTGATAACTCCCTATCATCTTAAACAACTGATTTCTTCTTTGTTTTTTTAAAAAGCATTTCTTGCATATTAATATATGTTACAGCAGGTGAGTTAGTATTTTTTTAAAAGTCCTATTTTTATTTACTTAATTAAATGTTGGTCTATCATAAATTTGTACAGAGGAATGACCAAATTAAAAACACATCAGGAAGAAGCAGATGTCAATGGCCCGGAGAGTGTCTAGGTTATGTTTCTTCATATTTCTTTTTATTTAGCTAAATTTATTTTTCAATTTCTGAATCTAGTGAAGTCTGAGCATACGCTCCCAAAAGAAGAAAAAATAAATATCTAGACATTTTAGGAAAGCGAAAATCCAAGAAATCAAAACAAGCCTTCAGCTTTCTGATAAATGGTCAGAGGCTGATCCCACTGGAAGCAAGCTGGTGTGTGCGGGTGGGGGCGTGAGGGGACACAAGGCTCTGACCTTATCCCCTGGTCACCGTGGGTGATGAGCATAGCCCAAAGGCAATTTGGATGAGATTCACTTTGTAGAGGCTAGATAGTAAATTCATCCATTTATGACCAGGGGTCTCAAACTCGCGGCCCGCCCACCAATTTTGTGCGGCCCGCAGACTAATCAAACTTCGTGGATTAGTCTGTGGGCCAGTCTGCGGGCCGCACGAGTTTGAGACCCCTGATTTATGACTATCCGGCCCAGGCTCCCACCAGCTCTGTGGACTCAGTTAAAGCTAGAAGGAAGTGAATTTATCCGTAAAAGCTCCTCTTCGTGCCACCAGTCATTCAAGAGCAGCAATAATGCATTTGTTGTGTGTTGTGTCCTGCTCTGGATGCTTTTCTACCGTTCGGAGCAAAAGCGCGTCCACATGGATGCAGTAATGATGGCACCGTCTTTTCTACCCAGAGATCCCTGTTGTTTGCTTCCAGTGACACTGGCTTTCGGAGGTACACAGGTCTCTGTGTGCTCTCTCAGCTTTCACAGATTACTCTGTGATGAGAAGAGACCTGGACTCTTTCCTCCCAGGGACATATTCAAAGCAGATGTTACCCATTATTATTTTTCTGCATTAAAAAGATGGAGCAGTGACATCTGGATTACCTTTCTACATCAACGGGTATTAGGTGAACAGGAAAAATTATTTATTCCTCATTAAAATTGGCTACCCAGAAACCCTAAATGTCATAACTATGACTTTACACTACATTAATGAGATATATGGCAATATGTAGCACTAAATGACCTGGGTGACAAATTGTGTCTTCATTGGTCTAGGGGGAAAAAAAATCTCATGTTTTGGATTAGATGGCTTATTTTAGGTCAAAAAGGGGCAGGTGAATTAGCCAAGGCATAGAGGGATTTGACGGCCCCTAATTAAGTGGTCACCTTTACAGAGCTATTTTAAAAAGCCCTTGTTTGCTCATAATTTAACACTGTAATTGCCGGGAGGAGATGCTGCTCTAGATGAAAGTCTGTCTAGCCTGCTGTCTAGTGCCAATTGTGAAATGCTGTTCTGGAAAATGAAGGAAGCTCAGTAAACAAGGCTGGGCTAAAACGTTCAGCAGCTCTGGCTACAAAGGCAGACTTTCCATGGAGGAGCTGGGGAACAGGTCCCATCAGTAATCCTGAAGTCAGAGGGTGCAAGCTGCCTTAAAATCATAGACAGATATAACAACAAAAGAGACCATTTGTATTTCTAATTCAGTCCCATGCAGCTCATTTCCTTTTTATTTGGAAAAACTGTATCTTTCCCAAATTGTCTTGTTGGTAAAAGTGCTTGTTGGCAAAAAGAACATGAATTGGGGAAATAGAAAAGTGTCCTTTTCTGCCCCTCCCCCCAAGGTGTTTAAGTGATGTACACACATTCCACTATCATCCAAAGATATTACCCTATTTCACAGATGACGAAAACATTAAATATTAAATGCCTCTTTTATGATCTAAGCAGGATACCAGAATCTGCCTCTTTGATCTGCAAGGCCGATAGCCCTAGTCTCCTTGTCCTTTGCATGCTCTTAGCCTGGGCCCTGGGACCTCAATTATTTGAGTCAATAGTTGTATTGCTCTACCCCTTATTCTCATTGGTTAGAAATACCATGATGGTAGAGTCATATTATATTACAGCTATTTAGAGATATAATTAATATCTTCAAAGTGCTTTAAGAACTTTGGATGAAAGGAAATGCAATGGAAAGCAGAACATTATTGTTTGTTCTTTTGCATTTTTTACAGGTTTAAATAAAACCTCCTCTTTGTGAAAGAGCATTAGCGGCTAAGAGGGACAAGCCATTTTCCTTAGGAATCTAGAGGACTTAAAATAGATTATATGGTATTAAAATGCACAAAAGAATGATTTTTTTTTCAAGTATATTAAAAGGATGTTTCAGACTCGATAACTTTGTAAACAGACATCCTGCACAAAGAAAGGATAAGAGCATTCTGGATCTGAGAGTTGAGCCTCCAGATAGAAAAATCAACATCCCAAAGTTTGGTTCTATGCATAATCACTGATGTATTTCCCTCCCTTCTTCCTGTGAATATCCATTTGTAACTCTCCCATGATGGCACGCTCACCAGCTTCGTTTGGTCTGTTCTGTTTTACTCTGTTGAGCTCGGGTTGTTGCACCTGCCTGTTGTTCCTTTCTAGAGTTCTCGGATCCTCAGTAAGCTCTCCTTTTGGAAGCAATTATTTACCAGTCCTTCCTGCCTCCTCATACATTTTTATTGTAGTGTTCTTTTTTTTGTGTGTTATTTTTATTTCCCTAGCGTCATCAGATGTTCAATGAGGCAAAGATCATATTTCATTCTACTTCTAGTTCTATCATGGAACTATATTATTGTGTCATCATCCAGAATAAGTTAAATTTAGCCACTGGTTACATTCTCTCTATCCACTGGGATGGAGTAAAGCGAAAGGAAAGGTCTTCAAATGTCCTCACATGGGAAATCAGTCTCTATTTCAACAAGGGCAAATGGTTGCAATTTGGGAGTTCAAAGAAATGGACCTGCCGCTGGTTGATTTCTGGCTGGTTTCCTCGAACTATTCAAGGATCTCAATCACTTGACTGGTGTCAAACTGAAAACTTGGCTCTAGAAGTAGCCTAGGCAGGCTTGGTAATGGGACCAGATGTGGTAGAGTCCAGCATGGCGTCCTTCATTGGGACTCCAATGAGAAAGCACTGGGCAGCCTGGGAAAAAAGGATGATCAGTATCCACCAAATGGAACTGAGGCCCTGGGGAAATGACCACAGGAGATGTCCACATCTCACTACATCCACTGCAAAGAAAAAGGAGGCCAGTACATTAACACGTGGTTATTCTATATTAGCCAGACCTTTTCCACAGTGAGAGTACCCTGGAGACACTTGCCAAGATGTACCACATTTCAGAGTAGCTCATCACCAACTCCCAATATTCTCCTTTGCAAGTTCTTAACTATGGAACCAGATTAGTAGCCATTTCCAGGAATGAAAGGAGTTCATGCATTTGGACCTGCACTTCAATTCAAAGTACAGAATAGAATGTCCACTTAAGATTACTCAGGTTACCCTTGAAAAAGACTTCCATCCCACAGCACTCTCCTTTCACCTAGTGTCTGCCTGCATCACTCCTAAACCAGGCCTAACTGGGCAATTCAGTGACAATCCAATAAGAAGCAGCATTTAGAGGCTTTTTAATTGTATCAGTCTCTCCAGGTTCCCCCAAGAAGTGATATTGCTTAATGTACTCTGCAGGTCGAGAGGAATGTTGAACTAATGAATTTTATGAAGCCATTACTTTAAGGGCTAAAGGCCAATGTGGGGATTCTGGCAGTTATTGAGGCTGTCCATCTCAGCTTTACGCTGAGAAATGAACCATAATTAGAGGGTGTGTTTGAGTCTCATCATCCCCACTGCAAGGAGATCAGAGCATTAACACCTGGCCCAGGAAAGTCTGCCAAGCGGACTCATGACAAGTTTATTCTTAGACCTCAGGTCTGAGTGTTCCCTCAGAGGCAGAATCCAAAGGAAATCGTAACTCCTAGGATTTCCTCTTTACCTGGGTAAAGAGCAGGAACAAGATTCACAGAATACTGCACGGTAGTAAAAAGAGGGCAAGTCCTCAGGTCTTCCTAGACTTTCTTTTCTTCACACTGCTCTGGGCCAGAGAACCGACTTGAGTCTGATGCTTGGGAGATATCGTGACTCTAGTGGGGTGCTTGGCGATGCCTCTGTCACAACTGGAGGGTCTGTCTGTCACAGAAGACCATCAACTTAGCACCTCTATCCCTGCAGCTCAGATCGCTTTCTGAGATCTGATATCCAAGTTAGGCTCTCTGCCTATTGTTGTGATTCTATAAACATTTCTTCTTCTACCTCTCTTCTCCATTTCAGTCGAATCCTTTACAATCAGCAGTCCCAGACTGTTAAACCCAGTTATCAAGCACATTTTAAGATAAATATTTTTAAAATTATTTATTCATTCATTCATTCATTCATTCATTCAGTTTAGAGAGGAGAGAGAATGAGAGAGAGAAAGAGAGAAAGGGGGGAAGAGCAGGAAGCATCAACTCCCATCTGTGCCTTGACCAGACAAGTGCAGGGTTTTGGACCCGTGACCTCAGCATTCCATCCAGGTTGACACTTTATCCACTGCGCCACCACAGGTCAGGCTCAAGCACATTTTAAAGACTGAATGGTTTCCTTCTCCATTTATTTTCCTGGTGGTCTTTTGGGGCCTATTGAAGGACTGGTAGAAAGGTATGTTGAGCCTGACCCGTGGTGGCACAGTGGGTGGAGCATTGACCTGGAATGCTGGGCTTGCCTGGTCAAGGTACATATGGGAGTTGATGCTTCCTGCTCCTCCCCCCTTCTCTCTCTCTCTCTAAAATAAATAAATAAAATCTTAAACTAAATAAATAAATAAACACCAAACTTAAAAAAATATATATGTTGAACATTCCAATCTAGTTTACTGTCTCCAAAATTCTTCCTTCACATAATATAAGGGTTTTCTGGCCTTGTGATGTCACCTAGTGTGATTTTGTGTTTGATCTTAGATTAAGTTAGCTAGCACAGCAACTAGTTTATAACTGTAGTCAGATGCCTGGGCAAACACACTGAATTCAGACACTGTGCAATTTGTACCTCTATCAGTTGGTTGTTGCCACCCAATCCAAATTATGTTCTGTGTTTTTTGGTCCAACATCTTCAAAACATATGACATAATTTTCTCCAGATTTTTAAAATTATGAAGTAGAGACTCTTTCATTCTGTCTGGGAATAACTCTTTCTTCCTGTCTTGGATGCCACATTTTATCCTTTGGTTTACATTAAGATCCAGCACTACTCACTCAGTCAGCAATAATGGGGAGATGGTGTTGAAGGAAATTATTAAATAAGAACCACTTAAAAATGTGTTGAGGGTTCTTTAAGTCCTCAGAACTTTTTCAGCTAGCCCGTCCTACTCCAATAGTAAGGATGCCTGCCTCGCTTTTTCAATCAGTACCTTAACTTGTACACAAGAGGCCTAGTGAGGCTGTTATTTTGAGCAATTATAATTTAGCAATTTATCATTTAGATTTTAGTTTAGATTTATCATCTAATTTTGGCTTCCAGAGTTTCCAGATGAGTGTTTACAAGTGGTAAGGACTTCTTCAGAATGGCTATTTTTTTATCAGAATCATTCTGGCTACAGGAAGGAAATACAGGGTAGGACATAAATAAGTTTACAGTTGTTCATATGGAAAATAATACAATAACTAATAAATAAGAATATAGGAATAGGCCCTAGCCAGTTGGTTCAGTGGTAGAGCACTGGCCCTGTGTGTGGATGTCCTGAGTTTGATTCTCAGTCAGGGCACACAGGAGAAGCACTCATCTGCTTTTCCACCCTTCCCCCTCTCACTTCTCTCTCTCTCTCTCTCTCTCTCTCTCTCTCTCTCTAACCCCCCTCACTCTGTATTCACCTCCTGCAGTCACAGCTTGATTGGAGCAAGTTGGCTCTGGGCACTGAGGATGGCTCCATGACCTCCACTTCAGATGCTAAGAAGAGCCCAGTTGCTGAGCAACAGAGCAATGTCCAGATGGGCGAAGCATCGCCTCTTAGTGGGCTTGCTGGGTGGATCCGGATTGGGGCACATGCAGGAGTCTGTCTCTGCCTCCCCTCTTCTCACTGAATATATATATGAATAAACTCTGTATTTTGCATAGTCACAACTGTAAACCTACTTTTGCCCCACCTTGTATGAATTGAGAGTAGCTGTGGGGAAGAATGGACAAGAGGGATGAGCTGAAAGTCATATCAGTGGTCTGAACTGAAGAGAATTTTGTAGGGGAGTGGCAACAAAAAGGAAAGGAACGGATAGCTGCAAGAGACGTTTGGGATATAGAGTCAGGACTTGGTGAGACCTGGATATGGTGAGCTCAGGAAGAAAGAGTTTTCTAGCTTGGATAAACTGAGTAGACCTCTACTGAGGCAGTGAACATAGAAGGAGGAGGAGGATAGGCAGGAGAGGTGATGAAATTAGCTTTACACATGTTCAGTTTTAGATGCTATTGGCTTTACTTGAAGAGAATCTCAGGAAAAGTTTGGGTATTATATTTTTGTATACAAACTCCTTAGCATATGGAGGGACCTGAGAAGGGGTGAGTTCTTCATTCCCAATTAAGGGGTGTCATCTCTGACCCTGATTTTTCTTCTGTTTAGACATGGAGGGATTTCACACAGAAGATCTGTGAACTTTTCTACTAGTATTGGTCCAATATTGCATATGAACTGAAATTCCCATATATGGAAACCTATTATAGCCAGTCATTATTATTAGCTCAGCCAAATTTTCTAGCTATCTATAGTTAACAGGAACTTGATAAATTAAAGAATGTGGGGTAACCCTGTACACAACACAATTCTTCAAAGACCTGGTATCTCTAAAGCAATTTCTCTTTCTGATTAGTGGATTTGAAAATTCAGCCTCACCTTTTAGGGAATCTCATAAAAAATTTCATTCCTTTCACCTAATTACATCATGACTTTATCTTGATTTTGAAACTAACAAAACTTTCACCAAGCACAACCTATTAAATATTTTCTCTTAGACCCTGAAAGAAAACCGAAAGCTTCATCTTGCGGTTTCCTCAGTAAGTCCACAATGCTGTCAGTGAGATGGCCCTGAATTCTGTTTTGGCTGCTAGTCTCCCTCGCCGGTCTTTAGCATTCACAATCCTTCACAGAGGAGGCATGAGAAAAAATGTGGTGTATTGTGAAAACTTGTATTTCATTCATCATATTCTACCTTGGCGCAAAAAGATGCTTGACCTGTAAATACCATGCAACACAACGGTGGGTCTTAACATATGTTTCACACAAAATATTTCGAGTAGTTGAGCTTGTTTGGCTAATGAAAAAGGTTTGTAATTGATTTCTTTAAAAAGTCTATGCAGTATCATTCTTTTGGTGCTAATGCCCGGCAACAGCTTTGGAGAGAGGAAATGAATTCCGGCTTGGCTGGAATTTATAGATTGCAAACACAATCTGAGAAAGGGCTATTTTCATGTTCTCCATCTCAAAAAGCTTTGTCACATGATTCTGGCCCCACCAAGCTAGGACGCTGAGAGCCGCAAGAGAAGTAGCCAGGAAAAACATTCCCCCTTTTTATTTCTTTTGGATTCAACTTGTCCTGAAACATCTAGGAACAAAAAACGACTTCTTTTGTTTTACTAGCAGTATGTGAACAACGGTCTTCTTAACACTTTTCTCTAAACCGTGAGCTTCACACTCTCTCATTGACCGCTATTCAGGAGGTCGTCTAATGCACAATGTACAGTGCTAAATTCCCGCCATTCTAGTTCTTCTTCAAAAGAGTTTGCCTTTTTTTTTTTTAAATACATTTTTACAAATTTTCTGAGGAAATTTTCTTTGGAAACATATTGAGGTGGAAGCATGACAATGGAAGGGGTCCTTGCATTTTCTATGAGCACTGAATTCTGAATCAAATGTGTATGTTTTTTAAAAAGAATTTGTTTGTAGCTAATGGCTCATAGAGGCATGTTTTTTGGAATATACATAGTAGCATGAACTAAACATCAAGGAGGTTTAGCCAGGCTGTCTAATGTAGCTTTGTCTATGCACTCATACCACCGTTCAAGGTCATTCCAGGGTCAATCTTGGATTTTTACATCCCAGCCATTTTCTGCAAGGCTCCTGAAGCTGATCTGTATCTATAAAGTGAGTTTTTCTTTCTGCTGAGTGTCACTGAACCACAAAGGACAACTAATACTAAAGGCCACACAAATACTATAATCTAGGCACAGTACCAAACACTCTACTTGCTTAACCATCTTTAATTGTGAACAAAGGCAAAGGGTCATGATGTCATGTTGCACCGCAGCCCAGGATGCTCAGCTAGTGGCAACATTTGGGTATGGGTGTACACTGGGGTCATGGGAGGAAAATGTTAGATGTTGAAGCTGGAAAGGTAAGCTAGCTGACCGTTAAAAGATACCTATGACCCATGCTAATTACCCTAGCCCACAGAGATCACTTTCTCCCTATTTCTTCTCTTTTCTTTGGTCCTTATCTTCTCACATTTCCTTCTTTCTTTGGTTCCCATTCTTTCCTCTGCCAGTGACTGTGAACCCTCAAGTTCCCTGCCTCCCTTGGGCTCTGTATCACTGTCCATCGGCTCTGATTGCCCTGGCCACGCCCACTCTGGTCAGCATGTTTGGTGTGAACTATGTCAGTGCAGCTGGGCTACACACAGCATTGTTTTCTCCTTACAGGGCTTGTGAAAAACAGATATTTGAGTAGAACTATATTCCATCCCTGAAACATCCTAGCATGCTATATGCCTTGATAAAAATCTTCCTTTGAGCCATATTTTGAGCAGAAAGGTCGATACACTGCTATACTGGTATCCTCCACTATAATTCCCAAGAAAATAGAGAAGTGCCCACTCTGAGAAAAAAAAGATGCTCTAAGGTTTTTAGATAAAAACAAGAGATTAGAATACTCAAATTTTTGTTGTTCTTCTCAAAACAATCTATTTAAATCTGGGGTATATTCTTCAGCTAAGGATCACAGCTGTCAAAGTTAGGAGAGAACTGAGGCTCAAGAAAAAAAATGGGCTGATTAAAAGAGTGGTAGGTTAAATACTTAAATTGGTCTGTTATTTCTGAAGCTAGCCAAGTAAATCCGATCTATAAAGCATGGTCAATAAGCTGTGAGGGCAGCTGGACTGCATGTGCCATATGGAACATACAGAGATGGAACAAATATAAATCCTGAGGTTATAAAGGTGTGAACTTGGGTTCTACTCCTGGTAAAATGGTAGCTCTGGATTACTGAAGGCATGGTTTGTGAGCGCTTGGAAGTTGTGATCACTAAAATTATATGCACTTTCACTTAGAATCCACATTAAATCAGCTGCCTTTCTTACTTTGGAAATTACTAGGTTGGTTGATCAGGAGACTCATAAAAATTTTGTATTTTTGAATGTCATTTGACAGTCTCAGTGAGGAGCTAGGAGTACAGGCTTTCGAGTCTCTGAAAGCTAAGTTGAAATCTCCCTGTCACTGCTGTCTGATGGAGAATCTTAATAGCTCTGTGTCCTAGTTTCTTTATGTGTAAAGTGGGATAATAACATGACCTACTTCATAGTTATTACAAAGACTAAATAAGCTAATGCATATAAACCTCTTACAAAAACTCCTAGCATTAATAGACTCACAATACATGTTAGCTGTTTTCATAATCATGATGTGGATGGTATCTTTGTATACCACTTGAAGAAATGTAAGCAGTACCATGCAGTTTATAGAGTTGTAGCTCCTGGATAGCAGTGGACCTAAAGAGTGCTGCTTGTTTCATTGATATTAACTGTGAGTGGAGCTCTCGTTATAGTCTTAGCTAGTGATTTTCATTATAATATAGAAGAAGTACTTAGTAAACTTATAGCTGAAATAAAATGAAGGCAGAATAACTACATTGAATACTAGAGCTGAAATGAAAAAAAAAGAAAAAGTTAAAAAGATGATCCAAAATTCACAAAAGGTAGTTTAATATGTCTAAGTGCAAAGCCTTACATTTAGGTTCTAAAAATTAGCTGTGCTATTCTAGAGTAGAGGACATCGGATTCAGGAATATGTAATGCATATCAAAATTAGGAACAAAACACTCTATGAGTCACTATAACGTAAGAGTGTTTGAGAGCTAATGAAATCTTAGACTAATTAATACAACAGAATTGTCATTCTCGCACAGTGCTCTTAGCTGGCTACATACTTGGGGCATATTATACTTGGTTCCATGTCAGAGGGGATCAGAAGGGACATTGGCATGCAGGAACTTTATAGGAGAGTGTAAGGGAGATGGAGGCCAAGATGCTTGATCAATGGCTGAAGAAATTTGGAATAATTGGCCTGGGAAAAAAGCAGTACTCAAGGATTTAGGACACCTATTGTTAAATACTTGAATAACTTAGTGGGGAACAGTGAGCCAATGTATTGCATTGAACTTCCAAGAACAAAAGTAATACACACATGTGAAAATCACAGTGAGGTGCATTTCATTAATGATTAGGAAGTTCTCTCTAGAACATAGGAATGTCTAAAAGTATAAGGTATCAACTATAGAGCAGTGAGATTCCTGTCACTGAGGCATTCAAATGCAGTCAGAAAAACATCAATGTTAGGGAGGAGATTGGGCTACATAAAGGCTATCTCTACCCTGATTCTTTCATTCTCAACCAAGTAGCCCTTCCTCTTTACTGAATCATCTGTGAATAAGGAGATAAATTTGAACATGATGCTAAGTCAAGATAATAATTAAGCTGATCCCTTTGGATCGAAGGCAGTAATGCTGCCAAACAACACACAGAGTCCAGGAATTGCCACCCTCCACAGTGACCACCTCTAGAGAAGTACAAGTAGGAGTTGAAAACAAAAAGCAGTCCCCACATAAAGACACACTTTGAGCAAACAAAATGCCAAAGCCCTTGTTTAAGAATTCTATAAAGAAATCCAAGATATTGGGGGTTGGTGAGAAGGGCGGGTAGTGAGATGAATAGCTTGCAATGAGCCATGAAACTAGGTTCAGAATAAGTAGATAGAATCAGTGTTAAGTACAATTAAGGAGAACAATCAACCTATACATTGTAAGGTATGGAAGGTGAGGAATGCCAGTGGAGCATAAAAATTGGGAAAGGTAGAATTAATCTTCCTAAAGAAAACTAGCCTATGGTCAGAGGTACCCAGAGGAGTAGATCTGGGTGGGCTTGCATCTGATTCCTTTTGGAAGAGTGCCTGGAGGTATGGCTATTCTCTCATTTTACCTCCCAAAGGTAGAAACAATATGCAATTCTAGCTGGAAAACACATATTACTAACCACTCAAAGGTAGGAGAAAATAAAACCAACTCAAAGGAAAATGCAGTTAAAAAATTGTTTGGAGCAATAATTGCCTCCTGCATTCTGTAAGAAAGGGATGTTTTCAGAGACAAAGTTGCTTAACAAAGGTGAATTAACAAGGAGGATGCCAAAAGCGATCGCCTCAGCAGCAAAGAATTTGGAGACTGGTTTAGGAAGTCTGGATTGAAGAAGGATAACTCTCGACTGATGCCAGGGCTAGGAAGTTCATTAATAAGGGAAAGGGGACAAGCGGAATAGATACAATCTCCTTACAAGAAAGCAAAGTTAATAGACAAAATAAAGCAAGGCAGGTGTGTAATGGAAGAAGAAGCAATTAACTTTGAAATGGCAGGATTTGTGGGGGGAAAGGTAAGCAGACTGAATAATTTTTTGGAACAGGAAAAGAGGAAGGTGATGGAAAGGCTGATAATTATAGGGTGAGAAGAATGTTCTCTTTCAGGATACAAAAGATGTTAGGAGACCTGGAGGAAAAAGAAAAAGGAGAGCTCCGAAACAAACACGCTGAAGTGGAACCCTCAAATTCAGGGTGATGGATCAGGATGCAGACTCAACAGCACCAGCTAGTTTTATTGAGTATCTAATATGTTGTAAGTCCTATCATCTAATAAAAGGTACTTTTTTTCTGAGAAGCTAGATGAGAATAATAATAATAATAATAATAATAATAATGATGTTTATTAAATGTCTCTTATATGTCAAGTCTTGTGATAAATGATCAGCATATTTACTAGTCACAATAATCCTTGGAGGTAGGTGTTCATACTATTAATATTTTCATTGTACAAATAAGGAAATGGAAACAGAAGGTTGAACACAATGAGAAATTGGTGAATTGGGGATGAATTTGGGCATTCTGACTCTAGAACCTACGATCTTATCCACCATTCTAGCCTGCCTCTTGGGCAGAGGTAACTTTATTAGGGTCATTCCAGGGGGGCTTAAACTTTCCCTTACCCTCAATCATCTTTTTCTGAGAGAGTACCACAGTATGTGAAATTCTGCCATTAGACAGCTCTCATTTAAGGTAGATTCATTGCGACAGATGAAACATTAAATTATTACTGACCAATGACTTTGGAGAATCAACCTCCATTTAACAACCAGTTTCCAAGTACTCACTAAGGTGCCGGAATTGTGCCATACCTTGTGGATGCAGAGATAAATTGAGCAACTTTTCATCCTGGAGCCCCTGCATGTTCAAGATACTGGCCAGCCTCCTGGTCCAGGCTGCCACTATCTCTCCCCTGGACTCCTGCAGAAGCTTCAGAACTGGTCCTTCCACTCCAAGCTCTTCCCATTAATTTGCACATAGCAGTCACAGTTGTCAGTTTAAATGCACATCTCCACCTGCCTCTCCCTTTGGAACTCTTTGATGGCTTCCTGCAGTGTTGGGGATTAAGACCTAAATCATTAAAATGACCTACACGGCCTGATATGATCTGGCCTCTCTCTGGCTTTCTAGATTAACCTTGCTCTCCTCTGCCCCTTACTCTGCCAACATCTCCATAATATCACAATTCTTCCCAAATTACTTTTGCCCACTTAATTGCTACTTATTTTCTTAGATCTCCCTTCCACTGTCACCACCACATGCTGTCTTCACTTGAGCACCCCTCCTTTGTGCCAAATAGCTTTCCCTCCTCATTTCTTCTGTGCCCTCAATTTACAAGTACTCATTACAGTTGGTGTGATTATTTGATTAATGTCTGGCTCTTACAGCAGGCTCCATTAGAACAGGGATTCTGTTTCACTCTCATTTGTATCTTCACACATAGAAAGTGCTCAGTAAACATTTATTGATTCGATTGATGGATCTCCTGCTCTCTCCTGCTCTCCTGCTTACTTCTTTGGCTACTGAGTTCTGTAGTCTTTTTACTTCACTCCCTTTGTATATTTAGGCATGCTTCTATTGCCTCATGGCCTGAGCATTTGGCTGTATCTCTGTCTTTCTTGCCTCTACCACACTCTTATTTCCTATTCTCTCTGTATATTTGCCATTTAACCCCCTGAGAGATCCTTATAATGATTCCTCTGCTTATTGTCCAGTATAGAGGAGCATTTGGGACTTTCCTTACAAGCTATTTTATAAGATGCTGGAAGGCCAGATGCCAGTTCCTAATCTAAACAGATGTGGTTATGGTGGTGGGGTTACTGAAATCTATAGGTAAAGCATTGCCTGTACTGTCTTCTTCTAAAAGAGTCTTCAACACGGCAGGCGCTCAGAGCCAGCACCCTGCACAGCATTTGGAAAATATTACATACATAATAACTAATCATTGAACAATGAATGATATAATAAGTGCAAGATAACTGGGCTGAGGGCATCTAATATTTATAGTAATATCAGAACTTAGAGCTGCAATTAGAGATCCTATCTCCTGATCAACATTCTCTTTTGACTATGTGTGTAATATTTTCCAAATGCTGTGTAGGGTGCTGGTTCTATGCACACGTGTTTAAGACTCCTTTCTTTTTCTTTTTTTTTAATTTTTATTTATTTATTTATTCATTTTAGAGAGGAGAGAGAGTTAGAGTGAGAGAGAGAGAGAGCGAGAGAGAGAAAGGGGGGAGGAGCAGGAAGCATCAACTCCCCATATGTGCCTTGACCAGGCAAGCCCAGAGTTTTGAACTGGTGACCTCAGCATTCCAGGTCAATGCTTTATCCACTGTGCCACCACAGGTCAGGCCAAGACTCCTTTCAAAGAAGACAGTACAGGCAATTCCTTACCTATAGATTTCAGTGACCCTGCCACCATGACCACATCTGTTTGGATCAGGAACTGGCAGCTGACTGAAGCAAGGTCATTTTACATGTAATGATAAAATGAAATAATGAAATCATTACAAGGTTAACACCTAGAAAAAGTAGACTCTGAATATAGTGCTAGTCTATTGTAAAAGATCTTAATTTTTTTGGTAACTGGTTTGCTTTTTGGCTTTGTTTCCTTGCCTCCCTTGTTTAACATTACTTCCTTCTAACTCTAGAAGTCCCTTGTAGATAAGGGTGGGTCAGTGGCTTTCTCTGGGTGAACAAGGTCATCTCTCCACCATGTACCACTCTGTGGAACCTACCTACCCATATCACTTGGCCAAGGTTTTCTACATACTTTTTGTTCCCTGGTGCAATTTATGAATGGAGTTTTTCTGGATTCTAACTAAACTATAGCCTATGGATATATATATATATATAAGCTTGCTTGATTTTATATTATAGAGGTACTTTGGAGTAGGCAAGTTAAAAGGAAAGTGTATACTCACATATAGTAAGACTCAGGGAGGGCCTGAAAGAAGTGACACATAAGTGAGACCCCATCTGTGATTGGAAGTTGAGGCCATTCTCTCGATAATTTATAGTTTTACAATGATTTCATGGACATTTAATAAAAATGAGCTTATAGGGATATTCACTGAGGGACGGCTTACTCTGGATTATGCAACCACGTTCTCTACTCTTTCTAAAACTATAGGGACATAGAAGCAATAACTTAGCTTCTTTCTGGACTCTTCTCCCTTGAGCTTTGTTTTGTGGGAATTCTGAAGTTGTTCTTGACAGTTAACCTGTTTTTTTTTTCTTTTCTTTTCTTTTCTTTTTTTTTGCACAAAGGAATAAACCCAAGCACAGCCTTTGGGGCAATAGAGGACTTTTTGTTCTTTTATTGAAAGCCTCTGGGATTGGTGGCTGATGAATCACCCCTGGTCAGATCCCCAGACAAAAGGTCTTCTGATTGGCTGTCCCTGGGTCAAGTTTCCCACCCTGTCTTATCTCTGTCGCATCCTTGTAGTCTAACAACAGGACTGGGTGTAGGGCCATGTTAGTTTAAGGAGAGATAGTGTGGTTTAGTCTGAGCCTTTGCCTGGTACTAGTGATGCCAAATGAGACAAGAGATGGAAAAGCACTTTGCATGCACCCAAGTGCTATATACCGTGAAGGATAGAGCAGACAAGAAAGAATGCTACCTTCGAACAGGACCAGTGCGACCTTGAGATGCTCGCGTTATAGGCTGAGAAACTTGAGGAACTTCTTTGTCAGGCTACTTTAATTGAAGTGGCTTTGCAAGCACAAACTTTACTAAGTAAAAAATTTTAAAAACGTGGGTTACCGCATCTGAAAACTAAGTTATATGAAGATATAAGGTACACCGGAATTTAAAAAGTGGCAGGGAAGACTAGCTAGCTAATACGTGTTCAATTCCTAACAGAATACAGGCTTCATAAAGAGCCCATTTAACAAAACGTGCCCCAACAATCTCAATTGGGAAGACATTGAAACCCAAGAGGCTGAGGGCTGTGCTCGATGCCATCTTGCAAGCTAGTGGCTGAATCACAGCTGGAACTCAGACCTTCTGACCCCTAGTTAGACGTTAGGAAAGGAAAGCCAGCCCCAGTCTGAGGCCTGGCTGTACCACTTACTGTGTGCCCTGGAGCTTCCTAATCCCATAGTAGTAATAAATATTAAGTATAGCAATAAATAATCCTACTCTGCTGGCTTCCCAGGTCCACTGTAAGGGTATGCCAAAGTATCTTGCCAAGAGTTATGTAAGTGCAGGGTTATATTACACTTGTTTGCTTAATTTGATACTATCTGTTTGATAAAACCCAACTTCGTAAATAGCAATAATGGAGAGGAAAACCTGCTCTGTCATTTTCTTTTACCCTTTAGAGTCTGGCGATATTGCTGGATACACACTATAAAAGTAGAGCTCACTACATACTTGCTGATTTACTGAAGAGCAAGACTTGTGAAATTCAAATGTACTTGTGACAACAGAACTTACTTTAAAAAAGTTTTGCTTCCAGAGAGAATATGTATAAATGGGCCATAATCCATAATAAATACTGCTCCTTAATGCTTTTTACCCAATGGATGTTAGTGAGGTTTTTAAAAAGTAATAATAGTAATCCAGGAGGTAAATAATTTCTGGCTTGCTAGGAAATATTCTTCCTTACTCAGTCACAAAATTTTCCCTGATTTCAGGTTCAGACTCAGATCACGGTAACTTTATCAGGAGATCACCACATTCATCATTGATATCCACTCTTGGGCTTTGTAAACTCATTAGACATTTATTTAAAAACTATGGAGCAATTGTCCTTTTGAAATACACAGATAGACAATATTTTACCACATGACTCTTTTCACAGACTTAGCAAAAACATATTTAGAACTGTAAATGTTATAATACAATTATTTTATTGAGTTGAAATTCACATACTATAAAATTAACCATTTTAATATGTACAATTCAGTGGTATTTAGTACCTTCACGTTGTTTGGTATTTAGTACCTTTACATTGTTATGCAAACCATTACTTCTATGTAGTTTTAAAACATTTTGGTCACCCTAAAAGAAATTCTGTGCCCATTAAGCATAGTCCTCAACACTCCCTCCGACCTCCAATCTCCTTTCTGCCTCTAAGGATTTACCTGGATGATCCAGTTTTATTGGCTTATACTGTTTGGTCTGGCAGTATCTCCTTTAGCTCCACACTGGTTCTGAGGGAGATGGCCAGTTTGTGTTTTCATTTCTAAGCTACAAATTAGGAAGAGAATTAAGGAGAAGTTAATTGACTTGCCACTGGCCAGTCAGAGAGGCATTAGCTGACTGTGCCAGAAATATAACTGACCATGACAGATTACATGTGTACGCAGAAGGGAGAAAACTACAGTTTAGCGTTTGTCACATTGTTCGTACTAGCCAATCTCAGAATTGTGCTGTGAAGTTGCTCAACTGAATAGGATAGGCAACAATATTTGTTCGTTCATTCATTCATTCAACCAAGAATGAGTGGCCAGAGTTCCTGGGCAATGGCATATTGTGAATGATTGCTGTGTGCATTGCAAGCCACAGTTCTTAATGCAGGTAGTTTTCTAAGCACTAGTTTCTTGCAGATCATACTATGTAAATATTCTGTTCTTATTTAAACACACACACACATACTTGTTCATTAATTTTTAAAAATCAGAGCTCTTTTAGCTGGACTAGTTATTTTCTTCTAAAATGGCTTTGCAAATGTCTTTACATAATCTGGGTGTACACAGTGAGCTCATTTTGTGTTCTTTTGGGCCACAGGTGAGTGTTTCTCAACGCCTGAGTAGATCATCGGACTAGTCAGTTTGCTCAGGGGCTGCTTAAGAGCCTCTTCCTCAGTAGCTCTGCAAATGTGCATTTATATAACTTTACTGCCGTCTCCCACTGAAACCAGGCCCCTGATGCCTTGATGTCTAGCCAGTCCTCTTCTGTACGTGTCACTCATGTGCAGGCATAAGATGTGATGTAAATAGAAGGCTAAGTTTTGAAATGAGAAAAATGGGAGGACGTAGGCAGGTCATTGGTGCTGCTGTTAAAAGTTATTTTTGGCATGAGTTTGGGTCCAATTTAACCCATTCTTTGTTTAAAAGAAATCAAATTATACATGGAACTAGGACCTGGGAACTCCCAGCCCCTCCTCAATATCATGGTCTGCCTGGGCCTTCATGATAAGAAGTTTCAGGTTATTCTATTGAAATGCAAGGGACCAAAGAGTGTTTGTTATCTGTTGCTTTTCAAAGGACTCTAAGCAGTGAAATAGTATCTGAGAGAGTGAAAGAGACACAAGACCAGACTAGCAGGTGTTGATCCAAAACGAGGTGAAAACACTCACAGCACAAACGCACAGCCAGTATGAATTTATTTTTGTGCCTTCAGGTAGGAAATGCCTTACAAACGGAACATTATCTACATTTTTAGTCTTACGGAGTATGTTGTAAAATTTTAAGGTATGTGTGCTGGAAGAAACAGTTCAGAATTTAGCACAGTACTGCGTTCTTTCTTATAACAGAGGAAAGATAGCATAAAAGTTAATATCAAAATTAATAATTTGTAGTTTAGGTTGAGACATTTCCAGGTTAGAAGTGATTTGCTGCTATGTGGTTCATAATGCAGTCTTCTCTTATTGAACCCATTGCCTGTCTTTTGAATGAAAGCGTTTCCATTTCTTTGGTGTACCAGGGTAAAGACTCTTGTTTGACCTTGAAAAGGAATAAGGGAAATCACTCTTTTGGCTGAACATGTTTTTTGTTTGCTGTGATTTCCTCTGACCTATGGTGATATTTTAGGATTCTACTTTGGAGGTGATTAGTTTTTTCCCAAATGGTCCTAAGT
The DNA here is from genome assembly GCF_036850995.1 of Saccopteryx leptura. Classification (NCBI taxonomy): domain Eukaryota; kingdom Metazoa; phylum Chordata; class Mammalia; order Chiroptera; family Emballonuridae; genus Saccopteryx; species Saccopteryx leptura. The sequence continues at coordinate 69,664,811 of NC_089506.1, read as the reverse complement.
TTTGAAAACATTTACATTATGCAAAGGAAAATATTTCTCTATTTTACCTCTCTGCTCCTCTCTGATAATCAAGATAATTCTTTTTCAAAGTCAAACTTAAAAATCTCAGGAAATGTAAAGCCAGTATTCACGGCCACCATCACAGCTGCCTGGTCCATGCAGGTTCACATTAGATTCGGACAGACGGTAATGAAACAATGGAGCCAATAACTGGTGGGCCATTAGCTTTAATCCTAGCTTGCACCCGGCGGGCAAGTAAAAACACACACTGGGCTCCGAAACCCACTCATTCAGTGCTCACAAAGCTACTGACTTATCCGAATTTCCTAGAATCAAAGGTTTCTAGCTCACTAGCCTTATTCACCTCTGTTCCCCATCTTCTTCTCTCTGCATGAGCCAATATATATTTTGCTTTTCATCCTCTTCTTAGATTTTACACACGGGCAGTAAAGATTATTCAGAGGAAAGCATGCTTTGCATAGTCACTGAAGGAAGGAGAGAGACAAGAAAAGAGGGAGAGAGGAAGAAAAAGCAGAGAAAGAGCAGGATGGAGGGAGACAGAGAAAGAGAAGGACAAGAAGAATAGAGGAAGAGAAGGAGAAGGAGGAAAAGGAAGAGAAGGAATGATCCTTTATATGTTAGCCCTGCACTGCCCTGTGGATATACTAGATCACCTTTTATTTTAATATGAAAATAAAACTCGTCACAGTTTTCCTAGGTAATGTCTTAAGTTTACATTGAGAGGAGAGTGTGGTTTACACATAAGTCATTTCTTTGAAAGCATTCAGTTCAGGTAAGTCCTGGAACCTTGACTGCTCATTGAAAAAATAAATGAGAGAAAGGGAGAAGGAATTCAGTGGGTCCTACTACCTCCTCACTGAAAGATTTAAAACACCTCTCTAATACCCCAGGCCCCCAATCTTACATTTAGTTTTCTGAGTTTTATGGCCTTTTTCATATTCTAAGATTCTTCCAGCAAAAGAGTCTTTGTAAAAAAGCCTGTGAGAATTGCTCTTCCCTTTCCTCTTTATTTTTTTCAATTCGTTTTAGTTCATTCATTTAATGAATATTTCTTGAGAGTTGTATTTGGTGCCAGGCACAGTGTTAGGCACTAAGGATAATGTGGAAAATAAGACAGCAGAGTCTGCTCTTGTGGAGCTAAAGCCCCAGGAAGCAGAACAGATGAGAAACATATCAGTTGGACTCTGTCCTTTTCACCAATGTCTTCTTAAGTTTTAGCTTGAGCCTCGCTTCCTTTGCAAGGTCTTCCTTAAAAAATTGTTTCCAAGTGCTAGCTATCAAATTCGTCTATTAAAAGTTCTCATATCTCCTATGTAACTTTACATATGTTTGTGTGTTTATTTGATTAAAGCCTATATCTGCCTGTACCCAGGCACAGCATGAGGACAGAGATTATGTTCTTGTTCCTACTGCATTCCCAACAGTCAGCACAGTGCCTGGCCCATGCTAAGCATGAAATAAATATTTTTGAATGAATAAATTAATAGTGTATAAACAAGACCATGTGACAAAATAAGATAAAGACATGAAAATATTCTTAGCTAACCAGAAAGCCCTTTGGACTTACCAAATTTTGGGGTTTTTGGAGATATCAAAGATCCCTCTTCTGATATTATCAGAGAAGTAGTCCCTCCCCAGCTCCCTGGGAACCCTAAAAAAAAAACCAAACAAAAGCAAACAAAGAGAGTAAATAAAGCAATATTTTCAGTGGAGACCTGAGATTATGATTCATATGCCTAAACCTCTCTAAAATTCTAGCCAAGTGACTCTCTTTCTTTCCAGTTCTCTCTCTTCAAATTTGATGTTTTGTGAAAGAAATGTATCTTTTTCCTCTTGAAAGACTTTTTTCCCCCCTGATTTCTGGCATCCTGCCAGACAATTGTGTTTACTCTAGTAAGTCACATGATCCAATAGCTGGGACATTGGATAAAAAATGACTTAAGAGTGTCAGTAAATAAACTTATAAAAACGTCAAATTTATTATATTGGACTAATAACTGACCTACATTTCAAGCCCGTAGGATTAAAATGTCATTTTGAGGTCATGAAACCTCAAGTAAAACATATAAGCGATATTTTCTTTTTTTCAAAAGAAAATAAAAAGCTTTTCTCACTTTGGTTATCGGTGAGGTTCTGGTTCTGTCATGAAAATATTTCTATAATGGGCACTTTAGTCTTTAATAAAAGATCCTGGAAAAAAAAAACTTATTTGATTCATTTTTGGCTGGCACTAAATAGTTTTTTTGGGTTTTTTTTTCCCTGCAGTTAAAATTTATTTTATAAAATGTATTAGTAAATTCCTATTTCTGAGAGACTTGTGTTAAAATGAAACCAGGCATGCTATGTTACTATGCTCTAAGTATTGTTTCACAGGTATACACAGGTACTCGGCCTTGCTCTGTGAGTTTGTTGAAGTCACAAACTGAGAGAATTTTAATCTCCAAGATCGACCTCTTTCAGAAACAAAAGGGGAGGAGGGTAAGGAAAGAAAAAGTACACACCTGCAACCTACTTCTTTTTGAAGCAAAGCCTTTGAGCAGATGGAAGATGAGATAGAGAGTGAGAATAGGCCAATTGCCAGGAGAGGTTTGTTTACAATACAGGCAAGTTCCTTCAGAAGTTGATAGGGAGCTGTTGTCATGGAAATGAAGAGAAATATTGCTGCAGGGTTTCACGGAACAAACTCCTACTACAGACGTACCTGGATTTAAAAATGATGGAGATGAGAAGGGGGACAAAGAGCTTCCTGAAGTTTCAAGTAATCCTTCTCTCTATAGCTTTTTAATACATTCTTCAGAGCCTGAGAACTCCTTGCCTTGGAGTATGCAAAATTAGTAATCAACATAAAGACTGCTGTTTTTCTGCGTAGAATGGAATTCCAAACAGTAATAAAAGAATTAAGTGTTCAGGTAAAGAATCAATAGTCCACAATATATTTTAATTTTGGAACATTGCCTACTGGTTATAAAACTTCTGAAAAGTAAATTATCATGATTAAAAATAAGCGAAAAAGATGTGTTCAGTCCTGACTACAGTAGCACAGGTGAAGTGCCTGCTACAGTGTACACAACGCCCAAATAGGAACCTCTAAAAATGAGATACCGTAGAATCAATCCTGCTCCCCTCCAGAAAGACAGAACACAAAACCATATGACACATAATCTTTTCTACCTGCATTTTTTGAAGAAGACAGAAAATCTTTTTACAGACTATTTTTCTAAAATGTAAATTGTTTTGTAGACACAGTTTGGTTTTGTAAATCCTCAGCTTTCTAAATTCCCTTTTAGGAAGTGCTTAGGAAGCTGTTCTCTAGCTTTTATCCTTTCTCCAACAATTTCAGCAAAGGATGATGTCATCTTTTCCTTTTCCTTTCCCACCTCCTACCCTTTCATCCCACTAAGTTTCTTGTTAGGTTTTAATTGAACAAAGAAACACCTGTGTTTTTTACTTGACTTCAAACCCAAATTTCCAATTCATTTTTTCAGCTGCCTACAAGGGTTGTTTTCACTGACAGCAGGTAATTAGCAACTTCACACAGATGGAAGAAAAGTAATCTAGACGCATAGAAGCCTTTGGTGCCTGTTGCTCATATTAAATTTAGATGCTAATAATCAAAAATTTGCCATTGTTTATTTGACATTGTAGCACAAGATTATGGAAAGAACAATAAACTCTTAAGTTAGGAAACTTGATTTTTCTTATTGACCCTGACATCAACCAGTGGGACAACTTAAAATTTTTGCCTAACCTGACCTGTGGTGGTGCAATGGATAAAGTGTCAACTTCAAATGCTGAGGTCGCTGGTTCGAAATCCTAGTCTTGCCTGGTCAAGGCACACATAGGAGTTGATGCTTCCTGCTCCCCCCCCCCCCCCTCTATTTCTTCTCTCTAAAAAAAAATGAATAAAACAAAAATAATAATTAAAAAGAAATTATTTTTGCCTAACCTACTGTAACTTTACTTTTCTTGACTCCAGCAATTGAAGTGGCTATTATCATTGGTCTCTTAGAATGTTATTATTCTGTAAGAATCATATGCAATTGCTAGAATAATATACTAATTCACAAAAGGGCTGATAATCTCCTAGAAGCTACTGTAAACTCATCATCACTGCTTCTTCCCCCCTTTCTCATCCGTGTTCTCACTCTGACCTCTCACACTCACCCAAGCATCCTCAATTTCTCTCTCACTCAAACGTTGTCTCCACACATGATTGCAAGACAACCATCAATGCTGTTTGAACAATATCATGCTATCTGATAGGATTTCCAGCAGCCTCTCCAGCTCACTCCACTGTTGTTATAATTCTCTTCCCACTTGCTTGAGTGGACTCACCAGAGAACATGTCAAGGACAGCATCTGCAGAATTACCAGTAAAGGTTTACCTGGATTCCTTGCCATCAGCATTCACTAAGGTCATTAGAAGATGTAAAGACTTAATTTAAGCAAAAGAGTCAAAGCAGTGGATGGTTGCTTAGAGATGGTTCAGTATTTGAACTCACATGTGTTTTAAATTTTTTATTTTTTAATTGTGGTTGACAAACAATATTATATTAATTTTGTTATATCTGGACAGCAAGGAAACATAGTTTTGCAACACAATTAAGTAGCCAAATTAGAGTCTTTATTTTAAAGCTGGCGACTGCACAGGGACTATAGTTACCAAACCATGCAGCCCCAAATGAACTCAGGGGTTTGCTTTTAAAGGCAAAAAGAAGCAAGGGATGGTGGTGAACACCCAGCAAAAGCAGATGTACAGAAGTAAAACAGGCTTTTGGTTATCGTTAGAACAATCTAAGGAGAGAGTGCTCAGTGAAGCATTTTACAAAAAGCAAAAGAATGTGCTCGGTTATCTTGACCTTTTACAGAGGTTGTTAAGGCAGCATCCTGAGAGCTTTTCTTGAATCTAGATATCAGGGAACGTTTATGGCCTTTATAGAACTAATATGATGGCTTTATACAAGTCTTTTCATTTACTCATCTGCAAATCTTGCAAAACTCGTTCTATGGTCAGGGATATGGTGTTTCTACATTTCAGTTTCAGGGATACAACATAGCGATTCGACATTCAGATACATTACGAAGTGATCACCGTGATAAGTCTAGCACCTATCTAACACCATAAACAGTTATTATAATACTCTTCACTGTATTCCCTGTGCTGTACATGACCTCTCCATGACTTAGAACTAGAAGTTCATATTTCTTAGTTCCCTTCACTTTTTTCACCAATCCCCTTAACCTCTTCCCTCTGGCAATCATCAATTTGTTCTCTGTGTCTATTTCTGTTTTGTTTTGTTTATTTTGTTCCTTATACCCCACATATAAGTGAAATCATACAGTATTAGTCTTTTTTTTACTTATCTAAGTCCATTCATGCTATAACAAATGGCAAGATTCTTTCTTTTTATGGCTGAGTAATATTCCATGAACATCTAAGTTGCTTCCATATCATAGCTATTGTACATAATGCTCCAATGAATACAGGGATGCTTATATATTTTCAAATTAGTGCTCTCATTATTTTCAGATAAACACTCAGAAGTGGAACTGCTGGGTCGTACGGTAGTCCTGTTTTTAATTTTTCACAGTGGCTGCACCAATTTACAACCCTACCAACAAGGCATAGCCTTGTCAACACTAGCTCTTTGTAGTCTTTTTGGTAATAGCCTTTTTTACATGTGTGAGGTAACATGTCATTGTGGTTTTAATTTGCATATCCTTGGAGATTAATGACGTTGAGCATCTTTTCATGTATCTGTTGGCCATCTGTATGTCTTTTTTTGGAGAAATGCCTATTTAGTCCTCTGTCCATTATTTTATGAGATTTAAAAAAATTTATGTTGAATTATATGAGTCTTTAAATATATTTTGGATGTTAACCCCTGATTGAATATATCATTTGCAAATATCCTATGCCAGGGGTCCCCAAACTTTTTACACAGGGGGCCAGTTCACTGACCCTCAGACCATTGGAGGGCCAGACTATAAAAAAAACTATGAACAAATCCCTATGCACACTGAACATATCTTATTTTAAAGTAAAAAAACAAAATGGGAACAAATACAATATTTAAAATAAAGAACAAGTAAATTTAAATCAACAAACTGACCAGTATTTCAATGGGAACTATGGGCCTGCTTTCGGCTAATGAGATGGTCAATGTGCTCTTCTCACTGACCACCAATGAAAGAGGTGCCCCTTCTGGAAGTGAGGCGGGGGCCGGATAAAGGCCTCAGGGGCCGCATGCGGCCCGCAGGCCGTAGTTTGGGGACCCCTGTCCTATCCCATTTACTAGGTTGCATTTTCTCATGCATTTTGAAATATTGATTGTGTCTCTTAGAAGCTGTGTGAACTTACAGCAGTTACTCAAACTCTCCATGCTCTGTTTCCTCATCTAAATAACTTGTCTAATGTTCGCTTTATTATTGGGGAAGGCAAAGTGGCAGGGATCCATGGGTATGTTTTCTAGTGATTTTTAACTCCTGTTATTTCCAGAGTTGCTAGGTCTTTCTCCAGTTTTTATTTATATTTTTTGACTCTGTTGCTTATGGTTTCCTTTCTTTATTTCTATGTTTGTTTTACCTCCAGGACCGACATTTTATACCCTTCCTAAAGTCACCTTAATAAAAGGAGAAGCTCCTCCCCCATTTGGCATTACGAGAGGCTTCTGAAAAGGTAAGGAAGGCAATTAGCTCATCCTATTTCACTGAAATATATTGTCCACTTAAAAGCAATTAGTAGTTCTGCGGTTCAGGCAAATAGGATATTGATTTTTTTTTCTTTGATCTGAGTAGTTGACATGTTTGTGTTTTATTCTGCATTGTAGGAACTTAAACATGGGGACCCTGTTTTACAAGGAATGCCAGCCCTGTTTCATGTCCAATGAAACATTACACACTCAATAAGAACTCAGCACACATTCATTAATAGTTTTTCTTGTTTTAAAAGGGGGGGTTTCTAAAGTGTTCCCCATATAATGTTGATGGTTTTCAAAAGCAGTATTAAGAGGGATGGTAGGGGACAAGAAGCTGCTCTAAGCCCCCTCCTCTGCTGAACCTTCTCTTTCTGCTTCCCATTACTGAGCTTCTAGAAGGGAAGGATAGGCTTCAGTTTCTGTTACTTTTTATTTCAGTTAGTGGTGTTTGTAATTTATTGCTGGGCCCACTGAATTTTAAAGAGAAAGTTCAAGGAGGACTGGGGCTTACAAATATATTTAAGGGGAAATAACTATCTCCTATTCTGGAAGAGTGAAATTTTTTGCTCCTTAGCGAAGTCTAAGATAGGATGTCGAGAGAGCTTTAAACCTTGCATTTCACTTTCTGGGCCTCAATTTCTTCACCTGTCAACTAGTGATAACAGCACTATCACATGTATGAAGATTAAATGTCTTCATACGCCAGTGATAGTAATTCCTGGCATAAAGCAGGTTAACTCATAGAGTATAAAAGCTATTGCTGTTTTTCTCCTCTAAAAGTTACTTTCTGCAGCCATGGCTGTGTGGGTTCAGGACATAATTGCTTATCTTTTCCTTGGAATCTTCCTGTGAAATATTCCTCATGACGCCATCATTGTTTGCTGTTTGAATACTTGGCCTCTTCAATCACAAACACTTCAATGATGGCTCTCTCCTTGCATCACAAATAAACCAAAACCGGAAGTAAGAAACTAGGTTGAATTAAGATCTAGGAATGCTCTTACTTATTTTGTAAAGCAGGATTGACTTTATTTCAAATCCTGTTTGTTTATTTTCCAAGGTAGGAAACTTCTGGCTCCAGCTTCTTAGATAGGTTTGTATCTTGGTGTTCTTCATTACCAGGGAGAGATTGGTTTAGTTCTTAGCAATAGACTTTAGTTTGTGTTCTCAGTTTATTAGATACCTTAATTTCAGGCTGAATGGTCATCATTTTATCCCAAGTGTATTGGGCACAGTAAGCTAGCTGTTGTTGCAACCCCCAAATCTCAGTGACTTACAGCATGGTAGGCAGACAGACACAAACAGAGCAAGGACTGCAACCAGGTATGGAAGGTCACCAGGGTGGAAAGCCCTGGGCACCTAGCAATGGGCAAACTGGGAAAACAAGGATCTCGCCCCCATTCCTCCCCTAATATATTGCTGGTCTTGTAGTTTCGTCCCTCTGCTGACCTTTCCTCCTCTGGCATGTTGATAGTCATGCGTGTTAGACCCCTTAGCAGGGGGGTGAGGAAGGAGGCTGGAGAATAGCCCTTAAGCATTCATCCCTGGGGATAACATCTAGGTCTCAGTTGTGTTTCAGCTCCAGGCCCAGAAAAGCAGCAAAATCAGACAAGTGATGCCATGGCTGACCTCAGGACCAGCTGCACTGACCAGTGATGCCCCCCCTGGCACTAATCAATCAGTGAGGACCATGACTCTAAAAGGACACACTTGCAGAGCTACTGAATATTCTATTGAGATCTTCCCCTGGGACCTCCCCTAAGATCTCCACCCTTAAAAGCCCTGAAGACAGAGGATGCAGTGTGCTCTTCCTCTTCGGAGCAAGCCTGTGCCTTTCCCTGTCCTCTTCCCCCCCCAGCCCCCTTAGCTGCCATGCATCTCCCAAATTCTAAGGTTCCTAACAAGAGAGCCAGGGGAGCAGTGGGGAGCAGCAGCTCATCGTGGGCTCACCCCATGAGCCTGCCTCCAAGGCCCCCTTTTCTCTGACTTCCCAGGGAGCCAAAGCAGCCCTGCCTAGGCTCTCCTGTTGCTGCTTTTATCATAGGCCCTCGTTTCACTGTACCCAGCTTTATAAAACTTATCAAAATCACTTGGACTCATGTTGTGAAATTTTTCCAGCATGCAGTCAAGAAACCACACATTACTGGTGGCCTTAGGCAGACCTGAAGGGCCAGGTCTCCTGACCAGCAGCAACACCACCACTGGGTGCAGGACAGGAGCAGGGGTTCTGTTGCCAGGCAGTGTCTCTATCATCCACTCAGGCCACGGCGCTCTGCACTGGGTCCTCTGCATCTGATTAGCAGATGCAGGAAGAAAACAGAGTGTGTGTACATGGCAGTCTTTTGGGGCCAGGCCTGGAAGTAGCATATACTGCTCTGCCTATAGTTCCTGGTCCAAAATTTGTCATTTGGCACCAGAGGGAGGCTGGAAATGGAAGCAAGTTGTATACTAAGAAAGACAAAGGAAATGGTGATGAACAACTAGTTAGTTTCTGCCAAAGCAAGCTACTTGGTCCCACCAATTTTTTAAATTACAAAGTGTTTCTCATATACTATACACACACATGTGGAAGATACAAAGGATGATAACACTAGTACCAAGTTTAAGAAATAATATATCATATTCCCAATGCAGCTGAGATCTTCTCTATGCCTTTCCATCTCTGCATCTTGTTGTATATTGCTCTTAAACAAGAATTATTTATTTTTGTGCTTCTTGGTTATTGTATTTTTATGACATATATTTATAACTGAACTTTAATTTTTTTTTTATTTTTGGTCTTTGTAAAAATAGTATCCTATAGCATGTGTTTTTTTATGACAGTTTTTTTTACTCATCTTTATGATTCTGAAATACCTTCATGTTGATGTATATAACTGTAATTGATTTATTTTCAAGGCTCTGTAGTAATCCATTGATTGGATAAACCACAATAGATTTACAGTTTCATGGTCATGGCATTTGTGTTGTTTTCAGTTTGTGTGTATGTGTGTGTGTGTGTGTGTTTACAATCAATAGTGCAATGAATATTCCTGTACATATTTTTTCATACATAGGTATAAATTACTCCAGCATACACCTCTTCCTGCTCTACCAAAACACTGCTCTATTAAAATTTTATACAATAGGATGGATCCTTCAAGGAAAATTTAAATAATTTAGATTTCCATTCACTCTGGCCAGCATGGTGTGAGTGCATGGCTATTGATTGCTAGCTTTATAGAGTGGAAGCTAAGACAGACTAGAACATTCCAACTTTTGAAATCCATTATCCTCTGTTGTTTTCTGAAGAAAAATTACAACATAAATGTATGAAGAAATTGTTGTACTTCTAGTAGCCGTCTTTGTGCAATGCAGCTAGACTGTTTTGGAGATTTCATGTTATACAATTTTCTGAGGTTCAGCATCCTACGTGGCAGAGCTCACTTTCCTCTCCTGCCAACTGACTAAGTCGAGTTTCAACTTCCCAGCCTTATACTTATGACTTAAGATGTAACTCCCCTCGGAAATACAAACACAACCCCCCTGACAATGCATGAGAGATAAGGTTTAAGAAAAGGAAAAATCTTCTCAATTCCAGAACCAGGGCTCTCAAAATGGTGGCCACTGGATGGAAAAAAAATAATGTCCTCAGTGGCATCACCATCACAAATGCCATAGTGACTTTCACAAGCCTTTTCATGATAGAGCCCATCCACACAAGCAGGTGGCAACACCCTCATGTGATGTTGGTCACAGTGATCCCTCAGTGGGATAAATCTATGAGTTTCATGTTAAAATAACACTCCTCTAGCTCAGAAGAAAAACAATATGTTTGATAAGACAAAAAATAGTGAAAAATTAGGAAAACACTCTACTAAATAAGAGCCACAGAGGAAAGAAACCTGTTCTTGTAGCACTGGCTTGGCACCGTGAGCAACCATCAGATAACCGATCTTGCCAATGCAACATAAATCTCTAGTTGCCGTCTCACATGACTCAGAGGTTTGCATATACATACAGTTTGCCTGTGTGGGGAAATCCTTTCAAACCTTACAGACCTGAAATAGTAGAAAAACAACAACAACAGACTGACATTTTAAACTGTGTGTGTTTTAAACTACTTGTTTAAAAATACTTCTGCCTGCAATTTTAAACCACACACATGATAGTGGAGGAATTTATTTTCCACATAGAAAACTGTGTTGTCTCTTTGCTTGTTAAGTTGTAAATATTTAGCCAGACACACTATTTGTACTTCCAGTGTTATTTTTTGCTGATGTTTTATCTTCTCAATTTTACCTATTCACAAATGATGGGAATAAATGACTTAGCCCTCCCAACCCATTTCTCACTGTAAGGGTACTTTAACCTAGTTAGATCTTAAGCATTACAAAAATGTATAGATAAATTTTATTTGGAATAATCAACTGGGTTTAAGAATCAGAAATATGAGATAGCATGCACCCTGACATTTAACTAAATTTTTATTTATTTATTTATTTATTATTTTATTATTTTTTTTGGTATTTTTCTGAAGCTGGAAATGGGGAGGCAGTCAGACAGACTCTGGCATGTGCCCGACCAGGATCCACCCCGCATGCACACCAGGGGGTGATGCTCTGCCCATCCGGGGCTTCGCTCTGTTGCGACCAGAGCCACTCTAGCACCTGGGGTAGAGGCCATGGAGTCATCCCCAGCGCCCAGGCCATCTTTGCTCAAATGGAGCCTTGGCTGCGGGAGGGGAAGAGAGAGACAGAGAGGATGGAGGGGGGGGGGTGAAGCAGATGGGCACTTCTCCTGTGTGCCCTTTGATATGACCTGCAGGGCCAATTTATCCATCAGGCACCAAGCTCAACAATGCTTTTGGAAGTTCAGAAGAATGTTCTAATTGCTTTTACAATCACAAGAAAGAAATTAACTGTTAGGTCCAAAGACAGTGTTTTAGTTTATAATATTAATCTATTTCTCTTTATACTAATATAATCATATAATTAAAAAAACCTCATATATATATATGGGTTTTTTAATATATATATATATATATATATATATATATATATATATATATATATATATATATTTGTTTTATGGCAGAATGTGTCCCTAAAGGCTGTGGTGCCCAGAGCTCAAGGAAGTCACAATGAAGTCCTGGCAGCCAGCACTGTACTAGGAGCTAGAGATGCCACAGTGAGCAAGAGTCGGTCTCTCCATTCACGTGCATGGGTGTGGAGGGAGATGGAAAGAACATAGAAAGTTACATTACAATATAACATGTTCTCCAAGAGCCATATGCCCAGGGAACTATGCAAGACTTGGTTGCAGGGTTGGCGGCATGACTGTGCAAATCAGTGACGGGTGGGAGAGGACGGCCTCATTCTACTATGCCATGTAGCCAGATCACCAGTTTCCACCTATTATCCTTGTAATTGAGGCAGATGATGATCCGTGTGTATCATAGACAGCTATTAAAGTCAGCTACTGGTAGAGATTTAACTTTGATACTCATTGCTTTGAAATATAAGCATCCCATCTGAAAGCATTTTTGAAATAATTGTGAAACGTGTAATAACTGTATGTATAATTTGCTACCTGGTCTGCGTTCTTGATTACTTCCAGGTTCTTCAAACTATCCACATCAATGGTAATCCTAGCATACCATACTGAAGCTGTGGAGACTAGAATAGACATCTCCAAATGATGTCTATTTAAATACCTCCTGGGATTGTGATCTCCTTACCTCTCATCCTGGTCAACAAAGAATAGCTTTGTAGCTTCGTAAGTTCTTTTTGAAATTTATTATCGCAAACAACAAGAACAACAAAAAACCTTCTGCGCATTTGTTCTGCCACAGCAGGCAATGATACAATATATGTCTCATTAGTTTGGGTTGTATTTGATAATATCCAGGTTCCCTTAAAACCTTAAAAGTCTAATTTATTTACCTTCTATTTAATGGAAACAAGTATTCAGCTAAAAACAGGTATGTTATTTAACAAGCAAATAATTAGTGAATATCCACTATTGTGACAGACACTGTACCAGGCACTGGAGTTCCACAAATAAACAACACACAGTCCTTATCCTCAGAGAACTCACAGTTTAGTGGAGAATATGGACAAGAAAAACAGTGAATACCATACTGTTATGCTTACCTTCAGTGGCGGACGGACCCTCCACCCAAAGTTGGGTTCAGTTGTTGAGACTTCTCACACCACATGTATGAGAAGATTTGCTGCTTCTATAATGGAGGTTTCTGAGGCAAGCAGAGCAGGCCTCCCACACAGCTGTGAAATAGTTTGAGAAAACAAGGAAAAAAGACCGGCTCAGGGTTTTATTGTGTTTAGAGGGGGAGACCAGAGTGAGAGTTCCCACACACGACAGGGGCTTTCATGGCTTGAATCTCCTGCCAGCGCCAAAGGAGGAGCATGCAGGCTTTCTTATCAGCCTGTGCAAATGTGGGACACAAAGCAAAGAGGAAGCAGTGAGGCTTAAAAGCTATCCACAGTCAAACACCAAAAAAATGGAGCCAGACTCCTCATTCTAAGTTCAGAGTGATGAGAAGAGCTATATGGGAGGTTTGTAAAGGGTGCTTGCCTCACGTGAGCATTAACCGAGGTTTGGCGTGTTGAAAAAAGTTGTGAAGAAATGTGTTCGTGAATGAATCATGAAGGGTGAGAGGAAGTGTGAGAGGATGCTAACCATGAGATCAACCCAGGCGGAAGGGTATCGCTCTTGAAGCACCAAAGGGTAAAAAAAGCATAGTTCCTAAACCTGGAGTAAACTTAGATAGCTGGGAACATGTAGATGGTAGATGGCTCTGAAGGGTATGTGGTTAGAGCTCCATTCTAAGGATAAAGAAGAATCACCATAGAGTAATATTGTTCAATTTGTGTGCTGCAAGAATTTTTAAAATGTGCAATACCAGACTATCTAGTCAGGGGCACTGCCCTCTTTTCCCTTAGATTGTCAAATTAAAAAAAAAATGGCAACAGCCAATACAACAGCTGTCTGTATAAATGAATCAAAATTGTACTTATTTTTATTGTCATCGGCAACAATATAAATTTTTTGGTGTGCCACAGGATTTTAGTAGTTTATGTGTGCCATGAGATAAAAGAGATTGAAAACCACTGCCACAAAGTATTAGTCAGATCTGCAATTTAAAAGATGCCTATTCTGCCTGACCAGGTGGTGGCGCAGTGGATAGAGCATCAGACTGGGATGCGGAAGGACCCAGGTTCAAGACCCTGAGGTCGCCAGCTTGAGCGTGGGCTCATCTGGCATGAGCAAAGAGCTCACCAGCTTGGACCCAAGGTCGCTGGCTCCAGCAGGGGGTTACTTGGCCTGCTGAAGGCCTACGGTCAAGGCACATGTGAGAAAGCAATCAATGAACAACTAAGAAGTCGCAATGCGCAAAGAGAAACTGATGATTGATGCTTCTCATCTCTCTCCGTTCCTGTCTGTCTGTCCCTATCTCTGCCTCTGTAAAAAAAAAAAAAAAGATGCCTATTCTATTCCAAAAGTTGCCCGTTTTTTAATACAGTGGTCCTTTGTCTATTGCGGGAATTGGGTTCTGGAAACCCTTGTGATAGGTGAAAATCCGCGAAGTAGCAACCTTATATTTATTTTATTATTTACATACATTTTAAGGCTTTATAAACCTTTCCCACAGTCTTATAAACCTTTCCCACACTGTTATTAACCTTTCCCAAACTTATTTTGCTTATTTTACCACAAAAATAATTAAAATAATATATAAATACCTATATACCGCAAAATCCCGCGATAGAGTGAAAAATCCGCGATACAAGGTTAGATATATATATATATATATATAGTTTAAAATCTGTGAAAAGTGAACCACGATATGGTGAGGAATGACTGTGGGAAGGAAAGAAGTAAAAGCCATTAGCAGTGAGAGATATAGGACTTAATTAATTAACTTGCTCTTAGTAATCACAGTCTTGCTTAAAGCAGTCACTCTCAACATAGTCTTAGGTGTTTTGAGTAAGGGCTGTGCAGTGAAGGCGGGGGAAGGGCAGGGGGAGAAAAACCTCTTGATCAGTCTTTTCAAGCTACAGAAATCACTATGCTATCCCAACCCATTTTGATACATCTCCCAGGGGAAGGAATTATCTGTGGTTAAAAACAAACAAACAAACAACAAAAACTGTCTGAGTGATTTGGGTATAAATCATTTTCTGCCTAGTAGAGAATTACTGGGCTAGCAAAGCAAAGTTCTAAGAGTGAATTTCAGGCTTGGGTCCAAGTGTTAAGACCACAGACTTTGCCCACTAGGCTGAATGAGAGGGTAGTAGGTGAGGGGTAGCGTAATGTTTTTCTGGAGCATTGGACTCACAGAAAAGCGGGCTCCAGTGTGGTTGTACGAGGAATAGATGACCTAGCTCTAATGCTTTAGAGAGGTTAAGTTTTGTGGGAGAGGACAGAAAATGGCAGCCTGACCAGGCGGTGGGGTATGTTCGAAACCCTGAGGTCTCCAGCTTGAGCGTGGGCCCGCCAGCTTGAGCACTGATCATAGATATTACTCCATGATCACTGGCTTGAGCCCAAATGTCACTAGCTGGAAGCCCAAGGTTGCTGGCTTGAGCAAGGTTGTCACAGGCTCAGTTGGAGCACCCCAGTCAAGGCACATATGAGAAAGCAATTAATGAACATCTAAGGTGCCGCAACTATGAGTTGATTCTTCTTGTTTCTCTCCCTTCCTATCTGTCCCCCCCCTCCCTTTCCAAAAAAAAAAAAAAATGAAGGAGGAGGAGGAGGAGGAGGAGGAGGAGGAGGTAAAGAAGAAGAAGAGGAAGGAAAGGGCAGTAGCCAGAAAGAGCTGACATTGCCAGGAGAAGCTGAATCTTGAAGGAAAGCCAGGTTCCTGATGTGCCCATCGCACTGGACTGCTTTCCTCTTATTGGTGACAAGAGAACTAAGAATCCACCTTCAGGACATTTGAGTATGGAAGACAAATACTGATCAGATATTTGTGATATGCAGTCAGTTTTCTAAGAAGACTTCCTGGTAACGTCTCAGTCAGTGGCTTTTGTCTTCCTGTCCCTGTTTCAGGTAGATCTCCTGGTAATCCTTGTGTGACACTAGAATCAACTACTGTCAAACCATGCTCTGTGCTGCTGGAGGCAAAAGAAAGGGGTCATAAAAGTTGGAATTGGTCTGCTGAGCAAAGGCTCCTGACTTTTTTTTAAAGCAAGAGGCTAGGAGTTGGGGGAGGAGGAATTTGATTAAAGAAAGAAAACCTGTGACCAAGGCAACCAGAAGGCCCCCAAAAGCCTGTGGGAGCTTGGGGGAGAAGGATGAAGAAGTCTTGTAGATTTGTGACATCAAGACATTAATGTTTTTAATTAAGGTTCCTAGGTGACCCTTAGGCAATTAACTCATGGTCCAGTTGTCCTATTATGTAGCATCAGCTGATTCTTCCCTTGTGCATTCTCTTCTTTTTTCCTGACTAACCTACTAACTTTGAGAAGTAGTTATGAGCTGCTACATTTAGCACTAATTTACTCCTATGCTTAATTCACTTCTTTCTTTTTTGTAGCTGAATGTAAAAAAGGAGGAAGTTATTTCAATCAAGGTTTGATCCTTTGGAGAGACGAGAGGTTAATTGAAAAACATGGAGCATGGCATTTCTAAAACCAAGGCTAGTAGCCTAATAAAGTAATTCTGACCATATGGATGACTCCACTTTTCATTTTCATTGCCAAGTGCACCCAAGATCAATGCCTATGCAAGTGATTATATGAAAATAGTTATAAAAGTACTATTTTAGCAAATTAAAATTTCAAGAGCATAATTACAAATATATGCCTTAATAATAGTAGGCATTTTTAAGATTGCACGAATTTAAGAACAAGGAATATTGACAATTTGTAGTTAATTCTACAGGTCAAGATCAAACAAATTCTGAATGAAAATACAAGTAGAGAGAAAAATAGGTAGGGAAGTATTTAATAACATGGCATTTAAGCAGAAGAAAACATCTTTTGTAACTGAACAGGCTGTTTAACATTGTTCTTAAAATGTTCCATATTGTACTCTCCCATTCCAATCCAGTAGTATTTAAATTTTTACTCACTAATTAGTATGTAGGAGATTGGTTCATTAGGAGATACATACATATTTCCTATGATTTATCAGGGTCAGCCTGTTTCATTAATAAAATTGAGTACTCTGACTATGGCCAGCACAAAAGATATTCAGAATTCACAGAAAATAAATACTTATTGGCTAGGACTGTCAAGAAGCCTATAGTCACTTTGACTATAGTCTGGATTTACAATGTCAGAGACTAAATTTCTAAGAGTTAAGTTTTCCAGAGGACATGATCCTTAGGCACAGTGGCAATGTTTAGGATTAGAGGAAATCTGTAGCCATCTACTGTTGCTCTCTCCAGGATTTCTAGGGAATGGCTTCCAGGTACCATATTTCCCCACGTATAAGATGCTCCCATGTATAAAACACACCTTAATTTTGGGGCCTGAATTTAGAAAAAACATGTATTACATAAAGTTATTGAACTCAAGTTTTATTAATCATAAATTCATACAACTTCTTATCACTGTCAAAACACTCATCCATTAGCTTGTCCTCATCTGTGTTTGATGATGAATCATTATCTTCAACAATAAGCACAGGCCCTGACTGGTTGTCTCAGTGGTAAAGCATTGGCCTGGCATGTGGCAGTTCCAGGTTCGATTTCTGGCCAGGGCACACAGGAGAAGCACCCATCTGCTTCTCCACCCTTCCCCCTCTTCTTTCTCTTCCTCTCTCTTCCCCTCCCACAGCCAAGGCTCCATTGGAGCAAAGTTGGTCCAGGTGCTGAGGATGGCTTCATGGCCTCTGCCTCAGGCACTAGAATGGCTCTGATTGCAGTGGAGTAATGCCCCAGAGGGGCCAAGCATCGGCCCCTGGTGGGCATGCTGTGTGGATCCCGGTCAGTCGCATGCAGGAGTCTGTCTGCCTGCCTTACCCTGCTTCTCACTTCAGAAAAATACAAAAAAATAAAAAACCAAACTGTAAAGCCAGCAGTCACGGCCAGGGCCACCATCACAGCAGCCCAGCCCATGCAGGTTCGCATTGGATTCGGACAGTCGGTAAAGAAACAATGGAGACACAAACTGGTGGGCCATAGTCTTTAATCCTAGCTTGCACCCGGTGGGCAAGTAAAAATACACACTGGCCTCCAAAACCCACTCACATTCAGTGCTCACAAAGCCACTGACTTATCCGAGTTTCCTAGAATCAAAGGTTTCCAGCTCACCAGCCTTATCCTCCTCAGTTCCCCATCTCCTTCCTTATCCCAGATACAAACTCTACACAAACTGGCCTCTCACTCAATACTCTGCCATCTTGGCTGCTTCTCCTGGCCTACTCCACGTGGCCTCCTTCTGCTCTCTGCTCTGTTCTCTCCTTTAATGATAATCTCAGGAACCAAGAGCGCAAGCTCCCGCTCTGTCCCCATTTTATAGTGTAGAAATCCAAACCCTTAATCCAATATACAAAATAGGGAAGTCTCTAATACAAAGTCACTTTCTGAGGCATGATTGGATTGTACTACCCCACATCAAAAAGGGTAGGAAAGGCTTAATCCCAAAATCAAACCCCAGGCTACAAGGATTCTGCCTGCCTTTAGCCCACCCCAACACACATTAATATCACCTGGGCGACGGCCTCCTCGTGTTATCTTTAACAAAGTGAGCATAATACATTTTATCTGCCCAACAATCCACCCCTATGCTTACTTTACTACCCACCAATTTACATCACCAGCATCCCCGTGCAAGGAAATTAGGCACATTACACAAATTACAACAGCATAAATCATACAGTTTCAACAAACACAAAGGTACACTTCACCAGTCTCTGAGCACTTAGCTCAAAGCGCAAAATGTCCTCGGCCTTCTTCCTAGCCATGGGAAAAGCTTCCCCGGGGTAGGGGAGTGCTTCCAGCAAAGCCGCCCCCCACCCCCATCAGAGTATTTCACATTGTCCAAAATCCGTAATCCGTGTAAGTCCATCCAACAAAGGAGTCAGTGCCCACTCCGGTCGTAGTCCAGGAAATCAGTCCACGCACATGGGGCGTCAGCCACCCCCCTCATTCCTGCCATCCTGGCAGGTCTTACACTGTCCCAAAGAGGAGCACGTGGCAATGGCAGTCAGCATTTCCATCTCTGCTCCGGAAAGCATGTCCAGCCCTATGTCCCAAAATCGCAGACCTACCAGGGCCGTAGTAGGTGATCCTTCCAGCTGGGCTCTCAATTTATGGAGACTGCGGATTGCAACTCCAGCCCGATTCTCCTCATCCTCCAAAGAGGAACTGAAAACACCAGCTCCGGCTGCCGGGCTCGAGCCTCCATCTGCTGCCGCCTTCTGCTCCGCAGACCTTGCAGCTCCGGACTTGGCTTCAGCCTCAGCCTCGGCCATGGCCATAGCCCCGGCCCCAGCCTCCTGCCACTGCTGGCTCTCTACAGCATCCAGGGCAAGCTGCAACTCATGAACCTCTGAATCCTCCTCCAGCGTTTGCTCCATTTCCAGGCGAATCTCGCAAACCTGATCGGCCTCCTCCTCCAGCGCTTCCTCCAGCTCCAGGGTCAGGATCGGTTTCTCCTGCGTTTGCTCCAGCTCCTTCCACTGCTTGGTTTGCAGGTCCTGGGCAGCCTCTTCCACAGAGCTCTCGGTTTCCTCACGCATGGCTGTAAAAGTCAGCCAGCCTACGATCCCCAAAAGGACAGCCATGGGGAACCCTAACACTAGCCAGTCCTCTACTCCACCACTCAAAGGCTCCTTGCCGATCTGTATCGAATCCTGCCACAGACTACGCCAAATGTAGAGCCAGCAGCCACGGCCAGGGCCACCATCACAGCAGCCCAGCCCATGCAGGTTCGCATTGGATTCGGACAGTCGGTAAAGAAACAATGGAGACACAAACTGGTGGGCCATAGTCTTTAATCCTAACTTGCACCCGGCGGGCAAGTAAAACATACACTGGCCTCCAAAACCCACTCACATTCAGTGCTCACAAAGCCACTGACTTATCCGAGTTTCCTAGAATCAAAGGTTTCCAGCTCACCAGCCTTATCCTCCTCAGTTCCCCATCTCCTTCCTTATCCCAGATACAAACTCTACACAAACTGGCCTCTCACTCAACACTCTGCCATCTTGGCTGCTTCTCCTGGCCTACTCCACGTGGCCTCCTTCTGCTCTCTGCTCTGCTCTCTCCTCTAATGATAATCCCAGGAACCAAGAGCGCAAGCTCCCGCTCTGTCCCCACTTTATAGTGTAGAAATCCAAACTCTTAATCCAATATACAAAATAGGGAAGTCTCTAATACAAAGTCACTTTCTGAGGCATGATTGGATTGTACCACCCCACATCAAAAAGGGTAGGAAAGGCTTAATCCCAAAATCAAACCCCAGGCTACAAGGATTCTGCCTGCCTTTAGACCACCCCAACACACATTAATATCACCTGGGCGACGGCCTCCTCGTGTTATCTTTAACAAAGTGAGCATAACACATTTTATCTGCCCAACACAAACAAACAAAAAAAATGAGCACAATAGCAAGTGCAAAAAAGCAGGAAATACAAATAAAAAAATTACAACCACTGTATAAGATGCACCCAGTTTTTAAACCCCAAAATGTTTGGGAAAGGGTGCGTCTTATACATGGGGAAATACGGTAAATTCCCGAAGATAGGTCACTTCACAGCTCTTTGATTCTTGTCAACTACAGGGCAAAATGGGAAGGAGAGGCGAAAAACGGTTCTGTTTGGTGAGAAGTAGCCTGTTTTTCATGATATCGCTCCATCTATTTTGAATACTTTTCCAGGAACAGTGGTGGATTTGCATACAGGTATTCACCCTCCTTTCATGACTTCCCTGTTGCTAACAGGGATGAGGAGTTAGCTTTTCTAAGCGTTGCCAAGGCCACATGTTGCCACATCTGAGAGTGGAACCCTGAAGCAATCCAGACCTCTTTAGGGATTCTTTGCCTAATCAGCACCTGAGTGTAATCTATCCCTCCATGAGGTCTCTTCCTTGATAGAAAAGCTTAGTGAAGTGCCCACTACTTTTCATTGTTAAATTTATACACCAGATTTAAAATTACTTTATCCAAGAAAAAAATTGACTTGGAATCCCAGAACTGAATCTGAAGAGAAGCCAGGTCCTTGTGAACAACCATAATTGGGCTCTAGTGGAACTAAAGTTTAACAAAGTGTGACCACAGACCCCCCAATAATTCCTAAACTATTCATGCTAGAGGGACCTCAGGGGCTTCTCAGAATGATCTGATTAGTTATTTTGATTATACCAAATCAAAAGACAGCAAAGCCCCAGTTTTTGAAATTCAGATATCTGAAATATGGTTAATAGAATTATAGAAATAATAAAGGCAATGCTATTTAGTGAAAATATATATATTATTAAGCCTCTGTAAGAAGGATTATTGTTAATCATAATGAAATATATTGCATTTTGACCTGTAGCCTGAATAGGGTTTTTTCTTTTATTTTGTTAATTTTGATATGTTTATGTTACTAAATAAAAGCTCGCCCTGGCCGGTTGGCTCAGTGGTAGAGCGTTGGCCTGGCGTGTAGAAGTCCCGGGTTTGATTCCCGGCCAGGGCACACAGGAGAAGCACCCATCTGCTTCTCTACCCCTCCCCCTTTCCTTTCTCTCTGTCTCTCTCTTCCCCTCCCGCAGCTGAGGCTCCATTGAAGCAGAGATAGCCCGGGCGCTGGGGATGGCTCCTTGGCCTCTGCCCCAGGTGGTTGAGTGGCTCTGGTTGCAACAGAGTGACGCCCCAGAGGGGCAGAGCGTCGCCCCTGGTGGGCGTGCCGGGTGGATCCCGGTCGAGCACATGCGGGAGTCTGTCTGACTGTCTCTCCCCGTTTCCAGCTTCAGAGAATAAAATAGAAAAAAAAAATAAAAAAAAATAAAATAAAAGCTCAATTAATATTTACTCAATTAAATAAATAGTGCACACCTGGTAATAAATATAAGGAGCTTTGGGCACATTTTCTGAATAGTTAAATCAGTATTCTTTGGTAGGTTATCTTTTTTAGCCTTGCCATTTCCTTTTCCTATTTTAACCTTTCCTCTGTTTTCACTCAAAACACCATTCCTTTCAGTATTTGAAGTGTGAATACTGAGAATCCCTAGCTCAGGTATCTTCAAGTCAAGAAGAATCTTTTCTCCAAAAGTTCTGCTTATACAGTAGCATTACTAAACTTTTTGCTGTTTCCGTAATAAACACTGTGCAGCTTTATTTCTACTGATCGTTGTTTAAGGGAAGGAACTGCAACATCTGATATCTTGAGTCTAATCCATCAGGCTGCGGTTGGCATTTTATTTCTGCTTCAGGCCATAGCGGCTGTGAGAGAGGATGCTAGTCCTTCCTCAGTTTCCCAAAGATAGAATCTCTCTGAGATCAGTTTCGATAAAGAAGAAACAAGTAAGGCCTGACCAGTGGTGGCTCAGTGGATAAAGCGTGGACCTGGAATGCTGAGGTCGCCAGTTCGAAACCCTAGACTTGCCTGGTCAAGGCACATATGGGAGTTGATGCTTTCTGCTCCTCCCCGCTCCTCTCTCTCTCTCTCTCTCTCTCTCTCTCTCTAAAATGAATAAATAAAATCTTTAAAAAAAAAAGAAAAGAAACATGTAGTATTAATGTAAACTTGCCAACCAGAGGCTAACACTTTCGGTGGTTAAACAAAATATACAGATTATGGTTTTTGATATCAGTTACCATAAATTAGATTTCATTCTTCTGAAGATGGATATAATTTAATATTTGCCACTGAATCCTGAAAATGAGATTATTTGATAATAAAATCACATATAGTCTTTAAACAATTTTTTATTAATTGAATTTATTAGAATGACATTGGCTCACTGAACCATAGAGGTTTCAAGTGTACAACTCAATATAACACCATCTGCACACTGCATCGTGCACCCTCTGCCCCAGGCAAAGCCTCCTCTGTCCCCATTTCTGCCTCTTCTCCCACCTCTACCCTGCCCCCACCCCCTTTCCCTCTGGCTGTTTCCAATCTGGTGTCTGTGTCTCTGTGTTATGTATTTTGGCCGAGACCATACTGGTCCTATCTTTTCAATCTTCTCCAAAAGTGGAGAAAGAAAGGAGGCATGCAACAGCATTTTATTATGCTTATGTATCTTATGGGTCAGGAATTCAGTTTGTACACAGAAGATAGCTTATTTCTGCTTCACCATGCCTCAGTGTGGGGCAAGTAAGTTTGCAAATATGATGTTTATCAGGGGTAGTCAATCTTTTTATACCTACCGCCCACTTTTGTATCTCTGTTAGTAGTAAAATTTTCTAACCGCCCACCGGTTCCACAGTAATGGTGATTTATAAAGTAGGGAAGTAACTTTACTTTATAAAATTTATAAAGCAGAGTTACAGTAAGTTAAAGCATATAGTAATAATTACTTACCACGTACTTTATGTCAGATTTTTGCTAAGTTTGGCAAAATAAATCTTTATAAAACAACTTACTATAGTTAAATCTATCTTTGTATTTATACAAAGATACCACCCACTATGAAAGCTGGAACATCCACTAGTGGGCGGTAGGGACCAGGTTGATTACCACTGATGTATATGTTTGCTCGCTTACAGTTTGCATGGGTGTGGGGGACAGGCTGTAAGCAGGCAGGATGCTTATAGCCTAAGGCTTAGTTTTAAGACTAAGCCTTTTCCACCCTTTTAATACTAAGATCTTCTCAACACTAAGCTTTTCCCAACACCCTTGACTGTTGTATGATGTGGGGTGGTGCACTCTTATGAGGAATCCCATTATGCCTCAGATAAGTGGCTTTGTATCAGAGACTTCCTTTATTTGTATACTGGCTTAAAGGGTTTAATTTCTACACTATAATATAAGGGAGACCAGGGGCTCTCTCTCTCTCTCTCTCTCTCTCTCTCTCTCTCTCTCTCTCTGTTCCTGAAATTAGCATTGCATAGGAGAGGCAGTCAAGATGACGGAGTGCTGAAGGAGAAGTCAGTTTGTGCAGAGAGAAGGAGATGGGGAACAGAGGTGAATAAGGCTGGTGAGCTAGAAACCTTTGATTCTAGGAAACTCGGATGAGTCAGTAGCTTTGGGAGCCTTGAGTGGAAAGGGAAATATTTTCCCATTCTGTGTATTTCTCGCCCGCCAGGTGTGAGCTAGGATTAAAGGTAATGGCCCACCAGTTCTTGGCTCTGTTGTTTCATTACCGTCTGTCCGAATCAAATGCCAACCTGCATGGGCCAGGTGGCTGTGTTGGTGGCCGCGGCTACTGGCCATACACTCAGTTAAGGAAGATTTGGCATAAATCAAACCACTAGAGGCCACAGTCTTTTGAAGGCTTCTTCACTCATGTCTGGCACCTGGGCTGAGATAACTTCAAGGTTTGGCTCAGATTGGTCTAATGACCAGGGCTCTGACATATGGGCTTTCCATGTGACTTGAGCTTACTCACAGCATGATGACCACTGGATAGGTAGACTTCTGACATGCTGACTCTGGGTTTGTAAGTGCGCATCTTAACAACAACAACAAAAAAAAAAATGGCGAAAGCTGCATGGTCTTTTATAACGTAACCTAAGAAATTTCATAGTGTCACCACTGCTATTCTCTATTGATCTACCCAGATTAAAAGAGAGAAGAATGGCCCTCATTGGTTGATGGATGGTATGTCGAATATTATGGCCATGCTTTCAAACAGCTCCAGAAAATTGCCTTTTCTCAGAAACAGCCTTATTCAGGCATTTTGGAGAAGGGATATATTGGTTATTCCTTGTTTCTTCAGTGACTCTATTTCCATGCAGTTCTTCTATCTCAAACTGTTAAGAACACTTCAAATAAGTGAGATAAGGCAAAGAACTTAATTTTGCTGAGTCCTAACCAATTATATGTGTCATTTACCCACTAAACTCATATCAGCATGAACTATACCTGAGCCATTCTGGAACTAAACCCTTTGGGAATCGGTTGGGCAAATAAGTTTGTAAAACGTGTTTTTTAGTTTTGCTTGCTTATATTTTGCATTGGCCTGGGCAGCGCCATGTGTATTAGTCTGTGAAAGGTTGTGGTGCTTGCCCTCAGGTTGGCAGATTGCAAATTACAGAATACCTTCCTCCTTGGGAAGGGCCATAGTATTGCTAATGTTTGCTGGAGAAGGGGTTTTGTTCCCAGCCTGGGTTTTGCCTGAAGAGAAGCAGTACAGATGTGGAACTAGAGCTGAGGGACTTTGGGAGCTCCACTGAGGCTGGTGGGGGCCTTTGATTCCAGGATGAACCAGAGAAGAGTTTTCTGGGTTGTGAAACTGGAGAATGTGTTAGGCTTTGGGAGATCTGAATGAGCTCATCCGCTGGTACGACACTTTAACAAACAGAATCGCCCACCATTTTTTGGCTCCACCATTTCTTTATCATCGGCCCCAATCCAATGTGAACCTGCATGGCCATGATGGCGGCAGACACTGGCTATGCAGAATCCTTCTCTCCAGAATCATAGAGATTTTAGAGAGGACTTGACTTGGTTGGCTCAGTCTCCTCATAGACTATCTATCCCCAACCTGCTAAATATGTGTGTCCACCTCTTTAAAGAAAGTCTCTCAGAATTGTTAGAATAATAGAATAAATTGGGCTCTAGAAGATGAAAGACATTTCAAACTTATGCTTCTGTGATATTGATTAACTTTAGAATAAAAGATTTTTGAATAACTGAAGTGTCAAATGCTTGATGAGAAGGTGTGGAATCTTTCAAGGAAGGAGATAGCATCTCTGTCCTTCAGTGAATTTACCTTCATATGAACACTGCCTGGGGGGCAGTATTAGAGCTGCTTTATAATCTGAAGCCCTTGAATGAAACCACACTCTTCCTTTGGAAGTCTACGTAGCTGTTTCTATGGAGTAGTCCTATTGTTGGGCAGATAAAATATATTATGCTCACTTTGTTAAAGATGGCGCTGCCCATGTGGAAGCCTGTCACCCAGGTGGTAATATTAGTTGCCCTTCTTGCTTGGGATGGGCGTGATTATATTAATGTGTGTTGGGGGAGAAAGAGAAAAGGAAGAGAAATCACGTTGTTCTGGGGAATAGTGATTACGTTCTAGGAGGAGCCCAGGCTGGAGGAGAGCAGAGAACAGCCACGTGGAGGATAGGAGAAGCAGCCAAGATGGCAGAGTGCTGAAGGAGAAGTCAGTTTGCGCAGAGTTTGTGCAGAGAAGGAGATGGGGAACAGAGGTGAATAAGGCTGGTGAGGTAGAAAACTTTGATTCTAGGAAACTCGGGTAAGTCAGTGGCTTTGGCAGCCCTGAATGGAAAGGGAAGTGTTTTGCCACTGTGTGTATTCCTTGCCCACCGGGTGCAAGCTAGGATAAAGATGATGGCTCACTAGTTTTTGGCTTCGTTGTTTCATTACTGTCTGTCAGAATCAAGTGCGAACCTGCATGGACCAGGCGGCTGTGATGGTGGCCATTGCTACTGGTTTTACACCTACTATCCTGTTTTACTCTATGAAATTTGGGTAATTTTAGTAATTGTTTAATGAGCCCAGGGCCTAAGCCAAAAGGTGTGCATGTGCACTTTCAAAATTGCCATAAGAAATTGTAAAGGAGACCCCATTTTATTTATCCCTTTTCCCACTTGATACATTTTTTAAAAATTGAATTTATTGGGGTAAAGCTGGTTGTATGACCAGTAGCCATGGCCACCATCACAGCTTCCTGCCCATGCAGGTTCGCATTTGATTCAAACAGATGGTAATGAAACAATGGTGCCAAGAACTGGTGGGCCATTAGCTTAAATCCTAGCTTGCACCCAGTGGGCAAGAAATACACGCAGTGGTAAAATACTTCCCTTTCCATTCAGGGCTCCCGAAGCCACTGACTCATCCGAGTTTCCTAGAATCAAAGGTTTCTAGCTCACTAGCCTTATTCACCTCTGTTCTCCATCTCCTTCTCTCTGCACAAACTGGCTTCTCCTTCGGCACTCCATCATCTTGGCGTCCTCTCCGCTTCTCCACGTGGCCTTTCTCTGCTCTCTTTGCATGGGCTCCTCTGCCCCATTTTATAGTGTAGAAATTAAAACCTTTAATCCAATTACAGACAAAGAAGTCTCTGATACAAAGTCACTTAGGGTGGAAAAGGCTTAGTCTTTTTTTTTTTTTTTGTATTTTTCTGAAGCTGGAAACGGGGAGGCAGTCAGACAGACTCCCGCATGCGCCCGACTGGGATCCACCCGGCACGCCCACCAGGGGGAGATGCTCTGCCGATCCGGGGCGTCGCTCTGTCTTGACCAGAGCCACTCTAGCGCCTGGGGCAGAGGCCAAGGAGCCATCCCCAGCGCCTGGGTCATCTTTTGCTCCAATGGAGCCTTGGCTGCGGGAGGGGAAGAGAGAGACAGAGAGGAAGGAGAGGAGGAGGGGTGGAGAAGCAGATGGGCACCTCTCCTGTGTGCCCTGGCCGGGAATCGAACCTGGGACTTCCGCATGCCAGGCCGATGCTCTACCACTGAGCCAACCGGCCAGGGCCGGGAAAGGCTTAGTCTTAAAACAGCCTTAGGCTATAACCACCCTGCCTGCTTACAGCCTGTGCCCCACACCCAATGCAAAGTATAAGCAAGCAAACATATATATCATATTTACAAACTTATTTTACCAACATTCCTCCCTTTTTGCTCACTTACAACCTAAAGTACAGGTATTCCTGTACAAGGAAATTAGGCACATTACACAATTTACAACAACATGACAAATCATACAATTTCAACAGTTATTAAGGTACACTTCACCAGTCTCTGAGCACTTTGCCAAAAGCACAATATGTCCTTGGCCTTCTTTCTAGCCATGGGGAAAGGTTCCCGGGACAGGGGGGAGGGCCTCCAGCAAAGCCACCCCCCCCCACCCTCATCAGGGTATTGCACATTGTCCAAAATTCGTAAGTCCATCCGACAGAGGAGCTGGTTCCCACTCAGGTCATAGTCCAGGAATCAGTCCACTCACATGGGCCCTCAGCCACCTCCCTCATCACTGCCATCCTGGCAGGTCTTACACTGTCCCAAGTAGGAGCAAGTGGCAATGGCAGTCAGCATTTCGATCTCTGCTCCAGAGAACCTGATGGCATTCACCCCTATGTCCCAAAATCGCAGACCTACCAGGGGCATAGTAGATACTCCTTGCTGCTGGGCTCTCACCTTCTGGAGATTGCAGATCACAACTCCAGACCAATTCTCCTCATCCTCCAAAGAGGAACTGAAAACACCAGCTCCCACCACTGGGGCTCGAGTCCTGGGCCGCTGCTGCCTTCTGCTCTGTGGGCCTTGCAGCCCCAGCTCCGGCCTCAGCCCTGGCCTCCCGCTGCTGCTGGCTCTCCACAACGTCCAGGGCAATCTGCAACTCACAAACCTGTGATTCCTTCTCTAGCAGCTGCTCCATTTCCAAGTGAATCTCATGAACCTGGTTGGCCTCCTTCTCCGGTGCTTGCTCCAGCTCCAGGGTCCGTATCTTTTTCTCCCACATTTGTTCCAGCTCCTTCCACTGCTCGGTTTGCAGGTCCTGGGAAGCCTCTTCTACAGAGCTCTCGGTTTCCTCACTCATGGCTGCAAAAGTCAGTCAACCTATGGTCCCCAAAAGGACAGCCATGGGGAACCATAACAGCAGCCAGTCCTCTACTCCACTGCTCGAAGGTGGTGGTGGCTCCATACTCATCTGTATCGAATCCTGCCACAGACTACGCCAAATGTGAAGCCAGTAGCCACAGCCACCATTACAGCTACCTGGCCTGTGCAGGTTCGCATTTGATTCGAACAGACGGTAATGAAACAATGAAGCCAAGAACTGGTGGGCCATCATCTTTATCCTAGCATGCACCCGGCGGGCAAGAAATATACACAGTGGGAAAATACTTCCCTTTTCATTCAGGGCTCCCAAAGCCACTGACTTATCCAAGTTTCCTCGAATCAAAGGTTTCTAGCTCACCACCCTTATTCACCTCTGTTCCCCATCTCCTTCTCTCTGCACAAACTGGCTTCTCCTTCAGCACTCTGCCATCTTGGCTGCTTCTCCTCTCCTCCATGTGGCCTTTCTTTGCTTTCTAGCATGGGCTCCTCTGCCCCATTTTATAGTTTATAAATCAAAACTTTAATCCAATATACAAACAAGGAAGTCTCTGATACAAAGTCACTAAGAGTGGGAAAGGCTTAGTCTTAAAATTAAGCCTTAAGCTATAACTACCCTGCCTGCTTACAGCCTGTGCCTCACACCCAATGCAAACTATAAGCAAGCAAACATATATATCATATTTACAAACTTATTTGACCAACACTGGTTAACATAATTATAGAAGTTTCAGGTGCACAATTCTACAACCCATCACTTGTCAAGGTTTCGTTCTTCATCATTTTTAATACATTTTTGTTTTGAGTCTTTTTTTTTTTCTCCTCATTTGCCTTGGAAAGAGTTCCAGGTTTGCTATAACTGGGCCTGCTGAATGTACTTGTGTGTACATTCTGTACACTTTTAATCTAAAGACTTCTGTCACTATCATGAAGGTAAAGTGAATAAAACCTTACACATCACTGTGGTTCACACGCAGGACTAGCCCACAAAGGTGTCACTGGGGACCAAGGCAGGTCCAAGACTCTTTTTGCCAAGTTGTTGTCACTGCTTCCAATCCCTTTGGAATAAAGCCCAGGAGGATAGGTTAGTTTGGGTCCTGACTGGTTATCAGAAAAGCCCCAACACCAAAGACTCCAACTCTGATATTCACAGTCCTCACTGTTGAGTCAAAACAAAAGAGACTGCTCCTATTCTGGTAATCTGAGCTCTGCCCAGGTCACCATCTTGCCTGGCTGGTTTTGTTGATGACAGCATAATGTGACACAGATTCCAAAGGCAGGACCTTCTTTAGGACTAGGGAGTGGTAGATTATATAACCAACCTGAGATAGTGTCAGGTTTATCAGTGGCTGATAACTAACAACTTGCAGCTACTTGTCTTTGCCAAGAACTTCCTAAGAGATCTTGTTTTTCTTTGTAAGACACAGTAATATGATTCTAAATTCTACACAGTCAAATGAACACATTGTTTATTAAGATTTATTTTCCATGTAAAATCTATAGTTCAACTAAAAATACATTCTTTAGCAATCTCTTTTCCAACTATGCATTAACTTTTTGTCAAGGCTGATAGATGGTGTAGAAAACAGTATGTGTAATAACATTCCTAGAATGCTGGGAATCATCCGATAAAGAGATTTTCACACTGGTAAATTAGCAAGCAGAATTCCAATTCTAAGTAATGTAACAGCGTGTTCAGGCAAAAGAAGACAAAATGCTCAATATATAGACAGCAAAAGTAAAAATTACCTTTCAATAGTAGTGGAGTTGTTTATTTGTGATACAGGGAGACATCAACCTAGCAATCGATACTCAGGATTGAGAGTATTTAGTTCTGTGATACCCTCTGGAAAGAATCTGGGTTTTAGGTTGTGTCTAAGAGGGAGCAGTCATTAAAAATAGTTCCTATTGCTTACTCCACCTCAG
Organism: Saccopteryx leptura; assembly: GCF_036850995.1. Taxonomy (NCBI): domain Eukaryota; kingdom Metazoa; phylum Chordata; class Mammalia; order Chiroptera; family Emballonuridae; genus Saccopteryx; species Saccopteryx leptura. The sequence goes on along the minus strand of NC_089506.1, from coordinate 69,634,534 downwards.
TCCACTTGTCTGTGTTATGGCTTAAAATTGTTGGCCCTGGCCAGTTGGCTGAATGGTAGAGTGTCAGTACGGCATGTGGATATCCTGGGTTTGACTTCTACTTAAGGCACTTGGGGGGAAGCACCCATTTGCTTCTCCACTGTTGGGCAGATAAAATGTATTATGCTCACTTTGTTAAAGATTATGCTGCCCACGAGGAGGCCATCGCCCAGGTGATATTAATGTGTGTTGGGGTGGGCTAAAGGCAGGCAGAATCCTTGTAGCCTGGGGCTTGGTTTTGGGATTAAGACTTTCCTACCCTTTTTTGATGTGGGGTGGTACAATCCAATCATGCCTCAGAGAAGTGACTTTGTATTAGAGACTTCCCTATTTTGTATATTGGATTAAAGGTTATGAATCTACACTATAAAATGGGGGCAGAACAGGAGCTTGCTCTCTCGGTTCCTGAGATTAACATTAGAGGAGACAGCAGAGAGCAAAGAAAGACCACGTGGAGGAGGCCAGGAGAAGCAGCCAAGATGGCGGAGTGTTGAGTGATAGGCCAGTTTGTGCAGAGTTTGTGCAAGGAGAAGGAAGGAGATGGCAAACAGAGGTGAATAAGTCTGGTGAGCTAGAAACCTTTGATTTTAGGAAACTCAGATAAGTCAGTAGCTTTGTGAGCACTGAACGAGTGGGTTTTGGAGCCCAGTGTGTGTTTTTACTTGCCCACCGGGTGCAAGCTAGGATTGAAGATGATGGCCCACCAGTTTTTGGTTCCGTTGTTTCTTTACTGACTGTCCGAATCCAATGCCAACCTGCATGGGCCAGGCAGCTGTGATGGTAGCCCTGGCCACTTTACACCATGCTAGAGAGCAAAAAAAGGCCACAGGGAGGAGAGGAGAAGAAGCCAAGATGGTGGAGTGCTGAAGGAGAAGCTAGTTTGTGCAGAGAGAAGGAGATGGGGAACAGAAGTGAATAAGGCTAGTGATTTATAAACCTTTGATCCTAGGAAAACTCGAATAAGTCAGTGGCTTTGGGAACCCTGAATAGAAAGGGCAGTTGTTGGGCAGATAAAATGTATTATGCTCACTTTGTTAAAGATGATGCTTCCCACGTGGAGGCCGTTGCCCAGGTGATATTAATGTGTGTTGGGGGCTGGCTGTGGGCAGGCAGAATCCTTGTAGCCTGGGGCTTGTTTTTGGGATTAAGCCTTTCCCACCCTGTTTGATGTGGGGTGGTACAATCCTATCATGCCTCAGAAAGTGACTTTGTATTAGAGACTTCCCTATTTTGTATATTGGATTAAAGGTTTGGATTTCTACACTATAAAATAGGGGCAGAATAGGAGCTTGCTCTCTTGATTCCTGAGATTATCATTAGAGGAGAGAGCAGAGAAAGGCCACATGGAGGAGGCCAGGAGAAGCAGCCAAGATGGTGAATGTTGAGTGAGAAGCCAGTTTGTGCAGAGTTTGTGCAGGGAGAAGGAAGGAGATGGGGAACAGAGGTGAATAAGTCTGGTGAGCTAGAAACCTTTGATTTTAGGAAACTCGGATAAGTCAGTAGCTTTGTGAGCACTGAATGTGAGTGGGTTTTGGAGCCCAGTGTGTGTTTTTACTTGCCTGCCGGGTGCAAGCTAGGATTAAAGATGATGGCCCACCAGTTTTTGGCTCCGTTGTTTCTTTACCGACTGTCCGAATCCAATGCGAACCTGCATGGGCCGGGCTGCTGTAATAGTGGCCGTGGCTTCTGGCTTTACAGCAGTGTTTTCCCACTGTGTGTGTTTCTTGCCTGCCAGGTGCAAGCTAGGATTAAATGTAATGGCCCACCAGTTCTTGGCTCCATTGTTTCATTACTGTCTGTCCGAATCAAATGTGAACCTGAATGGGCCAGGTGGCTGTGATGGTGGCCGGGGCTATTGGATTTACATCTGAAGTGCTGGCGTCACCAGTTTGGAACCCCAGGGTTGCCCGGTCAAGGCACATATGGGAAGCAACTATGAGTTGATGCTTTCTGCTCCCACTCCTCCCTCCCCCCGTTTCTCTCTTGCTCACTTTCTCTAAAATCAATAAATTAAAGTAAAACGAAATGACAAAGTTGAAGTAGGAGAGAAGAGAAATTCTCCATATAGGCAAATTTGCCCAGATCTATGGTAAGCCTGAAGGCCCTGGTAAAGCCTGCATTTCTGCAACATTTTTACTAATTCAAAAGACTCTTGGAGGTCAAATCTAAATCCAGGCTTAAGTAAAAATCTAGAGTGACTGAGGGACTGAAGCGTGGGTATGTGTCCTCAGTTCTTCCCATACACCTTCCTCCAGGCACGGCACCAGAGCTGGCCCTATCTTTTTGAGAACGTGCAGGTAGAGAATGATTGAGTTATAAATTATGAGTTATTTTGACATTAAATAAAACCTTGTATTATATTAATTATTTTTAGTAATAATGACATATTATGTAGGTAAAAACCCTCAGTCTTTTTGAAGACATTGCCACTTCTGTTATCTTAATTGTTCAAATCAAATAACTTTGTAAAGTAGATGAGGAACACATTATCTTGATGCATAGAGTACTTCACTGTGGCTCTAAAAGGATAAACCACTTACACAAGATAAGTTAGAAAGTGAGTGGCCAATGAATTTTCCTTAAAGGGCTTTTTGACTTTCCCCAAAATATGTTCCTTGGAACTCTTATGGTAGGCAACATAATGGTCCTTCAAAAATATTCACATCCTAATCTCTGGATCCTGTGAATATGTTATTTCACATTGCCAAAGGTACTTATGGTTGCAATTGGAATTTAGGTTGCTAATCAGCTGACTTGAAAATAAGGAGATTATCCTGGACTATTTGAGTGGATCCAGTGTAATCACAAAGGTCCTTAAAAATGGAAGAGGGAGGAAGTAGAAGAAGTCAGAGTAATGCAGTGTAATGTGACAACTCAATTTGTGTCAATGGCTTTGATGATGGAGGAAGGGGGCTAAGAGCCAAGGACTGCAGGTAGCTCTAGGAGTCAAACAAGACAAGGAGATATACTTCTCCTAAAGCATCCAGAAAGAAATGCTGACACCTTGATTTTAGCCCAGTGAGACCTGTGTTGGACTTCTGATCCATAGCACTGTTAGATAATATCTTTATGTTGTGTTAAGCCATTAATGCTGTAGTAATTTATTTGCTACAGCAGCAATAGAATATGTATGAATGTACTAGTGCTCTAGCATATTTTATTAACATTGTCTAAGATAATGTATGCTGGTAAATGTTTAAGAATCAACTTTCCAGAAGGGGAAAAAAAAAAAAAAGCCCTATCAGTGTTTGTCAATTTCTGTGGTATAAATCAGTGGTAGTCAACCTGGTCCCTACTGCCCACTAGTGGGCGTTCCAGCTTTCATGGTGGGTGGTAGCAGAGCAACCAAAGTATAAATACAAAGATAGATTTAACTATAGTAAGTTGTTTTATAAAGATTTATTCTGCCAAACTTAGCGAAAATCCGACATGAAGTACTTGGTAAGTAATTATTATTATATGCTTTAACTTGCTGTAACTCTGCTTTATAAATTTTATAAAGTAAAGTTACTTCATATATCATCATTACTGTGGAACCGGTGGGCGGTTAGAAAATTTTACTACTAACAGAGATACAAAAGTGGGCGGTAGGTATAAAAAGGTTGACTACCCCTGGTATAAATACTCCCGCTGTGATTGATTTCAAACTACTACTAACATCACTGATCTCAGAGATGGGAAGAGAGGCCCACAGTCTCTCCTGAGCTGGTACCAGGAAGCTGCAGGAATATATTTGGGAAACTATATACTTAGTTCTTTCAGAATTTCACTGTGCACATGAGATTTGTTATAGATAGCCCTCGGGGGAAAAAAAAAGTGCTGCTTAATTATACAAACTTATTTGACAATATTCTTTCCCCCTGAATGGTGGACATTATATGGAAAGTGGGAAAGTAGGTGACAAAGTAGTATCAGCCACGCCATCTGCCGTCTCCCAGCCTGGATCCTTTATACTCTACCAAAGCATCATCCCAATTTGTGAATACATTTTATTATTTTTTTCTTATTATGTATCTCATAGTCATAGGGGAATATGAGTCTGGGGGTAATAATAACATAGGAGAAAACAATATTTGTGTCTAGCCCTAATTGCTGACTACCCACTTTGCTGGGCGAGGTATGTAGCAGCAAGCAACTGATTAAAAAAAAAAAAAAGATTTATATTGACATCAAAGACCTACTGATTGAAGAGCTCTTCTCTTTTACCATTATCAGTCCAACTTGTCAACTGAGTGAGGGTCACCTTGCTTCAAAGAACCAGCTTTTGTGTGCTGGGTGTTAGTGTAATAGGATAAATGACATTTGCCCTGTGACTACTACTTCATATAATTCCCTCTCACAGGCTTTTCAGAAGCTTGGGGGAATCTTTTGATAATGATTTAATTTTTCTCCTGAGCTTGTTAACTCTGCTTATTAGTGGCATAGGGGTAGGGGGTGGGGTGCTTTAATCTTGCTAATTAAATGCATTTCTGTCTCTTCCTGTTTAGATAATTTCTTTTGGATGACTCAGTCTCTTTAGGGTAAATGTTCAGTCTTTCAGATTTCTCAACCGTTTCCCTGCTTCTTCCCGAGATGGTGTCATATGTCTCAGGGTTGGGGCCAGGGCAGATCATGTAATCCTGTGGCATGGGCAAGCGGGGCTTCTATGAATGCAGGTCCTTGTTTTGTGCGCTGTTCTCGGGCTCTGTGGTGAGGAAGTAAGTCTGTTTGGCTCACTGAGGTCTGCTGACATGTATCTGGCTCCATGTGGCCTCTAGAGAGATCATGCTGATATCTACACCTGACATATGCGGGCCCGGCCTTTTGCCTCAGTCTCCAGGCTCCGTTCTCTGCGGCCCTCATTTCCAACCCCAAGTTCTGCCAACCCTCCAAACACTTCTACGGGCCTTCTCATTGCAGCTTAAAGGATCAAGGCATGGCCCACGCTGAAAAGTGCTACTTTTAGCTATTAAAGAACATCTGTCTTGCTGCACTATCATGCTGGTGGTATGTTGGATGAGACAAAGAGACAAATAAATGTAGAGCTTCTCTATCCCTCAAATTATACCAAAGAAAGTAGGTCACTAACCCTAGTGTTCCTGGATCTCCCAAGATGTTAGGAGGCCTTGAGGATTAGGTGCTTAGGAATCTGGTTCTGTCATTATTGCCGACCACTTCTTTGCTCCTTTCTACTCTGTATCATGCTCAAAAAGTGGTTTTGCATTGCACCTCCTTTCTAATTGAAACAGGCCACATCTATTTCAATAGGAATTGTAGCTTAGCCTTCATGGGTGGCAGAGATATTCTCTCTGTACAGGGGGAAAACTCCAAGATGGCCAGGCTTGGTTTTTTTATATGAGAAATCATAGAAAAACTACAACGTAAGGATTACCTAAGATTAGAATATATTGATTTAATATCCTGGCTATTCCCATTATAACTGCCAATAGAATTGTGCTAATGGAGATGTAGAGATTCTCCCCTTCCCTGCATCCCCATTATGATATCACTTAAGAATTTAAGTAAATCTTATTGAGTATTATGCCTAATCTGTGTGTATATTACATAATTTGATTCATTCATACAAGCAGATGTGGTATGATCCTAGTGGACATTAGTATTCAAAATGTGCTTTTACTTTATATATTTATTTATTTTTAATTAAAATAAATTATTGACTTTAGAGAGAAAGGAAAGGTGGGGGAGAGACAGAAACATCAATTTGTTCCTGTATGTGCCCTGAGCTGGGTTGGAATCATCAACCTCTCTGGCCAGGGCATGATGTGATTTTAAAAGACTCAGATGAACTGCTTTATTTTCCAGATAAAAGGCTTAGTTTCTTCTTCTCTGTTACTCTTAACAATTTGCATTTTGTCCTATTAGCTTATATGAACCATACAGTAATTAGTTTCCATATCTTCCGCCCTATCTCCCAATTTCTTTCCACATGTATACTAAGTATGCATGACCCTAAGAACCAGGACCTTGTGATATTTATATCTGCATCTTTCATGTATATATCCCAAACAGTGCACCTGGTACACAGTAGCTGCTCAATTTATGGATGAATGAAGTGACTTGCTAAGTAACTTTCAGCAAATAGGCAGCAGAGAGAAAAAATCCTCATTTCATTATCAGTGTCAGGTCTCTGGTTGATACATAATAACTCAGTAGTGAAAGCAACTCATGAGGAGTGAATTACAGCAGATTGAAACCTCATTTTCAAAAATGAGACATTTTTACAAATTTGACAATGTGGATTGACTATGTAAATATGAAATATTCAATCAACTGGGAATATTGAATGGGTGTCTAGAGCAATATGTTTTTATGACAAAATAGACAAAATTGAAATAAGCTTCTAACATCTGGACACATAGTAAACATTACATGTTCGTTATCATCGTGGTTGTTGCTACTGTTGGTATTACTAACGGTGTATTGCTATTAGCTCCAGGCAGTTGTTGTTTTTATGAAAATTTAAATTATTGGCCCTGGCTGGTTGGCTGAGTAGTAGAGCATCAGCCTGGTTTATGTATGTCCTGAATTCAATTTCTGGTCAAGGCACATAGGAGAAGTGCCCATCTGCTTCTCCAATCCACCCCTCCCACTTTTCTCACTCTTTCTTCCCCTCCTGCAGCCATAGCTCAATTGGAGTAAGTTGGCCCTGGGGACTGAGGATAGCTCCATGGCCTCTGCCTCAGGCACCAAGAAGAGCTCAGTTGCTGATCAACAGAGCAATGCTCCAGATGGGCAGAGCATCACCCCCTAGTGGGCTTGCCAGATGGATCCTTGCCAGGCCACATACGGGGAATCTGTCTCTCTGCATCCCCTCCTCTCACTGAATAATTTTTTTAAATTATTTTAAATTAAAAAATGAATACTTATAGAAAAAGCAATAAAGCACAGGTAGGTTGAAAAAGAGAAAATAATATACTATCTGAAGGTAATCACCATTAATAATTTGATCAGTATATTTGTTTCTCAAAAAATTATATCATGCTTTATTTACCATTTTGCTTTTTGTTTTGACTTAAGAACAATAATATTGTTGACATTTCTTTTTTTCCTAGCGAGAGAGAGAGAGAGAGAGAGAGAGAGAGAGAGAGACAAGAAGGGAGACAGATGAGAAGCATCAACTCATAGTTGCAGAACCTTCGTTGTACATCAATTGCTTTCTCATATGTGCTTTGACCAGGACATTCCAACTGGGCTAGTGATCTCTTGCTCAAACCAGAGACCTGGGGTTCAAGCCAGTAACCTTTGGGCTCCACCCAGCGGCCATGGGGTCATGTCTATGATCCCATGCTCAAGCTGGTGAGGTCGTGCTCAAGCTGGATGAGCCTGTGCTCAAGCAGAAAACTTGGGGTTTTGAACCTGGGTCCTCAGTGACCCACGTCGAAGCTTTATTAACTGCACCACTGCCTGGTCAGGCTTGACATCTTTTTAATATTTTCCTTTTATTATTCTAAATGCTAACTTTTATTGGCTTTTAAAAATATCTTTCAATTTTATGAGGTTTTAGAATTATTTTTCCTCATAGGGAAGAAAGTATTTGACTTCTTTTAGTAGAATTTTTACTTATTATATCCAAACAACCCTAAATGTTTTCTTTTCTTTTCTTTTTTCTTTAATTTAAGAACTGGTTTTTGCCCTGGCCGGTTGGCTCAGCGGTAGAGCGTCGGCCTAGTGTGCGGAGGACCCGGGTTCGATTCCCGGCCAGGGCACACAGGAGAAGCGCCCATTTGCTTCTCCACCCCTCTGCCGCGCTTTCCTCTCTGTCTCTCTCTCCCCCTCCCGCAGCCAAGGCTCCATTGGAGCAAAGATGGCCCGGGCGCTGGGGATGGCTCTGTGGCCTCTGCCTCAGGCGCTAGAGTGGCTCTGGTCACAACATGGCGACGCCCAGGATGGGCAGAGCATCGCCCCATGGTGGGCGTGCTGGGTGGATCCCGGTCGGGCGCATGCGAGAGTCTGTCTGACTGTCTCTCCCTGTTTCCAGCTTCAGAAAAATGAAAAAAAAAAAAAAAAAAAAAAAAAAAAGAACTGGTTTTTACTGGGCTATGCAATTGATTAATGGATTATTCCCTGAGCCTGGCCTTGAGTCTTAGACTCAGCTGTGACTATGCCCAAAGGGACTCACATCTGTGTTCTGATTGTTTCGATACTGTTGGGAAACACTAACCAACTCCAACGTCTGCTGTATTGAATATAATGTGAACTAATTTGTTTATAATGTGGACAGATCTCGTGCTGGGTGCTTGGAAGTGAAGAAAGTTTTTAGACTGTGAACATGCTGTTTGGATGTGTGAGTCCCTGCAGTGTAGAACAGGGTCTGTTGACTAAATGAACCCTGGATAGCCTTCTGCTCCTCTCCCCAACGGGTTACAAAAATATAGACATTTCTCAAGTGGAAAAGATCTGTATGTCTCAGACCAAATTTATTTTCCTGAAAGCAAAAGTGCAAATTAAAAAAAAAAAAAAGAGAGAGAACAGGAAATATTCCTAGTAATCTCTGATAAATATTACAAACTGAGCCAAAAGGACCATTGTGTGTGGTGTAGGAGGCTTGTAAGCCCATGGTCAGGAAAACCAAGGTAGATGGATCAGTGCAGGGGGATTTTAGAGGCGGGCAACTTAATAAGCTCTTCCTCAGGACATTCCATGTGCAATATACATTTATTTTATACACATTATTCTCTGTACATATATTCTGTGCTACATAACCTCCATCTAATAAAATATTCTGGTAACATATTTGGCTTAGTTTGGGTACTATGTGAGTTTAAAGATAACAACATTTGCATTTATTTAAGTATGTTATATAATTAATCTGGCTTTCAGAAACATCTCTCTTTTTATAGTCTAATACTTACATTTGGAGCTAGAGAAATTGACAATTGACAGTGAATACCTTTTAGTATCACTATCTTGGAGGCAAGTTTGTACTACTTTTAATATTGAAATTGAAAATTTGTGCCTGACCTGTGGTGGCACAGCAGATGAAGTGTTCACCTGGAACGCTGAGGTGCGGGTTCGGAACCCTGGGCTTGCCTGGTCAAGGCACATATGGGAGTTGATGCTTCCTGTTTCTTTCCTCATTTTCTCTCTCTCTCCTCTCTAAAATCAATAAATAATATTGAAAAAAAAAGAGAAATTGGGAATTGCTAGTATAACAGTATACTCAGTGGTGGGATTCAGCCAGTTTGCACCGGTTCAGCAGAACCGATACCTAATTTTTTTGTTGAGTTCTGTGAACCGGTTGTTAAATGGCACTTGTAATCAGGGTTCTCTATAAGGTTGACACTTGGGCAGCTGCCCAATGTGGAAATCACAAATTTACATTCCCTACTCTTCTTTAGTGTTCATCTGTGCAACAGCATATTCTAAGCATCTGTAGTAATGTTTATTCAGTCCACAGGTGAAAAAAATTTGACAGAACTATGCTTGTAATACTTATTTATTAATTTCATAAAACTCATTATACCTTTAATGAAATACTACATTTTAAGTCCCTTGCGTTTGTTACTTCAGTCAACAAACATATAACGTAAAGAGAAAAAGTGCCAAACAACCAGGGGGTGACAAGGTGTCACTGGAAATATCTTAATAACAGTTTTATTGTTTTTTTGTCAGTTATTATTTAATAATTTTTTATTAATATTTTAGAACTCTTTTTTATAACATAATCTAGTTTTGTGTATTTCTTTTATTTTTATTTGAGTATTAAATGCATGAAATAATAAACTACCTTTTGGTGTATCTTTTTTATATTTAAAATGGTCATGAGGGCAGAGAACCAGTTGCTAAATTATTTGACTCCCACCACTTGAGTATAATCCTGTGTAACATCTCAGGTTCCATAATTCAGTATAATTGGAAGTCAAAGATCATTTAGGAATGGAAAGCAAAGTACAAAATAACTAGTTGACTAGGACCATTTTCTAATTTTTCTACAAAGAATATTTATAGGATAATACAAACTTAATAAAAAAGTCTTCTGGACTTGTGTTATACTGCAAAATATTTAATAACATTCGGCACTCAGTTCCTGTGTGTGTGCGTGTGCATATTTATGTGAGTGTCCTAGGCCACAATGTGATACAATTCTAAATGTCTTCCGAGAAACAGAAGCTCATAAGAAGTTGGGCCAAATTCGAGGGTGAATTATTCATGGAAACTGACATCTGCAAATCTCGGTGTCTAATAAAAACAAGGCAATGAGCCTTGGCCGGTTGGCTCAGCGGTAGAGCGTCAGCCTGGCGTGCAGGAGTCCCGGGTTCGATTCCCGGCCAGGGCACACAGGAGAAGCGCCCATCTGCTTCTCCACCCCACCCCCTCTCCTTCCTCTCTGTCTCTCTCTTCCCCTCCTGCAGCCAAGGCTCCATTGGAGCAAAGATGGCCCAGGTGCTGAGGATGGCTCCTTGGCCTCTGCCTCGGGCGCTAGAATGGCTCTGGTTGCAACAGAGCAATGCCCCAGATGGGCAGAGCATCGCCCCCTGGTGGGCATACCGGGTGGATCCCAGTTGGGTGCATGCGAGAATCTGTCTGACTGCCTCCCGTTTCCAACTTCAGAAAAATACAAAAAAAAAACAACCCAAGAAACAAACAAACAAACAAAACACAAAAAAATCAAGGCAATGAGTAAATGTTTCTTTTTCTAACAGATTCTGATTTTTGTGTGTGTGTGACACATGCATTACATTACTTTTTTTCTAAACACCTTCTACAGGGTTGAGAATAAAAACAGCATTTTATCTTTTATGTTTGTAAAGTAATCTAATTAATTTGCTCATTTAAAATAAATGCCATTTTAATATTCTTATAAATTAGGAATTGTTAATCAATGGAAAGTGCTATAGAAAGCAAATATATTTCTGGTCATCTCTGCTGTAGGCAAAGATTTACTAATAGTTTTATGAAAACAATGCTATATGACCTTGACTATATTTGATTGGAAACTGGATGCATTGAGCTCACTGATGTCTAAGGTACATTTCACTTTAAAATTCTGTATGGAGTTATCATCCCTCAATGCAGTTTAGCATTTCCCAAATTGTCTGAAGGAAAGAATTTTCTAGTTTTTCTTCAATATTTCTAAAACAGTATGCTTACATTATTTTAAATTCCTTATATTGCAAATAATTTTTGTCCCACCTGTGCAAGTGAATGCACAAGAATATATAAGATTATTTCCTGAGATTGAATATATATAAAATTTACCAAGAGTTAATTATGTTTGAGCTATGAAAAGTTGAAATCTAGACTTATTGAATTTAAGTAGCATGAGAAAAATGACCCGAAGTGGCAGGACAATCATTAGAGAGTCTCAGTGTAGACTTAGGTGTGCAGGCGTTGGCACACTTATCCGTAAGAGTGGAGATGAGCCTGTGGAGAAAGAGTTTGTTCTCAAATGTTCCACTCCTGGCAGGCTTGGCAGTCACCTCTGAGTCTCAGTGACAGAAGCAGACTGTGTACTTGGGAACATTTTGTGGCTGTTTCAACAAGGTCACCAAAAAGGTTTTCGAGGATAAGGAAGTGCACAGAGACTGTAGTAAGACATAGTTAGAAACTAGGGATAACCTAGAAGGCAGTTTTGGGGTTATAGTGTGACATTAAAGAATTTCATGGATTCCTTAAGAAATCATTGTTGAATAGCTGCAGAATAGAAGACACTGTGCTAAGTCCTGTGGCAGAGCTAGCTGTGCTGTCCCATATAGAGCTACTAGTCATCAAGGACTGCTTACATTGAAAGTTAAATGAATTGAAATAAACTAAATTGAAGTACCGTTTCCCAGTTGCACTGGCTAAATTTCATGTGCTTGATAGTCCCCTGCATGTTAGTTGATAGCATATTAGACATGTGGACTAAAACCTTTCACAGCATCACAGAGAATGCTGTTGGAGAGTGCTGGCAGAATAGTCAATGATGTGGTCTGGGTGCTTTTCATGGTGGTAATCCAGTTGGGCAGGCTAGCTTCAACACCAAACGGTGTGTAATATGAGCAATTTGGGAGGTAAAGATAACTGAATGAGTTCAGAAGAGGGAGGATGAAATCACAAGGAGTGGTTAGAATAGAGTCATATAACTGAAGTAAGAGTATGAATTCAGCCACCAAAGATAAACTGAAACATCCTCTGTAAAGGAAGACAGAAATTCAAGGGCAGAAAGGATGGCAAGTAGGCTGGGGTGAAGAGACCCCGAGAGACGTGGGCACCTGAAGCCATTAGAGTTCTGTCTTTGAAAGGTCCTGAAGGCTAAGAGTTTGGATTTTTCTCTGAGGGGATTGAGATACTACTAGAATTTTGGAGTAGGAAATTCAAGTATTATTTCAGAAAGATACTTCTAGCAAGAGTATGCAGACTGGATTGAGTGAAGAGAGAAATTGATAAACCCTATTAACAAGGGTTGAAGTTAGGACAAAACTACTGTTGTAGGGAACTTCACTTGAATATTAGCAACTTATTCTGGACATGTGCTATAATGAACCTTTATTAAAATAAGCTTATTTTGTAACAGCATTATTAGAAATCGAGGTCTCTATATTTTCCTAAATGACTGATTTCTTACATCTCTTTTTCATTATACTCAGTCAGAAGAATGCAGATTGCTTATACTTCATAGCAGAGCAATAGGGGGAACCAAGGGCAAAATGGTAAGATCAGTGGGAAAAGCTTAGGGAATGAAAATAATTCAGCCTGCAAATAAGAATAGAATCCAACAATTTTAAAGTGGAAGTGAGTAAAAATTGAGGGAGCTAAAAATCTTCATCTATTTCATTTTTTAATTAAGTGAGAGGCAGGGAGGCAGACAGACAGGCTCCTGCATGCACCTCAACCTGATCCATCCAGCAAGCCCCCTACCTGGTGATGCTCTGCCCATCTGGGGTTGATGCTCTGTTGCTTGGCAACCAAACTATTTTAGTGCCTGAGGTGAGGCCATGGAGCCATCTTCAGAGCCCAGGGCCAAGTTGCTCGAACCATTTGAGCTATGGCTGCAGGAAAGGGTGAGAGAAAGAGAGTGAGAAAAAGAGAGAAGGGGGGCAGGTGGAGAAGCATATGGTTGCTTCTCCTGTGTGCCCTGACCAAGAATCAAACCCTGGACTTCCACACACCGGGCTGATGCTCTGCCAGTGAGCCAACTGGCCAGGGCCCTGAAATCCTCACCTTAATAACATCCACCCCCAACCTCAGAGCTTGCTTTGTTTACACAGTGGCACAGTGGAGACGACTAGTACTGGCTATGTGCATCTCTTTACGATTTTACTTTCAGTGAAACCTCATGGTGAAAGCATTTACACCACAGAAATTGGCAAATGCTATAAATCTGGGCTGCTCTCACCCCTAGCTGTGCCCACAAGAACCACACAGATGAGCTTGGTGTTTTCTTTAAAAGATAAGACTTGAAACTAAAGACACTATTGTGCCTGAGCATGGAGACTAGGGTTTCCAACCCAGGGTTTATAATTCTCGGTGTACACAAGAATCTAGTGTTTTGTAGTGTCATGTACATCTTAAGCTACATACACAAGTGCTTCAAATGTATTAAGCATTTTATTTTATTTTATTTATTTTTTATTTTTTTTTTATTTTTTTTTTTTTCATTTTTCTGAAGCTGGAAACAGGGAGAGACAGTCAGACAGACTCCCGCATGCGCCCGACCGGGATCCACCCGGCACGCCCACCAGGGGGCGACGCTCTGCCCACCAGGGGGCGATGCTCTGCCCATCCTGGGCGTCGCCATATTGCGACCAGAGCCACTCTAGCGCCTGGGGCAAAGGCCACAGAGCCATCCCCAGCGCCCGGGCCATCTTTGCTCCAATGGAGCCTCGGCTGCAGGAGGGGAAGAGAGAGACAGAGAGGAAAGCACGGCGGAGGGGTGGAGAAGCAAATGGGCGCTTCTCCTGTGTGCCCTGGCCAGGAATCGAACCCGGGTCCTCCGCACGCTAGGCCGACGCTCTACCGCTGAGCCAACCGGCCAGGGCCTGTATTAAGCATTTTAGATTTGTTTTTCCTTTCTTGTTTCACCATGGAGCTGCTCAGGAGTCACCCAAGATAGTGGAGACTCCTGTTTCTCATTTCATTGTGTAAATTATATGTAGCTTGACCTGTGATTTATGGACAGGAAAGCTCTCTGTGTAGTTATACACCTACTAATTGATGTATATAGCTTGTCTCCCTTCAAGTTTAGAGAATAAAAGTTGTTTTCTCTTTTAATGGACTTGGACCCTTCCGTAAGTGGGTACTTCTCCTGCTGTAGCAGTAGTGAGCGATGATGCTACAGCTACTGTTTTACTGTAATTTCCAGCTGTCGTTGGTTGAATGCTTACTATGTACCTGCTACTCTCCTATGTCATTTCCATGCACTGTCTCATTTAATGCTCACCACCATTCTTTTAGTTAGAAGCTTTTATTCCCTCTGCCAGATGAAGAAATAGGATCAAAGAGGCTAATAAATTCGCCTTAAGTGGTTGAGCTGGGATGTCAATTCAAATCTCTATAATGCTGACCCTACACCACTGAGCTACATTGTATGGGGGGAAAGTCTCTTTCCTGGCAGTGATAAGGGCTACCAGGGGCCCCAGGGAGTGGAGAATGATAGCCACGAGGCTTTGACAACCAGTAATGGCTCTTTTACTGTGCGCCCAGCAGAATGTGTTGCTATTACCTTTATGGGCTTGGGGGGAGAATAAGACCCAAGGTGCACTTGGACACACAAGGGGAACCTTGTTCTAGGGATTTACTTCCTCTGAAACCTCACAGGTAATGAAATGGATTTGGTGGCTCTAATAAAATGCCGGTGAAAAGTCCCAGATTGAGTCAGGGTCCCCAGATTGAGAAAATCCATGACCAAATTTTTCCAAGTCTTGCCTCATTCCAAAGCTCTAATATTTTAAAAACAAAAACAATAACAAACTCTTCAGGTATTTTGAGATTTGTAAGCAGGAAAATAATTATTTCTGAGATGCAATGCAAAGATACAGTAATGAGGGGGAAATGCACTTAGCGAATACCTAGAATGCTACAAAATGGATAAATAACTCTAGTGTGAAAACTCACACAAAACATGCTTGTGAGAGGGCCCAATTACAATAGAAAAAAAAAGGTTTGTGGAACTGATGTCATTTTGTGAATTGGGTGTGTAACTGTGGCAAAGCTATCTGCTTTTGTAATGTCATGTTTGTGTATATTCACACTTATGCGCGGGCATGCATCTATTATAGTAAGTTGGTAAAATACCCAGAGGGTATGAAAATTCCTGCCTAGACTGGGTTTTAGACATGCTTCCTTTATTCTCAACACCCGTGCACAGGAGGAACTGCAGCTTGAGCACAGACTTGGCAGGCAGAGCCCGTTCGCTGTTTTCTTAAACGCTCTTCTTTTCTCTTCAGTGGTACCTATTTGGGGGCACTAAGCAGCCTCACATTTGCCTCTCCAGCTTCCAAAGAGTATTGAGGATTTGTTTGGAGCACATAATTTATGCTGCGCTGAAAAATAGAAGAGACTAATGGTGCCCAGAGAATCCAAGTTCTCTGAAACCCAGCATCACATTAATATGCAGTTTTTCATTTACAACCCCCTTCTAAGTAGGTTTGAGAGGATAATGCCTTGTTTGAATAATAATATAACACGCTTTACTATTCCAAGTGCTTTCACATACATCATCCATCTCATTTTATTTTTGAAACAATGAGGGAGATGAGACCAGGATTGTTACCTACAAGGAATCAGAAGTTCAGAAAGGTCAAGTGATTTACTCAAAGTCACATTGTAAATTTTCAGCAAAGCCAAGATTGGAAGCTGTTATCCCTGATTCCCAGCTCAGCTGAGTCTTTCTGAAAGAATGTTAGTGCCCCTAGCTTCATGGTTGGAATACTGAAATTCTCAGACACAGCCTCTTGTCTTTAAATGTTCATTTCTCTAGTTTGCTAAATTTCAGCATTTAGATTTGTGGCCTTATAAGATGGCAGAGGATTTTGAATTAAAATCTAAATGTAACCTTTTCTCTTAGTAAATGACTAAAATCTGAACTGGAAGCATATCAATTTCTTAAACTAAGTTCACAGACTAGGATACAAGTTGCATATAAGGCTTATATTTAATCAAAGTCTGGGTTGTGAGTTTTATATGAGACAATTAATAGGAGAGCATTTGTCAATCTCTAAAGTATTCTAATAAGGAAAGCTGAGATAGGCACTATTAGTGTCAGATTTTATTTAATTGTTTTAATTTGTAAGGTAATTGTTTAAACTTGTTAGAAGTGGCATTTTGACTTGTTGATGAAGTTTCGGTGCTTAGTGTCTTTTTATTAGTTTTGTTCAAACATTCCCTTAAGTACTTATATATTATTTTACATAATGCATACACATGATGATGCATGTGCATAACTGCGCATATGTTAGAGGTTTTTAATGTAGTAGTATTTTCTTAAAATGTTTTACTTGCAATTCCTTTTCACTCTTCTCACATTTCTCATGCTTCCCTGACACCTAATAACAATGGATTTATTCATCTTTGTGTATCTTACCATGTTCATATAATTGCAAACAAAAACATACACAGATATACATGTACATATAAATTAATATGTGTATATGTAATATACACACACATCCACCTTTATGCACATGCATAATAGGGATTTTAAAATCATTTAAAAATAAATACAAGATTATATAATAAAACCTTTCTGCAACTTACTTGCTCAGTTACTAATAACCACATGAAGATAAGTTTTCTCATATCAAATGATTTAGTTGTATTTTCTTATTTCTAGTGGATGTATAATATTTCATAATAAGGATATACCACATGAATTCAAACATTCACTTATCAGTAGGCTTTTATTTGTTTCCAGGTTTGTTTGTTTTCTTTGCCACTTGAAACAATCTTATGTGAAACATATCTAAACAATGCTGCATGAAATACTCTCAAATTTTTTTTTTTAAATCTCCATTCTGGATGACCAAGGTGGAATTTTGGATTGAAGTGTTTTTAATTTAATAGATTTGGCACATTGCTTTCCAGAAGCAACTGCCAACACTTTGTTTTCAACACTGTATGGGAGTTTCCATTTTCTTTTATATAATTCATATAACCTCCTTTTATCTAAATGTATAACAAGTGTTCTTGTTTCTAATTTTTGCAGTTTGAGGCAAATTGATAAAATAACATATTGTTCCTTCAAATTCCCCATCCCTGAGGGCTAGTGTTTTCATACAATTGTTAGTGGTCTAGATTTGCTTTTCCATGAAGTGCCTACAACTATATCATGCCCTATAATTCAATAGTTCTTTTTTCTTTTCTTTATTTGTAACATCTATGTATCCACTGAAATGTGCTTTATATACTAACACTTTATAGTTGATTTACAAATATTTTTTCTTATTCTAAGTTGATCTTTTGACTCTGTGTATGACATCTTTTGCCAATTTAGTTTTTCTAAAGTAAAATATAGCTATCTTTCTCTTTTGGTTTCCTGTGTTGATTAAAATTGCACATGGGGTCTTACAGATATTTTTCAAATATATCTTTTTAAATCAATGTATTATTTACTCTTGTCCTTAGTTCATCTGAATTAATTCTGCACAATGGGGCCCATGCCCACTTTCTGTCTCTTTATCATTGCTAATGATTAAATACAATTGGATAAAAACAATTTTTCCAATGAATTAAATTACCTTTGTCTTTTTCAAATTCTCAGACATACTAGGATTCTCTCATTTACTTCTCTAATTTTTTTTAAAAAATATCTTAAAACTGATTTAAAAATGTATCAATTAATTGAGAGTTTGCTACCAAATTCTGCCTGATGTTAACTTCGAGAATTTCTGGCATAGAGTATAATAAATTGTAAAATACTTTAAGAAGCTATTCTCAAAATCCAAAAGCTATAAATTAAAGACATTTTGTGACAGTTACTTGAAATATAAGTGGAAAAGGAAGGCATTACAACACGAGAATATAAAGTATAGAATTCCCATCACAAACTGCTCAAGGGTAAGGAAGTCTTGAGGGAGATAAATTACTGGCCATATGTTTCATGATGGCCGTTTTCATGTTAATGTCAGGGAAGATAGATGTATGAAAGTATGCAGTTGTGCTAGACACGACTTGACTGGTATTGTCTGTCTGTTCATGAGTTTTGACCATGTCAATCTTGATGATTCTTTTACCTCTATTATGCTGTAGGTAGGTGTCAACTCTGAACTGATGTCATAGCAATAGTACTTAACAATTACAATAGAATCAAATCATATGTCAGCAAATATATTTGACAAAGTCTTGGGATATCCTTGTATATATTAAAGAAAGTTTGGGTGAGAACATAACTGCAGATTGAAAGCCCATGTTTCAATGCTGTTGATTAGTTAAATAAAGTTGGTTTTGGACTACTGAATTCTTCCTTTGGCCCTGGATTTGAAATATTTATCGAAGTTTAGTAACATAAGGGAAGAGTTATGACATCCCCATATAACACAGAGCACTGAGAAATAATTCCATGACAGGGACAAAATCAAAATTCAAAAGCAACTCAATAAGTTATAACCAAATAGTGATATTTACCCAGGATATTAAAAAGTCTCTTATTTGGACTTAAAAAAATCACATAGGTAAATACTACATTTGAGCAAGTTTTCTATGACCCAGAATATATATTATAACATATTTATGCTTCTTTGTCATCTATTATAGCCACAATGAGCAATATATTCTGGCCAGAATACATAGATAAAGATGGAATTTCTCTACTTCATTTGAATATAAGATTCACCCTCAATATTCTAAATATGTATATATATATATATATACACACACACATATATATATATGTATATATATATATATATATTTTATATTTTTCTGAAGCTGGAAACGGGGAGAGACAGTCAGACAGACTCCCGCATGCGCCCGACCGGGATCCACCCGGCACGCCCAGCAGGGGCAATGCTCTGCCCACCAGGGGGCGATGCTCTGCCCCTCCGGGGCGTCGCTCTGCAGCGACCAGAGCCACTCTAGCGCCTGGGGCAGAGGCCAAGGAGCCATCCCCAGCGCCCGGGCCATCTTTGCTCCAATGGAGCCTTGGCTGCGGGAGGGGAAGAGAGAGACAGAGAGGAAGGGGGGGGGTGGAGAAGCAAATGGGCGCTTCTCCTATGTGCCCTGGCCGGGAATCGAACCCGGGTCCCCCGCACGCCAGGCCGATGCTGTACCGCTGAGCCAACTGGCCAGGGCCTAAGTATGTATATATTTTTTATAAAAAAAACTTGTTCCAAATCATTTAATGTCAGTTCAATTCAGTAAATGTCTGACAGGTGCCTACTATGATTCAGGCACTACAAAATAGTCCAGGAAAAATGATGTAAATAAGACCTTGTCTCTAACCTCGAGGAACTCAGGATTTAATGAGGAAGGCAGACCTGAAAAACAGATGATGTAAGAGTACTCACAGGAAGGGCACTGTGGTTACCTAGCTATCGGCTGTAAAAGTTGTTAATGGATTTTCTTCTTCACTTATACCACATTTACCTGAAAGACGTCCCTTGCACCCTTTTAACTTTGCCATTTAGGAGTGAGGCAGTGAGTTATTCTCACACTGCTGTGGAGTCATAAGTCTCACTTTCCCTGACTAATGGCTATAAAGCAGCAAGAGTTTCCTGACTAATTGGCATTTCAAAGGACAATAAGGATCATTTAAATATCATATATTTATTTATAAAGTTATAATAAACATTTATTTTGTCTCTAGCAATTGGCACAGCTTTATAAATACAGAAAGTTCAGCTGCTCCAAATGCTTTTTAAATTATTATTATTACTATTATTATTCCTATAGGAAAGAATCAAAACAAACAAACCAAACAAAGCAAAAAGTAATAGCAATATATTTCTTCCTGGTGTAAGCAAGAACAAAAAGGAATACTCTACCTGTCCATTTGCTCTATTCTTCTTTCTAAAGGCAAATGCTCACTCTTGATCCATCTCATTTGGAATAGGAAATAACTTCCACATGGTTTAAGAGGCCCCAATATCATTCACCGTTCTGAAATAGCAGAAGTATATTAAAAACATTTAGATTAGTATTTCCCCAATTGTCTTCTTCAGAACAATAGGCCTGAAAGCTTTCAATAGTAGAGATACCCAAAAGTTAGGAAAATATTCCATACTTTGCCTTTTCTTAGAATTTCACAATGCACATTATCATATTAAAGAGATTCATAGTACTGGGTTTAACCAAATATGTTCCAAAATGCTATGATCAAAGAGCTTTTTATATTAAATACCTATCAACATCCCTGGGAACTTGAAAAATGCTACTTTAGATAATAGAATGTGGACATCTTGACAGAGCTTGATAACTAATGTGCTGAAAAGTTTGCTTGTGATATTAACTATTGATTTTTACTGCTTTCAGAAGTTTAGCATTACTGCTATTGACTGTATCTACATTACTGAAATTATAAGGAAGAAAGTCTTCAGATTTTGGAATGGAAAAAGGATGTGTGTGTGTGAGTGTGTGTGTGTGTGTGCGCGCGCGCGTATGTGTGTGTTTCTTAGAGACAGACGGGAATTGGGTGGGAGAATGTGAGAAAATATTTTTAAAAAGTTGTTTTTTTTTTTAGTTAGCCTTTAGAGACTTCACTGTTTATAAAAATTAAAATAACACACGATATAATTAAAACCAAGTTAAAGTATCCCTTTGGCAGATAATGTCATGTGGTTACACACTTTCAAGATTCATGAAGTGTTCAATAGGTCACCAATAGTTCTAGATGGATGTTAAACTTTAGATTCTCATGCAGTTAATAGATACAGGTATCCCAGTTTTACAAGTAAACAGGCACAGAGAAGTTAAGAGACTTGCCCAAAGCCACAGAGGAAGTAAGAGGCTGAATCTGGAACAAACTTTCTGGTCTCCATTCCCAGAAGAAACCACTAAATCATGCTTCTTCTCAACATGGAAGCTTAGAATATTTGATATGTTCATCTTGGCTTTTTTTTTTTCTTCCCAAGGAGCATGTAAAGGCTCGTTGATGCGGTCAAACCAGGCCCCTTCTTTTCCAGCCTTCCCCCTGCTCGCCTCTCTGGCACTGCAGCAGCTGCCTGTATTTTCTCTGCTTGGTTTATAAGTTCCTTTTAGAGGGTTTCTAAATTGCTGGCCCTTAAGTGACGTTTGACGCAACAGCCCTCTCTACCTGTAACCCACAGCACTGACCCCCGAGCTCAATGAACTTTTCATTTACATGCACAGTCAAATTAAATTTGCCTGGCCTTTGAAAACTTACATCTGTTGAGTGTCTAATTTGTATTGCCATTTGTTCCACAGATGTGTAACAAGACAAATACCTGTCCAGGCTTACATGGGATTCAGAAATGCTTACGTTAATCATGCTGGTGGAAAGAGGTGAAGGGCTATACAATAAATCAGTCTCCAAATGGTTTCACTTGGAAAGGCCTGGGAGAACAGGGTTATTTTTATCCTAGGATGCTTTTAATTTGAATCAAAAATGCTTTACCACATGTTCTGCCACAAGTTCAAAAGGATTGGTAACAAACATTTAATCTTTTTCTTCTCGGATTGGCGCTAAGCCCTCATCAAAAAGCGTATGCAGTCAAGCAGCTTATCTCCACTGAGCTGCTTCCCTTAATGTGTTCCTAATTATAATCGTATATATTGCTCACTGTGGCCGATTGAACAATATGGCAGTAATTTCTTTACAGGCCTCCCTGCTCTTTGAACTGGGAGTACAGAGGGCTAGAACAGAACCAGATCAATGGGATTTGAGTGCTGGCAAATCAAACCAGATGCGATCTTTAGAGAATGATTCTCCAGCTGTTTCCCAGAAAGGAACTTCTACAGACAGCTGGGGACCTTATCATTATCATCATGATCATCATTATCATCATTCCCACAAAATACACCCATGACTCTTTAGGAAATGTGCAACTATTCCCATCTCTTCCTAAATCACTACCCATCACAGACTCGCCTGAATGCTTTGAAATGAAGACTGTGTAACACAGATAAGCTTGTGACTGATGATGTGGGTTGAAGACATAACAATATTATATTGACACTATATATTTGTCAGTGCTGCATGATACGTGGCTGAAAGCAATATTTAAAAGTCACTTTTAAAGGACCAAATGCTCACAAATTTTTCATGTGTGTAAGGGGAGATACCATAATCTTTATTCTTTTTGTCACAACGGCATGTTATTGATTTGTGTGTACATCTTTGCGTCATCTACATCACTATCACCAGGCTTTGTTTTGGCTAGTAACCAATAAATGTTTGTGGGAGGAATAAAAACTTGCTTTATAGAAAGCCTTTTGCCATAGGGGAAGGGACAAGTTACATATCAAAGGTAGTTGTTAAGGTCCTCAAAGGGGCTTCCAATCTAAAAGAATCAATACATACATTTATTTGAACAATTTAAGAATCATTCAAATGAAAGGAAATGCGCATGAGTAGAAGGACACGTAGAAGTTCCCACATGCAATCTGTGGAGTTGCCCGGTCTGTATAAAATGATTTATGCCTCCCTCAAAAGCCTACCTCATAGAAGGCCTTCACCTTTATCCTGATCTCATCTCCAAATTTCTGCTCAGAGCCTCTTCTTTTCAGGATTTCCTGTGGATATTTTATTTCTATTGGGTTACAGTATTATATGTCCAGGGAGGAACTTCAGAAAAGCCAGATCAGTCATATTAAACTTATTATAATCTGTTGTCACCCAAATGAAATTGCCAGGAAAATACAGAGGAGGTTGAAGTTGGAAGTCCAACTGAGGACAATGAGAATACTTAGGGACGCCCAAGATACAGGCGGATGAGGAGCGAGGCTCTGGACCTGCCCTGTGGAGTAGTGGCCGTAGAGGAGGACATCTGAAAGGAGCAGGGGGAGGGGAGCAGGAAGAGACACAACCACCGGGCTTTGTTCATCTCTTCCCTCAAATACATTTTTTGTTTTATTTCAATTTTTCTATTTTTTCCCACCAGCTTATAAACTCCATGAAGACAGACATCACCAATGCCCTTTTGTATTTTTTTTTTTGTATTTTTTTTTTCTGAAGCTGGAAATGGGGAGAGACAGTCAGACAGACTCCCACATGCGCCCGACCGGGATCCACCCGGCACGCCCCTGGCGCCCGGGCCATCTCTGCTCCAATGGAGCCTTGGCTGCGGGAGGGGAAGAGAGAGACAGAGAGGAAGGAGGGGGGTGGTGGAGAAGCAAATGGGAGCTTCTCCTGTGTGCCCTGGCCGGGAATCGAACCCTTTTGCTCATCACTTAATCCTCATTACCTAGCACTTGAAAAAAGCAAACCCGAAATAAGTAGATGTTTACTAACCTTTGTATCTTCAGTGTGTCATTGTAGGTGCTCAATAAATATTCAAAGAATCGGTCTGAATTTTGAAATTGAATTTACAACTTCAGTTTGGCTATCCTTCACTAAAAAACTCTTAAACATTTTAACCTCTGAATCTCAAGAAAGCAACCAACAAAAAGCCCTTAAAATGGAAAGTGTACTGTACAATTTAGTCCTTCTATGTGGATTTTGGCACTGATGATAAAGCGGTGTTTAAGTCCATTGCAAGACTTAGAGCATGCCACCTAGAAGAGCAGAGAGGTGTACTTGGCCATGCATGGAGAAAGCCAGAGACCTTCCTGTTTAATGGAGGAAACTCAATGTCTATGCAATGAGAGAAACATGGGTTTTCAAGCCTCTACAATTTCTGTTTCTTCCTTGCCAACATTTTAGTAAGGATAGTAAATATATGTCCACAACAGGGTTAAGAGAACCAGAGTCTTCTAAAGCAGTGGTCCCCAACCCCCGGGCCACGGACCAGTACCGGTCTGTGGGCCATTTGGTACCAGTCCTCAGAGAAAGAATAAATAACTTACATTATTTCTGTTTTATTTATATTTAAGTCTGAATGATGTTTTATTTTTTAAAAATGACCAGATTCCCTCTGTTACATCCGTCTAAGACTCACTCTTGACGCTTGTCTCTGTCACCTGATACATTTATCCGTCCCACCCTAAAGGCGGGTCCGTGAAAATATTTTCTGACATTAAACCGATCCGTGGCCCCAAAAAGGTTGGGGACCACTGTTCTTTTTTTTTTTTTTTTTTTTAATTTTATTTATTCATTTTAGAGAGGAGAGAGAAAGGGAGAGACAGAGAGACAGAGAGACAGAGAGGGAGAGAGAAAGAGAGAAGGTGGGGAGGAGCTGGAAGCATCAACTCCCATATGTGCCTTGGCCAGGCAAGCCCAGGGTTTCGAACCAGCGACCTCAGCATTTCCAGGTCAATGCTTTATCCACTGTGCCACCACAGGTCAGGCATCCACTGTTCTAAAGAATATGTAAAATCATCAAAACCTTACTTAAGTCTATGATTTGCAAAAAATTAGAAGCAAAACTAATTTCTATTATGAACCTACTATAATGCTCCCCTGCTCCAGGCCACAGGTCGGTGAGCAGATCTGAATGAAGACTTGAATAAATAGGGTAATGGTTCCTGTGAGGGGGAGGGGCAGGCAGCGTGATCAGGGAGGGTGAACAGAGGGCGTCAGTTCTGTTTATTTCTGCGGACAGTGCAGGGATGACTGCTGTCCTTTCTTAGTTTATTATTGAATATCTTTTCTTAAGTGTATAAAGAGAAGAAGTAGGCATTATTCTGAAATTGTTTTAAGAAATTTAGAGAAGTCCTAGGATTGGGTTTATTAGAATACTCTAAATAATCAGGTATATAAGGATAAGAGATTCTTAAATTGCTCTAGAGAGACTTGTAATAAGGCCCAACTTGATGGAGCAAGTTGTTAGAGAATTCAGTCTCCTTTTAAAGCCCGATTTTGGAAGGATGAACTCTGTGGTATTAAAAAAAAATTGTTTAACTTCCTTTTAGGAGTGCACACAAGGTCTTATAGCTTGTATAAATACTCTATTTTATGCCAGTTGGTAGTCACAAGTTCTGTAGAATCCTCCATTATAATTTTCATGGAAAACAAATCAATTCTAATTCAATTCAACAATTACACATCGATCGCCTAAAATGTGCCAAACATAATACAGAACATGCATTTTACAGGAAAATTGGACTGCACTAAGATATGCAGTAAATCATCTGTAATTTTATGAAAAGGGAAGCCAGGCATGTTAATGGAGTTTGTTTTTATAAACATGAAGTGTTTGGGCATGTTTGATTTTTCAGTTGGGCTGCTCAGCCAAGCTTAGTTAACACCTTGTAAAAAGTGAGTTGCTTCTCATTTCCTTAATGGAAAGCAGTAAGAGTCATGGTTAAGATCCCCCCTATCAGCTGGAGGCCTTCTGCAGCATTCCTTAAGCCTCTGAGGTTGGATCTAGGATGCAAATCCGTCTGGATACTTGAGACCAAAAAGTGTGTTTCTCCAGAGAATTCAAACTCTCTCCCCATCAATCTTAGACAAGTAAACTATCTAAAAGCAGATCTTTGTTTCAAACTGCTAAGTTGGAATAAAGGTTCTATTGATAAGCTTTTACATCTTAATAATTTCTTGAAATATGTAGCTGGATCCTCATTTTTTACAATCCATTTGGCCTTCAGTATGTACCATATCTCTGCATCTGTGTGGATATCACTTTTCTTGGTAATATAATGTTAACTTAAGAATGTGATAAAACAGGAAGCATGCTGGAACTTTTCCTTGTCCTGTGGCCTTAACAAGCCACAGCTGTATCAGCAGCTGGTCATTGAAGGAACTTGGTCCTTGCCTCTCCCAACATCCTTTTTCAACTAGATCAAAAGGAAATAGATGAAGCAAAAGGTTTTATCATCAAAGGCAATAGAAATCTGTGGGAACCAATATTTCCATTTAGATTGCTTTAGCCTCATCAGACTGAAAAGTTTATTCTCTGGTGGGAAGAGGTTACTAATAAGCCAATTTGAAAAGCTTTTTTATTCTCATAAATTTATCTTCACCAAGTTTGTGAAAGAACAAGAGTGGTGTCAAAAAGTTGGTTCAGCCTGACCAGGTGGTGATGCATTGGATAGAGCATTGCACTAGGATGCTAAGGACCCAGGTTCGAAACCTTGAGGTCACTGGCTTGAGCGCGGGCTCACCGGGCTTGAGCACGGGCTCACCAGCTTGAGTATAGGTTGCTGGCTTGAGCATGGGATCATAGACATGACCTCATGGTTGCTACCATGAGCCCAAATGCAACTGGCTTGAAGCCCAAAGTTGCTGGCATTAGCCCAAGATCACTGGTTTGAGCAAGGGGTCACTTGCTCTGCTGTAGCCCCCCAGTCAAGGCACATATGAGAAAGCAATCAATGAACAAGCAATCAACAAACAACTAAGATGCCGCAACAAAGAATTGATGCTTCTTATCTCTCTTCTTCCTGTCTGTCTGTCCCTATCTGTCCCTCTCTCTGACTCTCTCTGTCTTTGTCAAGAAAAAAAAAAGTTGGTTCACTTCCCAATGTGCTTTGCTAAATTGTTGGCTTATTCTCTTGACAATTATTTTCAAAAGCTGTGTTAAATAACACTAGTGATTGCTTAGCTCAGGGGTCCCCAAACTTTTTACACAGGGGGCCAGTTCACTGTCCTTCAGACCGTTGGAGGGCCGGACTACAAAAAAAACTATGAACAAATCCCTATGCACACTGCACATATCTTATTTTAAAGTAAAAAAACAAAACGGGAACAAATACAATATTTAAAATAACAAACAAGTAAATTTAAATCAACAAACTGACCAGTATTTCAATGGGAACTATGCTCCTCCACTGACCACCTATGAAAGAGGTGCCCCTTCCAGAAGTGTGGCGGGGGCCAGATAAATGGCCTCAGGGGGCCGCATGTGGCCCGCGGGCTGTAGTTTGGGGACCCCTGGCTTAGCTGGTATTTTTCACTGCAGATAGCTTGACATAAATTTTATAAATGAATCCAAAACTTCTGTTATTTCATTTGCAGGTAAAGCTAAGGAATAACTACTAAGAGAGAATAGGTATTATTGGTTTCTAGAAAGGAGTCAAATAAAAATTGTTCCATTTTTTAAAAAATAAATATTTATCTTAATTCTCACTGATGATACCGTCTCAGTGCATTTGGCTGCCCTTCCCTATAGGCCAAGTTTGACCTATTGCTCAATAGATTCACTAAAGCCATAGAAAAATGTTGAAAAATACTCTTTAAAAAAATTTTTTTAAAGCATTTTTAGAGCACTTTTAAGTTCACAGCAAAATTGTGAAGACTGTTCAGAGATATCCCGTATATACTTGGCCCCACACATAGATAGCCGCCCCCATTATAAATATTTTCTCCCCTCCCCCATAGAATGGTACATTAACTTTAATTGATGAACCTACATTGACATGTCAGTGTAAACTGTGAGCTTGTTTATACTTTACATTAAGCTTCACTTTTTGTGTTGTGCATTCTATGGGCTTAGAGTTGTTGGTAAGGATGTGGGAAAATTTGGACCCTTGGGCATTGTTGATGAGAATGTAAAATGATGTATCTGCTGTGAGAATAATATGGAGGTTCCTTGAAAAAAATAAGCAGAGAATTACTGTATAATCTAGCAATTCCACTTCTAGAGATATAACTCAAAGAAGTGTAAGCAGGATCTCAAAGAAATATTTGTACAGCCATGTTCATAGCAGCATTATTCTCAATAGCCGAGGGCTGAAAGCTACCCAAGTGTCCATCAACAGATGAATAGATATCCAAAATGTGGTACATACATATGATGGAATATGACTCAGCCTTAAATAGGAAGGAAATTATGACATGCTACAACACGAATCCTTGAGAATGTTATGTTATGTGAAATAAGCCAGTCAGAAAAGGACAGATACTGTAGGATTCCACTTATCTGAGGTCCCTACTATAGTTAAATTCATAGAGACAAATTAGAATGGTGGCTACCAGGCAATGGGGGGAAAATATAGTGTGGGGTTATTTTTTAATGGGTACAGAATCTCAGTTTTGCCAGAAGAAAAGAGTTCCATGGGTAGATGGTGGTGATGGCTGCACAACTATATGAATGTACTTAATGCCACTGAACTGTACATACAAAAATTATTAAGATGGTGACTTTTATGTTATGTTTATATTACATAATTTTTTAAAAAGATAAAACAAAGCACTAAATACCAAAAGGAAGACCACAACCAGTGCCCAGATCTCTTGGTTTCTAAATATCATTTTCCAATACAAGGCTCTTGAGATATGACTGTTTGTAGGCCTGGGGCAGAGAAAGTATAAGGTGATTCTGGAGAATCTAGCCAAAAAGTAATAAAGTGCTAAAGAGACAAAGGGAGCAAAACGAAACAGAACAACAGCAAATGATGGGGTATGTCAAAGGGACACAGGAGCCGACTGGCCAAAGCTGGGACAATTTGAGCAATAAAATAGCTTAGTATTAGATTATAACCCAAAGTATGAAATAAACATTTATGATTATTTATATATATATATAGATTACTTATTATTATTACTTTTTTCTATAGTGAGAAGCAGGAGGCAGAGAGACAGACTCTGCATTTGTCTGACCTGGATCCACCCAGCAAGCCCACT
The DNA here is from genome assembly GCF_036850995.1 of Saccopteryx leptura. Classification (NCBI taxonomy): domain Eukaryota; kingdom Metazoa; phylum Chordata; class Mammalia; order Chiroptera; family Emballonuridae; genus Saccopteryx; species Saccopteryx leptura. The sequence goes on along the minus strand of NC_089506.1, from coordinate 69,605,955 downwards.
AGGGGGCGATGCTCTGCCCATCTGGGGCATAGCTCTGTTGCAACAGGAGCCATTCTAGTGCCTGAGGTAGAGGCCATGGAGCTGTCCTCAGCACTTAGGCCAACTTTGCTCCAATGAGCCTTGGCTGTGGGAGAGGATGAGAGAGATAAAGAGAAAAGAGAGGGGGAAGAGTGAAGCAGATGGGTGCTTCTCCTGTGTGCCCTGGCCAGGAATCAAACCCAGGACTTCCACAAGCTGAGCTGATGTTCTACCACTGGACCAACTGGCCAGGGCCTATATAGATTCCTTATTAATATAAATCAATGTTTAAATAACTAAAAAAATGAAGTGATTGGATTAATTTTCTTTACAAAAGAATTATAAATATTATTATACATAGGTACTCTCTTCTCCATGAGCTGAAGGTTAGTTTCTGTCTCCCCACCTGAGTGGATACACTTCATGAGCAGCTTAGTGAATAGAGTATGGAAAAAAAAAAAGTGATTTTGCTATGGTGAAACCTGGCAAGAACTGCCTTAATCGAAGTTGACTTACCAGAGGTAGTAAGGTGGATGTCCTGTACCCACTTATACAATGTGGCAACAAGAACATTTCTTTGTGACATTCTTTCCCCAAACCCATAGATCCAATCCAACAATGAGAAAAATATCAACCCCAAATTGAGAGGCATTTTACAAACTACCTGACCAGTACTCTTCAAAGATGTCAAGGTCATCAAAAACAAGGAAGCCTGAGAAACAGACTGTAGATAGCTAAGGAGACATGAAGACTAAGTCAATTATGGGATCCTGGAGCAAAAAACAACAACAACAAAAAAAGTGGGAAAACTGGAAAAATATGAATTAAATCAAGAGTTTATTTACTAGTATGTACCAGTGTGAATGTCTCAATTTTGACAAATGTGCCAGAATTATATAAATTGTCAAATTAAAGGAAACAACATGAAGGGGATACAGGAATTCTCCGAACTATACTTGGAACTTTTCTAGAAAACTAAAAATTATTTTTAAATAATACTTTATTTTACAAAAGGAATATAAGTTACTTACCTTAGCATGATAAACACTATTAATTTCAAAACAGTAGCCAATCATATATTTAAGGATATTGGAGACATTTTTTAGAATTAACAAAAATCAAGGAAGTAATGATATAATAAATAATATGTTATGTTTATTAAACAATTATCACAGGGTCTAGTGCAGGGGTAGTCAACCTTTTTATACCTACCACCCACTTTGTATCTCTATTAGTAGTAAAATTTTCTAACCGCCCACCGGTTCCACAGTAATAGTGATTTATAATTAGGGAAGTAACTTTACTTTATAAAATTTATAAAGCAGAGTTACAGCAAGTTAAAGCATATAATAATAATTACTTACCAAGTACTTTATGTCGGATTTTCACTAAGTTTGGCAGAATAAATCTTTATAAAACAACTTACTATAGTTAAATCTATTTTTGTATTTATGCTTTGGTTGCTCCGCTACCGTCCACCATGAAAGCTGGAATGCCCACTAGTGGGCGGTAGGAACCAGGTTGACTACCACTGCTCTAGTGTATAGTAAGCATTCAATAAGTGACCAATGTTTTCACTTAACATTGTTTTGGAAGCACTTGAATGTACAAGAAATAAAAATTACATTTTGGGGGTAGAAAAAAAAGAAGTATTTTTTATTATATATTTTCATTATTTGTACATCCCTGCAACAGTAGAAAACAACTGAATAACTGTTATTGTAGAAACTAACTATAATTACTAGAAAGTTTAGAATTAAATAACTTGGCACAAGATAAACACACATTTAATAACTTTTCTGTGTACTAGCAATAACAATCTGCATAAATACACAGGGAAAAAAAGCATTAATAGAATCAGCATAATCTATCTAGGAATAATATTCACCCAAGAACAGAGAAATTAAAAATATAATTTATGGTTTAGGTACATAATGGAATATTATGCAACATTTATATTTGTATTTTTAGAAAAATTTGCAATAGTAGAGTCAAGCATCTACTGTAAAGTGAATTAAAAATTCAAGATGTCAAATTATATAATAAATTGATTCATAACTTGGGAGGAAATTATGCAAATAAAAAAAATCCCTAAAGTTGATTCACTTGATAGTTACATGGAAAGCCTCTCAGTAGTGGTGAGGTAAAGAATAAATCCCTTTTCTACAAGATAAGGAATGTGGTTTTTTACGTATTTGATGATTTTTTTTTTTTTTTGTATTTTTCTGAAGCTGGAAACGGGGAGAGACAGTCAGACAGACTCGTGCATGCCCCCGACCGGGATCCACCTGGCATGCCCACCAGGGGTGACGCTCTGCCCACCAGGGGGCGATGCTCTGCCCCTCTGGGGCATCGCTCTGCCACGACCAGAGCCACTCTAGCGCCTGGGGCAGAAGCCAAGGAGCCATCCCCAGCGCCCGGGCCATCTTTGCTCCAATGGAGCCTTGGCTGCGGGAGGGGAAGAGAGAGACAGGGGGGGGGGTGGAGAAGCAAATGGGCGCTTCTCCTATGTGCCCTGGCCAGGAATCAAACCTGGGTCCCCCGCACGCCAGGCCGACGCTCTACTGCTGAGCCAACCAGCTAGGGCGATGATGGTTTTTGATATAAACTGACATGAGTCAACCTGGCCCATCATAGTTGTCAGCTTTGTCCTGTGATTTTCAGGTGGTCCCACTCCAGAAATGGGAAGATTAACTTTAAGATGCACATTAAACATAAAAAAGGAGATATCAAACAGGCAATTGAGTGAAAAGCAGGCAAGAGGTCAGGACTGGTGATAAAATTGTGGAATTCACAGAACAGTGGTTAAAGCCAGAACCCTAAATGAGATCAGCTCTGAGTATGAGGAGAGAGAAGGAAAGTGAGCTGAGGACTGATTCCAGACTTCAACAAGTTTTCTTCTGACTTGATTTTAATACTTTAACAAAGAAATAAAAACACCCACTGCTTTTGCATATTTCAAGTGAGCTTGCATGTTTAAAATTATGAATTATTTCAGCCCTACATTGAAAAGAATGTAAAACTATGGAAACACTAGTACAACACTTGTACAAACATACTTGGTGCAACCACTTTGAAAATAACTTGGTATTGCCTAGTGAAATCCAAGCATATTTTTAGTACTCAATTTATATCCAAAGACAAAACAATCATTTGCTTTTTTTTTTTTTTTTTTTTTGAGAGAGGTTGAGAAGCATCAACTCCTAGTTGCTCTCACTTTAGTTATAAATTGATTGTTCCTCCTATGTACCTTGAAGGGCTGTGCCAGTGTCCCCTTGCTCAAGCCAGTGACTTTGGGCTTTTCCTGACAGTGACCTTTGGGCTCAAGCTGGCAAGCTTTGGGATCATATGGACAATCCCCCACTCAAGCTGATGACCTTGCACTGACGAGTCCATGCTCAGAGCCAGCAACCTCGGGACTTTGAACCGGCAACCTCAGCATTCTGGGTCGACACTTTATCCACTGCACCACCACTGGTCAGGCAATTATTTGCTTTTATCTGTGTACATTAAACTAGCTTGACTGTTTTTACCTGCCTAACTTCTCTTTTTCCATAATTCTCTTTTGAATGGATAATTCATTAAATATAAGCCAAACAAAAAGGATTATAGAGTGATATAAAATGAAACCACATGATACATTTCAAAGGCTCTACAACTCAAGGGGACTCACTTCAACTGCTAGTTTTAAAATGTATGCAGTAAGAGTTGACTGGTTTTTACTGTACTGTAGGCAGTGGTAGGAACAGAGAACCAGGATAAGTATTAAGTATAACTTATATGACTAGAACAGGTGTGGTGGGAGCATGTATGCAGAGGCTGACGGGAAAACTAAACAATGACAAAAGTACCTTGTTAAAGTCTGGTTTTGACCTTCAAGCTTTGCACTTCATCTCAAATGTCATATTATACCCATATTCGATCAAAACTGCTTTTAAAAAATTGTTGCTTAACAATAAATGTGTTAACAATATACAAACAAACATTTGTAGTAGCTTTCCAAAGGAAATTTTTTTGTGAGCCCTAGAGTAAAATCAAAAGGTTTTGTTCAGTGCATGCACAATTGTGGCTCTTTGCAATTCCTTATAGAAGACGTTGACCAGTAGTAGAAATCTGCAGTGACATGTTTTTGATAAAAACATTGTCTCTGATACCCACACTGCACTGGAGGCTATGCGAAGAATCCTTCTAACTGTGCTGTGCAATCTGACACCGTCCCCAAAGGCTGGGCTGAGCCTGGAGTCATTGCATCAGCCCAAGTATACAGGGTTCTCATTTCTTCCCCTTCCTCCATGCTCTTCACAGCTGTGAGCCTTCTTTATAAATCTGTGCTCTGTAAAGTTCAGAGCAAGAGAATGCAAGCGCTGCTGGAAAGAATGAAGAGTTCGCAAGCTTAGAACAGAAAGGGAATTACTAAACTATTACGCTCAATTAGCAAGTGAAAAATGAACTAAGTTGTTCCAGAGTGATTTTTAATTCTGTCAAATAAAGAGGAACCAGACTGCAGGGTAAACTCTTATTTATTAGTTTGGTTAATGAGTTTTTCATAAGCAGAATTTCTTAAATTTTATTGAATCAATAAAGTCACCATTTGGAAATCTGTTTTCCCCCACCAAGGTAGGATTTTAATTGAGCAAACACCCAAGTGCTGTAAAGTGACTCTATGGAGGTGAACTGGTCTACGGATTATATTACTGGCCTGGCAGACAGGGTTGCAGACGTCCTTGATTTGAATGTAATCTCTACCATGTAACTCGTGCATGAATTTTTATCTTCACGATGATGGTGTTTTCCTTGGGTTTATTACCAAAGAACCATTGTAAAACTCTAATGTCAGGGCCGCCCCCTTGAAGGAAGAGCACTCTATTCTTCCTTCCACCCTACAACCAGACAGAGCATTATTTATCATTGTGTGGAACATCTTGAACCTTTCCTTAGAATTACTGAGTCTGGGGTGTGACCACCCTGTTATAATGCAGATAGCTTTGATGTGTTCCATGGCCACAGGATACATCCTGCCCTAGTCAGTTGCTTTGTGAACACCTGCTTTTGTTTATAAAAGAGTCAAGTGGAAAAAGGGTGCTGGTGGGGCATAAATCTGTCCCCACAACTTGAAAACAGCATGAAGCATATGCTTTGCAGCGATTCGGTGAAAACTTCCTTCCTTATTTCGGAAGTCATCGGTGGAAGAGAAAATTCCTACAATGTAGGCCTCAGGGCCTCACATTTCTGGTTGCATGATATGTTTTTAAAGACATACCAAAAAAAAAAACAAAAAAAGAAAAAGAAAAAAAAAGTGAAGTGCTTGGAGATTGTTGATTTACTCCTAAATAAAAGAATGCCTAGATGAAGTAAAGGCTTTTTCCATTGGTCCTTTGCTAAAGTGTGTGGTGTAGCATAACAGTGAACAGTGATATACTGGGAGTCAGAAGAATTGGATGTCAGGTCCATTTTCCAGACCATGTATTCGGCTACCAAATGGACGGCTTTGCCTGAATTCTGCAAGGCCTCAACCGAGATCTATCAGGAAAGCCAGTGTATACCTCCCTTTCCTCTCCACACACACTTTCTGTAGTTCCACCTCATACATGGTGATCCCAGGGTTGATTCAGGTTTTCTAGGGCCTGCAACTGATACAATTTGGGGAATTCTCTTTCTTTAATATATTTATTTCTAATTGTACATGCTAACTGCTATCCGCAGGGTAAACGTAAGGATGACAGAATCATTCTACTGCTCCCGAGAGCTGTGCTTTTCTGCTGTTTTCTCCAGCCTGGTTAACCTGAGGACAGAAGATGTACCTGTGTGTGAGAAGACACTCAGTCACAGTTGCTGATAGGTGGCACTGGCTGGAGGTGACAATGGCCTCATCATTACTGCCCTGTTTTCCCCTCTCGGAAGTGTCTGTCACGGAAGCTCCCGTATCCTGCATTAGCCTTCTGACTTAGCCACTGAGATTTGGCTGCCTCTGTTTCTAGCCTGCAAGCACATTTGCTATCCTCTGGTAACCCCTGGCAAGCGGCCAGGTGGCCGAGGTATCCTCACAGCTACGTGAGAGGCCTTTCTGCTACTTAATCTCCTCTATTAACCCAGAAAGTCGAGTTGAGAGCTCTTTGGTGGCCCCTGTGCCACATTCAGACATCCTGATGGAGGTGTGTCCCAGGTGAAATGGCAGTCTCCTGGGAACCCTGTTCTGTTTCATGTGGTTCTTTGGGAAAAGAATAATCTCCAATTTGATGTTATACCATAAATCATTTAAGCATTATCAAAATAACCCCTTCCTTCAGGTTCTTCCACAAACATTTCCCACTGTCATTTTTTTTTTTTTTTTTAATTCCAGGGACAAAGGAGACTGAAAAAAATTTATTTATTTTATTGGAAAGGAAATAGCAAATTTCCAAAACCGGATATTAGTTTCTTATGGGTCCATCCTTCTTTCCATGAATAACAGATTTTATGTTTTGCTCAGCATAGGCTAGAAATGTCTTTGCAGTCACTTTTTTTTTTCTCTCCAACTCTTAATACAGATGCTTGTGGCATGATCGTTTTTCAAATTTGCTTTATGAACTGGTTATTTATTCTTGGGGTTCCTTTCCAAGACTCAAAGCATAGAAATAATAAAAGTTTCGGAGGGGAGAAGACCTGGGGAAAGGTAAAATATTTAAGTTTAAGTAGTATAGTTTTTAAATGGCCTTGAACAGTGGAAAATAAGACATGTACATATGATCAGTATCATTCACTGAACCAACTTACTAAAATAATAACAATGGAAACCACTGGCCTTTTAAAGATATGCTGTATCAAGGCTTTCTCTACTGGACGTCTGGAATGATCTCCCTGCAGTCTCTGGAGTTGCATCAATCGATAAACTGAGAAACTTCATACTCACAGCGTGAGCACCACTGACGGCTGTGGACAACCACTGTCTCCAGCTTTGCCTGTGGGATAGTCTGTGAAAGGTCAAGTCCATAAAATGGAAACATGGCTGTTATGAAAATAAACTTATGAAAATAATTTGTCACTCTGAAAAAGAAACCATTAATTCTGAGCTTCAGAACTTTTCTAATTCTGTTGGCAACTGCAACTTCAGCTCTCTCCCTTGCTGTGACACTCGCCTTGCTCACCATCTACTGGTTTTGTTCCTTCAAGGAAACACACTTTCTTTAACCAGTCAGAAAATTGCCTACTATTAAATAATTGAGTCTGTCCAGTCTTTGGCATTTCAAGTTTTCTTTGACATACCTACCATACCAAAATGAACAGACCCGTTACAGTTCCCAGTGCTTCGTTTTCACAGGTCTCTGATTGTTTGTATTATTTTCTAATATCCTCAAAAAGTGCTTGTGGCCTTTCCCTGTGTTATGAAAACACTTAAGACTAAGGAAGAATATTGGACTTCACTTGTGATTGTCGTATTACACACTTCTGCTGTGTTTTCTCAGTTGAGCTAACTCTTTGATTTGTGAGCAAAGGTTGAAAAGGCTAAAAAGGAGGAAATTGGTTCAATATTTCAGGCACAGTGAAACATTTCTTTTGTCACTTTATTTCCCTGCGGTATTAATTTGTGGTTACTCACCTTCTCCTCAGAGATCACCCAGGGAACCCCAAATCTGCCTCTCTAGGATCTGACACATAAACCCAAACGTTTCTCCCAATAAATTATATCTCATGTGTAATGAAACAAAATTGGCTTCTCTGGAGTCTAGAAGAATGTTTCAGGCAGCGATTGGCCGTATTTTAGTTTGTCGGTCACATACATCCTGACGACGAGGATCTCTGTGGCCTGGGCCGGTGTGGGAGGAGGAATGTTGGGTTCCCTCACTGGACTGAACAATGCTGGAATGTTTTTTCCTTGTCCATTCACTTAAACAATGTGCCATTCTGTACCTCATAAGCACTTAATTTATTCCAACTCTTTGGCCTGACCTGTAATCCCTCTCTCCTTACCCATCTGACCCATCTGTGTTTCATTTCCCACTCATCAGCATCCAGAGAGCTAGGCCCAGGCCCTGTTTGGAACCATTAGACAGAGATTGGCACTCTTCCCTCTTCCTGCACCACATCCTCCGCTGGAAAAAAATGACCATCAGATCAGAGAACAGAGCCTGCTTTGTCCCCTGCGACGTGGATCTGGAAGCATTTTCAATCATTTGCACTCTATACCCACTCAAATGCATTAATGTGATCAACATTGGGCCTGTTGTGGGCATTTTTTCCAGCAAATAGCTTGCTAACATTCCAGGCATGTACTCCCCTGAAAACAAGACTGAGACAGGGCCCTGAATATTCAATTGGAAAATCACCAAGAGCAAAAGCTTAGCTTGGCACGGCTGGTGTTGATTCTTAATAAGTGACTTCCTAAAGCTGAGGCATGGGGCTTACAGTGTCAATGACTTGTTTGAAAAATATTTTGTAGATGCCTCATACCACTCTATTTCCTGTGGTATGCGTCATATTGTGAGCTATTCCTAGCCAGCCTGGTGAAGCACGCTAACTCCCCCCGTCCCCCCCCCCCCCCAAGATTGTGGTGTTTAACTAAAAATGTCTTTTATACAAGATGAGCTCATAGCTATTAGTCCTGATGTAGTTTTAACTGCTTGGATACCAACTGCAGTTAGTTGAAAATGTGCTGGAAAAGGGTGAACCTGAGCAGAAACATATCTCACCTTGTCTAAAATGGCGGGATGGCAGTCCTGTGGCAGCGTTTCTTCAGGGGAAAAAAGTTCCAGATTTAAGTACAATGCATACCTTTCACTTTCATTAAAAAGACTTACTGTTCAGAGTATATTACTAAAGTCAAGGTGCTGAAGACATCTGGAACATTGGAATAAAATTAACCCTTTTTATTGCTTCAGGTACTTTGTAAAACTTGCCAAAGAACAGAGCTAAGGTAATTGGAGAAAACAAGTGTATCTTTTCAATAGAGTTTCCCAAAAGGAAATGAAAAAAAAAAAAAGAAAAAAATCCCAAGACCTAAAATTTTCTGCCTCTGAGATGAAAATATTTAGGAGGAGGATTTGTGTAAGGAACAAAAAAAATCTCTTGACAAGCATTTAGAACTCTAGAAGTGAGGACGGGAACTGATGTTGATGAGCACCTACTATGTGCCACGCAGACCTTTTGGCGCTTCTACACATGCTACATGAAGTGTTCTTCACAGCACGTCTGATGTCAAGAGGACTATTTCTATTTTGCAAAGAAGAAAAGAGAATCCCCTAGAGAGTCGCTAAGGTCACGCCATTTATGGACTACAGAGGCAAGGTTCAGAACTAAGTCAGTGTGACTACCATGCTTGTGTTTTATCCTCCACCTGATCACTCACAGATCAGAGCAGTCTCATCTCTATTATGACAGCAGTTGTCTCCTTGTTCAAAGGGTATGTGTTTGCCGTGGTGTGAAGGGCTGGAGCCGGAGATGAATATGAATCTGTGTCATAGTCTCCCCTGCCTTCCTCCAGTGAATAGGTTACAGACAGTGTCCAGTTTGGAGCCTGGACCCAGTGTATGCCCAATAGCTATTAAGTGATTAGACATTGTACATGCCATCTCTGAGTGATTTGTGTTTCTACAATGGGGCCTTTTATAACACAGAAGAGAGGGATTGATACTCTGGACAGTGCCCCTGCTGTGTTTGCCTCTTGGGGCAAATAATTTTCCTTGGTGCCAGGAGCAGCTCTGACGTGGCTGCTCTGCCCTTGTGTGGCCTGAGGCTTTGAGCTCCTGAGCAAAGGCTCTGCTGAGCAAACGCCTTGCGGGGTCTGGGATGGGGCAGAAATGCAGCAAGGTGGAGCCAGGAAGCCAGAGTGGCAGGAGAAGGGGCAGCCATGGGTGTTGTTATCTCCAAGTCATTGAGGAGACCAGAAAAAGTTTACAGGGAATGACCAACACCTTTCTTGGAGCAATGAGCTGGTGGAAAAATGCACTGTACAGTATAATAAAGGGAAGGAAGGGCCTCTATTTCCTGGAACATTTAGGGAAGTACATGAAGCTCTACCTATGAAGTGGGAAAGGGGTTTCGGGGTTGGGTATTATCTGTGCTTGGCTCTGTTTAGCTTATAGGCTACAGAATTATGCACTGGGACTGTACATTGTTAGTTGATCCTTTACAACCTGATATTTAGTGTGTCATCCAAAGGAAATAATATGTTTGTTAGTTGAGATTTGCAAGCTAGACAAGTTTCTTTTTACAATATTGCTTTTAGAAATACATAAAAAAATTAAAATTCTGTGATTTTCCTCCTACTTCTTAAAATGTAATCTGTTTGCAAAACTATCAGTTCAAAATATTTAGCTGAATGACAACCATGACATTGATTTCTCTTCTTAAGTTATAAGTACTTCATATTTTCTACCTGAGGAATCAGAAGAAAGCTTGTTTCAACTGAGCAAAACTACATTTGCTTATTTTTTTGAAGCAATTCTGACTTCAGCAGTTTATTGCCAGTGAAGAGTGACATGTGGGGCAAACCGTATAAGTATGTTACTAAACTAATAAAACTAGAACAGTTTTGAAAAAAATATAGTTTATTTATTTATTTATTTATTTTTAAGCGGGAGAGAGTGAGAAGGAGGGATAGACGAGGGACAGACAGCCAGGAAGGGAGAGAGATGAGAGGCATCAACTCTTCGTTGTGGCACCTTAGTTGTTCATTGATTGCTTTCTCATATGTGCCTTGACTGTGGGGTGGGGGTGGGGGGTGGGCTGTAGCAGAGTGAGTGACCCTGTGCTCAATCCAGTGACCTTGGGCTCAAGCCAGCAACCCTGGGGCTCAAGCCAGAGACCATGGGGTCATGTCTATGATCCCACACTTAAGTCGGTGACCCCGCGCTCAAATTAGTGAGCCTGCCCTCAAGCCAGCGACTTCGGTGTTTCGAACCTGGGTCCTCAGCATCCTAGGCTGACACTCTATCCACTGCACCACCGCCTGGTCAGGCTGTAGATTTTTTTTTTTATTCAAGTTTACGTTGGAACTATTTAACAACAAGGCAACATTAAGAAGAGGAAAACAGATTTTTCTAATGAAAGCAGGTGAAGTGGATACTGGTTAGAAATCAATTCAGTTTAGGCCTTTGCATTAAAAGTTAAAAGTGTTTTACATTAATATCCTTGAATTATTATTATTATTATTATTATTATTACATTTATTGCAAGCTGATTTGCTTTCTCTTGTTAGAGAGGCTTTTATTCTTAGTAATGGGAAGGGAACATGTAAGAAAATGTCAAAAGACTAAAACTACATGATCGATCATGGTCTTGAAGCGTAAATTTGGAAATTCGGGCTAGGAACAGCTGAAGTCCTCAACTCATGACGTTTGGGCTGATTTGAGTTTTCCTTCCCTTAGCCAGCTCCACAGCCGGCTTTTATGTTTACCATGGACATAAATTCACTGGGGCTCTTAAGTAAGGTCTGTGTCTGAGAGAAGTGAAGAGCATGCTGGGATTTTTCTCTTAAGATTACATGTACCCCTTCAAGTAAAGTTCCATGCAGCTTTCCTTCCCAGAGCTGTGCACACAAAATTTCAGGAAACAGCAGGTCTTAATTAGGCCTCCAGTTTATAGTTTCACCTGAAAAAATACATTTAAAAAAATCATATATGTTTGGCTGTCGAGATTTTTTAACTCAGTAAATTCTTGCTAATTAATCACATTAACGGTGGTCCTTAAAAGTTGAAACAGAATCAGAAAACAAACCAAATTCCCTATAAATACCCAACATAAAGGCCTATTCACTGATGCATTTGCTGTTTCTAAGAATTTTACAAGTTTTTTTTTTCTCTCCTTGACAGGACACACATACACATATACACTAGTCTGTCACTATCTGTGGTCATATTACATTGTGCGCACAGGAAAACAATTCTGGTGACATATTTTAATACTTCAGAATGACGTCATTGTGTATGAAGACTTTGCTGCTTAGTACCCATGTGTGTGACTGTTTTAAGAGATTAGAGCCCAGAAACCCTCAGCAGCCCATATCACCTCACCTCAGAGCACCCTTCCCCCCAAAAAAGAAGAAAACTAACAATGTTGGGGATGGGGGAGAAGAAGGTGCGCTGGGAAAGCAGAAGCTAAGAGGACGAATGGACTTCCTCCAGTTTGTCCACCATTGCAGTTTTAGAAGGACCTTAATCCTTGGTATAAATGAGCCCCTCTAATATTGTCGCTGATGCTTTGGTCTGCTACCGCACAAAAGTGAATTGCTTAAATCCCCTTCGGAAACATAAACAAATAGATTAAAATCCCACCTCCCTCTGTGGTATGCTTCCTGAGAATAGTGCTACTGTGTTCATTAGAAAAATAACTTTTCAAACTCATAAAACTTTCGCTCCCTGAATTTCTCTGGCGTGTGTTTACCATGATGCTATATTTGAGAATGAGTGTGCTGCAGTTGCAGCTTTGCTTACTGTTCTCTGTGTAGGAGAACATTTTTTCAAGACGATTTCTGAATCTCATCGATCTTTTGGAGGAAAAGAGGGTTAGTTACAATTTTCAAAAGGTAATACATTTTAAATCAGCAGAATAGGAGAATTCCACTTTCAGGGGCGATTAATTTTAATTTCTTTTAAACTTTTTATGTATTATTATGAGGAGATGGTCCCAATTTTATATATTAATATGTCTGTAGGAAAAAGTGTCTATACAAATTTTGCCGTACCCCCTCCCCTGGCTACAAAAAATTGATCATGGCAGAAACACAGCATTTTACGAGATCCTTATTCAGAAATTTTAGGAGAATAGATTTGATCTTATTTTATGTGGTACAAACAGGAAAGTAATGATATTTTAATTTCAAATACTTGCCTTTGAATTTTTTTTTTTTGGAAGCTCAGGAACTTCTTATTTATTTCTTCCTGCCTCCCTTCTTTGAACTTAGGTCTTATATTCTAAGCTCTATATTGCTAGCCATTAAGGAAGACTGGGTGAAAAGCAATATATTGTGTTGAAAAGAGTGCTTGAAATGGTTCCAGCTAAGCCTGTAACTTACTGTTTAACTTGGGCAAATGTTTCACCTGTTTACCAATAGATTAAGGAGATTTAATTACTGATTCACTCAACAAACTTTCAGTAACTGTCAATTATAGACAAAGCACTGATTTATATGCAAAGATGCATAGCAGAGTCTCTGGCTCTCGAGAGTCTTACAGTATGAGCAGTGAGCTAAAGATGGGAATAGGGTTGATCCATATTGATATTCTTCCCTTTTGATAAGCAGATATGCTACTCTGTTATTTACCATATGGAAATAAGTAAAAATGAAAGAAAAAGAAGCTCATACGAATTCCAGGGAGGAGTACATGAGGAGAGAGAAAGAGAGAGAGAGAGAGAGAGAGAGAGAGAGAGAGAGAGAATCTTTTGTTTCTTAACATCTGTTGGTAGAAAGCATGGGAGAGGGCAGACCTTCCATAAGGTTGTAGCAGCAAGGTAAGAGGGAACTCCTAACAGAAGCTGAAGAGAGGATGATCTCACCAGGGGTCAGATGGAGTCCAGGAAATCAGCAGAGACTCAGAAAATCTGAAAGGCAAAGAGAAATGAGGTCAGGCTGAGGAGCAGGGTGCGAACTGCTGGGCTGAGAAGAAACTAGCATTACATCAGCTACACAACTTCATGCACAAGTGCAGATAGGATAGTGACCACTATGAAGACAGGTAAGTGGGTTTACTTTAGCCAGAGGATTGTGGGAGCCAAAGAGAAGCACAGGATCTGTGCCCTAATGCCACAAGGATATGTAAGCCCCCCTCCTTTTGTGCTCACATGTTATCTGGAAACGGAGCAGGGCACTCTGTGACTCAGGTGAGAGAATCCTGATGGGGAGTTTAACCTTACCTTAACTCTGCCTAAAAGGAGATTGTTTTAACCTGGAAGAGATGGAGTCACTCTGAATTGGCAGATTTAGATTTTCTCCCACCCCCAAGTCCATTACCATGGGGCCTCAGAACACAATGCGGTTCCCATGTGGATACCACATACATTTTTTGCACATCTGTATTGTAATACATATTGTATAGGTATGTCCTCTTTTATAATATATAATAATAGTTTACCTTTTATGATGCTCTCTAGTTTTTCAGGCACTCTCCCATCCATTATTATTTTGTTTCCTTCTCTGGGTAAGTATGAGAAGTTGCCAGGGTAAACATTATTGCCTCCATTTTAAAGGTGAGGAACCCGCAGCTCACTGAGATTGGCTTGCACCTTTCCATCTATTAAATGGAGACAGTTGTACTTCCCCTGCCAAAGTCTCATTTTCTATGTGAGGATCAAATGGCAATGGTGACATTGTGGGGAGATATGATTTAACTATCACCCTAAGAATATCAAAAAGCAGACGAAGCAGCATGATACTGTCCTCAGAATGACTAGGATACACATAACCTGTCAGACTGCAGAGATCTTTTACCTAGTGAAAGATTTCCTATAAAGGTTCCAGTAAATCTATTCCTACATGAAATGCTCCAGTAAGCCTCATGTTAAATGAAACCCTGGATTACTACTGTTGTTGGGTTCAAAGCCTACATCTCTATTTAGGAGGTCACACAAAGAACATGATTTTGAATATTTAATTCAAGTTTTAGCTGTGCACTTAAGGGAGTTTGATAAGGATAGTAATTTCATTGTTTTCCTGGAAGTTCAAATTTGTTATAATTTTTAGCTATCTTAAATCTATGACAGATGTGATGATTATATGATTTGTAAAGCATGCAGTTTAATTTACACTTGTTGTTTCTATAGACTAATACTGTATAAGTGTGGCGCTCGGTTAACTTAAGATTTGGATCATCAGAAGTTCAAGGCCAACTCCAGGCATATCTACTGCCTTAGGCTGAGCTTCTCATGGCACAAGGTATGAAGCAGCCTCCTCTCCTGGGCCATCATGGTCTTATGTGATTTGGTCTCTGCTGATATTTCCAACTTGATTTCACATTCTTCCCTTTCACTTACTTCATGCTGGTCCTAGGGCCCTTCATTCAGGGTCTCCCTCCCCTGCGTGAGGCTGTGGATATTATCTTCCTTCTGCCGGGAAGCTCTTCCCCTCTCCGAATTTATGGTTCCTTATCATGCCTGTCACTCAATGAAGCCTTCAGTTATTTCATTTAAATATAGCCCAGCCCCATGCTAGTCTCTATTTTCGCATACTCCTCTTCTTTTAATGCACTTCATATTTCATAAATAATTATTCGATTGGTTATTTATTGTTAATCATTTTGCCAAGCTATAAGAGGATAGACAGTTTATTTCACTGACCATTGCACAACTGGTCACTGCCTGAGATGTAGTAAGCAACTGTTGAATGAACAGGTAAATAAACAAACAAACAAACAAACCAGGTATATAATGTCCTTAACTTTGTGTACAGTACATGACAAAATCTTAGAAAAACTAGCTATTTTTATTATCATAGTACTGATGACCTCAGAACCATTGTTGCTAAATTTGTAAGTATAGGGGTAAAATATCAGGAACAGTAATAGGTTTTGTCATTATCTGCACATAATCTTATATAGATTCTTAGACTCATTCACATTATTCATAATTTAAATTTGAAATCCCAAAGTAGATATACAAATAACAATAATGTTATTGAAAAGTATTCAAACTAACTGAATATTAAATTAATACAAATAAAAATGAGATACATTTTTTCTGTTATAAGTTAGGCAAAGAAAGAGAAAGTTAATAGTAGTCTATATTGGCAAGCATATGACAAAGTGGACTCTCACAAAGAGTTTCCTGAAGGGCAATGAGGCAATATGTAACAGTTTCAAATGTATACTTCTCTTGTTCTAACATTCTAATCTCAGGAAATTATACTATGGAAAAATTAGAAAAGATGAAAAATACTGATATATAAGAATGTTTACTCCAGCATGTTTTATAATATCAAATTATAATTTGCTCCATTATCAATACATCATTATGATGTAGAAAATTGGGGAATAAGTTTATTATAACTAATGCTATATTTGTAACTACTGATGAGAATGCAAATTGGTACAAGCTTGGAAAACAATTTGACACTTTCTTTAAAGCTGAACATAAATATATTCTATCTCCTACAAATATAAAATTGCTGTCTTTATATTTGAACCTTAGAAAAATTTACACATGTACATGAGCCCAAAGAAGAATATACAAGGATGTTCTTAAACATTGTTTTTAATAGCTAAACAGTTTGATATATAGTTCTTTTAGCATTGTTAAGAGTATTTTTAAATTTACATTATACAATATACAATACACAGTAAAGTTTGTTCAAACACTATCACCTCATATAATTACAATTTTTGTGAGTGTGGTGAGAACATTTAAGATTTACTGCTGCAGTAGCATCTTTCAAGTACAGTATGCAATATGGTATTGTTAACTATAGTCACCATGCTGAATGTAAGATCCCCAGACCCTAATCTGGGGATTAGAGAAGTGATCCTCAGGGCTGTTACAGGTTCCGTAACCAAGATTGAGGTCCATACATCTGGTTCTGGAGGTATAAACGGGTGTGGACTGGTCCCTGACCATGATTAGCGGGACTGGAACCAAGAATAGGGCCTTC
Organism: Saccopteryx leptura; assembly: GCF_036850995.1. Lineage (NCBI taxonomy): Eukaryota > Metazoa > Chordata > Mammalia > Chiroptera > Emballonuridae > Saccopteryx > Saccopteryx leptura. Next base: position 69,589,385 of record NC_089506.1, on the reverse strand, counting down.
AGGATATCCTGAGGCATAGACATGTCTCCCACCTGGTCTCTGCATCAGCAAGACTGCTTGCAGACTGCAGCTGGGAGATGAATGTAGAACCCTTTTAAGATCTTCAGGAGTACAAATAGGAGTGCCAATAGAAGCCTCCCAGTGGTTTGCTGGGCTGAGTACTGTGGGGCCATCAGGGCTGTCCACGAACTGTAGTTGGGAGAGGATGAAGCTGAGTATTGTCCCTTCAGGTAGATCCATGTTATTATTAGAAGAGTCTTTATAATATTGGTTCTTAGATGATAGTGGATGTTTGCTTCATGACCTGGCATGTGGTCAGTTTCATAGAATTCTATATATATCTACTACATCAAGTTTTTTATATTGCTCAAGTATTTTAAATATGTATCGCTCAGAAACTCATTTATCTATGAGTCCTTTTCTTTTCCGTGACAATGAAGTTCTCTCTCTAAATTCTCTCTCTCTTTCTCTCAAATTTCCTCTCTCACATCTTGTAACTTATAATTTCAGTATCTAATGTCCTATTTAGAAAGGGTCTAATTCTGTTTTCTATGGCTTTTCCTACCCTCACTCTCAAATTGGTTTGATTGGGCTTTTTTTTTTTTAATTTTACATTGATTTGAGAGAGAGAGAGAGAAAGAGAAAGAGAGGCAGGAAGGGAGAGAGGGAAAGAGAGAGAGAGCATCAACTCATTATTTTACTTGTTCCATTTAGTTATATACTTATTAATTGCTTCTCCTACTTGCCCTGCCAAGGGTCAAACCTGGGACCTCTGGAATGCCAGATTGACACTTTATCCACCGGGCCACCTAGCCAGGGCCTGGGCCTGTGTTTTTATAACTGTGGATTGGAAACTCATCTTTCTCTGGACTCTCTACCTGGCAATTATGTGAAGCCTAGGGGAGACCATATGTCTTCCTCTAAAGAGTTTCTTTTTTTGTCTTGTTTTGTTAGGCCACCTTAAATTAGGTACAATTTTGAATTGATTTCTCAGCTTGGGGCTTCTTAGACCATAGGTATTGTATTTATTTTGAATCCCAAGTCTGTGAAAGCTGACTCTGGTTACAAATTCTCAAAGGGGAGTTTTTCCCACCCAGTTCTCTTTGCTTTTAGATGGATTTTTCTAATTTACCTTTTTACTGCCAGTGTAGCTCTTCGGAGTCTTTATACCAAAAGAATGCTTAGTGTCATACTCTATATTCCATAGGCCTACAGCCATGTCTCTAGAACTTCACTGCATCTTAAAACTTAAACCTCCAGCTTCAGGGATTTACAAGAACTTCAGTATCATTGGTCTTTGCTTGCCTCCCTGTTTCCTATTGGCTTCTTGGCCTTCAGTCTATGGATATTTTGTATATTATTTTGTCAACTTTGTCATGCGTTTTAAGGATCTGTACTAAGACACTTGCTTCATAGTGTTGATGTGAAATGAAATGGAAACCTAGATATAACATTTAGCTCACTGTCTGAAATATATGCAGATTTAGGGGTTCTAAAAATACTGCAATGAGAGGAGAAAAAGCTTTCAGCATGTCCTTTCAGTGACAAGAAACTGTCTAAGGTTTTTAATCTTTTCCCTACAAAACAAAATCTTACCCTATTCTGCAGATTGAATGCACAGTACACATTCAGTTTTGTTAATGATTTAGATGGGCAGAGCATCCCCTGATTTGTCCCTGTGTGTGCAGGACAGAAGTAGCTGTGCATTGGTATATAGAATTGTCAGGTTAAGTTTCCTTTCTTGATGGCCCATGGACTAAGGAGACCTAGAGAGGAGGCTTTCACAAACAATAGGAATATTCTTTGCTACTTTTCCTTTCAACCTAATTTTCTTTCCATTGAAAGCGATCGTGCTTTTTTTCTCATTCTGACAATTGACAAATCAGTGTAGCTCCTTCTTCATAAATGCTTTAGACTGTGCTGGCCGAAGCTGCTGCCAGCAGTAGGCTGCTGAATGTTCAATGGTGCTTGATTATAGAGAAGGTTAAAGAGACCCCTGTGAATATGTCTTTCTTTGTAAAACTGTCCTTGTCATGTTACAAAACTGCTAATTCTTCTAGAAACCAGAGGTTATCTAAATAAACTAGAGCAGAAGAGTATTATGTAACAAGGGCAGGTTCTTGTATTTTTTTCCAGGGATGTGTTTTTGTGTGACTTTTTAGAAACAGCTTTACTGAGATATAATTCCCATACCATATAAGGCACTCATTTAAAGTGTACAATAGAATAGTTTTGCATATATTCAATTCAGTGTATTTTTAGTTTTAGATACCATCGCCATCACCACAGTCAATTATTTACTTATTTAAAATAAAAAATTTTCCTTTTTATTGAATTTATTTGGGTGATACTGTTTGACAGAATTATACAGTTTTCAGGGGCTCAATTCTACAACACATTATATCTACACTGTATTGTGTGTTCACCACCCCAAGTCAAATCTTTGTCTATCCCATTTATCCCCCAAACCATTCTCCATCTCTCCCCTCCCCCAAGGCAATCCTCATACTCTTTTCTGTGAGCATCAGTTTATTTCTCTCTTTTTTTACTTTGCTCCACCCTTCCCCTCCCCAGCACCCAGCTTCGGACAGCCGTCAGCCTGCTTTCTATCTATGGATCTTTCTCAATTTTGCTTATTAGTTTATTTTGTTTTTTAGATTCCACATATGAGAGAAATCAAATCACAGTTTTTAAAAACATTTTTATCACCTCAGAAAGAAATCCTGTAGCCTTTAGCAATCACTTCCTACCTCCACCTTCCACCCTCCGGCCCTAAGCAGTAGTTTCTTACCTGTCTCTATAGTTGTCATTCTTCTTAAATTTCATATGAGTGAAATCATTTAATGTGTGTTTCTTTTTTGTGACTGGCTTCTTTAATTTAGCATAATGTTTTTAAGTTTATCCATGTTGTAGCATATATTTGTATTTCATTCCTGTTTACGGCCAACTAATATCTCATTATATATATATTTATGCTTTCATCAGTCAATGGACATTGGGTTGTTCTCAAGTTTTGGCTGTATTAATGATGCTGTTATACATATACATGCATTGTGTGTGTGTGTGTGTTTGGACATATGTTTTCATTTTGGGGGGTATATATGTAGGAGTGGAATTACTGGGTCTTATCATAACTCTTTGTTTAATAATTATTAGAGGAATTGCCAGACCATTTTCCAAAGTGGCTGCACATTCTCATCAGAATCATGCAAGTGTTCTTATTTCTCCATATTCTTATCAACTGTCTTTATTATCAGATGGATTCTAGCCATTCTAGTTGTTGTGCAGTGGTTATCTCGCTGTAGTTTTGATTTGCATTACCTGATGATTAATGATGTCAAGTATCTTCATGCTCGTACTTTCATTTTGTTTGTCTATTTTTTAGTTGAATTCAAGGCATATTTTTAAAAATAATTTTTATTTGTGAATTTTTTATAAATATAACAATATGTATCCTATTTAATATTATTCTTAAGAAGCTTATTTGATTAAAAAGAATAAAATACCAGGTTATTATATAGATCATCCAACAAAAAGGACCTTTAAATAATAATCACTGAACATCTATGTCCTCCATTTTAGTATTCCCCAAGGTCTCTTACATTAGAACTTAGATCTGTATAACCCAATAAATAACCTTTCCAAAAACAGTCTACTTGACTGTCCTGTTTTTCTCTTGCAAATTATTGCTCTAATCATGGTATACCTTCTCAGAATTTTACTTGTTTCTTCCACATCAGCCCTTTAAGAATAAGAACTCAGAGCTAATGAGAAAGATGCTTTAGTTTTTTTCTCAAACAATATCCCATTCCCTCTGGCAGGACATTTTCTTACATTACTATTGACAGAAGCCTATTGACCTATAGTAACAAGAGGTCCTTGATATCTGACACTGGGTTCCTGTCATTTTCAGCCCTGACTGGATGGAGTGGGGCAAGCTTTCTCATACCTCAGCACATCAAATGCTGCCATTGGTCTTACCCATTTTAATGTCTGTGGATGGTAAGCATAAGCCACAGGATTTCCGGTAGAGTTGTAATTTCAGAAATTGATCATTTAAAAAATGTATAAGTAAATAGGACTTAATTTCTCTAGTGTTTAAAAAATCTTCATATAAATAAATTCACAAATCTTTTCTTAAAATTTCTTTTTTTCTGACCTGGTATCTTGAGTTGTGTTTTATGTACTTGTGAAAGTCTTTAAAAGAACACTAAAGTCACCAAATGAAGGTTGGGACATGTCGGGATCTCAATATGTAACCACTCACATCTTTCTTCAAATTGATATTTTATAAATATTAGTTTAATATGTATTTGGAGTTTAAAGAGAAAAGTAGCTTTCAATTATTGAAATCATGTATTATAGGGGATTTTCCGTAGGTGTTCTGGAATCAACCACACAATGAAATATAATGTGAACCATTTAAAAATAGAAAGTTCTATATTTAAGACATAGAAAGGTTTCTCCAAAATGGTTTTATTAGAAAAAAAAATACAAAGTACTTAACAACATACATAATATGTTGCCACATGTGTGGAAAAAGTATTTCTGTGGATATTTAGAAATGCATGGGGTATTTCCTGAAGTTTATGCAAGAAACCGGAGACTGGTTGTCTTTGAGCAGTGAGCTGGCCACTAAGGGACAAGGAAATGGGAGAGTTTTCACTGTATACCATATAATGTCTTCCCATCTTATATCACGTGCATTAGTCCTGTTTAATAATTCATGAATCTTATAAATAAATAAAGCAGAGCAGGGAAGTTAGCACGTATTTTTGTTACATGCTATTTCTTACATGCTACAACTTTTAGGGAGGTATTGTAACACCTAAAATTCAAGTAATCAAATAACTCCTTTTTAGTAAAGTGGACATGGTTTACATCATTAGCTTTCAGAAATTCTGCTGAGAATGCTAACTTTGTACGACTGTGCCAGCTGACTTCAGAGGGTGCTCTTTATAGAGGGCACATCAGTGAGGACTTAAAAAAAAAAATCTATTTTCATTCAAAGTACTTTTATTTCTCTGGTTATTTAAGAAGCTGAATGAGGAAACTGAAATATGCCCATTGAATTAACTGGCACCCTATTTCTGATTTTTTCCAGTAAGTTTTATTGAGCTTTCAGACTGGAGCCCTGGGAACCTGCCCGTCTAGGTTGCTTCTTAATCCTAGTGTGGTTTCACACCAATGAAAGAGTGTTGCTAAAGTCGTAGTACTTAAAACTAGTAGAAAAAATTAAATTACAGAGAGTTGAAAACCTTATTCCAATTTCAACCTTGATAAAAGTTTGAGCTTCTGGGAGCCCTTAATGAAGGCACCAATTCTTTTAAAATTCATTGTAAGGTGTGACCATTCAAAAGCTCTTCTTTAAAGATGACATTTAAAGCAAAAAAGAAAGAAAAGAAATTAAGGAGCATAAAAGAGAATTTGTGTTAAGAGAATTTGTGAAAAGAAGGATATAGAGTTACATCTTCATATCATCATAGTTTTAGTTTAATTTCATTTTAGTTTAATTATGGCTATTTTAAGTATTGTTTATGATAATAATGATAAAAAATTATCTTACTAGAAACACCTCTGCTTACCTGTTATAACCAGATATATTCCATTCAGTTTTAGACAAAATTTTTCCCTTGTATGTTCACTTTACTTGGCTGTATATGTATTATGTATGTGGTTAAATATAGTCCTTTTGTTTTGTTACAAATGATATCTGATTGATCCCAGCTATTCAAATAGTTTGTGTATGGATTACCTAACCATTAATAAAATAATTTGACTTTATTTGAAAATCATTTTGTATATATTTTCCCTAAGAACATAGAGCTAATTGAGCTAATTACTGATACATACCTAAAATTTTAGAAAGGAAACTAAAGTGTAATCGGAAAAAATCTGCCCATTCCCTGTTATTTAACATGTTAGCTGTGGTTTTTTTCTTCAGTAGTATCAACTAATCTTATCATCTGAAGGCTACAATATACTCCCTATTTGCTCTTAAGAAAATCTACTTTAATAAATTCTCCTGTGGAAAGTGGGGCAGGAAAAATAACTTCATAGTGGAGAAACCGACGAGCAATTCCTCCCGCAAGAGAATGATGCTCTGGCTTGCTTCCTTCTGTTCAGGATCGTTGCCATTGAGTAGAGAGCTGTGTTCTGCCTCTGCCTTTTCTACTCACTTTGGTTATACCACAGGTGTTTCCACCAGTCCTGACATCAAGGTTAGGTAAATGGATGTTTCTACATCATTATTTACATCATTTATCAACTAAGGTTCATAGCTTACCTTACTGTTCACTCTTAAAATTGTACATTCAATGGGTTGGAACAACATTATTATAATATGTATGGACCTTTGTAGTATCATGCAGAATAGTTTCACGGCCCCTAAAATCCTCTGTGCCCAGCCTATTCATCCTTTCTTCCCCTCTAAGCCCTGGAAACAACTGTTCTTTTTACTGTTTTCATAATTTTGCCTTTTTCAAAATAACATATAGTTGAAATTATGTAGCCTTTTCAGATTAGCTAGTTTCAGTTAGCAATGTGCATTTAAGTTTTCTGTATATCTTTTCATGGCTTGATAGTTTATTTCTTTTTATTACAGAATAAGATTTCATTGTCTGGATGTGCCATAGTTTATTTACCTTCTTACCTGTTGAAGGACATCTTGGTTGTTTCTGAGTTTAAGCACCTAGGAATAAAGCTGCTATAAGCATTTATATACAGGATTTAATCTGAACATACATTTCGATACCTTTCAGTAAATACCAAAGAGCACAATTGCTGAATTTTATATTAAAAATATGCTTACTTTTTAAAATTGAGTTTTATTGGGTTGGTTAGAATAATTCCATAGGTTTCGGTGCCTACTTCTACAACACATATCTGTATATGGTACTAGGTGTTAGGTCAAGTCGTTGTCCATCAACATTTATCAGCGTTATAAGAATATGCTTACTTTTGTAAGAAAATGCCAAACTGGCTTCCAAAGTGGCTGTATCATTTTGCATTCTACCAGCAATGCATGAACATTCCTATTGCTCCACATTCTAGCACATCATTTGGTGTTGTCAGTGTGGGAGAGGAAACATTCTATAGTCCTATGACTAGGTTTCAGTCTTTTGGTGAGACAATACCCTTGGATCATGAACATTTCTCCTAAAGGTAGGCTCTGTTAAGAACAGAATGCTCCTGTGTATTTCAGAATAGTTCCTTTTTCCCTCTTCCTGCTGTAAGCACTAGGGAATTTTTTCCCAAGATTCACTGTGAACACCTGATTGAGCTCCTGGAGGTAAAATTCACAAAGGCTCAGGGGCTCCCCTATGACTGGGAGTTTTGAATTCCCCATGCTGTCTGATCTGGGCCTCCAGCTATTCATCAATTACAGTTAGACTTTTCTAGCCCTGCAATGTTGTCATGGACATTTCTGCTCAAGGATTTCAGCTCTGGTAAGTTGTAATTCTATGTACTATCTGTCTTTCCAGTTTGGGGGACAGTGGTTTGCCCTGCGACCTCCCTTTTCTGATTGATCTAAGAAGAGTTGCTAATTTTTCAGTTTGTTCAGATTTTTATTTATTTTTAGGATGGAGTGGAAACCGGAAGTTACCCTGACCCCTTTACAAATACCCACACTTACCTACAACCTTTGTGAAGTGTCATCAATTTTGATTATTGCTGGCTTACGGTAGGGTAAGCTTAGATTTCCCTATTTTGCAAAATTTGGGTCATTAAGGACATTTTTTGTTGAGTTCTGGTATATATGGTTCTCTCTTTCTCCAATAAAGTAAAAAGCTAAAATCCTGATTGTCAGCCTCTGAAGCAGCGGAGGCTTCACTGTGGAATATGACTCTGCCTTGTCTGTCCCTCCCAATAAACAATTGCTCACTGTGGGCCTGGGGTCCCCACCCAGGGTAAATGACTCAGTTGCAGTTTCAAAAATATCATGAGCAAGCACAAAATATTTGTGCAAGGAAACTTTCACCAAGTTATATCTAGTTTAATTACTATGCTGTTGAGCAGAAAATCCTAAAAGCAATTAAAATAAGTACTGTCACAACCATTAGATATACTGTTCAATGTTGAACTTTCACCTTTATTACTCTTCATATTCTTTTATTTTTTTAAAAGAGATTTTGTCTCAATCTGGTCAGCCTGTGTGATCGATCATTTATCCCACAGACATATATTGATTCTCTAGTCCTATTTTGTCCCCTTATGAGCTATATGAGCTCTGAAAAGCTCTTTAAAAATGTTACCATTGATTTGAGAGTTAGAGAAAGAGAAAGAGAGAGAGAGAGAGAGAGAGAGAGAAAGGTATCAACTTATTTTTCCACTTTAGTTGCTGCATTTAGTTGTGCACTCATTGATTGCTTCTCATTTGTACCCTGACTGGAGATGAAACTTACAACCTTGGTGCACTGGGAAGATGCTTTATCCACTGAGCCATGTGGCCAGGGCCTAAAAAGCACTTTTTTTGATTTCTGGATTTCAGTGTTAATTTATGAAGCATGGAATCTTTAAAGTTTCTTTTTTTCTGTTTCCAAAAGTATTTAATAAGTTATGGATTATTGAGCAAAGGACTCATTTAAGGTGATATTAATCAAAGAGAACAACACTGGAGAAAGCTTGAATTTGGAGGATTGGTGCCTCATCTGCCCCCAGCCCCCTGAGCAAACGTCTGCAATGTTTTCCAGACATGGTTCCAATTTTACCTCCTCTGGGAAAATGTTTCTGTGAGTGACTCCGCTCTCTGCCCCGTAAGACTCTAATATAACTTATAGAAATGTCTCTGATTCTGTGTCTACTGGTGCACATGCCCATACTCTACATGCTGTGAGCTATACAGGTACAGGAACCATGTGTCTCCCATCTTTGAGTGAACACCCCTCCTATAATACATGCCATTTATTTACTTCAGAGGAGTTTGGGAGTTGATAACATCTTATGTTTTATGACTGTGCCATGTATGTTATGTGTAGTGGTGGGATTCAAATAATTTAACAACCGGTTCTCTGCCCTAATTTTTAAATATTAAAAAAACAATATACAAAAAGGCAGTTTATTATTTCATGCATTTAATACTTAAAGAAGAATAAAGAGGTACACAAAGCTAGATTATGTTATAAAAGTTTTAAAATGTTAATGAAAAAATATTAAATAATACCTGGCAAAAACCAAACTGTTATTTAAGATATTTCTATATTGCTTCTTGATTGGTGTCCTCACTTGCAATTTTTTTTTTTACCTATGGACAGAATGAACATTACTATGAATGCTTAGAATATGCTGTCGTGCAGATGAATGTTAAAAAAGTTAAGGAATGGAAATTTGTGATTTCCACATTGGGCGGCTGCCCAAGTTCCCATCTTTGAGAGAACCTGATTATAAGTGCCATTTTAACAACTGGTTCACCAAACTCAACAAAAAATTAGATATCGAGGTATTGGTTCTGACAAACTGGTGCAAACTGGCTGAATCCCACCACTGCACTGGTTGTATTCCAAACTAACGGCAAGTGTGCTTAGCAAAAATAAATAAATAAAATAAAATAAAATTAATCCCCTTTGTATCTTCTTTAGTTCTGGGTACATGGCAGACAGTCAGTAAGTAGTTGCTAGCTATAATTCTCTGACTTGGAAGAAGACGGAGGCTGATATCCTTGACAGGCCCTTTCTTAAGAATCCCCCTGTTTTTCATAATTGAAAAGCACTTGTTAATTCACTTACACATTGCTTTTATCAAGTGGACGTTGAAATGAAGTGGTTTAATCTATTATTTTAGTCAGCTAAAAATGTGTGCACAATTGTTCACTCCTGGAGGGCAGGGAAGGTGCCAGCTTATCTTGCAATGCAGGGTACATTAAACAGTACAGGTATTATAGCTCTTTTTAAAAATACCCTTTTATGACAGGGCTGATTCATCAGGCTGGAGAGCTGATGTGAGCAAGCAATCCCTTTGCGGGTCAGAGGGCAAAACGCAGAGCCGGGTCAGGGATACTTTCAGTGTCACTGCCCATTCTCTAATTCAAACTCTCTTCACCACATCCGTTTCTTTATTATATGACCAATCTAATAAAAGAGAGCTGCCAGCATTCTCTTATGAACTTTCATTGGCAAGGGATCCAGTGTTAGTTAATGCATCCTCAGGCCTGAAGGCCAGATGGAACTAAAGGTGCTCTATGTAGATAAAAATAATTACTTAGGACATTGTAAATTTTCAGGTAAATTATTTAGTCTAACACAGGCAAAATTTCCTTCTCCTAAGAAGCCACAAAGTTTTTTTTAATTGAATTATTCATGTAATTGCTTAAATGTGTTTTGCCCTTTTGGGCAACTTTTGTGTTTTCTCTTCTTGCCTGTTTATTGACAATATGGTCAGTAAATCTCTTGGAAGAACTTGACACCTGGCCAACAGTCATCTTTTCCACCCTCAAGCCTGACATCACTCTGGGTGACTCAATATGACAACCCCACCTCAACTCATGGTTCAATGCCTGCCTCACCTTCAAGGACCTCCTCCACCACGCACACTCAGGCACCATTCCCTTACCACACCCTAGACCTGTCACATCGGAATTGGTTCACATCTCAGAGAATCACTCTCATTCTGAACCACCACATGTTTCCAACCATCTCTCTCTCTCTCATTATTGTTTCTAGCACACTAGTTATCTGACATTTTTTAAGTTTATTTTTTCTTTTTATATATTTTTCTTAGAAAGAATAGAAGAAAAAGAGAGAGAGAGAGAAATAGAGAACTACTGTTTTGTTGTTTCACTTATTTGTGCACTCACTGGTTGATTCTCATATGTGCCCTGACTGCACTTGGATCAAACTGCCAACCTTGGCATATCAGAACGATGTTTCAACCAACTGAGCTTCCCGGCCAGGGTCTGATTGCTTTATGTTCGAGTCCCTTGACTCTCTCCTCATTTAGTCCCTCCTGTCTCACTTAGCTCCCCACCCCTGCCATCACTTCATCCTTTTGTTTACTAGTATCCTAAAATCTATTATTCTATTGTCTTCCCATCACACTACATGGAATAAAACCCCACAGAACTTAATAAATCTAATTGATATCCTCTCCTTTTGCATTCAGCTCATTGATATTGTATTTTAAGAGAAAAATCATACCATACCCAAGATTGGTCCACCATAGACTTCTGTCTCTAATCCTGGTGAGATACTTGCAACTCCCTGACAACAGTATTGTATTTTTCATGATCGACATTCTGTCACTTCATGTGGTATTTCAGACAGTATCTATGCCTCTCATATGAGAGGAAGTACTACATCTCCTCCCTCCCAGCTCCCCTTCGCTATCAGCCTCTGATAGCGTCTTCTGTTTCATAGAGAAAATGAGTAATTAGATAATAATTCCTTTAATTTACTTATATAAAACTTTACCCTTTTCTTCTCTCCCCAGTTAAAACAACAGAGATTCTCTTCCTTTTTCTTAGGTGCTTAAATCTGGTTATTTCATCTTATTTGTTATATTTAATATCTCTCTCTGCATTGGCACATTTAAATATGCATATGTATTCCTAATGCAGGAGTGGGGGTTGGACTTACTTCTTTCCAATTCCTGTCCCTGCCCACGCTCTCTCCCTAGTTTTCTTTTTCTACTTAGAGCCTATATTCTTGAAAGAAATGTCTTTACTCATATCTCATAATGCCCCTCCCAATCCTGACTCAATTTAGTCTTCATTCTTACTGCTCTATTCAGGCAGATCTTTAAAAGACCACTAATGATTTCTTTGTAACTAAGTTCAAAGAACATTTGTAAGTACTGAATCTCTCACTGATAAAAACCCAAGTGACTATACTGTCCTTCTTAAAATACTTTCTTCCTTATTTTCCATGTCATACTACTTCCTGATTTTTACCAATGCCTTTATATATTCATTTAAGGTTACCTTGCTATCTGTCTTCTCTTCCTCAGCCCATACCTTTTAAATTGGTGGTACTTAGGTGTTTTCTTCAATGCTTTTCCTATGTCATTTCATACCTCGTGTTAGGCAGAATAGCCCCCTCAGTGATATAAATATCCTAATTGCCAGAACCTCTGAATATGTTACTTACATGACAAAAGGGACTGTGTGGATATCATCAAGTTAAGGACTGTGGCAAGGGAAGATTAGCCTGGATTAACCAGGTGAAGACTATCGTGAACTCTCAGGAGTCCTCACCAAGAAAAAGGAAGGCAAGACAGTCAGTAAAGAAGATGCTGCAGAAGTAGAGGTGATGGAAGCAAAGCAGGCAGCTTCTAGAAGCAGGAAAATGTAAGGACACAGATTCTCCCCTAGACCCTGTGGAGAGATTGCACCTTTGCTGACATCTTGACACAGTGAGGCCCATTTCAAATTTCTAACCTCTGGAACCATAAGATAATACATTGTGTTGGTCACTAGGTTTGTGGTAATTTGTTATAGCAACAATTAGCTTCAGGTCTTTATTTTTTATCCATCTTTGTTCAGAAGACTCTTGAATCAGTTATGGTAATTTTTTTTTTTTTTGACAGAGAGAGTCAGAGAGAGGGACAGATAGGGACAGACAGACAGGAAAGGAGAGACATGAGAAGCATCAGTTCTTCATTGCTTAGTCTCCTTAGTTGTTCATTGATTGCTTTCTCATATGTGCCATGGTGAAGGGGCTACAGCAGAGTGAGTGACCCTTTGCTCAAGCCAGTGATATTGGGCTCAAGCCAGAACCTTGGGTTTCAAGCCAGCAACCTTGGGCTTCAAGCCAGCGAACTTTGGGCTCAATCCAGCAACTATGGAATCATGTCTATGATCCCACACTCAAATCAGTGACCCCACGCTCAAGCTGGTGAGCCTGCGATCAAGCCAGATGAGCCTGCACTCAAGCTGGTGACCTTGGGGTTTCGAAACTGGGTCTTCTGTGTCCCAGTCCGACGCTCTATCCACTGCACCACCACCTGGTCAGGCAGTTATATTAATTTCATTGTTATAACAAATTCACCTCCTAAACATATAATGCCTCAATCATAATACAGTTTCCATATTGGGTAGGTGAAAAGGTCAACAGAAAGGCTCTTCCTCGGTCATTCAGTAACTCACGCTAACAGAGGTCATAATATCTTCAAATTTGCTAAAAAGAAGAGCATGAGAAAAGACCATGGACCAGCACACCAAGGAGATTTTTATAGGTCTGGCCTATTAGTGGGGCATTCTTCTTCTCATGTTCCATGGGCCAAGTTTCAATCACATAGCAGTATCCAGTTGCAGAGGATACAGGTTAATGTAGTCTACTTATGTGCTTATGATAGAAGAGAAAACATAGATTTTATTCAATATCTTTTAAAAATATCACATAGATCTATATTTCTAAGTTTGTTCTATTTTTGGAAAACTGGAGCCACATAGCCAACTTCTTACTGGATATCTTTGCCCAGAGGCATCTAAGAACCTTTAACTCAGGGGTCCCCAAACTTTTTACACAGGGGGCCAGTTCACTGTCCCTCAGACCATTGGAGGGCCGGACTATTAAGAAAAACTATGAACAAATTCCTATACACACTGCACATATCTTATTTTAAAGTAAAAAAACAAAATGGGAACAAATACAATATTTAAAATAAAGAACAAGTAAATTTAAATCAACAAACTGACCAGTATTTCAATGGGAACTATGGGCCTGCTTTTGGCTAATGAGATGGTCAATGTCCGGTTTCATATTTGTCACTGCTAGCTGTAAGAAGTGATATGATGTGCTTCCGGAGCCATGACACATGCGTCCCGTGTCACTGGAAGTAGTACTGTACGTGAGCGATGCCGCGTTTTGTGGCCCCGCCATATACAGTACTCCAGGAGCACAGGATGTCTTCTGGACATGTTTCCCCATTTTATACCATTCCTCAATTCAGATAAGTTGTAAATTTTCCCATATTCCTAAAACAAAGTCAAAACTTAACATGATTGCCAAGACTCTTCATGACCCACCTTCTACTTGTATCTCCTGCTGCACCTCCAGCTCCAATAGCACGCTGTACTCCTATCAGTTCCTTTAAGGCTCCATGAAATGAAAGAGGTGTCCCTTCTGGAAGTGCTGTGGGGGCCGGATAAATGGCCTCAGGGGGCCACGTGCGGCCCACTGGGCCGTAGTTTGGGGACCCCTGCTTTAACTCAACCTCTTAAAAATTAAATCTATCATCTCCTCACTGGTGTGTCCTCCAGTGTATCTGTGTTGGTGAATGGTAGCACTGTTACCCCAGCTGGAAACCTGGGGCCCTGTGTATGACAGCTCTCTCACTGCTTAATTTATCACCAGGTAAATCATTAGTGAATAAAAGAATTATGTTTCAAATCTTCTCATCTCTCAGCATTACTTCCACCATCCTAATCCATGCCATCACTATCACTCACTTAAACTCCTGAAAATGAGTCATTATTTGGATTCTTGTCCCCAATATTCATTTTTTACACTGTAGCCCAACAATCTTCTGGACATGTTTCCCCATTTTATACCATTCCTCAATTCAGATAAGTTGTAAATTTTCCCATATTCCTAAAACAAAGTCAAAACTTAACATGATTGCCAAGACTCTTCATGACCCACCTTCTACTTGTATCTCCTGCTGCACCTCCAGCTCCAATAGCACGCTGTACTCCTATCAGTTCCTTTAAGGCTCCATGTTGTCTCTTCCTTCTCAATTTGCATACATCCTGTTCTTCTTGCCTGGCTCCTCCTCCTCTCCTCTCAGACTTTACCAGTCAATTTTTTTTTAAATTTTATTTATTTTATTTTGTGGCAGAGACAGAGAGAGACAGAGAGAGGACAGATAGACCAAAAGGGAGAGAGATGAGAAGCATCAGTTCTTCATTGCAGCACCTTAGTTTCTCATTGATTGCTCTCTCACATGTGTCTTGACTTTGGGGCTACAGCAGACCAAATGACCCCTTGCTCAAGCCAGCAACTTTGGTGAGCCATGATCAAACCAGATGAGCCTGTGCTCAAGGTAGCGACCTCGGGGTTTCGAACCTGGGTCCTCCGCATCCCAGTCTGATGCTCTGTCCACTGCGCCACCACCTGGTCAAAGCAGTCAATTCTTATTTATTTTCCAAAAGCAGCTCAAAACTCATTTTGTCTGAGTAACTTTTTCTGATATCTACAAGAATATAAGGCCGAGGTCATCTCTATTTGTGCAATTGTCTGTTTTTCCTGAGAAATTGCAGGAAAAAAATGTGAAAGCAGGAAAAAAAATCTGTCTTATTCTTACTTCAACACCTAGAAGAGTGCCTAGTACAGAGCAGTGCCAAGTAAATATTTGTTTAAAGAATGAACACATCTTCATGTATGTGTATCTAAGGCTTATGAAGCTAGGTAAAAACTAAGACATCTGTATTTCCATCTCTGAGGTCCAGTTACCACTTTAACTTCTCATTTCTTTACTGGTTAAAATGAACAACAATTAGTAGCTGCTGTCATGGCATGATCCTTACCCACCAACAGCAGCTATATTTTAGGTACACTGTATACAGGTAGAGTTATCAAATTAACCCATTCACAGTAAGGGACACAAAAATAACTCAAACTACTACTCAATGTGGGTCAAGAATGTTTTACAAATAAACACAAAAACAAAACAAAAGCTGTTTTGTAATTCAAGAAAGTGTATCTGTGTGTGCATCTCATGATTTTCAAAAGTTTGTGTTATGCCACTTTGCTTTTATGACTTATAGTTAGTACAATAATGGCTGTTTTTTGTTTGTTTGTTTGTTTAATGCAAAAAATCTCTTGGTTTTTCTTTTGGTTAGCAATGCAGGTATTTCATAAAAATAAAATGGAATAACATGAGCTTTTGGAATGAGAGAATACTCTTTGTTTTGCCCACTATGACTTTTGAAGGTTTTCTTAGGAGCCCTCTATTCTCAGATAATGGGAGGAACCTATATATATTATATACATGTGTAGATATATCCATATATATCTATGTATGTGTATGTATACACACATATTTTATGTATAATTTTCTTTTAACTCAACTTCATAAATTTATAGTAACATGAAAAAATATATAAATTTTATGATTGCTAAAGAAACTACGAGCTAAATTCAAGCTGCTTTTTAATTCAGAAAAGGCCTAAAATATTTGTCATAAGGGATTTCATCCAACACTTTCTTATTTGACAAAAGAAGAATATCTTTGAAGTCATTATGGTCAATATGTTGTACACTTTTTAAAATCAAACCAAGACCATCTCTAATTATGAAGGATAAACTACATTTGGTTAACTTCAATGTTGCAATGACTTCCTTGAAACATAAATCATTTTGGAATGAACAAATTTTAAAGGATGCCTGATAAATAATAAGATATAATTTAGTACCCTAAACTATGTTAATGTCATGTTAAAAGTAAGACTTCAGTTATCCAAAGCCTGAAAATTCAGAATTACTATTCCCAAGGAAATGATAATCTATCTCCCTAGTGTACAGTTTTGTTTTTGAAAGTTCTTTTAACACGGGACAATACTATCTTTTATTTGGCACATCAAAGAATTCATAAAGTATTGAATATTATGGGAAGGAATGGTACTCTGATTTGCATTTAAATGGCATCATTTCTTGAGACTTGTCTCTGCCGTTTCCAGTGAAGAGTTTGATAAATTATGTAATACTGTATGACAGTATTTTATACATGTAATAAAATAATACTGACTATAAAATTATGTATACAATTGGTCTGCAATTAAAAAAGCAATGGAAAAACATTTTTTTGAGTGAGTTAGTGCCCCTAAATCACTTTCTGCTCCAAGTAATTTGATGAGAAGTTTGATATTTTGTATATAGTAACAGTTTCACAATTTTCTTTGAGAGTGGGGAAGCAAATTGTTTAATAATAATGGTCAGGTTAAAAATATAGTGTCTTAACTGATACTTAGGAACTCCAAACTATTAAGAAGAGCCACAGGGGAAAAAAACCCATGAAGAAAGGAATAAAGGCATGAAACTTAAAAAGGGGGGAGGGAAAGGGGCTCCCAGTAAATGAAAGAGGAAGAATGAAACAAGTAGAAAAACCATAAGAGAAAAATAAAAACATACCCATGATAAGTGAGACGTAGTTCTAGAGATTATGTACTTTGGGTTTGGAGTATCAAATACAGATTTGCAAGATTCATGCCAGTCCCACTCTAGGACTTAAAGAATGACTCTCTGCTTCACCATCACAAGTCTAACCCAACCATGTTTTTAAAATGAACTAATTAGCTCACCTCATCAATGTGGATTATGCCTCAGTATAGTTGGACTTCAATAAAAGAACTGACCCTGAAAGTTGCAGTGAAAATAATTATTTATTTAGACAATGATTTTTGAGTTTTCAACATTTACTCAATTTTTGGAATTTAAATAATAATCTATGTATTTACAATTCCCATGTATTCTTCTAAACTCTTAATTTAACTCATTTAATCCTGGCAAAAACCTAACAAACAACCTATTATTATTATTCCCATTTTACAGATAGAAAAATTGAAGCATAGGATGGTTTCATGACTTGCCTAAGGTCCTGGGAATTGTTAAATGGTGCATCCTTTGACAAGTGAGACCAACTGGGAAAATGCATAACCCAAGAGTGTCAGTATGACAAGGGATATAATAGCAACATGTGCAGGATGTGACAGAGAAGCAGGAGTTGGGCCACTATTACAGACCAAGGGCTTTGGAGAAGGCTTCTTGGGAAGATAATATCTGAATAATTCCTAAAGAATGGATAAGAGTCAGACAAGAGGAGAATGGAGAAAAGGCTTCAAAGACAAACAGAAAGCATTAGGAAAATCCCTGAAGCCAGAAAAAGCACAGATGTTGCTACAAAGCACAATGGTCAGTGGACTAGGACTATGTGGCAGGAAGTGGGGAATGGAGGTGGAGAGTGACTAAGGTCCGAGCCCTGAAAAGCCTGGTTCACCATGTATGTAATGCCATAGGTAGCCATCAAATGAGAAAAACATTTTTGGTTCTTAAAACTAAAATAAACTCTCTGGAGAGTATTGCATATTGATTAGAAGCACAGTTTATCTGTTTGTTTGTTTGTTCAGCCAGATCTTGGTTCTGAATCCTGGCTCCTACTTATTCTGTGACTGTGGGCAGATTATTCCACTAGACATCTACTGCCCTGTTTGTAAAACAGGATGGGGTGGGTTGATGCTTAGAAATGGCTCAATAAAGGCAGGGGTACATAATGCATATGACAAATTGGAGAAGATAGTAAGAAAGGGTATTAGTTGAGTTCATTTTAGTAACTCAACAGTGAGATGATGATGGTTCTTAATGGGGTAGAGGCGAGGACTGATTTTACTCCTCCCAGGAGGCTTCTGGTAATATCTTAAGGCATTTTTGGTTGTCACAACTAGGGGTGGGTGACATTGGCATCCAGTGAACAGACTCTAGAACTGTTGTTAAATATTCTATAGTACACAGGATAGCCCACCATAAAAAAGAATTATCCAGCCCAGTATATTAATAGCGCCAATGTTAATAAACCTTGTCTTAAGCTAAGGTGTGGGTATGAAAATTGGTTCAAGTGGGCAAATTGGAGCAATGTTAATGAAACTAATTTGAAAGGCTTTTGTAACTGACTTAATGGGACAGTACCATGATTATGAGGATATGGTCCAATTTGTTTATCTTAGCACCTATTAGAATGCTTTGCACATGTATGATAGTCCAAAATATTTGTTGAGTGGAAAAGGAATAAATATGTAAATGAACAAATAAAAGAATGAATAAAAAGAGAAACAGAAATTGAGAATTATCTCCAGTTTGTTGACTTGGACCATTCAGTTAATAGTGGTGAGAGCCTCTGCAATGCAGGACATAAAAAGAGAAGATGATATTTATAAGTTACAACCAAAGATAAATCCAAGTTGTTATGATAGCTAGAGAAATCTCCATTTTTACATTTATTGCTTTTTCTGAGGAAACTATATTTTAAAACTTCCAGTTATGTGATCTTAGAATGCTAAATATTTCCTCTCCTCATAATGCTTTTTTCTTAACGAACCTCACTATTTTGGCTCTAAAGTGAAGGGGAAAAGAGTCTATTCATGCCATTGTAGCACTAGACAAAGTAGAATTACTTTTACCCTCAGATATGGTGACTTGTCTGCACTCATTCCTTTTCCAAAGCTGTTCTGTCCTCAAGGGCTCATTGGCCATTGATCTAGCCAATGGCCCCTAGGACCTTCATAGAGATATTTTTTTCCAAGGTTCCTTTGGCCTACACTCTGAGAGTGCCACTCAATGACCTTCTTGAGTAGTTTCTATGCCACTGGTGAGGCACAGGACTTTTACAGATACCAGGGACATTGATGTCATTGCCCCTACTATCATTCCACTCTGGGCACAATACTTCTCTTCACACATGTCTTTGACATGAAAAACATCCACTTTTTTTGAGCCTCTTCTTATTTCCAAGAGACACTGTGTTCTTTTGATTTATGAACTATTCCCTAAAACCACTTAGGGTAGATTCCCTGGGCCTCCAGCAGAGTGTAGTGCAAAGTGCCACACCACAGCTAGAAGAGAACTCGTGAATCTGGACTCTATATCTCAGAGTGAGTTCCCTGCAGGTCATGGCACCTATTAGTGGATGGACCTCACCTGTTCTTTTTGCTCTAGTGTGTTGCTCTCAGTGACTCTCATGTTCTTAGGCATCACAAGATGATCAGTTTCATAAAATTTTCTCTTCATATTTTTCATAAACTTTATAAGTCTTAATGCAAACAGAACACATAAAAGCCTGACCTGTTATCTCAATCTGGTCTCTCAGAATATGTCCCATACCTTCCTTTCCTAAATACATTTTAAATTCATCACATTTTATTTTCGTATTGCTACTGGCTAGAATTTCATGCTCAGACCATCTGCATTTACTGATTTTTAAGTTCAACAGAATTAGCTACTCAAAACATAGTCTTACATAAAGACATTGTGCATTTTGTCCTCCACACTTTTTGTGAGGCACTTTTAGGATACTAAGTGCTATCTAAGTAGAATCTTAGCAATCATATTTGGAAAGGAGTTGCAATTGGACTGAGTCTTTTCATCATGGCCTACAAGTATTTTTGGTCAGACTTTTAAATTCTATATTCATTTTGTGATTTCTGTGGGTGGGGGACTTGGCAATCATGTTTTCCAAAAACATTGAAACCTCAGGACGAAGGTCCTGAAACTAGTGCAGATGTCAGCACCTTCATTTATAAGGACTCACACTGCCGTCATGGAAAACATGCTAATTCTAGGAAGAGGGAGGAGAGATTAAAGGAGCTCCAGAAGCAACAAGTTGGAGCTGGATTTCCTGGTGGTGGTACGTGCGTGTACACAGAGAAGAAGGTAAAAATATTTCTCAAGGTTTTTTAAAAAAAGTCTAGCAGAAGAACATTTTATTCATTTGTCAAATCTGTGACCTGCTGCTTCAATTGCATTAGCTTTCTGTTCATTTTTAAGTGACTAAATGATGAAAACAAGTTCCTTGTGAAGTCTCGCCAAAAAGCATCAGGGGAAACGGTATCTGTTCATGTATTGGATCAGAGTTTGCATTCTGACAGAGTCATTTCGTGTCAAAACGAGTATTTCTATGGTTAAGAAGTCCTCTTCTCGTCAGCTATTAAATTGCTACCAAGTACTACAGATTGGGGTGTTTTTTTAAATTTTTTTCTATTTCTTCCATTGAAAGAAAGTAAACAAAATAATGAGACATTGGTTAATACAGAAATCCTAATGTAATACAAAGAAAAGAATGTTTTCTGTGATCACATAATCTCAGTTTCTCCCATGAAAGCTCATTCTGGTTCTAGGATTACTTCCGAGAGTTTTTATATCCTTTTTTTGTGAAACTTAGAGGAGCTTCATGTAACACCACACCCCAAGGGGTGTGTAAGGTTGGTTAAAATATTAAGGACGACATAATTGTGAAAAGACTAGTTCTTAAATAAAATCCCTTGTGGAATATAAGTAATTTCTTAAGGCTACAAGGTGACAATGTTACCTTGAGGACTGATATGGCTTCATTCATTTAGCAAATACTATAAACAGCTTTATTATAGGAATTTGGTAAAGAAATCTTTCAGTAATAAGAAATATTTGGCTCTACACTGCAAATAAATGATATTTACATAAAGCATAAAGTGTTAACATCTTTCAGAGATACAGTATCCTTCGGCTCAGTCTTAACATGAGTACTATATTAAATATATGATTTTCAAAAAAATTTTATAAATTTGACTTGTGGGAAACAGTGACTTCTCATTTTCAGTTGTATATTTTTTTAAAGATTTTTTAAAAATTTTATTTATTGATTTTTAGAGAGAGAGGAGTGAGAGAGAAAGAGAGAGAGAGAGAGAGAAGGAAGAGGAGCAGGAAGCATCAACTCCCATATGTGCCTTGACCAGGCAAGCCCAAGGTTTTGAACCGGCAACCTCAGCGTTCCAGGTCGATGCTTTATCCCACTGTGCCACCGCAGGTCAGACCAGTTGTATATTTTTGTCATTCACTGAATTCATCTGATGTCAGTAGGGAAAATGATTCAAACTCCTACTGTGGGCTAATGGGCTGATATGCTTTAGATAGTGGGCTTTGTCAGAAAGAGGTATGTCCAGATTCTGAATCCCCAGAGTTGTAAAGGAATCATTGCTAGATTCCCAATGGTATACACAGTGGAGCATTTCAAACACATCGTTGATTAGCATGGGGTTTGACTCCATATATTGATGAAATCCTGAACCTGCTGATCTAGCCTGGACCACATGTGAACTGTAGTTTACACCCAGAATTTAAGCCAGTCCAAGCAACTTGCTTTATCTCCCCCTGAGGGCCCCTATGACATTCCTCAGTTAAAATTTCACCTGTGTCCTTGGCTCAGCTCAGAATCTTCTTTTCCTTAAAAGTGTATTGCCTTGAGATAGAAAAGAGATGGTAGTCAGCCAGGCATGATCAAGAAGTACTGAGCAGTCTTTAGATTAATTAGATTAAATAATTAGAGTATGTAATCAAGAGCCTCTAAATCTAAGAAAATACAATCCAATTCAACTTTGAGTATCAATGAACACTGAGGTTAGTCTATAGTGTGTCAAGGTGCGGTGGGGAATCAAATGTATATGGACTTGGCCAACCCTACTCTCCTCCCACGGTCCCTTGAACTCTTCTAGCTTCTTTTGAATCTACATAGGAGCCAAGATTGTATCTGCAAGCCAGAAGAGTGACATGATGATATATAGATTTTGAAAAGAGAACCTAGATCTGTAGGGGAGAAGGCTGGAGCCAGGGCAGTCAAGGTCATAAAATATTGCAGGTGAGAGACCAAAAAGATCACTGGCCCAAGGGAAGAAAGTTGGTTAAATACACTGTAGTGGAAAATGACTCTCAAGATGCAGTGGGAAGATTCCCACATAGGTAGAGGAGACTTCTATTTTCTGAACTTATGAAATGGCATGGAAGAAAAGTATACACGACGGGAATGCAGTAAACAAAATATCCAATGTTGAAAAGATTTCAAAGTAAAGTGAAAAATGGCAGTAAGCAATAAAATAATCCAAAATGTAAGGAGTTTGCTGATGCCTCTTTAAGCTGCCCTTAAAACTCCAGCTAAGACAATGATTAATTTTACATTACATGGCACTGACTCTTTACTTGGTCTGCATTTTGATGAAGTCCTTCCTGTAACACACTATTGCTAGATAATGCATTAGGGTACTCTGCTTCCTCCTGCAGCCGCCACTCTTCCTTAGTGGTTTCTACCATCTGAAATGGTGGTTCCCTGGCACATAAAAGCAAGTGATAGTTATCGTCAATCCCCCGGCTTCATTACTATTTCACAGGATGGACTGCAGAAGATAAAGTATAAATACCCCTTTCTTACTGTTCATTACCAGTCACATTTTCTCATATTCAATTTCATTCTTCCCTTCCAAGAAATCTAAATGGGAGTAGATGTTGATTTTGGAGATGTGTTTCTTAATGGTAAGAAATAGCAAATTACACCTTGAAATGTAACTTTAAATATACATTTTACGTTTTTCAGATAAAACAAAGATCTGTGCTTTGTCAGAGGAATATGAGCAGAGGGGTATTTTGTGTTTAGCAGAAAAAAAATATGTTTGTCATTTTTATTTTAGTGCCTAGAATGAAAAAAAAATGTAAGATTTCTTGCTTTGTAAGACCTTTTACAGTTTAGCAGAATCAAGTGGGGGAAAAGTCACCTGCTATTTTGAGACACAACCTGACAGGACACAGACTACAACTCACCAAAAATTCTGATTGAAAGATTTATCACCTGGAAGAAATCCATGCAGAAAAAGTGGCTAGATAAAGCAGGATGGAACAGCAGACAGTTGAAACTAGTTCTTACATTTTTCATGTAATGACGTTCTTTTGTTCTTTGTATTAAATATTCTACATAGTCAGTTTTGCTTTCTATATTAATTGATGTAATTAAAGCAAGCTAGATATTATGTGCACATGTGTCTTTTTGTGTGTGACAGAAACAGAAAGAAACAGTAGAGGGACAGATAGGGACAGATGACAGGAAGGGAGAGAGATGAGAAGCATCAATTCTTCATTGCGGCACCTTAGTTGTTCATTGATTGCTTTCTCATATGTGCCGTGAGGGGGCAGGTGGGGGAGCTTCAGCAGACCGAGTGACCCCTTGCTTGAGCCAGCGACCTTGGGCTCAAGCTGGTGAACCTTGCTCAAACCAGATGAGCGCGCTCAAGCCAGCGACCTCGGGGTTTCGAACCTGGGTCCTCCGTGTCCCAGTCCAATGCTCTATCCACTGCACCACTGCCTGGCCTGGCACATATGTCATTTTTGATTGGTCCTGATTGAAAGCTTACGTGAGCATGAAAAAAAAAATCATTACACACACAACGCTTTTTTCCTGGGCAGTCTTAGCAATGCAGGACTGGAAACAGAGATGGGAAGGTATTCTGGAAATCACAGCCTTGAGTCGGCAAGCTATCATTTTCAGAAGTAAAAGCCCAGTACAACTCACTGTGAAGGCACTCTCCCTTGTTTAAACTCGTAGGAAAAGCACATCTAATCCAAACCTTCCCATTGTAGTTCTCAGTAGCCACAGACAGTGCTGCTGAGGGTATAATTTTCCCTGTGAGCAAGTGTAGAAGGAAAGCCTGATCTTTGTGTGCAGTCTTTGCCTGCTAACAGGGTCTGCCTCAGGAGACAGTCACTCAGGGTCCAGCGCCCAGAAGGCCTTGCACCTAGTTTAATGCGCTGCTGTCACCAAGCATTGAAATTCTTAATAAATTTTGAAGAAGGAGCCTTGCATTTTCATTTCGCATTGGGCCCCACAAATTATGCAGCCATGCAGCTCAGTCCTTTTGCCTTATAAATGGCAAATACATAACGCCTTTATTTTTCTTTTTAAAAAATTGCATAGTCTGCTTCATGGGGGCTGATCTATTTATACTTACAGACTTGAATTACCACTCATGGCTTCTGGATGGATGGCATTGTTCTTACTCTTGAAATTAGGTCTTCCTTGCCTTTACACACACACACACACACACACACACACACACACACACACACACACACACACACACACACACAGTTTAATTACTGTCTATTAACTGTAGGCAATGCTATGAGAAGGAGCTCTAAGTTGAACTTACATTATAAATACCGAATACATTCCTTTTGCCTCACTTCTCTGCGACAGAATATCTGTGCAGGTTTCACATGCTCACTTGCTTTTTTCCTGATGGTCTTTCAACATTTTCTTGGCTCTCCTTTTGGGCTGCATTTCAGTGTGTTAGTTCTGTCAACATTGTGCTTCCAAAAAACCTAACAGAAAAGACTGAAGGCAGAAATCCGCAGACATTTTGATGAACTTTTCTCTCATAAACCAATTTTGAATTTTAAAGTGCATTCTGTGGAACAGACATAATTCTTTGCCCACCACAGCATCATCTGGAACAAAATCAACCGAATTACAATCAAGAGTCTCTTGCAGCCCCATTGAGGGATTCCGTGTTGTTGAAATGGTTAATGTTTTGATTTGTTTTGTTTTAGGTCACAAGATTTCTGCTCATTTGATATGGTTAATTTACCCATATATTGGTTTTTGAAAAATTAAACATTATAAATTTTAAAAGTTGCATATTTTACCTTCTTCTAAACATGGAAGGGACTAACATCAATGGTTCAGTGCGTTTTAAATTGATAAAGTCAAATTTATCTATCATTTTATGAATACTGTTTTTGTGTCCTGCTTAAAAGATCTTTGCCTATTCTAAGCTCATGAATATATTATCTCATAAAATTTTCCAGAAAATGTATTATTTTACTTTTCATATTGAAATATGTTTCATCTGGATTGATTTTTGTGTATGATGTTAGATAGGGAGGTGGGATTCAAGCTTCACTTTTTTTTTCCTTTTGTGGATATGCAATTTACATGGCACCATTTACTGGGAGGGAAAAGGCAAAAAAAAATAACCCAATTATTTTTGACTGCTTGTGATAACACATTTTCATCAATGAAGTATTTATATATATGTGGGTTTGTTTCTGGAACATTTTGCTCACTCAATTTAATGTCTACCCTTTCATTAATAATAAACTTACTTGCACTAAATGTAAATAAGTTTTTATATCTGGAATGGCAGGTAACTCAATTTTGTTTTCTTTTCTTCAAGGCCAATATGGCTATTTTTTGGTCTTTCATATTTCCACAATGATTTAAATAAGCTTATAAATCTCCACAAAAATACCTGTTAAATTTTGATTAGTAGTACATGCAATTTATAGATCAATCTAGGGAGAACTGGCCTTCCTACATAATTATCATCTAATTCATGAATGTACTATATATGCTACATTGATTTAGGTCATTTTCAGTTTCTTTCAATAGTGTTTTATAGTTCCCCCTCTTATATACTATAGTTAGATATAATCTTAAATGCTTAATTTTTTGATGTTACTGTAAATAATATTGTATTGACTTTTATTTTCTTATTATTTGTTGGTATTTTATGAGTATAATTTATTGTTGTGTGTTAACTGTGTATCTACTTACTTTGATAAATTTATTTATTGATTCTAATAGTTTAGCTTATAGATTTTTTATGTACATTTTCATAACTCCTCTTCAATTGGTATATATTTTATTTCTTTTTCTTGCCTTATTGCATTGACAGGACTTCTAGGAGAATGTTTAGTGTAAATGCTGATGGAGCTATTCTTACTTTCTGAGATATCTTTATCTTAAGAAATTCTGCAATATTTCATCATGTATGATGTTTGCTATAAATTTTCTTTAAAGATATTCTTTATCATGTGAAGAAATGTCCTTTTATTTTTATTTGGCTGACAGAAAATTGTTGTGTTTTGTTTCAATCATGAATGATTGTAAATGTTTTTATTTTTATATTTTGCATCTATTGAAATGTTTTCCCTATTTCTTTTAGTGTAATGAGTTACAGTAATTAATTTTTGAGTGATATATTAATCTTTGATCTTTGGTTTAAACCTAACATTGTGGGAATATATAATACTTTTGAGTTCGACTTGCTACTGTTTTATTTAGTATGTTTGTGTCTCTAGTCACAAGAAAGACTGATCTGTAATTTTTCTTTTTTACATCTGTCAGTATTGCGGTCAAAATTATGAAAACTCACATGGGTTGGGAGATATTGCCTTTATATTGAGACTCTAAAGAAGTTTGTGCGAGATTGAAATAGTTTCTTCTTAAAATATTTAGAATGATTCTCTTTTGAAGCATCTGAGCCCAGAATAGTGTTTGTGGAAAGGTTTTTAATTTTGAAATCAATCTTTCATAAATAATAACATTATTCAAATTTCCTATTTCTTTTGTTGTATTAATTTTGGTAAGTTATGGTTTTCCCAAGGAATTTATCTAATTTATAAAATTAATTATATAAAGTTGTTCATGGCCTCTTATTACTATATTTTAATTTCATTCTTGATATTATAATTTGTTTCTAATATTTACCTTATCCCCAGTTTTTTTGCTTAGTATTGTTGGGGATTTATAAATTAATTAGTGCTTTCAAAAAACCAACTTTTGCCTTTTGTAATTTCTCAAATGAGTATTTGTTTTTTATTTCATGAGTACTATTTTTTTTTAAAAATGTTATTTTCCCCTTCCTCTATATTTATGTTTAATTTGTTCTTCTAGATTATTTTAGTTGAATGCTTAGATTACTAATTTTTAGTTTTTTCTCCCTCTTCAAGTGAATGTATTTTTTTTTTTTTTTTTTTTTTTTGTATTTTTCTGAAGCTAGAAATGGGGACAGTCAGACTCCCGCATGCGCCCGACCGGCATCCACCGGGCACACCCACCAGGGGGCGACGCTCTGCCCACCAGGGGGTGATGTTCTGCCCCTCCAGGGTGTCGTTCTGCTGCGACCAGAGCCACTCTAACGCCTGGGGCAGAGGCCAAGGAGCCATCCCTAGCACCCGGGCCATCTTTTGCTCCAATGGAGCCTCGGCTGCGGGAGGGGAAGAGAGAGACAGAGAGGAAGGAGAGGGGGAGGGGTGGAGAAGCAGATGGGCGCCTCTCCTGTGTGCCCTGGCCGGGAATCGAACCTGGGACTGCTGCACGCCAGGCCGACGCTCTACCACTGAGCCAACCGGCCAGGGCCCAAGTGAATGTATTTAAGACAAAAATTTTCCCTGTAAGCACTGTTTCTACATTGTACACATGTCACTCATTTCCAAGTATTTTCTAACTTCCTCAATTAAAACTTTTGATTTTTATCTCTGCAGCACAGTGAGAGTGCTATATACAACCTATGCCCCTATTTTTTGTTGCTGTTTTTTTGCTTTCATGCTCTGTGCCAAAAGTCAGCCTATTTATTCCCCAAGGGCTTGTGGGGCTCATCTCAGAGTATCTCCCTTCTCTCTAGAATCCTGACTGAATCCTCAAGGATTCGGGATCTAGAATCTTCAAGTAAGGCCTGGCTGCATTGGTTTCTTTCTGTAGTGTTTAAACAGCTCTTTCTCTCCTTCTTTTTCAAAACAGATTTTGCCGTTGTTCTTGGCAGATAAGTCTGATCCAAACTACTCCCTTGTAGGCAAAAGCAGTTTATTCAGCCCCCTGTTTCAGTACCAGTAAAATACCTCCCACTTCTGCATATGTTATAGCACATATCTGTTTAAATTATCATCTAGAGACTGGGAATCAAGAAGTATTGAGCCTGACCTGTGATGGTGCAGTAGATAAAGCATGCACGTGGAACATTGAGGTTGACAGTTTGAAACCCTGGGTCAGGGTGGGTATGGGAGTTGGTGCTTCCTTCTCTTCCTCCTCTCTCTCTCTCTCTCTCTCTCTCCTTCTCCTTTCTTCCCCATCTCTTTAAGGAGAGTAAATAAATAAAAATATATTGAAATTATTTTTTAAACTATTTAGTTTTAAAATTAGATTAGTCATACTATTTCTTTGTTCTTTGTGCATCTTAGTACATTTGTGTGTATATATTATTTCAATATCTGATTTTATCACTTACAAAATAGTAATTTGTTTAACAATTGCTATATAAAAACTGTTTTTTTGGCAAAAGGGAAGCATCAAGCTCTAATCATTTTGGCATTTCATCAGAGCTGTGTATTCCTTTTTGGGTTTATCAGTGTAATACTGTAATTGCTGAGGCAGTAGTGATGGTGGACAACTCCTACTAGTGAGGCTAACACTTTTGTGGGATATTCTCTGATTCATACTCTTGGTCAGCACTTTTAAATAGTTCTCATTTGTTACACTACAAATCTGTTCTCATGCTGAAAACATTTCTAACTGCTGATATAGCATCATCTTTGATAGCTCAGTAGCATCATCTTTATCTAGAAAGGACAACCCTGAACAATTTTTAATACTATGTTACTTTTGGAAATGTTTCAATCATAAAATAGGTGATTTATGCATCAGGAAATGAATGGCTTATGCTGCAATCACTAAGCTATAGAGTTCCATTTGTGATTATTTCTTTAATCATTAACTAGAAAAGAATACCTTCGGTGACAATGTTTCATATCTCACTGAGAAGCAGCATGCTCACATTTTCTCTTTCTGTTCAGCCTGGTGTGAATTCTGTCTCTTAAGTTGTATCAGATGACTCTCTCTTATTGATTGAGCTTTGCAGCTTGGCCCCTCCCTGGAGGCTCTGGACTCAAGACTGATTCTTTGAGTGTCTTCTTCCAATGCAAGCTTTTATACAGGTAAGCTCAGGTTATGCTGAATGTCAAAGACAGCCGTAAAGGAGAAGAGACACATAAAGATAACACCCTGTAGTTTGAAGGGTAGAAGGAAAGAGAAAGCCAGGCTGTTCTACTGGCTTGGCTTGAGGCTGAAGAGAGAATTATGTTCTGACTATATGTGTACTGAAACTATAGATTAATGAGACTTGTTCAACAGGTCATTCAGGAAAATTATATTCTTCTAACTAGACCAAACAGCTTTAGGTCTTTCTTAGGAAAGTATATCAGAAACACTTTCTTTTCCCTCATTCTGGAAGACCAATTCCCTGGACCAGCTCTTTTCCTTCCCATTACCTTTTATCCTGCTGGAGCTGTGAGTGGAAGATCACCATGGGAGCAGCGCTCACCCAGGGTGGCTAAGTACAGTTGAACAGAGAAACCTAATGAGCTGAAGGTAGGCATGGTCTAGAGAAAATCCTGCACTACTTAACTTTGATGATTACACCATTTTTTCTCTAGACTAATTGTTATTCTCTATTTGAAGCAGATCCACTAGAAAACACCTTCATTGCTCCAAAACCCTTGCATCTTTGTCACTATCCAAGTCAAAGATAGAGCTAGTGATAGTGAGACAAGGCAACTGAGAAAGATGGATTGTCAGAAGAAAAATCATTATTAGAAAAACATGAGTGTCTATAAAGGAAGGCCTATTAGATTATCATCAGATTTCTCAGCAGAAACTCTACAAGCTAGAAGAGAGTGGACCCCAATATTTAAAGCCCTGAAAGAGAGGAACTTTCAGCCAAGAATACTATACCCATCAAAGCTATCCTTCAAGTATGAAGGAGATATAAAAACATTCACAAATACAGAAAAGATGAGAGAATTTATCACGAGAAAGCCCCCACTCCAGGAAATACTAAAGGGGGTTTTCCAACCAGATTCAAAGAACAAAAGAAAACAACACCACAAGTAATAGCTCCACCAAGAACACAATAAAACCAAACTTAAACTGTGACAACAAAGGAAAAAAAAAAGGGGGGGAGAGAATGGAGATTAACAGTAGCAAAGGACGATGAAGTGCAGAAATACTTATAAGATAGGGTACTACAATGAATATGGTAGGTACCCTTTTCATTACTTAATGGTAACCACCCTAGAAAAAACCACCACAAAAACACATGACTTAAAAAAGGTAGCAACAGAGGAAAGAAGTATGGAACACAAACAAACAGAAACAAATGATAGAAAAACAAAAGAGAAGAATCAAACTAGATACAAAACTAACAGAAAGCAATTTATAAAATGGCAGTAGGGAACCCACAAGTGTCAATAATTACACTAAATGTAAATGGATTAAACTTACCAATAAAAAGACACAGAGTAGCAGAATGGATTAAAAAAGAAAATCCAACTATATGCTGCCTACAAGAAACACATCTAAGCAACAAGGATAAAAACAAATTCAAAGTGAAAGGCTGGAAAACAATACTCCAAGCAAACAACACCCAAAAAAAAGCAGGTGTAGCAATACTCATATCTGATAATGCTGACTACAAGACAGAAAAAGTACTCAAAGACAAAGATGGTCACTTCATAATGATTAAGGGGACACTGAATCAAGAAGACATAACAATCCTTAATATATATGCACCAAACCAAGGAGCACCAAAATATATAAGACAGCTACTTATTGACCTTAAAACAAAAACTAACAAAAATACAATCATACTTGGAGACCTCAATACTCTGCTGACGGCTCTAGATTGGTCATCCAAACAGAGAATCAATAAAGATATAGTGGCCTTGAACGAAATACTAGAACACCTGGATATGATAGACATCTACAGGACACTTCATCCCAAAGCGACAGAGTATACATTTTTCTCTAGTGTACATGGAACATTCTCAAGAATTGACCATATGTTGGGCCACAAAGACAATATCAGCAAATTTAGAAAAATTGAAATTGTACCAAGCATATTTTCTGATCATAAAGCCTTGAAACTAGAATTCAACTGTAAAAAAGAGGGGGAAAAACCCACAAAAATGTGGAAACTAAACAACATACTTCTAAAAAATGAATGGGTCAAAGAAGAAATAAGCGCAGAGATCAAAAGATACATACAGACAAATGAAAATGAAAATACGACATATCAGAATCTCTGGGATGCAGCAAAAGCAGTAATAAGAGGAAAGTTCATATCACTTCAGGCCTATATGAACAAACAAGAGAGAGCCGAAATAAACCACTTAACTTCACACCTTAAGGAACTAGAAAAAGAAGAACAAAGACAACCCAAAACCAGCCGAAGAAAGGAGATAATAAAAATCAGAGCAGAAATAAATGAAATAGAGAACAGAAAAACTATAGAAAAAATCAATAAAACAAGGAGCTGGTTCTTTGAAAAGATCAACAAAATTGACAAACCCTTAGCAAGACTCACCAAGGAAAAAAGGCACAGGACTCAAATAAATAAAATCCAAAATGAAAGAGGAGAGATCACCAGAGACATCATAGATATACAAAGAATTATTGTAGAATACTATGAAAAATTATATGCCACCAAATACAACAACCTAGAAGAAATGGATAAATTCCTAGAACAATACAACCTTCCTAGACTGAGTCATGAAGAAGCAGAAAGCCTAAACAGACCAATCAGCAGGGAGGAAATAGAAAAAACTATTAAAAACCTCCCCAAAAATAAAAGTCCAGGCCCAGACGGTTATACTAGTAAATTCTATCAAACATTCAAAGAAGACTTGGTTCCTATTCTACTCAAAGTCTTCCAAAAAATTGAAGAAGAAGCAATACTTCCAAACACATTTTATGAGGCCAACATAACCCTCATACCAAAACCTGGCAAGGATGGCACAAAGAAAGAAAACTACAGACAAATATCTCTAATGAATACAGATGCTAAAATTCTAAACAAAATACTGGCAAACCGAATACAACAACATATTAAAAGAATAATACATCATGATCAAGTGGGATTCATCCCAGAATCTCAAGGATGGTTCAACATACGCAAAACGGTTAACGTAATACACCATATCAACAAAACAAAGAACAAAAACCACATGATCTTATCAATAGATGCAGAAAAGGCTTTTGATAAAATACAACACAATTTTATGTTTAAGACTCTCGGCAAAATGGGTATAGAAGGAAAATATCTCAACATGATAAAGGCCATATATGATAAACCATCAGCCAACATCATTTTAAACGGCAAAAAACTGAGGACTTTCTACCTTAAATCAGGAACAAGACAGGGTTGTCCACTCTCTCCACTCTTATTTAACGTGGTGCTAGAAGTTCTGGCCAGAGCAATCAGACAAGACAAAGAAATAAAAGGCATCCATATTGGAAAAGAAGAAGTAAAGATATCACTTTTTGCTGATGATATGATCCTATACATCGAAAACCCGAAGGACTCCACAAAAAGATTATTAGAAACAATAAACCAATACAGTAAGGTCGCAGGATACAAAATTAACATACAGAAGTCCATAGCCTTTCTCTATGCCAACAATGAAATATTAGAAAACGAACTCAAAAAAATAATCCCCTTCACGATTGCAACAAAAAAAATAAAATACCTAGGAATAAACATAACAAAGAATGTAAAGGACCTATATAATGAAAATTACAAAGCATTGTTAAGGGAAATCGAAAAAGATACAATGAGATGGAAAAATATTCCTTGTTCTTGGATAGGAAGAATAAATATAATCAAAATGGCCATATTACCCAAAGCAATATACAAATTTAATGCAATTCCCATCAAAATCCCTATGAGATTTTTTAAAGAAATGGAACAAAAAATCATCAGATTTATATGGAACTATAAAAAACCCCGAATAGCCAAAACAATCCTAAGGAAAAAGAATGAAGCTGGGGGCATTACAATACCTGACTTTAAACTATATTATAGGGCCACAATAATCAAAACAGCATGGTATTGGCAGAAAAATAGACACTCAGACCAATGGAACAGAATAGAAAGCCCAGAAATAAAACCACATATATATGGTCAAATAATCTTTGATAAAGGGGCCAACAACACACAATGGAGAAAAGAAAGCCTCTTCAACAAATGGTGTTGGGAAAACTGGAAAGCCACATGCAAAAGAATGAAACTCGACTACAGCCTGTCCCCGTGTACTAAAATTAATTCAAAATGGATCAAAGACCTAAATATAAGACCTGAAACAATAAAGTACATAGAAGAAGACATAGGTACTAAACTCATGGACCTGGGTTTTAAAGAACATTTTATGAACTTGACTCCAATGGCAAGAGAAGTGAAGGCAAAGATAAATGAATGGGACTACATCAGAATAAAAAGTTTTTGCTCAGCAAGAGAAACTGATATCAAAATAAACAGACAGCCAACTAAATGGGAAATGATATTTTCAAACAACAGCTCAGATAAGGGCCTAATTTCCAAAATTTACAAAGAACTCATAAAACTCAACAACAAACAAACAAACAATCCAATAAAAAAATGGGAAGAAGACATGAATAGACACTTCTCCCAGGAAGAGATACAAATGGCCAACAGATATATGAAAAAATGCTCAGCTTCATTAGTTATTAGGGAAATGCAAATCAAAACTACAATGAGATACCACCTCACCCCTGTTAGATTAGCTATGATCAACAAGACGGGTAATAGCAAATGTTGGAGAGGCTGTGGAGAAAAAGGAACCCTCATTCACTGTTGGTGGGACTGTAAAGTAGTACAACCATTATGGAGGAAAGTATGGTGGTTCCTCAAAAAACTGCAAATAGAACTACCTTATGACCCAGCAATCCCTCTACTGGGTATATACCCCAAAACCTCAGAAACATTGATACGTGAAGACACATGTAGCCCCATGTTCATTGCAGCACTGTTCACAGTGGCCAAGACATGGAAACAACCAAAAAGCCCTTCAATAGAAGACTGGATAAAGAAGATGTGGCACATATACACTATGGAATACTACTCAGCCATAAGAAACGATGACATCAGATCATTTACAGCAAAATGGTGGGATCTTGATAACATTATAAGGAGTGAAATAAGTAAATCAGAAAAAAACAAGAACTACATGATTCCATACATTGGTGGAACATAAAAATGAGACTAAGAGACATGGACAAGAGTGTGGTGGTTACCAGGGGTGGGGGGAGGGAGGACAGGGGGAGAGTTAGGGGGAGGGGGAGGGGCACAGAGAACTAGATAGAGGGTGGCGAAGGACAATCTGACTTTGGGCGAGGGGTATGCAACATAATTTAATGACAAAATAACCTAGACATGTTTTCTTTGAATATATGTACCCTGATTTATTAATGTCATCCCATTACCATTAATAAAAATTTATTTAAAAAAAAAAAAAAAAGAAAAACATGAGCGTCTTAGTCTAGTCAGGCTGCTATAACAAAATGCCAGAGACCAGGTAGCTTAAACAACAGAAATTTATTTCTCACAGTCTTGGAAGCTGGAAAGTCCAAGATCAAGGTGCCAGCAGACTCAGTGTTTGGCAAGAGACCCACTTTCTGGTTCATAGATGGCCATCTTCTCATGGTTCCCTTGTGTAAGGGCACTAATCCCATTCATGAAGATTCTATTTCCACCTCCAAATATCATCACACTGGGGGTCCAGATTTCACCATATGATTTGGATGACATGCAAATATTTAGTCTATAGCAGTTAGGCTATGAGTTGCTTTGTTGAACTTTTTTTGGGGGAGAGAAGGGGTGCCTTAGGAAGTCATAGTCAGTGATGATAGTATGAAAAATAGATCAGAGAAGACAGTGGATGTAGCACCTGACTAGGATATGGTTTGAGCAAAAATAGGAATGGAGGGGCTGCTGAATTTTATTACCTCTGTTGGTTTCCAACATTTCTAAGGATTTGGATGCTTGCTTATAAAGCAATGTTAGAATAGTTTAGATCTATATGGAGGAACATCAATATGCACTTAGAAAATGCATGATGTCTCTCATATAGTTGGTGTTCATCAAGCATCCATATACTTTTATAGTTTTCTAAACAAACTAGTTAAGGGAGACTGGCTCCAATTTCTTCTTCCCTTGCCTACACAAATGGTGGTTAATTTTTTATTTATAAAATGAGTCAAGTGAACTAAATGTTTTGAAAGTTTCTGATAGCTTTGATTGTTGAAACTCTGCTTTTGTGAAGCTTGAGGTTTTGTGACTTGTCACCTAATTTAAATATTGAGTGACATATCAGTACTCAGCGATAGTGTAGGTGACTTAAACACTCTTCTGTTTATTCCAATAATGATGGAACCTGCCATGTGCTTTACATGAAACTTCACTTTCTCCAGGAGGATTGCCAACACCGTGAAGCTAGAGATCACTATTGCCTTTGGGCATATCATTTAATATCACTGCAGTGCCAGTCATTTCAAGAGAAAGATGGCACTGTCACTTGTTTTAAGAGGGCAGTTCAGGTACTTATCAGGGTGGACTTTGCTGTGTTAAAGTGAAGCTTGCTGTTGAAGGGTAGCTCACAGAACCTGATGTCAACTGTTTTCTTTTGGCAGGTCACCAACGCTACTCAGATCTCAGCTTAGCAATTATAAATGATAATTACTTTGAAGATTATCAATCTACCTAAAGGCAAAAGCAATCATCTGATGAGTTGGATTATCATTCATGCCAAGAATTATTAATGTGTCTTCACTCATCAGAATAAATGTATAGCTCAGTAGAGAGGAAAGAAACTTGTGTTAGGAGTCACAAACCCAGGTCCAGAGATTTCACCATGTATTTGCCCAACATCCTGCGTAGAAATTATGGATCTTCTCTGAGCCCTTTGCATGTTTTAATGTTGGAATAATCCCTAAGCAATCCTGTTTTATAAGATATTTAAAGAGCCAGAGAGAACATGTAATTCACCTTTTAGTTTTATAAGTGAGAAAACAGAAACTCAAACAATTTCATTAACCTAAGCTATATCTACAAGTTTACAGAACTGAAAATTCAATGTGTTTTCCATTAGGTCATATAAACTCTATTCTGAAGACCAAAGGAGATAGTGTCTATGAAAGGTCTAATGTAGGAACTTTCATATTATACTATATTAATATTTGAATTGTATATTGACACAGAAGGGTAGTAATGACATCTTTATTTTCCAAATGAGAAAACTAAAGCACAGTGAAATTAAAAAATTAGTTAGAATCAGCTATCAAAAGACAGAAATCAGATTTTTTTATATACCTATGTCAGTAATCTTTCCATGAGAATACACTGTAAGGGAATATTATTTTCAATAGGGACTAAATTTATACTGTCACTAAGTGGCAGTATAGAATAATAGAATGAGCATGAGATCTGAAGGCAGGCAATCCTGGGTTCCAAGCTTTGATTCATTCCTTACTAGCTATATCACTATGGATAAATATTTAACATCCTGGGTATGGGATTCTTCAGGTAAAAAGTGGAGATGTTGCTAATTAGTAATAATACTATTGAATACTTATGGAGCATTTATCATATATTAATTATTGCTTTAATGGTTTTGCTATTGTTGCTTTAATAGTTTTAAACTTATTATCTCTGTAAATGACCAGAAAAGGATTTTTATAAAAACTATTATTAGATTAAATATGTGTACTGTTTCATTCTCTTAAACACTATAGGTAAGTGTTTTTTGCTCACGTTGATGACAAATATATGCTATGACAAATGAATCCCTTAGTCTTTCCACTGTGATTCCAATTTAGAAGTATGAGGCTGGGAAGAGAAAACTAATATAATTGTTTATTTCATATCTATCACAATTTAAAGACAAATTATTGATTTTCAGTGTTTTTTCAAGCATAAATAACAATAACACTCTGGTCTAACAATATAATCATCTCTACACAATCAAAAAGAAATAACATTTTTGCTTGTTTGTTTTAAAATATATGTTGTTGATATTTGTCCACAACTGAGCAAAAATCTTTTCCTACAAGAACTGTCTTCTAACTAAAATATAGGCAAACTCTATCAATTACATAAGCACATATCATTTGATTCTTGTACTTTTTTTTTTTTTTTTTGTATTTTTTTTTCTGAAGCTGGAAATGGGGAGAGACAGTCAGACAGACTCCCGCATGCACCCCACCGGGATCCACCCGGCACGCCCACCAGGGGAGACGCTCTGCCCACCAGGGGGCGATGCTCTGCCCCTCCGGGGCGTCGCTGTGCCGCGACCAGAGCCACTCTAGCGCCTGGGGCAGAGGCCAAGGAGCCATCCCCAGCGCCCGGGCCATCTTTGCTCCAATGGAGCCTTGGCTGCGGGAGGGGAAGAGAGAAACAGAGAGGAAGGAGGGGGTGGGGATGGAGAAGCAAATGGGTGCTTCTCCTATGTGCCCTGGCTGGGAATCGAACCCTGGTCCCCCGCACGCCAGGCCGACGCTCTACCGCTGAGCCAACCGGCCAGGGCTGATTCTTGTACTTTTATCTGATAAAAATCATCATGAAAAGAAAATAATTCTCACAGGAGTTTATTCTAAAGAAATTATATCCTATAATCTAAATCAAAATTGACTTTCCAATTAGAAAATAAATTTAGGTCAAGAATGTGAACTAGCAGTTTCAAAATACAACCACATATATGGTTTAGAATGAATATTAAAAAGAAACTCTCTTTGCTGCCCTATTTACCAGAAGGTCTTTTAAGAAGTGTCTGTAAATTCTTACCTTGTTGCCAAAGAGTGTTTTGAGGTTCAAAAGCAACTGGAGAATAGAGCTATTATTTCTGTGACTTTTCATTAATTCTAGGCCTTATGGTGACTGAACATCTTTCTTTCCAGAAGTTCAGAGACATTGTTTACTGAGTTTATATGCTAATTTGTACTTTGTAACAAAGTTTGAGCTAGTACTTACTTTAGAGATGGTGCAAATGAGTTGGGTAGAAGCAATGGTACCCAGACCTTATAGTTTGGAGCTCTTCCAATCCTCAGTAACAAACTATTTGATGATTACTCTTAAATCTATAGCTTTAGTCATTACTTCTTTTCTGAATTCTAAATATATTGTATTAACCATGCATGATATATTCACTAGACTTCTCAGAGCACCTCAAATTTAACTCATCCCATATATAC
The DNA here is from genome assembly GCF_036850995.1 of Saccopteryx leptura. Lineage (NCBI taxonomy): Eukaryota > Metazoa > Chordata > Mammalia > Chiroptera > Emballonuridae > Saccopteryx > Saccopteryx leptura. The sequence goes on along the minus strand of NC_089506.1, from coordinate 69,551,072 downwards.
TCATAATATTCTCCTCCAGATCTCTGACTCCTTTGGTATTCTATATCTTGATAGGCAAGCCAAAACAACCATCATTCTTAATTCTTCGTTTTGTTCAACATTTTTTATACAATGAATCTTTCCTGACCATCACTTCTACTTTCAAAAAATCTTTGAATCTGCTCATTCCTCCAACCACTATCCTCATTTTCTCTCTCCTAGATGATTGTTATAGCTTCCTAATGTGTCTGCCCATCTCCAGGGTAACCACTTTCTATTCCGCCCACTGAACTGCTGCCAGAGTGTGCTTTCTGAATAAAAAGGCTGATCTTGTCACTCACACAATTAAAATCTTCCAGTAGATCTCAACCCCTTACAGCATGAAAATTCAAACTCCTGAATATACCCTGCAAAGACTGATTTTTATCTGGCTCTTATTTCTTTCATTTGCAACCCAAGACTATCCTCCCTCAACGTCTCACAGTTTGACCTCATGCAGTCCTCTTTTGCGTTTCCATGGTTTTGCACATGCAGTTCCAATGCCTGGAACAGTCTTTCTTTCTTCCACCCTCTAAACACGTACTCATAGTTCAAATGCCTGTTCTAGACAGTTTTTCCTGTGCCCCTCAGTACATACTCTGAGTAACAATATTATACACATCCTTAGAACAGTTTTTACTTCATTGGATTTTAATTCATTTTTTATATATTCGTTTTTCCTTCCTCTCTGTGTATTCATTTGAGCATTCTTTGTATTCCCAGCATCTACCAGAGTACTTGGCAGTAGAATAGGAACTCAGTACATGTTTGTGAATATGAATGAATACCCAAACAGCTTGTTTCAGTTGAAGCCCAGCAACCCTAGGCATGCAACTTAATGTCCTTTGAGACTTTGTCCTCATTTACAAAACCAGGGACAACAAGACCTATCTTCCTGTGCCGCTAGAAGAATTAAATAAGACATCAATATATTCTGTAAATTAATATACTCATAAAATGTCATATAAGATCATATAATTATTCTGATCCATTTTACATAGAATAATATATTTCTAAAAACTGATTTATCAATGCCCATGATACACAAAGACACTTCACAAAGCAGACAAGGTCTTCCTTTCATTCCCATCTCCTTTGCTTTGTTTTTTCCTGCTGCTGATACACATACTCTTTCTGTTATAATCACCATATCTGGTGTCCCAAATTTACTGTCCACTTTTATACCTGGGTGACTTTGCTCATTCTATTTCCCTGGTCAGAATGTCCCTTCTCTCTGCTCTTCTGGTGACTGTGTCCTCCAACGTCTGACTCCAGAATCTGATATTCTCCCAAGCTATTCCTGTCTCCACCCAGGCAAGACTGGTCACGCTCTTCCCTCAGCCCCCAAACTTTTTGTATATACTTCTCATATGACTAGCATTACTGTAAATAGTTTTTGTTTCTATGTCCTTTTTTCCCACACTCTATTGTGAACTCCTTGAGGTGTTATCTCATTCTCTTAGTACTGTTATTATTTCTCTGTGATTGCCCCCTGCAACATGTGTCTCACTCACATTCCCAAACTAAGATCTTATAATAAACCCAAGAAACTGATTTTCTTTACATACTTTTGATCATTGGCAAATCCTAATTCAGTTTTTGTCTCACAAGGAGCTACTTATAAATTTAGACAGTTGGTAAAACCAATCTAATTTGAACTCAGAAATTTAACTGGTGTGATCGTGGATCATTGTACAGTATATGCTGTAGACTAAATGAATTTTGATTTGTGTAAAGTAACCTAAATCAGAAGTTTTCTGGGAAAAGAAAGTAAATAAATATCAATATGAACTGAGAGGTATTAATATAAAAATACTTTTTATTTTATTTTATTAAAGATTTTATTTATTGATTTTAGAAAGAGAAGAGAGAAAGAAAGAGAAAGGATGGGAAGAGAAATGGGAAGCATCAACTCGTATTTGATTCTAGTTGCTTCTCCTATGTGCCTTGACCGGGCAAGCCCGAGTATTCGAACTGGTGACTTCAGCACTTCAGGTTGACTGCCTCATCCACTGTATCACTATAGGTCAGATTAAAAATACTTTTTAGATCCATGAATAGAATCATAAAAGTTTCTCTTTAAAGGTGTTGCTGTTTATTATGTAAATCCATGTACAATATCTCTGAACAAGTGAACACATATTTTTCTGAAAATAAAATAGCTATACTTAGCTATTCATCCCACTGTCCTGCTGCTAAGGGCTCTACAAGCTCACCTACACAAAGATTAGCAGTGGGGAGATGCAAGGACAGGCCTGAGTCAAGAAGAAAAACAGTACACACTAAAGCTCTTAGAGATCTCAGTCTCTAGGGTAAAATGCATTGTCTCTTCATGTCATCCACAAGTAAATGATAGAAAACATCTTTCACCCAGATCTATAATCCATCCTTTCACATTTAATTAAGATAATTTTATTTGAGAAACAAAACATCACATGGCAAATGTATTATAATAATTGGAGCAGTTCATCTTTTACTTAAGATTTGCTATCACATTGAATTTATATATGTCTATATATATATAGACATAAATCAATCATTTACAACTTTTTTGTGTCTTCAATAACTGATATTTTCAAGTTGTTTTTATAGGTCCAGTGGTTAATACAAACACTACTTTAAGAAAATCATTCCCACTCTCTAGCCAATCAGTATATAATTCTAAATGCATTTGAATTCCATTTCCCTAAATAAGTAATAACATTTGGAGGAATAAATGTGCCAGAGAAAAGGTAAACAAATAAAGAAAATAAATTTTGGTTTTAATAGAAATAAAATTTAAGGATCATTTTTTTAAACCTATGCAAAAATGACCTGTACCCTCTGCCAAATACAACCTGAGATAAGCTCATTCATTCAGTCGTTCACTTAGCATGTAGTTACTGAGAAGCTACAGAAACTATATTATTTGACCCTGGAGATGTTTATTAAAAAGTAATGTCTATGATTTCTCACCCAGGGAGGACAAATTTGATATAATTCAATAATTCTACATGATGATTTTCTAAGCCCTTACCTTCATGAAGGGTTTTATATGTGACAGTAAAACATAGCCCAGAATTTACCAATATTAATGTTCTCAGTCAGATTAGTTTTTTTATTTTTCCACAGATCTGTTGGATTGATTGCCAATACTGAAAGGCAGGATGTCAGCCCTTCTTTTTCTGATTCTCTAGGAATCTGGTGGCACGTGGGGTGGAGTATGATTGAGCTGATCACATATAACCACGTATAATCTGCCACTGCTCCAAGGCCCCTCTTTCCTGGCTCCTGCTCTTCCTGCCTGTGTGTGACTTTCCCTATGCCTCATTATCTGCTGTTCCTCTGAAGTCTCTCTCCAAACTGTGCTTCAGCCAGACACATGCAGACATCATTTTTCTCTCCACGTTGTTATTGCTCTTACCTTTTAGAGTGTAATCTGCTTGGTCATGTGTGGTAGGCAAGATAACAGCCCCTCAAAGATGTCCACGATTAGATCCTAGGAATTAGGGCCCAGAACCTATGAATATGTTATACTGCATGGCAAAGAAAATCTGAGCTGTGGATCAAATTAAGATTGCTAATCATTAAAATAAGGAGCATTATCTAAATCAGGGGTAGTCAACCTTTTTATATCTACCGCCCACTTTTGTATCTCTGTTAGTAGTAAAATTTTCTAACCGCCCACTGGTTCCACAGTAATGGTGATTTATAAAGTAGGAAAGTAACTTTACTTTATAAAATTTATAAAGCAGAGTTACAGCAAGTTAAAGCATATAATAATAATTACTTACCAAGTACTTTATGTCGGATTTTCGCTAAGTTTGGCAGAATAAATCTTTATAAAACAACTTACTATGTTAAATCTATCTTTTTATTTATACTTTGGTTGCTCTGCTACTGCCCACCATGAAAACTGGAATGCCCACTAGTGGGCAGTAGGGACCAGGTTGACTACCACTGATCTAGATTATCCCCGTGGGCCTAATGTAATCAGAAAGTTTCTTAAATGGATGAGGGAGGCAAAAGAGGTCAGAGTGATGCAATATAAGAAGGACTTGACCTACCATTGCTGGCATTAGAAGGAGTGTAGATGGTATAGGAGCTATAAAAGGGAACAGATACTTCGCTAGAATTTTCAGTGGGAGCATGCCCTGCTGACACCTTGATTTTACCCCTGTTAGAATCATGCCACACTTCAAACCTACAGAACTGTGAAATCATACCTTTTTGGTGTTGTTTTTTGAATCACTATGTTTGTAGTAATTTATTGTGGCAGCCATAACGATACCAGCATCCCTGTGTTGATGTCCTGACTGTCCACAATCTTGGGAAATGGGATTTCTATACTTTTCCCAAGATCATTCGTGTATCTGACTGTGAATTTTGATGACCCTTTCCCCAGACTGGAGGGCATGTTGACTTTCACACATCAGTGCCTTTTAGAAGGGAGAGGTGGATCACACAGAGAAATGCTTGAGTCCCTAGCAATACACTAATTTTATTTTATAAATGCCCTTCTTCCATCTGGGGCCCAGATATTCCAGACCTGTGTGGAGAGCGCTGAGTGGAGAATTGGTCGTGCACCATCTCATTTGTACCTAAATCTACTGCTCCTTTCATATTTAGGCCAAGATGAGATGTCAGGCTCTAACTGCTAGATTTAACATTGTGTTTTTTCCTTTTAAGGGACCCATGTCTTTCAATGGAGTCTGGCTCCTGTTCCTTACCTCCTCCCCTTTATCACACATGTCTGTGTATCAAGCACTAATGGTGAACAGATTCCATGCCTTTGTCCATGACGTTTGGAGCTCCAGGGAAATCAGGCAGGTAGTCAGAGCACTGTTTCTCTGAATCACCACATATTCTGTGATGGATAAGGAGTTTCCAAAGCATCCTAGACCAAAGACACAGTTGTATATGCATGGGCATTGCTCCATAAGCTGTCCTAATTCAGCCCTAGCATAGGCAGCATGCACTGTGACATAAAATTAAATATCAGATGGTCCTTGTCCCCAAGGAACTTAGGTACTTATTGCAGAGATATACACAACATAATCTTTCTGGCAGTAGGTATTCAGCTGTTGTGCACTGGTACTACTGCACGGCTAGATCTGTTTTGATTGACCAAGGTCTCTGCCATTTTGGTTTTATGTGTTTTGAAGGTGGAAGAACAGTAAGATTGAGCTTAACTCATCTTCAGGGTGGGAAAATGAAGCCTGTTGGGAGAGAAGAGTCAGAACTATGAAGAATTAATACAAGCTACTAAGCAGCAGAAAGAGACTTCCAGGAAATGGGCAAAGGTCAAGAGTCAAATAATCATTTGCTGTGTGTGGAGAGTATTAAGTAGTCCAAAGTGGTTAAGGTGCTAAATAAGTGCCTAGTGTCTCTAAAGTAATTGGGTTACACATTTCTTAAAAAAAAAAAAAAAAGAAAAAAGAAAAAAGAGCTAATCAGCTCTGGCTCTTTAGCTCAGTTGGTTAAGAGCATCATCCAGAAACAACAAGGTTGTGGGTTTGATCCCCTGTCAGGGCACACACAGGAAGCAATCAATGAGTGCACGCCTGAGTGGAACAACAAACGAATGTTTTCTTCCTCCTTTATTTTTTCCCGTCCTTTCTCTGTCTCTCTAAAAATAAAAAATTAAGTCCTGGTCAGATAGCTCTGTTGGAGCATTGTCTGGAGCATGGAGGTTGGTTCAATGCCCTGGTCAGGGCACACACAGGGGCAGCTCTGTGTTCTTGTCTTTTATTCCCTGCCTTCTTAAAAAAAAAAAAAGCTGATCAACATAATAATATGCTTAAAATATTTTTTGTTGTTGGGATAAATGTCTCCAGTTACTTTATTTTTCCTCAAGGTTGCTCATTTTGGTGCACCATCACTTAGTTCCTCACATGGCTTGAGCTATTACTGATTTTAAAATGGATTATTTTTTCTTTTTTATTAATTTTAATGGGGTGACATTAATAAATCAGGGTACATATGTTCAAAGAAAACATCTCCAGGTTATCTTGTCATTCAATTCTGTTGCATACCCATCACCCAAAGTCAAATTGTCCTCCGTCACCTTCCACCTGGTTTTCTTTGTGCCCCTCCCCTGCCCCCTCTCCCTCCCTCTCCTACCCCCCCCCTAACCACCACACTTTTTTTTTTTTTTTTTTGTATTTTTCTGAAGCTGGAAACGGGGAGAGACAGTCAGACAGACTCCCGCATGTGCCCGACCGGGATCCACCCGGCACGCCCACCAGGGGCGATGCTCTGCCCACCAGGGGGCGATGCTCTGCCCCTCTGGGGCGTCGCTCTGCCGTGACCAGAGCCACTCTAGCACCTGGGGCAGAGGCCAAGGAGCCATCCCCAGCGCCCGGGCCATCTTTGCTCCAATGGAGCCTTGGCTGTGGGAGGGGAAGAGAGAGAGACAGAGAGGAAGGAGGGGGGGATGGAGAAGCAAATGGGCGCTTCTCCTGTGTGCCCTGGCCGGGAATCGAACCCGGGTCCCCCGCACGCCAGGCCAACGCTCTACCGCTGAGCCAACCGGCCAGGGCCAACCACCACACTTTTGTCTATGTCTTTTAGTCTCGTTTTTATGTCCCACCTATGTATGGAATCATGCAGTTCTTAGTTTTTTCTGATTTACTGATTACACTCTGTATAATGTTATCAAGATCTATCCATTTTGTTGTAAATGATGACGTCGGATCATTTACAATAAAATGGATTTTTAATTTTAATTTATAAAATTTGAAACTAACTCATTATTATTTATTTCTTCCTCATGATGTTTGTAATAATTGAAAGCACAACTTAAAATATCCATCAGTAGCAAGAAGTATAATGACTACTTGAGAGCAAGTTACTCTATCTGTATAAATCCCACGTCTGGACATAGACACAACATGGTCTTGAAGTTGAATGTAAAATCTCTAAGTTCAAGTTTTTGTATTTATAAAACGACATTCATAATATCTGCCCTCACAGAATTACTGAGGCTTAAAACAGAAAATTAAAACTACAATTTGCCATAGTGCCCAGCACACAGTAAATTCTCACTCATTAAAAGGTAGTTCTTAACATTAGTTTCTTTTATTTTTTTATTGATTTTAATTTGTTGTGTTTACATAGTTACAAGTGTACCCCTGAATATATCTCTCTCCCTCCCCCCTTGTTGACCTTGATACCCCTTTTTCCCCCTCTCCACACTTCCTTCCCCCCCCTTCCCTTCATGATTTACTATCCTGCCCTCTATCTCTCTGTGTCACGTGTATATACTTTCACTAATGTTTTTCTTTCTTTGTTCCCCTCCTCTCATTGTTTCCCTCTGGACTCTTCAACCCCTTCTCTGCCTTCTTCCATTCCTCAGTTCACATTGTTCATTGGATTCCTCATATGAGTGAAATCATATGATATTTTTCTTTCTCTGCCTGTCTTATCTCACTTAGCATAATAGGCTCCATGTCCATTAATGTCGCAAAGGGTAAGATTTCCTTTTTTCACGGCCATGTAGTATTCTATTATGTATATGTACCACCACTTTTTAATCCATTTGTCGACTGATGGACACTAGGGCTGTTTCCAGATCTTGACTATTGTAAACAATGCTGCAATAAACATGAGGGTGCATTTCTTTTGAATCAGTGATTTATTATTCTTAGGATATAATCCTAGAAGTGGGATAGCTGGGTCAAAAGGCAGTTCCATTTTTAAATTTTTGAGGAATCTCTATATTGTTTGCCACAGTGGCTGCACCAGTCGGCATTCCCACCAGCAGTGCAGGAGGGTTCCTTTTTTCCCACACCCTCGTCAGCACTTGTTATGGATTGCTTTGTTAATGAGCACCATTCTGACATATGTGAAGTGTATCTCATTGTGGTTTTAATTTGCATTTCTCTAAAAATTAATGATGTTGAACATTTTTCATATGCCCATTGGCCATCTGTATGTCCTCTTTGGAGAAGTGTCTACTCAGAGCTTTTACCCAATTTTTGATTGGATTGTTTACTTTTCTGGTGTTGAGTTTTACAAGTTCTTTGTAGATTTTTGTTATTAACCACTTATTGAACATGTTGAAAAATATGTTCTACCATTGTGTGCATTGTCTTTTTATTTTGTTCATGTTGTCTTTTGCTGTGCAAAAGCTTTTTAGTTTTATATAGTCCCATTTGTTCATCCTGTCCTTTATTTCACTTGCCCATAGAGTTAAATCAGCAAAAATATTGCTGCGAGAGATGTTGGAGAGCTTACTGCCTATGTTTTCTTCCCAAATGATCATGGTTTCACAGCTTACATTCAAATCTTTTATCCAATTTGAGTTTACTTTTATGTCTGGTGTAAGTTGGTGGTCTAGTTTCATTTCTTTGCATGTATTTGTCCAATTTTCCCAGCACCATTTGTTAAAGAGACTGTCTTTACTCCATTGTATGCTATTACCTCCTTTGTCAAATATCAATTGACCATAAAGGGGTGGGTTTATTTCTGGATTCTCTGTTCTGTGTCATAGATCTGTGTGCCTGTTTTTATGCAAGTACCAAGTTGTTTTCAGTACAATGGACTTGTACAGTAGTATAACTTGATATCAGGAAGTGTGATACCACCCACTTTAGTTTTTTTTTCAAGATTGCTGAGGTTATTTATGTTCTTTTTAGGTTCCATATAAATTTTTGGAATATTTATTCAATATCTTTGAAGTATGTCATTGGTAATTTAATAGAAATTGCATTGAATTTATATATTGCTTTGGGTAGTATAAACATTTTAATGATATTTATTCTTCTGATCCATGAACATGGCATGTGTTTCAATATGTTTGTATCTTCCTCAATTTCTTTTATTAATATTTTATAGTTTTCCAAGTACAGGTCTTTAACAAATGATTAAATTTACTACTAGGTACTTTATTTTTTTGGTTATAATAGCGAAACAAATTGTTTCCTTAATTTCTCTTTCTGACAATTCATTGTTGGTATATATATATTCAACTGATTTCTGAATATTGATTTTATATCCTGCCAACTTGCTAAATTCATTTAGGAGTTCCAGTAGATTTTTTTTTTACTGAGACTTTAGGGTTCTCTATGTACAGTATCATTTCATCAGCAAATAATGAAAGTTTTACTTCTCCTTTTCCAATTTAGATGCCTTTTATTTCTTCTTCTTATCTGATTGCTGTAGCTAGGACTTCCAGAAGTATGTTGAATAAGAGTGGTGAAAGGGGGCACCCTTCTCTTGGTCCTGATATTAAGGAGATTGCTTTTAATTTTTGCCCATTATGATGTTGGCTGTGGGTTTCTCAAGATGCCTTTATCATATTGAGATATGTTCCCTGTATTCCCACTTTGCTGAGTGTTTTGATCATAAATGGGTGCTGGATTTTATCAAATGCTTTTTCTGCATCTGTTGATATAATCACGTGATTTTTATCCTTCCTTTGTTTTATGTGATGAATCATGCTGATTGATTTGTGAATATTGTACCAGCCTTGCCTCCCCAGAATAAATCTCACTTGATTATGATATATGATTTTTTTGTGTATAGCTGGATTTGATTTGCTAATATATATTTTGTTGAGAAATTTAGCATCTACGTTCATCAGGGATATTGGCCTATAGATTTCTTTCTTTGTAGTGTCTTTGCCTGGTTTTGGAATGAGGATTATGTTTACCTCATAAAAGAAGTTTGGAAGTTTTCTCTCCTCTTGAATTTTTTGAAATAGCTTGAGAAGGATAGAAGTTAGTTCTTCTTCGAATATTTGGTAAAATTTGCCTGGGAAGCCATCAGGCCCAGTACTTTTGTTTGTTGGGAATTTTTTTGATCTGTTTCAATCTCTATTGGTGTAATTGGTCTGTTTAGATTTTCTGTTCTTCCAGATTGATTTTTGAATGATTATATTTTTCAAGGAATGTATCCATTTTACCTAGGTTGTCCCATTTTTGGGCATACAGTTCTTCATAATTTTTTTTTACAATCCCTTGAATTTCTGCTGTGTCAGTTGTTTCTTCTCCACTCTCACTTCTAATTTTATTTATTTGAGCTCTCTCCCTTTTTTTTCTTGTTGAGTCTGGCTAAAGGTTCATCAATTTTGTTTACCTTTTCAAAGAACCAGCTCTTCATTTTATTGATCTTCTGTATCGTTTTTTGCCTCTATGTCATTTATTTCCACTCTGATCTTTATTATTTTCTTCCTTCTACTAGCTCTGGGCTTTACTTGCTCTTCTTTTTCTAGTTCTTTTAGGTTCAGGGTTAAGTTGTTAATTTGAGCTTTTTCTTCCTTTTACGTATGCCTGTAATGCTATGAACTTTCCTCTCAGGATTGCTTTTGCTGTGTTCCATAAATTTTGATTGTTGTATGTTCATTTTCATTTGTTTTAAGAAAGTTTTTTATTTCTTTTTTGATCTTATTGTTAACCCATTCATTATTTAATAGCATGTTATATAGTCTTTAAGTGTTTGAATGTTTTTTAGTTTTTCTATTGTAGTTGATTTCTAGTTTTATGCCGTTGTAATCAGAGAAGCAACTTGATATGATTTCAATCTTCTTAAATTTATTAAGACTTGTTTTGTGTCCTAACATGAGTTCTATCCTAGAGAATGTACACTTGAAAAAAATGTACATTCTGCTGCTCTGGGATGAAAGGTTCTGAAGATATCTATTAAATCAAGTTGATCTAGTGTGTCATTTAAAGCTGCTATTTCTTTGTTAATTTTCTGTCTGGAGGATCTAGCCATTGATGTTAATGGGGTATTAAAATCCCCTACTATTATATTATTGCTGTTGATCTCTCCCTTTTTGTCCATCAAAATCTGTTTTATATATTTAAATGCTCCTATATTAAGCACATATATATTTATAATAATTATATCTTCCTGTTGTAATGCTCCTTTTATCATTATGTAGTGACCTTCTTTATCCCTTCCTAAAGACTTTGTTTTAAAGTTTATTTTGTCAGATATTAGTATTACTACCCCAGATTTTTTTTTCTTTCCATTTGCATGAAATATTTTTCCATCCCTTTACTCTCAGTCTATGTATCTCTTTTGTTTTGTGGTGTGTCTCTTGTAGACAGCATATGTATGGGTCCTGTTTTCTTATCCATGCAGCTACCCTGTGTCTTTTGATTGGAGTACTTAATCTATTTACATTTAAGGTTATTATTGATATGTAGTTGTTTATTGCCATTTTATTCTTTAAATCTACAATCATCTTTTTCTCAAATTTTTTTCCTTTGCTTTTTTTTTACAGCAAGCCCCTTAACATTTCCTGTAGTACTGGTTTGGTTGTAATAAATTCCTTGAATTTTGTCTTGGAAGCTTTTTATTTCTCCTTCAATTTTAAATAATAATCTTGCTGGATAAAGAAGTCTTGGTTGTAGGCTCTTGTTTTGCATTACTTTGAATATTTCTTGCCATTCGCTTCTGGCCTCAAATGTTTCTGTTGAAAAGTCAGATGTTATTCTTATGGGGGCTTCTCTATAGGTAACTGACTTTTCTTCTCTTGCTGCTTTTAGTATTTTTTCTTTATCGCTTAACTTTGGTATTTTAATTATGATGTGTCTTGATGTAGGCCTCACTGGGTTTCTCTTTAATGAGACTCGAGACTCTCTGTGCTTCTTGAACTTGTATGACTTTTTTCTTCATCAATTTAGGAAAGTCTTTAGTTATGAGTTATTCAAACAAGTTTTTTTTTATCCCTTGTTCTTTCTTTTTTTCTTCAGGAACTCCTATGATGTGGTGTAATTTCTCTTCATATTGTCACAGAGTTCTCTTATACTTTCCTCAGACATTTTGAGCCTCTTTTCTTTTTGCTGCTCTGTTTCTGTTTTTATATATCTTGTCCTCTAATTCACTGATTTGATCTTCTACTTCATTCAGCCTGTTGTTGATTCCTTCTAGTGTAGTCTTCACCTCTGATATTGTAATTGCCATTTCTGATCTATTCCTTTTTATGATTTCAGTGTCCTTTTTGATGCTTGCAATTTCTTTATTTAGGTGCTCATTAGTCCACCCATTGTAGTTCTGAGATGCTTAAGCATCCTAACAATCATTATTTTAAACTATGCATCTGGTACTTTGATTACTTTCATCTCTTTCAATTCTTTTTCTGGGGATTTCTCTTGTTGATTTATACGTTTTACATTCCTCTGTCTTCCCATTCTTTCTGTGTGTGGTTTGCAAGCTTGTTAGAGTTGTGGGTCTGAGGTTGGTTTATGGAATGCAGCTTTTCATCGAGGACTTTATCCCTCAGCTTGTATTTTAAGTCTCCTTAACTAGTAGAGCCACTTAAAAGTCTTCATTTCTCTGCTGTTTGTTCGCTGAGCCCAGCAGGGAGTTTCTGTGTTTGCTGAGCCCAGCAGGGGGCTTTTGTGTTTAAGAGGAGTGGGGGGGGGCAAGTGGGCATATTCTGATCTTTGGCCCCAGTTGAAACTCTATCCAGGAATGTGGTGAGTGTGACCTCTGAGAAACAGAAGGTGTGGTCTTCCCAGTGACTCTACAAGGATGAGGCACATTCTTCATATCAGAAGGGGGAAGTGTAGCTCAGGTCTCCTAGGAAAACTTAGTCACTGCCCCTCCCTTTTACTTCCTCCTTTCCAAAAAATCTTTTGCACTGATTGGAGCTGGAGAGCTTTTTGAAGGTGGGTCAACTGGTTCCACACTAGGCTTGTGCTGGACGGGGGCACTACCCCTCTTGCAGCTATGGGCACCTTGGCATTGGAGAATGACTCAGCTCAGGTATTCTCCCCATCACTGTTTGTGTCCCCGTGCCTAAATCTCCCCACTCTCTTCAAGCAAGACCAGTCTTCTCAGCCCTCCTCACTCTCAGAGCCCCAGGCAAGTGGCAATAAGCGATATTTTCTGTGCTGGCCCTTTAAGTCTGCAACATCTTTTGCCAGCTGCTTCCCACAGAAAGAGCACCTGCTCTTCTCTCCACTCAAGGCTTCCAGGCTGTCTCCTCCAGTCCCTGGGTTTCTAGGCTGGGGCTCCAGTCCTGAGACTGAGGATCCCCGCCTCTCAGGGTTTCTCTCCTCACAATGAGAAACTCTCTGGATCCTCAACCTCAGCCTCCCCTTGCTGCTGGGAGCACCACACTCCCTACCAGGCTTGGTGTGGTTTTTTCTGTGCTCCTCAGTTTTCACGTCCTATTCTTTTAGTCCAAAGTTCATTTTTCACGATTGTTCTTAAATTAATTTTTAATCCAGTTTGATCATGGGAGTTTACATTCTGTGCATCTGCCTACTCTGCTGCCATCTTGGAATCTCAACATTAGTTTCTTATATTATTTTATCCTTATTCAAAGAGGCAATGAATAATTACTGCAGGAAAAATAACAATAATAAGGCAAGCACAAACTACCACTTGATGAACATTTGTGCTATTTCAACTTTTTGCTCTATGGCAGTGCAAAACAAATAAAGTGAATTATAAATTACAAAACATTAATAATTCTAAAAGTGACACAGACTTTAATATATAAAGAAGAGCAAAATAACGCACAACTGGCCAACACCTTAAAACCCATTTGGTCTAGATTAGAGAAGAAAAATGGTGATGGTGTAGGCAGACGTTCCAACTCCATCTCTCAGGACCAAATTGGATTACTAATTAATTTAAGAACAATCATTTTGAAAAACCTCTTTGGACTAAACTAAGAAGAATCTATAACCAAGGATCACCGAAAAAGTCACACCAAGACTGGTAGGAAGGGCGGAGACATGGAAAGGGCTGCTCCACTCCCAGGAGCAAATGGCAATCTGCAGGGACTCTTATGGTGGGGAGGGTTGCCCTGAGTGGTGTCGGTCCTCAGCCCCAGGGCCGGAGCCCCAGCCTAGAGCCCCAAAGCCTAGAAGAAGTGCCCAGACAGCATTTAGCTGTGAAAAGAGCTGGGTTTCCATCAGCAGGAACAGACATATATCCCATTTTAAAGGGCATGTGCAGTAAACCTCATTCACAGCCACTTCCCTGGGGCTCTGGTGGAGGAGAGCTGAGAGGACTGGAGTTGCAGGAGGAGAGTGTAAGATTGGAGACCCAGAAAGAGACACTATGGGGGACATCCACCAGAACTCCTGTGCTAAGACATTCTCCAGTACAGCAGTCACCATCTTTTTGGGTGGAGCAGTCCCCTCTGAGTGACATCCCCTGGGGAAAAGCATCTGCTCCACCCTTTGGAGTCTCTTCTACTCCAGGGATGGTGATGGGTCATTATGAGAGGCCAGGGAGCAGGGGGTATGATAGTGACTCAGTTTTCTTGTGTTAAGACCAAAGCTCCTCCCATACTTGCTCAAGTCTATGACTGCTACTTCCACCTCACCAAAGACTCAGCTGAAACTGCCTGGAGAGGGGGCAGACTACACCTCTGGGTGTCAGAGGCCACACCCACCTAACTCTTGGGGCCACACTCTATTGAGGTCTGTGAAAAAAGTCTGGATAGACTGACACCTGGGGCCAAGGGGTGGAGCAACACCCACAACCCTTCCTAATTGCTGACTTGCCACAGGCTCTAGACTCTAGCAGAGGTTTATTTATAGGCTAAGCCCCATAAGCAGCCAGCAGACAGAAGCTGCAGGAGATGAGACTCAGAAAAATATGGCCATTTGAGTGGACTTTCTTCCAGGACAAGAGTGGGTAAAAGCCAGCCTAGGAGTGCAGCTTGGTATTTTCATGTACACCTGGGCCCAGAAAAGGCAGCCACAAACTCTGAATTGCTTGTAGCTCCAAGAAGGTTGCTGAGGGCCTATCACAGAAAGTGTCTCCCACTGGTCTGTACTGGCTTTCTGCTTGAGAGGCCCAGGGCTGGCACATTCAGGAGCCAGCTGTGGAAAGCATTGGTTCAGGACCTAACAACCCTTGCTAGAGTGGTATTTTAAGGAAAAGCTCCTCAGACCTGGCCTAGATGAGGTAAGTTCCACTCTCTGTGATCAGCAGCTCATGTGCATTGGATAAGGTGGAGCTTCACAGTCAGCCAGCCTAGGTGCTGGATACCCTCCCCTGTTGGGTTATATTCCACAGGGGGAAGGGAGAGAGGCTTGGAGCATGGATATTTAACATTTGAGTTTCTGTGAGTCCATTGTTGGATCTGGTCGAGGGGTTTAGCCACCTTTGGGAGGGACACAGTCACCCAGGAGAGGACTCTCTCAGTCTTTCTGCCTGAGCCAGGGGTCTCACCAGGTGAAAGAATTTCTGCAGAGAGGACTGTCGGCTACACTCAGTCTGAAACTGCTGCTCAAGTTGTTGGGGAGAAATAAAATTTGAGTATCCAGCAGTGGCTAAGGGATCAAGCTCTAGAGTAGGGGCCACATTCCCTGTAAAGAGCTCCTGATCAAAATACTCCTGAAGTAGGGGACCCACAAATATTGTATTCACAACCTTGGCTGCCCTAGCTCACCAAGTGTGCAACCTGTAAAGCATTTGGGTGAATGAGGCAAATTGAGCCCACACTATTGTCTTACTACACAAGACTCTGTGGGAAGACCAGGCAACTGCAAGAGGAGGAGGAGCTGCTGAAAGGTGGAGACAAATCTTATAGAGCTTGGGGCTTTTACAGAGCTGCTATCATCTCTAAGCAGGAAGAAGCTGATCCTTATAAAAATGTTGGCCACTCCCACAGTACCCAGACATAGGAAATGCAGACACAAACAGGGAAAAGTGCAGTAGCTACAGACTACTGTAACATGCAGTAGCCCATGGCATGTTACAAACAAAAGCTGACACCAACCTAAGAGGAACTAAAGTTTACAGTACTGGTAGTGGATATCGGACAGCATCAATGCTATACTTAACTATCTACACAAGCAACATACCCAAAGGTAGAGTCTAGCAGGCACCAGACTGTGGAGAATTAACATGCCCAACAGAACAGACATTGCCCAGTGTGTAATACACATAATCAAGATTGAGCCAGCCAGCCTGAAGGGATAAATGTACCCACAAAAAGACAAACTCCATCTAATACTCACATACAACAAGAGGGAAAATAGTACACTCAAGAAGCATTCATATAACAAGGAAAAGAAGTGGCCTAGAAGAAAGTACCACCTAGCCCATCTCCTTCATAAAGACCACACAGAAATTTCAAAGTCTGACAGCACTACCTAATACACAGACAAAATGAGCAGTCAGAGAAATGCAACTCAAATAAATCAACAAGAGAAATACCCAGTAAAAGAACTGAATGAGATGGAAGTAACCAAAATACCAGAAGCAGAGTTTAAAACAATGACTTTTAGAATGCTCAAGGAACTTAGAGCAACAATAGATGAACATAATGAGCACTTAAATAAAGAGATAGCAAGGATCAAAAAAGACATTGAAATCATAAAAAAGAACAAGTCAGAAATGACTAAATACAATATCAGAGTTGAAGACAGCACTAGAAGGAATTAACAGCAGGCTGGATGAAGCAAAGGATCAAATCAGAGATTTAGAGGACAAGATAAACGAAAGTACAGAAGCAGGGCAGCAAAAAGAAGAGAGACTCAAAAAGTCTGAGGAAACTCTGAAAGAATTCTGTGACATGAAGAGAAACATCTGCATCATAGGGGTCCCTGAAGAAGAAGAGAATGAACAAGATATAGAGAACCTGTTTGAAGAAATCATAGCTGAAAATTTCCCTAAATTGATGAAAGAAAAAGTCACAAAAGTTCAAGAAGCACAGAGAGTCCCATTAAAGAGAAACCCAAGGAGATATACACCAAGACATATCATAATTAAAATGACAAAGTTAAGAGACAAAGAAAGAATACTAAAAGCTGCAAGAGAAAAGCAGTTAATTACCTAAAGAGGAACCCCTATAAGGATAACATCTGACTTCTCAACAGAAACATTTGAGGCCAGAAAGGATTGATAAGAAATATTCAAAGTGATGAAAAGCAAGAACCTACAACCAAGACTTCTTTACCCAGCAAGACTATAGTTTAAAATGAAAAGAGAAATGAAAAGCTTCCCAGACAAACAAACAAACAAACAAACAAAAAACAATAAAATAAGATAAACACCAAAACAAAAACCACTCAAGGAATTCATTACAACCAAACCAGTACTACAGGAAATGTTAAGGGTCCAGCTATAAATAGAGCAAAGAAAAAAAAATAGAGAAAAAGAGGATTAAAGATTTAAAGAATAAAATGGCAATAAACAACTACATATCAATAATAACCTTAAATGTAAATGGTTTAAGTTCTCCAATCAAAAGACATAGGGTAGCTGCATGGATAAGAAAACAGTACCCGTACATATGCTGTCTACAAGAGGTCCACATCAGAGCAAAAGATGTCTATACACTAAAAGTGAAGGGATGAAAAAAAGTATTTCACATAAATGGAAATGAAAAAGAAAAGTTAGGGTAGCAATACTTATATCTGACAAAATCGACTTTAAAAAAAAGGATATAGTAAGGGGTAAAAAGATCACTACATAACAAAATAAAAAGACAATCAACACAATGGGAGAACATATTTGTCAATACATCTGATAAGGGGTTAATAACCACAATTTATAAAGAACTTTTAAAACTCAACACCAGGAAGGTAAACAATAAAATTAAAATATGGACAAAAGAACTGAATAGACACTACTCCAAAGAGGACATACACATGGCCAATAGGCATATGAAAAAATGTTCCACATCATTAATCAATATAGAAATGCAAATTAAAACCACAATAAGATACCACTTCATACCTATCAGAATGGTGCTCATTAATAAAACACACAATAAGTGCTGACGAGGCTATAGAAAAAGGGGAACCCTCCTGCACTGCTGGTGGGAATGCAGAATTGTGCAGCCGCTGTGGAGAACTGTATGGAGTTTCCTCAAAAAATTAAAAATGGAACTGCCTTTTGACCCAGCTATCTCACTTTCAGTAATATATCCTAAGAATAACAAATCACTGATTCAAAAGAAGGTATGCACCTCATGTTTATTGCAGAATTGTTTACAATAGCCAAGATCTGGAAACAGCCCAGTGTCCATCAGTGGATGAGTAGATTAAAAAGCCATGATACATATACACAATGCAATACTATGCGGCCATAAAAAAGAAGAAAATCTTATCTTTTATGACAGCATGGATGGACCTGGAGATTATTATGCTAAGTGAAATAAGCCAGGCAGAGAAAGAAAAATATCATATGATCTCACATATATGTGGAATCTAATGAACAAAGTGAACTGAGGAATGGAATAGAGGCAGAGGCAGGGTCACAGGGAGCAAAGGGACAGCAGTCAGAAGGAAGGGGGATGAGGAGAAGGGATCAGAGAAAATAAAGGGATTATGAAACTACAGTGTGTCCGTAAAGTCGGGGTGCACTTTTGACCGGTCACAGGAAACAACAAAAGACGATAGAAATCTGAAATCTCACCAAATAAAAAGAAAACCTTCCCAGTTTCTGTAGGATGATGTGGCAGCATGTGCACATGCGCAGATGATGACGTAACACCGTGTAAACAGTGGAGCAGCCCATGGCCATGCCAGTCGAGATGTGGATGGTACAGAGGAAAGTTCAGTGTGTTCTGTGGCTCGCTAAAGTTGAATCCATGACCAAGTGTAACGTGAATATTGGCGCGTTTATAACAAAGCGCCACCACATAGGAATAACATTACTCAGTGGGATAAGCAGTTGAAGGAAACCGGCAGTTTGGTGGAGAAACCCCGTTCTGGTAGGCCATCAGTCAGTGATGAGTCTATAGAGGCTATATGGGATAGCTACCTAAGGAGCCCTAAAAATACTGTGCGTGAGCCCACATCGAACTGCACTGAATAGGTATGAAACTGGGAGAGTTTTCCTTTTATTTGGTGAGATTTCACATTTCTGTCGTCTTTTGTTACTTTCCTGTGACCCATCAAAAGTGCACCATGACTTTACGGACACACTGTATATGTACATAACACAGAGACAGGGCAGCAAATCCTAGAGTGAAAAGGGGAGGGAGTTAGGGGGAGGGGGCAAAGGGGGTATAAAAAGGGACACAGGAGTTGGGGTGAGGGAGTTGTATTCAGTGGGACACTTGAATCTATGTAAACACAATAAACTAAAAATGAATAAAAATTTTAAAAAACCCATTTGTTTTATTTAAAATTTCCTCTTTGTACGGATCTGCTTTCTTTCCATGAAAATGCTCTTTGAAATATTTTACTTAATTAAATTGCTTCCGGCTAAGTCATATGCTACCAAGGCAAATATGAAAGTCTGGTGGCATGAAGGGCTAGAGAGCGTGTGATGTCATGGTAAGAACCTGACAGTGGAGGATAGTGAAATGTAAACAGTTTAAAATCAGACGCTGAGGAGGGAACATCTCAGTTTTAGACCTTGCCAAACTGAGACTTGGAAAGTTACTTAGGTATCGAAATCACCTTCAGATGAGGGTAAGGGCTGTGAGTTAACCCAAAAGTTCAAGTTGCTTTGAATCTCTTCTGGACAAGGTTAAGTACGGCATAAATCAGTATTAACCAGTCCAAATGAATCAAGTTTCTTCTCTGCCCTGTAGGAATTCCATTTCTTGTTATAAAACGTGTTACACTAATAAACTTGAGATACCTGTTGCCCCCATTAGGTATTCTGAAGATGAAGGGGAAAAATAAATTAGCTGTTACTCTATTTATGAACTGGACTGACTGCAAAAGGAAACGGTTAATGCCTCCTGGCTGCAGGGAAGCACTTTATCTCCAGTGACATGTCTAAGAGTTACTGTCCAAAGCAGACGCTTTCTCAGGCTGGTTCCTGCGTCCACTTCCACTGCGTCTGAAACACAGGAGTCTGTAGAATGTTTCAGACTTGCTTAGGGGTTTTGTAATGTTTGCTTCAGTTCCATCCCTGATATCTACACTTAAAAAAATATCCAGGACTGTTTAAAACATACCTCTTTGGTGACATATCCAACTGACCAATATTTGGGCCACAGCGGCACAGGAAAATTGTCAGTAATCAGTGCTGTGAATACACACACGCCTACCTGATTCATCCACTGGGCTCACCTTGGGATCAGTGCTTTTGTTTCACGTTCATTAAAATTCCAATCATGACACAAAATGCTGAACATCACCCAAAACAAAACTAAACAAAACCAACCAACCAAAAAAAAAAAAAAGCTTAGGCACAGATACAACCATGTTGGTTGATGAAGAAACAAAACAAATAGATTATATACTGCTTATTCTTCTTTAGCTCATTAGTAATTTTTTAATTAGAAGCTTTGTGGCAGTTAGAAAACCCCAATTATTAGTTTTCTTGCTTATTCAATTCTCTCTTTGCCTCATAAAGATAAACTGGAAAAAATGAATGGAAGATGTTCAGTCTTTCATACTTATCCTTAATGTCTAAATATAGTGAGATATCCTGTCTTTCATTCCACCTCAGATATATTGGTCATTAAACATGTTAAAAATATAATTTTACTGTATGCAAGTTTAGGAAGCATATTGGGGCAGCTAAAATTGGTGTTTTATTTCCATGAATAAAATAAACCATAAAAATATAAATGCAAGTTAATTTCAACTTTAGGAAATGCAATTATATCTTAAAGAAAAACCATAAATTATTTCAGGATAAAATTGTCATTTGAGATAGGCTATTGGGTTTTTATTTTATTTTTTATTGAGTACATATGTACTCACTGGTTTTACTTTTTTGTAGTAAGGAATAAAGAAATAGAGATTGAATAGGTCATTTTTTTTAACTAATAGTGTGTTAAACTGGAGAAGCAAGCATTTTCAGTAAATGAGAAGAGATTCTGTTTGTCACCATAAGACTTGTTCTCCCTCTTTCCTATAATAATAGAAAGCCTGATATGGGGTTTGACACATTGCCGTGGAAGACAACACTACATTTCTCAAACTCCCTTGCTAGATATGGCCCTGTGACAGGGTTTGGATATGTGTTTTCAACTTTTGGAACATATCCTCCTTCTTCCCTCCCTTCTCTCTGTTGCTTAGAGGTAGGTGTGATGATTGGCTCTTCATCTTGAACTGTGAGGATAAGACAGCATTCTAGTGATGGTGGCGTGGAAAACAGGAAGCAACCTGTGCTTCAGATCTGACTCTGAATCACCCTGCCATTCCTGAACTGCCTCAATCCAGACTGTTATGCAAAATAATAATAATTATTATTATCATTATTAAAAAGGAGAAATTATTATATTTAAGATCTCCATTATAAACAGATATAAACCCTAATAAATACAGAGTTTGATGAGTGAAAATGGGAGAGTTAGCCATGACAAAACCTAAAATGTAGTTGCTGATGGCTCAGACGATGGAAGCCAAAAAGCTAAAACTCTTGTAATACTGTGGCAAAACATTTGATGGACAAGCACTATGTTATCTTGAAAAGCCAACCACATGTTATGGCTTCAGCAACAAGGGGAAGTTGTAGGAAAAATTGTCATCTTCTGTTGGTTATTTCTTACTGCTTTAGCAGTCTATAAAAGGGATAAACTCGGTATGAGCTAATCAGGTGTGAGCAGATTGCACCCTGCAGTATAAATTGACCAAGAGTCTAGTAATCTTACATTAGTAAATAGATAGCTATGCATACCTGATGTTTACTGTGTGCCAGGCACCATGCTAGTGCCCTATATATTTTAAATAACTTAATCTTCAACACAATGAAATAGATACTGTTTTTAATCCCATTTTACAGATGAGGATCAAAATGGTTAAGTAACTTGCCAGTTGTATATCTTTAAAGTGAGGAACCTGGTTTGAAATAGGCACTCTGGGTCCAAAGTTTATAGTCCTGACTGCTGTATTAAACAGTTAGCAACTGAGGCAGTATGGGATTGAAAAAGCTAATTGCTTTTGTATGACAGACTGAAGCAGCCCTAAGTAAAGGCTGCAAAGGGGCCGACTTAGCAGAAGATAAGATGGGCCTCTGAGTCTTTCCCAAGTACTTGAAGTTAAGAGGTCTGTCTCTGCCAGACAATGGGAGCCAGCTCAGTGGCAAAGATCAGATGAAGAGTGCTGTTGCTCACCCCCGCTCTTTGTTTCAAATGGCTTTAAAGGAGCCAGCCTGAAACATGAGAAAGGGGAATGGGCAGAGCTTAGAGGCAATAAGTAAGACCCATGTGTCTTCAGCCTTAAAAACTGTGACTGTACAAGATTTTTATCTGTGGTTATTAACCCACAGAACTGACCAGAAACAAATAAATTGTAAGTCCATTTGGTTTTTGAAGAAATTATATTACTAAAACCCCAAAATCTTGTTCAATCCAAACCAGTATCAACAAGATGGAGGCTATGAGAATTACGCAAAGCCAAAAAGGACACCCTTTCCAATGTCCACCTCAGATGTGCCATGAAGGAAGTTGCACCAGAAACACTCAGAGGAGCTTTCAGTTGGGATAACTTAGGACTGTACTCTACTGACAAGAAAAGAGTCAATCATGATTCCTACCCAACAAGACGTGACTTGCAAAATGGTTCTGTTTTCCATTCTTCAGTGGCATTATGCTGTCAACGACCTTTACTACTGGTACTGCTTTTTTTGATAATTTTTTACTCTTTCTTCCCCTGGTATTTTCTTCATAGCAGAAATATAAGTATCTTAACTGTAATGTTTTTTATAAATATGAAGAAAATAGTGGAGCCTCTGCTCAATACATCTCTTCTATGCAATAACATTTCTCCTGAGCATGTATTTAAGACCCTCCTAACTTTCTTCCTGTATGAATGACACTTTACAATGCTATTACTTTTGTGAAATAACGGTGATTTCCAACTGGGCAGAAGGGTTCAATAAAGGCTGAGGTTAATGCTAAATAAAGTTTGATGCAAATCAGGAATCACTTTAATCCCTTTCACTTTGACATGTCAAGGATGAGAATGAGGTTCCAGAATAAACAATAAAGCAACATCTATGTAACCCAAGAGGAGAACATAGTATGGCACATTTCCAGTAATTCCAGACTGTGTAGGAAGACAAAATATAATCGTGGAGAGAAGATTGACCTGTAGATTAGAAATGTTTTTATGTAGCTTTGAGCTCCAATTGAACTTGTTATTCTGAACTCCAAGCAATGTCTTTATATCAGGGTAATGTTTTTATTTATTTAATGTGTATAATATGTCCCAGAACCTCAAGAAATAAATGGAGGCAGTATTAATGTTAATGGGGAGTTAGATCTAAGCAGTGATGCTTTGGGGAAAGATATCTACTCCAGATGCAGATTTGTTGGAAGGAAAGTGAAATGGGGGTCAGTATCAGTTATCTACAAGTCAACTTGCTGCTATGGCAAATAAACCTAATATCAAGGACTGTCTCACAAATAATTGTCCTTATGAAGAAAGAAAATGTCCAGGTTCTCTTCTTAACATCTAGTCTCCAACACACTGAACGATTTGGAGAAAGCAAATAAACCGATTGGCTGGAAAAAAAGAAAAAGAAAAAGAAGAAGAGCAGCTTGCACCCAGAGGGACAATGCTGTAGATGTCCTATAGGAACAAAGCCTCCCTCTGGCCCGTGGGCGGTACACAAACATTGGATTGTTGCCGGAGCTGGCAGCAGATGGTGGTGCGTCCTCTGCCAACACGCATCCTTTTCCTTTGATAATGGTATCCAGAATTCTTGATGAATAGTTGGGTAAATTTCCTAGGTTTCTGGGTGGGGACTCATATCAATAGACTTGTGACACCCTTGAAAGATAATACTGGCTTTAGTTAACAGAAGTATCTGTGACAGGGTGTTACATAATCTTGCATTTCTTTCTTCTTTTTTTTTAAGACTAGCCAGATCAAATACCCAAAAACTATACTTGTTACAGCAGATAATGATTAAAAAAAAACAACTCACTAAAGTCTCCTTAAGATTATAGCAATCCAATATTAGAAATGGGTTTAAACCAGACAGTTTACAGTAGGTTAGCCCTGATTGACAACCCACCAGCCTGTCTTCAGTTATGTCACTAGATCTGATACATAAACACAGAGTAAAACTATAAAACACTTTTGATGAAGGAAGGGATGAGCATTACAGAATCAATCACCAATATCGTGTTGAAAGTTTAGTAATACTTGTTCTAATTCAATGTAACAAAATGAAAAATATGATTGCTTTTAGTTGAATTATTTGAGACAGACATATATTTACAATCTACCTGGGTAATTCATGACAGAACTACTTATATCACATGCTCAGCCCAGACCACAGCTTCTGTTGTGCTGGTTGTACACTTAAAATTTTTTAAATTCATTTCATTTTTTTAGTCTCCTTTCCCTGGGGCAGGGACTAGTCAGATCTAGGTTACCCCCCTTTTCCAGTGTTGTATTTATGTTCCAGGTACATTAGAGTCGTACCCAGGTATAGGACCCTCTACTAAGATATCTGTCATCTCATCTAATCTTCAGTTATTAGTCCACACAGAATAGGAATTGTCATTTCTTCATGGTCTAATCTGCCCTCACAAAACACACAGCCATCTCCTCTCTTGTTGACATCCAGCTTGGGAAACACAGAATGGAGATGGAGAGACTGCATTTCTCTCTGCAACACCAAGGCTATCTCTGTTCAACATGCCTCCTCCCACTCATCCTGTCTCCCTTCCCATCTAAATGAATCTTTTCCTAGACTGTAGCAGAGGAGAATTCAACAGTCCTACACTTTTCCTCCAATTTATTCTGACCTTGCACAGAGTCCTCACTGTCGCTTAAACACTAGGTTTCTTAGGATGTTTAGCAGCATCCCCGGCCTCTACTCAGCAGATGCCAGAAGCACCTTGAGCTATGAAAATTGTCTCCAAACCTTACCTTTACAAAAGTGGCCCTGTTTTATTGGTGGAGAATTATTCCTTTAAGAACATCAGTTTCTGGAACCAAGACATTAAGATTCCTTAGAGACAATGAACAGTGAAAAAGGGAGCTGGCAGGAGCGGTGGCCAATGGAAAGTGGGAGTTTTTATTTTAAGTTAGTCATGTACTCCCTGACATATAGAAAAGGAGACAGAAATGTTAGGATAGCTACACACAAACACTTCCATCTGGATCATAGATACTTTAAAGTTGGACGAGTTTTTGGCTTTATATTTTGTTATGAAGTAATTGTCTTCTCCTCAGCACAGCTATCACTTTTCTAAGGAAAACTTTGTATCACTTATACAAATTAATTGATGCAAATAAAATATATTTCAGGAGCATGGACATTAAAGTTGTGCATGATTATTTGTTTAGAATTGCATTCTTGGGTTTAGTAGGGTAGATAAAACATAATCCCTGCACACCGAGGTTGTGGGTTCAATGGTCAGGGCACATATGAGAGGCAATCAATGAGTGCACAACTAAATGGAGCAACTAAGTGGAGCAATGGGTTGATGCTTCTCTTTCTCTCTCCTTCTTCCTCCCCACTTTATTCTACCTCTCTCAGTCAATGTTAAAATTTTAAAATAATATTAATAAAATATCATCCTTCTAAAATATATGAGTCTTCTAATATAAATTAAACAGAGAATGTTATATAAAACATCATCATGACATGTGATTAAACAGAGAAAAAACTTCATTAAATATAACATGTATGTGTAGCATTAACTATGCCACACTTCCTGAGGAGGAATAACAAATGTACTAAATTATAAAGAATTCCATTTCTGAGATATTTTGAGTTTCCGAGCTTAAGGAAAAGGAAGTCACCTTCTATTTCCCCATGACTGATCTATGATGGGCTAAATAGAAATGTCATAGGCTGTTGACAGAACAAGAGTAATGAGCATACATTTATGGCCTTGTCAATAGCCCTGGAGATAAATTGCCCTGGTGGCCAAGCTCAACTATTTCCTCCAAAGGATGAATCTTGAAAAAAATAAGGTTTCCAGATGCAGTTTGTATACAGGTGTTGCACTGGCCTTTTTGACATCTTTCAATCACTTTTCCTCAGGCAAAGGAAATTTAAAAGCCTACTAAAATCAATAAGCTTGCGTTCTTCCAGGTAGTGTTTAGTAAGCAGTGGGCTGGCAGATGTTTTCACTGGAGTGCCTAGTAACAAGTTTGGAGCAATTATTTGGGATGTTTGCCCCTTAACTTTTAAACCCTCTCCTACTTTTAGTTTGATCACATTAGGGCAGAACCTAAATCATTTG
This sequence comes from Saccopteryx leptura, assembly GCF_036850995.1. Lineage (NCBI taxonomy): Eukaryota > Metazoa > Chordata > Mammalia > Chiroptera > Emballonuridae > Saccopteryx > Saccopteryx leptura. Next base: position 69,525,028 of record NC_089506.1, on the reverse strand, counting down.
ATGTTGAGCTTATTTCTCCCATTTGAGGTGACAATCTTTAAGTCTGCCACATCTTTGCTGCTGTGCTTACACTGGTAAATACTTCAGTACACTGGCATATAGTTCTCCTAATATGGCAGCTGCTTTTTTAAAAAAAATTATTATTCTTAATTCCAAACATCTGAGCTCCAAAGATAAAAATTTAAAACTATGAATTATTCTGTATATAACACTTGGTTCTCTAGCATCAACTAAGTGTTTTTTATGTTTTAAGGTTTTATTTTATTTTCAAAACCCTATACTCATATTTTTATAAATAAATATGTAGCCTGACCTGTGGTGGCATAGTGAATAAAGTATCAACCTGGAATGCTGAGGTCACCGGTTTGAAACCCTGGTCTTGCCTGGTCAAAGCACATATGGGAGTTGATGCTTCCTGCTCTTCCCTCCTTCTCTCTCTCTTTTCTCTCTAAAATGAATAAATAAAATCTTTAAAAAATGTATATTTGAATTGAAATTCAACTGAATTAAATGTTAGCAAAATGCAAATGAGAAAATACATCTCATTAAAACAAAAATAATCTGTTAATAAACTATAAAATGCAAATTAAAACAAAAACAAAAAAATAATAATAAAAAAATAAAAAAAATAAAAACAAGATACAATTTTTGTTATCAAATTTGCAGAGGTAAAATAATTTTAGGGTATAGCCCTGACCTGTTGGCTCAGTGGTAGAGTGTTGGCCCAGTGTGTGGCTGTCCCAGGCTCAATTCCCAGACAAGGCACCCAGGAGAAGTGCCCATCTGCTTCTCAACCCCTCTCCCTCTTGTTTTCCTCTCTCATTCTCTCTCCCCCTCCTACAACCATGGCTTGATTGAAGTGAATTGGCCCTGGGTACTGAGGATGGCTTCATGGCCTCTGCTTCAGGTACTAAGAAGAGCTCAATTGCTGAACAATGGGGAAACACCCCAGATGGGCAGAGCCTCGTCCTCACTGGGCTTGCTGGGTGGATCTGTTTGGGGCGCACACAGAAGTCTGTCTTTCTGCTTCCCCTCATCTCACTGAATTAAAAAAAAAATTTAGGGTACTCAGTATTGGACATAGTATATTGCTAGTGGGAGAGAGAAATGTTACAGCCTCTTTGGAAAATAATTTGATAATGTGTAAAATTTTTAAATCTCCAAGACTGAGACAAGTAATTCTCAATCTGTGAATCTATCCAAGGAAAGTTTTATGTACAAAGGTACTCATTGTAGTACTATTTAGAATAGGTGAAAAAGAAAAAAAGGGGAAAAACAAAGTGTTTGGTAGTAAAGAAGATTTAATAATTAAATTGTAATATATCTCTTCTACAAATATGCATGTTAATATGAAATATGCTGAGTTATTTATAATAATGAAAAATACATGTTATAATATTTAAGAAAAGCACTGTAAAAAGTTTCATATATAAATTATCTATCAAAATTATATAAGTTAGAAAAAAACTGACTACAACAAAGTATTAACACATATTTGTGCAGTGAGGCTATAGGTAAGATTTTTAAATTTTAGTCATTTTTTTAAATTTAATTTTTCCTTTTTTAATTAAATTTATTAGGGCAATACTTGTTAACATTTCAGGTGTACAGTTCCACAACACATCATCATCTGTACACCATATTGTGTGCTCACCACCCCCAAGTCAAGTCCCTGTCCATCACCCTTTATCCCCTATATATAAACCTTCCACCGCACACAGCCATAGTTTCTAAATAGTCTATATTTATCTTTTATCCTTTTATAATTAGAATAAAAATTTTATTAAATTTTATAGTTTACATTTTTAGTTATGAATTTTATTTTCTTCATTCTCTTCTGTGTTTTCCAACTCTTTAAAAAGATTTTATTTATTGATTTTAGTGAGAGAGGAAGAGAAAGATACCAGTTTGTTGTTCCACTTATTTATGCATTCATTGGTTGATTTTTTTTTTTATGTGCCATGACCAGGGATCAAAACCACAACCTTAGGGTTTCAGATTGATGGTCACTTTAGATTTTAAAATGGTTACTCTTTACATGTAGTTGTTGAAATGTTCTTTTTACAAATGAAAAACTTAAGAATCACAACATTAAAAAAATGACTATAACTTTATTCTTGTCACCATTTTTTAAAATTAGTCCAGCTTCAACCATCAGTTAGTAAAAGTGATCATCCTTTTTCAAATAAATGATAAACTTATTTCTCATGGATTGTTCTAATTCCCAGACTTTATTACTCAATTTTATTTCCAGGACGTTATATAAATAATCTTCTCTGTTAAGAGTCCCATGCTATCATCTAAAGCTAATAACAAGCTAATTTTTGGTTTTGGCTTGTCTTTCTTTCCTTATTTGCTTCCTAATATAATACCTTTATTCTAGCTTGAATTTTAAGAAGCTCTCATTCTTCTGTTTGGTAAACAAAGGAGAATCATCACACCAGTAACCCTTCTTTCTCTGCTCTTCTATAGTTTTAAGTACACTGGGTGGTTGGCATAAAGGGCAAGAACACATCTATTTATTACATATATCTCCCTAGCTGTCTTTAGCTGCCAGTACTGCCAAGATTCCTGGACTAGGGAGCAATTTCTTCATGTCACAATGATGATGATGATGATCATGTGTGTTGTGTGTATGTGTCAGGTTATCAAAGGAAAATGGAAAATAAAATAAAAAAAAACTCACCAGTTTAGCTTCAAAAATCTTAAATAGTACCTAACTGGTTTTCAATATGTACTCCTAAACTAACAGAAGTTCCAACTTGGTAAGAATGCAAATTCTCAAGCTGCTCTGCAGTTCTATACAATCAAAAGTTATGCATTTGATTGTTCAAGCCCTCTAGGTGACTGTAATGCACACAAAAAATGGGAGAACCACAGCTTAAGATGAAGCCAAAGAAGATGTTGAAGTCATATGTCAAAAACTAATTTTGTGCACTCCGTTTTGAATAAGGTTGAGGCTAGCCAATAGCTCTTTTTGGAAATGATTATTCTTAGTACTTGAAGCCTAGCTGGGTTTTTTTTCTCTTACCTCGTTAAGTATTAACAAATATCTAGTGAAGTCTGTTTTTCCCTTTTCTTCTCTTCCAAATTGGATCTTTTGTGGTGGGATGCAGAGGGACATAATGTTGGGATGTCCTGAGACAGCAGAAGTCCTCAGATTTCTTTTCTGTCTGACCTGCTTAGAACGGTATTCATGACAATAACTACATGTTATTAGTTCCTACACTTCATATTTAAAATACTTAAACTAGTTACAAAACATCACCCTCACAAAAGTATTTGTCATTTAGGATAGAAATCTTCATAAGACCTTTTTTTTTTTTTTTTTTTTTTTGCCTACTGTTTGCAGCTGTATCAAGCATTCTTTGATCAGCATTCTGGGAATGTCCGGAGAAGGAACCTATAATTGTTATTCTGGGTTGGTAAAATAGCATGCCTTGCAGTCATTCTATGTCTCCATTTTCATATTTATGTTCCAGAATTCACTATCAATTTCCCAAATTCTAAACTTACTCAAGCTCTTTCATGCCTGGGCACTGTTCCCAATGAATTATTCATTATGCTTTCCCCATATAGGTTTTGCAGGATATTTTCTTATCTTTACCCATTTGTCTCATTCTGGCAGCCAGGATGAGTTATACTGAGATAAGAAAGGTAATATGATTTAGAGGATGGCATATGGCTTCTTTGCAAAATGTCTCCTTTACTAGGCCTGCTATATGTCCTGTGTTTTCATTGGTCTATCAAAGTTCCAAGACCTGATGCTTCTCCCACACTCCTGCTCCATATTTTCTACTCTTTGTTTGGTGTCATTTAACCTTCTAGTATGTTCCCTAACTCCCGAAAGGTGCTTTTCAAACATTTCTATGTATCACAATCACCTGGTAAGCTTTTTAAAACTCGATGACTGGGCCCACTACCAAGCATTCTGATTCAGTAGGCCTTGGATAGGGCGACAGAATTTCCATTTCTAACAAGCTCACAGGTGATGCTGATGCTGCAGATCTGAAGACAACACTTTGAAATCTGCATTTGCTCCTTTTTTTTTGTGGTTCACCTTTAATTTTTATATGTGAGGCAGACACTAGCGATGTCTCAGCTTCCAGCACCCATTTTGCCCTTTTCCTTAATAACAGATTCTGATTGTACCTAGGGACTCACCACAGCCTCTTGGTTCAGGAAAACCTGCTTTCAATTCTAGTCCTAAAATGAGAATTTTAATAAGTTTAGGATAATTAAGTTAATGAATTGAAATTCATAGTATTTTTATTATCCTGTGAATGACTTAGTATGAGACATAAATAAAGTTGGCTGAGCAACTTCTGAAAAAGGTGTCTTATCCCTCAAAAAAGATACATCTAGAAGAGACAAACTCTTTTTTTTCTAGCTTTGGACTAACAGGCTGTGATTGTAACAGTACTACATGAACCTACATGAACAGGTTGTGAACATCAAGAGAGCTTGCCAAATGCTGAGGACATCAGAATGAAAAAAAGAAAGAAAGAAAAGAACTAGGTCCTTAAAATGTGGATGAACCAACAAATCAACCAACTTGGAGCCACCCTGCCTCAAGACTTATGTGGGATTTCAGTTTCTTGAAACTAATCGCATATCAGTTGATATTATCTATTTCCCTTTAATTTGTCTCTACAATTAGATTATATTTGCTTAATAAATGTGTGATCAGAAAAGAGTTACAGAACTGTTAGAAAACAGCTAGGTTGCTCTGGAAGTTTAGCTTACCACCCACCCATCAACATTACATCAAGAAGTAATGCCATTTTCTCTTATCATGCAGAGATTTGGAAGGAATAGAATATAGGAAAGTTAAGTTTGGTGGGATGTACGTAAGACAACCTTTTCTGAGTCTATTCAAGAGGGCAAGTTCTAGAATGGCCCCAAAATGTAAACCCTGGATTCCTGTTCCATAGCCAGAAGGAACTGGGAGTCTGTTTTCAATTATCTTTTTTGGTGTCTCAGTGTTCCCTCCTATACCTCAGTAAGTCATTCTCTACCATGTCTACAATGTCATTTAAAAATAATCTGATCGCCCTGGCCGGTTGGCTCAGCGGTAGAGCGTTGGCCTGGCGTGCGGGGCACCCGGGTTCGATTCCCGGCCAGGGCACATAAGAGAAGCGCCCATTTGCTTCTCCACCCCCCCCTCCTTCCTCTCTATCTCTCTCTTCCCCTCCCGCAGCCAAGGCTCCATTGGAGCAAAGATGGCCCCGGCGCTGGGGATGGCTCCTTGGCCTCTGCCCCAGGCGCTAGAGTGGCTCTGGTCGCGGTAGGGCGGCGCCCCGGAGGGGCAGAGCATCGCTCCCTGGTGGGCAGAGCCTCGCCCCTGGTGGGCGTGCCGTGCCGGGTGGATCCCCGTCGGGCGCATGCGGGAGTCTGTCTGTCTCTCCCCGTTTCCAGCTTCAGAAAAATACAAAAAAATAAAATAAAATAAAAAATAATCTGATCATACCATTTTCATTAAAACCATTGAAATTTTTTCATTTTTTGTTTTGTCTTTCAAAAAATTTATTGTGGTAAGAACAGTTAATATAAGATCTATGCTCCTATAAGTGTATGATAGAGTATTGTTCTCTATAGGCATGCTGTTGTACAGCAGACCTCTTAAGTTATGCAAACACTTATTCATCTTGCATAACTAAAACTCATTCAACAACAATTTCACATTTTTCCTTCCCCCAAAGCCTGGCAATCATCATTGTTCTCTCTACTTTTATGTGTTTAACTATTTTAGATTCCTCAATTAAGTAGAATTGTACAGTATTTGTCTTTCTGTAACTGACAATTCTAAAGTATGTAGGGAACTCTTTCAACCCAATAACAAAAAAATAAATACATAAATAACCCAATTTAAAAAATTGACTAAGAACTTGAATAGATATTTCTCCAAAGAGGACATGTAAAAATGGCCAACATAAATATGAAAAGATGCTCACATCACCTATCATCAAAGATATGCAAATCAAAACCACAATGAGATATTACCTCACACCTGTTAAGGTGGCTATTATGAAAAAAAAAAAAAAAAAGAACATTAGCTTAATATTCTCTAAGGTTATCCATATTACCACATATTATAGGATTTCCTTCTTTTATGAGGCTTTTATAAGGCTGAATAGTATTCTGTTGTATTTATTTACCACATTTTCTTAATCCTTTCATCCATTGATAGACACTTAGGCTGTTTACAACTTAGTTATTGTGGCTAGTACTGCAATATACATCAGAGTGCTAATATCTCTTCAAGATTCTGATTTCAATTCTTCTAAATAAGTACCCAGAGTGGAATTGCTGGATCAGATGGTAGTCTGTCTGAAATATTTTGAAGAACCTCCACTCTGCTTATCATACTGGCTACACTAGTTTGCATTTCCACTAAGGGTATACAAGGGTTCCAATATCTGCTCACCCTCGCCAGCACTTGCTGTCTTTTGGGGGGGGGGGTTTGTTTGTTTTTTTGGGTTTTTTTTTCCATACTAGCCATTCTAACATGTGTGAGGCAATATCTCATTGTGGGTTTGATTTGCATTTCTCTGATGATTAATGATGTGAGTATATTTTCATATTTATGTTGGCCATTTGTATGCCTTCTTTGAAAAAAAAAATCTATTCAAGTTCTTAGTCAATTTTTAAAATTGGGTTATTTACGTATTTATTTTTTTTGTTATTGGGTTGTAAGAGTTCCCTACATGTTTTAGAAATTCATCCCTTATCAGATATGTGGCTTGCAAATATTTGCTCCTATTTGTAAGTTGTAAGGCTTCCCATTTTTCTAAAAGTAAGCGTTCCAAATTTTTACCCTGGTCTGCAAGGCTCTGTATGAGCTGGTCTCCAGGCTATCTCTCCCTGTCCCTTGTTCTTTTTGTTCTAACCTCAGTGGCCCAGTTTCAATTCTAATTCCTGCCATGAGCTTCCTGCCTCACAGACCTTTGCCTACAGCACCTTCTCTTTCTATAAAGCATCTTCCACATCTCTGCAACTTCATCTTATCTTTCATCTTTCATAATTCAGTTTAAATGTCCCTCCCATACAGAGCCCCTTCTTGAGACTAGAGCAAACCTTGTTCTGTTCATATTCGTTCATGTAATACCATAATTTTCTTTTGTGTACTTATCACAACTTTAATTGTATAATTAAATGTGCAATTAATTATTTAGTGTCTGTTTTTTGAATTACCATGTGAGCCCTGGAGGGCAAGAACACATCTGTTTACTACCATTTCCCTAGCACCAGACACTAAACATGCATTGAACAATCTCCTTATTTCTTCAGGCGCCTTCTCTAATGACTAAGTATTTTCACTCACTCTTTCTTCATCAAATATTCAATAAATAGAAATCAACCTGATTTTTCACATCACCTTTCCCATTGCTATAGTCAAATGGGCAAAATAGGCATTAATTTTTCCCTTTCACAAATTAGAAACAGGCCCTGAGCAGTTAACTCACCTGCCCATATTTGTCCTACCCACGTTGGCATTTGAAGTCAGAGAGCCTGACTCCTGCTCCCTGTCTTCTCCTTGAACGAGTCACCTTCAGAACAGCCTTACTCAGCCTGTTCCAAACAAGCACACTCATGCTGAGGGGACTACAGCTTTACCTTCCTCTGCATCAGAATTCTATGCAGCTTACCCTTACTTGAGTCATTCGTGGGAAGCATTGAGAACACATTATGAAAAATACACCAGCCCACCCAGAAATGTCCTTTCATCATTCTAGGCACGAGGGTCAGTGAGGTGTTCCAGGAATATCTTTGAAAGGGAAGGGAGAATATTTCTTCCCAGTCACTTCCCTACTATTTGCCTGTAGACTATTTCATATGTGCTTACATATGAAGACTTGGAAAACCTTGACAGTGAGTGAAAGAGTTTCAGTTCCTTCGGGAAGACAGTGATTCAAGAGATACATTAAAATAGTCACAGAGCAGAAATTATGGCTGTGGCCTTGAAACTCTGAAAGTAGCACCTGAGCAAGGAAAAAGTCACACACCATAAACTAGGGTGGTAGAGAAAATTGGAAATAGCTGATTGTATTTGTCTAAAACAGTGGTAGTCAACCTGGTCCCTACCGCCCATTAGTGGGCGTTTCAGCTTTTATGGTGGGCGGTAGCGGAGCAACCAAAATATAAATAAAAAAATTTAACTAGAGTAAGTTGTTTTATAAAGATTTATTCTGCCAAACTTAGCGAAAATCTGACATAAAGTACTTGGTAAGTAATTATTATTATATGCTTTTAACTTGCTGTAACTCTGCTTTATAAATTTTATAAAGTGAAGTTACTTCTCTACTTTATAAATCACCATTACTGTGGGTGGTTAGAAAATTTTACTACTAACAGAGATACAAAAGTGAGTGGTAGGTATAAAAAGGTTGACTACCCCTGGTCTAAAAGATAAGGGTCTGCTGAGAAGTTCCCTTAGGGCTGTGGACTTGTTTCTTCTTTCTCCTCCTCTGAACACTCCTCTGACAATAGCTCAGAGGGAGAGCCTTCAACACTGACACTGTTGGCTGCTTAAAGTTTGCTTGCTTTATTTTCATACAGGGAAGCAGTTCAACCCTGATTAAGGAAGTATAAAGACAGGGAAATGGCCAAGGTCCAAATTTAAGAGGTATAATGGTCAGGTTTAGGAGCTGTTGGAGTATTTCAAAAATCTTTATTAAAATTTTGGCATCAAAGTTTTAAGCTGCATTTTATCAATAAATAATTATTGTTGAGTATCTATTCTGAGTTCACTTTGTTATAGGAGCAGTCAGGAAATTCAAAAGATGATAGAGAAGAAGAAGGAAGAGTAGAAAGAACAAAGGCTTTAGGGCCAGAAAAATGGATGTGGCTTTAGATCTTCAGATTAATGGATCAACTTCCCTTAAATCTGTATTTTATTTGGAAAGCATGATGGCCTTACCAACTTCATAAGGCTGCTGTAAAAACTGGGGAAGAAAACTGTGCAAATAAAAAAGAAAAGAAAAAAAGAACAAAAGAAAGAAAACTAGCTTAGCATTTTGTTAGCTTTTTCATTTAACAAATAATTTTAAAGACCCATAATGCATATTAATACATTTACCATACAAAATGTAAAAGCTTTGGTGGAGCCCTACTAATCCTTCAAGGTTCAATTCAGTTATTTTTACTCTGGTTATGTTATTTTCTAAAATAAGCCTCTTCCTTAATTAAATCTCAAATGCTTTTATGTTCAATATTTATTAACATATCCATGTTCCACCCAGAACTGTGAGTTCCTCAAAGACAGAGACTCTATTTTAGTCACCTTTCTGTACCCATGATGTCCAGTGCAGCATTGCATACAATCTGTTTTCATTGAATAATAGACTGAATGAAAGTCTGAAAACATGAATGGGAGCCAGATGTGCCAAGCCTGGGCTCTGAGGGGGAAATCAGTGTGAGTGCAAGAAGAATGCCTTGACTGGAACAGAAGAGGGAAGGAAAGTGGGCACTCGGTGAGGTCCCATGGTGTAAGTCTTGAGAACTATGTTATTGAATTTGGACTTCTCTTTGTAAAGTATCAGACTCTGGTAGAAGTCCTTCAGTAGAAAGGTGGTATGATCAAACTATTATCCAGACAAGGAAAAAAGTTTTTATAACTGGAGAATTCTGTCCATAAACAATGTCTTGGTACATAGTTAGTAGAAAAATTCCCTGGAGCCAAAGAGGATCATGCCATTTTGGAAACTGTCTTTCTGCTTATCTGTGACATGAAGTCACCTTTTCACAACAGTTGTCTATTCGGAAATAACATGGATAATGAAAATTGGTTATTTATGCAAAGTGTTGTTGAACAGTGTTTTTATCAGAAGGGTTCAATGCAGGCTAATTTAAAAATGTAAACCTGATTTTTTTTTTCCGTTTTCACTTGTAAGAAAAAAGTTAATGAGCAAAAAATGATAAAAAAACATCTTTGGTATAGTTTACTTTTAGTACCATGTTTATTCCTTAAAGACAAATTGTGCAGAAGAAATATATAACCTAAATATTTTTAATCCAAATGATATAGGTTATATTTTATTTACCAGATTTTTATTTAATGTTTACTTTTGTAATACTAAAGTATTTGCTGAAACTCAAAGATCAATAAAGTTTAAAATTAACCGACGTTTGAAAAGATAATATCAATAATTTAATTTACTGAATCTTTTGACCTTCCTTTTGTAAAGTTGAGTAGAAGTTCCTAACTTTCTTGACTTAAAGAATCTGAGTCTTGCAACAATATATCAGATGTTTTTAGTTTGCATAGAATAAGTGTTCCTGGAAATTTTTAGGTCAAACATTTTTAAGGGAATCTTTTAAAATGTAAGAGGGTGCTTAGAAGTAAAATCACCAATAAATTCCTTATACTTTGAGCACTTCTCCATGTCACACGTTTTATAGGATTGATATTTCTTGTGTCAGATTTTCGTAAAGAAGGATGTACATGGTCATGAGATGGGAGCTTTTTTTTTCTTCTTACTATTATAAACAAGTTTACAAGATGCTGGTCTCAAGTACCATATGTCTTCCTTACAATTGTTAAGAACCATTTCTAAAGATCTAACACAAGAGCAGATGAGCTACACTGGCTGGATTTGGGGATAATGGGATTTTCTTTTCTCTTCACAAAAGTATGCATGCCTGGGAAGAACAGCAAGAATAAACCTCAACCGATGCTACTAATTACCATCAGCTAGTGCCTGGCTTTCGAAATCTGATTTAAGGAAAAAAACAAAACAAAAAAACCTCTAAAACCACAGGGTTGGCTGATAGAAAACTGTATAATGTTTAAGCAATGACAGGAGAAGCCCAGTCTTAAGCAGGCTAGACTTTGGACCAAACCCAACTGACGTTTCTCATCCTTCTTTATTTTGTTACTTGACATGATTCAACTCATTAAGTATTTCAAAGGTCCAAGGGAAAGTACTTCTACTTTGCCAAGGCGTCCTTAGTTGGAATTCCATTATCTTCCATGATCCGAGACAGGGATTTCCTCCTACACAGTTCTGAGCAATTATCTGTAAGCAAACCCTTAGTGTTCATGACGATACTGAGTAGATGGTTCACCATGAATCATTCATGTGGCAGGCATCTTCAATGAGAGGGTGAGGAGGGATAACACTATTTGCAGTGTTTAGATGAAGCATGGGCTTTCTCATTCGTCTCATTACCTTCATCAGAGTTGATGCTTATCCCTGTAAACCACACCCTCTCTTAAAATGATTACAGGAAATAAAAAGAGGACAAACATACTCAATCAGTCCTTCCTGCTCTACGGAGTCTAATTTAGACTATGCCTTAGGAAATAATGCTTCCTCTTTTCAGAAACTGAGAATTAGTGTTCTTTTTTAGACTCACCCTCTCCCTGTCTCTTTTCCCTTCATGTCCTTCCTCCACTCTTCCCCAAGCCAGGGAAACATAATGGATATAAACTAGGCAGTGGCATTTAAAAAATATTCTGCATTTTATATTTTAAAATTTTAAATTTTTCAGGAGGTGTGAGTATGGGGAGCAATAGACTTCTCTGGAACTATATGTGAGAAAATTACTTCTTTCTAGAATAATTAAACTTAACCACATGTTCACAACTGACATACAGCTTTAGGAGGGTTGCAGTCTGAGATTATCTATGAATCCACCCCACCTCACACTCACATCTCCCTTCCTCCACATCCAAAGATATCAGGTTAAATCCCTGCTCTGAAAGTCCCAGGAACACATTCTACCAAAATTTGAAGCCCATTTTTTGCCCTTAATTATTTGAAACGTACCCTGCCTAGGCATGTTACAAGGTTTAAGAGAGAATAACTCAAAGGAGTACTGGGTCAGGTTCAAGATTCTGGGCCATAGTGATTCTTACATGACTCTAAAAGCTTTTTAAGAGCTTCCAAGATGAAATAATGCATCATAGAGATTGCCCTGGCAAGTCCCTCAGCCTTTCTCATTCTCTTTTAAAACAGCCATATGGTGATATAATTCACATGCCATACCATTTATCCATTTCAAGTGCTCAATTCAGTGTCATTCATATGCACACAGTAGTCACTTACAGTTGTGTATACACAAAACACAACATTTATTTTTATATTCTTATTTATTATTGTATTATTTTCCATATGAACAACTGTAAACCTACTTTTGCCACACCTTGTAGAAGCCACTTATTTATTGCAATATACATAGTAGTTTGTGCCTCAAGAAAGTACGTTTGCTCACTGTCTTAATCTATTTGACCTCTGCACTCTTTGCTCTTGGTCTTTATCACAGATGCTAGTAGCAGGCCTATAGACTTTAAGACCACCTGTGGGATGATCACTCACCAGACTGGAACTCTCTCCCTGATTTTATCCCTGAACATCTATGGTAATATCTCAAATTTAAGATAATTATCAATTCTGTCCTTTCTCTCTCCTTCCAGAGCTGTTTGCTCCATTTCAGAAATTGGTATCACCATTCCTCTAAATGCTCAACATAAAATCCTTGATACCTACCTTTCCATCATGTTCAGTGTCTAAAATACAAGTTAGCTCTTAAAAAAAAAAGACATATCTAGGATCTATTTAATTCATTTTATCTTCATTGTCATTGTCCTCTTTACAGCCTCATCATCCTCAAGTACTCCAAGAGATTCCACATAGGTTTCTCTGCTCTCTCTACCCTTTAATTCATTTCCACACAGAAAACAGAGTGAGCTTCCAAAACTGTAAATTAGACCATATGATTTCCATGATTAAAATACTTTAATAATTCCCATTAAATTGGAGACCAAATCTAAAATTTTCCCCATGACTCTAGAAGATCTGACTTTACCCTTTGTCTCTAGTTCCATAGAGTACCCTATCCCACCAATTATTGTTACAGCTCTTTGTTCTGTCTTTTAGATACACTTGAGTCTTTTTCACCTCAAGGCTTTTGGTGTTAGTATTTACTCTGCCTGGGATGATTTTCTCTTAGCTTCCTCAGAGCTAAGTATAGTTTATATTTCTAATGTTAATTCAAATGATTCCTCTTCAGAAAGACCTATGTTGACTATCCTATGTAAAAGAGTCTCCAGTTACATTCAAACTCATTATCTTATTTATTATTTATTGAGTTATTTTTATTTTTAGTGAGTGAGAGAAACAGACAGACAGACATGAAGGGAGAGAAATGAGAAGCATCAACTCATAGTGTGGATCCTTAGTCGTTCATTGATTGCTTCTCATAGGTACCTTGACTGGGGGGCTCCAGCCAAGCCATTGAGCCCTTGCTCAAGCCAATGACCTTGAGTTCTAACCAACAACCTTGGGTTTCAAGCCAGCGACCTTTGGGCTCAACCCACATCTAAATCCCATGCTCACACTGGCAACTTAGGGGTTTTGAACCTGGGTCCTCAGCGTCCCAGGTCAATGCTCTATTCACTGCACCACCACTTGGTGTGGCAGCTTATTATAAACAAGTTTACAAGATGCTGGTATCAAGTACCGTATGTCTTACTTTCAATTGTTAAGAACCATTTCTAAAGATCTAACACAAGAGCAGATGAGCTACACTGGCTGGATTTGGAGATAATTGGATTTTCTTTTTTTTTTTCATAAAAGTATGCATGCCTGGAAAGAAGGGCAAGAATAAACCTCAACTGATGCTACTAATTATCCCGTGTATTTTATTAACTTACTACTCTCTGAAATTATTTTGCTTATTTGTTTACTAGTTTTGACCATCCCCCTTACTAGATCAATAGCTTTTTGCTAGCACTCAAAGCAGGACCCTTAGCAAACATTTACTGAATAAAAGAATGAGTGAATGAATGGATGAATGAATGAATGAATGAAAAATGAGTGTTTGTAAGAGTAGGCTGAGCTGAATGGGAGAAGAAATGGCAGTTGGAGAAATAATAGAACATCCTTGGGGAAAAAAATGGTGAGAAAAGCAACAACACAAAAATAAATATAAAGTAAGAAAACTCTAGGTGCTAAATTTGGGCAGCTTTGGGTCATGCAATCCTTTGTCAACATTATGACATTATTTGGCATATAATTTCAGAGGTTTCCCTGGATACTTGGAAAATCTTCCAAGGTCCTCTCCACAAATGTCACAGATGTCCAGGTAAGAATTTCTAGAGGTTAATCAGTGACAATTGTATCACTCCAGAGAACATTTCATTCTGAAGTTCAGCTTCCAGATAACATTGCCACTTTGTTGACACAGCAGCCATTACATCAAACTCCCCTTTTAGATAGACAGAAGTAAGAGACCTAGTTGGTGTTGTATTTGCATAACAAAAGGTAGGCTCTACAAAGTTTAGCAGGACAAAATGTGAAACGAGAATTGCTTCAAAACTATTTCTTGCAGTGGAGTAACTCTAGATATAGCTGAGTGCACTTTAATTAAAATCATAATTAAAATATCCCAAGTGAAGTTTCTCTGGATCCATATTGTGCTCATAGCTTCCAAAGAGAAGTAAATTATTGTCAAACTTTGTGTGGATGTGGGGACTTTAAAACAAATTCATGGGCCAAATATAATTTTTCCACTGGATTAATCCAAAGGATAATGTGTGTCCTCAGAGTAACGCCTCTTGTGTGCATTAAATACAAGCATGTTGAAGCCATTGGAAGCCATCAAGCCTCCTACTTGCTAGATTATACAGGAATAATGTCACACTTTACTAACATTCCCTAGAAAACATTGCTTGACTGCACTACTTCGCTTTCTTGGGACGGTGTCCAGGATAAGCAGGGAAACATTCTCCCCACTATTTTATCTGAGTTTGCTCAAGGAACTAAAATCATCATGTCCTGAGCCACATGCCATGTGCAAGGCCTCTGACTAGCTCACAGAAAACTCTAAGGAATCGTTATTCAGTGACTCTTGCCATCTGCAAGCCTGTGGAATTCAGGTGCCCACAGGAAGGAATGGAGAGGTTTTTCCAGCCTGACCATATCAGCCGTCTCACCACAAGAACCTTCTGTTTTGGCTGAAGTCCTTCTGTCAGACCCAGGCTGTTCTTTAGGCCCAAATGTGAGTTTACTGTGTCCAGTTTATATTCTGTAAGAGTTTCTCTCATTCATAGGCTCCTCTCCTTATAACCAATGGCTTAAGTGCTTTGTATTCATGTTTGTTTTTCAAGAGGAGATAAGAGGGTTGGACATTCTAGAACATAAACCCTAGAAGTTTAGATTCAGGAAGTCATGAAATTCATGATAACAACAAAGAACCACACGCACTGAAAGTACCGCAGGAAAAAGCAAAGAGGTAGGAATGTGGAAAGTAATGAAATAATGTGAGTGTGGGGTGGACAGTAATAGAATGGAAAAATTGGGGTGAATTAAGCAAAGTTTTTAATAACTATCTTTTCCTCTTATTTGTCTGGTGTGGATTGCTGCTGTAAGCTATAGTACAGCAGCAAAGAACTCGATGGAGAAGAAAACAGTTATAAAATTTCTAATAGAACCCAGCCCACTGGAATTATGAAAGCAGCCTCAGTAAGTAAGATAGCCTTGTGTGCCTCCAGTTACAGAGGTGTAGGGAAAGGAATGACTTCGGTTACTGGAAACCGGTATTTGCATTGGACAACATCATTATTTGAATTGGATGGTGGAGGGAAAGGTGCATCTTAACTTTATCAAATACGTTACAGATGTAATTTTAAATTCATCTCCCCAGGGCCATTTGGTTTGTGAATACAGAATGATGGTTAATAGTTTTTAAACATGTTTTAAAAGTTATCTTTAAGCTCCTTAAGCATTTTCAGAATATTCTCAAGCTCCTTAAGAATTCCCAGAATAATTTGTTTGCAAGTCAAAGTCAAAGGCTGACACCTGCTATAGTCTATTGTTGATTATTTTTTTAAGTGATTTAGCGTATAGTCTGCTATGGAAGCATGCCTTGCTACTCTTTTCTTGTCTAGATTTTAAATAATCAGAGAAACTCATTTCATATAAAAAAAAATTCCCCTCACAGGTTGAAAAACACACTAGACTGTGCCCATCTAACACACAAGGTAGTTTGCCTTTTAAGGTTATATTTTCTGGGATGTAAAAATTATTCAGTTTAGGTGAGTTGGATGGTGATTTGTGAAAATTACTCAGTTAAAGGTAAATGAATCATCCTCCTCCAAATAAAAGGAGCTTAGCATTCAAGAGGCTGTTTTTCTAAGTTCTCCTTGTCTTCCATTTTTATCAGTGGCAGTGAGGATGAGTGGTGCTCGCTGAGCACCTCCAGGGATAGCCCACCCTTCCTTCCGCAGCTCATTAACTTGCAGGAAGCACTTCACAGTTCACTCTCAGGCACATCACACTTCGATCAGCTAAGGAGGGTGAGCTGGAGGTTTGAGCGTGGGGGTGGGGATGGAGGCGTTTCCGTTCTATTTTGGTTTTTCTTCCTGACTGGCTGCTCAGCTGTTCATGAGTCATCTTAACCTCAAAATCTGTCATGAAAAACAGAAACGATGATACTTATTTTCTGTGCCTTATATGAATTTCATGAAGATGTTATTCATATTTCTGAAATACATGTAAGAATTAATCAAGGTTAGGTATAAGGAAAAGTACAATGTTTTTAAGTCATGATAAATATGCTTTTTTTCATTTAGATCCTGAGAATTCTCTGTACTGACAATTAAGAATTATAAGACATCTTAGTAAGAATTAAATTTGACCAAATATTTATCTGACCAACTTGATCAAGAATATATATGGTTTACTTGAATTGGGTGGTGAACACACAATACAATAAACAGATGATGATGTATTATAGAACTGTACGACTGAAACCTATATAATTTTATGAACCAATGTCACCCCAATAAATTCAAGAAAAAAGAAAAAAGAATATATATAGTAACATGGCATTAGAATTTATTTATTCAAACATTCATCTAGTAAAAATTTTATGGAGCATCCTGGTACTGCATTAGGCATTAGGAATACTGGATGACACAGAACCTTAGCTAAAGAAGTCCACATACTAGATATTCGGCAGAAAATGACTTGTGGTCATCGCATACATAAATCTCGTGGTCTCTGGGTTTTTTGTTTTTTTTTTTACTTTAATATTATCAGTACTAGTTGTTCTTAAAGCAGTGGTTAGGAATTTCAGAGAAATATTATTCACCTTGGTAGTTTACATTTACCTAAAAAGTTTACATTTATCTTAAATATGTCTTTCTATAGTGTGACTTATTCCTTTTCTACATTTGTGAGCTTAATGTTTATTTTAATAGTAAAAAAATATTCAAGGACAGATTTTATCTTTAGACATCATTTTGTCCATACTCTATATATTGTTTTTACTATTTAGTGCTATCAGTTTTATATAATAAATGCTTTATAGCTATCACTTTTATTAGGTGATCCTATTACAGTTTCTAAATGACAGTCTATGCTTTAATTTTTGCTCTTTATATTCAGCTAACTTACATAAGCAGGTTTGTTTGCATAGCAATTTCTTTTGTCTTTGTCATGAAGTCCAAGTTCCTCCTATGGATTGTTGTATACTTGACCTCTGAACTAGAGAGATGTGCTTTTTTTAATTCTTCCTGGTCCACCAACACACAGGCTTCTACCATCTTAAGCAGTCTTAACAATAAGTTTCCACAAATAGACTTCTGCTAAAATGAACAGTCTCTACAAAAGGTCCCTATACACAAGGAAAATAGTATTTTAATTTGGGTTTGGGAGACAAAAAAAAAAAAAGAAACAGAACTAAATACCTACTTTTCATTCTCCTATCCAAGGTCCTAGGGAGGATACCCTTATGAATTAGCATTATTCTCCATGGGATGGATGGAAGAATTTTAAATTTGATATTATTGGCCTCCCTTGGACCACCGTTCAGTTATGTGGTCCCCCTGTCCTGGGGACAGATGAAAGAGTAGCATGCAGTCTTTGTGCAGCAGGTTCCAAACACTGTGCCTGGAATCCCAAACTCTTAGCCTCAGAGTGTGAGCTGGGCTCAGAGCTTTTATCATGTTGCAAGACTAACTCATCACTGATCCCTCTCTTCTAGTCTTGTCCCAGGAGATATGGGGGGGGGGGCTCTCTCTTAGCGCTTTATTTTCTTCACCAAAGACCTATTGAGAGAGGAATAGAATCCTAATTATTATTGCCACTTCTGTTTTACCTCATTTAGGAGAGATAAAATGAATAATTGAATGGTTCTTCTAGCTAGATTGTGCTAACCAATGTATAAAGTTATTTTTTATTCTTGTTTTTTTATGCCAAAATATACTTGACATCTGAATTCTAAACATGCTTTGTGGGCTGTTTCCCTTTCTTCTCCCCACAGACAAATTTCATAATAATATAAATATTTTGTGCAAAATCCACATACACAGGTGGATATTTTCCCCCTGTCTCATTCTCCAAATTAACTTAATAAAAATTTTTTAGACATCCATACAAGACTGTGATTAAAATTAAATTTCTTAAAATTTAGATAATTCTTGGCCTGGCAGGTTTGCTCAGTGGTAGAGTGTCAGCTGGCATGTAGAAGTCCTGGATTTGATTCCCAATTAGGGTACACAGGAGAAGTGACCATTTGCTTTTTTCACCTCTCCCCTTTCCCTCTTTGCCTCCCGCAGCCATGGCTCAAGCGGTTCAAGTGTACTGGTCCCTGGCACTAGGGATGGCTCTGTGGAGCCTCTTCCTCAGGTGCTAGAAGTGGCTCAGTTGTGAGCATGGCCCCAGATGGGCAGAGCATTGGCCTCAGGCACGGGTTGTCGGGTGGATCACAGTCAGGATGCATGCAGGAGCCTGTCTCTCAATATCCTCTCTTCTCATTTGGAAAAAAGAAGAAGAAAAAAAAAACGTTAGATAATTCTTCATTTCTAATTCATAAAATTTGACATATTCCTTTGAGCACACTTCACAGGTTCTTTGTTCCTATCATACAAAGTGATCCTTGCTGAAAGTGTCACCATTACTCCCTAATTCCCCGTTCCTTCACTCTCCAAGTAAATCCCATCAGTAGGCTCAGCCACATTACAGATGTTGGAAACAACCTTTTGTTGTTGAGGGGCTGAAAGAGTATTATTTTAATCGTTCAATTAATCAGCATCAAAACCTTGTTTAATCTTGTTCTGACCTGGCAGCTAGGCTGTCCTCATCACAAAGTGCCCACCTCTGTCATCAATAACTGAATGTCAGATATATTGCAAATTAAATTTAGTGGTAAAATTTTCAAAAACAGGGCTTAATACATAGAGGGTAATAATAACTAGGGTCTTTAAAAAAACTATACATAGAAGCAAAGACAGAAGAAGAAAAGCAATATAAATGTAGGTGGTGACTGTCACATTAACAGCCTTCTTTTAATTTTTATGCATTTTCTTAATTTTCTCTAATGATGAGTCTAATAGGCAGCCTCTAAAATGGGTCTTCATAATCCTCACCTCTTGCAACACACATGTCTCTATAATCCTCTCTGAGTGTGGACTGGACTTGTTTCTTTCTTTCTTTCTTTCTTTTTAAATGAGAGCAGGGGACATAGTGAGACAGACTCCAGCGTGCATCCTGACTGGGATCCACCAAGCAATCCCCCCGCCCCCCATCTGAAGCTGATGCTGAATCAATTGAGCTATTTATAGCACCTGAAGCTGATACTCTGGGACCAACTGAGCATCCTCAGTACCTGGGGCCAAGCTCCAACCGATCAAACCACTGGCTGCGGGAGGAGAAGAGGGAGTGAAAGAAAAGAAAGAAGGGCAGAGAAACAGGTGGTTGTTCCTCTTGTGTGCCCTGACTGCAAATTGAACCTAAGATGTCCATACCCCAGGCCAATGTAGTATCCACTGAGCAAACCAGCCAGGCCAGGACCTGGACTTGCTTAACCAATAGAATATAGTCAATTTGATGGAATGTCACTTTCATAATTAGATTTCAAAAGCTTGTGACTTCCCTCTTGATGGCTGCTTTCTCTATCACATCTTGACTGTTGTGCTTTGATGAACAAGCTGCTATCTGGGAGAAGCCCACCTGACAAGGACCTGAGGCCCACCTCAGTCAGCATCCCATGAGGAAAGAAATGCCGCCATAGCTCCTGAGTGTGCTTCCAAGTGCATCCTTCCTCAGTCAAACCTTCACATGAGACTGCAGACTCAATCTAATGCTTTTCTTTTTTAAAGATTTTATATATTAAATTTACAGAGAGAAAGAGAGGATGGGAGAAATGAGAAGTATCAACTCATATTTGCCTCACTTTAGTTGTTTATTGATTGCTTGTCCTATGTGCCTTGACTAGGCAAACCCAGGGTCTCGAACCTGCAACCTCACCATTCCAGGTTGAAGCTTTATTCACTGCACCACCACAGATCAGGCAACTTATACACAAATTTTATAAGTAGACCTGCGCTGTTCAAACTGATGTTGTTCAGGGGTCAACTGTAACTTGTTATATAGCATTAACTAAATGAAGATATTATTTTTATAACACAGCAGTAAATTTCTTCTAAAAAGGACACGTTTCTTGAACAGTTATCCTTAGAAGCTGAGCCCCTGCCCTGAACAAGAGGAAAAGAGGGAGACCTCAGGTGTCATCACTGCACAGACTACGTGCACAAGCTCACACGGGGAGAGATCACTGTGGACACTCTAGTATTTGGGGTTTACCTTCTGCTCCCCCAGAAGACTGAGTGACCTGGAAGGTCGAGTGCGGCTGCTGGAATGAAACCTGCCTATAAGGCTAGTTGCTGAAATGTATTTGCCTGAAATCTTCACTTTCGAATAATAGTTTTCCCCACCTCCCACCCCCATCCCCAGGAAAGAAGGAGAATGAGATACTATGAAACTGAAGATCTCTTTTCTCCCGCCATAACGGGTGATAGAATTAAAGAGCTCTAATGCTGACTGTGTGATATCAGAGGAGGCCGTACTGAAGAGTCAATCGGAGAGGAGTGGTGACTTCTCAGTCCCCCGCTCTGGGGCTATATGTGTCTATATGTAAAACTGTATGTGTACCTATGTATGTGTTTGGGCCAGACAGGGGCTCTAGAAAGAGAGACAAAACTCAGATAGGTACTGACAAGGAAATAGGAGGGGGCTCTTGTTCTTTCATGTAATACTTTTCCTCCCTTTTCCTTCCATCCCCCTGCCCTACCCCATATCAGCCTCTCCAGCCAGTGGAGCATTGGCCCCTTCCTGGAGCTGTGTCCACCTCAATATCTGCCCCTGACACTCCTCTTCCTAGTGGAGAACCCCGTCTCATTCATACCATCATTCGGCCATAATTTATAAAACCCAGCCGTGCAGACCTTCCCTTAGAAGGGAAACAGCTGATATAGCTCTCTCAAGAGACATGATTTGAGTTCTGGGGACAGAATTTGTTCTACTATACAGGACAGATGGAAAGTACACTATTAGTGCCTGTCTGAGTCACCAACATTTAGATGTTTCCTCTCAGCAGTTATCATGCTATAAGGAAATGCATCACCATGCAGGAGTGTGTGAAGAACAAGAAGTCACAGATTAATAATCAGACACTCTCAGAGCCCAGTCATGGATGAAAACCAAGTCAGAGATACAATCTTACTACTACAAACATTTGCTTATAAGTTATGTCTGTTCACTACCCCCCCCCCCCCCCCCCCCCCCCGTTGACTTTGTATTAGTCAGCACAGGCACTGGGTAGTTTAAAACAACAAAAATTTACTTTCTCACAGTTCTGGAGACTGGTAATTTGAAATTATAGTGACAATTTGGTTAGTTTCTTCCTGACCACCTTCTCACTGTGTCCTCACATGCAGAGACAGAGGGAGAAGAGAGGGGAGGGGAGGGGAAGGGATGGGGGAGGAAAGGGGAGGGGAGGGGTGGGGGTGGAGGAGGAGAAGAGAGGGGAGCAGAGGGGAAGAGAAAGAGAAGGATGGGAGATGGCAAGTTCTCTGGTATCTCTTTATATAAAGGTGCTATTTCCATTATGAGGGCCCTACCTTCATGACTTCATCTAACCATAATTACCTCCCAGGTACCCATCTCCAAATATCGTGACATTAGGGGTTAAGGTTTTACTACATGAATTTTGGGAGGGCACAAACATTCAGTCCACAGCAGGTTTATTGTCACATATGGATTTTTTTTACACTGAGTTTTAACTACATGTTCTCTAGAAAACGACATTCAAGCTATTCTTTGTATTTTCTATGTGTCACAGAATTTAAGAATGCCATTTAAAGAATGATTTCTGCTCACTGAAATTATATTTCAACTTTCAGCTTGAAGAAACTCAACAACAAAAAAGAGTAGATTATATTAATATGCATTTAAAATAATATCCTTTAAAAATAATACTGAATAAAAAATGCTGCAACACAGGCATGGATCATGAATTTAAATATGTTTTTAAGCGGAATGCAATGTATTTTGCACATAGTAACATCAAAGTGTGAAGCTACACTCACTTACAAACCCCATTTACCTTATATACGAAAAATTACGCTGAGTGGCCTGAAATAAGGTCATTATACCCTGACGCATTCACAATCTTCTCCTTTTCTTCATAACAAGTGCTCACTATTATGGGGAAAATGCCTGCCAGTTCTTTGCAGCTTTGCAGAGCTTTAAGGAAGCAGGGTTTTTAATCACACTTTTCTTTTCTTGTTTGCACTTCTGACTTCTCTTAAGTTGGCGACAGAATTTTAAGTTCATCTCTGAGATAGCATCTTTAACCTTGGATAGTTTAAAAGTCTCTGCTAGGATATCTCTAGGCATTTTATGGCTTTATTCCTTTATTCTCATGTCAAGGATAAGTGGACTTGAGCCAACAAACAAAATTGGAGCAGGGCCCTTACCCTATTTCCAGATCAGCTAAACCAATTCATACAATTTAATTAAAACTTATTTTCTTTCCTTTTTGCTGAAGAGGTTCAGAGTGCAGCTATTGCAGTTGGGTTTTCAGTATGTGGTTCCACTTTATTTAACATTTTCAGAGTGAGATGCTACGGATATGTAACACTCCTGATTGACTTAACTTTAAATTTTCTATGTAATATCATGGCAGGTTACCTCTTTAAACTTTGTGTTTTCTTTTTCTGAACTGAGAAGCAGGGAGACAGAGAGACAGACTCCTGCATGCACCTGACCAGGATCCACCCAGCATGTCTACTAGGGAGCGATGCTCTGCCCATCCAGGCCATTGCTCCATTGCAACTGAAGCCATTCTAGCGCCTGAGGTGGAGACCATGGAGCCATCCTCAGCACTTGGGCCAACTTTGCTCCAATGGAGCCTTGGCTGCAGGAGGGTAAGAGAGAGACAGAGAGAAAGGAGAGGGGGAAGGGTGGAGAAGCAGATGAGTACTTCTCCTGTGTGCCCTGGCCAGGAATTGAACACAGAATATCCACATGATGGACCGATGCCCTACCACTGAGCCAACCGGCCAAGGCTAAAGTAGGTATTTTATTAATCTGAAAAAGAAGAAAGTTGATTCCATTCTGAGTGTTTTTTTTCTTGGTACTTAGTGCTTCAGTAGTAACTTTACCTACAATGAAGTATTCATATTTGGTTGGTCTGTTTGAATAAATGTAAAGTATACCCGTTACAAGAAGAAATATCCTGAAACTGAGGCACAGGATGTGTTTTTACCTTGAGTAGGAGTAAAAAACAATTTAAAAGTGATGGACTTCACTTTTGCCTCTGTAGTATTTACCTTGATTGTTCCTGTAAGTTACACATATGGCATTGGCCAAAAAAAAACCTGACACATTGGGATACAAGACAAATTCAGCAAGTACTTTCTTCTTTTCTTGGATCCCTGCGTTTACTTAGGATTTCTATAAGTCCTTCCTGGCATTCAGCCTGCTGTGAGGACAGAGTTTAAGTTCCTTTTTCAAAAGGACACAGTCGTAACTTACTTTATTGCTCTTTTCTTCTTCTTTACCCTCCCCTAATCTATGAAATGTTTGTTGAAACTAGGGGACAAATAGTTGCTTTTATCCAGTCAGAAATGAGTGTGACTGCAGTAACAGGAACTCCAAAAAAGATAAATAATTGACTTATTTTGCTATTGTGGAATTCTGAGAGGAGTAGACCCGTCTGAGAGCCAATCACACCACAAGGACCTGGGTTTTTCTTTTTTCTTTTCGGCTGAACTTGCAGGATAGTTTTCAACCTCATGGATGAAAGACAGTTCTAGAAACTCCACATACCCCAACTGTATTCCAAGAAGGAGAAAGGGAAAGGGAAAGGACAAAAGCATTTTACCAGTAGAGTCTGTCATACTTTTAAAGATTTTTCTAGAAGTCCTAACTAGTGATATCTGCACACCTCTTTTAGGCTTTAGCTGAGTACAGGGGAATCTTAGCAGGTG
The DNA here is from genome assembly GCF_036850995.1 of Saccopteryx leptura. Lineage (NCBI taxonomy): Eukaryota > Metazoa > Chordata > Mammalia > Chiroptera > Emballonuridae > Saccopteryx > Saccopteryx leptura. The sequence continues at coordinate 69,500,748 of NC_089506.1, read as the reverse complement.
AGTATTTTATCTTGACACAGTGATTTATCCATATGAAAGCAATCTTACAATACAAAAGAAGATAAAAGTATATATTTGGTGGGCAAATAGTTATATCTGCCAGGTCCTACATGTTCTACTCAATATCCAGATACACATTTATTCTATTTTTCTATATTAGGAATATCATAAAATGTATGATGATATTTTTACCTGTCAAATGACTGGGGAACTGGCATGCATGCTAAGAGCATTTTGTGTCTCGAAACCAGTGGTCTTAATTGTCCTGTAATATGTGAATTACACATGAATAACAAAGAATTATCTCAACTGTAATACCAATATTGGCTCTCACTCAAACATAGGAATATCACTCTCCTGAAAAGAGATTTCATCTTAAAATCTTAGCTGTTTTTCTACTAGGTCAAATAAAAAATTTCAGGGTCTGACCAGTCAGTGGTTCAGTGGATAGAGCATTGGCCTGAGGTGCTGAGGACCCAAGGTCACCAGCTTGATCACAGGCTCATCCGGTTTGAGCATAGGCTCACCGTCTTGAGTGCAGGGTTGCTGGCTTGAGCATAAGATTATAGACATGACCCCATGGTCACTGGCTTGAGCTCAAAGGTTGCTGGCTTGAAGCCCAAGTTTGCTAGCTTGAGCCCAAGATCACTGGCTTGAGCAAGGGTTCACCGGCTCAGCTGCCTCCTCCCAGTCAAGGCACGTATGAGAAAGCAATCAATGAACAACTAAGGTGCCATAACAAAGAATTGATGCTTCTCATCGCTCTCCCTTCTTGTCTGTTTGCCCCCCTCTCTCTTATACATACACATACACACATACTAAAAATAAAAAAGAATTTCAGGGACTATGTAACTCTTACCAGATGTAGTAGCTTCTTATTCAATAATTTAGTTATCCACCTCTAAAACATCCAATATACAGTAGTGGTATAAGAACAGCATTAGTTACAATTAAAATTCACATTTGGAAGAATGTTAAGTCAATGGCTCATGGTTTGTGCTGATACAAATAAGTACAGCACTTCATTGACATAGCTGGTAGCCCCAGTTTGGGTACCTTGGAAGATCTCTCTGATCTATTTTTTTTCATTGCCACATTAAACAGTGGGGCAGGAATGCAGCTTTGAGGACCTTTGACCATTTATTGAGCATTGGAGTAGGAGAACACCTTTAGAGTTTCGTTTGCTCTTAGTACAGTTCAGAGTCCCAGGATTACCTTGGGGTTGAATAATCACAAGTAGATGTTGTCTTGTCCTGGATGTTTGTTGGTTTAGAAAACATAAGTCTCTCAAAATTTAGTAGGCTTTTAGGCTATTTGTTTCAGCAATTTTTTTTAGTAGATGTAGCCAAGGATCCTGTGTAGACACAGTTTTTTGTTTTTTGTTTTTTTGCATTAAAGTCTATTATCTTCTGGCTTCTGTTACTTGACCATTTTCCTAAATTCACTGGTCAGTGCCTTGAGGTATTTAGAAACAACCTTGGATGTGGATACAAACATTTAAAGTAACATTCTTTGCCAATGATCATTCAGTCTATTAGCAGAGAACTTCTGTACAAGTGATGTGGGAAAGGCCCAAGGTACCAATCTAAAGATGTATTTTCTAAGCTCTTCTCTACTTTAGATAGAGAAAAACTTAGCTCATTCAACCCTCCAAAATTCAAACTATGAGAATTTCACCCAACTTGGTTTGCAGGTTCATTTGCAGGAAGCGTGTCTCTCAGCCCAGTTACTTTGTTAATTCATCTTTTCTTGCAGATCGTCTAATTGCAGTCTGAGCTCATTTATCTCTTGTAGGGCTGGCTCAAAGAGAAAAGGAGAAAGAGCACATCCCACCATTCTGAATTGTTCCTACCATTTTCTCTAGCAAACAGCCTTCATTTGTACATGGTCAGTACTCATTATGGTGAGAGTTGAACGAAATGTTTTGTTACTGAATAACAAGGGTCACCAGCTGTATGTACTTGAATCCCACTACAATGGTTTAACCAAATTGGAGCTTATTTTTCTTATAGAAGAAGTGGAGGTAAGCATCCCAGTGGCTCAAGGAGATCAAAGAAACCAAAGTCCCTTTTTTTCTTTTTAATCCACGAAAATTAACATGTAGCATTTGTCTTCAAGTTTGTTGCTTTATTGCTTAGAACAAATTGACAGTTTCACCTCCATCTTTAATATGTATTGTGTGTGTCCTAGAATATGCTGTTAATCTTAGGTTCAATTTCCTAAACTGTAAAATGGTAATAATATATATATAAAGCAAGGATCGTCCTACCTCTGGGTGTCCTCCACAACTCCAGCTTGCTGTGGTCCTGTCCTTTAAAATTTAGATAAAGCTGGCTTGACCTCCTTCTCATAGATGGCAGAAAATCTAGTCCTAATATACTTGTGGATTCTTGGATGCCTTAGGTTTCTTGAAAGACATTAGATCTAATTTCTTCCTTCCTCTAAATTCTAAATCCCCAATTTTTACCTGAAGTTTCAAATTCTGCACTCTTTACACTCTTGATTTGACTGTTTTAAGGAACCTGTACTGGAAGTTTTATTATTGTTTATTGCTGATTTTCCATGTTGTGACCTTGGTCAATAAAAGTCCCTTTCCAAACATCTCTTGCTAATCTTCTGTCAGATTGGAGTTTTATGGAAATTTAAGCTTATACTATTTGGGGAATCCTTTTAAAAAAATATAATATAAAATTATAAAATCAAAATTAATTATAAAAGTGAATATTTATTTAGAATGAGAAAAAATACAACCCTACAGATTTTTAAAAATTGACAACCTCAATTATCACAAAATTCAGAAGAGCAACATACTGTCTTTAGTAATTAACTGTGTGGCCCACATCTGTAATATATTTTTTCATATACTTTTGTGCCGTATGTTCTTTAATTGCATTTTCATAGGAAAATTTTTTTGCAATATTTCTATAGAAAGATCAGGAAGATAACTCAGTCAACCCTTCAGGATTAGTCAAATAATTTTTTTTATTTGCACTTTAGAAAAGTTCATTTCAACTGTATAATTCCATATTGATAATATCACCTAAACGTTTAGATTTGTGTCCATTTTCAAAACTATCAAATTTCTGTCATATATGAACTGTAGGAGCAAAGGACATTTCAAGTTTTTCTGTGTAGTAACTTATTTAGTTAGGCCATTATTGATCAACTGTAGATGTTGCCATGTTATTCTTTAGGTGAACAGGCACGGTGGGCAGTAGGAGTTTTTCTACACCAGAACAGCTAGCAATAACTTAACTGAAGAAATGACTGAAAACCATAAATAACACCATGTCCCCAATTTTTCCAACCCCAGAAATACCACTGCCACTTGGATGGGCAGGGTAATTATCGGGAGCTTGACAGGGGATATTGGAGTGAAAAAAGGCAGCCAACTGGGATTGAAAATACTTTTGCAAATTTTTAGAAGCCTACGGATATGGTACCATAGTTTGAAGTCAGTTGCATGTACAGTTCAGTTATTGCTGGCTGTCCTGATATAGGAACACTACTACTGCCTAGTATACCAGTTCACCCAGAGCAACACCATGACATCTGTGGCATAGCACTTCTGTGTTCTCAGTTAAGTGAGTCACTACACAAGAAAACCTGGAATATCTTTTGCAGGCATCCCCAACTACGGCCCACAGGCCGCATGCAGCCCTCTGAGGCCATTTATCCAGCCCCCGCTGCACTTCCGGAAGGGGCACCTCTTTCATTGGTGGTCAGTGAGAGGAGCACTGTATGTGGCGGCCCTCCAACAGTCTAAGGGACAGTGAACTGGCCCCCTGTGTAAAAAGTTTGGGGACCCCTGTTTTAATGGCTTGCTAAGGCCTCACAAAGCTGGGTAAGGCCTTATCTTAAGCTCCCCTGGTAGCATAGGAACCCCTTCTCTGGTAAACTATTATCAGAGTAGATTCTACACATCACGAAGCAAGCACTAAGCAAAACCAGTCAGAAGGTCATGACACTTGATTGCTCTGCAATCATTCTGCTTGTGACAGCCTAAATAAAGGTCAAATAACTTGCACCTTTATGTCTCTTATAAAATATCTTCTCTCTCATTTTAATTAATGGTGAGGATTTTTTGTTTGTTTTTTTTTGTGATTATTTTTAGTTTATAAATTTGCTACTCTAGCTCCAGTAAATATTTGGTTTTTAATTTTTTTAATCTTTGTTCTAAATATGAGGGAGAACACATGGTCAAAACTATGTCAAAATAATACAGAGGAACAATCAGGAAAATACAAAGCTGAACAATGAGTGAACCTTAGGAAAGAAAATGCTCTGTTACACCCCGCGAAGCTAAACTTTGGGGGAAGTTAATACTTCTTCAACAGTTGTACTAAGAACATTAAAAATACTTTTGCCAAGGAAGGGTATCAACATTTTAATCTCTCTTACACTGATAAAAAGAAAAACACACAGCAGGGAGGAGGCAGGAGCAGGTTTTCAGGGAGCCACGGACAGAGAAACAACACGTCCTTTGTTTGGAAAATATTGCACCTGCATTAAATTTACTGCTGACATCTCTGTAGAAATTTGATTTTTCTCTCATTCCCCCACCTTTGATTGTTTTCAACACTGAGGAATGTGAGGCATGCCAGTCGTCCTCCTTGTCCTTGCAACACTTCTGTCTTCAGCTGTGGGAGAGAACAGGACTTCCTCACCCCCCGGCCATCAGCACGTCATCTCAGCAATGCACCTGCACCCGTAACACGACACTCGACCGTGCAGAGCTTCATACTTCTGTGACAGACGCAAGAGATCAATTTCCCGCCGATTGGGCCTCAGAGTCAAGGCCCTGTTCTGACAAGGAAGGTCTCTTTCAAATAATCCTAATTATTACGAACAGCTCAAATACACGTCGAACCTTCACAGTACCTGTGGTATCAATATCTTAAAGGAAGGAACCATGGCTATAAGCACAGTGATTTGGAGGATTTGGGGGGGAGGGGGAGGAGTATCTATAATTTCAGTGTTAGAGTTGACTCTGACATTTTATATGTTTTTTGTAATATTCCACATAGTTGCCAAAAGAGAGAATGTGCGATGGATCATTGAATGTAATATGAGTTTTGTTCAGAAATTTTACTTGTGAAAGCATTATACATAATAGATTAGTTTAGCTTTGTTACTAATGTTTAGACCCTTGCAGCTTTCTCTCAGCCACTGTGAAGGCAGCGTTGATTCCACCTCCAGACTTTGTGCTTACCTGTATTTTTGTACCAATCCTTCCACACAGCCATTATTCACTCAGCTAGCCTCTCCTCTCCTCTGGGCGAGTTTCCTAGGGCAGAGCTGGGCTGTACTCCCTGGGACCCAGTGCCTAAACCTATATCTCCATCTTGGAAAATTCCTACTAAATGTTGTTGTTTTTTTAAACAAATTAATGGATTGTCAATTAGATTAATCACTTTCTAGGGGATCCTGTAGGTACAATAATACTTCTGGTTGAAATTATGTCAGTTTGGTCTTAACTTAGAGCTCACGATGCTGTTATTTGCTTTTGGAATACCTGCAGACTTTTTTCTGTAATTGCAAATGTACTCGAGGTTAACTTATTTTCTGCAAAAGGGCAGATTAAAATGGAAGTCTTTAAGATGTCTTTTCTTACATTGAGACTACTCTTCTTATTTTTTATTTTACCATTTAACTTTTAACATGAGTACTCTGAGATAACTTTTAAGTATCATCCATGTACTTGGCTCTAATCTTCCAGTTTACAGTGGCCGGAAAAGATCCTATCTCTCCACATTCCAGGACCATGTCTAAATTGTACCTAATCTGTGAGTTGCAAATATAACATTAGCTCATAAACAAGCCATCCCAGAGTGAATATGTTAAGTCTTTCCGTTATTTCTCCCAGATTTTTGCTTATTTGGAAGTCAGGAAAAACAAAATAATATTTAGTTCTACAAATGCATGCAATTTTCATTTAATCCTTATGTTACCTAAGTACAGTATTCCATTTGCCTATAGGGTCACTTTTTAATGTTTGTATCATAGCGTTTGAGTCTGATCATATAGGAGTCTTAGAATTTCGGTCTTTTACCAGGTTTTCTCTTTTCTAATTCCCACACGTTTCTGGTGTGGGAAGGCCTGCCTCTTCCCATATCTTCTGTCTGTTGACCACCCGGCAGCCAGCAGCCTGTTCCACCACAGGGGCAGGACCTCGCTCCTGCCATCTCGCATCTGGAACATGGCTTCCCTCAGTCTGCTGCTGATTTCCCTGCACCAGCTTATCTCAGTTGGGTGCACAGACCTTGGGCTCCAACCTCCCAAATAATAGCTAAGACCTGGCCATCACTTATTAAAGCCTTAATGATATAAAAAGGGTCTTTAAATTGCTCATCACATATAGCTTTTCTCAGAGTCCACAGTGTATGTGTGTCCCGTGGAACCCCAAGTTGGACACATCATGGCCCAACTACCATAATGTGGGGCTGGCTTCATCCGCCTCCTCTGCCGTTGGGAGTGCTCCTCCTCCATTCTGAGTCCTCTCCCGGGCCTGGAGGAGGAAAGGGACATTTCCACCTTTATACCTGTCCACAGTCTGCCTCTCAGATCCCGTTTTTACTCTGGATAGATATCCTGTGGGATGTTTTACAGTGAAACTTTCCAGTATTTTCAAAGAGAAGGCATCCTTAGAGGCATCATCTAGCCTTTGAACTGCTTACGAAACAGTTGTCTGTCACCTGTACATTTTGAGTGTATTGCATGTTATTCAACTTCAACAGTTCAGTTCAGTTTAGTTTCCACCCCCAACAATATGTGGAGAAGATCAAGTGTCCGTCCTTCAGCAGTTGTCTGAGACTGCACTCAGTAATCTGATCACCTACCCCGTGCAAGGACTTTGGCAAGAACAAAAGCACAAAACTCTCAAGAATAGAATACCATTTGGAGTAAGTGCATTATAAATCCTAGTCAGAAAGATACATTTTCTACAATAAATGATCTCCCAAGATTCAGCTTTGTACACCTGGAAGACAACTTTTCATACAAAGCAGAGCTCTGGTGTTTGGCACCATATTGTCATAAATCGGTTCATTCCCAAATAATTATTGTATGTTACATTTGCAAATCAAAAGCCCATCCAGATACCTTCTTTCTGAAATGAAGGAACATTTCAGCGCCCAAAGTTAATATGGACATTCACCTCTATAAAAAGAAAACAAAAGAGAAACAGTTTCCCTTTCAAAATTAGTTTTTCCTATTTCTAGGTACGTCTTTTAACATTTGAGGGGCACTAGTCTCGATCAAAATACTCCCACACATAACAATATATTCTGTCAGTTTTGTGAGGTTTTTTTGCTATTAATTGGCTTTTTAAATCTGTATTCTCCAAGGTAGCAAGAATCTTTGTATTCTTTACCTCTAGGATAGTTGCAGAGTGGAAGCTAGAAATCTCAGCGAAAATTTAACCTCATTGGTGATTTCAGGTGTCTGTGAGTGTGAGAAGGGAGATAGACAGACACTTTTGATAGGAAGAGATTTCCCGCCTAAAAGTATGAGCAGATCCTCTGAGTGGGGGGAATCCTCATGCCACCTTTCACAGAAGGCCTCAGAAAAATAAAAGCCCTCAGCCTGAAGAACCTATCTGGAGCATAGAAACTCCCTGCCTCACCAAAAATGCCCCGCATTCAAGTAGGGCTCACTATGGCAGGCCCACCAAACATGAAGGGGACCCTTGAACTAGGGAGCACATAACTCCAAGGTAATCAATGTATACAAGTGACCGATATGGCTGTCTATTTGCCTGGATGTTCTGTGGCACCCTGGGACCATAAGTATATTTAAAGAAAAAAGGGGAATTGGGATTTTTTGTAAACCTCAGATTGTGAACTAATATTCCCACTTTCCTCATGAGAAAGGTGTTTATAGAACCCCCATTTCACAGCTGGAGAAGCTGAGACCCAGAGAGAGATTCACTAGCTGTGATTCTAATTTCTCAGTCAGGAGGTGACAGAGTTGGAATTTGCATTTGGATCTGCTTAACCCCAAACCTATGTCCTTTTAACCAATCCTCTCTGGCTTTCAGATTGAACAAAACTGGGGAAGACAGTAATTATCCAGTAGAGAAACCTGGAATACACCAACTTTACCAAATGATCATAGTCTATCAGCATCATGAACCTCTCCATATGATGTACTGAGAAGTATGCAACATAACTTTTTTATATTCTTGCCCAGAATGCATAATCTCTGTGCAAACATGAGAACACATCAGACAAATGCAAATCAAGGAATATTCTGTAAAATTAATAATCACTATTTTTCAAGTGTGGAGGTCACAGAAGACGAGGAAAGATTGAGAAACTATTGTGGACAGAAGGAGACTAAGGAGAAACAGAAACTACTACATCCATCAAGAGATTCTGAGTTGGCTCTTGAAACAGAAAAAATAACATTGGTGAAAATCGGTGAAGTTCAAGTAAGAACTGTTATATATGTAATAATATTATACTAATGTTAATATACCATTCTTGACAATTATACTGTAATCATGTAAAATCTTTATATGAGAGGAAGTGATGTGAGGAATATAAGGGAACTCTTGTACTATGTTTGCAATTTTTCTAGAAGTCTAGCTATTTATTTATATATTTTTTTAAACTGAGAAGTCATCTACACCAATTATGGAGCAGGTTTCAGCAGAAGAATTTTTTTATTGGTCCCCAAGTCACTTGTTATAGATATTTGGAGATACCAGGATGACGCTAAGAACTCATGGTGATAGTATTTTCTGTGCACATAAAACTGTACTGCGTTTACAGAGTCTGCAATAATATATTCTTTCCCTGAAGTCAAGGTAATGATGGTGAAAAAAAACTGGGACCTGAGACCATGATATTGACCAAGATGAAGCAAAACAAACTTCTTACTCTTCTTTATAAATAGATTGCTTTATATTTTATAGATGCCAGTGATGGTGACAATCAGATGAAAATTATTTGCATTGTTTAATAATTCAAAGATATAATTTATATCTAGAAAAAAATTTATTCACGAATCAATTATGGACTGAGCAAGTACTGTGTGAAAATCTGGGTTCCTAGTGCTAAAATATAATGAGATCAGCCCTGTGCTGGGTGACATTGCTTTGGCGACAGAGTATGTGTGGGTTAGCATAGAGAGAGACTGGAGAGAGAGGGATGAGGTTATTGCTGGATTCAGGGAAGTTATGATAAGGGTCTTATTGACACCCTATTAGGAAGGATAAAGAAGATGGCTTAAAATTTAAAAATAAGATCACGAACAAGAGAACAAAGTTATATAATGACCTATCTCAAATACTGTGTGAAATGTTGTAGCATCCCTGGCCGATCAGCTCAGTCTGTTAAGAGTGTCATCCCTAAACAAGGTTGTGGGTTTGATCCCCAGTCAGGGCACACACAGGAAGCAACCAAAAAATGAAAGCAACCAAAAATTGCACGACTGAGTAGAACAGCAAATGCTTTCCTTCCCCTTCCTTTCTCTTTTCTTTCCTCTCTCTGTCTCTAAAAATCAATAACAATTAAGCCCTAACTGTATAGGTTGGTTGGTTGGAGCATCATCTCAGAGCCTGGAAGTTGCCAGTTCGATTCCCCCATCAGGGCACATATAAGAGCAACTTGATGTTCTTGTCTCTCTCTCTCCCTCCCTCTCCCTCTCAAAAAAAAAAAAAAAATGTTGCAGCAAAGAAAAAGGGAGAGATAGAAAGTGGGAGGAAGGAAGAGTGGATATGATAGCGATATATCAAGAAAAAGGGAGGTAGAAAGAGAGGGAGGAAAAGCAAGCTGATGGAAAATAAAGAGGGAAGGAAAAAATTTTTAAGCAAAAAAAAAATACTACAAATCCTCAATTTCCTTAAATTCTTCTACAACTTTTATCTTAGACATTCTGAAAGACCTCTGCAAACCCAGATAGCCACCACTATATTTCTAGGTACTATTAGCATTATAATAGCAGTTCTGATATAATTTATGCTCTAAAGACCTCCATCATCTCTGTTTCTAAGAAAGTTATTAGGAAGCAGTAAGTTATGAGGAAACAGGTGCCTTTCATTAGTTATGTTTCTTGGAATTCAGATATGCCCAGCACCAATAAGTAAACAAAAAGAGCTGAATTTACTGAAATGGGTTAAACTCATGTTACATTGAGTGGTTATGAAGCAAATTACTAAAAATTATCAATCTGGGTGGATTTCATCTGTGTTCACAATAATGATGCAGGAAACAGAAAGTATATTTATTTATTCTTTCAGGAAATATTTCTTAAGCCCTACTAAGTACCAGGTAATATTCCAGATTCTGGGGATATAGTAAGGAATAAGAACAGTATCTTTGCTTAAAAACTGTTTTCACTATAATACATATTGTACAGAAACTAGAACAGGGTGGATAGAACTTGACCTGCCTGGAGAGTAGTGCAGAAGGAGAACTGCTACTTTTGATGAGAAGTTCTCCAAGGAACTGTCTTTTGAGCCAAGAGCTAGTGGAAGAGCAAAGTCAGCCATGAGAAGGTCTAGGAGAAGTGGGGAGGCTCCAGAGAGAGGCAAGTGCTGGTTTCAGGCACAAAATACAAAACCAGACTCTGCGTTTGAATCACAGCTCTTCCAGTTATCTCCTTTTCAGTCTTGGCCAAGTTCTCTAACTTTTCTGTACCTCAGTTTTCTCATCTATAAAATGGGGGTAACAAAAGGACTAAGTATGTTAAGTACTTGAATAAAGGGCTATTTGTGTTTGTTACACACACACACATACATACATACATACATACATACAGTCAGCCTAAGGTTATGCTTGGAAACAATTAGTAAAAGAAAGATTTAAAGATACTTGTATAACAATTATACCAAATCTTGAGGTTTGGTGCAGAAACTCTCTAAGCAGAAGGAAGAGTAGATAGAAAAGCTGTTTAGAAACATCTCAGGCTACTTGAGTGACTTTAAGTAATCTGCAATAGACAGGGTCACAAGGATGATCCATGGAGCCATTCTGGTTCTCTATTGGGTCAACCAATGGCTGATGGTTATTTGAGTCAATTCAACACCAACAGGAATTCCCAATTTTGGGTGGGATGAAAAAAATAGCTTTATTCAGTGAAAACAGCTCAATTGTGACAAAGCATGCTGTGAGAACAGCATGGCTCTTAGGAGGCCCTGGGGCAAGGCAGCCCTGGGTCAGGTACCTCTCTGGCTAGACAGCTCTGCTCTGCTCTGCTCCTGCACTCCACAGATATCTTCAGTATTTCAGCTTGAGCACTAAAGGCTGTCTTCAGTCTTGGGTAGAAAGGGAAAGTGTGATCCTTGGGCCTGAGGCTAAAGGGGAAATGGCTTATAATATAGACAGAAGTCCTTGTCCTTGGTCCCTGATTGGTCCATCCTCATGCAAATGAGAACTCCAAATCCTTTGAGGTGTCCAAAAGGCACTGTCTTAATTGGTCAGAATGGAGCTACTGTGATTGGCTGATGGAGATGCTGATTAAAACTGCAAAGCTCCAATTGGATAAGGAAAGCCTCAGTCCTATTGGTTGAAATAGGATTCCAGGAAGTCCTTTATAAGGGCTGGCTCATATGGCAGAGACAAAGTCCAAGCAGGAAGTTCAGTGTAGAGGCTGGTAGCTAAGTGCAGGCTTCTTCCTAAATGTGGTTTGTGTGAGAGTCCCCTTTGTAAAAATGGCTGCTAAGCTCTGTTGGTTTTTGTTTGTTTTTAATTTGAGCCAAGTTAGCCACTAGGAGCCCTTCTTAATAAATATCTTCTTTCTTGGGGTCCACAATGACTATGTGACAAATTATCTCAAGACTAAGTGTTCAAAACGACATTATTATCATCACTCACAATTACATAGATTGATGGGATTAGCTAGAGCCATCATGCAGATATAGTAAGATGGTAAACACTGGGGCTGTGTTTACCTTAAATAAATATATCTTAAATTCCTTGCCTTGCAGCCTGATTCGTGGGCTGGATTAACTGCAACAGTAGAGGCTAACTTGTCTCCGTCTTCACAAGGCCTCTCCATGTGGCTAGCTTGGGCTGTCTCACAGAATGGTGATCTCACGGTAGTCATACCTTTTACATGGAAATTTCTCCTTGAGTGAGGTTTCCAAAAGGAAATGAAAGTGCTAGTCTCATGAGGCCTTTCCCTGGGGACTGACACAATGAAATGTCCACCATACTCTGTTGGCTGAGGAAGCCAGAAGTCAGTCCAGGACAGGGGACATAGACTCTAGCCTTGATTGAAAGGTCAAAGAATGTGTGGTCATTTTTAATCTGCTTCCTAATATGGATAAACATGTTTCTTTCTTCACCATGAATGAACCACGTACTTCAAAATGTTTTTAGTTTTATTTCCATCTAATCATTTTCCCAAGCCTCAAGACTTTATTCCGGCCAGGGCACACAGGAGAAGCGCCCATTTGCTTCTCCACCCCTCCGCCGCGCCTTCCTCTCTGTCTCTCTCTTCCCCTCCCGCAGCCAAGGCTCCATTGGAGCAAAGATGGCCCAGGCGCTGGGGATGGCTCTGTGGTCTCTGCCTCAGGCGCTAGAGTGGCTCTGGTCGCAACATGGCGACGCCCAGGATGGGCAGAGCATCACCCCCTGGTGGGCAGAGCGTCGCCCCCTGGTGGGCGTGCCAGGTGGATCCCGGTCAGGCGCATGCGGGAGTCTGTCTGACTGTCTCTCCCTGTTTCCAGCTTCAGAAAAATGCAAAAAAAAAAAAAAAAGACTTTATTTATTTAAAAAAATACTTGCATCCTGCTTATTATTTGCCAGATATGATTTGAAATACATTGTAAATATAACTTATTTTCTCATCATTGCCAACCTGGGGTGAGTTCTGTTTGCTTCATCCCCCGTTGTGTTGATGCAGCACAGAGCTTAGGAACACAGGTATGAATGACAGGGATGTGAAGTTATGCGACTGGGTTCCAAAATTCACTTTCTCCAACTCTGGGCTTGGTTGCCTCTATTTTCACCTTATTACTACTATTTTAGGCTCTGCACAACTTCATTTTAGCCTTGACCCACACTAGTGCAATAATGCTAACTAAGCTTCCTGTGTGCAGAAGTCCTGACTTGTTCTTCTGTGTATGCATAGTATTTATTTCATTTCTACTTTCTTCTGTATGTCTCAGCATTCACAATGTATTGCTCTCTAGCGATATTCTTAGTGAATCTTAACAACTCAAATTTGATTTCCAAGACAAAGGTTAATTGTAAAGATTACACAAGTATTAAATATTGTGTATGAATCAGAACATCAGTTGGCATTTATGAATCAGATATCTCATATAATGACATTTTAAAAGAAATTACATATCTTCCCACTAACTAATGGTTTTTAGCCCTATTGAAACATATATTTAAACTAGAAGGTTAATTAAAATTGATTTCGGCAAACTATAAACACCCAGGTACAGAATTTAATTGAGGGCATGGTTGACAAATACCTACATTGTAGGTAAGGTAACAACACATATTATTTGCCAATGTATCATAGACATTTGGAAATGCGTAGAATACAGCAAATATTCATTCATTCTTTTGATAACATTTTATAGTGTCAAATTTTAAGATAGAAAAGCCATACTTTAACCATTGAACTACATGATTTAACTTAAAAAAAGCCTATTGACAAATAGAAAAGTTTCTTTTTAGTTATTTTTCCTTAGATAAAAAAGACAAATTTGTGAGAAATTTACAGTTATTATCCTGATTTCTCATTTGCTCATTTGAATCGTTGATTAAAAGAATCCACCCATTTTTCTTCTGAAAACAAGACACACAAACATACGTAAATGTATATATACATATATGCAATATACATATATAATACATACATTTGAGATACTTCCAATGTTTAAAAAATGTTCACTCTGAAAATTGTTAATTATAAATGTTCTATTTTAAATCTTTTCTGAAAATGAATTTACTTAAAATGTAAATCATTTCATACTGCAAGATTTGTATATATGTTTCTGGTAAAATATAAAATAAAATCTTTTCTTTCTTTCTCTTTCTTTCTCTTTCTTTCTTTCTTTCTTTCTTTCTTTCTTTCTTTCTTTCTTTCTTTCTTTCTTTCTTTCTTCAAAAACCAAACTCAGAAATCTAAAAAAAATAAGCATATGAAAAGATAGAAAGACAATTTCAATCTTGTTTTAATAAAAGCATGCTTTTCTTGTTAAAGTTTTAGGATGGATTTAAGATGAATAAAACAGAAACCAGGGATATTGTAACTAGGACAGCACACAACTTGGGGTTCTAATAAAACTGCAGACCCTGAGCCTTCATCTCCTGTTATGACGATGTTATCTGAACTCCTAAGTGTAGTTATTTGTCTGGCTTGTCAGGCATCTGCAATGGACCAGGAAAAGATCATCCTTCACCTCACTTCTCATTTTTAAATATATGTGTGGGGGGGGGAGTTGAGGGGCAGCACAGAATATGTCACATGAAATGGTATATTATAGCAAAAGTTTTGTTATTTTATCTTTTTCTCCAAGTAGAGAATAGCTCTACCATGACAGAGATTTTGACAGCAACCAAGGCAGATCAGATAGTGTTGAGTGAAGCTGCTGGTTAGACACTAAAAGCAGTAGAGAGACATACTTAAAAAGCCAGATACTTGAAGACAGACTGAGAAGCTGCCAGCCATATACTGTACAGTGTGTCCGTAAAGTCATGGTGCACTTTTGACCAGTCATAGGAAAGCAACAAAAGACTATAGAAATGTGAAATCTGCACCAAATAAAAGGAAAACTCTCCCAGTTTCATACCTATTCAGTGCAGTTCGATGTGGGCTCATGCACAGATTTTTTAGGAGTCCTTAGGTAGCTATCTACTGTATAGTCTCTACAGACTCGTCACTGACTGATGGCCTACCAGAACAGGGTTTCTCCATCAAACTGCCAGTTTCCTTCAACTGCTTATCCCACTGAGTAGTGTTATTCCTATGTGGTGGCGCTTCGTTATAAAGGCGCCGATATTCACGTTGCACTTTGGTCATGGATTTGAATTTAGCGAGCCACAGAACACACTGAACTTTCCTCTGTACTGTCCACATCTCAACTGGCATGGCCGTGGGCTGCTCCGCTGTATACACGGTGTTATGTCATCATCTGCACATGTGCACATGCTGCCATATCATTCTACAGAAACTGGGAGGGTTTTCCTTTTATTTGGTGCAGATTTCACATTTCTATCATCTTTTGTTGCTTTCCTGTGACCGGTCAAAAGTGCACCAAGACTTTATGGACACACTATATTTGACAACTAAATAGGTCCTCCAATGTAGAGATGACCTCTTACATGGTAATTAATAATTGAAAATACACATCTTAAGGAAAATTCAGGTATACATTAACTTGTTTTCCGGTTAGCTAATTTTGAGATTTCCTGTTTCCATGTTTGAGGCACACCTGTGCCTCACCAAGACGATGTTTCCAGCTCCTCCTCATCTGATCCTTGTGGCTGCTTTCACTGACTTCTCCAAAGACGACAGGCTGCAGATAAGACTAAGTTTTAGAATAACAGACTGGAAGGGATCTTAGAGATCATGAAATTAATCTCACCTTCTTGTTTTTCAAGTAGAGAAAAATAATGAGTCCCAGTGTGGATGAGCTCTCCAGGATGCACAAGTCTTAAGGTCTAGTTCATGCCAAAAGCAAAGGTGAAGTCCCAAACTCCCAGTGTGATATTCTGATTAACATGAGCATCGTAAAGTGATTGCTACACAATTATCACTAAGAGAAAGAAAATGTTTTTCATGTAGGAGAGAATAATTAAACAACTTGAATTGAACCATTTTCTGCATTTTTTTTCCATTTTCTGCATTTTAATAATACAGTACTATGTTAGTAATATATATACATACATACATATATACATATATTTACCTTTAGTATGTATATTTTATATCATATTATATAGATATAGATAGATGATAGATATAAATAAATATAGATACAGATATAGATAGATGATATAGATATAGATATAAATATAGATATAGATGATATAGATAATGATATAGATATATGTATTTAGTTTTGGGCATCAGAATCCAGTCATTGTTCCTATAATTAAGTCATAGAATGTAAACTTTTAATTGGATAAACAGAAACCATGGGAGGTTGAATGGCTTGCTCAAGGGCATGTATTTAGTTTCCAAGCAGACTCCAGGTAACTGAACCCTATTCTGTGACTTTCTCCCAAAATACCATATTTGGTTCAGAGACTTCCTTCTAGACCAGGGGTCGGGAACCATTTTGGCTGAGAGAGCCATGAATGCCACATATTTTAAAATGTAATTTCATGAGAGCCATACAACGACCCATGTACGTTGCGCATTATCCAATAAAAATTTGGTGTTGTCCCAGAGGACAGCTGTGCCACCTGCAACCATGAACATGAGTGGTAGGAAATGAATGGATTGTAATACATGAGAATGTTTTATATACTATTCTTAATGTTATTATTTTTTTTATTAAAGATTTGTCTGCGAGCCAGATGCAGCCATCAAAAGAGCCACATCTGGCTTGCAAGCCATAGGTTCCCGACCCCTGTCCTAGACCAAGAAATGCTGAACTTTGGAATTGTGCAGAAGACGCTTAGAGGTTGATGTTATAAGGCACAGTGTCCTTTTCTCTGCTCTATTAGCCACCAGGGCCTCAGAAGTTTGGGAGAGGACAAACTTAAGGGTGCCCTTCCAGAGCTGAGGGTTTTACTACTTGTGACAATGCATTATTTAGGACACTACCCGGTGCCAAGATGTTTTGCCAAAAGGCCAAACATCACAATTCATAAAGCCCAAAGGTTGTTTTAGACATCCCTGTGCTTGCAAAATTTCAGGATAGAAGACAGTCCTTTTTTAAGAAAATAAAATGAGATGAATCTTTGATAAAAACATAATGGTGTGCTTATTCAAATATCCTCTCAGCAGAAATCTATAAACTCATTTCTCTTATTTTAGAGCAAAAAGTACACTAGAGCATCTTTCAACCCATTGCCAAAACTTGATATGAGATAGAAGAGTGAAGCAATGAGCACAACAGAATGTGCGCAGCCGAACAAACATGCCACAACCACTCCGTCTTGTGCTACTTTGGCAGAGGATGGAATGTAAAGCACTTGGATATTACACACTTTGAGAAACACCAGTGCATTGGCCCCAAGAAGTTCTTGCTGGGTCAGAAGATTTCAGCTCTAGCTAATAAAATAGGATGAGCCACACTAACCCATTACAGTTTTAGAGCCTGGTTACTCTGCAGACAAGCAGTGTACTATCCTGAGCCCCAGGAGTCCACAGGATCCATCTCCAGTTAGTGCTGTGACACATCTTGCCACCATTGATACTGGCAAGCACTGCTCTGCCTGAGGCATGAGATGTCTAATGTGATCAAATTCAGACCCTGTAATTTGAATTCAAGCTAAACCACAATCAAATTATAAAATTTCCAAAGCTGCTACCATCTTGGAAATGTCAAATGCTTGGTGGAGGAGCAGAAAAATGATGATACAGAGAATAAATAGAGCCATTTTTTTTTTTTTTTTTTGTATTTTTCTGAAGCTGGAAACAGGGAGAGACAGTCAGACAGACTCCCGCATGCGCCCGACCGGGATCCACCCGGCACGCCCACCAGGGGGCAACGCTTTGCCCACCAGGGGGCGATGCTCTGCTCCTCTGGGGGGTCGCTCTGCTGCGACCAGAGCCACTCTAGCGCCTGGGACAGAGGCCAAGGAGCCATCCCCAGCGCCCGGGCCATCTTTGCTTCAATGGAGCCTTGGCTGCGGGAGGGGAAGAGAGAGACAGAGAGGAAGGAGAGGGGGAGGGGTGGAGAAGCAAATGGGCGCCTCTCCTGTGTGCCCTGGCTGGGAATTGAACCCGGGACTTCTGCACACCAGGCTGATGCTCCACCACTGAGCCAACCGGTCAGGGCCTAAATAGAGCCATTTTTAATGAATTTTGCATCTGGGCTTTATGTGAGACCATCAGTCCATTAGATATAAATTAAACATCCTGATGAACGTTTCATTACTTGACATGACTTCTGGGGGGGGAGGGAATGGTGTCTCTATGCACCACGCATACCAAAATATCTTAAACTCCTTTGAGTTATAAGGTGCTAAATATAATACTGTCAGGCCACTTAGACAGTGTCAGAAGTCTGCTTGATATTAAGCACAAAAAATAAACTCAAGAAACAGGGATGTTTTTATATGCTCTGTCTGATATTAAGACCCGCTGGAAGCATGGACTGCTTTGGCAGTCACTGTCGGACCTCCCCAGTGTCTGAGGAATTGTACGCTCCTTTCTAAATCCTTTCGGAAATTGCCAGTTTGATAGAATAACATTGCAGGAAACCACTCAAATTGAACATATTTGTTGTTTTATGTTCTGCCAGGCAAATGTCAGAACAATGCCAGGAGACCAGAGTGGGTCAGAATTGAGGGAAACAGGGCGGGTGGTGAAAGGAGGGAATCGGGAGCAAAAAGACAATGAGAATGGAATAAAAAGTCACTTTAATGGGATATTTTAAACACAGAAAACCAACTCTAGCTTTGAGAATTAAAAGCAAAAGAGATTGCATCTTTTCAATTGTTCTGTGGTCTACAGCGTGACGTCCAATAGGAGAATTTTTGTTGTAGAGTTTAATTGTTGTGGTCAACAATTTCCTGGTAAATGTCTATCCACTGGTCAATATGTTGGCAACAAATAAGACTAAACTGAAGGCCTACTGGGTGAACTCACTAATGGAGACTTATTCTTCCATTTTTATTCCATTTATCTTGACTATGAATCTTCTTTACTCTTGCAATCTTTTTTTCACTGTGAATTTTTTAGTTATGCTGCCTTAGTCATAGAAATCATTTTAATTAATTAGGAACAACAATTTGCCATAGTCATTTCTTTAACCTCATGTTTGAAGTCCCAATGAAAAAATGTTTTTTTCTCCAAGTCTGACAGCATAATAGAATTTACTGGTAGTGACTACGAGGAGTCCTGTAAGAATTGATTTTTCCAGAAAGATCAGCATGGGGAAAAGCTGCATGACGACCGTGTTAGCCTTGCCTTTTTTTTTTTTTTTTTTAAATGTGGCTGACTCATAAATTAGAAACCTGATTCTCTCTCCCTGGCATTGGATGGTTTCCTAATGAGCAGAGGGCTGTTTTATTTATTTATTTACTAACTGCTATGGATTCAAACCCCTGATAGCTCTTTAATAACACTTCAGTGACCGTGGTGAGATGAGGACTGCAGGTGCACAGAGTGGTTTGGTTACCAGAGAACACTTTTTGCTTCCTCTCTACCCAAATATTGGACCCAGGACCAAACACATGCTGCCTGTTTTTGACAGATTATCATTACATATTTAGTACACTGAACAAATATGGTACTGAATAAAATTGAATGTTAAAGTAAATAAATCTACTTTATTTTCCACATCAGTTAAAAAAAAAACAACCCTGTAGCTTTCTTTCTAAAATATATAAATACATTCATTTTGGCAGCAGCCAGAGAGTAAAAACTGTATCTCGTTTTCCAAATGGTAACAACACACACAGTCAAATTTTTTAAAATTCAGGATTTGGACTAGTCTTTGGAAAATATTAATATTTGATATTTAGTTAATTATTCATCTAATTGCTCTAAAATTGGGAATTTTCTTGTGATGTATATGTCAAAATATTTTGTGTGTTCTAAGAATAACTATTTGATGATGATTACTTTTACCTAGCAGGTACAAATGGATGTGTGAAGGAGGTGAAGTGAATTGTCAAAGGTCACAAGAAGTTATACCAATGAACTTAAAGGTCACATAGAACTTATTGTCAAAACCTTGCTAAATCAGCACCCACTTGTGATCTTGTTTTTTCTGTGCTGATATGGTTGCTTTGCCAAAGTAACAAGAGGATAAGAGAATCATTTGCTGCATTCACAGGCCTTTTGGGCAAATGGAGTGAAGTGATCATTAAACAGCTTATATAAAGAGTCAATCCAGTCTCCTTAGTAGGCAGAGGAGGTGCTCACATATGTGGTGTGATTTGAGAGTTACAGAAAAACTTCTCCTTGTTATGTATTCCCTGAGTTGCTTTTATTAAGGTTAGACAGCTTCAAAAAAGGGTAAACTATCTTCATACATTTTTTTCCTAATATTCCTTAGTGTACATCAATGAATAGAGTACTCCAGTTCCCCACCCCACCCCACCCAACCCACTCAACTTGCCTTTTTCTGATTTTGTTTGTCCCCAGCTCTCAGTTATGGATGCTCTTTCTTTATAAGGTCTAAGGCCCTTGTTATGACCATCAGCAAAGAAGTTTTACATTTTTATATAGTTGAAAAAAGATCAGAAGATTAATATTTTATGACACATTAACAGTACAAGAAATTTGAAGTTCAGTGTTCCTAAATAAATTCTTATTAGAACATGCCATTTATTTATCCATTGTTTATGGCCAATTTTTGCTGTATGATAGCAGAGTTGAGTAGTTGTGATATTCTATGTGGCTACAGCCAAAAATATTTACTATCTGGACCTTTACAAAAAGAAAAAGTTTGCTGACCCCTGTCGTAGACTTCTTAATCAACTAAACTGATGCCCTTAAATGTCCAGAGCGCTGTGGTGGCTATATATCTGTCTTCACTAGTGGAGTGTAAGCTTCATAAACCAAGCCAATCTTGCTCTGTGTAGTACCTCTAACACCTACAGGAGAATGCCAGAATGTACAGTCAGTGCTCAACAATGAGATGTCAAAATCATTCCCTTCCTAAGAATGTTTCCTTTTATGAATGATTTTGTATGTAATATGATTCATACTGAGTTATTCCTTTATCAGTTACTTAAAAATTATTTTTGCAAGTAACTCTGTTCCTGGTTAAAACAAATGAACAACAAAAAACAAATGAACAGACCACAGATAAGAAGACAAGCAATGATTAAGAAAATGACTTATGGCCTGACCAGGCAGTGGCACAGTAGATAGAGTGTCGGCCTCAGGTTCAAAACCTTGAAGTCGCCTGTTTGAGCACGGGCTCACCAGCTTGAGCACGGTGTCATTGGCTTAAGTGTAGGATCGTAGACATAACCCCATGGTCTCTGGCTTGAGCCCAAAGGCCGCTGGCTTGAAGCTCAAGGTTGCTGGCCTGCGCAAGGAGTCACTGACTCAGCTGGAGCCCTGTGGCCAAGGAACATATGAGAAAACAATCAATGAACAACTAAGGTGCTGCAACAAAGAAGTGATGTTTCTCATCTCTCTTCCTTCCTGTTTGTCTGTCTGTGTCTCTCTTTCTGTCTCTCTCTCTCTCTCTAAAAAAAAAAAAAAAAAAAAAAAAGTCTTACCTGGAGTGCCTGGAATGGATCTATTTTATTTCTTATCAGTGCAAGTAAAACAGAGTACAGTATAGGATTTTTTTTTCCCATTTATTCCAATCACCCTATTTGAGAATTGAAAGAAGAACTAGAATTTAGTGTTCAGTTTTATTTCTGGCTATGGAGATAATTTTGTAGTAAAAATATTGTTTGAGTACTTAGTAACCATGGAGAATGCAACTTTTCTAAATTAGTGACCTTGATATTGTAACACATATGAAAGAAGATGCCCACAATCTGTAACTGACTTGCAGAGATGACAAAGTGTCCACAAACTGAAACCTAAAGGTGAGAATGCTAACTGCATTAGTTTGCTACAGCTGACATAACAAAGTAACACATACCAGGTAACTTAAATAACAGAAAAGTATTTTCTCACAATTCTGGAGGCTGCAAATCTAAGATCAAGGTATTGGCAGGGTTGATTTCTTCTGGCCTCTCTCCTTGCCTTGTAGATGACCATCTTCCTGTGCATTTCTGTGTGCTATTCTCCTCTTCTTATAAGGACATTGGTCATATTGGATTAGGGTCCACCTCTATAAAGAGATAATTAAGATTAACTCTTTAACAACCCTAACTCCAAATATAGTCACATTCTGACATACTGGGGGTTATGACTTCAACATATGAATTTGAAAGGACACAATTTAGCTCATAATAGCAATAATAATGTTGAAAAGAATCTCCAGCCACAGATTTTAATGCCAACCCGAAAGACACAAAATAAACCACGCCCAAATTATACCATGGGATAAGCAGCTTCTCCAGTGAAAAACTGCACCTTAGGCCTCGATGTGAAATTCACATTTCTTTTCACCAATTCAAGTTTATATGTTTGTTCATATTTGTCCTCCTTGCTCAAGTAATTGATTCTCTGGAAGGGCATCCTAGTAAATGTAATGGTATCTTACCAATATGAACGATATCATATCATTTCTAAGTAAAAAAGCAAATTAACTTCCAAAGTGAGATATTCTGCTTTTGTTTATTCAGACATTTATTCATCAAAATATATTTAAATGAGACAGTCATGTGAGGTCTCTCTATTTGGTGATAGGGAGGGGTTTACTGAATAACGATCTATACTGGGGTCACAGTTCTGTCATTAGCCCTTTGTGGTATAGATATTTTTTTTCTAGAGGGTGACTTCTCTTCCTTTCTCTCTGCTTTGGGATTTGGGTCTCATTTGGACTGAATACTGTAATATAAACTCAAAACATTCTGAACAGGTTTGGCTTTCTAGAATTGCTGCCACAATATTTATATCACTATTTAGAAGTTAACCTTTCTGTTCTCATAGTTAGTTATTTTCATAAATTATATATAAATATTTTGTCGTTTTGCAACCTTGAAATACTAAGTTTCTTCTGTCAACCTCTTCTTTTAAAAAATCTATTTTCTACTCTCTTTTTTTTTTTCCACTTGCTTAAATGGCAAGCCAAGTCTTTTTTTCAATTGAATTTATTGGGGTGACATGGTTTGCAAAACCATTCAGGTTTCAAGTGTACAACTCAAGAAGACATCATCTGCGCACTGCATTGTGCGCCTATTGCCCCAAGCAAAATCTCTCCATCCTATTTTTTTCTGTTTACCCACCTCCACCTCCCCCGGCCTTTTTCCCCTCTGGCTATCACCACACTGCTGTCTGTGTGTATGTGTTATATATATGGTGGAGTTTTTTGGTAGTTTTTTTTTTTTCTCTTAATCCTTTCATTTTCTTTCCTCTAGTCCTCAAACCTCCATCCCCTCTGATAGCTTTAGTCTGTTCCCTGTGTCTATGCCTCTGTTTCTATTTTGTTCATTAAGTTTATTTTGTTCATTAAATTCTACATATGAGTGAAATCATATGGTACTTGTCTTTGACTGGCTTCTTTCACTTCACATAATAATCTCCAGGTCCATCCATGCTGTTGCAAAAGGTAAGGTTTCCTTCTTTTTTTATGGCTGGGCAGTATTCCATTGTATAAATGTACCAGGGCTTTTTTTTTATCCTAACTCATTTACTTAATAGACACATGGGCTGTTTTCATATCTTAGCTATTGTAAGTAATGCTGCAGTGAACATAAGGGTGCATATATTCTTTCAAATTAGTGTTTTGGGTTGTCTTAGGTTACGTTCCCAAAAGTAGGATCGCTGGTTCAAAAGGAAGTTCCTTTTCTAACTTTTTGAGGAACTGCCTTACTGTTTTACATAGTGATTGCACCAGTCTGCATTCCCACCAGCATTCACCTATCAACACCTATTTGTTAACTTAGATAGCTATTCTAACAGAGTGAGGTAATAGCTCATTGTGGTTTTAATTTGCGTCTCTTTCATGATTAGTGACATTGAGCATTTTTTTCATATGTCTGTTGGCCATCCATATGTCCTGTGTAGAGAATTATTTATTTAGGTCCTTTGTCCTTTTTTTAAAAAGTAGATTGTTTGTCTTCCTCATGTTGAGTTGTGTAAATTCTTTGTATATTTTGGAAATTAACCCCTTATCAGATATGTTATGGGGTTAATTTGTTCTCCCATTCAATGGGTTCCCTTTTCATTTTGCTGATTGTTTCTTTTGCTGTGCAAAAACTTTTTAGTTTGGTGTATTCCCTGTTGTTTATTTTCTCCTTCCATATAGTATAGTTTGATATCAGGTAGTGTATTTCCTCCAACTTGTTCTTTCTCAAGATTGCTAAGGCTATTCAGGGGTCTTTTTTGGATCCATATAAAGTTTTGGAATACTTATTCTGTACCTTGAAATATGCCATTGGTATTTTAATAGAAATTATATTGAATGTATAGAATGCTTTAAGTAGTATGGACATTTTAACGATGTCAACTCTCCCAATCCAAGAACACAGTATGTACTTCCACTTAGTTGTATCTTCCTCATTTTCTTTTTTCAGTATCCTATAATTTTCCAAGTACAGATTTTTTTACCCCCTTGGTTTAATTTATTCCTAGGTACCTTATTATTTTTTTGTTGTAGTAGTAAATGGAATTAATGGAATTGTTTTCTTAATTTCTCTTTTTGATAGTTCATTATTAGTATATAAGAATGCCACTGTTTCTGAATGTTAATTTTGTATCCTGGCATTTTGCTGAATTAATTTATTAGATTTAGTAATATTTTGGTGGAGTCTTTAGGATTTTTTATATATAATGTCATGTCATCTGCAAATAATGACAGTTTTCCTTCCTCCTTTCTTATTTGGATGCCTTTTATTTCTACTTGTCTTTTCTCTTTTTCAATCTTTCTTCTAAGTTTGAAAACCCTAAAATAGTTCAGAGAGAGAGAGAGAGAGATTCTGAAGTATAGATGTTTTCACAGACCTCTAAAATGGACACATTTTCAATTTTCCTCAGAAATCACCCAACAATATGGCAGTGGTCTAATTTTGTTTTTTCTTCTCTCATTCCTATCTTCTTGCTCCTCTTTCTTCTCTTAAATGCTCCTTTAAAACACAAAAACCTGCTTTCTCATTTTAGACCATTATTATTTCATTTATTGACTCTAAAATGTGATTAATATATATAAAGAGAAAAATTAAAACTCTCACGTACACAGGTAGAATAAAGACCAATGTGAGAATATTGGAAATTAATGCTAGTGAAGGTTTAGAGCTAGGACTTAAGCTCTGTACTTTTTATATATTTTAATGAGAACTACCTGACTCAAACACTGTCAAATATGACATCAGGTAAGTCTATACACCCTGTTTTATTTTGCACTTTTCTCGACGCTTGAGCTTTTAAGAGTAGAGGACTTATGTTGTCTTCTCCATTCTCTCTTTGACTTTAAACCTTTAGATCTCTAACATCTCTCCATCTATGTTGGTGACTGAAGCACCATTCAGTGTTGCTGCTGGACTGAGTGAGTGGTCAGTGTGTTTGGGCTTTTCTGTGAGTTGTACTTTTTATATTCCTTTTGTCATCAATGACTCTGTCAATGATAACATTTTGTATTTTTAAGAAGAGAATAATTAGTTTCCTGGGAGGGTCCCGGTAGTACTGGGGAAGGTGGATGAGGTGATTATGTCTCATGCAGTCGGGACTGGCCACCAATAGTTATCTTCAGTAACTAGGGTGAATCACGAAGGTTTTCTAATATTGACTCAAGGAGAATCCTGCTTTTGTTACACAATATTTGAGGTGGAAACTGCTACCATGAATTTCATTCCACAACAAACATTTCTCTCTCCAGTACTTACAAAAACCCTCCCTTTGTGGCCTGAAATGGAACCTTCCTTACAGCCTTTGGCTCTTCAACATGCCACTCTCAATGACTCTCCCTGCTCTTCCTTCTTCCTGGTTAATGTATGGCTGCAATATGTTACTAACTAACACCCAACAGAAGTAAAAGTCCTTGAGGGGAGAACCAATAATTAGCCTAGGAGAGGTATTCACTTTTAAAATAATAATATAAATCAGGCATTTTGATATTGGCAGTTGAGAAAGGCTCCAGGCTTTATAACTTGGGCTTAGCACACTTTACTTCATCTGACTGATATTCTTAGTTTTATTATAAACCTCTTATTATTGTTTTTAATCCTGGGTAGAGAGTAGGCACCTGTAAATATTTATTAATTGAGATATTCGATTTTATAAATATGTATTCTTCCTGAACCAATCACCAATCTTCACTTTGTTTACTTTGTATCAACATACATGTCATGTTAGTATATTAGTATGCTTCAATTCAAAATTTAATTGAAAAATTCTCCTATATCCAAAGTTTCAAATGATTTAAAAACAGAAGTACTATTAGTGAGCATAATATAAAAGGTAGTATTTAAAATTTTGTTTGTAAATACTTTTAAATGGCATTAATGCATTGTTAAGTGTTAAAAATCAATGAATGATTAAGCAGTAAAATTTATTTTTTCTGGAAGTTTTTATTTTATTTTATTTTATTTATTCATTTTAGAGAGGAGAGAGAGGGGGAGAGAGAGAGAGAGACAGAGAGAGACAGAGAGAGAGGAGAGAGAGACAGGGGGAGGAGCTGGAAGCATCAACTCCCATATGTGCCTTGACCAGGCAAGCCCAGGGTTTCGAACTGGCGACCTCAGCATTTCCAGGTCGACGCTTTATCCACTGCGCCACCACAGGTCAGGCTTTTTCTGGAAGTTTTTAATTATTCAGATGGTAATTCTAAAATAAATTATTCTTTTTATTGGGAAACCAGAAGATAAAGTATAAAGAATCTTCACTATTAAACAATTTTTTTTCAAAAGCATGAAATAAAAGAAAAACTACTCATACAGATTTCATGATTGCATTTTAATATAGTGACTTATCTGGGGTTAAACCTTGTTTTCTCTGAATCAGTCCCCTTGATAACCTGTCATTAAAAATTTTAACAAAGGCTTTAAGTTGTTTTGGATAGGAACATGGAAACTGAAATAAAAACTTTTCTGCAAAGCCCTTGAAGCATGAAGCTGTAATAGAATTCAATCTTACTTACTGAACACTTTCTTAATGATGATTTATTCAAGGTTACAGTCATTCAGTTTATAAAATTATAATTCTAGTGAGCTTGAATGTTCCTGAAGACTTCAAAATCCATGTCCTTTTGAATGGAAGACTTATCACATAATTGCCATTTCACTTCTGAGGCTTCTTAATGTTATTAATAGCATGAATAATTGGCATAATGCTGTCTTAATTATGCAGTATTCTAATCTCATCACATCTCATGTATTTAAAATATATTACTCAATGAACCAAAGTGAACTTTTTTTTCTTGTTTATTAATTTTTAAAATTATGAAGTATGAGAAAATAGTAATGATAAGAATAAATATAACAAATAGTTGCTAGGCCATCACTTAAATCTAACAAATGTTAACTTTTAAAAAGAATTGCTTCAGACTATGTGTCTAAATTCTTCATGTATGTTTTTATATTTTCTTATGTAGATATAAAACTAAAAATACTATATAGTATACTTTTGCAAATTTTAAATCTTTATATAAATAAATTTATTATATATGTGTATGCATTATATATACCTTACTATGACCAGATTTTTTAAAATGTCCATTTTGTCTATTTTATTTTTGAGCTCAGTTAAATTTATTTAATTTTTTCTTTTACATTTTTACTCATTATTGTAAGTAAGAAATCTTGAATTTATTGCTAGAACCCAAATTATTATTACTTGAAGCTGACCCCAGATGAGTATTGTCATATATTAACGACAGGTTTTCTGCAAGAACATCTAAAATTGCTTCAACACATTCCTCTCATGGTATTAGTGCTTTGCTAGATGTGCTATTCTCTACTGATGACTGCCATGGCCCTCACCACAAAAAAGGTCAAAACATACTGCACTGTCTTTACTGAGCATGTTCCATTTCTCAGTGCAGCAAGACTAATTCCTCATGGTGAATGATTCTCTACTTGAAGTTTCCGAGAGAAAGAAAGAGACCTTCACAATGTCCGTAACCATGCCTTGGAGGCTCTTTTCAGGCCACTCCTAATCTAACTGTATGAGACAAGAGCTGCCTTACTCTTCATCACAGAGGTATTCTGCTTATCTCCGTCCATGCCATGGAGTCCAAGATAGGAGCTCTCACCTCTAGGAAGAAGAGAAATTTGCTGTTTAGGTCTATCTTTCAGTACTGTCTTCCTGCTCCTTAACTGACCCTCTTCTGGGATGGTTGGTCTTTGGTAATCCACTGCACTTGAAATTGTATTAGTTTCTTATTGCTATTGTAACAAATTGCCACAAACTTTGTGACTTAAAACAACACAAATGTATTACGTTGATGTTCTGGAGATCAGATGTCCAAAATGGGTCTCACTAGGCTAAAATCAAGGTGTTGGCAGTGCTGCATTCCTGCTGGAAGCTTTCGCAGAGAATTTGTCTATTTGCCTTTCCAAGTATCTAAAGGTTGCTTACATTCCTTGGCTTGTAGTCACCTTCCTTCAACTCCAAAGCCAGCAATGGTTCGTTGAGTCTTTCTCAAATTGCATCACTCTGACACTGCTTCCATTTTCACATCATCTCTGGTTCTCCTGCCTCCCTGTGATCTCACTACATCCACCCTGACAATCCCAATTTCCTTATATTAAGGTCAGCTGATGAGCAGCAACTTTAATTCCCCCTCCCCATGTAAAATAACATGGGGATTCAGATGGTAACACCTTAGGGAGCCTTTATTCTGCCTCCCATAGAGACAAATCCTAATTTACACCTAAGATTATAATGACACTAAAAGCACAATCAGAAAATAATAGTTTAGTATCAGTACATTCACCAAATTTTATGTTACTTATCTTAAATACCTTTACATGTGAAACATTCTTAGCTCTGTCCAAGGTGGGCTGCATAAATGTCCTCCTACCTTCTACAGCATGTGGTAACAAGATGAAAGGAACATCAGGTCTTTATGGCTTTCAGTTTAGGGTCCACCTATAGGCAGCTGCTTAGACAAAGAAACATACATGCCAATTAAAAACAAGATGTAATATATGTGTAAAAACTGTCTAGACCCACTTGAAGAAAGGCAAATGTCTCTATAAGAAATAAAATTTGCAGAACTCACAATTCCTAACAAGAAACCCAATTGAGAACTGTAAACTGAACAACCAGTCATCACAGTATAATATTTATGCTTGATATAATACTTTGCATCCAATTCATCCTTAAGGGCATGAATGGCTCCTCTGTCTCTCTCTGTCTCTCTCTCTCTCTCTAAATTGTCCACTTCCAATGTTATTTATTTACTTATTTATTTATTTACAGAACAGTGGAAAATCTGCTTCAAAGTTAAATTTAGTCTCCATTTTAGAAGACAGAAAACAACATTTAAATGACAGTGGGATTTTTTTGTTTAAAAACTACTGAGGTTCTATTTACAGTGTACCTAATGCATCTAGAACAGTGGTTCTCAAAGTGTGCAGCAGGGCACACTGGTGCGCCCTAGAAGATTTCCAGGTGTGCCTTATGGTATTCCAGAGAAATATGTGCCTGTTGGGGACCAAAAAAACCAACAGGATTCTTCAAATTTAGATTTTTTGGGGGGACAGAGGTGTGGGGAATTGGCTGTAAGCTGACAGTCTGCCCAACCCCCCACCTCACTTGCCTGATTAGGTTGCAAAAGGCTGTTAAACTGTGGTGCTGGATTGTTTATACTACCCCCCATGTTCCCCAGAAAGACTGGAGGCAAGTTTCTTCTATCCTTTGTTTGGTGTAAAGTTAAGATAATATATATGGTGGGGGTTTTCTGCACTCAACACAATTAGGAATAAAAAGAGGAATTCTTCAATGTATTGATGAGGAAATGAGAGTTTGCCTTTCAAATATATGCCCAAACATTGAAGAACTCGCTAGAACACATCAGGCTCATATTTCTCATAAACACAAGAATGAAAAAACTTAACACATTTGCACCAGGACCTGACGAATTTACTCTTTCTGAGAATGTATCTATATATATATAAAGATAACTTTTTTGTCACTTTTTTATTTTTTAACCCCTCTCTCTTATGAATTCTAAAAAGCATAACTCAAAAAATGTAACATAAAAATGTTTTTTAATGTCAGAATAAATTTAATTTTTTCATATTTATTTTGTTTAATTACCATAAAACCACGCTTGGACTTTATATTTTTTCTTTAATATTTGACTTAATTATTATAACGTATTTCTCAGAAATGTGTATATAGTGCACCTACAATTATTTGTAGGATTTTAAATGCGCCCTGACTTCAAAAAGTTTGAGAACCACTGACCTAGAGTCTCACTACCTATATAACCTTGCTGTCCATGTGTGAGAGCTCTCCCAATACTGTCTAAATTTTGAAATATTTGCTTTTGTTTCTATTTATATA
Source organism: Saccopteryx leptura (assembly GCF_036850995.1). Taxonomy (NCBI): domain Eukaryota; kingdom Metazoa; phylum Chordata; class Mammalia; order Chiroptera; family Emballonuridae; genus Saccopteryx; species Saccopteryx leptura. The sequence continues at coordinate 69,470,577 of NC_089506.1, read as the reverse complement.
TTCAGACATTAGGCAAAAAAAAAATGTTACCTATTACTATCCTGTTTTACATTTCTTGACCTTAAGTGTCACTAAAAGAACTTGCCAATGAGTTAACACAGTTTCAGTCCTTCGTCTCCTCTAAACCTCTATCTGATCTCTTCTGAAGTTTATGTAAGTTTATCCCCCCTTCTACAATGTTTCTTTCCCATTTGTAGCTTCTACTGAAGCAAATCCATTTTGTTCATTTAAGTCATATTTGCCCCTCAATGCCCAGCCCAAACCATCATTTTTTGTCCTTTCTAAACTGAGACCTCTCCTTGATGAGACTAAGTACATTTGATCTATCTGTCTTTCTCTTTTTCCTCCCACATATTATAAATTATAAAGAACACTTTGTCTTAATTGTCTAAAAATAAAAATCCCATGGAGGTTAGGTTTGCATCATTTTTTTTACATTTTATAACCTTCAACCAATTATGTGTAAAAAACATTGAAATGTTCAATTAACAAATGAATCAAGGCACTACCACTTCTTTCTTAAATGTCACATATTTTTACCCAGCTAAAAATATTTGCCTGTGGTCTTGGCATTTTGCATGTGACATGGCATCTGCTCTGAAAGTAACAATAGAATTACAACAGACCTCTCAACTGCTATTTTCAGTAAACTATTTTGTCATTGTAAAATCTTTTGTTGAAATGCAAGGAAAGATAATTACTCTTTCTTTTTTTCTTAACACCATTGTGAATTAAAATGCAATGTACTTACAATAGAAAAATTATCATTGAACTGTTAAATGAGGTTGATGTGGAGGCATTTTGGTAATGTGTTAATCCTCTTGGGACCACTTTATATTTTTTTTCACTCAAGTTATTTCTGCCTCAGTAACTTAAACATTGCTACTCTGACCATAATCTGTCCCTCAGGCTTTTCTTTTAAGGGAGACAAATACAGAATCACTTCTTTTCTTCTTTAAATAGAACTTGGCACTGGTGATATATCTGAATAACAGATTACCTAGCCTGCCACTGGGAAGCCTGGCACAATACAATCAGAGCTAAAAACAAGCCATGACATTTGGCCGGAGAATTGACTAGACTGAAACCCAGCCCCTATCCCACCCTCAAGTATTTTAGAATTTAGGCTGCAGATCATCAAATTAAATAAAAATTAAGCAATTAAGAGTGATCAACTTCATTTGTGTATGATACCAAAAAAAAAAAAAAACATTTTCCTCCCATAAAATTAATGGGTTGGTTAATGACTTGGTAGTTTGTTTGCCAAACTGTAAGTACAAATGCAATTGATCTGAGAGTAATGATTATAGAGATAAGAAAAGTAAAGAGAAAATAAAGTGATTCAATAAGTAATTATGCCTATGAAAACTGTAATGGGTAAGCAATCCACTCATACCCACCTCCTGAGGATGCGTCACTATCAGTATAGTCTACAAATTCTCAGTATCTAGTTACAAATTTTCTCATACTTCCTCTAATATTTCTCTTTCTAAGCAGCAAAACTAAAAGTGAGGATCAATAATTATTATGTTTTTAATTTCAAGATTATGAAATCTTTCCTTCAATTTACAAATAAGTTGTCTCCAAAGTGTGATACATACAAGCCTGTGTATTTGTATTGTAATATTTTCTGTGTTTATTTCATCTTTAAAATCCATGCAAATATTTCATTCAACTCCATAATGTACCTGTAGTTGTGTTTCTATATCTATAGAAATACTGTTCTCCGCATAGTATTTTGAGTAAAATTACTTCTCAAGGAGGATGATTCAAGTGTATGTGGTGGTCTTGCTTCCACCTCTACACTGCCCGGGGCAGATGTCCCCTGGCTGGACCCCTTCTCTGCAGAGTCCCCACCCAGGGGCCTGCTTTCTGGTGCAAGGGGCACAGGGGGCCAGGGGCTAGCCAAAGTGTGACGGCATCTTGAAAACGCAGCCAGGAGAAATGAGAAAGCTGCACTTGGTTTTCTAGTTAAAGATTTGCTGCTTTCCTTTTGGACGTCTAACAGATAATTAAAATGATCATTCATCATACACAGAACAAATTCTTGATTTACCCATCCTTTTAAAAATCTCCTTCTCTCTTAGATTTCTATATCTGAGTTAGTGGAACCACAAAAGCCTTAGGATCTCTCTCTTTCCCTGGCTCCAGTGGTGGGATTCAGCAGGTTCGCACCCATTCGGCAGAACCGATACCTAATTTTTTTTGTTGAGTTCGGCGAACTGGTTGCTAAAATGGCACTTATAACCAGGGTTCTCTCTTCGGTAGGCGCCTGGGCAGCTGCCCAATGTGGAAATCACAAATTTATATTCATTACTCTTTTTTAACATTCATCTGTCCAATAGCATATTCTAAGTGCCTGTAGTAATGTTCATTTCATCCATGGATGAAAAAAATTGACGGAACAATGCTTGTAACATTTATTTATTTATTTATTTATTTAATAAAACTCCTTATAATTTGATGAAATACTACATTTTAATTCTTTCACATTTGTTTCTTCAGTAAAGAAACATATAACGTAAAGAGAAAAAGTGCCAAACAACCAGGGGGTGAAAAGCTGTCACTGGAAATATCTTAAATAACAGTTTTATTATTTTTTGTCAGGTATTATTTAATGTTTTTATTAATATTTTAAAACTCTTTCTTATAACAATCTAATTTTGTATACTACTTTTGTTGTTCTTACTTAAGTAATAAATGCATGAAATAATAAACTACCTTTCGGTATATCATTTTTTTATACTTAAAATGGTCATTAGGGCAGTTGTTAAATTATTTCAATCCCACCACTGCCTGACACTTATCCGTTTGCAGATGTGGTCACTTGTGCATCCTACGTTGTTCATTCATTTTTCTCCATTCCCACTGTTGTCTCTTAATCCAGCGCACTGAAATACTTTTCCTCCCTCATTTCACTCGGGTCTCCTCTCAAATGTAGATTCTTCTGCAGAGATGCCTTTCCCATCTCCCTTCCTGGCGTAGCATTCGCGTTTCATCTTTTGGTACTCCCTTAACTTTATTATCTTTTACCACTTTTTCTGCCTTAGAAAACATTGTTTTCTTAGCTTCCAGAATGATTTTCCACTAATAAAAAACAGAATCCAAAACCCTTGTTGTGTGCTTTACTTAGACAACTCATTATCCTGGTTTTAGTTTGTATGCTGGTCCTCAGAGCTGTCTTTTCTAAGACTTCCCAAGACCAGTGTCTCTAAGATACAAGTCTGCATATGCTCCAAGTTACTCTGTAATACAACAGTCTTTTTTTTTTTAATTTTCATAGCTCAAGTCCTAATGCAAAACGCTAAAATTAATTTTTGCTTCAGTATTTAATTTTGTACTTTTTGGCTTTCCCAAGGGAATATGAATCTTGCCTATTTTCATTTAACACTGCAAGTCCAATGCCTCATAGAGTGTTTGGCCTATAATAAATGTTTAGTAAGTATATGTTAAGTGAATGAATAAGTGATCTAAGCAAGATACAGTAAAGAAGGTAGAGTATGTCCTTTAGGAGCGTTCAGGAACACTATAAGACTCAACCACAAGAGTAGAAAACAAACAGAGAAATAGTATATTACCAGTTTTTTCTTTTTTTTTCTTTTCACATGGAAAATAGGGGAGTGGATTGAAAGACCACTGAACTCTGTCAGACACATATGCCCTGATTCCATGATATTAAAAAATATATGAGTTACCTACATTCAAACATAACCATATATATATATTTCATTTAAATGTCAGCATTGGACCCAGCCAGATAGCTCAGTTGTTTAGAGCTAGTCCCAAAGCACAGAGGTTGCCAGTTTGATCCCCCCTCAGGGCATATACAAGAACAGATTGATGTTCCTGTCTCTCTCTCTTCCTTCCTCTAAAATCAATAAACATTTAAAATAAATAAATAAATGTCATTATTTAGCCTGGGGTGAGAATAATAACCCCATTATATAGATGAGGAAACTATGGCTTAGAGATTTGCTAGTCACATACAACCAGTTATAGAGCTGAGAACTGAACCAAACTTTTTAAAAAGCCACATTCTTTTCATTATATCAACCAGATTTTGCATCCTGTAGCCACAGGAAAGTCAAGATTGCTTTGGGTTAAAGCTTCTTCAACAACAGAGTGAAAGCTAACTTTGTTTTGTAGGGTGCTACAAATGTAATCAAATGATGTGCCTACAGTGTACAGTAGGTATTTGCCATCCTAAGATTCATGGTTACAAAATTTTCTTGAAATTTATAAGACACAATTACAAAATGATAATTATTTTTTAAATAATCAACATAATTTAAGATAAAATGTTCTATATTATCATCTAACTTAGAGCTATAACGGGATTTATTATAAAATCTAGACTAAATGTAGATGCAACAAAACATTTTTGAAATGGAAAAGTTAGTGGGTTTTTTTATTTGTTTAGACACTTGACTCCTCTGATACCAATGGGGAATGCACCCTAGAATTTTACTTCATTCCTTATTAAGAGGTATACAAAAATATATTCAGTCATCACCAAAAAAAAAAAAAACCCCAAAACAAAAAAAACACAAAAACTTATCTCTGTTAATAAGGTTTACATAAAATCTTTAACAATAAAAGCAAATGACATGATTATAACCACCATTTCTTTCTTTTTAAAATTTTTTTCTATTTATTTGAGAGAGAGCATCAACTCATTCTTCAAGTTAGTTGTTCCATTTTAGTTGTGTACTCATTGATTGCTTTCCATAGGGCCCTGACTAGGAATCAAACCTGCAACCTTGGCATACAGGGATGACATTCTATCCACCACTGAGCCACCTGGCTAGGGTCAGTCACCATTTCTTGAACACTTACTATGTGCCAGATATTTTATGTACACTATTGCCAATATCTCATTAGCCTTGCAAAATAAATATTATTAAATATTAAATGATTTGCTTGAGGTCGCACAGCTAGCAAAATTGAAGAACTATAATTTTAATCCTGTCTTCTCTGATTTTAAAGTCTTTTTCTCCCATTTCACACTATCTCATTCATTCTTACATTCATTGAACAAGAATTAATTGAGCACCTACTATGTAGCAGGCACTGTTAGAGCTATTAAATAAAGCAAAGTCACTCTTCTTATGGGGCTGGTAGTTTAGATGGGCAGAAATAAAATAAACCAATATATAACATGACAAAATATAATCTTAGTTATGTAGTTATATTAACTATGAAATAAAAACAAAACAAAGGTATAAGCGAGGAACAAATGTTTGGTAATGAGATCAGAGAAACATTTGGCAGATGGACTTTTCAGGACTTTGTTAGCCACAAGAAAGGTTTACATATCAAAAGTTTCCTTTAAAAAAAAAGTTTCCTTTAAAGAATAAAAACTAGTAGACTATGGAATCCAACTATAGTTATTCAGACATGTCTAGTAATATATTCTTTTTTGGACAGAATTAATGAAATCATTAATTTATATATTCTTTTAAGAAAAGTTTATAGAGAACATTCTATATGTTAGCTATATAAATGGTTCTGGAGCTAACCAAGTAAAACATAATCCCTTTCCTCAAGAGAAAGGCAGAAATATAGATAGAAAAATTTGCTTATGAATTTTATTTAAAACATGAAATACATTTAAAAATATTTAATAAGAGCCTATTATATCCCAAATCCAACCGCTGTGTAAGACATTGAAAATACAGCATGAGAAGGTATGATCTTGAGAGAAGAAAGCCTGGAGAAGGTCACAAGAGCTTTCTTCTGAAGAAATATACATACAGTGTTGCTGCTGAAGGATGGGTAAGAGTTCACCACACACAGACTGTAGAGGTCCTGTCATTAGGAAGACTGTCAACGGGAAAGGAGGGAAATGGATGGTTCAGGAACAGTAAGCAGACCTGGTTGAGCAAAGGCAGAGTTCAAGAGGGAGAGTGGCAGGAGATAAGACCAAAACAGTTAGGGGGACTTAACTCTAAAAGATACATCATTTAAAGTGTAGGTTCAGTCAGTAGTCTATTGATGAAGGCCATTTTTGGTCTCTCCATGTCATGTTTCCATGGAGAGGTATTTTCAAAGTCTGTGCACCCACTCCTCTTACACTCCTTTCCGGAAGAGAAACAGAAGCTCATGGGAGATGCATCTGGGGAGGTAACTGAACCCACGCAGTTCAAACACTCTCCTACATGGTAAACTCAGAGGAGCGTTCTCTGTCTGCCCCGACTGGAGGGCGACTGGGTCGGAAAACCTGTCCAATTCAGGGATGAAGTATTAGGAAGACCATGTGCCATGGATCTAACGTCACACCTCTCAATCAGCTTTTTTATAAAGCTGACATTTCTATACCCTGTTGTCTGTCTGACTTCTATACTTTCTCTCTCAGTTAGTTTCTGATTTGGAAGTACAGCTAATTTTTTAATGGCTTTTCTAAAATGCCAACACACCTGTGGAGAGCAGAATAATGGCCCCCAAAGATACCTCCACCTAATTCCCTGATCCTGTGAATACATTGCCTTGCATGGCAAAGGGAATTTTGTAGATGTGTTTACAATTAAGGACTTTGAGATGAGAGATTATGCTAGACTACTGCAAACTAATTATGTGAGTTCTTAAAAGATGGGATTCTTTCCAGCAGGGGCAGAGAAAATAAAGGATGAAAGAATGGTCAGAGAGATGCAAAATGAAAAGGATTTGATCAACCATTGCTGGCTCTGAAGATGGAAGGAGGCAGCCACACTGTAAGGACTATGGGCAGCCTCTAGATGCTGAAAACAAACTTCCAGTTCAGAGCCAGCAAGGAAAAGAGGATTGTAGTCCTACAACCACAATTCTGACAACCCAAATTAGCAGGAAAGCAATTCTCCACTAGAGTCTTCAGAAAGGGATATGGCTTGGCTTACACCTTGATTCAAGCCCAGTGACACCTGTGTTGGGCTTCTGGTCTAAAGAACTGTAACCTATTCATTTGCGTTGTTTTAACCCACTCAGTTTGTGGTAATTTGTTATGGAAGCCATGGAAAACTAATACAATATCACAAAGAGAATGGTGTTTTTTGTTTATTGTTATATATTAGGAAAACAGCTGTGTTAGACATGCTTGTTTGTACTTTGCTTGATTAGTGCATGAGTACATAGCAGTGCCACATGTGTATAGTCTATGTAAGGCTATGGGTGCTTGCCCTCAACGATGATGGTGGGTTGCAGATTGCCTATCTGACACTGTGAAGGGCCATTTTGCTGTTCATTCACCTGCTGCCATGAGGAGTGTTTTTTTTTTTTTCCCTGCCAGTTTGCTTGTCTGCCATTGCAAGACTCTATTAAACAGTAATGGCCCAACACTTTCCAACTTCACAGTTTCTCTACTATCTGTTCAAATCCAATGTGAACCTCCCTGGCCTTGATCTCCAGCATTACATCTGATGTAGCAAGCAGGATTCAGATCAGATTGGTATGGTGCTGCTGAAAACTTTGAAGGGTCGAATAGTGGGCCACGAGCTGGGTGTTTTTTTACAGCCTTGCAAGCAGAAACTGAGAGCTGTGTGTGAGTCTGTGTGAAGTCAAAAGCTCCAGGATGATCTACAGGCTGAACTCCAACAGCTCCTGGAACTGAAATGGTCACTGGAGAAAGAAATATAGGGCTGAGAGCTACAATTTTCCCTAGAAGCAGAATGCTGGCAGTGACAGTTGTTAAAGAAACAGTTACAGGTTCAAAAGCTTGAGTTTCAGCTTCAGGTCAAGAGCTGGTAGCCATAAGAGCCAGAGTGGGTGCTGAAGGAAGAGCTGTGTTTGTGCTGGTGGAGTAGCTCTGAGTCAATAGTTGTAGTTGTTCCCAACTCTTTTGAGAAGGAGGAGGTTTAGGTTGAAACAGCTGTTGGCAGAAGAGAGTGGAGCTCATGGTCACCCAGAAGGTAAAAACCCAGAAACCAAGAGTCCCTCAGGGGCAGCCACAGCCCCCTCCACAAGTAGTAGAGCCCTCTTCGGTCCAGCCCTCTACCCAAACAAAGTTGATGGAGTTAGGGGTGAAATTCAGGCAGAAACCCGTTGAGTCCCTGACAGCTTGGTTATGGGACATAGGGGTGGATGGCATCATGCTCTCTGGAGCAGAGATGGAGAAATTAGTCACCATTACCATACACTCCTCCTTGAGGCAGCATCTTCAGAACTGCGTGACAAGCCAGAAGACCATACCCTATAAGAATGGGTGGTGGCTGCCATTTGTATGGTCTGGCAGAATGCTGGAGACTTGCCTGGGGCAGTGAGTTGGTGGCAGTCATATACTGAGCTGCAGCAGGTCCTCAGGAACTAGGTATGAAGAATGCTTCTTTCAATCTGAGGTCTTGTGGGCCAGATGAGAAAGTGTTTACAGCAGGGATGAGGGAACTTATTCTCTGTAGCACCCCGTGAACCCATTTTGGGTCACTGGAGGCTATCTTGAGCCTCTGTATGTGAAAGCCCATCAATACGGTTACACAAATGGTGGCAGATATCAGGGATCTAGAGGCAGCATGAAACCATAAGGCTGTGCAGGCTGCTGCCCGTGGTGCTCCCCCAACTAACAAGAGAAATGGGCCTGTAAAGGTTACCTGAACACAGATGTGGTAGATTTGATTGCAGCTGGGGCAGAAATTAGATGGCAGGTCTAATAAAATCCTGTTAGGGCTTTGGCGATAGCTTAAGCTGCAACAAAGCTTCCAGCTGCTGAAGAAGTGGGGGAAGCAGGTGGCCCCAGTAGCTACCAAGGAAATGGCTGGCATTCAGGTTGCATGGTTGCAGGATTATATGATGGAGACAGCTGAGGGAGAGGAGGATTCCCAAGACCTGGTGTCCTAGTTTGAATAGGGGAAAGGCCAAGGGACCCACCCAACAGGGATGGGGCGAGCTGGAGGCCTCAAGTGTAATTGGCAATCCACTGGTCCCCTTCTAATGTGCAGCAGGTGTTGCTTTATAAAACAATAGGTGCTTTTGCAGCAGAGAACTTTCAAGGAGGCACAAGCCTTAAATGTTTTTGATCCCAGTAGGCACTGTGAGCTTGCTGAGAGTTTGGATAGGACAATGGACAGAGTCCTTATGGAAAGCCACTGAGATCCATTAATAAAGAGCTATAGGGCTAGTTGCCTATAATGGACCTTTACGTTAGTGATTTGCACAAACAGCTGGGCTGTCTATTGTAGACTGATCATTAGCAGAATAATGGACTCTTAAAGCAGGGACTTTGACAAAGAGGGACACTGCTCCCTTGTTGAGTGGATGTGCCACTTGTGGACAGTATGAGAGACCTTGATGTGGGGGCCGCAGCACCTGTGGAGGCCCTCCTGCACCAGAAAGCTGCTCTCAACTGATTGCAGATATGCACTGACACCTCACGGCTTCAATAGACACAGCCCTGGACTCTACAGGCCCTCCCACCTACTGTGGGGTAGGGGGCTAGAGGTGGGCCTCCAGTTAACTCTCTGGACAGAGTATTCAGGGAGATATTGTGAAGGGCACCTTTATAATTATTGTCATTTTTGGAATAGCTTGTACTTTTGTAATTCTGTTGCTGTAAAATGTACTGTTTCTGTGATGTAACATTTCTCACTCCTCACACAGGGACCATCGCAAAAAATACCTTTCGTGTAGATTATAAGGCAAGTGACTCTAAAGGGGTAGATTGTTGGGAAAATACCTGTGTTAGGCTTGCTTGCTTGTACTCTGCCTGATTAGTGCGTGAGCATGTGGCAGCACCACACCGGGCACTCGCCCTCAGGGTGAATTAAGGATTGTGGGTTGCTTGGCTGCCACTGTGAGGGGTCATTTTGCTGTTTGTTCGCCTGCTGCCAGGAGAGGCAGCCTCCCCTACCTGTGTGCTCGTCCACTGTTGCGAGACTCTATTAAACGGGTATGCAGTTTCTCCTCCGTCTGCCCGAATCTAATGTGGACCTGCCTGGCTTCAGCCACCGGCATTACATGCTAGTTTTTAAATTGAAATATTATTGGCATATATCATTGTGTACATTTGAAGGATACCATGTATTGGTTTGATATATTTATGTATTTCAATATGATTGCTTACCTACCACCTTTATGGTATCATATGATTATAATTTCTTTTTTTGTGTGTTGAAAACAATTAAGATCTAGTCTCCTAAGGAGCCAGCAGAGGTTTTAACACGTGAGTGTTAACTTGCTAAAATGGAGATGGCAATTCCATTGATCAGTAAAATCTGAGTTTGAAAATGTTTGAATCCCTCGGCAGCATCTGGTGATGGGATATAGTGCTGGACGAAGGAGAAAGGGTATTCCAGCTTGGAGCCAGAAAGAGAAATAAGTTTGCAAGAGAAAATCATGAACTCAGTATTGATATATTAAGACTGCAAACATGAACACGTGGTATAGAAAAGTCCCCTGGACCCATCCATTGCTTAGCTTCTCCTGATGGTAACAACTTACATAACTGTGATACATTTTCTAATATTAGAAAATTGATATTGACCAAACACATTAACTGAAAAATAAACTTACTCAGATTTAAAAGGTTTCTGTATATAACCTTTTTTGGTATATGTTTGAATATAAACCTATGAAATTTTATTACATGTATGAATTTCTATGACTTCACCAGAATCAGAAGTCACCACAAAGGAAGTCCCTTGTGGTGCCTTGTTTTACCTCCTCTCTCACCAACACCTGGTAACCACTCATCTATTCTCCATTCCTGCTTATAGTTTTATCATTTCAAGAATATTATATATAGACACAGAGAACAGAATGGTGGTGTTACTAGAGGGGAAGAAGGCTGGGGGTAGAGAAGGATTAAGAGGATAAAGGAGGTTAAATATATGGTGATGGAAGGAGACTAGACTATGGGTGGTAAGCACACAATGCAATACAGATGATGTATTATTGAATTATCGACTTGAATCTTACATAATGTTATTGATGTTACTCCAATAAACTTCATTTTCAAAAGAATGTTATATAAATAGAATCTTACAGTACGTAACATTTTAAAGTTGGCTTTTTTAAAATTCAGCATAATCACCTTGAAATTTATTCATGTTTCAGCATATAATAATTTGTTCCTTTTATTGCTGAATAGTATTCCATGGTATAGATTACACAGTATATTTATCTTTCACCCAGTGAAGAACATTTGGGTTGTTTCCAGTTTTAGACTATGACGAAACTGCTGTAAGCTTTATCTGTAGGTTTTTACCCATACATAAACTATTATTTCTCTAGAATAAAAGCTCAAGAGTGTGATTGTTGGATTATATGGTAAGTGTATGTTTAACTTTATAAGAAACTGCCAAACTCCTAGACTGCCTATAGCATTTTACATTCCCACTAGCAATTTATGAGATCCAGTTTCTCAACATCTTCTCTGGCATCTGATGCTGTCAGTGCTTTTTATGTTTTGTTTTGTTTTGTTTTGTTCTTTTGTATGTTTGTTTTTTAACCATTTTAATAGGTGTGGGGTAAAAAAAACAAAACAGATGGATTGTTAATGGTATTTTTGAAACTGTATAAACACTTAAATTAGTTCTCTGAAGTGAACACAATTTCCTATTCCTACATATGAACATAGTAAAAGGACAGGCGGTTGGATCTTAGCCGTCCATATTTGCAAGTAAAAATGAACACAAATGCATGAAAATATAAGACTATCAACGGCCATGAATACCTCTTTATTTGTAACAGATTCCCTTTTGGAATCCTTGTGGTCAGTTTCAAAAAGAGCAGAGGAGACATCATGGTTTGCTATCTACCTTGATAATTTGATTCTCAAAGGTCAAATAGTAAGGAGCCTTTGGAAGCCTTTTCAAAGAGTTTAGCATGCTTATACAAAAAAAAAAAAAGGCTTTAGTCATGGAGTTGCATTCAAAAACTTAGAACAAGGTAGTGATTTAAGAATAATATTAGAGATTTGAAATTATCAACACACATAAAAATATCAACACACTGCAAAATAGAAGTTTCATTTTATTTAAGGAACATGGAAGGGTGGGGGAGAGAGAAAGAGAGGGAAATCTATGCTATTTCTTTCTCTATGCCCTTGAGTGGAAATTCAGAATTGACAAGCACTAATCACAGGGAATCCTAACTCTCTCTAACAAACCACATGAAATTGAACAGAACTGTTGAAATCCTTAGAGCAGTTGTGAACATTTGTAAATCAAGATAAAAATACTTGTCTTTACGAGGTCTAAAACCTTTAAAAGAGTATAAAAATATAATTTTCTCCTTCTTATGGCATATAAAACAATATAGTAGAAAGAGTACAAGCTTTAGATCTATAAAGACCAGAATTTGAATAATTTAAACTTATTGTGCCTTTACTCATCTGTAAAACAGGTATAATAATGTCTATTCAAGAGGAAGTTTAAAAGATTAAGTGAGATAATAAAATAAAAGCTATTAATATAGTGCCTGGAAAATAGAAGACATACCAAAAATGTTGGCTTCCTTTCTCTTTCTCTATAGTATGCTGAGAATATGCTACCAACAATTATCTGAATAATCACGAAGGTGCACACTTTCTTGTTTGATAGAACTGTCCACGAGTGGCCATATTTTGGTTATGTATCTTAAAAATTTTAACTTAAATGACATTGTAATATAGTGAAAATGAAATAAAATGAGCTTAGACAATTACCTAGAGGATTCTTATTTAAAGAATTATGTTTCACATCTTCCTTCTAAATCTATGACCTAAAGACCCTTTCAACCACTGATAGTTATAAGGTTAGTACAACCATGGAGCAGATAAAACATGAAGCCACCAATTAAAGTTTTGTGATGTGTCAAATTAAACCCATTTTGGTTATAGTTCTTGCTGTACAGTGAGAAAGGGAAATAGCATGTGTGATTTGCATATAAAGAGAATTGATGCTCAGAGAAATCATCTTTATGATTTTATACAGAGAAATCTGTATAAAATATTTTTAATACTAATCATAGACCCAACAACAAAGATGCTTTTATGCTAGGTTTGTGGAAAGAGTAGAAATGGTTTGAAAGTGTTTTTATGAGTTTATAGTCCACATGTTTCATCATGGACCATCAATTATAAAGGTGAATATACTTTTTAAGTGATCCTGGCTATTTATCCACTTTTGGTCATGAGCTTTGACTTGCTTCTGGTTGCAAAGATGGATGAGGAATGATTTTTAACCTACATGGAGCCCAAATACCATACCATGTCTCAGGATTAGATAGGAAGAAAAAGAGGAACACATTTAGTACTAGTTATTAAGGAATTTATATTCAGGGTGTAGATTAAAAAAGGATACTATGTGAAGGTACTCTCTGATAATGATATAAATATCAATGCCATCAAAATCAACAATAGCTTGTGCTACCCAAAACCTTGGGAACTTGCCAAATATGATGTGCCAGGAACCAACATGCTCGTTCTGCACATTGTAGACACTTCTTTTCTCTCTAACCAACCTAAAAGCACACCTGGAACTCTGTGAGGAACTCTTTCAGGCCCAGAACACATCTTTGGGAGGTCTGTGTTCAGAGGCAGGCATATCTTTGCAAGGAATCCTTTTTAAATTAGCATGTGAGCCCTTTTTCTTCCAAATAGTACTAAATCATAATTATTTCAATATTATTCAATATTATTTGGGAATTTTAATTCTTTACATCAATGGTTTATCTTTTATTTAAAAATTTTAACTTCCCTCTCAATATTTTTACTGGTAAGAGAAAAGAATCCTATAAATGTAGCTTGCATATATGTATATATATATATATTTGGATATATGATGAATAATATACAAATGTGTTTAAAAATTGAACATGTTTTTGGAATATGTTCTGTTTATCTGGCTTCTTAGCCATTTAGCCATGTCTCATCGATATTTCTCAATAATAGAAGCATAGTTCAAATTTCATTAAAAAGTGGTTTGGGGAAGAAAAAAATATGCATACTTTTCTTTTGCTTTATAGAAGGATTTTGAGAATTAATTAAAGAAACATTGCATTGAGTTAGTGAGGCACCATTTGCCTAAACCACAGGGGCACCTCCTCTTGGAGGCAGTCCTGGACCCAAAGTCCAATCTAGATTTTTATACTGTGGCATCTAGAAGTTTACAATGTGGGATGACGTCAGAGAAATGGCACCGTAAGGAGTGATACCAATAAATCTACACAAAAACTCAACAAGATCTTCAACCAGAGACAGAAAATTCTATCCTTAGAGCCTCCAGAAGTTCCACACTAAACGTGAAGGTATGATCGAGTGAAAAATTGACTACATATATAATCACCCCTGAAGGAAATAAGGAGGAAGAAACACTCCGCCACCCTCACTAACCTAAATACGGGCTGCTTTCACTGGAAACTGAGACTGTAGAAACTAAGGCAGGCATAGGGTGTGAATAGAACCAGACTGCGGCATAAACATCCGAACCAGGCTGTGGCACGGACATCCAAGCCGAGGAAAAACTGTGCTTGTGGCAACCCAGTCAACACAAGCTAACGCTCGCGCCAAACCCAGACAAAGAAAGGCACTTGGGACAGCCATCCACCCGATCTCTTGGTTGGCGGGCGCAGATGAGTGGGCAAGAGATTCCTCCAAGTGCCCCAGGACTGGGCGCCCGTGTTCCCGGACAGAGGGGCAGAGTCAGAGGCCTTTGTGTGGGCTGAAAGCGGAATCTCGCAGTCACCCCTGCGCCCCGAAAATCAGCGCACGGGGAGGGAACGGGAGCGAAATTCCCTATGCTCAAACTTTTCTGTGCAGGCGGGGTGCCTCACCCGGAGTGAGAGGCAGCCGGCCTGATCTCCTGGTTGGCGAGCATGGAGAGTGGGCGAGAGATTCCCCCAGGAGTGGGCGCCCATGTGCCCGGACAGAGGGGCAGAGTCAGAGGTCTTTGTGTGGGCCAAAGCCCCGCCTGATTATACTAGCGGCTCTGACGTATCAAGCCTTACCCAGAGTCCTGCACTGAGTGGGAATAGAGTGGGGATTTGCCAGCTCTTTGAGCCTCTTACTCTCCAGGCAGAGGCAGCAGCAACCCCATAGCTGGATCATCAGGCTACTAATTCAGGAAGGAAAGACTAGGAGAGAGGTTTCAGGAATATGGACTCTCTCATTGGTGGAGCCTGCAAATGCTCTTATCTTCTTGTCTTGATTATTTTCTTCCTCTCCCAATTTGGTAGTTGAATTCTCTGCTGGTCTTACTCTCTCTCCTCTCCTTGAACTACACTACCCATAAGTGTTACATCTCCCATTATCTTTTCTTTCTTCTTCCTTTCTCTCTATGAGGGTTGCACACCAAATCCCTTAACTCACTCTCTCTCTCTCTCCTTTTATTCTTTTTTCTTGTTTTTGTGTTTTCCTCTTTTTTTTCTCCCTCTATATTAGTTTCTTCTTTTCTCCTTTACTTTTCCTCTTATTCAATCCTCAATCACGAACAAATTACTTTATCTGGAACTCAAATTTTTCTTTGTGGCACATTGGGGTTTTTTTACTTTGCTTTTTGACTCACTAGCAATGCTCCCAACTATAGCTCTCCATTTTATCTAGTTCTTGCTCCACTAAATACAATAGTAATTTTTAAATTTTTCCCCCTTTTTCCTGTTTCCCTCTTATTCCTCTCATCATATCTCTTAGTCAACCATCACCTAAAAGCAAATCATATTATTCTTGACCCAAATTTTTTCCTTTTTTGCATTTTGTGGGTCCATACACACTTTTTTACCCCTTTATCACTTCTCTCTAACTCAGGCCCTCCATTATAGGTAATTTTTGTTCTATTTAGCATAATATAATTCACAGTTCACCATAAGATTTTCTCAAGAAGTAGGGGAGAGGAGAGGAGAGAAAAAAAAAGGGGTGGGAATAATAAATTTTTAAAATTTTTTATTTATTCTTCTTTATTTTTTTAACTTTTTATTGTTTAATAATTCTCATTAATACTATCAACAAAACCACCCTCAGATGCCATTAAGAAAAAAGAAATCAAATATCATGGGTACAAAAGACAGAGAGGTAGCACAGATAGATGAGGAAAAATCTATGGAGAAAAAATTTAATATATTGGAAACCTTGGAGCTAAATGACAGAGAATTTAAAATAGAAATCTTAAAAATACTCAGAAATATAAAAGAAAAGAGAGAAAGGCAATTTAGGGAGCTCAGAAAACAACTCAATGAACACAAAGAATATATTACCAAGGAAATTGAAACTATAAAAACAAATCAAACAGAGATGAAAAACTCAATTCACGAGCTGAAAAACAAAGTAACAAGCTTAGCTAATAGAACAGGCCAGATAGAAGAGAGGATTAGTGAAATAGAAGACAAACAACTTGAGGCACAACAGAGAGAAGAATTTTAAAAAAATGAAAAGCCCTACAGGAATTGTCTGACTCCATCAAAAAGAATAACATAAGAATAATAGGTATATCAGAGGGAGAAGAGAGAGAAAATGGAATGGAGAACATATTCAAACAAATAATAGATGAGAACTTCCCAAGCCTGTGGAAAGAACTAAAGCCTCAAATTCAAGAAGCAAACAGAATTCTGAGTTTTCCTAACCCCAACAAACCTACTCCAAGGCACATCATAATAAAATTGGCACAAAGCAACAACAAAGAAAAAATTCTTAAGGCAGCCAGGAAAAGAAGAATACAACATATAAAGGAAGGCCCATTAGATTATCATCAGATTTCTCAGCAGAAACTCTACAAGCTGGAAGAGAGTGGACTCCAATATTTAAAGTCCTGAAAGAGAGGAACTTTCAGTCACGAATACTATATCCATCAAAGCTATCCTTCAAATACGAATGAGAAATAAAAACATTCACAGATACAGAAAAGATGAGGGAATTTATCATCAGAAAACCCCCACTCCAGGAATTACTAAATGGAGTTTTCCAACCAGATAAAAAGAACAAAACAAAACGACAAGTAAAAGCTCCAAGAAGAACACAATAAAATCAAATTTAAACTGTGACAACAAAAAAAAGGGGGGAGAGGACAAAGATTAACAGTAGCAAAGGATGATGGAGTGCAAAAGTACTCACAAGATACTGCACTACAATGAACAGGGTAGGAACCCTTTTCATTACTTAATGGTAACCACCATTGAAAAAACCACCACAGAAGCACATGAGATAAAAAAGATAGCAACAGAGGAAAGATGTATGGAATACAACCAAACAAAAACAAAAGATAGAAAAACGAAAGAGAAGAATCAAACAAGACACAAAACTAACAAAAAGCAAGATATAAAATGGCAATAGGGAACTCACAAATGTCAATAATTACACTAAATGTAAATGCATTAAACTCACCAATAAAAAGACACAGAGTAGCAGAATGATTAAAAAAGAAAATCCAACTGTATGCTGCCTACAGGAAACTCATCTAAGTAACAAGGATAAAAACAAATTCAAAGTGAAAGGCTGGAAAACAATACTCCAAGCAAATAACATCCAAAAAAAAGCAGGTGTAGCAATACTCATATCTAATAATGCTGACTACAAGACAGCAAAAGTACTCAGAGACGAAAATGGACATTTCATAATGGCTAAGGGGACACTGAATCAAGAAGACATAACAATTCTTAATATATATGCACCAAACCAAGGAGCACCAAAATATATAAGACAGCTACTTATTGACCTTAATACAAAAACTGACAAAAATACAATCATACTTGGAGACCTCAATACACCGCTGACGGCTCTAGATCGGTCATCCAAACAGAGAATCAACAAAGATATAGTGGCCTTAAACAAAACACGAGAGCACCTGGATATGATAGACATCTACAGGACATTTCATCCCAAAGTGACTGAGTATACATTTTTCTCCAGTGTACATGGATCATTCTCAAGAATTGACCATATGTTGGGCCACAAAAACAACATCAGCAAATTCAGAAAAATTGAAGTTGTACCAAGCATATTTTCTGATCATAAAGCCTTGAAACTAGAATTCAACTGCAAAAAAGAGGAAAAAAACCCCACAAAAATGTGGAAACTAAACAACACACTTTTAAAAATCAATGGGTCAAAGAAGAAATAAGTGCAGAGATCAAAAGATATATACAGACTAATGAAAATGACAATACGACATATCAGAATCTATGGGATGCAGCAAAAGCAGTGATAAGAGCAAAGTTCATATCACTTCAGGCATATATGAACAAACAAGAGAGAGCCCAAGTGAACCACTTAAATTCACACCTTAAAGAACTAGAAAAAGAAGAGCAAAGACAACCCAAAACCAGCTGAAGAAAGGAGATAATAAAAATCAGAGCAGAAATAAATGAAATAGAGAATAGAAAAACTATAGAAAAAATTAATAGAACAAGGAGCTGGTTCTTTGAAAAGATCAACAAAATTGACAAACTCTTGGCAAGACTTACCAAGGAAAAAAGCGAAAGAACTCATATAAACAAAATCCAAAATGAAAGAGAAGAAATCACCACAGATATCATAGATATACAAAGAATTATTGTAGAATACTATGAAAAACTTTATGCCACTAACTTCAACAATCTAGAAGAAATGGATAAATTCCTAGAACAATACAACCTTCCTAGACTGAGTCAAGAAGAAGCAGAAAGCCTAAACAGACCTATTAGTAGAGAAGAAATAGAAAGAACTATTAAAAACCTTCCCAAAAATAAAAGTCCAGGCCCAGGCGGTAATACTAGCAAATTCTATCAAACATTCAACGAAGACATGGTTCCTATTCTACTCAAAGTCTTCCAAAAAATTGAAGAAGAAGCGGTACTTCCAAACACATTTTATGAGGCCAACATAACCCTCATACCGAAACCTGGCAAGGATGGCACAAAAAAAGAAAACTATAGACCAATATTTCTAATGAATACAGATGCTAAAATACTAAACAAAATACTGGCAAACTGAATACAACAACATATTAAAAAAATAATATATCATGATCAAATGGGATTCATCCCAGAATCTCAAGAATGGTTCAACATACATAAAATGGTTAACATAATATACCATATCAACAAAACAAAGAACAAAACTACATGATCTTATCAATAGATGCAGAAAAGGCATTCGATAAAATACAACACAATTTTATGATTAAGACTCTCAACAAAATGGGTATAGAAGGAAAATATCTCAACATGATAAAGGCTATATAAACCATCAGCTAACATCATATTAAATGGCACAAAACTGAAGGCTTTCCCCCTTGAATCAGGAACAAGACAGCGTCGTCCACTCTCTCCATTCTTATTTAATGTGGTGCTAGAGGTTCTAGCCAAAGCAATCAGACAAGACAAAGAACTAAAATGCATCCATATCAGAAAAGAAGAAGTAAAGGTATCACTTTTTGCAGATGATATGATCCTATACATCGAAAACCCCAAAGAATCCACAAAAAGACTACTAGAAACAATAAGCCAATACAGTAAGGTCGCAGGATACAAAATTAACATACAGAAGTCAATAGCCTTTCTATATGCCAACAATGAAACATTTGAGAACGAACTCAAAAAAATAATCCCTTTCACAATTGCAACAAAAAAAAATACCTAGGAATAAACATAACAAAGTATGTAAAGGACCTATATAATAAAAACTACAAACCATTGTTAAGGGAAATCGAAAAAGATTCAATGAGATGGAAGAATATTCCTTGTTCTTAGATAGGAAGAATAAATATAATCAAGATGGCCATATTACCCAAAGCAATATACAAATTTAATGCAATTCCCATCAAAATTCCAATGACATTTTTTAAAGAAATGGAACAACAAAATCATCAGATTTATATGGAACTATAAAAAACCCCGAATAGCCAAAGCAATCCTAAAGAAAAAGAATGAAGCTGGGGGCATTACAAAACCTGACTTCAAACTATATTACAGAGCCACGACAATCAAAACAGCATGGTATTGGCAGAAAAATAGACACTCAGACCAATGGAACAGAATAGAAAATCCAGAAATAAAACCATATATATATGATCAAATAATTTTTGATAAAGGTGCCGACAACACACAATGGAGAAAAGAAAGCCTCTTCAACAAGTGGAGCTGGGAAAACTGGAAAGCCACATGCAAAAGAATGAAACTTGACTACAGTTTGTCCCCTTGTGCTAAAATTAATTCAAAATGGATCAAAGACCTAAATATAAGACCTGAAACAATAAAGTACATAGAAGAAGACATAGGTTCTAAACTCATGGACCTTGGTTTTAAAGAGCATTTCATGAATTTGACTACAAAGGCAAGGGAAGCAAAGGCAAAGAAAAATGAATGGGACTACATCAGACTAAGAAGCTTCTGAACAGCAAAAGAAACTGACAACAAAACAAACAGACAACTAAATGGGTGGTGATGTTTTCAAACAACAGCTCAGATAAGGGACTAATATCCAAAATATCCAAAGAACTCACAAAACTCAACAACAAACAAGCAAACAATCCAATAAAAAAAATGGGAAGAGGACATGAACAGACACTTCTCCCAGGAAGAAATACAAATGGTCAACAGATATATGAAAAGATGTTCATCTTCCTTAGTTACTAGAGAAATGCAAATCAAAACTGCAATGAGATACCACCTCACACCTGTTAGATTAGCTATTATTAACAAGACAGGTAATAGCAAATGTTGGAGAGGCTGTGGAGAAAAAGGAACCTTCATTCATTGTTGGTGGAAATGTAAAGTAGTACAACCATTATGGAAGAAAGTATGGTGGTTCCTCAAAAAAACTGAAAATAGAACTACCTTATTACCCAGCAATCCCTCTATTGAGTATATACCCCCAAAACTCAGAAACATTGATACGTAAAGACACATGCAGCCCCATGTTCATTGCAGCATTGTTTACAGTGGCCAAGACATGGAAACAACCAAAAAGCCCTTCAATAGAAGACTGGATAAAGAAGATGTGGCACATATACACTATGGAATACTACTCAGCCATAAGAAATGATGACATCGGATCATTTACAACAAAATGGTGAAATCTTGATAACATTATACGAAGTGAAATAAGTAAATCAGAAAAAAACAAGAACTGCATTACTCCATACGTAAGTGGGACATAAAAACGAGACTAAGAGACATTGATAAGAGTGTGGTGGTTATGGGGGGGGAGGAAAAGGGGAGGGGGAGGGGCACAAAGAAAAGTAGATAGAAGGTGATGGAGGACAATCTGACTTTGGATGATGGGCATGCAACATAATTGATTAACAAGATAACTTGGACATGTTTTCTTTGAACATATGTACCCTGATTTATTGATGTCACCCTAGTAAAATTAATTTAAAAAATAAAATATTGCACTCTGTAAAAAAAATTAAAAAGAAGAAGTCTACAATATGAATTTCTCAGGTTTCATACTCAGCCTAATCTATGAATTATGTCATTAAAATATTAAGCTAACTTCTTCAAAGTTTATCACAATTTGTCAGGAAATAAGAAGGTAGAGATACTTTCCATTATGGTCTATGTTATTCATTGAAATATCTTTACTTTAGCTGCAATGGAACATTTATTCTTCCATACAATATCATAGATGTAAATATTTGCTTATAAATGCTTTTGAACTTAATATATGTTTATATGCAGTAAGATTTACATTATCCAAAGGTAACAAAATAACAACAGCATGCCTTTTTTTCCAAGCAATATACAGACATACACATATATAAGCAATATAGAAATTTAGAGAAAAGTAGATTAGAAAACATAGTTTTTCTAGAAATGTTGAAAAAATTTTTAGTTTGTCAACCAGTGTTAAATTTCATCAGAGCTATAATCAGATGGGTCCCCTAAATTTTCTCAAGAACTGTTTCCATTAGTGTTTTCTCAAGAACTGTTTCCATAACCTTACAGATATCAAATACATAATCTAAAAGCACTTTAAATAATTGTGTTTGTTTTCTGAGACA
Source organism: Saccopteryx leptura (assembly GCF_036850995.1). Lineage (NCBI taxonomy): Eukaryota > Metazoa > Chordata > Mammalia > Chiroptera > Emballonuridae > Saccopteryx > Saccopteryx leptura. The sequence goes on along the minus strand of NC_089506.1, from coordinate 69,448,723 downwards.
TATAAGTAAATGAACATACAATCTTGTGCCAACAAAGAGCAATTTACTTCTCATATATATCATTTAATCATGACCACCTTTACGCATATGGTGCTTAGGAAATGTTTTATTAATGTTGTCCCAAAATCATCTCATAGGTCTTAGTTTTTAAGTACTACATTATTTTTTACAGGGGAAAAGGTTTGATCCAGTTTATAGCTCTTTTCCTTTTAATTCTTAATCTTTTTTCACATTTGGTTCTTTTAATGCTTATAACACGTTTTTCTTCTTTTTTTAATCTGGGAAAATTTAGCTTTGGTGCACCATCTGTTTTATAGTGAAGTGCTTGTATTCAACTTCCCAGATGGGTTAAATGAAAGAAAAAGGTTAAAATGATTTAACTTGAATTCAGACTGTGAGTCATCTGCCCTAAACCCAGTCATGAAAACCAGAGAATTTCAAGGTTTTTTTCTAATTCTTGATCATACTAACTTGAAGATCACATAAATTTCAACAGAGATTTCTCAAAACAGAACAGAGTAGCAATATACTCAACATTGTTGGATAATAATTTGGACTTCACCTTTATTTCTAACACACAACTTTTAAAAAATTGTAAAAGCAAATGCTTCTTTTTACAAGACATTAAAACTTAACTTTGCAATATCATTGCCTCCTAGTTGGTATTCCAATCTCTTTTTTTCTCTCCCTTCCAGAACATTTTTTAAGCTTCTTCCATAGTAATCTGGTAACAACACCCTCTTTTTTCCCATCCTTACTGATGAGCCAGCAGAATCTTCCTATCAACAGCGTACAGATCATTAGCTCTCCAAGGACTACCTGAAATCCATAATCTTAAGTACTTTTTTGTCTGAAGTGTTAGTACTTCAATAAAGTTCTGAAGTTTGCATAGCAGAAAAGCTCTTATTATAAAAAAGAGCTCTGATAGCAAAGGGTGCCTGTATAGATAAAAGAATGAGCATTAACTAAATATATTGCGTTTTACTAGTACAAAAGAGGTCAAAGTTGACTTATGGAAACTGGTGTAAGTTTCAGTTGGTACAGAGTTCTAGTGCAGTGATTGTGATGAAGTTAAAAAAAAAAAGGAGAGATGATAGTTGCCTTGAGGAATTTGTCAGCGCTATAATCAAGGTGTCCCCATTTAGGGCAGAAAGAGACTCTTTTGTTTAATGAACTGAATTCTGTGCCAATCAATTTAATCAAAATCGGATGGACTGATTTTTTTTACTAAATTGTTCTTCTTAATATTGAACCAATTATGCATTTTAATATGGTAAAAATATTTATATAAGAAGTCACCCTGAATTAACATTTTGTGGTAAAATATTCCAGTCTCTTAGTTTATCATAAAATCATTAGTTCTATTTGATTTGTATGTGGGCATATTTTAATATAATATATTTGACACTATAATGATTCAATTTATTTACTTGTTAAAGAATCTGAAAAATCTCTTATGTTAACTATTAATTTAAGTTAAAAAAAATGCCTTTGATTTGAAGGGTTTGCATTATAGAATGATTATGTATAAAACCTAGCACTATGCTTTGTCTATAATTCAGTGACTATTCATTACCTTTATAAGATGTGTGATTCTTCTAATGATTCCACCCACTCTAGAAAACTATTTTGAATATTTATGTCATATAAGACAAAAGTTACTAATAACAGCATGAAATTAAAAGACTTTGAACTTCTAAATTTATTTTTATCTACAAAAGTTTTCAGATATAGTTTTCTCCTTAATAAGCATCACTTTTAAGTAATGAGTTGTTTGATTGCTTTTTCCCCAGTTAGATTATAATCTCTTTAGGGCAAAAATTATCTCTGCTTATTCAACACTATCTCTGCAGACCCCAGACTAGCCTCAGGAATAGTATAATAATATTTTGTTGAATTAAATTGCATTGAAGACCATCTGCCATTCATTTTAGGAGCCCACATGTTATAGGAGAGGCAATATTTAAAGAAATAATTTTAATCAAGTAAGTAAACATTTTTATGCCAGTGTGAATAGAGTTGTATAACAATACAGAGCTAGGGTTACAGAGAATTCACTAAGGGGTAGACATGTGACTTGGGTCTTGATGGATCATTGGGGTCATGCAGGTAGAAGGATGGGCAAAGTATTTATTCCAGGTTGAAAAAACAGACTTGAGTTTCAATAAATAGAAATGAAAAAAAAAAAAAAAAAGACTTTCTTTACCTTATGACCTTAGTCATCTAGCCTAAGAGTTGGAAAATGTTGACTAAACTTTTTTTCAATCACGTACAATTCAGAAAGATACCAGCATGACCAGATGGATGGTTTTCAGATTCACACTTTAGAAAAACACGGTGCTTCTCTGAAGCAATTGTGTTCTGTTTCTTCTAAAATAACAGACAGCATATGGGAACGGAATTGGATGTGTCAGCTACTATCAAAGAAATGATGAAGGTTCTAAAATAAATTAAATCAAAACCTATAAAGTGACAAAAATTTTTATTGTACCTGTATTTTGAAATTCTAAAGTTTTACATTTGTAGAAATGTGAAAATTTAAAAAGACAAAAATCTACTTGTTCATGAAAACCACAACCCCTGTTACAGTTGCCAAATCTGATAGAGAGAGAGAGAAAGAGAGAGAGAAATCAGTACAATGAGAAGAAGAATTCCATTGATCTATTTGTGTGTATTCCACTCTTCAGTATTGCAAATTTCTTAAGAAAAGAATGTGTAGAACAGTCTATTTTCCTTTAGTGTCTCTTTCTTTGGTTAACACAAATGTACAAACAAAAACAATTGCATCACACTTATATGTACAAAAAGATCTGTTTAATTTAAGTAATTTAGGAATTATGGTTGTCCATTGCTCTGCGTGAAGACATTTTTCTCTATATTTTGTTGGTGCCTTTACACAAGGGTTGTTTCTCACCAAGTCTAACCACAGTGCTTCCAGGAAAGACTTTCATAACCAGGCCAAATCTTCCTAATGCTAAACTTATAACTCTATGTTTTCTATGGCAATTTATCTCTTCCCAAATTATTATTTTAAGCATTTGGCTGATTAAACTTCAAGGAGAGTGATTTCATGAGGCTGAACCCAAAAAATTAAAGCAACTTTAGATAGCAAACTTATTTTACGAAAACTTTTTTAAGAAAGATGACTTCCTTAGCCTTTTATCCATGAAGAGTTCTTGATTCCAGATAAAGTGAACAGTCTGCTGGTGGCTTCGAAGTCACTGGCAAGCTTTCACTCATTTGAGAATATACATTACTCTTCCTGATCCCTCCCATGCATAAAGCTTTGCTCCCACACTCTGTTATATGCCCATGTAAATTTCTCAGTATTGATTCTAGAATGGTAATATGAAAATAATATCATCTGTTATTCTCATTTATTTATTCATTTCATAAACATTTATTGACTTCTGGGATAGATGTTTAGTAGGCATTCAAACATGAATTAGATCTTTATCATGACTTCAAAGAGTTTATTAGGCTTTTGGAGTAACTCAAATATACAAAAGGGTAGAACACAAAGAGTAAAGTGACAAGTTTCATAATAAAGGTAGAAATGAAGAGTTATTGGAGTTTAGAAGAGCAATAGGTGGTCATAAATGTTTAACATTTATAAGCATTTTGATGACTTTTCTTTTCAATGTACTAAAAAATTATTTGACACAGTCAAAATGTTTAAGACAAAGTAAGCATATAAAGTGTGCACAACTAGCATAAGATTTTATATTTCTAGATTCTAAATTGTCATCATTATCATCATTATTATCCCAGCTTATTGGCAACTCCTTTCCATACCTTATCATAACTACAGGCAAAACTAATTTGTGAGCCTGACCAGGCAGTGGCACTGTGGATAGAGAATTGGACTGGGATGCAGGGGACCTAAGATCGAAACCCTGAGGTTGCTGGCTTGAGTGCAGGCTCACCAGCTTGAGTGAGGGGTCGCTGGCTTGAGTGTGGGATCATAGACTTGACCCCAAAGGTCTCTGGCTTGGAGCTCAAGGTAACTGGTTTGAGCCCAAGTTCACTGGCTTGAGCCCAAGGTTGCTGGCTTGAGCAAGAGTTCACTCGCTCTGCTGTAGCCACACCCTTCTGTCAAAGCACATATGAGAAAGCAATCAGTGAACAACTGAGGCACCACAATGAAGAACTGATGCTTCTGTCTGTCCTCCTGTCTGTCTGTCCCTATCTGTCTCTCTCTCTGACTCTCTATCTGTCTCTGTCAAAACAAACAAACAAAAATTAATTTGTGATAAAAAATAGAATGTACTTTATTTTTTTATTTAATGGGACTTCCTGTATTTCAAATCCTATTTTTATATATCTGAAATAGCAATGAAAGTTTTTTTAAGTTAATATTTGCTATTAGTCTCAACATTAGAGACACAGTGGCCTCAGCATATTTGGTTATTAATGGTATTAGATTGTTAATGGATAAATTTTATTTATAATGTCTAGTAAGTAAGGAAACAAAAGAATAAAGCCTCAGGGTCAGTATTCAAGATAATGACAAGAGCAAAATTTCATTTGGTAAACAGACTGAGTAGACAGTTTAGAAAAAGGGGATCTTAGAGTTTCTTTACATGCTGTGTGGTTCATGTTGCTTGGGCAGGCATAGTGACTTGAAAGACCTAAAACTTTGAGTCTATCTTCTTCTAATTTCTGAATAAATATCTTCCAGGGAATCCTACCACCAATTATTTATGTAATAAATATTGGTCATCACCCATGCCATTTCAATTTCAAACTCTGCAGCGTATTTCAAGAAATAATGAATGAACAACAAGTATTGTAGCCAGAGTTAGCCAGCTGTTATTCTCTTACCATGACATTGTAAAGTTATCACCTCTATTTCTCAGGTTCCCAAATCAAATGATAGTAAATAGTGAATTTGCCAAAAAATTAGTATTAGATCAATGAAAACTTTATATTTAAATTATAAAACATTGAATAAAACATGTTGCACAGCAAAGAGTAATTTAAGCATATGCTTTGTTAGTAGAAAAAGAAGCATTTAAACTCCAAATTTTTACAGGCTGTGCCAAGAAAAACAGTGTAGCCATGCATATTCAATTATAATATATGTAAAACACAATTTCATAAAGTAAACACATGCTAATAAATAAGCTTTTTCTCCATAAACAATGCTTTATCTATGAAATAGAAGAACTCACATTTAATAAATTTACTTTAACATCAAAGATTTCTTTGTTAACTACTCTGTTTTTTTACTTGACTGTTGTCACATTCCATAGGTTTAAGTTCTCATCCTAAAACACAACTCAGAAGCCATATCTTTGCTACTAAGAATATTGGTAGCAAAAATAAATAAAAAAATTAAAAAGGCTTTTATTAATAGCAAAGTTAAAACTGACTTCCAAGAAGATAGTTGAATGTCTTTCCCCTCTCCTCCCACTTGACCATCCCAAAGTCACTCATGGGTTTTGGGGAAAAGTCACCTGTCCTGCTCCCTGCTTGTGTGGTTTCTGTGCTGGGATAGAGCAGAAGACAACTAGCAATGAGTTGGTTGTGCCTACACATCTCTCTCATCTACAAGTTTGCTGCCCTCTGTGCTTCAAGGTGGTTGCTGTATCTCCAGTATAATATATTATATTACATGGCACTGAGTAGTGAAGGCAATTTGGATTTCCCTTACTGAATTAAGACTTCCTCACGGGCCAAGTATATCTCACGTTCTCATCTCCAAGATCCCTAGGACAGCGCCTTACATACTATAATTAAAGGGGAGGTGGGAGGATGGGGGACTTGTTAAATTCAACTACATTGCTAATAACGGTTTTAAATAGCAGCCAACTGTAGTGTTGAAATATCATGTGGGAGAAAAACTGGCTCCCCACCCCTACCCCACCAAGCCTCATGCTGTGAGTTCACTGGATTTCCCACTCACCCTGACAAGGCTCAGGAAGCTGACTTTGTCTTGTGGGCGCAGAGCTATGTCAACCCAGCCAAGAAACCGAGGAGAAAAATTAAAATGTCAATGCATTACTTTACACTGAGAATTGTGCACACACCCTTCTCAACTCACATTTCTGTTTTGGAGCATCTTTCCATCTGATGTAGCCTATAACATGATGGAAAAGAACTCAAGTCATCTTTACCAGCAAGACTGGCATTAACAGGAGGAGGAAACAAGTTACTATAAATCAAGTTTAAAGTACATGGTTTCCAGTAACACAACTGGTCTCTTAGGATTGTTTCCAAGGAGACAGTATCAATTATGGTGTGAAGAAAAAAATATTTCCAAAGAAGAAAGAATTTTGATAAGAATTTATAATTTAGACAATGGTACAGTTCTTAAAAATAGGCAGGAGGAAGACAAAATGGCACTGGAGTAGGCAGATGTGCCAACATCCACCTCCCAGAACCAAAGTGGATTACAAAACAATTTTAAGAACTATCATCTGGAAAGGCCAACTTTGGACTAAACTAAGAGGACTCTTCAACCAATGACACTGAAGAAGCCACACTGAGACTGGTAGGAAAAGTGGAAATGCAGAGAAGGCTGCCCAGCTCCCTGGAGTGAACAGCAGCCAGGAGAGACTCATGTGGTGGGAAGTGAGTTTAGCAGAGAGGGAAGGGTCCTGAGCCCCAGGAACAAAGCTCCAGCCTGCAACCCCAGAGCCCAGAAGAGACGTAAAGACAGTATTTAGCTGGAAACAAGTCAGGATACTGTTTGTGAGAAAGAGGCTGATGTCTCAGACCTAGGATTCTTCTTAAACGGACCACGCAGAACAACTCTCTCACAACCACCACCCCCACCCCCAGGGCTCCAGGGGATGAGGAGAGAGGAGAGGACTAGAGTAGCAGGAAGAGAATGTAATCTAGGAGGCACAGGGAGAAACATTTTGGGAGACAGCCACCCTAACCCCTGGGTCGAGTCACTCCCCAAATCTGAAGTGAATATTTTCCCTGGAAACAGCAATATCAGCAAAGGGAAGCAGGAGAGCAGCCAAACAAGCCCCCCTGCGGCACTCAGAGCAGAGTTGCTTAGAAGGAGGGAGCTTTTGGGTCTACAGTAGTGAGTGTTAGGGTCTGAGCTGCAGTGCATGCACCCCACACAGCTGAGGGCTCACAGGAGGGTGGGCGGCAGCGGAACACAGAGGTGCGGTTCTGTCGGCAAGGGCGGAAGCCAGCTGGCCACCACAGGGCTCACGTGTGAGCTCAGCCTTGTCCAGCTGGGGAGGAGGAGGTGTGCAAAAGTGGTCAAGCCCAGCTGCCGGCAGCCCGTAATCCAACCTGCAGGAGAAAGGCAGGAACCCCAGAAGGGGTGGAGACCAGCCCTTGAGCAAGGGTGTAGGAGCACAGCCTTGCTCTGCCCATGGAACCAAGGCTTGTGGCCTGACTTGGGAGCCGGCTCCTCCCATGGGGGTGGAGCCAAAAGCCCAGAACAGGCAGAGTCCCGCTACTGAGTGTGGGCATGCAGTCCCACCTGGCCTGTGGAGCCAAGGCTTGCAGCCATCCCACGAGCAGGCTCCCCTTGCAAAAGCCCGGAAACAGGCTGAGATCTGCAGCTGAGTAAATGTGCTGCCACTGACCTCAGGGCTGAGCATAATGCCACTCACGAGGGTGGGCAAAGGCCAAGGCCACCAAGGCTCGTGCACCCGAGCACATGATCACAGCCATTTCAGTGAAGGAGAGGTGGAAACCACAGCAACAGCCCCAATGGGCAGGCAACAGCAACACCCAAACCCCAAAAACCCTAGGCAGCAACAGAAGAGGGGGTGGCGGTCCTGTAGACAGACCATACCTAGGTAACAGAGGCCATATCCAGTTGACTCCAGTGGCCAAAACCTTTACACAGAGAAAATGCGAAGGCAGAGAAATGCAACACAAATGAACCAAGAGAAATCCCCAGAAAAGGTCCTAAATGAATCAGATATAACCAAATTACCAGATGCAGAGTTTAAAATAACAATTGTTAGGATGCTCAAAGATATTAGCACAACAATAGATGGTCATTACGAACACCTAAATAAAGAGATAGCAAATATAAAAGAGGACATTGAAATAATAAAAAAGAATCACTCAGAAATGACAAATACAATATCTGAAATAAAGAACACAATGGAAGGAATTAAAAGCAGGATGGATGAAGCAGAGAATCAAATCAGCAAATTAGAGGACACGATAAATAAAGGCACAGAAGCAGAGAAGAAAAAAGAAAAGAGACTCAAAAAGTCTGAAGAAACTCTAAGAGAGCTCTGTGACAACATGAAGAGAAATAACATCTGCATCATAGGGGTTCCTGAAGAAGAAGAGAAAGAACAAGAGATAGAGACTTTGTTCAAGCATATCATAGCTGAAAACTTCCCTCAATTAAGGCAGGAAAACATCTCACATGTTCAGGAAGCACAGAGAACTCTATTAAGGAGAAACCCAAAGAAATCAACACCAAGACACATCATAATTAAAATGCCAAAGCTAAGTGATAAAGAGAAAATATTAAAAGCTGCTAGAGAAAAAAAGACTATCATCTACAAAGGAGCCCCCATAAGGATGACTTCTGACTTATCAACAGAAACACTTGAGGCCAGAAGGGAATGGCAAGAAATATTCAAATTAATGCAGAACAAGAGCCTACAACCAAGACTACTTTATCCAGCAAGGCTATCATTTAAAATTGAAGGAGAAATAAAAAGCTTTACAGACAAAAAAAAAACTCAAGGAATTCACTACAACCAAACCAAGTCTGCAAGAAATGCTAAAGGACCTGTTGTAAACAGATCAAAGGAGAAAAAGAATATAGCAAAAGAGGAACACAGTTTTAAAGAATAAAATGGCAATAAACAATTACATATCAATAATAACCTTAAATGTAAATGGATTAAATGATCTGATCAAAAGACATAGGGTAGCTGCATGGATAAGAAAACAGGACCCATACATATGCTGTCTACAAGAGACACACCTCAAATCAAAAGACACACATAGGCTGAAGATAAAAGGATGGAAAAAAATATTTCACGCAAATGGAAATAAAAAAAAAGCTGGGGTAGCAATACTTATATCAGACAAAATGGACTTTAAAACAAAGACCATAGTTAGAGATAAAGAAGGTCACTACATAATGATAAAGGGAGCAATCCAAAAGGAAGATATAACCGTTATAAATATCTACGCACCTAATATAGGAGCACCTAAATATATAAAGCAGACTTTGATGGATTTAAAGGGTGAGATCAACAGCAATACTATAATAGTAGGGGATCTCAATACCCCATTAACATCATTAGATAGATCCTCAAGAAAGAAAATTAACAAAGAAACAGCAGACTTAAAGGACATATTAGATCAACTCGATTTAATAAATATCTTCAGAACCTTTCACCTTAAAACAGCAGAATATACGTTCTTTTCAAGCGCTCATGGTACATTCTCTAGAATAGACCACATGTTAGAGCACAAAAGTGGTTTCAACAAATTTAAAAAGATTGAAATCATATCAAGCACTTTCTCTGATTACAATGGCATTAAACTAGAAATCAACCACAACAGAAAAACTGAAAAATATTCAAACATTTGGAAACTAAATAGCATGTTATTAAATAATGAATGGGTAAACAATGAGATCAAAGAAGAAATTAAAAAAATTTCTAGAAACAAATGATAATGAGCATACATCAACTCAAAATTTATGGGATACAGCAAAAGCAGTCCTAAGAGGGAAGTTTATAGCATTACAGGCATATGTCAAAAAGCTAGAAAAAGCTCAAATAAACAACTTGACCCTCCATCTAAAAGAACTAGAAAAAGAACAGCAAGAAAAGCCCGGAGCTAGTAGAAGGAAGGAAATAATAAAGATCAGAGCAGAAATAAATGACATAGAGGCTAAAGAAACAATACAGAGGATCAATGAAACGAGAAGCTGGTTCTTTGAAAAGGTAAACAAGATGGATGAACCTTTAACCATACTCACCAAGAAAAAAAGAGAGAGGACTCAAATAAATAAAATTAGAAACGAGAGTGGAGAAATAACAACTGACACAACAGAAATACAAAATATTGTAAGAAAATACTATGAACTGTACGCCAAAAAACTAGACAACCTAGATAAAATGGACAAATTCCTTGAAACATATAATCTTCCAAAAAATTAATTTGGAAGAATCAGAAAACCTGAACAGACCAATTACAACAAATGAGATTGAAACAGTTATCAAAAAACTCCCCAAAAAGAAAAGTCCTGGGCCGGATGGCTTCAAAGTAAATTCTTCCAAATATTCAAAGAAGAACTAACTCCTATCCTCAGCTATTTCAAAAAATTCAAGAGGAAGGAAGACTTCCAAGCTCCTTTTATGAGGCGAGCATAATTCTGATTCCAAAACCAGGCAAAGACAGCACAAAAAATGAAAATTATAGGCCAATATCCCTGATGAATTTAGATACAAAAATCCTCAACAAAATATTAGCAAACCAGATCCAACAATATATGAAAAAAATTATACACCATGATCAAGTGGGATTTATTCTTGGGAGGCAAGGCTGGTACAATATTCACAAATCAATCAATGTGATTCATCACATAAACAAAAGGAAAAAGAAAAACCACATGATAATTTCAATAGATGCAGAAAAGCATTTGATAAAATCCAGCACCCATTCATGATCAAAACTCTCAGCAAAGTGGGAATACAGGGAACATACCCCAACATGATAAAGGCCATCTATGACAAACCCACAGCCAACATCATACTCAATGGGAAAAAATTAAAAGCAATCCCCTTAAGAGCAGAAACAAGGCAGGGGTGCCCCCTTTCACCACTGTTATTCAACATAGCTCTGGAAGTCCTAGCCACAGCAATCAGACAAGAAAAAGAAATAAAAGGCATCCAAATTAGAAAAGAAGAAGTAAAACTATCATTATTTGCAGATGATATGATATTGTATATAGAAAACCCTAAAGTTGCAGTCAAAAAACAACTAGACCTGATAAATGAATTCAGCAAGGTGGCAGGATATAAAATCAATACTCAGAAATCAGAGGCATTTTTATACACTAACAATGAACTGTCAGAAAGAGAAATTAAGGAATCAATCCCCTTTACCATTGCAACCAAAAAAATAAAGTACCTAGGAGTAAATTTAACCAAGGACACTAAAGACTTGTACTCGGAAAATTACAAAATACTGATAAAAGAAATCGAGGAAGATACAAACAAGTGGAAGCATACACCATGCTCATGGTTAGGAAGAATAAACATCATTAAAATGTCTATATTGTGCCTGACCTGTGGTGGCACAGTGGATAAAGCGTCGACCTGGAAATGCTGAGGTCGCCGGTTCAAAACCCTGGGCTTGCCGGGTCAAGGCACATATGGGAGTTGATGCTTCCAGCTCCTCCCCCCCTCCTCTCTCTCTCTGTCTCTCCTCTCTCTCTTTCTCTCTCTGTCTCTCCCTCTCCTCTCTAAAATGAATAAATAAAATAAAAAAAAATTTTTTAAATGTCTATATTACCCAAAGCAATTTATAAATTCAATGCAATACCTATTAAAATACCAATGACATACTTCAAAGATATAGAACACATATTTCAAACATTTATATGGAACCAAAAGAGAACACAAATAACCTCAGCAATCTTGAAAAGGAAGAATAAAGTGGGAGGTATCACACTTCCAGATATCAAGTTATATTATAAGGCCATTGTACTCAAACAGCCTGGTACTGGCATAAAAACAAGCATATAGATCAATGGAACAGAACTGAGAACCCAGAAATAAACCCACACTTTTATGGACAATTGATATTTGACAAAGGGGGTGAGAGCATACATTGGAGTAAAGACAGCCTCTTCAACAAATTGTGTTAGGAAAATTGGACAGCTACCTGCAAAAAAATGAAACTAGACCACCAACTTACACCATTCTCAAAAATAAACTCAAAATGGATAAAAGACTTAAATGTAAGCCGTGAAACCATAAGCATCTTAGAAGAAAACATAGGCAGTAAGCTCTCTGACATCTCTCGCAGCAATGTATTTGCCGATTTGTCTCCACAGGCAAGTGAAATAAAAGACAGGATAAACAAATGGGACTTTATCAAACTAAAAAGCTTCTGCACAGCTAAAGACAATAAGGACAGAATAAAAAGACAAACTACACAATGGGAGAACATATTTGACAATGTGTCTGATAAGGGATTAATAACCAAAATTTATAAAGAACTTGTGAAACTTAATACCAGGAAGACAAACAATTCAATCAAAAAATGGGAAAAAGAAATGAATAGACACTTCTCCAAAGAGGACATACAGATGGCCAATAGGCATATGAAAAAATGCTCAACATCATTAATTATTAGAGAAATGCAAATTAAAGCCACAATGAGATATCACTCCACACCAGTTAGAATGGCGCTCATCAATAAAACAACACAAAATAAGTGTTGGCGAGAATGTGGAGAAAAGGGAACCCTCCTGCACTGCTGGTGGGAATGCAGACTGATGCAGCCATTGTGGAAAAGAGTATGGAGATTCCTCAAGAAAGTAAAAATTGAACTGCCTTTTGACCCAGCTATACCACTGTTAGGAATATACCCCAAGAACACCATAGCACTATTTGAAAAGAAGAAATGCACCCCCATGTTTATGGCAGCATTGTTCACAATAGCAAAGATCTGGAAACAGCCCAAGTGTCCATCAGAGGACGAGTGGATTAAAAAGCTTTGGTATATATATACTATGGAAGACTACTCAGCCATAAGAAATGATAACATAGGATCTTTTACAACAACATGGATGGACCTTGATAACATTATACTGAGCGAAATAAGTAAATCAGAAAAAACTAAGAACTATATGATTCCATACATAGGTGGGACATAAAAATGAGACTCAGAGACATGGACAACAGTGTTGGGGTTACAGGGTTGGGGGAGGAGAGGGAGGGGATTGAGGGAGGAGAGGGGCACAAAGAAAACCAGTCAGAAGTTGACGAAAGACAATTTTATCAATGTCACCCCATTAAAATTAATCAAAAAAAAAAAAAAAAAAAAGAATGTGTCTCACAGCTATTTCAGGCAGTTAGAAAAGTAGTATAAGGATGCTAATTCTGCTTCTCAGGCCACATCCTGCAAAAGGGGCCCCAAGCAAATTGGTGATTTGGCTCCTCTGATTTTGCCAATTGGATTTAAAAAAAAATAGGTCAGGAATGCCCTGAAATGGAACTAACAATACATGAGCATAAATTTAAAGGACTTTTAGATACTGGAGCTGATGTATCTGTTATTGCTAAGCTACATTAGCCTCCTTCCTGGCCCACTCATGCAGCAGCCACAGAATTACAAGGTATAGAGCAGAGTAAATCCCCTCAACAAAGTTCTAGTTTTCTACATTGGGAAGATTAACAAGGTCATTCTGGATTTTTTAAGCCTTATGTGCTCCCTGGATGGCCAGTTAATTTGTGAGGTAGAGATGTTTTGAAAAATATGGGAGCGTTACTTGTCAGTCTTAATGGTTTAGTCAGTACTCAGATGCTTGATCGGGGATTAAAAAAAAATTTATAATTTACTCATTTGGTCCCTTTTTGTATAACTTTTTACCTATCATTAATGACATTTGTCTTTTCTTATTTGTTGCTTAAATGAGGTTTTATCCTATTCAAAGAAAAGCCTCCTAATTTTAGCATAATGACCTGGATAGTAGACATCCTTCCCAACACAATAATGGCATATAGGAGGTTTTTATTGTCAAATAAATGAAAAATTATAAGAAGAGTTTTAAATCAACAAGACAAAAAAAGCCTGGGAAAAGACTGTACCTTTTATTTTTATACTGTATTAATAAAACACCAGGCTTAACATACACAAAGCCAAGAAAACCAACAATGCCAGATACTGAGTTTATAATGCACTGCCCTTTGAGCACCAAAGATGTACCTTCATGCAATGAAGTTTAAGTTTACTCTGCAGCTTGAATCCAAACATTTATGGTATCAAGAACTAACACACATAAACATTTTAAATCTGTGCAAATCAATAATATTAATGAATATGAAATATACAGACATAATTCCTTTACTTGATTGATTGATTTTTAGAGAGAGTGGAAAGGAGAGCAACAGAGACAGAGAGAGAGGAGAAACATTGATTCATTGCTCCATCTATTCATGCTATTATTGGTTGATTCTTTTATGTGCTTTCACCTGGGATTGAACCCACAACTTCAGCATGTTAGGACAATGCTGAGTTACCAGGCCAGGGCCTACAGACATCATTTTAATCACTAATTTAATCAACTAGATATTTAAACAATATCCAATTAATGCCCTATACTGGACAGCTATGGTTTCAGCAACAACTTGATGATGTAGTTATTAGAAGTCTTCCATGCTATCAAGACTCTTTAATGAGTAGCCTGAAAAGAAGAGAAGAATTTTTTTCCACTGCCGCATAACCTCCTGTTACAATACTCATCAAAAGACTAAGGTTAAGGCTTAATTAGAGGTCAGACAAACCTGCTCTTCACCAGTTGCCACGACAGGAACCTCACAAGTTATCTAAGATAAATGTTGTTGACTGAACTGTGACCTTCTCCCCCCCAAAAAATCCATAGTCTGAAAACCTCATTTCCAATGTAATTGTTTTTAGAGGTAGGACCTTTAGGAAGTCATTAAGGTTTAAAGAAGTCGTAACGGTGGAGCCCTCATCCTATAAGACTGTCATTGTTATAAGAAGAGGAAGAGTCACCAGGAATGCAAATACACAGAGGAAGAGGCCCCATGAGGACACAGCAGATGGCCATCTGCAAGCCAGAGGGAACCTCAGGAGAAACCAGCCTCGCCAGCACCCAGTCTTAGACTTCCAGTCTCCACAACTGTGAGAAAACACATTTCTGCTGTTTAAACCACCTCGTCTCTTGCTGTGTGTGTGTGTGTGTGTGTGTGTGGCAGTCCTAGCACACTTATTCAATAATCAAGCAGGCACTTTTTGAGGGGTCTCTTCAAGTCATAGTTCTTTTTGCTAAGAACCATCCCAAACAGAGTGGATCCCCAAAACTCCAGATGGAAAAAGGACTGTGCCCTCATGGTTACAGGGACTCAGGTTTGTGGAGATCCCCAGGATATTTGGGACCTATCATATTTTCTTTCTGGGGAGACCAGGAATCAGAAGTGCTCATCAATCTTGAACAGGACTTGAACTTGGGTGATATAAAGGGAGGGGACAGGATTGTGTTGTCCATATACACAGAATATCCCACATGTCAGAGATCTACCTGATATACAATAGAAACCCTTCTTTTTTTTCAGTGAGTACTTAGTAGGTGCTATATATTGCTATAAGAGTGCTCTATCTATATTTATGTCTATAATAAGTATATATCATTTAATCCTTACAACAACCTTCTGAGAGAGAGGTTTTACAGATGAATAAACTCAGTCACAAACAAGTTAAATAGTTTGCTTACGATTAAACAGCTGGTAAGTGGTAGAGTGAGCTTCAAGTCAGGCAGCTTTGGCTCCAAAGTCCAAGTTCTTACCTACCGTCTATACCGCCTCTCTCTTTAAGAAGGGAGAGGAAGGAAAAAGGGAAGAAGATGAAGATGAAGAGGAAAACCAGACAATTTTATTTTCAGAAATCCCTTTATAATTACAGGTTTAACAATAACAGATTTCACTCTTTGCAAACAACACTGCAAGTCCTTAATCTGCAGTGACAGACCTTGCCAGGGCCCAGCTGAACCGTCACGTGGCAGGGCCGGCATGAAGCCCCAAGCGCATGCCATGGCAGCCTCTCCTCATTTCTACCTCCAAGCTGCTCTGTGCTCCTACAGAACTCATTACTGTAAACCTTCATGCAGTGACCAACAACTCAAGAGTCACGATGGGCTGAAAAGGAGGAGGCATTTGCCATGTGAGGGTAGACATAAGAAACGTGTTAGCATGAATGAAAATGTGAATCAGCAGAAACCCAAGAGGGAGCACGCCCGAACATTTCAGTATTTTAGAGTTTAGTAATTGAGATAGTTTCCAGATGTGTTCCTGGAATGTCCATAGTCTTACTAAGGTTTATCTGATTAGTCAATTAGCTTTGAATGCTCAGCATTTGGAGTTTCTCCCTCCCGTATGAGATAAACTGCTTTTAACTGAGAGTTTGGCAAACTTTGTGGGTGGAAAGCCCAAAGAACGTTAAGACGTATTCATTTTTTTTTTTTTTTTTACTCATTTTCCATTTAAAGTTTTACTAAAGAAAAAAGAGAAAAGTAAATGATACAGGGATCGGATCCAAATATCCTTCTAAGATTAAATATGTAGAATTTAATTTTAGAGATATGATAAAAAGTATAGCAGGATAGATTTCTTTGGTCAGTTATTGCTTTATTTTACTCAACAATTTTATGGCTTTATGGTGAAGCTCTAGACCTAATATTACAAAGGGACGCTCACTCAATGCTTTTGAATAGCAGTAAGTGACAAATCTATAAAGTAAGAAATGTCTAATTATAAAAAATAACTTTCAAATATGTTTAAATGTCAACATACTAAATTTAGAAGTTACAAAACAACCAAAGACACACATACCTAAACTACGGACCCCTATGGGTTGGGGGCAGTGGAGGAAAGAAGGGTGTCTTTAAAAAAAAAAAAAAGAAATCTTTGGCCATTCTTTGCCTAACACTGTGAGAATGCCAAGTAAACCAATTGTTTCAAAATTGTTGAGCCTGGGGAGGATGCGCGTCTCCTGGACGGAGCTGAAAGGAGGTGGGCTTACCTGGAGGGAAAACTGAAGTGTCCTGATGTGGTTTAAAGGAAGAAAAGGAAGAAGAAAGGTAGGTCAGGACCCAGAAAATAAATATACATTCTGTGTCAAAGTATGGAGTATGGCAGTTCTCTGGGCTTTCCTATTAGATATACTGCTAGAATTCTAGAGATTTATTCAGGCTACTCAAAAAAAAATGTAGTTTGTTTTTTCCTAAAGCTTTGGTATAGGCAAAACCAAATTATACACTAATTTGTACATAGCTTATTTGCACGTAGCTACAAAACTTACCTGAGTTTTTTTAACCAGTGCAGGACATCCCATATGTCCCCAAAATAGAGAGCAGCTTTACAATTAATCATGAGAATCCTGGAGCATATAAATGGGGATGCATTTAGATCTTGCTTGAACCGAATTTGCCCCACCAGTTGACCTGTTAAAGCATCCCTTCACCCATCTATGTTTTCATGTGGTATTACATGGCAGCTACTCTACAGAATATTTTTCAAAAGACTGCCCCACTGTATTTTCAGTTTGGAATTTTAATATTCCGAGATCGAAGTCATATCTGTATTGAAAAAAGTGTTGGCTTCATATTTAACATACTCATATACTTTTTTTTTAATCACAAGATTCCTATCATCTTTCAGATGCATTTCACGTAAATTAAGCTTAACCAGTTTATCTTCTTGAATGGAAAAATCACTAATGGTGAAACAGGTTTTGTAGCGGCTGCAGAATCAGCTTAAACTTCTGTTGGCTTTAATTATGCACATCCTTGTCATCTAAAAAGAGGGTGAGTTAAAGGAAGAGAAAAAGGAAGCATATGAAATTATGAAAACCCAATGCTGTTGTTAATTCCACTCCATCTTAAACTCTTCTTCCCAGACCATACCTGGAATTCTAAACAACCCCCAATCTGACACCTCACTTTCTTGAATTACAGTTGCATTCCTTAAAACCGGTGACTGTCACAATGAAAGAGAAAAGGGTCTCAGGAGGAAGTAGCTGTCAAGGATGGCTAGACTAGAAATTTTACTTATCTTGACAGCGGTTTTGACTGTAATGGATAAACCCCCAGGATTAGTGTTTGCCAACTTTCGTCTTTTCCTACCTCTCCCTCTTTTAAACAAATGTCTGGATCCCTGTGATGTTGTTCTATTGTCTGGAGACATTTTTGTTTGTAACAACTGGGAAGGAGGGGAGGTGCTCCTGGTGTGTAGTGTGTAAAAGTCAGAAATCATACTAAACATCTTACAATGCACAAGACAACATTCCTCCCCCCTCCCCTCAAAAAAGAAAAAAAAACAGAATTTTCCAGCCCAACATGTCAATAATGCCAAGGCTGAGAAGCTGTTTTATTCTTACCTTACAATTACCAGAGCATGCACGTGAACTAAAAGCAGCATCACTTTTGCCTTAACTTGTGCTCTTGTCACAGTTTGACTTCTTTAACATTAAATGAATGGACAATATCTCCTTCTTTAAAGAAAATATTATTCTGTGATTAAGATATTGTTATCTTCTGAGTTATAACAAATAAAATAAAGCTGACTCAGGCATGAGGCTAGTGAATAAAAAAAAATTGCTTGCTGCTGTTGGATAAGAATAATTTGCAGCCAACTAAGTCATTCTTGGCCCTGGCTAAAAATTCAAGTTACCTGGGAAGATTTTTTTAGGTACTGGTGCCAGTGCCTCACCACCTGGAGATGCTGGTTTAATTGGTCTCAGTTTTGACTTGAGCTTAGGTGGCTTTCAAAGCTCACCAGCAGTTGTAATGTCCAGTCAGGGATGAGAGCCACTCATTCTAGCCCGTGGGCACCCCTGGTCTGCCAACAGGTTCAGGAATTCATTGAATGGACCGGGTGAGGTTCACATTTTGGCAATGAACTACATAAATAAAACAGTTCAGGAATTCGCTTGGTGTCCTAATCCGATCAGGTTTCTCTGGATAGGGTTAAAGAGTGAACCCCAAGGTATTTCTCAAGTCCATCAGTCCCTACAAACTCCAATCTGAAGGACTCCCACAGAGAATCTAAGCTCTCCAAATTCAAAATAACTCCATCTATGAATGCTAGGTGAGCATACTGTGCTAACTTTTCGGGTATGTTTACTCTTTCTTTGCATTGTTCTTATTATACCATATGAGGTGGGAGAAGAACCGGTTCAGCTCTTACTTATTAACTGCGATACTGAACAGTGCATTTTCAACAGTGTGATTGGGATGCTTTCTAAAATCAAAATACTGGGAAATATATTTTCAAAAGCTACTGTTTCTTCTTCTCTTCCAGCAATCCCCTGGAATGAAAAAGATGGCTTTTTCCCTTTGCATTTTTTCACTCCTTCCAAATGCCAGCCTCTAAGCTAAGCCTTAACAGTAAGCATAGATATTTTCTCTACAAATTTGGAAGAGCCCATGATGAGGTCTTCCTGGTGCTGTTGAAATGTTAAGACTAGTGAATGTGCATGCTTCAGGGAGCGGTTCTGTAGAAGGAATTAGGGTATCCTCATGAAAGTTAGCAATTCCCAGCCTTGCTCTCTACAGCAGTGGTCCCCAACCTTTTTTGGGCCACGGACCAGTTTAATGTCAGAAAATATTTTCACAGACCGGCCTTTAGGGTGGGACGGATAAATGTATCATGTGACCGAGACAAGCGTCAAGAGTGAGTCTCAGATGGATGTAACAGAGGGAATCTGGTCATTTTTAAAAAATAAAACATCATTCAGACTTAAATATAAATAAAATGGAAATAATGTAAGTTATTTATTTTTCTCTGCGGACTGGTACCAAACGGCCCACGGACCAGTACTGGTCCACGGCCCGGGGGTTGGGGACCACTGCTCTACAGAACTTGCTGCTTTTCAAGCCCATCATTTTGTTGCAGGTCATGCCCCTGTCCATCCCATCTGAAGTGATAGGCTATGACTCAGTCTTGAAACCAGGCAAAAGAAGTGTTTGAAATGAACTCGTTTAATGTTTGCAAAAATTTTATTCTTATAATAAAAAACACATATATATACTAAAGTAGACAAACTCAAGGGCTGTAGGCAAGCTTAATTGTTCAATATTAATTCTGAAAAGCACCAGTACTCAATTATTATAGGTGTTTTATTTGCAGGATAATTTATATCAAGTATAAAGTATAACATATGAAAACCTGATAGGAAATAATATATAATTATTACTAACTCCAGACAACACTAGAGAGTGTCACCAGTCATTTAGAGCAACATGTGTTTTCCATCAGGTCATCTCAGGATATACTGAGAATTGAGAAAGGCAACAGCATCAAACCAATGAGACCACGCAATGCTGTAGTGGCCAGCTGACTCTTCCTATTATACCCTCCGCTAATTTTAAGGCAACTCTCAAGAACGTTAGGAGAAAGAAGATTACATGCAGAATTGTATATTATTAGTTATCAAGCACTATTATTCTTTCAAGTAACCGTGTTAGTTATGCTTTATGGAAGATTTAGCTAGAAGAGGTAGTCAACACAGAACATAGAATCGCAGAGATCAAAAGGATGTGAGGGAGTGGTGGTCAAGACCTCTGACTCATCTCTCATAAACCCAAAAGAGAAAAATGTCTATGTCAGCTCATTCTCAGGACCTAGAGAATAGCATCCTCCTCCCGGTTAACTCTTAGACATAATACATTCAGGTATTTTTAGTCTTTTTCTTGCCATTATCTGCCTCTCAACTTTTTAATAAATGGGAGTACTCAAAAATTCAGCATAACTGTGAAAGAACAATATGATCAACTATAAAAAGCAAAAGTTTGAGAATCAGACAAGTGAGTTTAAACAATGATTCTAGCACTTCCTAGCTGTTATCACTGGCAAATTTTTAAGCTTCTCCGAATCTCATGCTTCTCTACTAGAAATAAAAACATCTGGTCACCTACAGTTCACCATTCTGTGAGAGTCGCAGGCAAGGCCTCCGACACAGCGAAAGTGCCTGCTGTTGTGACTTTCCCTGCATTCTTCTCTTGTCCCCAAGTATTACTTGTTTGTACTACACTTCCTGGGTCCTTAGGTCCTCTGCTCCAATAACGGAAGTGGGGTTTGACCATGCAGAAATAGAATTGGGCCACATGACCTATACAGAGTAAGAACAGGAATTTGGGAAACTGGGAAGTGAGTGATCATTCATTAGTTGGAAGAAAATAAGAAGGTTGATGGGAACCTCCGATTGTGGTACTAAAACTCTGTCCTCACTTCTTCTTGGACTTCTTTGCTCCCTCCACAATAGAATGCTTTCATATAGTTCTTGGAAACTGAAAATTTTAAATTTTGAATTTTCAGAAGAAGAAAACAATATTGTATCTTTAGATAAGTTTGCCTTTAGAATTTCTTTAAGAATTTTCCCTTTGATTGAATTTCATTTTCTATTTAGTTTCAATATTGCATAATATGTATAAGAATCACCTTTTTCTATTAAAAAGTGAATATTTTTCTTTTGTTATTGATAAAATTTGAGACAGTCAACATTACAGGCTTTACAAAGTACACATGTTTGGTTAGTTTATTGATAAAATTAAGATTAATAATACCTACGTCGCCTGACCTGTGGTGGCGCAGTGGATAAAGCGTCGACCTGGAAATGCTCAGGTCGCCAGTTCGAAACCCTGGGCTTGCCTGGTCAAGGCACATATGGGAGTTGATGCTTCCAGCTCCTCCCCCCTTCTCTCTCTCTCTGTCTCTCTCCTCTCTAAAATGAATAAATAAAAAATAATAATAATACCTACGTCAAAATAATTATTGTTGTAATATTTAAATTAAGTATTTAAGTGCATATAAAGCTTAACATATAGTATGTACTCAATAAATGTTTGTTTACTTCCACCTTCATACAGTGGTTACTCAACATATATTTCTTTTCTACCACAAATGATTTGAAGTAAAAAGGTAAAGAAGTATTAATATTTCTTCAAATTTGTAGTCCAAATTGTTGGTTTCTTTATCTTGCAGACTTCCATATAACTTTGAGCTGCTATTAAACTAACAGAATACCTCTAGGAGACTCACAAAGCTAGAATTCAGTACTTTGTAAGCAGAGTATGCCTCAGTATTTGGGGTTCGCTTTCTTAGTAAGTTCTGACTAAGCAAAGAAGTACACAGGATCCTATTAAGATTCAGTTTGAATTCTGCAAAGAGCACAAGCTTTCAAAACTACAAATACATTCTAAATTATATCTATTACAGGGCAAGAAAAAACTTAAGTAAGCTTGGATTTTCCTTCTAAAAGGGACCCATTTTCTGTCCTTTAACATAAGTCTCACAGGGATCAAAATTAAAGTAAATTTGGAGGAACCCTATGCTTTAGGGGCCAGAAGAGTAGTCACAGGCTCCCACCCCCACAAAATGGGCTACCACAGCGTTTTAACCCTTTGTGGTCATTGTTCTGAGAACAGGAAAAGAACCTACTTTATATGAAGGCAGCTTTTACGTTTTAAAGTCAAGTCAGTGCCATATTTCTATGCAAACACTCACAATATAACTTTTATTCTGGGTTAAATGAGAGAAAGGCAGCAGCATTGTTTGTGAGACACAGTGGAGTTACTGTTTAGGATGTATAATGGCTCCGGGTCTGATTGAGAGAAAATGTGTCCAGTTCCTGAACTCAGAAAAGATAATGGTCATCCAAAGTAGTTCCAGATGTCTCACATAAACAGAATGCATCTAATGCAGGTACTATAGGGAGTGGGGGGGGAAGTGGGCAAATGGAAATGTTATACCTTCACTTTTTAATTCATCTTGACATCCAAAGGTGGTTAGTCAGTAAGGGCTCATGCATTTAGAAAGGGCATTAGTAGGGTTAAGTACATTATAAGGCTAAGGATCAAGACTGAGTCTCTTCTAGGTTTGTGGGAAATTCAATTGCCAGAATATTTATTTTAAATATAAAATGTAATGAGTTAATCATGAGAATAATAGCATACAGCAATATGTCTCAAAAATACAGCAGTTAAATATTTCTTTTAGCAAGTACATATACCTAATCCCAAAATGACCTGTATTAATTAAAATTGCAAAATAAGTATTTTGCAGCTATAAAATTAGATGTGAAAAAATATTGAAAAACATGATGGAACCATAGCTATATTTATTAAAATGTTGGTTGAAAATAGTAAGGAACAAAATTGTACATATGGTTAAGGTCTCAACAATCTATTTTTAAAGATATTAGAAGAAGACGGGAAAAAATATACTAAAGTGTTCATAATGGTTGCCTTCAAATAGTGATATGCATCATGGTTGAACTTTTTAGCTTTATATTTCTATTTCTGTATTTTGTATAACCTACATGTTTTATTTCATAATCTCTTGGGAGGTAAAACAAACTTTCTATCATATAATATACAGAAATATCATATGCATATTTGTTTCATTAGAGATGGCATTCACATACCAAAGATTTCTCAGCTTTCTATCCTTTTCTTTTTATTTGCTAAATGCTTCAAATCATGCCAGGACATTTATTTTTTCTTAATCTCAATGAGAATTTTACTTTGAAACAAGGAGCTCTAATTTTTTTTCTACCCTAGCAGAGTGTTTGTGCTTTTTCTGGAATCCAAAGGAGGTGCCTTCAACAAACTATTTTCAAAGGCTGGAGGGAGAAAACAGCCTCAGCAGAGCCCCCAGCCAGCATAGTCACTGTGACTTTAAGAGTAGCATGCCACCTCCCCCTCACGCCCACATACTTGTCCTCTCTTTGCACAGCAAGTGCCAAGCAGTGACATCTACTATAGTTTCTAGGACACGATGGTCTCTGCTATACAGGGAAAAAAGGGGAGAGTGAGTGAGAGAAAGAAGGCGGGTGGTGAGAGAGAGCAAGCACAAATCCAGCAATGTTCCTAGAGGATGAGTCACTTCCTCACAATAATCCTGAGATGCTGTTTATGGCTGTGCTGCTGATATGCAGCCCAGCTCCATCTCTCAGCAGAGCTGCAGGACGCAGCCTCCCCCTGGCTGTCCATTAATCATGAGGGCCTGTTAGCAGTGTACACAGAGTGGGAGTTCTGCCTATGAGTGGCCTCTAGCTGTCTCCAGCTCAATGAAATGACCCTGTGTGAAAACTTGTTTTATGAGAGATTGGTTTATTTGTAACTAAACTACTTCCTCCGTTATTTGATAAGCTCAAATATTTGCTACTGATAGTCTGAGAGTGTCACATTTATTATCCTATTTCAGTGGTTGCCTAACTCCTTTGAAACTGACTCCATTAACCCTTTGAAGGGTGGAAGCAGCTTTTAATGGACCAGCTTCTATTTTCTTTCAGCAAAGCCAAAGCTCTCTTTCAGGCAATCAGCATTATTTTAGAACAACTATGACAGATGTATCCAAGAGAGGCAGTTCCGTTCCAAAGCAGAACACAGACCAGTGTAGGAAAGGGGGTCCTGCCGAATGCCGAGGTTTTGAAACCCCCATGAAAAGGAAGAAAAACATTCTAACTTTCTGATGTAAACCTGCACGTATTAGTGTTTCTGAAAATACAAGTTTTAATTACATTACCATGGCCTTCTATAGTTTCTTACACCCCCAAATATTATTTGTGCAGAGCATGCTGTCTGAAATCCTGCTGCATTCTGCATTTTGAAACTTTGCCTTTTGGAGTCTGAGCTCATTTGCATTTGGCAGAACTTGATTTCCTGCTTCTGCAGGAGGGGGGCGGTGGTGAAAGCCTTCACAGTACTCCCTCAAAAGGCTCAAAGGGCTTTCTGAACATATTAAACTATGTTTCCAAGAATTAAATGAACCAGAATGAGGCAGATTGCATTTGAAATAAAAAAGAAATGCAGGTTTTGTTACATGCAATCCATTTGAAAAACCTACATTGAAGTATATCTTCCCTGACAAACCAATATTGATTCTGTTTTTTACTTCTGCTCGCCGATGGGCTACACAGAGCTCTCAGTGAATGTAGAAGAGTCTAAGGAAATAACCACTTACGTGTGGCAAAATGTTCCAGCCTTGCAGAGATTTTCCCAAAATCATTAGACCCACCGAAATGCTTTCCATTGGCCAGGTCCACACCTTCTCCATCAGACTTTCCACACTTCTCCAGACTGCAAGTACTGTCCATCTGTATTTCCTAATAGAACCAGTCCTTTGTAGCTGAAAATGTAACCAAGTTTGCTCTTATAAACGGGAGACCTCCTTGACTGTTACCCAAAACAGAAAAAGAGTTTACCTCATACTCGAACATCCATACATACCCACCCCACAAAAAGGGAGATGAGGCTCAGACCAGGTAGCTCAATTGGTGAGAGAATCATCCACACCAAGGTTGTGGGTTCGATCTCTGGGTCAGGGCACATACAAGAGTCAACCAGTGAATGCATAAATAAGGGGAACAACAAATCGATGTTTCTCTCTCCGTCTTTCTCTCTTTCTCCCTCTCTCTTTATGTCTCTTTTTCTCTTCCTTTTTTTCTCAAATCAATTTAGAAAATAAAAATAAATAAATGAAAAAGAAGAATTTTAGAGCCACTACTTTCTGACAGCGTATAGAGATGAACATGAAGAAAACCGGCCAAATCTGCCCCTGGTAATCAATGGGAGGGGTTAAGGGTTAATTGCATGTATCCTACTTCTGGTCACTTTTAGGCCCAGTTCTCAGCAGGTGGCTTCCCTGTGTCACTGCCCCAACTGCCTATCAGTGGAACAAAGACTGGTCCTTAATTGTCATCTGCAGTGGATTTTTATTCAGAAGCAGTCAACTAATGTGTTGAATAAATTTCATATTTTAGTGCTCCTATCTTGTCCTTCATCTTGTTTATTTTTAATTTTTAAAATTATGGTAAAAGAAAAAAAAAAACAAGATCTATTCTTAACAAGTTTTAAGTGTATAATATTGTTAACTATAAGCACAATGTTGTATAGCATGTCTCTAAAACTTTTTCATTTGCATGACTGAAACTTTATACCCATTACACAGCAACACCCCATGCCCCAGACCCCCACCCTGGCAATCACCATTCTACTTTCTTCTTCAATAAATCTGACAATTTAAGATACATCATTAGATAGAATAACGTAGTATTTGTTCTGCACCTGGTTTATTTCATTCCCCCGTGTCAGCTAGGTTCATTCACATTGCAGCGTATGACAGGATTTTCTTCTTTTTCTAAATAACTAAATAATATTCCAGTGTGTGGGGGTGTGACATTTTCTTTATCCATTGAACTATTAATGGATATTTAGGTTGTTTCCCCCTCCTGGCTATTGTGAATAATGCTACAATGGACATGGCAGTGCAAATATGTATCTGATAAGGGGTTAATCCAAAATATTTAAGGAACTCCTAGAACTCAACAGCAAAAAAACCCCAAATAACCTGACTGAAAAATGAGCAAAAAACTTAAGTAGACATTTCCCCAAAGAAGATATACAAATGTCCAAGAAGCATACAAAAAGATTTTCAACATCACTTATCAGAGAAATGCAAATGAAAAGCACAATGAGATATCCCCTTATTAGGATGGTAGCTATACAAACAGAGGATAACTAACCTGTGTTAATAAGGGTGCGGAAGAACTGGAGCCCTTGGAAACGGGTGGCAGGAATGTAAAATGGTGCAGCCACTGTGGGAAAGAATTTAAAATAGAATTACCATATCCTCCACCAATCCCACTTCTGGGTATTTATCCAAAAGAATTAAAATCAGGATCATGAAGAAATATCTGCAACTTCCAGTTCACTGTAGCAACTTGAGGTTTTATTTGTTTGTTTATTTAAATATTCTGTCCATGCAGACCTTCCATTCCATACAATGAAGTGACGACGAGGTGAAAAGAGAATGAAATTTAGTTCAGACACCTAGGCTTTAGTTGTCACTGCAACCTTCACTGGTCACATGGCCTCTGGTAGGTCACTTAAATTCCTCGGGGCTCATATCCTTTTTCTCTAAAGTAAATCTGATCCCCTCCACCTGCAGGGTTCTTCTGAGAAATAAATGGTGCTAGCTGGGTAGAGTATTGTAAACTGTAGAGCACCATGAAAGTGTTTGTTAATACAACATAAGTGAACAAAATAAAATTCTACTTTTCCCCTTTCCCTTCACAAAATAAAAAAAAAAAAAATCCACTCTCGAATTTGAGTTTTCTAGTCTTCATCAATTCTGGACTATTAACTGTAATAACTATTTTTTTATGTCTCTTTTTGCCTTGCCAATATGCAAAGTATCTTATTCTTAGAAAAAGAAAAAAGTGGGTGCCAAAATATTTACGAGTATGTACATAATATATTAAGTTATCTTGGATGACTGACAAATGATGCACTATCCTTATGTAATAAATTTATTTTCAAGATAATTTTAAAAAGTATGTTTCCATGTTGAAAGCATACCTTGTAATTGCTGCTCTTTTTCCTCAGCCAGTGAGACATAGGTTTCAGGATAGAAGACTAATAAGGTTGAAATGGCTATAAAATGGAACAAAAATTTTTTCTAGCCAGCTTCCCTGGCACCATCTTGCCATTGCTAGCACCTGTGAGAGAGAAGGGTGATCTGGTCTCCCCAAACGGGTCCCCTTTTTGTCTTCACACTCTACTTTCTGCAGTTCTCTGGTGTTACTCATTCCACCACATTGGTTTATGTACCTCAACATACTGCGTCAGTTCAGTGGCACAGCGATGTTTACTGGAATGTCAAGACCCCTTGGAAGTGTAAACATATACGGCAGAAGTTAATTTCCTGCACAAGGTCATATTACTTGGTTTGCTTGGTAGTTCCTTCCAAGCGTTTCCAGTTTTCCTTTTACAGTTGACCCTTGAACAACTCAGGTTTGAACTGTGAGGGTCCACTTATATCCAGATTTCTTTCAATAAATACAGTTGGCCCTCCATATGCGAGAGTTTTGCATTCACTGATTCAACCAACCATTAAATAAAAATGGTACTTTCTGTCCACAAAAGGGAATCCATGGATGCAGAGAGCCAACTGTATAGATTGTTCTGTGCCATATATAGATATATAAGGGAGATGAGCATCTGTGGATTATGTTATCTGAGGGTGGAAGGGAGCCTGGAACCCATCTCCCTTGGACACCGAGGGCCAACTATGCTTGTTTTAATTCACAGTGCCTGGTACATATTATTCATATTGTAGAGAGGTTGTTTTTGTTGCTTTAGTTATTCTTATACTTAACCCTATATTCTGTTTCCTTGAGATGAATCTGATACCTCTGTTATTATGTCTTGATTTTGTTAATTCCTTCCTCCCCTCCCCCCTCTTTCTGGTCCATAATGTTACAGAGACTCAGGACAATAGTTAAGATTTGAAACACTTGGCAATAAACTTGTTTTGGTTTTAAATACTGTTTTTTCAATCTGTGTCCTTGAGCAAATAAATGACTTACCCTCACTGATCTTGTTTCTCAGACTACAAAATGAGTGCTCCAGCAGAGAAGTTAGTGTCTATTTTTACATTGATTTCTAAAAATTAGCCCAGTAGCTGGCAAATAAAAGGAAGTCACAAAATGTGAATACTTTTTTCTTTTACCGCAAAATCATAAAAAATATTTTGATCAATTATACATTTTCAACAGTAATTTTCTAAAATGATGCTTTTTAAATTGTATAAAATGTAGAAGTTAAAATATGGAATGCAAAAATACTAAAACACATTCTGTAAAGCACACAGTAGTATACTTTTCAGCTTTTCAGTCTGCTGCAATTAACCGTTGTAGTGTGAAAGCAGCCACAGACATACTATGTGAATAGGTATTGCTATATTCCAGTAAAGCTTGACTTACAAAAACAGACTACAGACTGGATTAAGCCCAAGTGCCATAGTTTGCTAACTGTATTCTAAAACAAAACAAAAGATCTACAAGTTAAACTTACATTTTCCTGAGTTGCCAACCATTCAGGTCACCAGGGACTGACAAAGGTTTCTCAGGATAAGGGACATTAAGTTTATAAAGTAGGACAATCTCAAGTAAAACTGCAATGAATCTATCACCCTAGTTTTCTTAGCTCTTAAAGCCCTCCCTTCCTTTCTTCCTTCTATTCTTCCTTTCTTCTTTCCTTTTTTCCTTCCTTCCTTCCCTCCCTCCCTCTCCCTTCCTTCCTTCCTTCCTTCCTTCCTTCCTTCCTTCCTTCCTTCCTTCCTTCCTTCCTTCCTTCCTTCCTTCCTTCCACCCATCCACCACTCAACTTTGAGTACTTACTAACATTAAAGCAACAAAGATTCAAATTAAAATAAATGCTTATAATGGTATGAATTATCTGATAATCATATAGAGTAATTTTAAAACTAATTGTAAAGACATAACTTTTACTTTATTTTTTTTCAGTTTGAAAAACTTTAAAATTCTGTAGTTAACTTTCAACAGAAAATAAAATAGGATATTTCTCAAAGGAAAAAAATGTAACAATATAAACTTTTTTTCAATTTACATCATATGGAAGTTCTTAATCTGTTTCACTAGCACATATTTTATTCAGGCAATAAATGATGTCTTCCTGTAATAAAAATCCCAAATTAGACTTCTTTATAGGCAAGAAATTTGAAGAGGTTGCCAAACGTGCTTAGGAAAATCCCAGTGACTTCATGATTCATCATTTGTATTGAAAATTAGAAGGTGAGAAAATTGAGGGGAAAAAAATCTCACTAATAAGGATTAAAAACAAATGATTCATTTCTTAAACTTTTTTCAGAGAAGCAAATTGTAGCCAAATTATAGGCTTGACAAACCATAATTAAGGCATAAGAGGAATTATGGGGGATTGTGAGGTGAAGAAGGCCATGTTTCAACTTAAATATCAATTTCATTTAGCATCGTTAAAATTAGCTCTTTCCTGTTACAAATTCTTTAGGTTTCTGAAGTCACTGTTTAATGAAAGGGAAATGGAATATTAGAGCCTACATGTATAAATCAAATGGGATTAAACATGGGAAGGAATTTATAAGTTTTAAATAAATGTTCATACACAAATACGGATGATGTTTTTACCTAGAAATTAGAAGGGAGGCTTCAAGTCCAAGAGTTAGAACAATAAGTACACTCAGTTCTCTTTTACCCCTTCGCAACTGGAGTGTTTTAAAGAGAGTTTCCGAAACCATCGTTGCCTTGAACAGTGTTTCTTTTCGGATAATTTTAAAATTTGGAGTAAAAAATTACACTTATTTTCAATCCAAGCACTTACTTAGTAAAAATATAATTAAAAAGCTCAATTTACTAGAATATTTTAAGAATGAAATGAATGACTTTTAAATAAAAGTTTGTTGAGCTGATTATTAATTGGGAGCATATTTTGTTTTACTATTTTCTATTTTGTTACATATTTTATTAAAAGGACATGGGAGAACCATACCTTTCTTTCAATGATTCACTAATAACCACAAAAAAAAATCTTTAAACTAAATAACATTTTTATTGTATACCATTGCATATGTTGAATAGATACTATGGATGAAATCTAGATGCTTTAAGTGGGCATTGAATCGGGGCAAGAGGGTTTCTTTCTTTCTCTCTTTCTTTCTTTCTTTTTTTCTTTTTTCTTTTCTTTCTGTCTTTCCTTCTTTCTTTCTTTTTTCTTTAGAATTTTAATTGCATTCATTTGTAATCCAGCAGAGGAAGTAAACAGCATACTCGTAACATTCATCATTGAGAATAGGGTAAAAAGTGATTTCAATAGAGTCTGGCTGCGTGAGCCTAATCAAATGAGGCCAGCAGTGTTAATACTCTCTCCCATTCTTTCAGTAATAACAGTTCATTCATTCATTTAAAAAAAAAAACCAGAAAAAACTTTATGATCATTTTATTAGCCACCATTGTTAGAGGCCTAGGAAGTTTAATTTAAGGGCCTTTGTGGAAGAAATGGAAGTATTAAAAAATGTAAAGGGGGCACTTGTGGTCTGAATGTGGTCCATACAGTGAGCATATCCCCCTTTCAGGCTGGAGGGCATCCAAAAGCAACAGGGAGAACGGGAAACAAAAATGCAAACTCCATTTTCAGCAAAAGTAGGAGACAGCTCAAATCTCCAAAGCCCAAAATAGGTGTGAGGGCTGCCAAAAGCAGACAGAGAGGGCAGAGCAGGGGCTGGGTGGGAGGAAGCTGAGAGAAAATGCCACAGAGCGAATTCCCTAGCAGCAGGAAGGTGGCGGGGGAGCGCCTGCAGATATCAGAAAGAGAGCAAAATGACAACTCTCACATGCAAGGGGTGCAGTCTGGTTGTGAAATCCGTATCCTGGTTTCAACGTAAGATTGGCGTGCACTTGCTGGCAGCAGAAGTGACCCTGGACTTGAGTTGATTTTGAGACACAGAAGAGGGAGATCTAAATAAAGAATCATTCATGAAACACCACAGATGCAGGAAAGCAGTTTGTCTCGTTACTACGGGGTGTAAAGATGGTCCTGCACCTGCCTATATCCATTGACTGGGTAGAAGCAGGGACTGCATGAACCAACATGCAGAAATGCCACAGCCAGGAGCACAGCTCTGACTTCTCCACATCTGAATGCTCCTGCAATAGGTGGTCCAAAATATGCATCCTTTTCAACAATGAGTCCAAATGAAAAACAAGAATGAGCTCTATAAGAAGATACTACAAGAAAAAAAATAAAGCAATAAACAATTTTTAAAAAATACATACTTACCCAGAAGGCAATATAGTATAGTCATTAATCAAACGGGGTCTGGAAATGGAATGCGAGTTACAAATCTCTGGAATAGGGTCATTCACATCTCAGTGATTCAGTTTCTTTAGTTTGTAAAATAAAGTTTAAAGTAATACTACTACTGCAAGGGTTGTTATGATGATTAAATGGTCTGATATTTGTAAACACGTAGAAAAGTGCCTAGCACAGAGTACTTTGTATAGAAATGTTAAAGTTCTTTAAAAATGGCCCTGGCCGGATAGCTCAGTTGTTTGCCGGTTTGATCCTTTCTCAGGGCACATACGGGAACTGATCGATGTTGTCTCTCTCTCTTTATCTCTTTCTCTCTCTCTTTCTGTCCCTTCATCTCTCAACTGAAAACAATCAATAAGTACATATTAAAATTTAAAAAAAAAATTTCTTTAGAAATACAATGAAACACATATAAATTTACCTTAACTAAAAAATAACTTAATACATAATCACCACAAAAAAGTAAGACCACAAAGCAGAAATACAAGAATTAAGGGAAGTAAGAATGACATACTAGAAGGAAATAAAAAATGAGCTAGTATTGCTCAGGAAAAAGATTGGAAAAAATATCTAAAAAATAAAGCCAACATTGGGCAGATTGCAAGGGAGAATAGACACTGTCAGAAATACAGTATATATACTGAGTGTAGTAATAAAGTGACAAAATAAGACTAAAATAAGAAAAAATCTTTAAAAGAATTGAAGATAAAATGATAAAGACAGGCAAAAAAACAACAACATAAACACTGGAGTTCTTTACACAAAGCATAAAAATTCATGTGCTCAGATTTTTCATTAAAAGTTATATGTATTATGAGTTAAAGGTCAGCCTGACCAGGCGGTGGCACAGTGGATAGAGCATCGGACTGGGACATGGAGGACCCAGGTTTGGAACCCTGAGGTCGCTGGCTTGAGCATGAGCTCACCAGCTTGAGCACGGGGTTGCTGGCTTGAAGCCCAAGGTCGCTGGCGTGAGTCCAAGGTCTCTAGCTCAAGCAAGGGGTCACTCGGTCAGCTGCAGCCCCACCCCTCAGTCAAGGCACATATGAGAATGCAATCAATGAACAACTGAGGAGACTAAAGAGCCACAACAAAAAATTGATGCTTCTCATCTCTCTCCCTTCCTGCCTGTCTGTCTCTCTCTGTCTCTTTCTCTGTCACCAAAAATAAAAAATAAAAATAAAAAAAAAAAGAAAAAGAAAAAGAAAAAAAGTTCAGGTCACAACTCTGAGATGAATTTAGCTTTGTATTTAAGCGATCAGGCTATTCAGATCCTACTCCTGACAAAAGAGGCATCAGCTTTGAGTAAAAAAATATTTTAAGTTTCTGCTTACAATGTCAAATATGTAAAAATGTCATTTTATATACAAACTATGTGTTAATCTCTTCCCTGGAACTTAGAAAGATATTTACTATTTTTATTAATAAAAAACAATATTTATCCCACTAAACAAATGATGGACACTTAAAAATATCAGGTGGAAGACAAATCAAAATTTTAGCTTTCTAGCCCTGGCCAGTGCTCAGTGAGTAGAGCATCAACCTAGTGTATGGATGTCCAGGGTTCGATTCCCAGTCAGGGCACACAGGAGAAGTGACCATCTGCTTCTCTCCCTCTTCACCTCCCACAGCTATAGCTTGATTGGTTTGACTGTGACCCCAGGCACTGAAGATAGCTTGGTTGGTTCAAGCACATCAGCCTCAGCTGCTAAAAATAGTTCAGTACTCAAGTATTGGCCCCAGGTAGGGGTTGCCAGGTGGATCCCAGTAGTGGTGCATGCATGAATCTGCCTCACTATCTCTCCTCCTCTCACCTATTAAAGAAAATAGATTTTAGCTTTCCAGGAGTCCAAAATGGTTTCACTGAGCTTCGGTAAATGTGAAGTTTTCCTGCCTGAAAGAAATTGAAATGTCTTTTGTCAATCATCTTGGGAAGAGTGAATCCTGAGGGAGAGGGGTATCTCTAATAACATGTGTATTTCTAAAGTGAAAGAAATACTTCCTCCCCTCTCCTATCACTCCTCAGTGAGCAGGCTTTCCAGGTACAGACTCAGGTCCCTGGGGAGTGGTAAGCCAGCCCCTTCCAACAGCAGTAGGCTGAGAAGAAGGCCAGACGTACCTCTGTGGTGCTGAGGACTGTGGAATCTAGAAGCAACTGAAGCTAACCTGAGTTCTAGGTTCCTTTCAGTTTTTCTCAAGCCTCCAGAGGTCTTGTTAATATCATAACAATATTTTAACTCTGCAACAGTGGATTATGGAAGAAACCTCTGCCCACGCTTGGGGATGATAGTACAGGAAAAAAAGAGCAGGTGCATGAAGGCCACTCAAGGTGGTGAGATGCTCCTTCCAAAGAGAGTCAGAGACCCTTTCCAGGTGGAGAGGAACAGAAATGCAGTCTGAACCCTGGCAACAGGAC
The DNA here is from genome assembly GCF_036850995.1 of Saccopteryx leptura. Classification (NCBI taxonomy): domain Eukaryota; kingdom Metazoa; phylum Chordata; class Mammalia; order Chiroptera; family Emballonuridae; genus Saccopteryx; species Saccopteryx leptura. The sequence continues at coordinate 69,414,950 of NC_089506.1, read as the reverse complement.
TTCAAAGTCCTTAGTCTTCATCTGCATACTCTACTGCATACTGCATACTCTACTCAAATTGATAAAGGTTGAATTTCTTCCAGGCAAATAGGATGTCAGATACACTATAAATATCTGATCAGCCAAGCAAAGTGTGACATTACAGGCATGTGAGAGTCTCAGAGAAGTTCAGTAACTGGCCCAAACTCGAGAGAGTGTGAGACCGGGCCTGCTGGACTCCAATGCCCATGGTCCTAATGACTGAGATATGTAATATCATCTCTGCCTCAATCACAGGCTTGTTGTAAAGATCAGACAAAGACAACTTTTTAAAAGCACTTAAGTAACTATAAAATATGATACAAATATATGTTATTATATTATATTATACAGCAACAGCATTCTTGGCTTCACTGTAGAGAAAGAGAAGATATCTAATCAGAATAGGTACAAGCCAGGCAGAATGCAATTATATATTTCCTTTTCTTATCATCTTGAGGACAAGGAATAACTTCAGCACAAAACTATCCCACAGATGTTAGCAAATGCATTCAAAGTCCGTGCCTGTACTGCTCTATGCCCCAAACATCCTAGTCTATCCAAATTATATTCACCTTATGAAATCTACTTCAAAGGTCACTTCCCCTGGGAATCTTTTCTTAATACCTCCAGGGACTTAATGATTGTGCTGCCGCTGGACTGCATTGATACCTCAAACCTCATATATTGTTATGTGCCTTTTCTCTCTCCTTTGAACACAGGCACTAAGTCTTACGGCTTATTGAACAGACAGGCTAGCACAAAACCTAAAAACCTATTTAATAATGGCGGGACAAACACATGATTTTGCCTAAACTATTGTGTTGGGGAATAAGTTCGTAGCGTTTTTATATTTTCTTTTATTTTACAACGATTTGTTTGCTGTTTGGCAAAGGGTAAGTATTCATTCGATAAAACTCTTTCTGCTCTACAAAACTATGTTAATTGTATTTTTGAGTTATTTAATTTTTTATTAGTTTTGAGGCTTAGAAATGGAATACCCAGGAGGCAAAAATCAACATTTTCGACACCTGCTCTTCTTTTCTTTTCATCGAGGTCAAAAAGCTGCCGAAGCAGCCCGGGACATTTGCGACGTGTATGGAGAAGGTGTCATAGGCGAGTCTACAGCACGGAAATGGTTTGCAAAGTTCAAAAATGGCGACTTTGACGTCGATGACACGTGCCGCAGTGGAAGGCCTTCTGAATTTGATGAAGAACTGGGAAATGCTCGAAAAGAATGCCACGGTCAACAAGGAGCTCTACATTGCCCAGCTACACCACGTGAATGAGGCTATTCGACTGAAAAGACCTGATCGACATGGTCAAACCATACTCCTTCACGACAACACCAGGCCCCATGTTGCACAAGTCGTCAAAGCCGCACTCCAAGAGCTCGAATGGGAGGTCCTTCAGCATCCGCCGCCATATTCTCCGGACCTTGCACCGACCGATTACCATCTTTTCCGCTCCCTGTCAAACCATATGAAGGGTGTTACCTTCGATAACAAAGAGGTCCTTAAAAACTGGCTCAACAACTTCTTTGACACCAGACCAGGCGATTTTTGGCGGAACGGCATCAACAAATTGGTCGAGAGGTGGGAAGAGGTTGTAAACAGCAACGATGAATATATAATTAACTTATTGATATAATTATTGTTTTTTGTTTAAATAAAAGTCTTCAGTAAAAATGCTACGAACTTATTCCCCAACCCAATATTAGAACTCATTTGCTGACAGTTATTTTGGTAGAAGAAACAAAACACTTATTTTTTACATTTTAAGATCTATTATTGATATTCGGTCAAGACTGAGATATTCAAGCCATTTAAGAGTTTATAACTTATTCACATTTCTAATTTTATTTTTGTTCATGTGAACTATTATAAACTATAGATTGACAGGTTTTTGGTTTTGTTGGGAGGAAAAATTGGATAAATTGATGGCAAATCAGAGATTAGAATATGGGATAATGAAAAAAGCAGGTAGAACCTGACCAGGCAGTGGCGTAATGGATAGAGCGTTGGACTGGGACGCAGAGGACACAGGTTCGAGACCCCGAGGTCGCCAGCTTGAACGTGGGCTCATCTGGCTTGAGCAAAGCTCACCAGCTTGGACCCAGGGTCGCTGGCTTGAGCAAGGGGTCACTCAGTCTGCTGAGGATCCACGGTCAAGACACGTATGAGAGAGCAATCAATGAACAACTAAAGTGTCACAACGAAAAACTGATGATTGATCTTCTTATCTCTCTCCGTTCCTGTCTGTCTGGCCCTATCTATCCTTCTCTCTGACTCTCTCTCTGTCTCTGTAAAATAAATAAATAAAATAAATTTTACAAAAGCAGGTAGATCAGCCATAAGAAATTATGACATTGGATCATTTACAACAACATAGATGGACATTGATAACGTTATATTGAATGAAATAAGTAAATCAGAAAAAACTAAGAACTATATGGTTCCATACATAGGTGGGACATAAAAATGAGACTCAGAGACATGGACAAGAGTGTGGTGGTTACCGGGGGTGGGGAGCAGGAGGGAGGGGTGGAGAGAGAGGAGGGGCACAAAGAAAACCAGATCGAAGGTGACGGAAGATTATATGACTTTGGGTGATGGGTATGCGACATAATCAAATGTCAGAATAACCTGGAGATGTTTTCTCTGAACCTATGTACCCTAATTGATTGTCACCCCATTAAAGTAAAAAAAAAAAAAGCAGGTAGAAATAGGAGAATATTTCAGGCAGGATTTTAATGCTCTCAGAGGTGGGATGAGGTTCTGAGGCCAGAGTAAAATTGCACTGACCAGGATCAGAGCTCAGGAGAGCCAAGTGCAGTTAGTACCAGGCAGGAGGGCTAGCTATGCAGTAAGTACTAAAGGGCTCCTCTCTTCTGCTCTCATTCTGCTACCACTGAGAGAGGTATGGCTTAAGTTAGATACTCACTCTACTCTAATCCACTCACCACTGAAGAATTTTACCAGAAAACAGGTTAAACTTTACAGGACATTTAAGAGACCAGCAATATGATTTTTTTCATGAAAAAATAAAATAGCATCAAAAATAGTTATTAAAAACCGAATATGCGCAATAATTCCAGGAATCAAGAAAGCCAATGAAGGATGCCAAAATATGAAATACCCAATTTATCAGACTTCATTCTTTGATCTTTAAACCCCAAATTCTATGTTCACTGAGATATTCCAGGAAGATTTTAACCACAAATTCAAAATGTTTTGTCAGTATTTTTTTATGATATTTCATTAAAGTCCTTTCCCAGAAGGATCAAGTCACACTTATTTTACCATGCGAAAAGTCATGGGGAGCTGGCTGGGGTCTTCCAGTTTTGGGGGGTTGTATTTCCTTCTACTAAGCTATTCTGAGCAGTTTGTCAAACAGATGAGCCCTTTTTTCCCAAACAGCATGTTGACTCTCCATAAGATAAGGATGAGGTCTGATGAATACACAGCATTGCAGATGGACTGTGAAGAGCTTGTAATTAGAATAATTCTCTGAACTTTCAGTTCCCTGTGACATGAAAGAAAGATGATGAGAATAAAAATCTATAAACATTAAAAAAAAATTCCAACTATCCTTGAAGGCCAACCCAAATACCTCCTCTATGGAGCCTTGCCACATTTCAATCATTTATGGTCTTTCTTTCTTTTACTTTCCATAGCATTTAGTTTTAATGGGCTTATGGTTATTTATTAAGCATTAACATTTCTTATATTGTACTAAATGTAATTCTGTTAAACTCTGTTAAATAGAGTAAATGCATATGGATGTATTTACTTATCTCTTTGCTCCATATGATATTTAGTAGAATGTTTTTTTCTTGTTTTTTATTTTTTTAAATTTTCTGAAGTAAGAAGTGGGGAGACAAAGAGACAGACTCCTGCATGTGCCCAACCGGGATCTACCTGACATGCCCACTAGGGGGCGATGCTCTGCCCCTCTGGGGCATTGCTCCATTGCAACCGGAGCCATTCTAGCACCTGAGGCTAAAGCCATGGAGCCATCCTCAGTGCCCAGGCCAACTTTGCTCCAGTGGAGCCTTGGCTGTGGGAGGGTAAGAGAAAGATAGAGAGAAAAGAGAGGGAAGATGGTAGAGAAGCAGATGGGCACTTCTCCTGTGTGCCCTGGCTGGGAATCGAACCTGGGACATCCATACGCCAGGCTGATGCTCTACCACTGAACTAACCAGCCAGGACCATAGTGGTTTTTTTAATATGTATATAGAAAATCCAAATATATTTTGATTTATTATAGAACAAGCATTAAAGGATTTGATCTATTAATCATAAAACAATTGCCAATTGTGTTAATTCATAATTATTTACTTTCAAAAAATTAAAATATTCCATAAGTAATTATATTAATTTCTGTATTCATTATCAGATTATTAGTCATTTACAATGTGCCAGGCAGTGAAGATATAGCAGATTATAAGAAATAAAACTTTCTGAAAAAAACAAATTTAGCCTAACTGGTGGTGGCACACTAGATAGAGCCACAGCTTGGGATGCTGAGGTCCCAGGTTCAAAACCCTGAGGTTGCTGGCTTCAACAAGGGCTCATCCAGCTTGAATGCATGGTTACAAGCCTGAGTACTGGCTCGCCAGCTTGAGCATGGGGTCATAGACATGATCCCACAGTCACTGGCTTGAGCTCAAGGGTGGTTGGCTTGAAGCTCAAGGTCAGTGGCTTGAGCAAGGGCTCATTACCTCAGCTTGAGCACACTGCTTGAGGCATGTATGAGAAGCAATCAATGAATAACTAAAGTGATGCAACTATGAGTTGATGCTTCTTATCTTGTTCTCTCTCTCACTAAAATAAATATATTAATTTTTTTTAAATGAGAAAGCCTAAGCAGACACTTCTGTCATGAAGACATACAGACAATAAGTAGATATATGAAGAGATGTTCATCTTCACTAGTTATTAAAGAAATGCAAATCAGAACTACAATGAGGTATCACCTCACACCTGCTAGATTGGTTATTATCAATAAGATAGGTAATAACAAGTGTTGGAAAGGTTGCGGAGGAAAAAAAAACCCATTCACTGTTAGTAGGAATGTAAACTGATACAACCACTATGGAAAACAATATGATGGTTTCTCAAAAAATTAAGATTAGAGTTACCATATGACCCAGAAATCCTTCTATTGGGTATCTACCCGAAAAACTCAAAAACATTGGTACACAAAGATGCATGTACCCTCATGGTCATGGCAGCATTATTCACAGTGGCCAAGATATGGAAACAACCAAAGTGTCCCTCCATAGAGGGCTGGATAAGGAAGAGGTAGTATATATAAATAATGACATATTACTCAGCCATAAGAAATGATGATATATTGCCATTTATCATAACATGGATGGACCTTGAGAATATTATGCTAAGTGAAATAAGTAAATCAGAAAAATCTAAGAATTATATGATTTCACACAGAGGTGGGATATAAAACTAGGACTCATGGACAAAGACGAAAGTGAAGTATTTACCACCAACCAAGTACACAAGCACTGGACAGCCTGTGAACAAGAAATAAACTTCTCTTGTCTTAAATCATTGAAATTATTTGTTTTGTTATAACATATTGCATAACCCAACGGATGCAGATATGATGAGACTCACATTTATAAATTATGCCTCTGGTACCGTGGATATAAGGGAACATAGGGCTCACATACAAAAGCAGGGAGGTTAGTGAGGAGGTTGTGTAGGTGTCTTGGTAAACAATCATGTTCACTTGGTTTAGGAAGTAGATACGACGACGATGGAAAGAAGTGGACTGATTCAGAATGTACATTGAAATTATATCTACCAGAAGGTACTCATGGCAGAGATAGAGAAAGTAATGAACATTGTACCATCAGTGTAATGTTTGCTTTATTTCTCAAAACACAATTACATGTGAATAATTTACATTTTCATCTTTTCACTGATATGACAGGGAACTGTTTTGCCCTTAAAAGGTCTTATTAAACATTTTTTATTTGTTTCAGTAATATTTAATAATCTTGGAATATTAATAGAATAAAGAAATTAAAATTATTTAAAAACTGTTAACATAACCTAATCTTTTAAATAAGGGCTGTGCTTTAATGTAATAAAATAAAATATAATTACTAAGTTATTAAAATAGAATCTCCTTTGGTTTAGAGAATGCACCTTTATTTGTGTAGTCTAGATTTACATTTCTTTTCTTTAGTAACCACATTATATAGCTGCCTCATTTTGAGTCAATAATTAATACATTTTCCCAGATTTTTTTTTTATTTCCCACCGAACTACTTGGAAATAGATTCATCTGCAAGTAAGAGAAATGCAATTAGGAGTTTTTTGGTTTCTTTGTTTTTAATTTTTCTTGAATAATTAGAAATCTCAAGGTAGGCAGTCTAGGTTTGTTCTAAGAAGAAAAGCCTTACTTAACTTAAACTTACAAATAAGTGTTTTAGTTAAATGTGTTCCTGTCCAAAGATTGATTACTTGGAATGTCCTTGGTAGAACACACAAAATCTAACAGTATTTTGTCCATTGTGAGGTGAGGATTATGAATCTTCAACAGGAAATTGGTAACAAGAGCATTGTACATGGTTTCCAAATAAAAAAAATATTATGAAAGACAAAGAGAGAAAAATAACATATGCCTGTCTTGTCTATTCCTTTTTATTAAGAAAAAATAACAGTTCCTGAAAGCTCCTTTCAGAAATGTTTCAGTCATATCTTATGGCTGAAATGATCTTATGGCACCTAGAGTTGCAAGGGGGTCTGAGGATTTAATCAATTTTAATTGATTATCCTAAACAATATTGGTTATTTTTTAAGAAAAAAAAATTAGAGTATATTTGTTAGGGTACAGGGTAAGGTGGTATACTATAAAGCACATAGTTTAGCAGTCTAGACTTAAGCAAATATTCTGAGGCTAGTATTTCTTTCATCGTCTAAAAGTTCCCACTTGTAGGCCTAAATTTTTATTCTAGTCATCATTTCCCAGGCATCTGGAAAAAAAAAAAAAGAGCTTAGAGGATTGTATTTTCAATTATTTTAAGATTAAACCCACAAACAGCATCCATTAATTCTATTTCTAAATAATTGACCACAAGTTAATCATTTGGCCATTTCTAGCTGCAAGGGAGGCTGGAAATGTATTGGTTATCTGGGAATTTATGTGTCTAGATGAAACTGTATTAACTTGAAAGGAGAAAATGAAGATTGGGCAACACAGGGGGAGTTTCAGCAAGATTACCAAAAACATATCTTTTTCTTAAGGTTCACAGGGATTCTTTGGTCAGCTGCTTCGGATCAAAGTTCTTCAGCAATTCAAAACATACTGTTTGTGCTCACACTTGGCTTATGGTTCTTCATCTTACACAAATATATAATTAACAAGGAAAAGATAAGTCATTCACTCCTTTCTCCAAACATTTAACAAATGCTTATTGAACACCAAATCTCCAACAGGAAGGAATGATGATCCAAAGGGAGGAACAGTGCAGAAAGATTAGCGGAAACAGTTCATGAGTGCATGAAAGGTCAAATGAGCTCAGAGAAGGATAAGAGCTCAGAGGTGGTTTGATGGGTTCCTATCACACAGGAAAGCACCAATGATACATTGAAACCAGATACCAGCCTATAGAGTTGAAATCAATCTTCCTTCCTTCCTTCCTTCCTTCCTTCCTTCCTTCCTTCCTTCCTTCCTTCCTTCCTCCCTCCCTCCCTCCCTCTTTCTTTCTTTCTTTCTTTCTTTCTTTCTTTCTTTCTTTCTTTCTTTCTTTCTTTCTTTCTTTCTTTCTTTCTTTCTTTCTTTCTTTCTTTTGTGACAGAGACAGAGAGAGAGAGAGTCAGGGAGAGGAACAGATAGGGACAGACAGGAAGGGAGAGAGATGAGAAGCATCAATTCTTCATTGCAGCTCCTTAGTCTCCTTAGTTGTTCATTGATTACTTTCTCATATGTGCCTTGACAGGGATGTGGGGCTACAGCAGAGCAAGTAACCCCTTGCTCAAGTCAGCAACTTTGGGCTTCAAGTCAGTGAACTATGGGCTCAAGCCAGTGACCATGGGGTCATGTCTATGATCCCATGCTAAAGCCAGCAAACCTGTGCTCAAGCTGGTGAGGTCTCACTAAAGCCGGATAAGCCTGCACTCAGACCAGCAATCTCAGGGTTTTGAAACTGGGTCCTCCGTGTTCCAATTTGATGCTCTATCCACTGCGCCACTACCTTGTCAGGCGAAATTTATTTCTTTAAACAATGCAGTACTATGAAAACATTGAAAATAAGAGAACAGCATTATCTGACACGTGTTTTTGGAAGATTACCCTAGTAGCAGTACAAGTATTTGCTACTCAATAGAACTGAGGGTAAGCATGTATTCATAGCATTGCAATAGTCCACATGGGAGAGGATGAGAGACTTTATTTGGGAAGAAGAAAGTAAATGTGAGAGAAGCAGGGGTAGCGACTCATTGTGCTTGAGGAAATGAGGAAGAGGAAGGACACAATCAGACTAGCTGATCTGTATCACTAGGTGCTAAAAATAGCTGGAAAGTAGAAACTCAGAAAGAAAAACACATGTGGGGGGAATGGTTAGTTTCTGATTAAATTTTGATATCTCACTGGGGGGGGTACAATAACTATGATATGTGACTAATAAAAATAAGCATTTTGTGCTATGCAACAGTTTGTACTACAAATATTCTCATATTTTTCTGGGAAACTTTCCCAACTCAACATTTGACTTCAGTCATTGTAAACCCTTGAGAATCGTTCAGGAAATTCCGTGTGCTCATGACTCCACTTTGAAAGTGCACACCCAGGAAAAGACACACTGAGTTATAATGTACTTGGTAGAGTCAGGACTATACTTTGCTAACAATAGGACTGAAGAAGCCAGGAACCCTCTAGGGACTTGCTCTAGGAAACACCATATGTGAGGCTAGGTTTCATGGGCAATGCAGATCTAAGGGCTGGCTTGGAACTTGTACCCAGCATTGCAGTATAGAGTGACAGGCAGTTTAAGAGAGAGAGGGAGAGAGAAAGAGAATGGCTAAGAATGCAGAATAAAAAAAAGCCAGTTGCGTCTCTAGGAACCCAGTGGATATTTTTGTAATAATATGGCATTAAATGTCACTAAGTTAAAAATTCACAAATCATCAATTATTCTGTCATGAAAAGGCAAGGGCAAATGACGTATTCACAAAAATCTAGCATGATAGATGACTGATATCAGGGAAGATTTGTCCTAAATCAAACTCTGTCTTTATTCCGGTGTCAGATATACCATATCTGACCCAAGCCACATTCTCCTTACAGTCCCTAATCAATTCTCATGGCCTCTCCTATTTCCTATTCCTTCCCAACTTAGGCATTTCTAACTTTCTCTTACTTAGGGCTTCCCATTTCAGCTCATCCTGAGCGTCCATTTTGTCGGTTAGCTGCACTTGAAAGACTGTGCTGAAATTGACCTCTGACTATACTCTGAAACACTTCTCCTAAAAGGACTCCCAAGGGCACCCAGCAATGCTCCTTTCCCACTTGAGCTTCAGCACCAGCCCGCTGGAAGACAGGAAACCAGGTGTCCTCGGATGCCTGTGCACTGCAATTTTGAAGAATTGTCACCTCTAAGTCTGAAACTAATTTTGTCACTAAAGCATTAGAGTCATATGCACAGTTAGATATCAATACATTACCAGTGGTTCTATGGGATATCCTCAGTCTAACTTATGCACAAATTTGGCAGTTATCAGGGGTCCAGGAATGGTGTTGGTCAACAAACTTCCCTCAGGGACCATAATCCAATAAGACAATAAAATAATGTATTATAATACACTGTGGTAAGCAGGCTCTCTAGGTATATGGATTTAGATAAGGTACATGATAGCAGAGCCAATTTAAAAATCATAGTTACCAATAAATTACCTATATTCATTATAATTTATTATTGATGCATGAGAAGAGTTCAAACCTGCTATTTTCCATTAACTATATTTATACTGAACAAATTTATTTGCTAGTAAAACATTCATCATAATATAGCAATGACAAAAACATCAGTTTTCAAAGTTTATCCAGGAAACACTAGGGAGAATCTCCCAATACAGGGCTGTGCAAAAGTAGGTTGACAGTTGTTCATCAGAAAATATTATAATAATTAATAAATAATAATACAAAATAAACTGTCCTGTGTACTCACAACTATAAACTTTCTTTTGCCCCACCCTGAATTGATGTAAATGAATAATATCAGCAGTGCAAGTGTTGAAATGTAGATCTGTACATTTCAGGAGGTCTGAAAGGTCAAAAGTTATTCATAAACGCATCAAGACATTTTTTGATGTTGTCATGCTCCTTCTCTTATTAGTGTTAAGAGAAATTTCCCAGAGACTAGATGAGATGTGCTATTGAAACAGATTAAATATAGAAGTAGTTTTGAGGCATTTTCTATTAAGTGGGTATTAAAGATTTTTTTTCAAAAAAGTCAAAAAATACCATTATATTTTCTTACTGCATTTTTGCTTTAGAAAATTTTATCTTATTAGAAATAGGTCTGTCATTGATTTGAATATGTAATAGTTATTTATTATTATTTTTTTTTGTATTTTTCTGAAGTTGGAAACGGGGAGGCAGTCAGACAGACTCCCGCATGCGCTAGACCGGGATCCACCTGGCATGCCCACCAGGGGGCGATGCTCTGCCCATATGGGGCATTGCTCTGTTGCAACTAAAGCCATTCTAGCACCTGAGGCAGAGGCCATAGAGCCATCCTCAGCGCCCGGGCCTACTTTGCTCCAATGGAGCGTTGGCTGTGGGAGGGGAAGAGAGAGACAGAGAGGAAGGAGAGGGGGAGGGGTGGAGAAGCAGATGGGCACCTCTCCTGTGTGCCCTGGCCGGGAATCGAACCTGGGACTCCTGCACGCCAGGCCAACACTCTACCACTGAGCAAACTGGCTAGGGCTATAATAGTTATTTTTAATGAATTAATAAACACTAATTTTTTTCAGTTTTAATTTCCAATAGGTTAAGTATTGATAGATATAATTCACATAACTAAAAGTGCTGTTGGGCACTTCATAATTTTTAAGCATATAAAAGAGGCCTTGAGAACAAACCTTTTGAGAACTGCTTCCCAAGAGCAGTAAAGAGGTGTCAGAACTATATGGAACTACTCCTGCTTTTCTAACAAAGAAAAGATGGAAGTCAGGATGTTTAAAGTAGGAAATAACAATGTATACTAGAGAATTATACATAATGTTGCAGAGCAAGAAAAGCACTGCTTTTACATAAGGGGTCAGGGAGAAAAAAATGAAACGGTGTTTCTTCTTGGCAATCTGGAAAAGCTTCAAAGAGGAGGTGAGCACTAGATTCATCTGACCCTTGGAAAATCAGTAACGATGTATTTTGGTTTGTATCTACTTCCTTAGGGAGCCACAGTGCAACATAACTTGAAAAGATCGAAAAATTTGAAGTTGAAAACAAATAGATATTCTTTGAAGTTTGGTAGTCAAAAAGCAAATATCATGTCAGTGCTGACCCCCCAGGCAAGGCCCCAGTGAGATGCTTTTTGATCAAAACAATGAATCTACTGTAATTAACACAATTGCTGCATATAGTCTTTTCTCAACTTATGGGCACAGATCCCATGGAGTTAGAGGAACTTCTGCGTATGTGTTAAGGGAATATCATAGTTGGGAACATGAACAGAGATGGATCAAAACCTGCTTTTTACAAATGACTTACAATTTTAGACATTTATGTCATTTTACAGTTTCATATAATATTTCACATGAAAAGTTTTATTCTCACGTATCTATAATAAAAAATGTTGCAAATTCTTTTGAAATGAGGCTGAATATCGACCACGTTCAGAGAAATGTTATATGTGTTAACATCATTTTTGTTCCCAAGAAATCAATAAACAGAAATTGCTCTTACAGGAGACAGAAATTTCCTACAAAAGCCAGAAGGATTTTAACATCTGAATAATGAAAGTTTATATTAAATGTCATTTTGCAGTTTCAACAGGACTTTCAATCCTTTCAAAAACAACTAAAGTAAAGCAATTATGAGTTGATACTTCTTGCTCTCCACCTCTCCTCTATCTGTAAATTCAATAAATAAAATCTTTAAGAAAGAAAGAAGAGAAAAAAGTGGCAGGTATATTTGCAATAGCCAAAAACAAGAAATCATCAAAAATGACCATCAACAGGTGAATGGACAAAATGCACATCCTATACAATGGGGTACTTACTATTCAGCAATTAAATCAATAAATCACTGTACAATAAATAGATGAATCTCAAAATTTTATGCTGTGTGAGAAAAGCAAATAGTAAATGCTATATGATTTCATTTACATAAAACACTAAAAAGCACACAGTAATCTTAGTGATAGAAAGCAGATGGGTGGTTTCAGAGGGTGATGGAGAAGGAAAAGCAGAAGGGACCGCAAAGAAGTATGAGGAATCTTCTGGAATGATGAAAACATTCTGTAATCTGATTGTGGTCATAGTTGCACAGGTGACAAAACTTGTCCAACTGCACAGTTTAAATGGATTCCGTTTATTAGACAAAAATAATACCTCAATAAAGTTGACTTTTAAAATGCATTGTAATACAAATAACCTCATTAGATCATTTTGACAAACCTGTGATTTAGCGAAAACTGGGATCTTATTTTGTGGATGAGAAAACTGAAGACAGAGAGATACACTGACTTGCCTAGCACTGGTAACTCTGACCTTAAGAAAGGCTGTTGTCAAGAGTAATGATTCCAAACATCTTGTAAACTATTTTTATTGATTGAGTTTTTAAAGAAGGCAAAGGAGAGAGAAAGATAGAAACATTAATTTGTTGTTTCACTTATTTATGCATATACCGGTTGATTTTTGTATGACCCCTAACCAGGGATCAAACCTGCAAACTGGAGTGTAGATAAGATGCTCCAACTGAGCTGCCAGGCCAGGGCCTGATGGCTCTTGAACTTTTTTCTGTGCCTTTTTCTTTGTGCAATTTCTTTTTGACAGAGACAGAGAGAGAGTCAGAGAGAGGGACAGATAGGGACAGACAGGAAGGGAGAGAGATGAGAAGCATCAGCTCTTCATTGTGGCATCTTAGTTGTTCATTGTTGGCTTGTTCATTAATTGCTTTCTCATATGTGCCTTGACCAGGAGGCTAGAGCAGACCAAGTGACCCCTTGCTCAAGCCAGTGACTTGGGCTTCAAGCCAGTGATTTTGAGGTCATATCTATAATCCCACGCCCAAGCTGGCCACCCTGTGTTCAAACTGATGATCCCCTTCTCAAGCCAGCTATCTTGGAGTTTCAAATCCGAGTCCTCCGCATTGCAGTCCAACACTCTATCCACTATGCCACCACCTGGTCAGGCTCTTTTTACTATTTTCGACAAGTATAATATTCTTTAGAACTTCATTGTATACACCAGTAAATGCTGGGATGCTGGGATTGGAGCAGTGTAGGCTGGAAGAGGTGCGGGGGTGTAGTACAAAGCTACCTCCACAGGGTTTGAGCTCTCTGACACAGCTTGGAAACACTAAAGTGATGCCAATAACATGGATGCTGAAAACAGAATCTCTTGGTTCAGACCTCTGGACTGTCTTTTAATAGTTGAAAGGCCATGTTTGCACATGAGTTTCAGTATATTTACAGAACTAGTCACACAGAATATTTCAGTGCTTGTGCTACCTACTTAATGTTTTGTGTAATTTATTTGTTGTATTTTAGCTTTCCGTTATCTTACTACTTAACAATGCAACAACATCTAGGTATCTGATAGTTTGGATATTCTGAAGACTCTTGACAATGAAGAAGATCCCATGCAGTAACATTCCATGAAACTGATTACCTAGGAGAATTCATGAAAGTGGGACTGATAGTAAGGAGATCCTGAGTCTTAGCATTGACTCCTATCTTTCTCACATGTAGTCAGTCATTGGAGTACTTGACCAAGAGGGAGGATGTGAAGGAAGGCTTCCAAAAGAAGTGAGAGCCAGGATGATGTATGAATGGGTGTTAGATAAAAAGGAGAGATGAAGAGTGTTCTGTAGAGGAAGTAGTAGCATGTTTAAAAGCCCAGAACTGGCATGTTTGATTCACCCAACTGATTCTCACTTCAGTAGTTCAACTTCCCTTTATCTCCATGGTCACCACGACAATTCAGAGTATCCAACATCCTTCTTTATGAGAGCAAAAGTTCAGCTTCAATCCCCATCCAGTCTACTCCACACATTCTAGCCAAAATATTCATTCCAAAAATGCAATCACTTCCTGCCATTCCTTTGTGTAAAGTCCTCCCGTGGCTCCCCATTTCCTTTAGGAAAGTGTCCAAAATCCTCCTTAGGGTTTACAAGGTACTAATGAGCTGGATTCTTTTTATCTCTCAACAACATCTTTTACCACATGCAACTCTAACCTCGATTCTTTAGCTAAAAGAAACTTATCCAGTTTCTCAAACATGCCAGTTCTGGGCTTCTAAACACGCTACTACTTCCTCTCCAGAGCACTCTTCATCTCTCCTTTTTATCTAAAACCCATTCGTACGTCATCCTGGCTCTCACTTCTTTTGGAAGCCTTCCTTCACATCCTCCCTCTTGGTCAAGTACTCCTCCTAGGGCCTAGCTCTTCTCTCGTCATAGTGTTTTATAATGTTTATATACTATTATAATGAACTATTTGTGTGTATATTATCTCCCTCAGAACTGTAAACTCCTGGACATCTACATGTCTTGCTTTTTCACCATTATCTCTCCAGTATCTAGCATAGTACCTGAAACAGAGCAAGCACTCAGTAAGTGAACCGGCTGAATAAGCCATTTTAACAAATGGCCAGAGCAGCTTGCTCTAGACTGCTGGATGGCACCAGATTAAGATAACACATTTGCTGCAGACGGGACACATAGCTTTCTTCAAAAATTAAGGTAACACATTGGTGGAACATAAAAATGAGACTAAGAGACATGGACAAGTGTGTGGTGGTTACCAGGGGTGGGGGGAGGGAGGACAGGGGGAGAGTTAGGGGGAGGGGGAGGGGCACAGAGAATTAGATAGAGGGTGGCGAAGGACAATCTGACTTTGGGCGAGGGGTATGCAACATAATTTAATGACAAGGTAACCTAGACATGTTTTCTTTGAATATATGTACCCTGATTTATTAATGTCATCCCATTACCATTAATAAAAATTTATTTAAAAAAAAAAAAATTAAGGTAACAGAAAGTGACTGTGGATTCATCTCTTCTGGTGGAATATTACATAGAATGACTGACTCCTTTCCAAAGACAAAGTTTTTAATCTCTGTTAAGAAGAATACACAAAAACACTATCATTCTCCAAGATATTCTTTTTTCAGGGGCAAAGAAGGGTCTTCTGGCATTTTAATCCATAAAACACTTCCATGATTAGGTTTAAGATTTGCTGTGGGTATAAAGGGCCCTGTCCAATGAGACTAAAGCATCAAGGTTGAAGAGGAAAAATACTGGTAAGCTTTAAGCATGTTAAGATAATTGGGCCCAACATGCATAAATTGCTTTCAGATGAAAGGCTCTAAGCAATTGTTAAATTACAAACACTGAAAAAAAATCTCTGCATCTAATCTAGAGAAGAAAAGGTTTCCATTTGTACAGCAAATTAGATTCAGGTATTTCTGTAGGTCAGCATTTTTTTAGGCAAGGGAAGTTCTTTTGGCACTTGCTGCATGGGACTCAGAGATGGAAGGGGTTTAGTAACTGAGGAAGCCTTTTCAGCCTTGCACTTGTCCCACAGCAGTTACATTGGAAGGGGTCCTAGACTTGTGGGGTGTGGGATGTGGGATAAATTTGGAGAAAGACCACAATATGTAAACAAAACCTGCCAGTTTTCCAAAATACCTAACCACAAGACTTCACATTTTGGCAACTTAGAAAGAGTCAAATGTACTTTATTCTGACAACAAATTTTATTCTCAGAAAGACTTATAAATCCCAGTTAAAGCAAGTAGCTACCGATACCCAAAGTTGAAGAACTTTTAAAATATAGCCTATCTAGTAAAATTTAGCAAGCCCCCAATCTGAGAATATTACTCAGGAAACTGATGGCAGCCATGATCTTTGAAGTGTGCGTCTGTTTTCAAAATCTTTAGAGATCCCACAGAAGGAGAGTTATTTCTGAAGACAGATCATTAGCATTAAACTGCTAACTTTATCTTGATTTAATCTTCAAACTTGCAGCATCATCAACATAATAACAATGTCTGAGAGATAAGATCTTACAATGATTTTTTTAGATTTACAATGTCTTAAAAGGGCTATGTTTTATATCATTGTTATACAACTTTGCCTACCTAGCCCTAAAGCAATCAAGAAGTCAAAACACAGAGAGTCCATCTCAAATCACTGCTATACTCCCCCAGAATTTCAGTGTTGCTGTTGGTCAGAAAAAAAAATTGGTTCTGCTCACAAGTAGCTCTAAACTTATGCTACACCCATTGGCAACTCCCCTCTAACCAGGGCCAAGGGAGCTGTTCATCTTCTCTGCCTTCTGCAAGGAAATAGCCTGCAGGCTTTCTCTCTCAACCCAAGGTCTCCAGGTCCCTGAAGCTGATTCTTATCAAGCCTGGAGATCCAAGGTAAGGTAAACAGTTTAGCTGCCTTCAGGGACCCTGATGACATTGCTTTGATCAGTTTCCAGTCAGAGAAAAGGGTAAGCATGGAGTAAGGGTCTATAGTACCCTTGCTAAAATTTGAGGTTCAGAAGTAGGTAGGGCGAGGGTGAACCTGATAAACCATGAAACAAGCACAAGGTGGTTTACTGTTCCTGTCTGGGAAGGCAGCTAGAAACTACAGATTGGAACCAGTAGTATAGATTTATTAAAATCCTGTAGTAATTATATGTAAATGCTCTTTTTAAAAAAAGATACATTTGTTCATCTATTCTCCCCTTTATTCAAGAAATATTTTCTGAGTATTTACTGCCTATTCTTGTCTGATAATAACTCTGCCTGGCACTGAGGATAGATATTACAGTGAATGAGAATGAGGCACTCTCTACTCTCATGGAACTTCCTGTCTGTCAAGTGAGTGTGTGTGTGTGTGTGTGCGCGCGCGCACACACATGTGTTTGTGAAGATTAAGATACAGAAACAGGGAGATATAAAGCTCAGAATTCCGATACCCTTTGGTGAGGCGCAGGCGGCCCCAAGGAGTTGGTGAGGGCAGACAGGCCTCCTTCCCAGCTTCCCACCTGGAAGTAACAGAAAATAAGAATTCCTTTCCTGCTTCCCAACACCAAGACTAGACATGCTCTCCCCTATAAGAAAATGGCTCAGAAATAATTGGAAACTCTTCAAGAATGATTGTACCCACAGGGTCTGAATCCAGGAGGACAACAGCAGTCTTGAGTGACCCTAAGTGGACAGTACCCCTGGGATGTTCTGCTGCACCTTTTAGTTGCCCAGCATCTGGCTTTCTGCCAATTTCCCCTTTCTGATTCTTCAGTGATCTCTTTCCTCCACCTTTCAGTGGTTCTGTTGAATAGAGTTGGTGTCTAATGCGTGCCACCAAAAATAGGTAATAGCAGAAGGACAGACACCAAACAAATAGTATTGGCATCATTAAATAATTGCAATCTCAGAAAATGCTGTGAAAGAAAGATGCATTTGTGTTTCTGAATACAAGCAAAGAGGATATCTGGGAAGCCTAACACCCATGCCACATTTCGGTTGGAAGAAAAAGTCCCCCACAGAACCAACAGAATGCTGGATGTCACTGAAGGAGAGGAATGCATGTTCAATCCCCGGATGCTTAGCAAAAGAAGGAAGAGCTGCTCCAGCATCCAATGGGAGTCAGTGAGAATGATCAGAAAGCCTTGCAGGGTTTTGACATTCCTTTCAGGGTAAACATTGCTATTCATAAGCTGTAATTCAAGAAAGTTCTCAGAAAAGATTTGTATTCCTCTCTGCACTTCATACAATCCCTATATCCCAGTGCTGACAGCTTTATGTCTCCCCCACTCCTATGGTGCAAATCCAGTCCAAGTTCCCAGCATCTTTTCCCCCAACTGGCAGCCAGGTTCGTGTGTTCCAGCCTACAGGCTTCTCCTTGGTTTTGCCATCCAGGTGATCACTCTAAAATATTATGTGGTTATGTCAGTTCTCTTTCTTTAAATCCTGCCGGGCTGCTCCATCATCCCATTGCCTAAAGGATGAAGTGCCTGCTCCTTAACAGACATTAAAGCCATTTCTAATGTGGTTCTGACTGTCTCCCCTGCTCCACTCCTGCCTCTCATCACCTGCAACTTTGCCTTCTGGCAACATTATACTGCTGTAATTCTCCAAACAAAACATACTAGGTGGTTCCATTCCTTTGTACCTTTGTGTAGCTACTGAATTTTCTGGGCCTGAAATTTCCATCCCCCCTCCCCTTCCTTACTCCTCTTCCTTCTAACTAATTCAAATTCATGGTTGATGAAAAAGGACAGCTGTCATTTTTTTTTCTTCAGAAACTTTCCTGGAACCCTGGGGAAGAAGAAGAGCTCCTATGAACTTGTGTCTATCTCCATCATAACACCTCATTTTATTGACATTATCTTTCTATGTCTTGGTCCTACCCATGTCTCATTCAGCTCAAAATGCATTGACAGAGGCTGGGTGGCTTAATCAATAGAAATTTATTTCTCACACTTCTTGAGGCTGGGAAGTCCAAGATCAAGGTGCCAGACAATTCCATCCCTGGCGAAGACCTTCTTTCTGGTTTGCAGATGGCTGTATCCTCACATGACAGAGATCATCTCTCTCAAGTCTCTTCTTATAAGGACACTAATTCCATTCATGAGGGCCCCATTCAATGAATGATCCATTTAATGACTTTATTACTACCCCTAAACCCCATTTTATATAAATTTGGGGATGACATAAACATTTAGTTTGTAACACTCAAAATGGTTTTTTTGTCTTATTTATTTTGATATCCCCAACAGATAGAATAGTTCCAGCCAAAAAGTAGTCTCCCAAAATATACTGACCTAATTTATGTATATAATGTTCTCATTACTATCAGTTACTAAATTATAACCATGCGTGCCTTGACTTAATATGAATTCTTAATGTTTCTTTAAAAGCCGTCTTTCTGCCATATTCTTTGATAATTTTAATAACCAACAGGATCTGCCTAGAAAAGTTAAAAGACAGAGTTGATGGAAAAAATAGCAAGACAAGAAAAAGAAATGTGAGGGAGTAATGTTGCTGCAAAAAGAATGAGTCACAGATGGAGACATTTGCAAAATGAAGAAGGAAAGAGTAGGAAACGAGAAGGCTTAATTATGGTGCATGATTCAACCACAGATTAGAATGCTGCATCTTGCTTCCAGTTTTCTTCACTTCTATTTAAGCTGTACAAATATGACTTCCTGAACTAATCTATTTCTAGTAACATATATTCAGCCCTGACATGTATAATTCCTGCCACGGGCCACATAACCTGTGAAAGACAAAAACCAGATTTCTGACAAAGCTTGGCATGAGAGCCCCTGTCTTAATCCCCAGAGCCACTCAGGAAATAAGCACGATGAAGGCCCTCGGAGAGGAGCAGGTCCCCAGCCAGTCACAACTCCAGAGTATCAGTCTTTTTTCCTTTCTGCCAAACTGATAGTCCTTTATCTTTAACTGAGGATAAAGAAAGGTCAAAAAGCTGAAAGCAGAGGTTTTAATGGGTTGTCCTGGATTAACCTCCAATTCTATTGCTTTCCAGTTTGTAAGACCTTGAGTGTATTGCTTAACTTCTCCGAGCTCAGTTTCCTAATCTCAGAAGTGGGAACGTAGATGTGCCTCACTCACAGGGCTTACTTGACAACTATATCCTAATGCGTTTGTGATGCTTTTAGAATTGTGCCAAGAACACAGTGAGTGTATTCAATGAATGATACATGCATGAATTGTTTCCAGCTGTAAAGAATCCATTTCATCTCATAGTGACTCATTAGGTCATGTAACATGAGGCCAGATACCAATCTCCTTCTTCTCTGTAGCCTCTAATGTGTCTTCTAAGTAACCAACTGTGCAACAAACTCTGCCACCAGGCCCTAGTCATCTTCCTGGGAGATGCTGACTCTCTCAGTCTCTGGCCTGTAACATGACTGTTTCTCTGGAGCACAGGGAAAGTCCTGCTACCATTCTGGGAGATTATTCTAAGCACAATAGACCCATGATATTTTGTACTTGTGACCTTCAAGAGTTTGACCACAGCTATGTGTGCTACTACATGGCTCATGTGTAGAAGCAAGTACTTAGTCGGTGAGTAAGCTTGGCTGATTACTCAGCCTCTATAGTTTAATTAGTATTTGTGAATTTAAGAATTCTACAATGCATCAAGATGTTTCCTTTTCAAATATCAAGGCTGTACCACATATATAGAACACAGGTTTTTAGAAAAAGCTTCATGTGTTAACTAGAAACAGATGTATATTAAGTGAATGCAACTTGAAAGTCCTTTGTGAGATTTCCTCAAGTGGACTGTAGACCCACCCTTTGAAGCACACCTCAAATGTCACCTTCTCTGTGCAGTCCTCTCTGGCTTTTCTAAGAGTTTTCTATTTCTTCTTCCATGCTCCCATGGTATTATATGCATTTCCCATTATAACAGTTGACAGTTAACTGTCAGTCTCCTTTATATGACATACTTACTTGAGAATAGACTCTTATCCTTATTTTTGTGTTCTTACTACTTATGTATTACAGTTTCTGGCATGTAGTTATCTTTCAATAATTATTTTTCCCTATGAGAATCAGCCGGAGAAGGTGACACTCATCTTGTGCTTGCAGCTCTGTGAATCATATACCTATGGAATTGGGTTACACCTGCTGATCCCACTAAACTGATGGGGATAGATTGCTTTGCCTCTATTTTAGCTATGGAGGATTTTCCTGAGCTCCTTTGCTACTGTATAGAAGGAAGCCACCTACACTATCCTAAGGCACCTTGGATTAACATCTTCCGAAGTCTTGACTCCTCTGGCAAAGGTTGCCCCTGAGTCATGATCTCTGTATATACTGTGTTGTCAGTAGATATCACAGAAACATAGCAAACAGCCTAGTAGTGCAATACCAAGGCTGCCAGAGCAGGATTTACTAAACACACATTCTAAAGAGTAGGAGCAATAATCGGTGGGCCATTTCCCGCTGCCTTCTGCGTCCTGGGTCAGTATACTGGGACTCCAGAAAGATTAGGTATCGCTATCCAGAAGAGGAGCCTCAGATCTTTGAACTGAGTGACTGGGAAATACCAGCTTTTCCCCTGGCTCAGTCTGGGGCTGAGATCCAACAGAAATGTCATGAGTGGTAACTAGCTCTGGCCCTGGTTTGTCATTCAAGCAGTCATGGTGAGGGAAGCAAACATTTGGGGCCCATCTGTGTGCTTGCAGCTATATAATATGGCCGACCAGTGGCATGGTTTGTACCTCAGCATTCATGAGTAGGGTAGCACCAGCCCCTCCCATGGCATACTCTGGGGAATTAAGGTCCAACTTACATGATGGACGGTTGACGGTTTTTACCACTTCAGCCCTCTGTCAGGATCCATGGCCTGAATCACTCAGCTATAGTTGCTTTCATGTAGCTTTGTGGGAGGAAAGCCTGTAGGTAATTTATACTGGACAAGTTAAAGCCTGATCTTTCAGTAGACTTAATTCTTGTATGGTCCTAACTCATTAGCATCTGCTGGGCCTAAGTAAAATTAATGGATCAAATTCAACCAGATTGAATTACATTTTACAGACAAAGTAACACACCTCTCTCTAAAATAAAAGTGATCATTAAGCCCAGGAGGGGCAGGAGGAATGTCTAACACCCTAAGGCATTTCTAGTACCTGTACAACTGCTTTTGTTGAGTGAATGAAAAAATGAATCTTCAATTATGGGAATTAGACCTCATCCGCGTTTGACTTTGACATCAAAGGGGATTCAAATGTGTTTATTATTTCCTGAGAGCATGATTCTGACATAACTATAATAAGGACTAGTACTTAAAAGGGTCATCCTTTTTACATCGTACCCCTCTATTTAGCCCTGCCCTTGCACAATACCCTAACACCTACTTCCTGTCACATGATGAATCCCTTTAGGAAACATAGTTATAGATTTAGTGAGAATTTAAGAAAGGATTGTCGTAAGAAAGCCTCCCAGAATTTCATTACCAAACATTGAAGGGCTTATTTAAGGCTAGGAGCCTACAGAGGCCATTTTTTAGATGGCATACTGTAGCAACCACCCTTACAAGGAAGCTTGCTAGAATCCCCTGGAGATCTTCTTTTAGCAAAGAGAGACAGTGAGAAAGAGATATATTCTGATTTAGTTGGCATGAGGTGAGGCCTCAGTACGACCGCAAGCTAAAGGCATGATGAAGACGTGCTGACAGCAATGCCGCTCAAAGCCAATCTGTGAACTTTTTATTGCTGTTGTTTGTACAATAAGATAAACAGAAGTCAAGACTATTCAGAAACTTTTATAGCCAATTCATGGAATAATTTATGTCTGCTGACTTAACTAATATAATAAATATTAGTTGTATTTTTTGTCTTATTCTTTGTGTTACTTCATTTTCTAGTAATTTAAATTATTGGTATTGTATTTAAAATAATATCAGTTCATAATGGATTAACTTTTTTAAAAACTGTCCCTTTACCCTTTACCTACACTTGTTCTCTCTCTCTCTCTCTCTCTCTCTCACACACACACACACACACATACACACACACACACACACACACACACACACACACACACACAGGGAACAGCAGAAAGAAATTATTGTTCTCCTGTCTCCAGGCAAGTCTCTGATTATTTTCTGAGGGAATTTGAGTCTAGGAATAGAAAAGCCTACACAGTAAAGTACTATCTCCCTAAGGAAATCTCCCCAGGAGAATTACCTATTCTTTTTTAACAGTCAGCTAAATCTAGCAGAAAGAACCTTGACCTCTCAGCAGCCTAGGGGACAACTTACTCCACCTGCCGCCAGCCCTAACATTGCTGTCAGATGTCTCAGTATTTATAGGACATCTAGGGTGGGGCCTAGCAAAGGGAGGAAAAGCAAATAGGAGAAAATAAAGAAGAGAAAGTAGTAAGAAAAAAATAAAAGAAATAAGAGAGAAAAAAAGAAGGAAAGAGGGAAGGAAGGAAGGAAGGAAGGAAGGAAGGAAGGAAGGAAGGAAGGAAGGAAGGAAGGAAGGAAGGAAGAGGGAAGGGGGGAGGGGGAAAGGAAGAAGGGGGAAGGAGGGAAGGGGGGAAGGATGGAAAGAGGGAAAGAGGGAAGGAGCAAAGGAAAATAGTCTTCCCATGTTGACTATAATAATGCCATGTGAGTTAATGATATACACTTTGTATTTCATGACCAGAAAAAGGTTGCATCAAAATGTATACAGAATTTTTAGGGTTTATACCTGCCCTTGCTCTACAATTTACTTTCTGGTAGTTACCATTTATACTCCAATATGATGTTGACCTGAATAATTGGCTTAGAGAACAGGATTAGAGAAAAGTATATTGAAAGGGACACCAAGAACCTTGGGTCCTGTCTCACTTCTGCTATTAGCCAGCAGAGTGAAAATGTGGAAAAGCTTCAAGGACTTGTGAATTTCAGTTTTTTTGTCTGAAGATTAAAGAGTATGGCCTGACCCTTCCTAAGGTTCAAGAATTATATTTTCTTCCAACTTTCACCTACTTATGTTCTTTCTTAAATTTACCAAGTTAAAAAAATTAAACTGTAATATTTATCTTTTACTTTGATTATTTAGAATTAGGTAGAGGTAAGGAGTGTTTTGTTGTTTTGTTTTCTACTTCTGGGATCAAATTTAGCTTTTCCTAATGCATTATCAAACATGAGCATAGAGTATGTAAAGCAGTTAGCAAAATGTAATAAGTGGGAGCTGTATTTATTACTTCAATAAGTAAAATATTTATTCATCTAATAAAGATGTGTTTATAAAGGAATACCAAATAATAAATGTCTGTTTTCCATATTTGCTTTATTTTTTATAGCATTCAGAAATTGGGAGGCTGAATGATGACTGAGATTGTAGTAATCTGGATAATCCAGCTATGGTCAGAATTTTCAAAGGTTGTTGTTGATGAGAATATTTTTAAAATAATTTTTCCATTAATATTCTCAAATTATTTAAATAAAAAATATTATCCTCATTAACCATGTAGCCAAATGCCCATATCTCCTCTGTATATTGTTCAAAACCCCCCAAAAAAACCTTCAGCTGTTTTATAACATTTTAACAGTAAAAAAGCTATTTTTTCCTGTGCATGATAGGTCGGGTCTTAAAAGGAGTCTTCCAAAGGCAAAACCAGATTCTACAATATCATAATAAAAATCATTTCTCTTGGTTTTTAATTTCACTCTTCAATAAAAGTAACCAGGGCCTATTGGCAAACTGTTCAGTTCTATAGCTGCCCAGTCCAGGAAACACACAGGAGAACCTGCGGTATCTGTGGTACTAGAAAGTGATGGAAGGAAATGCTCCAACAATAAAAGGACAGGTGGAAGAATACAGATACCAGCTAACGAGCTCTCAATGGCCAGAGCTGTGATCACTAGATCAACACAATAAAAGATGTATTATTGGATAACTAGCCCAAGGTATATAACAAATATACATTAGTCCATATAAACAAATGATTTTTTTTTTTTTAACAAGAGAGAGCAAGAGATAGACAGGAAGGGAAAGAGGTGAGAAGCATCAATTTGTAGTTGCGGCGCCTTAGTTGTTCATTGATTGCTTTCTCATGTGTGCCTTGACTAAGGGCTCCAGCTGACCCAGTGTCCCCTTGCTCAAGCCAGCGACTTTGGGCTTAAGCCAGTGACCTTGGGCTTCAAGCCAGCAACCTGGCTTGGGTCATGTCTAGGATCCCACACTCAATCCAGTGACCCCATGCTCAAGCTGCTGAGCCACGCTTGAGCCAGATGAGCCCACACTCAAGTCAGGAACCTCAGAGTTTCAACCTGGGTCCAGAGTGTCACAGGTTGACACTATATCCACTGCATCAACATTTGGGCAAGATAAACAAATGTTTTAATAAAGAAATAGAAGAGAAGGAACACATTTTGGGCAAGATAAACAAATGTTTTAATAAAGAAATAGGAGAGAAGAAACACATTTTCCTTACATAAGAATTTCAAATAATATATGTAGATACTTTCTACTCCAAGAGATGGAGTTCCATGTATATTCATCCCCACTCCTACCCCACACTGGAGTGTTGGCTGGATTTAGTGTCTCATTTAGTGAATAGTATATGAAAAGGGAAAAACAATAACTTTACAATGGAAAAACCTGGCAAACATTACTTAAACCAAGTGATCAAGATTATTGTCAGCAGTGATCTGGCACTTTGATCATATACCTTCTGATATAATGTTATGAGAAGGAACTTCACCTCTGTGACATTTTTCTCAAAACCCATAATCCTAGTCTGACTATAACAAATACATCAGACAAACCAACATTGAAGAACACCTAACCAATATTCTTCAAAATGTCAAAGTCATTATAAACAAGGAAAATCTGAGCAAGTGTCACAGCCAGGAAGAACCTAAGGGTACATGAACACTAAATGCAATGTGTTCTGTATGAGATCCTGAAACAGGGAAAGGGACACAAGGGACAAACAAGTACAATCAGAGTGTGAAGTTTATTTAATAATAACGTAAAATATTGGGTCCTTATTTGTAACAAATGTGACATAGTAATAATATAAGAGGTTGACAATGGAAGAAACTGAGCCAAAGGTCTATGAGAATTCTTCACTTTATCTTCTCAACTTTTCTGTAGATCTAATACTTTTAAAATTAAAGCTTATTCACGTTTTTAAAACAGTGAATGTTACTTTTAAATGTTACAATTAAAAAGAGTTTCTAAAATCCTTCCACTATAAGATTATGATCGAAATTACTCAAAAGGAGAACCAACAATATTTTCCTTTACTAAAGGTCTCCAAAGGATATTCAAACTGGGGATAATTGAAGGACAGTTCCCAAGGAGGTGGCCTGTGCAGTCAGTCAGCGAATGGAACATTGCTGTAAGGGAAATGGAGAGGATCGGATTGAAAGTAGGTATGTTTTCTTATGTGAACTTTAAAAATTAATACCATTTATATCCCAAAAACTCAGAAACATTGATACGTAAAGACACATGCAGCCCCATGTTTATTGCAGCATTGTTCACAGTGGCCAGGACATGGAAACAACCAAAAAGCCCATCAATAGATGACTGGATAAAGAAGATGTGGCACATATACACTATGGAATACTACTCAGCCATAAGAAATGATGACATCGGAACATTTACAGCAAAATGGTGGGATCTTGATAACATGATACGAAGCGAAATAAGTAAATCAGAAAAAAACAGGAACTGTATTATTCCATACGTAGGTGGGACATAATAGTGAAACTAAGAGACATTTATAAGAGTGTGGTGGTTACGGGGGGGAGGGGGGAATGGGAGAGGGATAGGGGGTGGGGAGGGGCACAAAGAAAACAAGATAGAAGGTGACAGAGGACAATCTGACTTTGGGTGGTGGGTATGCAACATAATTGAACGACAAGATAACCTGGACTTGTTATCTTTGAATATATGTATCCTGATTTATTGATGTCACCCCATTAAAAAAATAAAATTATATATAAAAAAAAAAAATTAATACCATTTCCTCTTCTGCCTTTTGTTTGTTGTAGTGAGCAATAGTCTCCTTGCTTCCTCTTGTTTTCAATTTATACATCTATATATATATATGTAATATATATAACTGTTTTTCCTTGTGGCCTTTCTCATATTTCATTTTTCTTCTTTCTTACGTCTCTGATCATGCTTTGTCTTTTGTTTCTCCTAACCTGGCAGCCCCGGGCTAAGGTAGATTCACTTTCATGTGAACAATTCGGGCCCCTTTTCTTCTGTTCTCAGGCACCTGGCTTTGGGCCTTCCCTTTGCTTATTAGCATTTTCTTTGGGACACTTGCATGCATTTATAAAGTACTCTGTGGTTTCAGAGTACTTCTTGTGTTATCTACATCAAAAACCAGACGCACCTCATCAGGTTTGTGAATATACAAATCTGGAATACATTGTAGATTTCAATGGCAGAAGTTAATTTTTTATTAATAAAAATGACATAATAATAGTGTTGTCCTTATTTAAAATACACTCAAAGCAGAATTATGTAGAAAAACATTCTCAAAAACAAATATTTATTTTTTTCTTTGAAACATATATATTTTTAAACTGATGTAATATGTGTACAATAGTGGGGCAATTGTATAATGACTATTGTAACAATGGTATCTTTGGACCAAAAGCCAAAGTAGGCAACTCCATAGAATGTAACAATTTATTATAGGGTGATTTACTTACAGGGAGATTTTGCTAGAGTGGACAGATGGCCTAGCGTTTTGAGAAAATTATTCTCTGCTAACAGATCTGTGTTACAGTACTTTTTGATAGTATAACTTGGGTACTAATTATTGACAAGACAAAGGAACAAAGATTGTAGTAACACCAGGAGCCATACTTCCTGGTGGTCTTGTGGTAAATGATTGCTTATATTTGATACTATTACCAGTTTGATATTTATCTCAGTTGTCATGCCACTCTGACTGTTGCTAACAAAAATATTTATGGCTACATTTTAAGGAATACAGAGTACTATCAACTACAATGCTTTGATAGACTTGCTATGGACAGGGAGGTTTGTCACAGTTCACACCATGAAAGTTAAAAATGAAATGAAATCTGGGTCACAGGGATCAAGTTGGTTTTGTTTGCATCTACATCTATACAATATGGTTGGTCTTGACAACCTATATGCTGAGTAATATACATATACCGGCAGTTTATGAATGTGCCTTGGGTCAGACACATACCAATACAACTTTGTTGAAGCCTCAGCGATAACAAATTCACAGTTCGACCACTGGGTTGTGTTGAATATGGCCTCAGGCCTGCAGCTGCTCAGTGACTCTCAAGGCTTAATGATAATCAAATTGATTTAACAATAAATCCTGAACAGGAATTTCCTCTGGGAAATTTTTTTTAATTTATTTTTTGAAATATATTAATTTTGATACTATTTTATTTCCCAAGCAATCAGAAAACTTAGTTTATAGTCTTTCACTTGGAGCACTCTGAACAAGTAGTTTAATCCTTCAAATCTCCATATGCCTAGTTGTAAATGGAAATAATCTGTAACACCAGTCAATCTCTATTATGATTAGATGGCCTTTCCAGTTATAAAAAAATCTATGATTTTAAATTTGAATCAGTATTTAAGAGGCAACATGCCACTTTGCAACAGAGTGAAGATGGAGCAGCCAATGACAGTAATAGAGAGTCAAGAGAAGGATTTGACAGGCAAGGTGTGGAGAGTAGTAGAGAGAGATGCTATCAGCTTTAGCAGTGCTCTCTCTAAGATAAAGCACATCAATAATGTAACAGTTCAAATGGAGATGAGGCCATCTTGTTAGCCACTCTATAGACAAATATTACTAAAAGTAGATCTTTAGGTCTACTAGGGAGAAATTATACCTCTATGGTAACTAGTAATTTATATATTTGAGTCAGATTTTAAACAAGACCAAAATACGTTTTCAGATGGCAAGCGTAAGTTCAGTTTATGTCTTGTAATTTATATTGTTACTAACATATAAGTCTACACAAAATATGCATAGAACCATTTCCCAACATATTGTTATTTATATAGTACAGTGGTGGCTTTTTTATTCTCATCCTTTCCCCCAAGCTGAATAATAATTAAATTTTTATAATCTGTAACTGTCCTTTCTTTTTCTTTCCTTCTTTCGTTCTTTCCTTCTTTCTTTCTTCCTTTTCTTTCTTTCTTTCTTTCTTTCTTTCTTTCTTTCTTTCTTTCTTTCTTTCTTTCTTTCTTTCTTTCTTTCTTTCTTTCTTTCTTATTTTCTTTCTCCCTCCCTTCCTCCCTTCCTCCCTTCCTCCCTCCCTTCCTTCCCTCTTTCCTTCCTTCCTTCTTCCTTTTTTCTTTCTTCCTTCTTCTTTGTCTTTTTTTTTTTTTTGTAAATCAACTATATATACAAAATCAGCTTTTTGGCAATCTAACCTTCCCATTCTTAAAAAAAATGTTGATTTTTTTTTACCTACCTTTATTTTGGATAGTAAAGCCTAGAGCTCATAGTTGATATAATAGAAAAGTAGAGAATTTTCACAATGTCATTATTTCATTTGTGTGCACAAAGTGGACATTTTGTTTTCCTACTGCCTAGGCAGAATTCCTCTCTGAAAGGAGAAATGATAATAATATATTGCTTTTCCTCACTGGACTTACTCTTAAGTATTATTTAATTCAGCTCTTAAACTAACTCTATGTTAGATAGAACTATGTTATTATCCCCATTTGATGTAAGAGGAAATAGAATAAGAATTTTATCTAGAAGTGATTGCTAAATAGTTGGAACCAACATTCATATTTAAACTTAAGGTAGTACACAACTCATGATGATCCATTTATTGGACTACTACACAGCCATTAAAAAGTTATCCATAGAAATATATTTGTGACTAATGTATATATTAATATGGAAAGTTTCAATATATTGTTATAAAGTTGAGTCTAATATCTTTATTTTTAGAATAGGCATTTATAAATAGATATTTATGTCTAGACATAAATATTTGGCAAGTTATATTAGGAATTGAGTCAATATGGCAAATATGAATTTGCAGCAAAATAAGTTGAATTATAATTTCTGGATTTACCACATAATAATTGACTATCATTTTGAATAAACTACTTATTCAGCCTAAGCCTGTATCCTACTGTATAAAGTAGGGATAAAAGTAGGATCTTTTATGGTTACTTCTATGCAGACCAAGTAAAATGCTGTTTGTAAATCACTAAATCTAATTTTTTGTCCATAGCATTCATTCAATGAACTTTGCAATGTTAACATGTGTCCCTGGGTCCCTGATTATGGACAATTTTAATATTGGTTTCCTTCTATGCATTTCCTGATTCCTTAAAATGATTTTAAAATGTTTATTTTATCTTGTTTTGACTTTGAAAAGCACAACCAGAATGAGAACTGTGTCTCTTGACTCTGAGTGTAGTCTTATTTTCACATCATTCTGATTCATTTGACTATAAATACTACTGAGGATCTGGGCAGTGATTAAGAGTTTGAACTCCGGGAGATAGCTTACTTAAGTTTTAATGGTGGCTCCACCATTCTAGTGAATGAATGTGGACATGTTATTTAAACTCTCTAAGTCTCAATTTGCTGGACTTTAAAATGGAGATAATAATAACTATATCAAATAAAAACTGTGTGGATTGAATGAGATAAGAAATATAAAGTGCTCTGCTGGGTGCTTGAGATACAGTACATAATCAGTCAATGTTATTATTATATTTATAATACTGAAATCTGTGAGCCTTCTAAAACCCTAGGTAGAATTTTGTTTGCATGTGTTTACATTTATATATAGTCATTTTCAGATGTCAAGGATCAAAATTCAATGATTTCATGAAATGCTCCATGCTCTAAAAATTGGCTAAGAACCTTTGCTCTAAACAGTGCTATCCACAGAGCAATGGGGATGATATTCTCTTCATTTGGGGATATTCAGGTGTCACTATAGCAGATAGTGCTCAAAAATACAGTTACCAATGGAAATTTAATTTAAAAAAACATAGGGGGGAAAACCCCTCATTTTTTAACCTTTGCATCATCCCAGTGACTTGTGGGATCTGGGTAGATGTGTCTGTGCAAACTTGCACACCTCCTTCCAGGACTCCTCATTTCCTGTTCCCGATGGCCTGCCTCCCCTGATTCAGGGAGTTTCCTTTGGCAACAATTGCTATAGCATGCACAGAGGTCTTAAGGGTTTCCAGAACCCCTGCCGGGGAAGTTTTATGTTATTTTAAATATTATATAATTCAGGGTTAAAATAGCTTATGTTATGATTTCAAAATATTTCTCAAGTCTCTTGAGTCTGCATTTTAGTACTGTAACATTATTTTGTCCATTTGTAGAAAGAAATAAAAATAAATAAAACCTGTGGCTCTTCATAGCAAACTAGATGCTTCCTTATATCTCTGTTGCTAAACTAATCATGATTTTTACCAGAATGCACTAAAACAGAGGTTAGGAAGCAATCTATAACAGATATTTAGGTAACCTGGGCATGATTAAATATAATATATGTATTCTTGAGTATTTCTATTTGTGGTTCTTTTAGAATAAAGTTCAAACTCCATAGCACTTATTACAAAACCTCTCCACCTTATTTTTCACCAGTCTCACATGCAGTCACCCACTGACCTATCTACCTGCAAACATTCTACTCTGATTTCTTTCATATTCTCCGTGTTCTTTCTTGTTTTTGAGATTTTATACATATTCCCTCTGCCCAGAACACTTGTTGTGCCCTTTTCTCTCCCAATTCCAGCACCAGCAGTGATTTCTATTCATTCATGGGTCTCTACTGAGATACCACTTTCTCAGGAAGTCTTCCTTACCCCCAAGCACAGATTCTGTGACCCTCCTATGCTTTTCTATAGCACATCATGTTTCTCAGTCTTCCTCTTGGTATATTGAAATGTCCTCTCTACTTGTCTGAATCTACACTAGCTTATAAACAATGATGGTAGATGTATGTCTAAGGCACAACTGTATCTGTGCCTAACCCATCTTGCTTTGTATCGGACATCCAAGAAAGAATTATGGGATGTATTTCATTGGTTCTATGCTGGGTAACATTTCTAGTGGAAGAAGAAAGGAAGAGAAAGAATGAGAGAGAGAGAGAGAGAGAGAGAGACAGAGACAGAAAAAGAGAAGAAGGAAGGAAGGAAGGGAGGAAAGGTTGGGTGTTTGTTATATATGGAATTGTTTTACCAGAAGAATGACTCCCTATTGAAGTACTAGGCATGAGATTAATTAAATTGCACTGAAATTGTTTAAGTTTTAAGTACTGTTATTCATCTTTATTTTTTATATATAAAAGCTTATTTCAATAACTAAATATAGTGGTAAACTGAACAAAATAGACCCTTAAATACAAATGATCAGATAAATTCTGTGAATTATTTATATGTATAAAATTATATATGCCAGACTATTGTATCATGTCTTTGAAGAATAAACTGATATTATTTCTATTGAGAATTCTTTTGAAGAGCTTACTGTACATAAGTGTGTGCATACATATAATTTTTTACAGCTGTCTCATATTTTGAAAGTGAAGCTATTTCCTTTCAAAATTAGACATCTATTCAAGACAGACAACTGTTTTTAATGGTAACAGATTTGGAGTTATTCTAAAACACTATTAATGCATTATTGATGCATGACTTGTGAGAAACTATACAAGACCGCTGAGAACGTCACATATCCATTTCCAAGCATAAACTTCCATAGAACATAGCACCACTCTTAGTACTGATGACACATTCATCCCTGAGGCTTTTAAGAAAGTGTCTTTTGAGAAGATCTATGGGGCTTGGCAGCGTATTCCTTTATTAAAGGTTTCAAAGTGGAAGGCTTAATAAGCCAGTTAATAGTTCTAATACTAGGATGAAGTATAATTTGCTTTGTTGCTCTTGCATCCTTCTTTAGCAGACTTTGCGCATCTCTCCCAACACCTCAGGGAATCTTGTTGCCCCTCTCGCCCTGTGCCTGGGGCCATCTCCCCCTCATTATTTTAATGCACTTTCCCAATGCAATCACTCTCCTCAGTCAACTCCTCAGCAATAAGGCTGGTGCCAGAGGAGCTGCTGCTCCAACTCCCCACTCTTAATGTCTGTAGTAATTTGACCCAGTGACATCAATGAGAGTGTCCAGGAGGGTCATACTCTCTAGTTCTTGTCACAAGAGAGCACAGAGAGACTTATGGAATGAGAAAGAACTGTTCTTATTTACCGGGATCTAGTTTCGGTCGATTTATTACCTGAAATGTATTATCCTTTTTTCTTCAGTCCTGTATTTTCTCTATATTTCCTACTTTGTTCCCTTGGACTTCAGGGCACCAGTGTTTGTGTCCTCTGTTCCTTGTCTGTCAGCTTTCCTTATCTCTGACCGTACTCAGTGTTTGCATTTGTCCCTTCTGGGCTTGTCCTTCTGCTCCTGTCCCATGGCCTAAATCAAATATATGGATTTTACATCTCAACTCTGGAATTACACCTTGACCATCAGTATCTGAGCCTTGCCTATGTTTTTTGTTACTGGCATTCTTAGTGTTGACTTATTGCCTTACAATCCACACAGTTCACATTAGGCCAGCTAAATCAGTAACCTGATTTTTCTAATATTTTCATGTGATAATGCTTAAATGTTAACTTCCAACATAATGTCATACAAATTTCCAGGAAATCAATGATGTTTTGCCATAAAAGAATAATTAGTATAAAAACATTGTGTGTTTCTGGTCTCCATATGGGGATGAAGAACCATTGCTAGAAAGGCAGTTGCTCACAGTGGGAAAAAATGGGTTGGAGGCAGGACAAAAACTTGATTCATAATTCCTTTGCTTGGGGGCAGGGCATCAACTAATGGAAATGTGAGTGACATTGTTCCATTTTGCCTTCATCCCAGTGAACGCATTCAAGTCGCTCTTTGCACAGTATTGGTGATGGTCACAGTTGTAGCATTTTTGTCGTCACCTGTAGCCTGTTTTCTTTTATAACAATAAAAATTTATAAATTGGCTGTTGGTAAGTAGAACTATTTCCTTATTAAAACCTTATTTCTATTAGCCAGACATATATTGTATTAGACAAATTCCACACAAGTTTGGCTATCTGAATCCTCTGCTCACAACATCTTAGAAGTACCAAATAAGAAGCGGAACTAGTATAACAAATAAGCATGTTGAAATGTAGAAGCAAACAGCTAGAAAAACCTGGCTTGGGAGACAGGGATACAGGAAAAAAAATGAATAGAGATCTATGGTCATTTTTTTAAAGATGAAAAAATTCTGTAACATTTTTCAAAGAATGATGAGGGCATCAAAGCATTGTGGGACAACTCAATAACTGAGATTAGATTAGGTTCATGATTGCTTTTAGGAGACAGATGAGTTTGCAATATATGTGAGACTGTCTCTAGCCCATATCCCTCTCCCACCCTGCAACCAGAATCCTATTTCTAAAACACAAACACCACCCTGTCCTTTCCTTGATTAGAACCATTTAATGCCGTACTCAACTTGACCCACAGGATAATAATCTAAATTTTTAGCCTGATGTACAAAGCTTTTCACAGTCAGACCGTAATTTTTATTCTTTAACTAGACTCCATTGGACATAGCCTACTCTATGCCAGTTTTAAGACCTATAGAAAACTCTAGAAATGAAATCATAATACTTACATTTATTAACTATTTTCAAGTATAAGACTAAGAACTTTTTGAATGTAATCTCATTTATATAAAAATGAATATTGATTATTTTAAGGATGAGGAAACTGAAGGTAAATTAAGGTTAACTAACATCCAAGTCTTACAGCTGGCAAGTAGCTGAGGTCAATATCAAGCCCAAACAGTCTGCTTCCTTGTAAATAGCAGCCTCGGGACTTTGCCTGAAAACCCCATGGACAGCTGGAGTCATCCTCCTGTGAGAGCATAGCCCCACCTTGCCATCCTTGTAAATCAAAATTTCAAGAAAAAATATATAGTTCAATAGGAGAGATTAAGATGATTTCTGTGTACTACTCAGTAAAATTTAAAATTCAAAGAGGCATTGGGTAAATGGGTAACAAAATGT
This sequence comes from Saccopteryx leptura, assembly GCF_036850995.1. Classification (NCBI taxonomy): domain Eukaryota; kingdom Metazoa; phylum Chordata; class Mammalia; order Chiroptera; family Emballonuridae; genus Saccopteryx; species Saccopteryx leptura. Next base: position 69,380,162 of record NC_089506.1, on the reverse strand, counting down.
GTTGTCTTTTTGATGGGATAAACAGAAAACAGAGGTGCTGATCCACTTCGGGTAATTAAAGGGTCTGTGACACATCTTGAAAGTGAAGAGGTATAAATTCCAGTGCTCTGGCCAAATTCCAAACCACATAATTATACCTTCCCCTTTCTACCTAAAAATTTTCCTCAGAGTTTCAGCTAAAAAATAAATTCTTCACTTCCCCTACTAAATGTTACCACTGTGACTTAACTTGTAAGACATACCTTTTTTAAAGCAGACCTTACCTCCATTTCACTGAAGAATCAAGTTTCCCTTGCAAAGTGGCCCAGAGTAAAATATACTGTTTTACATCTTTACATACTTTCTTGGATAAATATAAGTATAGCTAACTTAATCCTAGGAAGGAGGTAAATAGACAGCCATAGATGATAGATAGATAATTAGATAATAGATAGACATAAAACATACTAAAGTCAAAATATAGAAAATTATAAATATTAATTTTATTTGTCTTATTGTATGAATGCTTCATTTAAGCTACAACTCATCTCTTACACAACTGGTGGTTATGTCTTCTTGGAATGATTGTCAACATGATGAAATAAAAAGAATTATTTTAACTGTAACTGATCAAAATAAAGATCAAGGTCACTTGCAAGTGTCTTTTTGAACTGGATTATGCTATGGCTTTCAAGTGTAATTGAAATTTGTGTCAATTAATTATACTAGAAATATTGTAACAAACAGTAATTGAAGTAAATGTTTGTTTATTAAAACTGATGGCATCCTTTTTAGTACACTTAAACATGAGAAGAAATCCTTGCTAAATATTTATAAAGATGAAGTACAGCAACAGAAAAAAAGAAATTAATTTTTTATGATCAGTTTTGAGTGTCCTTCTATTTGAAGTGAACCACTAATCAAATTTATTAAAATTGCATACTTTATTAAATTAGTGAACAACTAACATTTATAGAATAATGTCTTCAGCACTACGCTCAGTGCTTTCTATGCATCATTCTGAGAAAAGGACTGTGGGCTTCCCTGAAGTATCAAAGGAGAGAAAGTGGCCGAAGTCATTCACCCAACATTACTGTTGGGGAAAAATAATCAAGTAATTCCAACATTATTTTTTATGCTAAAATAAACACATTATAACATGAAATGACTTCAAGTTTTAAATTAATTTTAGATAAAACAATATTTCAAAAGAATGTTGCACTTGTAATGAGATTAGTGGATGAAGAAGGGAAGTAGATTATCAGGATAACTATAAATTAATTAAATGCTTGCTCTCTGTATAATACTGGCTTTAATAATATGAAGTCATATCTCATTCTAGATTGAGAAATCTCTAGGTTTTCAAGTTTTTTAATCTAAAATTTTAAAGTGTTCTAATCCACTTTTAGTGGAGTTTATCCTCTGAGCTAAAGCAAAACTCCTAGTCAATAATAAAAGCTTACTCTCTATGAAGAAGAGTAAATGCAATACCAGGAATTAAACTCCTAATTGAATCATTATTATTCAGGTGCTTATACAGTAAACCGTACAATACTGTCTATGTGGGCTTCTAGTGCAGAATGTATATTGTATGTAATTGATAGGGCTTGTGTATATGCATGTCATGCATTCAAACTCTACTCTTTTTTTTCCTAAGAAAAATATCAAAATATTGAACAATTTACAAACTGAAATTTTGATTTTAAAATATCAGTCTTTTTAGGGTTTCATCATTTTATTTCTTTTTTTTTTTTTTTTAGTTCACAATTACTTCTATATGATGTACCTGGTTAATTATTGTTTTTCTCCTAAGGTAAATTACAGCTCTGTGAAATAGACTGTGCTATTCACAAAATGCCGTCACACTGTGAATTACAGAAGCCTTTGATGGAGATAATAAAGATCAAATAACATTGTCTTTCCTTTTCCAAACTGTATTTCTTACCAAGATCTAAGTAGTTTCACTCAATTCCATTATTGCTACCCACGCATTTTTGTCATTCCAACAAAAAATAAAATTTTTCTTTGTCTTTCTAACTTGTTAGATAACAAGCTTTAGCTATTAGAATTTTTTAATTTATACTTTTTAGTGGAAGGATATTCATTTTATAAGTGCTATGCTTTGTCCAACAGAGCCCTTGTTCTTGGGTATAAGGATGGGGGGTTGTACAAACATTCTGCAGTGTTACCTGGATGGGACTAAAACACTGTAACTTCAAAAAAGAATGAGCTCTTCCACTTTTTCAGCACATTCTTTTCTCTATACAGCATCCCCATACCCCAGTAGCATGAACCGTTTTATAAAAGATCTGTGATTATCTGTTTACCACTAAATTGTTTCCAGGGCCAACCCTAGGCAATCCTGGGGAGCTCTAGATGTTTCAGCAATCTTCCATGATGTCCCATCTGGTTGGATCACTGGACTCAGTCCTAAGCACTTGCCATTTCTCTAGCATGATATTAACTAACTATGCTTACCATTATTTACATGGTGTCTATGTGTACCTTTAGATTGTAAGCCCTGTAAAAACAAGGAGTGCAACTTATTCAAATCTATCTCCCTAGGACCTAGCAGAGTTCCTGGCATATACTAGTTGTTTAAGTAATATGTGTTGAGTGGATATATGACTAAAAACAAGGCTTACTTTCATAGCTTAGGTCACTATTTTTATTTCTTTCATTCTAGTTTCAAACAAGCCTACTTGGCTACAAACAACTGCCAAAATGGGGAGAAGAGAGGCATGGAACAAATTGAAATCTCTCTAGGGCTTATAGAGCTCTATGCTAAGTCCTGCCAACAGAATGCTCCTCGGTCCAGTCCATTCATTGTAGCCATGTAACAAAGCCAGGCCTGGTTTTCTTTAAGAGAAGCCAAACCTTGTATTTTTACATGAAATTATCAGATTGGTGGCATTTTCTGTTTCAAATATGTCTGCTGCCCATCTTCAGCATACACATGGTAACTGTGCAATCTCTGATCTGTCTTCTGTTCTTCCCTAGTATATAGATTTTTCAAGGAAATGTTTCTTAGTAGTTATTGCTTCCATCTGCTAAGACAAAAAAAGTTATAATAAAAAGTAATAAATAAATAAAATCAAAGTTATAATTAACCTTTTTTACGCTTCTTTCTAGGTTTTTCAGTTTTTTTTAGTTCAATTGCACTCACAAACTTGATTTGACTTCAGGGTCTTTTTCTTCAAGGTTAATATATTCCCAGTTATTCTACAAGTCATATCAATAAGATTATGTTTAACTTAAATCAAAGTTGCATCAGACTTCCATTTTTGCAGTCATTACTCAATTTTAAGACAATTCATGTAAACATTTCTATAATTTCTATAATTTTTTATAATTCCTGTTCTACCTTTTAAACCTTTATTCTTTTCTAATGAGAAAAAGGTCTGTGGTTGCTCCTAGTTAATTTTGTCCTAACACATCAGCATTTGGAAACAAGATTTTTGCTGCCCTTTCACAGATTCTCCATTATTGGCATCAGCAATGAACACAAAGTCCCAAGTCCATTTTCTATTAGGCCTCACTATAGAACAGCAGGTGCATCTCTGCCTTGCTAACCCTTGAGGGGTGTCTATCCTTCAGCCCTGGCCCTGAAAAGAAATATGGCCTTGTATAATGAAACATGTGCTTTTGTTGGCTGGCCACAGGTAACATAGTTACTGTCAGCTTTATTCACTCATTAGTCCCTTCACACTTGGCTGAGTTACCGTATTTCCCCATGTATAAGATGCTCCCATGTTTAAGACACACCTTAATTTTGGAACCCGAAATTTGAAAAAAAAATGTATTACATAAAGTTATTAAACTCAAGTTTTACTCATCATAAAATTCATACAACTCCTCATCACTGTCAAATCTCTCATCCATTAGCTTGTCCTCATCTATGTCTGATGATGAATCACTGTCTTCAACAATGAGCGCAAAAACAAGGCAAAAAAAAATGGAAAATGCAAGTAAAAAAAAAATCTACAATTACTGTATAAGATGCACCCAGGTTTTAGACCCCAAATTTTTTGAAAAAGGGTGTGTCTTATACATGGGGAAATATGGTAATATATTCCTTTCCCCAGCCCTCTTGAAATGATTTTTCTTTCTTTTGGGACAGGTTATGTGTTACACTTTTTGTCATTCATATCATAGTAAATCACTTAGCCTTGTTTTTGATTGCCTGAAAATTATTTGTTCTGATTCTTCATTCTCTGATACCCAAATATAAGTGTGATGATTATGTTGACTAAGGTCATTCTAATCTGTTTTTTCTTAATATCTGCTTTGTCATTTTTTGCCACCTGCTCTAATGCCCGAATATTTTATCAATAAACTTTGGTGGACTGCCTGACTCACCTGTGGATTTAGATACCAAAAAAAAATTTCTTTTTATCTGAAATTGGATAAAATATTTTGCATTTTAACAAATTAGAAGGAACCTTGAAATCAAAAACTTTGATGCAGCAACTTCCAAGTCACATTGTCTTTGGTAAATTAATTTCTAGGGTTTAGTTTCCTTATTCATGACTTGAGAATGCCAGCCATATAATGTTTGTGGTGCTGTTGTGAGAATTAAATATTTGTGAAAGTATTTATACTTTAAAACCTAAAAAGTACTATAGAAATATACAATATTATTCGATAATGCAACTTTATATTCTACATTTATTACTTATTACATTAGAGAATAAGTTCATATACAGCTATGAGTGTCTTGATACACAGATAGTACATATTTAATGCCATGTCTTCCCAGTTATACAACCTTCTCAAAGAAATAAAAATATATGTTGCTTTTGGCTATAAACTGAAAAATGGATTGTGATTTGGAGGGTAGGTTGTAAGAGGAATAAAGGGGGCAAGGAGATTCGCTTTTTTTGGCTGCTTGTTTTAGATTTACCCTTTTCTATTATTGGTGTTTCTCTGCTTTTAATGATTTCTTTTGCTTTACATCTATTGTTCTTGTTATTTGGTCAATGCCTGGTGACTGGTTTCTGCCCATCAGGCATATTACCTCCCTGGACTTGGGCTCCAATCCTGCCCTTACTCTGACCTGCACTTCTTTCGTAATCAAGAAACCTTGGCCTCATAACACATTGTCACACTTTCCATGATGTACAGTTTCTATATTTTACATGCAATTTTTTGAAAATCAAGTCTCACTTACACACCCTGGTATATGGACACTCTGTGCTTGGATCTTAGCTCTTACATTCCTGTCCGTCCCCCCCGTCCCCCCCCCCGCCCCGGTCAAGGGACTCACTCAATCTGCTCATTGGGACCTTAGTCCTCTGAGGTACTAACCTCCTAAATAATTGGCCTAGCCCCTAGTAAATTTTTTTTCTTCTTAGTGGAGTTAGTCACCTACTGCTCAAACTACCCTCCTCACCTTAGATCGTGAGTTCCCAGGACCAATTCCATTACTCACTCATAACCTTGTGCAACTAACCTCCTACTGATGACAGTGTTGTTGCCAAGATGCTCCACACCTCCAGATATCTAGACTTTGTCCTGACTCTTGGGGTCCTAGAATCTTTGGTTTATGTGTGAGCTGTATCCAACCAGAACACTGACTACCTGCTCAACCTGCTTTTTGCCACCTTGCCCAATATCCTGATGCAATGTGGCTGGCCTTGCTTCTCCACTCTTCAAACCTGGGGGTAGCATGGAGATGGAGGTGGATAAAGATAATTGAGAAAACCAGGTATGATCTCACATAAAACCTCATAGTATTGGCATTTGTTGAGAGCTGGTTAGAAATGCAGATTCTCAGGCCCCACTCCAAACCTGCTAAACCAGTATCTGTATTTTTGTAAGACCCCCAGTGAAGTAACTCATACAATTAAAGTGTGAGAGGCACTGACGGTACTCACACATGTACACATAGTGTATAATATAATATACAATCAAGTACATCTAATATACTCTAAGATATATGTTTAAACTATATAAATAATATATTTTATAAAATGAGAACATGTCACATACAAATATTACATTTATATTATATGTAATTATTATTAATTATATATTATATAATGTATTGTATGTTATATTTGTAATTATATAAGCTATTATTTTATTAGCTAAAATATTATCTAGATCAGAGGTAGTCAACCTTTTTATACCTACCACCCACTTTTGTATCTCTGTTAGTAGTAAAATTTTCTAACTGCCCACCGGTTCCATAGTAATGGTGATTTATAAAGTTGGGAAGTAACTTTACTTTATAAAATTTATAAAGCAGAGTTACAACAAGTTAAAGCATATAATAGTAATTACTTACCAAGTACTTTTTGTTGGATTTTCACTAAGTTTGGCAGAATAAATCTTTATAAAACAATTTACTACAGTTAAATCTATCTTTTTATTTATACTTTGGTTGCTCCACTACCGCTCACCATGAAAGCTGGAATGCCCACTAGTGGGCGGTAGGGACCAGGTTGACTACTACTGACTAGATATTAAAATATATAAATATTGATATGACTATATTTATAAAATATTTATAAAATAAAAGTAAAGCTTAAAATGCTATAATACCAATTGGCTTAATTGTCTTTATAAAACATATATTACATAAAATTAGTAATGATCTAAGGAGTAAGAGAAAGAGGCTGACCAGGAAGTGGTGTAGTGGATAGGGCATCAACGTGGGACAATGAGGACTCAGGTTTGAAACCCCAAAGTCACCAGCTTGAGCATGGGATCATAGACATGATCCCATGGTCGCTGGTTTGAGCTCAATCAAAGGTTACTGGCTTAGGCCTGACTTGTGGTGGCGCAGTGGATGGAGCATTGACCTGGAACACTGAGGTTTGCTGGTTCGATACCCTGGGCTTGCCCGGTCAAGGCACATATTGGAATTGATGCTTCCGGTTCCTTCCTCCTTCTCTCTCTGTCTCTTCTTTCTCTAAAAAAAATAAATAAATTAAAAAAAAAAAAAAAAAAAAGGTTACTGGCTTAAAGCCCAAGGTTGTTGGTTTGAGCCCAAGGTCACTGGTTTGAGAAAGGGGTCAGTGGCTCAGCTGGAACACTCCCCATCAAGGCACATATGAGAAATAATCAATGAACAACTCAAGTGCCAAAACTACAAGTTGATGTTTCTCATCTCTCTCCCTTCCTATCTGTCCCTCTCTTTTCACACGTGCTCTCTCTCTCTCTCTCTCTCTCTCTCTCTCTCTCTCGCTGAAAAAAAAAGTAGCAGGAAGAAAATTGAAGGCAGTGTGAAGTAATAAAATATCAAAAAATGAGGTTTGATATGACATGATTTCTAGTATAGTTTCGCTGTAGCTGAAGCAAACTGGCCCTGTTAGGCCTCATTTCTTTATTTGGAAAGCTGTAATGTACAAATTAGGTGAACTGGAAAATCTTGTCTTCCTCCAGTATTTGTGGATTTTATAACTAATTGCGCTCTGTGATTTCTTCAAACTCACAATTTGATTATATAGTTTCTGAGTCTTTTTTCTTAGTGATTTAAACTTTTATCAATTGATTTATTGGCTTTTATCTTTTTTCAATAAGTGATATTTGCTAGGGTTCATTTGGTTTTAAGAAACAGAGACTCGAACAGGTTGATCCACTGTCCCTGATAAAACTAGGATGAGTTCCATACAGATGGGGATGATTAGTCCCCTACTCTGTCCAGATCATGCCAGAAAAAAGAGTTTATTGAGAGAACATATTAGCATAGAATGCAGGGAGAACTTAATAAAGCCTCAAAGGAAACATCACGTCAGGTTCTTTTGTTTTGATTTTTGTTTTTTTATTGAGATATAATTGACATGTAACATTATATTAGTTTGTGGTATACAATATAATGATTTGATATTTTTATATATCACAAAATGATCATCACAGTAAGTCACGTTAACATCTATCTAGACACACTATCTTCTCTGTATCTCTTTTTTTAGATGACAGCACCATTCTACTCTAATGGCTAGCATTCTTTGTTTGATATTTGTTTCTTTTACTGCACCACTTTAATCTATTCTAAAATGTACTTTGTGATTATGTCCTATCCATAGATCCAAGATATAAATTTTATGTCCAGTGGAGCCATATACAGGCTACTCTCAGATCTGATTCAGCCATGGTCAGAGGTAAACAAAGAAGTGAGGTCATGTGTAACCAAACATGGAGATTCTAGAAAGCAGGGCCTGTGAATTTGGACCTGTTCCTTAGATGGGAGTATGATTAGGGCAAGGTTTCCGATTCATGTACAGTATACTATTCTCATTATTACTCAACTCTTGACTCCATCAGTGCAAGTTTATTCTCAGATGCAAGTTCACATACAAGTATGAAACATAAGCATAGAACTTCTCACTCTGTAGCCAAATGCCCTTAAGTGATCTCAACTTTTCACAGCACAGCCTATTCTTTCAGTTTGAAGCCCAGTTCAAAACCTTTCTCTAGTCTCCAGCTTGTCTTAGAGGGTTCTCAACTGTCCTTTTAAAGGAGAAATGTAATATCTCAGTCTATCTCAGTTTTTTCTTAATTCACTCACAAGACTTATTCCTTCACCAATAAGGTGGTATCATCTGACCCGTTTGTATATTTTAACATCTTGATTTTGTAAAGTATGAGATCTGTTTTTACCAAATATTTTGAAAAAATACAACAAAGTGTCAAAAGTTAAGCTTAAAACCTTACATTTCTCAAACTATCTATAATTGCTTTATAAAATGTATGATTTATAACATAAATATCTATGTGTAAGTAGTTAAAAAAAAATTCACCACAATTGAAACCTCTGATTTGGTGGTCCCAGTCTGTATTTGAACTACACAATAAAAGCAAACAAAAATTTCTCTTTCTGATGAAGAATTCTCCCTTGTGCTGTGTTTCTTTGTTTGATGTGATTACTGATCCATTTCTGCCACTTATCTCAAAGCTTTAATTTGCTTTGAAAATTAGTTAGGTGAACATAGTAGAATAAACTTTTAGAAAATACTATTTCAATAGACATTTCTATTACATATAGGAAAAAATGCAGAAAAAGAAAAGCATTTTGTGTAATTATAATTGATGTATTTTTTTCTTTTGTAATTATAAAAATCAATAGCATCTGTCTCCCCAAGAAATACTTCAGATAAATTTTCAATTTCCATTTATCAAGAAAATCCACCTTTATAGAATATACTGGATTCTTTGACCTTAGGATTATGTAATAACTTACTGGATTTCCACTGCTGTTCTAAAATCACCATCTAAACCTTAATAAAATGTATGACTTATACTCTGGCACCCAGTTTGAATTTATTAATCTACAAGAACTGTGGTGACTCACTGATTCACAGAAAATACCCTCTGAAATACTTATTTTATAATCAGCGAGGTACATTTAACTTTCAGACTCACACCTCATCAATCACTCAAAAGATATAAATAAATAAGAACTTTTTATTTTGGGGGTGAATATAAATATTAACATAAGTAAGTTTGCAATGCTGTTTTATGATGCAGTTTTCTAAGCTCAAGTCTATTATCCATGGGCAGTTTGGAATTTTCCTGAGTTGGTAAATTAAAATCCCCTATCAGATATTGACTTGACCATATATCCATTTTATTCAATTAAAAATTGCTTTGCTTTATAACTAACATGAATATTTTCTTCATATTTCCTCCTCTTTACTCTTTCTAGAACTACCCTGGTCTAGGCTTTCATTACTCTCACTTAGATTATGTCCTGTCTAACTAGAAAAGAAATCCCATAATCCTTATAGCATATTCTGCCATATTGATCCTTTTACACCCTGACTTAAATGTACAACTCCTCTAGCAAGGGCTTCTAATTTTATGTTTTAAAAAAATAATCTTGAAATACTAAAATTATAAAATCATAAACACTCTAGTTAGAAGGACAGTTAGAAATATCTAGTTCATCCTTCTAAAGCATATATATTTTATTTATAAAGTAAATGATTTTCTTGTCCTAGTCTATGTTCTATTTATTTATTCAACAAATATTTATTACATATCTCCTATGTTTTAGACATGGTTTAGGCTCTAAAGATACAGTGGGGAATTGACAGATTATAGTAGCTTTATTAAAATTTATATTTAAGTGAGAAAAAATAATCAAGAAAAGAGGAAAATAATCAAGCAGTGATAAGTGTCATGAAGAAAATAACAGTAATGGCAACTGCAAGGCTACTTTAGATTGTGTGTTCAGGGAAAATGTGTTCATTTCCTAGGGCTACCATAACAAGTGACAATATACATAGTAGCTTAAAACAACATCAATTTATCCTTTCAGGGTCCTGGAAGCCAGAGGTCCAACATCAAGTTGTCAGCAGGCTTGTGCTCCCTTCAAAGTCTCTTGGGAAGAATCCTCCTTGACTCTTCCAGCTTCTGAATACCTAAGGCATTCTTTGTGTTTGCATGACTCCAGTCTCTGCCTCTGTCTTCACATGGCTTCTCCTCCTATTTCCATGTCTCTGTTCTCTGTGTCTCTTATGAAGACATTTGTCACTGGATTTAGGTTCACCTGGGTCATCTAGGATAATCTCATCTCAAGATCAGTGATTACATCTGCAAAGACCCCTTTTCAAATTAAGTTTATCTTCACAATATCTAAGATTAGGATATGGACCACCATTCAGCCCACTACAGAAGGCTTCCGTAAAGAGATGATGTTTAACCTGAAAAGTTAAATCACAAAAAGAAACCAGACATGTACAAAGCAAAGAAAGAGATCCCAAGGAGAGAGACCAGCCAGAACAAAGCTTGACATGTTTGAAGATGTAATACATTTACATATAAATAAATACCACATACATATATGACATATATACATACATACCAGCATGACTGAAATTTTATGATGGAAACAAAGAATCATACAAAATGGGTTCAGAATGCTGGGTGGATGCCATGGTATTGACTTAAAGGGGTCCTCTAACTTCACTACCAAGGTTGAGAGTATGAATTTTATGTTTTAGTGAAAAGTAAGTAGGACAGTGATGCAATTTAAGGTTCAAAATTTTACTCTAGTTTCTGTGTAGAGAACAGATTCTAAGTAGCCAAGAGGGAAAGCAAAAAGACAAGTTAGGAAGACCTTCAGTCAGGGGTCGGAAACCTTTCCGGCTGAGAGAGCCATGAAAGCCATATATTTTAAAATGTAATTCCGTGAGAGCCATACAATGACCCGTGTACATTACTCATTATCCAATAAAAATTTGGTGTTGTCCCAGAGGACAGCTGTGATTGGCTCCAGCACCTGCAACCATGAACATGAGCAATAAGAAATGAATGAATTGTAATACATAAGAATGTTTTATACAATGTGTCTGTAAAGTCATGGTGCACTTTTGACTGGTCACAAGAAAGCAACAAAAGATGATAGAAATATGAACTCTGCACCAAATAAAAGGAAAACTCTCCCAGTTTCATACCTATTCAGTGCAGTTTGATGAGGGCTCATGCACAGATTTTTTAGGGCTCCTTAGGTAGCTATCCCGTATAACCTCTACAGACTCATCACTGACTGATGGATGGACTACCAGAACAGGGTTTCTCCACCAAACTGCTGGTTTCCTTCAACTGCTTATCCCACCGAGTAATGTTATTCCTATGTGGTGGTGCTTCGTTATAAACGTGCCGATATTCACATTGCACTTTGGTCATGGATTCGAATTTAGTGAGCCACAGAACACACTGAACTTTCCTCTGTACCATCCACATCTCGACTAGCATGGCCGTGGGCTGCTCCGCTGTATACGCGGTGTTATGTCATCATCTGCACATGCGCACATGCTGCCACATCATCCTACAGAAACTGGAGGGTTTTCCTCTTATTTGGTGCAGATTTCACATTTCTATCGTCTTTTGTTGCTTTCCTGTGACCAGTCAAAACTGCACCATGACTTTATGGACACACTGTATTTTTAACGTTATTATTTTTTTTATTAAAGATTTGTCTGTGAGCCAGGTACAGCCATCAAAAGAGCCACATCTGGCTTGCGAGCCATAGGTTCCCGACCCCTGAAGTAAATCATTCAAGCAAGAGATAAATAGGGCTACAGGTAGCATTAGAAGGAAGAAAAATGTATAGATCTGATATGTTTTTGCAGATATAGTTGAAACGATTTGTTAGTTGATTGCATACAGAAAAATGAGGGAAAAATGGATCAAGGATGGCCTTTAGATTTTTAGTAGCAATGTTGCTATTTCTTGAAATGAGAAAGACAAACATGTGAGAGGAGCTTTTTTGGGGTGGGGGAAGATGGTTTGGTTTTGGCCATTATCTATGTGAAAATGTCAAATAGTCGCATAGAAGAATCTAGCATTAGAATAAAATGTCAGAGGTGAAGGTCTAACTCTGATAGTTACTGTGTTCTGCTTGGACAGTATTGATGATCATTAATTTTTAGAAAGTCAATTGCATTGTTACCCTTGAAAGTAGAGCTAGTTTGTAAGTCAAGAAAGCTCACTGCTTTCTTTAAAGACAGCATGCCTTCTGGGTCATCTGCCCTCTGATCAATAAGCACAACAAAAAAAAGGCGTACTTAACTTATTCACTATGTTTGGGAACTAAAATTTTTGCTGAAATTACTAAGATTTCTCCTCTCCTCACACACAGAAATTTTAAAAAGTTAGAATTACAGTAATATAGTCATCATGATTACATCATGATCTATGGCTTCCCAAAGTATCAAACTACTCTGTAGGGAGCAGCACTCATTTGGGTATGTAAGTGCTAGAGTATTTTTTGAAAGACTCTTTACATTCAAATCTTAAGTAGATTTACATCTATGTATATGTGTAGTATAAATATGCAAATACACACTCATATATATATCACATTATTTGAAATGTGGGTGAGAAAGGAAAATAATCAATAGAACAGGCAAATAATCAAGTAGTGATAAGTGTCATGACAGATAATAGAGGTAGAAGAAAAAAACCTATCACTGTTTTAAATAAGAACACCATAGTAATTATGTGAAGAGTTTTACAATGCTACTTTAAGAGTAACAAACGGCTCACAGAGTTTCCAAAAGTATGCATATAACACACAGAAAACTCAGTGCAAACTATGTGTTCTGTTACCTGCTCCCTCGACAGCTCCTCATTTTGCCCAACTTAACTATGCAGAAATCAGCTGAAAACACCATTCAGAGTAGCAATGCTGCAGTTCTTACAGAGCCAGTGCTAAAGCCCTTTGGTTCTGCTCTCCCAGGTGAAGAGCAGTCAGCCTCCAGTGAGTAACCATTGACTGAAGTTGAGAATAAAAACTAAGTTTAGTGACTAAGCAGACAAGGTTATCTGATTTGGTCTGGAACCCTTCAGTTTTCCTTCTGCCTTAGTAACCAGGAAACAAGCTTCTTTCCAGGATGGGCAAGACTGATGCCATAAAAATTCACAAAAAGCTATGAAGTGCCAGCATGGACAACACTTTGATACAGAAATAAACGGCCCTGGACAATTTAGGACCTATCCCAGGGTCACCACTGGTGGGTGGCAACTGCAATCTTCAGATCTGCTTTGTATCTCTGACATAGTTGGCGATATTTGGGCTTTGAACCAAAACACCTGGGTTTGAATCTGGCTCTACCACTTAGTAATGTGTGACTTAATAAAATTTATTTCATTTCGCTGAATCTTAATTTTGTTCTCGTCTGTAAAATTTTAACAATCTTACCTCATAAGGAGATGGCAATGTGATTTGAAATATGATTGTACTGATTTTTTGTCAATTATCATCAATGTGAAAGCCCACTTTTTAAGTTCTCAGATAATTTCAGTTCACTGACATCAGTTTCGGAACATTGGTGAAAATAAAAACTGGAGAATGATCCAGGGAAATGTGTTAGATCACAAAAGATTATGAAGCTCCTCCCCCACACTCCCACACACCCAGGGAGGAAGAGATGGGAAGAAATATGTGGAACCTTCAGAAGAAGGAAAGAGTGCAGATCTTGACAAGAGAGAAAAAAATGTAAAAATGCCCACCAGGGTGTGACTGGTCCCATGTGAACTGACCCACTACAGAGGCAGTCCATTAAGACATGATGAAATACGACTATAGAAGGCTAGAGGAAGTTTATTCTTTTAAATTCAAACTATATCTATCTACAAAATTAGCTTAACTTTGGTCTGTGTATGGAAATAAAAAGTAAACTATTAAAAGAAAGAATGATTACACTGGGGAACAAAATTTTTGTTGCATCCACAAAAACACTTGTTTTTACCTAATTTGAGTGTGCTGATCTCAAATCTGACATTAGTTTTTCTCTGTAAGCTACAGTTTTTTCGAAGTTCAAGATTTTAGGTTTTCATCTTATTGTAAAATTTTCAACATTTAGTTTAACATAATGAAGTAGAATGTCTTCTTGGGCATCATCTTTGTGAAAATATAATAATTTATATAATGCAGTAAATATACTAATACACTAAAAGATATCATTACATCAGAATTTGACTACAATTTTGAAATAGAACATATTAAAACACTTATTTTAATCATAAAATTTGTACAAAACTTATTTAAATTATATTCAGGCAAAAATTTGCATTTGTACCTCTCGTGTTTCTGTCTTTGTTGAGCACAATCTCGTTTGATGCTCCAGCAGTAGTCTGCCATCATATTTCTGTTCCATCGCCCTGATAACACTCTTCCATCATCTTCAGATCTTGATGAATGCGTTCTCCCTGCTCATCACTAACAGCTCCAAGATTTTCGGGAAACTTATCAAGGTGACTGTTCAGGAAGTGAATCTTAATGCTCATGTTACATCCAATGTCGCGGAAAGCCAACAGCATCCTTTGAACCAGAAGTTCATAGTTTTCTGCTTTTTTATTGCCAAGGAAGTTCTTTGTAACTGCCACAAAAGACTGCCATGCTGCTTTCTTCTCCTTATTCATCTTCCTGGCAAATTCTTTGTCATGTATGAGGGTTCGAATTTGAGGTCCATCGAATACACCTGCTTTTATCTTCTCAAAAGACAAGGCAAGAAAAGCAGAAATAATAATGTTGAAAGCATTCACTTTCTCTATTCAAAGCCTGAACAAACCACTCATTAAGCCAAGTTTGATCTGAAGTGGGTAAAAAATGATCCTGTCTTGATTAAGTACAGGTTCATTCACAATATTTTGCATGCCTATTTCCAGAGCTTCACATTTTGGCCACTCCTTCTGTGTCCAGTGTTTCTCCCAAGCTCAGCTGTCCCACAAACACAGAAAGAAAGGATACTTCGTGAAATCTCTCTGTTGTCCTAGCAGGAAATTTAGCATTTTAAGAGCCACACAAATGAACCAGTTATGCTCATCATACTTCAGTAAGTCAAGGACAATTTTTATGTCATTATAATCTTCTCGCAGATGAGTTGAACAACCAATTGGAACTGCTGCATAAACATTATCGTTGTGCAGGAGAACACATTTCAGACTGTTTAGAGCTGTCAAGAAATAGCCACCATTCTGTTGGACTGTAAGTGGTAACACCTAGCTGGCTGAGAAGACTACTGATATCATGACAGTAAACAAAGTGTTTGTATTTGGAAGAAAAGTCCACAAAAATTTGTTCACACTTCCTGAAATGGGATACTTTAGCTGGGATACTTAGGTGAAGTACATTCTTTTCTTGAAGCCTGGAGGCTAATAACTCAGCTGCTTTCTTTGATAGACCCAAATCTCTTACTAAGACATTCAATTCGAGTTGGCTAAACTGCTGAGAGGTTAATGACTGCTTGGCATCAGAAGAAGACCCTTCAGATTCTACAACCATTTCCTCATGCATCTTATCAAAATACACTTGATCACCATTTCACTTTCTTCATCCTTAGAAAAAATAAAACCATTGAAAACTGAAACCGGGAATGTCTCAAAGTGTGGGATAGGTTATATTGCTGAAGGAATATTAGGATATGTGATCATATGCCGTTTTTTCTTGCTGATGCCCTTTGTGTGAATCAGACAGAAATAACAGTCACTGCTGTGGTCCTTAGGTTCACGCCAAACCATGGGAATACCAAAATGCATTCCTTTGCATTTTGCTTTTGTCCAGTCACGAAGCATTTCTTCACAATTATGACACACAATATGAGGAGCTCGATTCTTAATCGCCAAGGGGAACTTGAAAATAGGCAACATATGCATGTGTCACAAATGATGAAATATTGCGCTGTTGATGTTGCGCTGTTGTGTAACAGCCACATATATAACAGAAGGTGTCAGGACTATTCTTACATTAAACCTACTCGAAGAAGCCATGATTCAATCTTAAAACAAAATAAGAGGGTGTTTTTATCAGAGAATAATTTTTACATTTAAAAACAACTACAATTATGTAAAAGTGATGTTTGTAAAACATTAATTGCCTTGTGGTTATGTTCAATCCAAGAGTCGTTGCCCTTTAACTCCAATTTAAAAACCAATGCATGCCATTAACTGTAACAAAAATAAATTAAAATTGCATAAAAACTAGAGCATGCACCAAAAAACGGATTTCAGATTTGGAATCAGCAATGCAGAAATATATAGAAAAAATTCTAAAACCTCATGCAACAGAAAATGAAAAAAAAAAATTGTTTCCCAGTGTTATCAGAGGTTAGCTGGAAAAAATTGCAAAATGTGAAATTCTCTAGATTGATCAATATTTTTGGTATCATCAATCTACTGGAGCACCTTGAGAGGTATACCTTAAATTTACCTTAAGTACCTCTGAAATGTACTACAAGATTTTCTCCATTGTAAATATAAACTAGTTGTGATTTTTTTCACTCGCTGTGTAGCCTATAATAAGATCAGAACACTATGGTCAAAGGTACTTCAGAAAACATAAACAAGAAAGTGGTGCAACTTAAAAATGTTTATGGAGGAGTCATTTCCCTGATCCTTCATGGTCAGGGAAATGACCAGAAGACCAATAACCCAACTTGAGAGTCAAAGAAGAGTGAGGAAGGCTTTCACTTAAAGGAAACAAAATTAAAAAAAAAATGTGTTTGAAAAGGGCATCAAATTTTTTTTAGTTTCCAGATCTTTTATTGGTCCATTGCTCTCCAACACCAAACCATTAGGAATTTCAGAGTTAAAAGACGAAACAGTATTGTATATACTTAAAATGTTAGTGCATTAAGTCTGAAAATTGACTAAATAAAGTGGAACCAGTCCAGTATCAGGGACAGCTCAGTAATTTGAGAAAGGCCAGATGAAGTTCCAAGTGAAATAAAGATCACAGAAGGAGAAGACAACAGATTTCCCCCCTCTCCGGAGAAATAGACAGTTTTGTTCTTAATATCATCCGTGAACTCAGCATACATATATATCTGAATTGTGAATCAGCTGCCTCTTTTCCAGCTAATACTCTTCGTATTACTAAAGAAAAAATGAAAACAATCAAATTAATTCTCATTCATTAGCCCAAGATCAAATAAATAGTATAAAATGATTGTGAGATATCAGCCTAAATTGTGTCAGCACTACTTGGTTTTATGCCCTCAGTACCAAGGGCTACAATCTTCATACTCCCAAGGTCACAACTGCTTACAGTGACTTTGTCCCATGTAGTGTAAACTTGCATAACTTCCCAAGTATAGTTTCTAAGAACATTATTTTCTTTTTCTTTCCCTGAGTCCCTCTCCTCCTGAATGAAACAGAATACAGGCAGCCTCCAGCTTCTGCCATGGTGTCAGTATCCTGATTCATGCTCCCTCCCCCACCCCCCAGGGCTCTTACCCTGGTCCCACCTCCCAAAGTAACAGGAACATCTGTTTCTTTTATTTCCTTTCATTATCATTTAACTTCGATTATGTGGAGAGAACCTGGGCTGTAGAGTAATTTCTAACTGGACTGGAATACCATTTTTATCCCCTACCGGCTGTGGCTCAGGCTGAGTTGTTGCCCTTATCTAAGTCTAACTAGACCTTAGTTAGGGGGGCTCTATTGCTCTTACCCCAAGGGTACTCTGTGAACCGTTGCTGTTAGAAAGAAGATGAACATTGTCTCTGTCGGGACATAAGGAGTTAAGGTCTGGACATGCTGGGCTTGAACAAATATATATGTGAAAGCCAGGTGAACCCAGAATTACCTTCCCTTGTGCCTCTGGCCTAATATCCCTACAATGATATGTACATTACCTAAACTTGTCCCATGCAGAGTGCTTCAAAACTGACTATAGCCCTTGCGTTCTTCAGGCTAAAGTCTAAATACGGCGTGAAATGTAAAGCTGGGTATGTACCCTGCCTCCTCTCTCCAGGTGTGACGATGCTCCAGTAAATGTGCCTCTGCTTCGCTGAGTTTACAGCGTAAGGCAGACAGTGCTCATCCCGGCACTCAGCACTGAGCAGGGGGCCTTAGGACTCAAGGTAAACATCTCAAGGAGCCATTCACACCTTAATTTTTGTAGAAAAAAAAATCTTTCATATTATCCCTTTAAAATATTGATTTAGGCCTGACCTGTGGTGGTGCAGTGGATAAAGCGTGGACCTGAAAATGCTGAAGTCGCCGGTTCAAAACCCTGGGCTTGCCTGGTCAAGGCACATATGGGAGTTGATGCTTCCAGCTCCTCCCCCTTCTCTCTCTCTGTCTCTCGCTCCTCTCTCTCCCTCTCTGTCTCTCTCTCCTCTCTAAAAAAAATGAATAAATAAAATTTTAAAAAAATAAAAAAAAAATTGATTTACATATTTTTTGTAGTCAACATCTTTGGAGAGAATTCTCTACATGCCATGCATGTAATAGCTCATTGTTTGCAATTTTACAAGTGAGGTACTTTCCTAGTGTTTAATTTAAATGTCTTCTCATAACACTAGCTTCCTTCCTGCTATAGACTGTAAAATGAGAATTCTGCTTAAGTAATATTCCTTCATATAAGTTTACATTATATTAAATAGTTTTTTTCAGTGTTCTTTTCTGCTGGCAAAATCTACAAACCTTATTCCTTTAGCTTCTCTTAATAATGTAATATTTTTAAAACATTTTAGTGGACGTATTTTTTTTTATATAAAGTTTCTACTGAAAGAAAAGTTATTTTTTATTAAAAGATATCACATCATACTGGTAAAAAAAATATTAAGATATATAAAAACAAGCCTTTGTTTAAATAACAGAATGGCCACATTAGCATGTACAGATAATATTCTAGGGAAAATTCTTGATCCATATGGAGCCAGTGTTTCTCATCTATGTAAAAACCTTTGCCATTTTCTGTCTCTTTTAGTCCTACCATTTAATAACAGGCTAAACTTCCATACTCATTTTTTCTTCAAGAAAGCATTTGCCAGCATTACCTTAAAATCTTGACCTTTGCAACATTCAGATGTTGGCACAAACGACCTACGGGTTTGACAATAATCTCATGGTGGTTATCTTTTTATAATTTAAGATTAAATTATTTTAAAATTCATTTCAGAATCTCTAAATGGATAGAGCGTCTTGTCTGAAAGGGATCATTTTTATATCCTCCATTAGTAATGTAAACCTCAAAGATTTGTCTGGGTCATTTAAGGGTATCTGTGTGTCATAATGCTATTTGACATCGCAGGAGCTTTTACTTGTTTTTTTAAAATATTGACCTTAAACTTTTGAACTGCCTTACATTCACAACACACATGTCAGTATTTTGACCTGCTTTAGTATTTCAGTCAATTCTTTACCATGACACAAATCAGTATTAAAATGAGGTTTAGTTAAGGCTTCCACTGGGCTTGATGTTCTTAAGGATAATATGTGATATGGTGATAAAACATCTTGCTTTTGCTTATGTGGGACTTCTGGGAGCTGAACAGTCTGCCCTCAGGCAATTGAGTCCCAAGCCAAGGACGGATGCACCCTCATATTCTATTAATTGATTGAAAGGGCAAATGATCTATAGAAAATGTTGCATCATTAACTTAATTGAGGGCAAAGCCTAATTAGAAGGGAAATGGAGTAGACAGAGCCAGAGACACAGCAGGCCTTCATCTGTGATATCAACAAACAGCCTTGTAACCAGAACCAGACAGAGACTTCAGGCCTTCATTTACATCTTCAGTTTCAATGTGAAAATATTCACTCGTGTGTGTGTGTGTGTGTGTGTGTGTGTGTGTGTGTCCAAAGGAAAAGCAAAAGTTTATATACTTAGATAGAAATCAGTTCCTCCCAGGTGGAGCAGCCCAGTGGAAATCAATATGTCTTAAACAAATTAACTGTGTTGTATTTTTTTTGAGAGAATAATCTGGAACATATTTGAACTCTAAATTTGGGAGAGGAGTTGATTCTATTCTCCTTTATAGAATGTCTTTAGAAGTAAATCAGTGAACTATAAAGATTTTCCCCCCAAACTTGAATATACAGATTATAATGGTGATTTATTTTGGAGTTGATTATATTACCAAAGGAACAGACATGTAGTAATTGAACACATCTTGACTGACACCAATGTATTTTATAATAAATAGCCATTCCTAAATAGGTGTAAAATAATACTGCATTACAAAATGAGATATCATTGCACTGCAATGCAATGCAAGTTGAAAGTGAAGATATCCAGCTTCCCCTCTGTTTTATAATAAAACTCCCTTTTAGCAACTTCTGGCTCCTTGGGTGTGTTCTCAGAATCAGAAGCGGCTGTAACATAAACAGCAATATTAAATTTTTAATGCTTCTTAAGGGTTTATAATTTGGGGTTCAAATCTTAGCTGAAACAGGTGGCGATGGTCAGAACATGTGCGTTTTATTCTTTCAGAAAACTTTCCATGTCCAACTTGCTGTTGAGTGCATTTTTCTCTGACTTTAGCAATACAAATAAAATCTTTCACAAGAAATGCCACTTAAGAGAAATAAAGAGTGCAAGTAGACGTGTTTTGGCTACAGCTCTACTTGTTAAAATACATGGCATTGATTCTCAATTTAATTGCAGTCCTTAACTTTGCAAAAACTGGACGTTGTTTCTTAATTCTCATACCTACATAGATTTATATATTTAAATAAGAAAATAATAACAATATTAATAAATAAAAAGGATGGGTAATAAAATATTTCAGCTAAGAAAGAGAAAATTCACATATTAAAGAACTAAAATTTTATTTAGCTAAGCATGCCAACTAGGTATTACATTTGAGCAATGAAAATCAGACCTTTTGGATATAAAGAAAAATCCTAATGACACTGAACAGATTAGTAATAATTTGCACCAGTAGGAAATTAAAACTATATTAATACATTGCCTTATTAGAAATCTAGATCAACAATATCTTTTTTCAGACTTGGTTAAGAAACATTTTTCTGTCAATTTTTCTCTGAATATTTATACTTCTGTTTTCAAGTTTGGTTCATGTGCAAAACAATATTAAGAGAAAGAACTAATTACAGATAAGTTTTGTTCTTAGTGGTCATGTTGTCATAAAGAGCTATCTAGTAGCAGCCACTAATCATCAGAAAAAATATGCGTGCTTCATTTTCTGAACTCTTTTCTTTGTAAGTGCTGAACTCACAAAATTTATTCAAAAATCAAAAAGGAATCAGTAGCTGCTGGCTTGATAGTCAGTTGGACTCAACAATTTAATGATACATTTTTGATTTCATGTCATTTTGTACTCAAAATGTATCTGGAATACTTAGTTAATACCTAGTATCTGTAGTCATTAAAAGCTGTTGATCGATTCTATACCAAGATTCTATTTACAAACCCTAGCTCTACCAAATATTTTCTGTAAAAGCTTGAGTAAATTACTTAACCTTTTTCTGCCTTAGTTGTGCCTTCTGTAAAATTGGAAAAAAATAGTAATCATTGTACTTACATGTACTTGGAATGTTTTCATCATTCAAAAAATGTTAGCTATTACTAACATTATCCAAGTGTTCTATTCCCAAACTGACTTGGTTCTACATGATTTTACAGTTTTTCATTAATTCATTTCTTCAAAATAAATGTAAAATAATCCTTGTTAGTTATGCAGTGGGGTTCCAAACTGATTAATTCTAAAGAACAAGATTTTTAAATGTTAAACATAACACACTATAATTATAAACAACCTGATGCCATTTAAAATATATGTATCCCTGATTCCATACATTGGTGGAACATAAAAACGAGACTAAGAGACATGAACAAGAGTGTGGTGGTTACCAGGGGTAGGGGGAGGGAGGACATAGGAGGGAGGAAGGGAGAGAGTTAGGGGGAGGGGGAGGGGCACAGAGAACTAGATAGAGGGTGACGGAGGACAATCTGACTATGGGCGAGGGGTATGCAACATAATTTAATGACAAGATAACCTAGACATGTTTTCTTTGAATATATGTACCCTGATTTATTAATGTCATCCCATTAACATTAATAAAAATTTATTAAAAAAATAAATAAATAAAATATATGTATTCTGATTATTTAAATTTTTATGTTTATACTAATGTAGAGATTCTATATATTTATTTTATACTTATAATATATAGTTATTAAACATTTTTTGAATCTCAAATCACTGCATGTGCTATATAATATTTTAAATATTATTTTAGAGGATGTGGCTATTTCATATATAAGGGTTAGCATAATGTGGTTTTAAATTCTGTTTATATAAGGTCTACCGGAAAGTTCTGTCCGTTTTTGGAATAAAACAAAATACAAATTTTTCTTACCATCAATAAACTTTATTAAATAATATATTTCCACTCCAATCCTATCTTCCGAATATGGTCCGAAATGGTTTGCTGAGCTGAATTAAGCCTTTCTGCGATCTTCAATGTTGTCAGAAAAGGATCTTGCTCCAACATGGTCTTAACAACATCGTCATCGATCAAAGATAGTCGCCCAGAACATGGCTTATCAGAAAGGTCGAAATCACCTGTTTCAAATTTTTCGAACCATCTTCTGCATGTCCTATCAGAAACTGTACCTTCACCAAATACTTTCAATAAATTTCTACATGTTTCTGTAGCATTTCTTGTTGAAATTCGTAGAAAATACGGTGGCGTAAATGAACTTTATCAGTAGCCATGGGTACACTATCGCTTCACACATAAGACTAACGTGAATCAACTTTGTTTTAGTTAATTTGCTACGTCAGTATGTATACATTAAGTGATAAAAATAGAGAGGCACACATGCGCCAAATAAACATGTGCTTATGTGTCGAAACTTGTTGTGATAGAAACGGACAGAACTTTCCAGTAGACCTTTTTAGGTACTTGTCAACTTTGGAAGAATATATCATCATGAAAAACATTTAATTTGGGTCTACTATATTACTCCTCTAAGAATGGTGGTTTAAATAGGATGCAGAAGACATGTATGACCTGAAAGAATTAGTACCACTAGTCTTCAACCAAGAACTGACAACCAGAATCATTGGATGATGTAACTCCCTGAAGTTTCTATCTGAAATATGACTCTTAAACATTAACAATAATTTAATGTTTTATTAGATACATCATTTTTTGGACAATGACCACATATTAGCTAACATATTTTAGTAAAGTACTGCCCAATGAAATTTGGTTGTAAGAAGATATGCTGAATGTAATAGTTTCCTATTGCTGCTATAACACATTACCGCAAATTTAGTGGTTTAAACAACACTATTTTATTCTTTTATAGTTCTGGAGGTAAGAAATCTGTAATGACTTTCACTTGGTCAAAATCAAGGTGTTGGCAGGGCCATATTTCTCTGGAGGCTTTAAGAGAGAGTCAGTTTTCTTGTTTTTTCAGGCTTCTAGAGGTCATCTGCATTTGTTGGTATGTGGGCCTTCCTTTCCTTTACAAAGTACCAGTCCCCTAAGTCACAACGGTGCATCACTGGCAGATCTCCTGGGGCATAAAAGTCTATTACTTGCAGATCTCTTGAAGTCATGTAGGCCTGTTCAAGTATCCCAGTTTCTGGAACAACACTTTCACTCGCATTAACCATTAAGCCCACTAACCATAATCTAAGCCACCATTAGTCAAACTAAAATTTCAACTCTTGAGATTCCCCCATCATTCCCCACTGTTAGTTTTAAACTATCTCCTTTCTATGAGATTCATTTCATATGGAGGTAATCATTTTACTGCTGAACATGTTTAAAAAAAAAACAATTCTTATTCCTTACAATTACCACAGGTAAATAAATATTAAAGTAGGTCTTAGTGACATGTTGCAACATAGGTTTCTCTTGCAAGACAAATGTCAGAAATATTTTGACTCAGATATTTTCATCCCATTTGAAAGGGATAGATTCTAAGTCATTGTTTTAAAAAAAATGCCTTTTAGTTCTTCTCATGGTTTAGTGGTCTATTGTTCTTCCAATGTTTCTTTTCTCTGGTATGAGGAACCCCAGGGTCACATTCCTGCAAATTTTACTGCAATTGGGGTGGTGAGGAGAACATCCCATGGTCCAGTCCACTTTTCTTCTAGTCAGTCCTCTGGGGTTCCTGTCTTCCATGGTTTGCATAGCACCTTATCTCCAGGCTCAAAGGAATGTAGGGCAAGATCTCTAATCCAAACAGCATCACTAATCACAACTAAAGTTTGATATAAGTTTTGTACATAGTTTTTACCTTTATTTCTTGAACTACATACATGTCTCCTATGCCCATGGGAGACTGAAATGGCCACCAATATACAATTTCATTAAGACTCAGTTGAATCTCACTTTGAGGAGCCACTCTTGTCTTGAGCAGGGCAATAGGGAAGGCTTGGTCCCAACAGGGATGAGTTTCTTGACACAGCATGACTCTGTTCTTCTTCAAAGAATGATTTATTTTTTTCTATCTTCTCAAAAGCCTGAGTTCTCTATGCCTTATGGAGTCCCATTTGATTCCTAAAACTTAACTTTCTGTGTAATTTCTGAAACAAGAGCGGGTCCATAATCACTCTGGGTGCTGATAGATAGGCCAAAGCAAAGAATTATTTCCTTCAGCAAGGCTTTCACCACTTCTGAGTATTTCTCAGTTCTGGTAGGCTAGGCTTCTATCCATCCTGAAAAAGCATTAACAAAGACTAACAAGTATTTCCATCCTCGGACCCTCGGCATCTGGGTCAAGTCTATTTGCCAGTCCTCAAACGGGCACTGTCCTTGGTATCGTTCCCTTCTTTCTTCTGATGAGGATCTGCCTTGGGGTTGTTCCTCTGGCATACAACACATTTAATTATTTTTTTTCTGTATGGTTTTATACACCCCAGTACCTTGGCTATGGTTTCATTTTCTCCATAGGGAGTGGTCTCATGCAAATGTTTTATGATTAGCTCACAAAATGTTCAGGAAGAAAAATAAATGCTTTTTTATTCTTTCTTCGCCTACTACAGGGGCCCTCTACATCACAACCCCAGATCTTAGCTTCCTCTGAGTCTGCAGTCAAATATGCAGGGTCAAATTGTGACAAGTCTAGAACAGGTACCAAAGGAATTATAAATGTCCCCTTAGCAGTCTTTTTCACTGCTCAACTAGCCAGATTGTTTCCCTTAGCTACTTCACTGTCCTCTTTCTGATGCCTGTCACATCTCTTCTCTGACTCTCATCCTCCCACTTTCCTGTTATAAGGACTCTTGATTACATTGGGCCTAAGCAGATAATCCAGGATAGTCTCTCTCTCAAGACCTTTAATTTAATGAGATTTGCAACGTTCCTTTCACCATGTAAGATAACATATTTGCAGTTTGCAAGGATTAAGATATCAGTACCTTTGGGAAATTTTATTCTGTCTACCACACTGAAGTGTCAAATAAATTTCAATAGTAGTAATCTAATGACAACAATTACCTTGAAATAAATCAATAAATTTTTAGCCAAAATAAATAACCTAATAATACACATAGAACTAACCTTATTCTATGACTAACACCAAGGGAAAAAAAAAAAAACACTACTTAACATATAATTATTATGTTTGATTGGCATAGTGACTCAGGAGTTCATAGTTTTAAAAAACATTTTACTTTCATGGATTCAATGTATTAAGAAATATGTGGGTGGCAGGAGGAGCATGGGGAAGTTAGGGAGGGAGGGAGTTAAATCATGACTCATTTATCATTTTATATCAAAATGACTCATGAAACTAATAAAATGGAAACATTGTTTTCCACTGAAATAATTGAATTTGATAAATGCAATCCAAAATAAAAGTCAAGAAAGCTCATTTTTAACAGCATATAGTGGGAGAAGAGCTTTGGCTCAAAATTCCATCTTATACATGACCTTGAAAAAGAAACATAATCTCTGTAAACTTTATATCTTTTTGTATAAAATGAGATGGTGATATCTGCCTTACACATAGGTTTAAGAGTTTCATGTATTCCTGTGGTCTCAGTGTGAACAAAGAGTTATATACAGTTTCCTCAATCTGTACCAGTACATTAACCCTCATTATATTACATAACCATTCAAGTTTATACCTCATAAATGACCTTTCTTCAGATAACTACATCAGACTGCTCTAGTTTAGGAGTGACAGATTTGTAGAGTCATCTTCATTATTTTTTATGGTATCATTGTTTCTCAATGGACATTTCTGAGGTTAATTCTAACCAGTAACCCAAAATAAGGACAAAGCCTGCAGCCACATATACAACTTTAATATATTTCTGTTTGGACTGATTGCATCAAAATTTAGGGGTAGGCCAATTTAAATAGCTGAATATCATAATATTTTCTTCTCTGAAGTACTGTTTATCAACATTTCTAGGACATTCTCTAATTCTCTAACTTACTCTAATACTTATTTCAATGTAACGCAATACAGCCTACATCTAATATAGTCCAAAGAAACAATTTCTATGTTTTTTCTCTTTAAATAAGAATTTAAATTTTTATCTTTAAAATAAGAATTTTTTCTACATTTCATAATTAAAAATACCTTGGTCATTTGCTGATGACATGATACTGTACATAGAAAATGCTAAAGTCTCAGTCAAAAATACTAATGGACCTGATAAATGAATTCAGCAAGATTGCAGAATATAAAATTAATATTCAGAATTCAGAGGCATTTTTATATACCAACAATGAACTGTCTGAAAGAGAAATTAAAAAAACAATCCCCTTCACTATTGCAATAACAACAAAAAATAAAGTACTTAGGAGTAAATTTAACCAAGGAGGTTAAAGATTTGTCCTCGGAAAATTATAAAACATTGATAAAAGAAATCAAGGAAGATACAGACAAGTGGAAGCATATACCATGCTCAGGGATACAAAGAATAAATATCATTAAGCTGTCTATATCACTCAAAGTAATCTATAAATTCAATGCAGTTCCTATTAAATACCAATAACATACTTCAAGGATATAGAACAAATATTCAAAAATTTATAGGAACCAAAACAAACAAACAAACAAAAAACACAAATAGCCTCAGCAATCTTGAAAAAGAAGAATAAAGTGGGTGGTATCATACTTCCTGATATCAAGTTATACTACAAGGCCACTGTACTCAAAACAGCTTTCTATGGGCATAAGAACAGGAATGTAGATCAATGGTATGAAACAGAGAACCCAGAAATAAACCCACACCTATATGAACAATTGATATTTGACAAAAAAGGTAAAAGCATACAATGGAGTAAAGACTGTCTCTTTAACAAATGCTGTTGGGAAAATTGAACAGGTACTTGCAAAAAAATGAAACTAGCCCACCAACTTACACCACTGACAACAATAAACTCAAAATGAATAAAAGACTTAAGTGTAAGTCATGAAACCATAATAGTCTCGGAAGAAAACATAGGCAGTAAGCTCTCCGACATTTCTTGCAGCAATATATTTGCTGATTTATCTCCACAGGCAAGTGAAATAAAGGATAGAATGAACACATGGAACTATATATATCAAACTAAAAAGCTCTTGCACAGCTAAAGACAATACGAATAAAATAAAAAGACAAAGAACACAATGGGAGAACATATGCGACAATATATCTGATAAGTGGTTAATAACCAAAATTTATAAAGAACTTGTAAAACTCAACACCAGGAAGATAAACAATCCAATCAAAAATGGGCAAAAGAAATGAATAGACACTTCTCCAAAGAAGACATACAGATGGCCAATAGGCAGATGAAAAAATGTTCAACACCATTAATCATTAGAGAAATGCAAATTAAAACCACAATGAGATAGATACCACCTCACACCTGTCAGAATGGTGCTCATCAACAAAACAACACAGAATAAGTGCTGGAGAGGGTGTGGAGAAAAGGACAGAAAATCTTGAAGGAAAGAGGGGAAGGCTTTGGGTGAAGGGGGCTAGGGGAGTGTCGAGGGGAACACAGGAAAGGGGGGAAATATATTCTGCAGGTCACTTGAATCTATGTAAACACAATAAATTAAAATCAATAAAAATTAAAAAAAAAACTTTTCTTGAAGAAACAAAAAACAAACTTGCAAATAAGGTTTGACTCATTCATCTCACAATATCTGAAATGGTTTTCCATTTTATAAACCTGTAGCCCTGGAAAGCTAACACATAAAGTTAAGCATCCTTAACTGGGTTTAGAACATTGCAAGTGCTTATCCAGGCCCAAGAGAGACTAATGAATGTTTGTGTTTGAAGCATTTGTCATTACATATTGATATAGATATATTTTAAATTTTCTTCTGTTGGGCAGATAAAATATATTATGCTCACTTTGTTAAGAATGGTGCTGCCCACATGGAAGCCCATCTTCTAGCTCATGATATTAGTTTGCCCTTCCTGCTTGGGATAGGCGTGATTATATTAATGTGTGCTGTGGGTGGGCTGTGGGCAGGCAGCATCATTGTAGCCTGGGGCTTGATTTTAGGACAAAGCCTTTCTCACCCTTTTTGATGTGTGGTGGTGCACTCTTATGAGGAATTCCATTATGCCTCAGATAAGTAACTGTATCAGAGAATTCCTTGTTTGTATATTGGATTAAAAGCTTAGATTTCTACACTATAAATGGGGGCAGACCGGGAGCTTGTTCTCTCTCAGTTCCTGAGATTAGCATTAGAGGAGAGAGCAGAGAACAGAGAAAGGCCACATGGAGGATGCCAGGAGAGGCAGCCAAGATGGTGGAGTGCTGAGAGAGAAGCCAGTTTGTGCAGAGTTTGTGTAGAGAGAAGGAGATGGGGAACTGAAATGAATAAGGCTAGTGATCTAGAAACCTCTGATTCTAGGAAACTCAGATAAGTCAGTAGCTTTGTGAGCACTGAATGAGTGGGTTTTGGAGCCCAGTGTGTGTTTTTACTTGCCTGCCGGGTGCAAGCTAGGATTAAAGATAATGGCCCACCAGTTCCTGGCTCTGTTGTTTCATTACCGTCTGTCCGAATCCAATGCGAACCTGATGGGCCAGGTGGCTGTGATGGTGGCCGTGGCTACTGGTTTTACATTTGGTGTAGTCTGTGGCAGGATTCAATATAGTTTGCTATGGAGCCACCACCACTTTTGAGTGGTGGAGTAGAGGACTGGCTGCTGTTATGGTTCCCCATGGCTGTCCTTTTGGGGACCATAGGCTGGCTGACTTTTACAGCCATGCGTGAGGAAACTGAGAGTTCTGTGGAAGAGGCTGTCTGGGACCTGCAAACCAAGCAGTGGAAGGAGCTGGAGCAAACATGAGAGAAACAGATGCCGACCCTGGAGCTGAAGCTAGCACCAGAGGAGGCCGACCAGGTTCGTGAGATTTGTTTGGAAATGGAGCAGACACTGAAGAAGGAATCACAGGTTCGTGAGTTGTAGCTTGCCCTGGACATTGTGGAGAGCCTGCAGCAGCAGGAGGCCGGAGCTGAGACTGAGGCTGAGGCTGAAGCTCGGTCCGAAGCTGCAAGGTCTGCGGAGCAGAAGGCTAAGGCAGCCTGGGGCTCAAAACCAGCAGCGAGAGCTGGTGTTTTCAGTTCCTCTTTGGAGGATGAGGAGAATTGGGATGGGGTTGCAATCTGCAGTCTCCAGAAGTTGAGAGTCCAGCAGCAAAGAATACTTGCTATGTCCCTGGTAGGTCTGCGATTTTGGGACATAGGGGTGCATGCCATCATGCTCTCTGGAGCAGAGATGGAAATGCTGACTGCCATTGCCACGTGCTCCTCTTTGGGACAGTGTAAGACTTGCCAGGACGACAGGGATGAGGGAGGTGGCTGAGGCCTCATGTGCATGGACTGATTCCTGGACTATGACTGGAGTGGGCACTGGCTCCTTTGTTAGATGGATTTACGGAATTTGGACAATGTGAATACCCTGATAGGGTCGGGGGACAGCTTTGCCGGAGAACCTCACCCTGCCCCAGGAAGCTTCTCCCATGGCTAGAGAGAAGTTTGAGGACATTTTGTGCTTTTGGCAAAGTGTTCAGAGACTGGAGAAATGTATCTTTGTAATTGTTGAAATTGTATGATTTGTCATGTTGTTGTAATTTGTATAATGTGCCTAATTTCCTTGCACAGGGATGCTGGTGGTATAGATTGTGGGTAATAAAGTGAGCATAAGGATGGATTGTTGGGCAGATAAAATACATATATTATGCTCACTTTGTTAAAGATGACGTTGCCCATGTGGAAGCCCATCTCCCAGGTGATGATATTAGTTGCCCTTCCTGCTTGGGATGGGCATGATTATATTAATGTGTGTTGTGGGTGGGCTGTGGGCAGGCAGGATCTTTGTAGCCTGGGGCTTGGTTTTAGGACAAAGCCTTTCTCACCCTTTTTGATGTGTGGTGGTACACTCTAATGAGGAATTCCATTTTGCCTCAGATAAGTGACTATATCAGAGAATTCCTTGTTTGTATATTGGATTAAAAGCTTAGATTTCTACACTATAAATGGGGGCAGACCAGGAGCTTGTTCTCTCTCGGTTCCTGAGATTAGCATTAGAGGAGAGAGCAGAGAGCAGAGAAAGGCCACGTGGAGGACGCCAGGAGAGGCAGCCAAGATGGTGGAGTGCTGAGAGAGAAACCAGTTTGTGCAGAGAGAAGAAGATGGGGAACTGAAGTGATTAAGGCTAGTGAGCTAGAAACCTCTGATTCTAAAAACTCAGATAAGTCAGAAGCTTTGTGAGCACTGAATGAGTGGTTTTAGAGCCCAGTGTGTGTTTTTACTTTCCTGCCATGTGCAAGCTAGGATTAAAGATAATGGCCCACCAGTTCCTGGCTCTGTTGTTTCATTACTGTCTGTCCGAATCCAATGAGAACCTGATGGGCAAGGCGGCTGTGATAGTGGTAGTGGATACTAGTCATACATCTTCTACCTTTACAATTTTTTTACTAATTGATATTTAGAGAAAGGAAAGAAGAGAGAGAGAGAGAGAGAGAGAGAGAGAAATGTCAAATTGCTGTTCTACTTATTCATGTTGTCATTGGTTGATTTTTGTATGCGCACTGACTGGGGATCAACATTGCAATATCAGTATGTCCAGAAGACACTCTAAATAACTGAGCTATTTGGCCAGGGCCTGAATTTTCTTTTATTATTGACTGGTAATTGCATTCATTTATGTTGGAATCCATGGGAGTCCAAAAAGACCAGAGTAACAGGCTTTATTGAAAGGAAGAAAGGAACCCGGCCAGGCACTTCTCCGGGGGAGAAGAGCACTGGTTACAGATTATGAGGTGAATAATATAGCGTTTGGGAGAGCCTAAGGGGGTACTGAGTCAAAAGTTCTGGTATGTTCCCTTTTACAGTTTTACGGTTCCTGCTTCCTGGAACGCTTCTCCTTGAGAAGTTGATCAGCTTTTCTCTAACTCTTCTGCCTTAGGGGCGATTATCCAGTAAGTAAGGGTGAGGTCAGGCAGCCAGGTGGGACAAAATAAGGGCAATTGGAGTTTCTAGTAAATTCATATACCTATCAACTTAGTCCTATCTCATTTGTATACTCTCTTTTCAAAAGGTAATTAGCTCAAATATTTAGTTGGATTTTTCAATATTAAAAAAAAAACTGAGACACTGAAAATATTTTCTTGAGGATTAATTAAAATGTAGTTAAAGAGAAAAATCATAAGAGATTTTTTTTAAAAAATTTAAGAAACACAGTTGCTTATTTAATGAATGGTCTGAGGACTGCCAGCATCAGATGGCCAATGTTAGTTCTTAAAAATGCAGCTCTGTAGGCTGCCAAACTCACTAAATTGGGTTAGGGGGTGAATATCAGTAATTCCTACTTTAATAAGTAAACATGATTCACAAGTGCACTACAGTCTGTAAAGTATTTGTTTAATCACAAATATTTGTTGAGTACCCATGTCGGTCAAATAAGCTTGTAAATATGATGTATAAGTTTGCTCGCTTACAGTTTGTATTGGGTGTAGGGGACAGGCTGTAAACAGGGAGGGTCCTTATAGCCTAAGGCTTAGTTTTAAGACTAAATTTTCCCACCCTATTAATCCTAAAATCTTCTCAACACTAAGTTTTTCCCCACACCCTTGACTGTTGCATGATGTGGGGTGGTGCACTCTTATGAGAAATCCCATTTATGCCTCAGATAAGTGACTTTGTATCAGAGACTTCCTTATTTGTATATTGGCTTAAAGGTTTTGATTTCTATCCTATGAAATGAGATAGACCAGGGGCTTGATCTTGCTTGGTTCCTGAAATTAGCATTGCAAGGAGAGGCAGCCAAGATGGCAGAGTGTTGAAGAAGAAGCCAGTTTGTGCAGAGTTTGTGCAGAGAGAAAGAGATGGGGAACAGAGGTGAATAAGGCTGGTGAAGTAGAAACCTTTGATTCTAGGAAACTCAGATAAATTAGTGGCTTTGGGAGCCCTCAGTGGAAAGGGAAGTGTTTTCCCACTGTGTGTATTTCTCGCCCCCAGGGTGTGAATTAGGATTAAAGGTAATTACCCACCAGTTCTTGGCTCTGTTGTTTCATTACTGTCTGTCCAAATCAAATGTGAACCTGCATGGGCCAGGCAGCTGTGATGGTGGCCGTGGCTACTGGCCATACAACCTACTATGTATTAAGCACTATTTTAGACTGGGGATTATCATGGCTCAAAGACCAAATACAACCTGCCACCTATTTTATAGTCTATAAATCAAGAATTAGTTTTACATTTTTAAATGGTTTTAAAAAATAAAAGAGGAAGAATATTTCATGGCACATAAAAATTATATGAAAGTCAAATTTTAGTGTCTATAAATAAAGTTTTATTTCCCACTCATTACTCATTTATTTCCACATTGTCTGGATGGATTAATGCTTACAATGGCAGAGTTGAGTAGGTAAAACAGAGTCTGTTGTGGCATACACATTTACTTCACACTCCTGCTAAGCACAGTACAAATAACAGTAATATAGTCAACAGCATTTCAAGTGTCACTCATAGCACTCTACTGCAGCTTTTTAATTTTTTATCACCAGCATAAATTTGTAATATCAAAACACAAAAATAAAATAAAAGTAGACTTTGTCACTTTTAAGGCACAGTTGAGTGTAGATTATTTTGTTATGATGTTCAGTGGCAAGGCATTGTGTTTATTATGAAAAGACAATATAGGTGTGCTAAAAGAATACAATATATGTGAACATTACCAAACCAAGCACTGTATTACCAACTTGTAGGAGAGTGGAAGTTAGGAAAATTGGAAAAGTTAAAACAAAATAGCTCATTTTAACAGATTTTTTTTTACAAAATAATAAAATTATAATGAGTTTCAACCAAAAAAGTTGCATTTGTTAGCTATTTAAGGAAACCTATTTATTAAATTATATTTGACATAATGACAAAAAACTAAAAATGAAAAGGTCATGAGAAAAAGAACTTATTTAAGAGTAATAGTCTTGATGAAGATACTTAGTTAAAGAAGTGAGAACCTTGAAAGCAGCATCAATAAGCAATTAAAATACAAAGCAAATTATTTTGAATAATTTTCCTTGGTTCTTGATGAACTGACCGATTCTAAAGATGCTACTCAGTTGTTGTTTATTTGAGGTGCCCATGTTGAGTTTGACTGAAGAATTAGCCTCTATGAAGAATGCACATGCAATAAATTTACAGGAAAAAAACATTTTCAAATATGTTGAAAAAAGCCACTAATTCAGTATAGCCTGAAGCAGAATCTACTAAGACGTCTGAACACTAATCATGGTAAAAATGTTCATGGAGCAGAAAATATTTAGAAAGTTTGTGAAAATATCAAGTGTTTAAAGTTTATAATTGTTCATTATATTTATCATCAGGGCTTTGTCAAAAAAAAATATGTATACTAATCTACCATATGGTTTTGAACCAGTTGTGTCAACTATAAACTTCATTCTTATAGGCTAATTATCATCAATTCTATAAATTTTTGTCAGAAATAGAAGCTAAACATGACCTGTCCTACCACACAGGTGGTTAAGCAGTAAGAAGAATACATTTTTTTAAGTGAGAGGAGAGACTCCCACATGTACCAGGATCGGGATCCAGCTGGCAAGCAAACCCTGTCTGGGGCAGATCCTTGGATCAACTGAGTGATCCTCAGCAGCTGGGGTCAACACTTGTACTAATTGAGCCACTGGCTGTGGGAGGAGAAGAGAGAGAGAAGGGGAAGAATGAGGGGAACAGGAGCAGATGGTTACTTCTCATGTGTGCCCTCACCAGGGATTAAATAAACCCAGGATGTCTAAATGCAGCCTTATGCTCTGTCCAGTGAGTCAACCAACCAGGGCCACAATAAGAAAATTTTATTTATTTATTTATTTATTTATTTATTAGTTTAGAGCCAAGATTAAAATTTTTCTGATGCAAAAAATTACTGTCCACCACTATTTTCAAACTCTGAATGTTCTTGGAAGTTCACTTTTGCTCTAGGCTTTATGTTGTTTCTTTATAAACTCTATCTTTCTACCATTACAAAGACAGACAATACTATTTGAGAAACTTATACTGGAATTAAGCAATTTTGACAGAAATTAACATTGTTAAAACCACAAGTAATGTCTAACTATTTAAATGCTTATAATTTAAAAGTTAAAATAAGGGCCCTGGCCAGTTAGCTCAGCAGTAGAGTGTCGGCCTGGCGTGTGGAAATCCTGGGTTCGATTCCCAGCCAGGGCACACAGGAGAAGCACCCATCTGCTTCTCCACCCTTCCCCCTCTCCTTCTTCTCTATCTCTCTCTTCCCTTTCCACATTCAAGGCTCCATTGGAGCAAAGTTGGCCCAGGTGCTGAGGATGGCTCCATAGCCTCTGCCTCAGGCACTAGAATGGCTCTAACCCCAATGGAGCAATGGCCCAGATGGGTAGAGCATCGCCCCCTGGTGGGTATGCTGGGTGGATCCCAGTCGGGCATATGCAGGAGTTTGTTTGACTGTCTCTCTGCTTCTAACTTTGGAAAAATATATTTAAAAATGTTAAAATAAGGAGATAAGGAGTGATATCTGCATTTCAACACAAATATGTGGTAGACATATCTTCTCACCTCCAATAACATTTTTCAAACATGATGTAAATGTTTAAGAATTTTCTATATTTCAAAAATACATTTAAATGTTCAATTGAGGAGCTTCTAACATTCAATTGGAAGTTTGGAAGTTAATAATCTACAATGTAATAATATACTAAAATGCAAATATCAAGAAAAAAATCTTACAGAATTCTATTCATGCCTTCCAAACAATGAATATACTTAATTAAATACTTATCTGCCTGAAAGGTGATTTCAAAGATGAAATATGTAAAAATCTTACAAACATTTGATAAATTAGAATTAACAGGTAAACATTTGCAATCAATTTTGATGATAAAGAAATAATTTTGAACCCCAATTAAGTGAAATGTTATCATCCAAAGAAAAAATTATATTTTCTCTGTAAAACAAAAATTATATTTTATTATTATTTTAAATTTTATCAACACAAAATTTGTAGAAAATTTTACTCCTTTAGATATTTTTAATTTTGCTTCTCTTCCCAAAAAGCCTTAAGTGTTTTTGACCCTTTACAAAAATTTTAACTTCTTTTCTGAATCCCCAACTGATTATAATCTGTTTGGGACAAAGGACTGAACCCTAGACATTTTTGCTTCTCCTCAGTGACCCAAACAATTGTTAGTATTCAATAAATAATGATATCTCAGAATTATACAGAGCCTTCCAATGAGTTAATAAAGGCCTTTTTTGATTTTTTAAATGATGGTAATTATTATGATTTTGATATAATGTTATGAAGAAATTCCTCTCTTTAATATTCTTTTGGAAATGAATTCAAAATAGATAAATGATTAGTCAAAACAAGAAATTTCAAATTAACTCTGCCGACTTCTCCATAAAGAATCAATCAACACAATAAACATAGAAATGGTATATAGAATCTAATTTTGTTTTATGCAAAGAAAAATTATTTTAATCAAACAGAACTTTAATTTTGTACTTAAAAGAAGCTTATTTTATAAAATGTTTCTATTTCTAATAAAAATTGTATTAAAAAATGAAATTAGATCACATTGAAAAAATATAATTTCTATATATTAAACTTACATAATTGAACAAGTACAATAAAGATATTTGAAGTACTTGTAAATTATTTCTTTTCTTTCTCTACCTTATCAATATTCCAATTTATCTATTTTATAACTTTCTTCCTGTTTATCACTACTTCCACTGCCTTTTCTTTCTCTTATGATTTTTCCCTGGAAATGGTCTCTGAATCATTGATTATATTCAATAAATATTTATTAAATATTTAGTGACCAAATCAGAACTGGGTCAATGATCAGACTGGCCTCCCCACCTCATTAACTCAATTCTCTGTGACATCTGTTTTGATAATATTTTTCTTATAAATATCTTTGGACAAGGGTAACAAAAGTAAGAATAAACTAATGGAACTACATTCTAATCTATTTTTCATTGTCAAAATAGAATTTGCTGTTAAAAACCTGTATTTTTCACAAGTCTTTAAGATTTGATTTCTAAATATAAGAATAGCTCTTAAATATAGCGGTTATATTCTTGAACATAATAGTACCAGAAAACAAGATATTTGTATTTTGAAGATTTAAACTAGTACACATTATATTTAAGAAAATTTCTTTTTAGTAACTGACAAAATCTGTATTAATTGTATCTGAAGAAAAAAAATTACATTTAGGGGTTACCATGTCTGCATAAAATGCCCTAAATATCAGTATTCTAGGAAATGTTTAGTTGAATTTCTACAGAAAGTACTGAATTTTCAGCTACCCATTTTTAGCAACTGTGGTAGTTTGAATATTATATTTATTTAAGATTATGTCCTTGCTGAAATGTATATGAGTTTTATGATTTGTGTGTATTATCTTTACCACTCCCAATTTCAACCACTGAACTAAATCAAGTCATCAAACATTGGTTTGGTATTTTTTCTTTGGGAAAAGCAATCTTAAGAACTGTAGACCTTCCATATGATGAAAAGGTTTTAACTACTATTAAAGAAGAAAAGAAATTGTTTGGCTTATTTTTAAAGTGTATACTCATACACACACACTAAGTAGTAGCGTTGAAAAGAGAAAGAAAAGAGTAAAAGTTCATTGGAACCTGGTGATTTATAGGGAAAGGCTCATCAAGCTCACGTAAAAACCAAAGAGGGGAACTGGTCGGACATTGGGTCAAATCTCCATTCACATGTTGTGTAATAAAAGGCTGACTGTAGCCTTTCAGCCTTGCTTCTAGTCTTAGACAATGGCAATTGCAGAGCAAGACTAATAACAGGATTTAGCATAAATCCACCACAGGAAGTGAACAGTTGTACTGGCAAATAATTAGCCAGGAAACATTTTATAGCAGCATCAGGATGCATCCGTGAGCTTTCAAACTCTCAGTGCATTTGTGATCATGAAAACATAATTAGTTCTCAGTGATTGTAATTTTTGTGTGTGTTTGTTGTAGGATAACTCTTTACCCCTCCTTTCTTTTTACAAGCAGGCCTTATTTTTCCTGTTCTTATTTAGCAGCCCCAGTGAGGGTAGTGAAGTCTCAAGGGAGGGGTTTAGAATGTTCTCTTTTTCCTCCTGCTGATGCTTTTTTTATAGCAAGGTGGATGGTGTTTATTTTGCATGGCTAACAAGTGAGTTCAAAGCAACACATTGCTCTTGAACTCCTGCCAGATTCCCAAAGCTGAAAGCCCCCCTGCTTGGTAGAGCCGACCTGTACTATCAAAGCCTGACTAATTTGCAGAGGAATGTCAGAATGACTGGTGCACCACATTTTCCACCACCCGCTTCATTTGACACTTAAAGGAAAGCTAAGTGGGAGTGTAAAAGGAAGGAAATTCATTCAAGGCAGCACATTCTATAATGTGAATTAATTTCACAAGAAAATGGGAGCTCTTTGCTAAGTGCTTCCCCCTTTCATCCTCTTTGCTTTTCTTTTTGCTACTGTTTTAGGAAGGCCTGCTAATAAACATTATCTTTCTGTTCTCACGTCATTCATATTAAGAATAAATGCTGTCATTAGATTTGGCTCTAAAATTCTTTGAGTCAAAGCGTCTGCATGAGTCTGCTTCATCAGATTTGGTCACACCAGTTAAAGAGCAACGTCATAAAGATAAACACTCATTCTAGGACAGGGGTCGGGAACCTATGGCTCATGAGACAGATGTGGCTCTTTTGATGGCTGCATCTGGCTTGCAGACAAATCTTTAATAAAAAAATAATAACGTTAAAAATATAAAACATTCTCATGTATTACAATCCATTCATTTCCTACAGCTCATGTTCATAGTTGTGGGTGGCTAGAGCCAATCACAGCTGTCCTCTAGGACAACACCAAATTTTTATTGGATAATGCGCAACATACATGGGTCGTTGTATGGCTTTCATGGAATTACATTTTAAAATATTTGGCGTTCATGGCTCTCTCAGCCAAAAAGGTTCCCAAGCCCTGGTCTAGAATATTTTTCTCTTTACAACACTTAAAAAAAAAAAATCATTTCAATCAGAATCAACAGATCTATGTGTATGAACAAATACATATTGTTTTGGAAGAGATAAGACTGATAAAGTCCTGGACTTGACTTTTGAAAGTATAAATTAGAAATAATGTTTGAAAACTTGATTCAACTCACATAAGTGATATTAATGCTAATACAAAGGTCACAGAATCAGTAGAATCAAATATGACTTTGTTTTGATTTAATCTGTGCTCTAATCGCACTTTATAATCCCAAACTTAATTTCATTGAGAATATGATAGTGACTTCTTCTCTCCAAGTAAGATTATTCACAAATGATTTCCCAAGGCATTGACTCTAAAACTTTATTCATATTCCTGATTGTTTTCCCAATGAGTTTGCATGATTTATATAAATTGCCATCGTCACCTTCAAAGCTTGTCTCCCTTGGTTGAGCTTTAACTGTACATTCCTCTACTGCAAACTTCTATCTAAGACTGAACTCTATTTCTCCACATGCTATTGGCCGTTAAAAGTATACCCCATCTTTGTTATCAGAATATGAGGTTATCTGAAGGGTAGATTTCTGACAATGCCACAGTTGCTTGGAAGTGAGTTGCTGAGGTATTGCCATGCTGTCATTGTCTAAAAAAAAGTGAGTTCATGTCAAACTGAGTGCCATGTTGGAATCGCTGGAGTCAAATAACCCAGACTTGTATTACAACTGAGGCACTGACAAGTTGTAAGGCTGAAACTAATCAATGAACCTTTCAAAACCCTAGTTTCTTTGTGTATACATTGAAACTAATAATAGCACATACATTGTGATTTATTTTGCTCAGTACCATGAATGTCAAATAGTAAGCACTCGACAATGTTAGTTATTGAAAAATCATAGCAGTTTGGAAACAACATGCTTCAAGAGTCAGGAATTTCCTCAAGTGGGCTTAAAAATAGGAAACAACTTATCTCATGGAACAAGAATCTAGAAGTAAGCCAGGCTCCAGGTTTGGTATGATAAAATCTTCTGTTTTATCTTGGCAATGCTCTTGATCCTCCTTTCTGAGTGAGTTTTGTTGTCAGCTCGGCTCCCTTCATGGTTGCAAAATAGCTTCCAACAACAACTGGGATACCCCTCTTCTTTGTTCAAGTCCAACAGAAGAGATAAGAGAGGAAAGTACTTTCTCAACTCAATACCTAGAAATAAAACTTGAAGTATGTCTGAGACATCTTAAACTCTGTGTCCATTAAATGTGACATTATGGCAGACATTAGGTACCCTAATTATCTTAAGCTTAGTTTTGGGGGCCAGTTTCTAGCAAGGGGGTAGAGGCTTTCATGACTTCCCTGTGCCAATGAAGATCACACTGTAGAGCTGAAGATGAGGGCCATCAGTGGAAACATCACAAATGTTCAGGATAGGGAAATTTTAAAGTACGTTTTGTAATAAAAGTGTGATGAAATATTGCACAACTGTTAACCTTAGTGTTTTTTTTTTGAAGATTATTTACTGAGATCATATACTTATGTTGTAATACCAAATTTTAAAGATTGAATTTAAAAATGACAGATGTGATTTAACCATAGTTTTTTTAAAAATACATTAAAAAACTTTTATGTAAAGAAAATTCCAAGATATATTTAAAATAATCATTTTCTCTGGGTGTTATAATTTTGGGCCATTTTCATTTTTTAAATCTTCACATAATTTCTAATTATTCTTCAGTGAATATTACAATGTTTATAACCAGAAAAGGTGATGAATGTCATTTTACAAAGATTGTATTTTTTTAAATTCTGTATTTTTTTCTCTAACATTGCATGTGTGTGCACATACACAAGCTTACTCTATACTATATATACTGCTCACAAAAATTAGGAGATATTTTAAAATAAATGTGAAGGGATAAAAAAAGAAGCATTTGATTTTTTTTTTTTATTACACAAGAGCACCAGAAAAGCAAATGACAAGTCAAAGAAAGTTTTTCAATTATGCAAATGAGATGCAAAACCAACTTTTATTTCATTGGTGAAAATACACTGTACAAAAGGCTGAAAGTGCTAGAGTACTTGCATGTTCCCTGATCCCCTGGTTTTTGTGAGCAATGGTCTTTGACTCTTATAAAGATGGCCTATTCAGTTTATGAAGAATAAAGAGTACCTAATGCTTTTCTAAGAAACATTTGCTTCAGGAAATGGTAAATGTTATTTAAAATCACTAGTCACAACTTAAGCTTCAATTATATTTGAAGTTCATATGAGTGAATAGCTCATCTTCACTATGCAGGATAAACTGTGATGCAACATTTCAATTGTCCCAAGTTGACTCAATGATAACAATTGTATATACAGTTGTTTTCCCAGTCTCCTCCATGCTTTACTCCTAGATTTTATCTTTAGACTACTTTAGGGGTTATTTATCTCCAGATTTTTGAGAAGGAATTAACATTTTTGTATATACTTCTAATAATCAGGTTTTGGTCTAAATTGCTCTCCTCGTAGCAATCAAATACTTAACTTAATAATTTTTTATATGATACTTCCATCCACAGTATTTTATTGAATTTATTTTTGCCACATTCAATTTAGTAAACAATTATTGGATGACTTTTATATGCCATCAATGGGATAGCAGTTATCTTTGAAGGGCTCACAAATGTAAACCAATGTGAGTGAATATGTGTAGATACTCATCATGCACATCACACATACACACACTTGGCTGAATTGGAAATGGGATGACATTCAGGAGTCAAGGAAAACTTCAGAAAACATAATCGCATCAGAATAGTACTTGAAGACTGAGTAGTAACTCAAGAGCTTGAGAAAGGTTATAGAAGCACAAAAATATATGATATGTATAAGCGATGGTTTAAGTGTTGTGAGGACTTGGGCACATGTGAGATGTGCTCCCTGGTATATCATATTACACAGTGGGGCTTATACACTGTCAGCAGTGAAGAGGCATAACCAGTCTTGATTACCAAGTTAAACTCTTACAGATAAGATTTTTGTTACAGAGAGAAAATTCTGTATGAAAAGGTAGCACTAGAGGAGAAAACTGAGAGAGTGTTGTCAAGAAACTGTGAAAAAAAAAAAGAGTAAGGGCCTGAACCA
The DNA here is from genome assembly GCF_036850995.1 of Saccopteryx leptura. Lineage (NCBI taxonomy): Eukaryota > Metazoa > Chordata > Mammalia > Chiroptera > Emballonuridae > Saccopteryx > Saccopteryx leptura. The sequence goes on along the minus strand of NC_089506.1, from coordinate 69,338,379 downwards.
GGATCCTGGCATGTAATCATGTAATAAGTAGGGCTCATCTGAAAGATGTCTCTTGATGAACAAGCAGATTTGATGAGTAAAGGTAAGGTAAAAGTTAAGGATAGCATTGTTGTTTCACTTAATTCATGTTTCCTAATAGATACCCTCCATTCATGGGGTCAGCTGTCATGTATCTCTTGATATCTTTTAGACTTAAGTCTTTATGAAAAGACACACATTATCCAGCATCCACCTGTTATAACCACCTGAATGTCCCATAAACATTTCAAAGTCAACAGATTGAGTTAAAGCAAAAATTGTAAACTTCTCTAATCATATTTCTCAGCTATACTCTGTTTGCTGAAAAGGTGGCACCTCCCTGGAGTCATTTGTGAGTCTTTTCATTTACCTCCTGCCATCCACTTAATCATTAAGTCTGGCTGACATTACCCTTTTTTTTATTATTATTTTTTTAATCTGTCCTTGCCTCTCTGTCACTATTATCACAACCTTTGAGTCATTCATTTCCTTAAACCACTCCTACCTTTTTTTACTCCGTTTCATTTATCAAAACCCCCTGCCAGTTTTATCTTCTTATTATTCTATTTAAATTCTACTTGGTTTAAGCCATGATCATTTTTCAGTTTTATTATTTTATTGATTTGTAAGTTCAGTTCCTCACCAATTTTTACCAGGCCTATTAAGGTATCTATAACTTGCTTCTCTGCTACCCATTTAGTCCATCTTTTACCCCTCTCCCAAGCAAGCCAAGTAAAATACCTCTGCTCATGACATTTTGCCATTTCTCTGTCACCTTCACCATGAAAGCCTACATCGTTAGCACGGCTGACAATGTCCTCTAAGCCTCCACCTTCTCCCACCAACAACTCCCTCTACTCCTGGTTTCACTAAATACTTTCTTATGGCATACATTAACATAACCATAAATACAAGTTACCAAAATCAAGGCTATTTAGTCATTTCCTGTTCTTTTATGTACAACTGTGGTTTTTCAATACCTCTAATTATTAAATTAGAATATATTACAACATTCTCTAAAAAGCAGTCAAGTATTCTTGGATAATAATTACAAATGAAGTTCTCGAGCCCTGTCTTTAAAATACTTAAACTTTAGTAACATTTCCACAATTGAATTGCAGGACAATTACTATGTCTCAAGATAATCTGGTTTATTTTCAACACGGACAAATAATAATAACAATAATGTTGATAATGAAAGCTACTGTAGATATAATAAACAGCCAAACCTTTAGAGAATTTTTATGACGAGCTTATCTGAGCCAAACTGATTTCAGTTGACAATTGCCAGGAAGCAAAATCTCAATGGATTGAGAATTGCTCCAGAGAATGGCAGTTTTGCAGCTTATTTTAAAAATTAGAATAAAAGGAGAAGATATAAGGAAGGTTACAAAAAACTCACTAGTGGCAATTTAAGGGGGCGAGAGAAAGCAAAGCAGGGGAAATCTCTGGGACTGGATAAAAAGAAGAAATAGAGAAACACATACTATTTATTATATCGGTGGGTATGGGATAGTTAATAGTTAACACTTATAGTACATAGAGATGGTATGCAGAGAACAAGGTATGAAGGAGGGTTTCTATGGTCTCCTGCTCTGGTGCCAGCAGTCAGGCCTTGTGGGGTCTGGGAAGGATTACTCTGACATTTCAAAGGTATGTTATCTTAGATGAAAAAAGACAATAGACAAGCTCACTTACAGTGAAGGTTGACGTTTGTCAAGGAAGATATAAGCCTAGGATGTGACTACCTACTATGACCCACTTATAGTTAGGAATTTCTATTTTTAGACTATCCTTTATAGTCACTTTTGGTCTCTGAGTTTGTAAGGCCAGCAAAGAAGCCACCCCTGAGCTTGTCAGGTTTAGTATGTGGCTCCTTTTTATCATCTACCCTAGTATGTATTTAAGACCAGCAATACCCCAGCAGTCGGTAGATTGCTTCTACAGTATCTCAACAGTTCTCAAAATGTGAATCATCTCTCCATTTGAGAGATGAATAGGCTAACTCTCAATAAGACTATAATTGTTCCCCAAAATAATATTACTAAAGTGAAGATCAGCCACAAATATCTCTGATTCCAAGAATCATTCTCTTGCCACCATGGGACACTATTTAATAAAAGTTTTAAAATATATAAATAAAAACATTAATTATAACAAAATATATAAAATTATCTTTAATTCTATGCTTAAATTAAGGGTTCATTTTCACCTATTTTGTGTGAAACATTTGGCTGATGCTTAAACATTTACAGTAATATTCAAAGTATAGCAACATAGTATCTATAGTGTTGTACATGACTGTAGAGATTTCCACTTATAAATTAACTGCATATAAAAAGTATTCTTAAACATACTTGAGCATCTGCCTGGGTCAAGTCTCATTTAAGCTACAGAAATTAAAGTCTTTCTCAGGGAAGACTTTATCAACTTCCCTCCCCCATCATACAAATTAGGTTAGACCACTTCCTGTACATTATTGTAACAGTCAATCTTCTTCTTTCAAGCCATTTTCAACAGTGAAAATTTAATAAGTTTTTCTGTAATTATTTCTTTAGAAATATCCCACAGAGAGTTAAGAAGCCCACAGGAAGAAGGAACTGGTCTACCCTTTTCACATTGTTTTCTACAATCTAGCCCCGTGATGGCGAACCTTTTTTTAAAAACCACCCACTGCCTGACCAGGTGGTGGCGCAGTGGATAGAGTGTCGGACTAGTAAGCGGAGGACCCAGGTTCAAGACCCCAACCTTGCCAGCTTGAGCACGGGCTCATCTAGCTTGAGCAAAAAGCTCACCAGCTTGGACCCAAGGTCGCTGGCTCAAGCAAGGGGTTACTCGGTCTGCTAAAGGCCCACAGTCAAGGCACATATGAGAAAGCAATCAATAAACAACTAAGGGGTTGCCATAAGAAACTGATGATTGATGCTTCTCATCTCTCTCCATTCCCGTCTGTCCCTATCTATCCCTCTCTCTGACTCTCTCTCTGTCCCTGTAAAAAAAATAATAGTAATAATTAAAAATTTTAAAATTTTAAAAAAATTAAAAAAAATAAAAACAGCCCACTTTTGCAGTGCTGGTCAACCTGGTCCTTCCCCCCATTAGTGGGCATTCCAACTTTCATGGTGGGCAGTAGCAGAGCAACCAAACGGCACTGTGATTGGCCCAGCATGAAAGCTGGAATGCCCACTAGTGGATGGGAGGGGCCACGTTGACCAGCACTGCAAAAGTGGGTGGTATTTATAAAAAGGTTTGCCATCATGGATTTAGCCCTATGCTTAGCACATTGCATGTGCATTGTATGTATCAAATGAATGAATGCATGTACAAAAGCAGTGAGAATTAAAAATATATGAAAATAATTTCAATGTTAAGAATCATCTAATACAGATCACAGGATGAGGAACAGGAAAGGTGTTAAGAGAGGTAAAAATCCAGTTTCAAAAGACCACAAATGCCATACTAAGGTGTTATAAACAACATTAATAGGAAATATAATGACTAACGCAGTGTGTTGACTATAATAGTCTTATGATGGAAAGTAGTATATAATCAATTTGATCACTATAAGTTCCTAGTTACAGGAGCTTATATTAATTGCTTTCCTGAACAATTTAGAAAATTCTCCTGATAATTTCCACAAATTTTTACTTAATGATTTGCAGATAAACACCTTAACCACATTGAAGCTTTCCCCAAGAAACCATTCATTTTGCTCTTTCATATAACTTCCAAATATCTTTCCTCATGAAATAAAGGACCTCTGCAGTCACAACTCTCCATCTTACATTTTCTGGTTAGGCTGATGTACAAGGTGAAATGAGGCAAGGGAGCATAATCAAAACATCATAAGGGAGGCATCCCATTCTCCAAGTGGTACCCAAATTCGATGTATGGCTGATGAGAAAGGTACATGTGCAGCAGGACTCACTTTCTTTGAAAAACTAGCCAGTTATGAACTGAAAAAAATCTTGTAGAATCCAGTAACTGAATTTTTAACTTGTACATTTTTTATCATAATGTAGGAACCAATGATAATAGGAAAAAACATGTAAATGGCATAAGATTCTCATGTAGAAGATTTATTGTCACATTTAACCACAAAATTATGTGTATGATCTAGAAAGGGTCAGTGGTTTTCCAGGGTATCAGCTGACTTATCTTTTTTTTTTTTCTTTTTTGCAGAGACAGAGAGAGAGTCAGAGAGAGGGATAGATAGGGACAGACAGACAGGAACGGAGAGAGATGAGAAGCACCAATCATCAGTTTTTCGTTGCGACACCTTAGTTTTTCATTGATTGCTTTCTCATATGTGCCTTGACCATGGGTCTTCAGCAGACCGAGTAACCCCTTCTCAAGCCAATAACCTTGGGTCTAAGCTGGTGAGCTTTTGCTCAAACCAGATGAGCCCATGCTCAACCTGGCGACCTCAGAGTCTCGAACCTGGGTCCTCTGCATCCCAGTCTGACGCCCTATCCACTGCACCACCGCCTGGTCAGGCTATCTTTATATTGTCTAATTGTCTATTGAAATAACCAACCTCCCATATGACCTCTAGTGATCGTTTTTTTTACTCTTTTTTTTTTTTTTTTTTTTGTATTTTTCTGAAGCTGGAAACGGGGAGAGACAGCCAGACAGACTCCCGCTTGCGCCCGACCGGGATCCACCCGGCACGCCCACCAGGAGGCAATGCTCTGCCCACCAGGGGGCGATGCTCTGCCCCTCCAGGGCGTCGCTCTGCCGCGACCAGAGCCACTCTAGCGCCTGGGGCAGAGGCCAAGGAGCCATCTCCAGCGCCCGGGCCATCTTTGCTCCAATGGAGCCTTGGCTGCAGGAGGGGAAGAGAGAGACAGAGAGGAAGGAGGCGGGCGGGGTGGAGAAGCAAATGGGCGCTTCTCCTATGTGCCCTGGCCGGGAATCGAACCCGGGTCCCCCGCACACCAGGCCGATGCTCTACTGCTGAGCCAACCGGCCAGGGCCTCTAGTGATCTTTATCTGTCCGTGTTCACAGTACATTGTTTCTGTTTTATTTACATTTAAGTCTGAACAATGTTTTATTTTTTAAAAAATGATCAGATGCCCTCTGTTACATCCATCTAAGACTCACTCTTGACGCTTGTCTCGGTCACGTGATACATTTATCCATCCCACCCTAAAGGCCGGTCTGTGAAAATATTTACTGACATTGAACCAGTCCATGGCCCAAAAAAGGTTGGGGACCACTGGTCTATGTGACTAGCAGCATGTAGCAGAAATAATGACATGTCACTTTTGATACTAGATTATAAAGACTGTGGCTTCTATCTTGGATGAGGATTTTGTCTTCCTCTGTCTCTATAGCCCCTGTCTTCTTCATTGTCCCCTTCCCCTCATTTTTCCCTGTCCTTTACCTCCTCCTGATCCTCCTTCTCCTCTTTCTTCCCTTCTCTCTCTCTTTCTCTCTCATTTCATCTGAAATGAGCATTTCTATTAACACTGAATCAGCCTATGATGAGGCCCATATGGCAAGAAACTGAAGTCTGTGGCAACAGACACTGAAAAAGTGAAGCCTGCCAATAACCACATTGGATCTAGTTTCAATGGACTCAAAACTAGATCCTTCAACCCAGTCAGGTAGTCAGGTCTTTAGATAACTACAGACCTAGTTGACATCTTGACTAAACTCTAGAGAGACCCTGAGCCAGAACTAACCATGTAAGCTGCTTTCAGATTCCAGACTCAAAAACTGTGCAATAATAAATGTTTTAAGGTGCTAAGGTCAAGAATAATTTTTACACAGCACCGACCTCAGAAAATTCTCATGAGAGTAAAATAAGATAAAATGCTCAGAGAAAAATGGCAATAAAAGTATAATGCAAAGATCAACATATCATCACGGGTAATTCTATCTCCCAAAACTCTAATAATAGACAGAATCATCCAAGAGTCTATAGAAAGATTTCAACATAACAAACTCAACTCTGAAAATGTTTTCCTCAAATTTTAGTAAAATACAAGATTTCTGAAATATCACAAGCTGTTTTCACTATTACTCACTGTGTGTGTGTGTGTGTGTGTGTGTGTGTGTGTGTGTGTTTCTGAAGTGAGAAGTGAGGAGGCAGACAGACAGACTCCCACATGCGCCCGACCGGGATCCACCCAGCATGCCCACCAGGGAGCGATGCTCTGCCCATCTCGATGGTTGCTCCAATGTGACCAGAACCATTTTAGTGCCTGAGGCTGAGGCCATGGAGCCATTCACAGCGCCTGGGCCAACTTTGCTCCAGTGGAGCCTTGGCTGTGGGAGGGAGGGGAGGAGAGAGACAGAGAGAAAAAAGAGGGGGAAGGGTGGAGAAGCAGATGGGCGCTTCTCCTGTGTGCCCTGGCTGGGAATCGAACCCGCGACTTCTACACAGGGGGCTGATGCTCTACTGCTGAGCCAACCAGCCCCCTGGCTGGTTCTGCTTTCACAATGAAAATTAAGCTGTAGTGATTTTTTTTATAATTTTTTTAAAATGTTTACTTTTCCTCACTAAGAAGACATTATTTTTTAGCACTAAAAAGATAATAATTCTGCTGATATAAAAAAATAAATCAACATTACATTTATAGTTTCAGCACTCACATTAAAATACATCCAGTGTGTGATCATCACATATGCATAGCCAGAAATATCCCGCAAGATATATTTATCTTTTAAATAAGCTAACATCTTGGCATGGTTCTTCCAAACTAACTCATATCTCTAATAGTCAGTCTATAAGAAAAAATAAAAAAAAATCAGACCATTATCTTAAGTAACTTTAGGATGAAAAATGATAACAATTAATGCTTTATAGTTCTCAATTCCAAGATTAATGTATTTCAGAAATGATTTAAACTCAAGGATTAATATAATTCTGAAAGTAGTTAAAAGAAAGCTATTTCTGGCAATACATGGTTTACAACAATATGTATATGCCTCATTTATGACTCATTTTCCACATGAAAAAAAGTTTCGACAAATCCATTTAGAAGAAGTGAAATGTAATAAATAAATGAAAGAAATGAAAGTTCTTTATAATGCTGTAAAACACCACATAAATAACAGGAATTATAATATTGGCAATGTTATTATGGAAGCAAACCATAAAATGACATTTGGGGTAAAATGTGGACAATGAGAAAAATAAAAGCTACATAAAAGGATAAGGGAGGATATTTAGACTCAGTCCTGTCAAGAACGATGTCCCTCTTAACCACTGAAAAAGGCATTTCCATTCGAACAGATTTAAGTGGTTTAATGTAGGAAGACTGTAATCTGATGGACAGAAATCTATGAAAAGATATGTGAATAATAAAGGAATTGAAAATAGAATAAAGGGCAGAGGGAGGACAAGGGGGGAAAATGAGTAAAAGGATGCTTCTTAACAACATGATTCAAATTCAAAACTCAGAACATCTGCTTTTTATAAACATCTGAGTGTATTAGCTCACAAGAAAGGAACATGTTGACTTGCATCTTCAATTGCAAGAAAGAAATAAAAAGATTACTTGGGATAAAAACAAAACAAAACAAAAAAACCCAGCTCGAGGACAATCAAGTTTTCTCTAATTCAAAAGGAGAGCTTCTTACAGACCAGTAGCAGCTGTATGTACTACTTTCAAAGGGCGCTGTTCTGAAAGAATTTAAATCAGTCCATTCATTTTGGGTAATAAAAAATTGTATTTGTAAAACAATGCTGTTCTATATTTGATCTTCTTTTCCAATCTTACCATCAGTTAAGAACTTTTGCACAATAAAAAGAAAGATCTCTTCTTTTTAAAAAGTTAATTTTATTAAACTTGATAAGCTCTCTAAATGGATTGTTAGAAATACTTAATCCTTCTCAGTCATTCAAAAAAGAAAAATCTAGATTCCAGAGTTTTTCAACTTCCAGTTTTATTTTTCACTCCAGGCAATAAATTCTTCTTTTGGTAATAATTGCTAACATAGTATTTCCTTTCTGTAAAGGCAACTTTTAAGCTGTCTTTTCTGGGAATAATGTGATTTATTTTTATTAATTTCTGAGAACACAATATATTACTGTAAATTTCTTTAGGTTCTGGGAAAAAATACTTAATATAGTGTTTACTTCCTGAGAATATGGTTTTCCACTCTTTGATATAGCAAAATTCTATTACCCTAAGATTCTTAATGGTTTTTTTACATCTGGTTATATTTATCTTTAATTTTGTATCTAGTAAAATTATTATTTTCTAAGTTGGTCTTAGAAATGACTATGCTTGTAATATGTATATCTAAATCCTTTTCCATATCTCATACGGTATAGAAAAAAATAAGCTTTCCTAGGATTTGAATATTTTGAGACCACAATATTTCTCAAGTGACTCAAGCTAGCATAACCTGGGAAAATGGGATCAGACTAGAAGGAGGCTACAGGATAAGAGTCCAAACAGAGCAATCTAATTCATCAGTTACAGGTGTATAAAGGTTTTGCAGTTCTTTACTGTCATCATTCCAGCCAGGCCTACAAACATCCAGCTATCCCACGTACCGCAATGGCTTGAATTATCTACTTTTCAGTCCAAATGACTGGCTACTTGCCAAACCACAGCTTTGCTTTGGAAAGAACTCCTTAAGTGAAGTGGAAAGTTAAGACAGTTATTGAGATAATTCAGTTCAAAAGAAATGTGTTGAGAAAAAAATGCCTTTTTTTTCTTACTTTATCAAGATTTGTATTATCTACATGGATGAAACTCATTGCACAATTACTGCATTTTGCTATCACAGACACTTTCTTTGTGTAGACTAGACCTGACTTCATCCAGCTATCTAATACTAACTAGTTCTGGGTTTAATTGCTTCCAACCAAAGTTTTTCAGAAGCATATCTATGTTAACACACAATAGAGATGGCTTTTCTATTATCTATATAATTCATTGTAAAGTATTTGGTAGAACAATTTTTTGAAAACTTGGTTGACTATGGCAAAGATTAGTTATTTTATTTACATTATATAAAGATAATGCATAGTTCTTTGCAAGAGCATTTAATATTTCATCTAAACAATTTTGGTAAAAATACATATATTCTGAATCTTTATGTGTATGTTGTTAGAGTAATAAAATTGACGTTTCTCCTCTGAGCTCTATTTTAATTAATGAAAGGAAGTCAATTTTGGGGGTTTTTTTCTTTCTTTTTTTTCGATTTTTATTTATTCATTTTTAGAGAGAAGAGAGAGCAAGAGAGAGAAGGGAGAAAGTGGGGGAGGAGCAAAAAGCATCAACTCCCATATGTGCCTTCACCAGGCAAGCCCAAGGTTTCGAACTGGCGACCTCAGCATTCCAGGTCAATGCTTTATCCACTGCGCCGTCACAGGTCAGGCTGTGTTTTCCTTTTTAAAAAAAAATTGTAAAATTTGTTCATTTTAGAGGGAAACAAGAGAGAGAGAGAGAGAGAGAGAGAGAGAGAGAAAGAGAGAAGGGGGTTGGAGCAGGAAGCATCCACTCCCATGTGTGCCTTGACCAGGCAAGTCTAGGGTTTCAAACCAGCAACCTCAGCGTTCAGGTCTGTGCTTTATCCACTTGCCACCACAGGCCAGGCTTGTGTTTTTCTTTTTATTGAATTTATTGGGATGACATGGGTTTACAAAATTATACCGGTTTCAGGTGTGTACTTGTCTAACACATCATCTGTGCACCATATTGTATGTTCACACACCCCAGTCAAGTCTGCATCTGTCACCATTATTCTATCCTATACTGTTCTCCGACCCCCTCTCCTCGGCAGTCATCACACTATTTCCATGAGTCTTTTTCTTTGTTTTTTTTTTTTTTCCTGGTTTACTCAATCCCTCCATCTCTCCCACCCAGTCCTCTCCCCACCCTCACAGCTGTTAGCTTCCTGCCTATCTGTGAATCTGTCTCTATTTTGCCTGTTAGTTCATTTTGTTCATTAGGTTGCACCTGAGTGAAATTATATGGTACTTGTCTTTTTCTGACTGGCTTATTTCACTTAGCACGATGCTTTCCAGGTCCATCAATGAATAATTGTTTAAACATAAAAAATGTCTAGCTGTATTGATGATTTTGTAAACACAAAAATGAACTGGAAATAAAATGTCATAACTAAAGTAGAGATAAAAGGATTCTACATAAGTCTTCCAGAGAATATATTAGCAATCATGATCTTCATGTTAAGTTGTCAGTTCTCTAAAAAATATTTATTGTATAAATTAGTGCTTTTTAAATTTTAATTCATATAATAGATCTTACTCTATACTTATGTGTGATATATAAATTCTCACAATCTGTAAAATAAAAGCTATTATTATCACCCCCATTCTTCATCAAATATTAGTAACAGTCACTAAGGATGCCTGCAGATATTTTAATGCTCCTCATTCTAAGCACATGGTAAGTTAGAAACAGATGAATACCTTGTTTGGTCAAAGAAATGTGTAGTCGCTGTCATTTCCATAAAAAAAAAATGAAGTGCTCATGGGTGATTCGCAATGTCCCTTTTCCAATGCCTTGATGATCATAGAAACTTTTTATCAAGATGATGTGTTAATGAGCCTGAGACCCAGTGTGGCTACCATGAGTAAAGGTCCTCTGTGGGACAACTGGGACCTACAGAACAATTGTAAAAGAAAAAGTTTTTCTTATTGAGTTACTGAGATTTTGGACTTGTTTGTTACTGCAACTGTATACCAGTTGTTTTCTGCAACTTCCTATTGTTAGTCTGGAACACATAAAATTAAAATTTTTTAATTGTTTTCAAAAAGGAAGGAAGGAAAATGATAAGCAAGGAAGGCCAACAAAAGGAAACGGAAATGCTTTATTTGCTGCTGCTGCTTCCCACATGTTCCTTCTTTCACTTCCCATCTTCCTGTTATAAATTTTCAGCACTAAAATGGAATTTTATACAATCAGTGGCAAGAGAAGAGAAAGTTTGTTTTTGGATAAGAAAAATAAACATGGAAGCTTCCCATTTAGAATTTAGAAATATTTTATTTGCTATATGGGAATATGGTAAAAAAACTCAGCTGACTCTAAAATATAAAATATTTTCTTTCTTGCTATAAAAAATCCTGAAGAATTACCTAGGACTATGTGGAATTTTTATTTATATAGGTCAAAATGGTTAATTAATGGAAAAATACTTTCAAAATAGTCACCTCTTAGCCTTTTATTTAATATTAGAAAAAATACTAATTCATAAAATACACTTATGAATTACCTAGATTGAGAAGCTGGCTCAAGATGCTCCTTTTACTACTGTTATTTCCGTAAACACTTCTCTTTTTATAATATTTTGATGTCTACTTAGAAGTCTGATATCTCGCTTCATTGTCACAACCACTCTGTGACCTATGTAAAATAAGGATTAGTTTCTCTCACTGTTAGTGAGGAAACTGAGGCAGGTGATGAGCTCAAGATCACACAATGGAATTTAAGAGAGATCTGAGATCTTCAGTACTAACACACCATGTGATACCCAATAATAAAAAAGGTACATGTTTCCAAATGAAACAAGTATGTTTCATTTCTAAGTTATGCATGATGCCAATATGACTATTTAATGCAAGCAGTGTCTTTAAGAATAAGAAAAGTACTCAAATCATTTATTTACTAAACTCTAGTTGTTTCGATGACTTCACTGATTCAGTACAAATATTATAGCTCCTTAGAAACTGTGTTAGATTTACAAAATAGGTAGTCTTTCCTTCCTAAACTGTTCCTGGAACAGCTTTATGGCTCAAAAGTTCAATTTCATTTAAAATGCTCCAAATTAAATTTGAATTTATGGGGACAACCTAGGTCTGAGCCTGATAATGTGATATTTGTTAGTTTTATCATTGTTAGAAATCATTGTTATTGATTTCTTCAGTGTTTTCCAGGGCACACATTATTTTGGTTTCCCTCATTCAGTGCTGTATCTTCCCACTTTTCTTTGTTAGTCCTTTTTCATCCTTCTAACCCCTAAATGTTATATGGTTCCAAGACTCCATCCTAGAATATCTTTTTATTTCTGTCTGCTCCCATTCTCTAACTGATTTCTATTCTCATGGCATTAAACATTATATATAGACTCATAAATTTCAGCTGCAAACTCAATCACACCCCTGAATATCATATTCGTGTATCCAATCACCTACTCCTCATCATTTGCATGTTTAACAGGTATCTCAAGATTGAGATGTCAAAAATCAAATATCTGGTTTTCTGCCAAAACTTGCTGCTTCTACATGTTTCTCCTTCCCTTCAGTTGTCTCAAGCCAAAACCTTTGCAGTGAGCTTTTATTTGCTTTCTCTCATGCCTTATATACAAAACATTAGGGATTCTATTAGCATCCCACTGTCTTACAACCCCTCTTCTTTTCATTTCGCCCTTGGAACACCTTTTCCTATCATTTGAATGTCTGTAATCATCTCTTAACTCCTTGCTGAACAAGGTTCGGTCTACACACCATGGGCACAGACATCCCCTGGGAGCTTGTTAGAAATACAGAATCTCAGTCTCCATCTTAGATACACTGAAATGGAATCCGCATTTTAACAAGATTCCCTATGATTTGTATGCACTGTCAAGTGTGAGAAACTTCATCCTTACTGGTCTGTGTTCCTTCCCCATAATCACTACAGTCCATTTTCAATACAGCAGCAGCCAGAGTAATCTTTTTAAAGTGCAAGTGATATCATGTCCCTTCTTTACATAATTCCCTTTAGATCTTCCTAGCTCACTACTAATAATAGCCAAAGTCTTCATAGGGGTTCACATAAATACCTATGTTACCAAGCAGGCTACGTTTTGGCCCTCAATGTCTACAAATCTTATTCTTTTCATATCCAGTCAACATGTTCTCAGTGAATTGGATGTGGAAAGTTTCTACACATTCTGGGCAACTCCTTCACAAACATTTCTCAATATACCTTTCTTCTACAGACAAGTAACTTCATTCTTAATGTTGAATTTGTACTGACTTCAGTTTTCACTCAGAAAGTAAACTCTACTTTATCTTGCCTCCAATGTCTAGAAGACATCAACAGAATTTCCCAAACACCTACTACATTCCTCTAAATGTTTTAAAATGTGTGTTTTTTTTAGAGTCCTTACTTTTTACAGAGATATTGAAACACATGTAGATGTAATTATACAGTGTGGGGATAAAAGTAAGTGTACAGTTGTTCATATGGAAAATAATATAATAATTAAGCTTGACCTGGTATTGGCGCAGTGGATAGAACATTGACTGGGTCGCTGAAGACCCAGGTTTGAAACCCCGAGCTTGCTGGCTTGGGAGTGGGCTCATCTGATTGGAGCAAGGCTCATCAGCTTGAGCCCAAGATTGCTGGCTTGAGCAAGAAGTCACTCTGCTGTAGCCCTCTTGGTCAAAGCACATATGAGAAAGCAATCAATGAACAACTAAGGTGCCACAACGAAGAATTGATGCTTCTCATCTCTTTCCTTTCCTGTCTGTCTGTCCCTCTCTCTGTCTCTCTCTGTCTCTGCCACAAAAAATAATAATATAATAATTAATAAAAAATAATACAAGAATAAACTCTGTGTTTCAGTACTCACAACTGTAAACCTTTTTTTTTCCCAACTCTGTATAATGGGTGAAATTTACATTGAAATAATATAAAAAGGAAGGGAAGCAGATATGGGTATAAATGAAACAAATTTGGCCATAAGGAAAGCTGTTTGATTGATATAGGACGATTGTTTATGTTTTCCTATCAATTTTTGTACATGCTTAAAATTTGACATAACAAAATATTTTTAATGCATATACAAAATTATTAAAATAATTTCTTTATTTTCCCTGATACTAAATAAAATTATATGATGTCCAAGTTTACCTTTTGAAGTAACAATGAACCAATATGCCATAGCAATACTAGAGTAATTGTTATCCTTTGTGTTTATGATTTTTTATCTCCCTAGGGCTGTCTAGATCAGGGGTCCCCAAACTATGGCCTGCGGGCCACATGTGGCCCCCTGAGGCCATTTATCTGGCCCCCGCTGCACTTCCAGAAGGGGCACCTCTTTCATTGGTGGTCAGTGAAAGGAGCATAGTTCCCATTGAAATACTGGTCAGTTTGTTGATTTAAATTTATTTGTTCTTTATTTTAAATATTGTATTTCTTCCCGTTTTGTTTTTTTACTTTAAAATAAGGTATGTGCAGTGTGCATAGGGATTTGTTCATAGTTTTTTTTTTATAGTTCGGCCCTCCAACAGTCTGAGGGACAGTGAACTGGCCCCCTGTGTAAAAAGTTTAGGGACCCCTGGTCTAGATCATATCTCTTTGATAAAGGCTGTTTCAATTAGTTTTCTAACATTAGATCATTTAATAACAAATTCTATCCTTGTGGAATTAGAAGAAATACATAATTATTACAACCTTGAATATCTTTTTATAATTTGTAGAAGTGTAATAATATCCTATTATTCAATAGAGAACATTGGACTTTCTAATTTGTATATTTGACAATTTTCCTGGCACAGAGTATGTACCTAGTAGGCAATCAACAAGTATTAACTGGGAAAAAAAAAGTAAATTAATGTTGGTGGCTGTGTTAAAAAATAAAATCTAATCTGGTCTTTCCTGCTGTCAAAATTGTATTTGACAGAATTGCTTTTTCTCAAATGATTGCAACACAAAAAGAATGTATGTGTTTCTTACCTGGTTGAGATAGTACCTCAATACTTGTTTTAGGTTGCATTCTCAGGATAACAGATTCTAAAGTGTAGATTTATGTGCAGGAGGTGTATTGCAATGTGCATGAAAAAAACACCTGTAAAAGTGAGGGAAGCAGGATTGGGCAGAAAGAGAAATGGAACTGTGTAACAGTTGTAACAGAGGCCTCAACCAATTCTACTTGGAGTTTTAGAGTTGAGTGGCCCTTAAATTCTCCCAAATCAAGACAAGAGAACCAGGTCTTTGTACACTTGCATAGAGCAGTAATGACATGTAGACTTTACCTGGGCTCTCCACTAAGGGCAAGGCCTACAGAAGGGGTTAGGTGTGATCTATCAACGGTCAGGCTACAAGGCCCAAAAAATGCAAGGTTGCATTTTTTGCAGCCAGTATTGAAAATTTCACCCCAAAAACTATTCTACGATTATTATTCTTCACTCATTTCTTAATGTGACCTATGCCTCTACCATATACAGAATGATTTTTGTTTAAAATAATATTGAACTCTTTCTTAACATTAACACTTTGCTCCTCTCTTAAACCTATGAGATTTGCTTTTTCTTCTCTTTCGGTATCTTGTTCCTTAATGCTATCTGTTCTTTTTTTAAATTTTATTTTAGAACTTTTTTATTGTGGTTAAATATATGTATATAGCAATATTTATCATTTTAACTATTTGCAAGTATGTGATCCAGTAACATTGAGAACATTTACAATGTTGTGTAACTATCACCATTATCTATACCCAAAAACATTTTCATCATTCTCAACAAAAACTGTACCATTAAACAATAATGTTTCTTCTCTACCTTCTCTCGGCACCTGGTAATCTCTATTCTGCTTTTTGAATCTATGAGTTTGCCTATCCTAAGCACGTCATATAAAATGGTATTATGCAATATATGTTCTCCTGTCTGGCTTATTTCACTAAGCATGTCAAGACATCGATATAGCATATATCAAAACTTTATTCTCTTTTAAGGATAAATAATATTCTGCTATATGCATACAACACATTTTGTTTATCCATTCATCTCTTGATCGAAAGTTGGGCTGCTTTTGCTTCTTGGTTATTATGAATAATATTTCTATGAACTTGGGCATCCAGATATCTGTTTAAGTTCTTGCTTTCCATTATTTTGGATATATACCTAGGAGTGGAATTGCTAAATCATTTGGTAGTTTTTTATCCTTAACCTTTCGAGAAACTACCAAACTCTTTTCCACAAAGGCTACACAATTTTAAATACCTACCAAAAATATATGAGAGTTCCAATTCCTCTACCTCTTGGTGAACACTTTTTTTTTTTTTTTTTAGGTGAGACAGTGAGGCAGACTCCTGCATTTGCCCCAACCAGGATCCACCTGGCAACCTCATCTGGGGCCAATGCTAGAGTACCAAGCTATTTTTCATGCCTGAGGCTGTTGTGCTCCAACAGAGCGATCTTCAGCACCCTGGGCAATGCTCAAACCAAACAAGCCACTGGCTGTGGGAGGGGAAGATGGAGTGATAGGGGCGGGGGAGAGAAGCATATGGCTGCTTCTCTTGTGTGCCCTGACCAGGAATGGAACCCGGGACATCAATACATTGGCTGACACTATCCACTGAACCACTGGCCAGGGACACTTTTTACTTTCCAATATTTTTTTGTTTGTTTATTATCAAATTCTAGTTAGTATACAGTGGTAACTTATTGTGGTTTTGCTTTGCATTTCCCTAATAACTAATGATGTTGAACATGTTTAATGTGCTTATTGGTTATTTGTATATCTTCTTTGGAAAAACCCCTATCCATTCTTCCAACATACAATCCCCTTGTGGTTCACATATCCTTACTCTACCAGTCTTTTTGGCACTTGATGCTCCACTGTTCCTGTCATGCCAATACAAAATCTTTTGTTATTCCCATAAGTCACTTTCTCACATGTAATTTCTGGTTGTGAAGCATGATTAGAGGAAGCAGAAAACTTCATTGACTGTAACCATGTCAAATCCATGCTACTGGACTTCAGCCTAGTCCTCAGTGATGTTTTGAATTTTATTTTATTTTTTTACCATATAAGTAATATGGGTTAATTGGAAGAGAAAAGTGAATTTATCCCTCCTTTCTTAAATTACAATTATTTGTGCTTATGTCTAATCATGCCAGGTTTGGAGGTTCTATAGAAATATAATTATGTGTTAGACATATTTATCTCCCTATAATAATTATCATAATTCAGTAAGTATAGAAGGCACTTGATAAGTATTTGTTAATAAACAAAAGAATGAATATTGAGTAAGAGGAATCAAACAAAAAGTATCATGCTGAAATATTAAAATGTACAAAAAATGATCACATATTCATATATATGATGTTCTATGGCTTGTATGTTCCATGTAGAATTCATTTAGAGATGATAAAATATCTCTTAATGGGGTTGTACAAGGGAAAAGGATAGAATCAAGTTGAACACATACTGGAAGAGCAAATGAACAGTGAACTATCTTATATATGTGTATATGGTTGGAGATCCTGCTGGATGTTGTAGTGTATGTATATATGTTGAGGAGGAAGGATACAAAAATTATGTTTATCTCATTAACTGGTAACAAAATTTAATAGACAGATTAAAAGTAGAAAAACAAGAAGCTCAAGAGGAACAAAATTTTAAAATCCTTAGATTATTAGAAACAAGTCCAAAGCACACATGTCCTGTGATAGCCAATGAGGTGAAGAACAAGAGTAAGCACAAAAAGGTTATAGGAAAGATAGAAAACAAGAAACTTGTAGTTATAGAACAAAAAGTGTAAATGAACAGTTCTTAGGAGAAGAAGAGGAATTTTGACGTGCAGTCAACACTTTCCCATAACTTTTCAGCATTGATCTGTGGCATTGGAGCTAGATAGAGCAAAGAAACTGATTACAGAAAGGTACAAGAAATGGGGATGGAGGAAAGGAACATTGTAAAAAGTTGAGGAAATGAGAAATGTTGAAGTGCTAGTGAAAGTGAGAAGATGCTTATATAATTTCAAGAATCAGTTCACGGTTTGCTTGAACTATTCACCATCTTAGGATTTTACCTAAGAGAGGCAGCTAGTTTGGGTTTTTGGTTTGTTTGGGGGTTTTTTGTGTTTTTTTGTTTTTTTTGGAGAAAGGGTGTCTTTATCTTTGTTAAAGCAGTCAACTTAATATATTTTTTAATCTTTTTTTAAAATTTTATTTTAAAGAAAGGAGAGAGAGAGCGAAAAGTGTGGGAGGAGCAGGAAGCATCAATTCTCATAGGTGTCTTGACCAGGCAAGCCTGGAGTTTTGAACCAGTGACCTCATGCATTCCAGGTCAACACTTTATCCATTGCCCCCCACACACACACACACACACACAGGTCAGGCTAATATTTTCATTTAATTTATGTTTGGCCCCAGACAGGAGTGTTGCTTATGGAAAATGATATAAAGGTACCTAATGAGAGTTAAAAGTACTCATTTGTTTTTGTTTTTTTAAATAGAAATGGAAGATAAAACCAATTCATATTAAAAAATTTTATAAATTGAAAACAGGCTTCCCGTGAATCAAGTGTAATGTAGCAAAGAAAGCAATTCAATAGAAATGGAATTGCCAAGTCATGGGAGAGCCACAAATTGCTCCTCAACAGGCTCCTGAATTGATCAATGGTCTCCACATTCAGGGAGCAAGATGTGTCCTATCTGTAGCACAACAGAATAATCCTATCCAAATCAGTCTAACCATCTTTTCCCTCTACTTTTCCACCTAAAACTTTAAGGAATAAAGCTTTAGATGAGGGACGGTAGACAAAAATGTAAAGGAAGAAGAATCTCTCATTTTCAGTGTTTCTCTTTTCTCTTGGGCAACTTTTCTCCCTGTCAGCACAACTTCTCTCATTACTCATTACTCTGCAAGCTCCGGTGTCCTCGCACTGACTTACCTCTAAGAAGAGCCCCTGGGAAACAAATTTGTTCTAAAGAAAGAAATGATTTCAACCCAAAGGAATGACTCACCCCAAAGGAATAACCTCGAAACAATGAAGTTTGACACCGGGTTAACTGGGTAAATATTTTTTTGAAGGTTGGATGCTCTCCAAGCCCCCCTATAAATCATAGCACAAGGGACTGTCTAATCCTAACTTACATTTGAGGGATTATTATTCTCTCCAAGTCCCTATAAGGCTGTCAGCTTTTGAGAGCTCTCTTCACAGTTCTGATAGCCCTGGCTTTATAACCCGGATATCCTGAAGGAGCAGGATGAAACAGATTCTCCATTCAAGGGTCCTCAATCTTTTCCTAAAAGAAGAACTGCTTTGACTTCTATTTGGGAAAAGTACACTGACGAAGCCAAATACTAAATTGCTAATGAGAAGAGGCGTGAGTACAGCCAAGAAGAAGAACCTGGCACCATTCCCCAACTTCTAAAAGTGGCAAATCAAAGAGGGAAGGCTCCCAGATCAGCAAGTAATATCTCGATATACCCACCAGAGCTCTGCTCTAGACCCTAGGACTCTAGATAAACAAGCTGACATTGGTTTCCTGGAAAGGAAAAGTTTTTCCAAATCAAACAAAAATTATTTCTTTACATGTATTTCTTAGAGGACAGCATCTGTTGCTTAGAGAGGACTGCCTCACTTCTCAAAAGCTGCTGCTATTCTCCAACAGTTCAATGTTAAAAGTTATTACTTATTAAAGATTTTAGCATAGTTTCCTCAAAGACTATCAGACAGATCACAAATAACTCAGGATAATTTTAACTCTGCATGACTTCTGAATTTCCTAAGATATAACTCTAATCATTACAGCACTTAAGACTCTTGTCAAAAAAAAATTCAAGTTAAAGCTTATTTTAATAAAAGCACCATTTTTCCCACAAAATTAAACTATAATTACTCTTCAAATTGTATTTGATTTATAAATGTTCATGTTCCCTAAAATTAATATATAAAAGCATAATAGAGTTATGAGGTCTTGGTCTTTTAATAAATGCATTTTAAAATTGCACTTAGAAATCAAGAATTATGCTTAGAAAAAAAATTGTCACACTTGACTAGTATTTGCTGCCAAGTACAGAGAGTTCTATTTACTTTTTCTTTACGGAAATCCCAAGCTATAGTTTTTTGGAGAAACCTTTTAAACTTTAATAGTTGTCAATAATTTAGAAATGACAAAAATTACTTTTATTCAGTAGCTATCAGCTTTTATTGTCTTCTTTCTCAGCTTTGATATTCTTTTAACTAGATGTGTTTTCCTCGGAAGAGTCCTAATATTGCACATTAGAATAATGCAATATTTTTCTAAGTAGTTATTCACACATTTGACCACTATACTCATCTTGTGAAATAAGCAAAGTAGGATCTTTATCTTTATTCTACTAATTAAATAAACAAAAATGAAAGAAAGCAAAGGCAAAGACAGAAGGCTAGAAGCACATTAAACACTATCACTCAAAAATGATCAATAATCTCAAAATTTATTATTTACATAAAAAGTTTACTTTTTCCTATTTCCACAATTCATTCATAGAAAAAGCCCAATCTATAGCTACCTTACTTTCAGAATGTGTAGTTTCACTCACTTTGACTCTCACTTTGATATTAGAAATGAAGAATGAGCCATGAAAAGAAGCTATCAGACTGTATCAAAAATTAAAGAGCCAGTTTCCATCCATCCCTGCCCCCTTCCCCAGTACCCACCAGGGGAATAAAAAACCAACAGGCTTGTAAGCACCCAGCTATGGCCACAGAACTGTTTGATTGCTTAAGCCGGGTGGTCAGACAATAGGACCAGAAAGAATGGCTGCTTCCTTCCTTCCTGTTGAGTGTTCTGCCTGAGTGAGCAAATTCAATAGCACTTTGCTTCACAGCAACACTAGGCTCTAGCATGAGGGAAAACCAACAAAGAGCCATTCTAGGGCATTTCCAACCCCACCTAAGCCAAGCCTCTGAGCTATGGAACCATGGGGGAGGGTCTGGCCAGATTCGGGCACCCTTGGCAGCGTGTGCATGAAGGCATGTAAACATGAAGGTTTTTGTTTACATTAAGGGCTGCTGTTTACGCTACTCTGCGCATCTGTAATTGCCCGGTTTAGTTGTTTTCCACTTTCTAATCTACAACTCTCTGAAAACTTTCAACATTTTCCTCATCATGACTACAAAGACAAATTTGGTATGGACAACCATAACGACAGTAACCTTAAATGCTCCTTCAGGAAGCCATCCTTTTCTCCTACTGCCTTTCAGATTAAGGTACATAATAATTTGGCCAGCTTGGCAGTTAAGAACGGAAACTAGAGAAGGTATGAAAGACATTAAATAGTTAATACTACATAGTTCTGTTTTAACTAAACCTAAATTTCTAAGTTAAAATTAAAATAATTTTTGATTGTCCCTAGAAGCATAGACATAGAGTCTATTAATTTTATAGGTCTTTACAACTACCTATGTTGCATTTAGACACAGAAGGGAAATAACATTGAGGATGATTAATGTTTTCTTAATTTATGATTTCTGTATATTAACCAATGTTACCAATATTTCAAGGAAATATGCCTCTAAATGACCTGTCAAAAATTAAATATCATCTTACAGAATAGTGCATTATTGTTTTCCCTACTCTATGTAAACCACACTCAGAATAAATTATGTCAGTAGGCTAAATTTCTAGGGATGGTCCCCAAGATTCCACGTTCTCGCTGCTGGAACCCATGAATGTGATGAGACATGACTCCCTTGGTAGCATTATGTTAGATGGCGCAGTTGGCCTTAAAAAAGGGAGATTATCCAGGTGGGTCTGACCTAATCACAAAGCCCTTAAAAAATAAAGGACTTTATTCAGATGTGCAGAAGAGAGAGTAAGAGAGTGCAAAAAGAATTTGTTGGTTTGAAGATGGAAGGATCTACCTAAGAAGGAACGTGGGTGGTCAGGAGTTGCTGGGAGTGGCCATCAGACAACAACCAGAAAGGGAAGAGGAACCTCTGTTTTATGGTCCTCTCTGTACCAGAGACTAAATTCTGCCAATAATCTGAATGACTTGCTAAGAATGTGACTCTCCCCCAGAGCTTCCAAATATGGGCTCAGTCCTGATAAATTTGATTTTGGCCTCGTGAGATCTGGAGAAACGAATTGAGGCAAGCCCAGCCAGATCCCTATCTACAGAACTTTGAGATATTAAACAGATTTTTTTTTTTAAACCAAGTGTGTGGTAATTTGTCAGGATGGCAATTAAAAACTAACACATCTTCCTCTTTACTATGCAGAATTTTCTGTTGCATCTACAACTTTATGAATATGAATATTTTGTCATCTTCTGTTGATTTGAGCATAGTTTCTGCCACTGTGATATCCATATTGTTTCAATATTGTTGGCAGTAAAAGTGTATGTGTATTTATAAATGGACATTTCCACAGCTGGAATTTAGCCACATCCAACATTGTTATTATAAAGGCATTCAGAGTACATGAAACCATAATATGATTAAACTAAATTATATTAGTCATCTGATGGATCTGAACTAAAAAATATCTGGAATCAAAATTGAAGATGAAAGATAAGATTATTTATTAAATGACTAAACAATATATAATGGTTCATCTTTCAATTTAAAAAATTATACTTCACATGCATTTCAATTTGTATTCCTTTACACATGAACTAATTAAACCCTTCATTTCAGTCCATAAACATAAGGGAAGCCTGACCTGGGGTGGCGCAGTGGATAAAGCATCGACCTGGAATGCTGAGGTCACCAGTTCAAAACCCTGGGCTTGCCCTTTCAAAGCAACTACAAGTTGATGCTTCTGCTCCTCCTCCACCCCCTCTCTAAAATGAATAAATAAAATCTAAAAAACAAACAAACAGAAAAAAAAAGGAAAAGTTACGGAAAAAAATCTCTAATGTAAAATAATAAATCTTTCTAAGAACTAGAGGCAATGTGAAGGCCTTTTTCACTTAAACTTTGCAGCAATCTCTTTAAGCAGTTACTATTATTATAGCTCTTTCACAGAGGAAGCAACAGCAGTTCAGAGAGGTACAGGATTTACCCAAGTTCACATAGCTGAGATTTGAGCCAAGGCAACTTAACAACAGAATTCCATATCTTAGTTTTAGCAATGTAAAATACAATTTTGTTTAGAGAGAAATTCAAACATGTATAAGAGTTGCAAGAATAAAACAAATAATCTTTTTTCCTGAATTATTTTTACTTTTTCATTGATTGATTTTAGAGAGAGTGGAGGGGAGAGAGGGTGAGAGAAAGGGAAACATCAATTTGCTGTTCCATCGATATATGCATTCACTGCTTGATTCTTGTATGTGCCTTGACCAGAGATTGAACCCACGACTTTGGTGTATCAGACAATGCTCTAACCAACTGAACTACCCAGCCAGGACTTTTCCTGAATCTTTTGAGAGTAAGTAGTTGATCTGATATTGTATCACCACTAAATACTTAAGTATAAAACTGGCACAAATAAAGACGTTGTCTTACATAAGCACAGTATAATAATTAAAATTAGGAAGTTAATCTTGATACGTTGCCACTGTCTTATCCTCAAACTCTATTTAACATTTACAAATTGACCCAATAATATCTTTTATGAGGATTGGATCTAGTTCAAAATCACACATTTCATTTCAGTGTCATATCTCGTTAATCGCCTTCATTATAGAACAGTTCCCTGAAAATTATAGGGCAGTTATTTTGTAGACTATCCTTCAATTTTCACTTGTTATGTTGTCCTATTGATTGGACTGAAGTTATATATCTTTAGCAGACATGTCACAAAAGTAATACTGTGTTCTTCTCATTGTACAGTATATAGTAGCTCGCTATGATATATACTTTAATCTCTTAATGTGGTGTCTGACTGGTTTTCCTCCTATAAAGTTATTTTTGTTCCTTTATAATTAAAAATACTTTGTGGGCAACATTATTTTAAGAGACAAAGTATCCTATTACTTATTAAGTTTTCAGTTTATTCATTTATTAATTTTTATCAGTATCATCTTATAGATTTCTACTTTAGTCAATGATTTACAATCCATTAATTCTGTGCAGGCTAAAAAAGATTAATACTTTTCTTCCTGTCTTAAGTTCTTATATTTGGACTAACAGTCAAATTAACAGAGACAGATTAACAGGAGAAAATCAAATTTTAATATATGTGCATAAAGAATTCACATAAACATGAAAATTATAAAGACGGTGAAGCAACATGGGGTCATATGACATTTTTGGACAAATGAGAAAGGTGGGGGATAATGGAGCATTAGATTTCAGAAGTTGAGAATGAGTTTGAGGAAGAACAACATACATGGCAGGAAAATTCTTGCTAGGCAATGCAGAAACAATGAGATACAAGCTTGGAGTCTTCCAGACTAATGCTAGGGTGCAGGTTCTTAATGTGATTAAACCAAGGCTCATTTCTTAAAATAGGTTTTTCTGTCTGAATCTCTTGGGCAGGAAATGTGGGAGGGTCAAAGGTTACTCCTGAGTTTTATTTCTTAATAAAAGGCTTAAAATCAATATCCCAAATAAGGTGCCCTCCTCTGACCCCTGTACATACATAATTAAATTTGTTTTTCTGCTGTTAATCTGTTTTATGTTAAGAGTAACAAAACTTTGGTTCTCTTCTATATCATTTATTTTTATCTTTATTTTGGCCAGTGGGAACCTATTCAAGCTGGCTGCTGTGTCCATTTGACATCTTAACATCAGTTTTTGTTAACTTTCTTACTTTCTGATACAATTGCTTTCTGGAACAATGGCCCTAGAATCAGCCATTTCTTCAAGGTTCTCTCATTCCTTAGTGAAATGATATTTAGAAGCCTGGATTTGAGTGTTAAATGTCATTAGGGTGCTGGTCCCAGGCTCTTTCACAGAACTAGGTAATATATGTAAGTATGTGCATACACATGTATTTTTATTTCTGTTTATATCTCTCTACATTAAAATCTGGAGCCCACACCAATACCTCTTATTCCAATCCAACGTCATAGGGTTAATTGAAATTTTCTCCTTTTTTATTATTTGTAACGTCCTTGTGAGAAAGTAAGAGATTCTGAGATTGCATGTTCCCAGGAATCATAATTTATATACTAGACTATCTGGACTGTTAACATCAGAATATTCTTTGCAAACTTTCTTTATCATCTCCAGTTTTGTTTTTACTCTTTTCTTTTTTTTTTTTTTTATCTATTCTCTAAACTTCCACAGTTTCTTGTGCACAGTCCTAAGGATTTGCTTGTTACTTACACTGTAACAGTATTATATTAAAGAGGTTCAGAACAAACATCCCCCAAAATATGCCACTTTGGCATGTGGATTATTTTGAGCTGATGGCCATCAAGACCC
Organism: Saccopteryx leptura; assembly: GCF_036850995.1. Classification (NCBI taxonomy): domain Eukaryota; kingdom Metazoa; phylum Chordata; class Mammalia; order Chiroptera; family Emballonuridae; genus Saccopteryx; species Saccopteryx leptura. The sequence goes on along the minus strand of NC_089506.1, from coordinate 69,313,355 downwards.
AGCAGATTTCAGAAAACCTTTACCTTTCTTTTAGCTACCTAAAAAAAATTTAGAATTTCCTGGCCTAGAAGGAGAACTATTACCAGAAATAACTTTTATTTGAATGACCTACCTGTATGGCAGGAGAAACAGCGAATTACCAACCATCTGCTCTTCTTATCATCCTGTGTATTACCCTTCTCCCATTTGAAGCATGTGAGCCTCAATCGACTGGTTTTCCTTGGGTCTCATATTCTTGTGGTGCCCCCAACAACCGTACATACCTAATTTTTTTCCTGTTAATCTGTTTTATGTTAATTTGATCATTAGACTAGCCATAGAATTTAAAGGGTAAAAAAAAAAAAAAATTTTGTCCTCCACAATGTATGTGCCTTCTCTGCTTGACTGTAATACCATACCAGTATAGATCTTCCTGACATAGTACCTGGCACAAAATGTGTTAACAAAAATTAACACATGAATAATGGAATAAGTAATAGATGAATAGAATGGCCAGTTTTCAGGTCTTTCAAATGCCAGGCCATTGACCTGATCTGACAGGGAAAGTCCATTCAGAGTATTGCTTAGACTCTAATCCCAAAGCCAATTTGGATGATTAGATAAGAAGCACATTTCTTTCTGGTGTTCTTAAGACTGTGTTTGTCAGGTTAACCAGAGACATTAGAATTAGACCTAAGCATTATTTGTTTTCACTTATTATGAATTCTTCTATTTTGTTCTGTACAGTCCACTGGTATTCAAGATAAGTCTATCAAGCATGTTATGGGATGTGAGTAAACACAGCATGGTAGGGCAGATATTAATTACAAGGTTAATCAACTAATAACTTCTTGCACTATTAGAAGGAAACAATAATCTCCTTTTTTAATATTTTTAAAGCTATTTAAAAAAATTTTTTTAGCATTTTTACCATTCTTTTAAAACTAAACTAATTATTGAAATTAGAGAACTGAGACATAGAGAATTAAAGGATATGCAACATCACAGAGTCAACACTGATATGAGGGGCTTGTACTAGATACAAAGTTTAAACTTTGATATTTGATTTCTGATCTTCTACTTTAGAATTCAGTTCACTAAATTGTGATATCCTGAATGAATGCCTTTTTTCCCCCCTCAATTCCTTTCATTCTACCTCAGAAGACGTTATCAGGGTTGCATCATAATTTTTTTTAACCTTGAATTATGTGATTTACTCTCATTTTCAAAAAAAGCCACAAGACAAAGTTTAACAATTACATAGTGATCAAGCAAAGCCAGTGACATTCTGTGCCTTCGTTAGAATTTTCAGTTTGGATAAAGCTGGTCAAAAAATAAAATTTACCCCTAGCTTGCTGGTTAATAAGTGCTCCTCTGTTGTGGATCAGTGTCTTCTTCCAGTGGGTGTTTTGGCAACCCTTTTAGTTAATTAAAAGCTGAACTATAAGTACTAATTATTTGTTATGGAGCTGTCTCCTTTGCACTGCTGTTTACTCCGTTATAAATATGAAAGTACAAGGTTATTTTGTTTTGCAAATGGTAGATCAGAAGTATTTTCTTCATTTAATCTTACTGAATTATGCCCTCAGAAACAGAAAGAAATATCGGATATAACTAAATTAGGGCATTAATATTTGTAAACTACAAAGATGTCCGATATAATGATTTTAATTAAAGTGATTATCTGTGAACATTTTGTTTACCATATTCTATTAATAATGGAGAAAAATACTCTCCTATTTTGATAAAATATTTAACATTTTCCTTCTTTCATCTCTCCACTCCCTCCACCTCAAGCAGTAAATCTATTTCTTTCATAAATTATAAGAAGTCTCCTGAGGCATTCATATGCTTTGAAGGTCTTACACATTATTATTCTTTAGTTATTATTATTATAACTAATAATTTCCTTAAATCCACATTTCACTTTTGGCTCACCAATTTGGTTCAAATGTGTATAAACACAGGAATTTTAACAAGGTGTCTTATTTCTCAGAATCAGGAAAGCTTTGCTAGAAGCTCTGTAGGAGGCATTCAAGGTTAAAATTCAGCCAGACTCCCGGGACAAACCCAGCACTTTCACACCCACCCCACCCCAGCTCTGTGGAGTCCTCCTCGCTCCTCCCCCAGAGAAGGAAGCTCATCAACATTAGCACACAAATGCAAAATAACCAGCCAGGCCTCTCTTTAGGAATACAAATTAGGGGCAGGTAGTTGAAGAGCTTAGAAAGCTGAAAACAGTCCCAATGAAAAGGATGAATAGCTGAGAGACCGAAAGTGGGGTAAAGTGTTTAGCTTTTGTCATTTAAAGTGATGTCTTTAACTCTTTGCCTTCTAGAGGCTACTCCTCACGAAATAATAGAGGTTTTTGCAATCAAGAGTTCCTGGGTGATCTCCACATCCAGGGAACCCCCATGGATCTGAGACCTGGCTCTCCTCTTGTGCAGGACGGTGACAAGTTCTGGTGGATGCCTGAGTGCTACATCCGTGACAGCACCATCAAATACCCGCGGGTCCCCGACGAGATTTTCGACATGGTCAAGGAAGAGGTGGTCGCCAAGGGTTGTGGCATGGTGGCCTGCAGCAGCAGAAGCAGCAGAAAGGCCGTGACATGGGGGGGTGCCCGGCAAGGTGTGTTTGGCGCTCAGGGCCGAGGCGGGATCCCAGGCAAAGTCAGAGGTCAACCAGAAAAGAAGCCAGGCAGGCAGGCGAGCAAACAGTGAGCTGACCCTGCATCCTCCAGAGACTTGAGTCCCACACCAGGCTGCATGTCTGCTCCAGTCCATGAGTCTGTTCAGAACAGAAACAAGAGGCAAATGCTGGGAAGACCCCCACCGGTGCATTTTGTGAACTTCTTCTTTAGGTAAAGTTCTTTGTATTTAAGCCAGCATATCTACAGTTGGAAATGTTATTAGGTGTTTTTGATTTCATGAAGTTGCAGCCAGCTTATTCCTGGAAGTTTCTGTTTACTAATGCATCCTTAGTGCCCTCTCCCTGTGTTAAGGGGTGGGGGTGGGGGGATTTTATAAATGTTGGGCAGATAAAATATATTATGCTCACTTTGTTAAAGATGGGGCTGCCCACATGGAAGCCCATCACCCAGGTGATATTAATGTGTGTTGGGGGCGGACTGTGGGCAGGCTGGATCCTTGTAGCCTGGGGCTTAGTTTTAGGACTAAGCCTTTCCCACCCTTTTTGATGTGGAGTGGTACAATCCTATCATGCCTCAGATAAGTGACTTTGTATTAGAGGCTTCTCTATTTTGTATATTGGATTAAAGGTTTTGATTTCTATACTATAAAATGGGGGCAGAACAGGAGCTTGCTCTCTTGGTTCCTGAGATTAGCAGAGAGGAGAGTGAGAGGAGAGCAGAAAGAGGCCATGTGGAGGAGGCCAGGAGAAGCAGCCAAGATGGTGGAGTGTTGAGTGAGAAGCCAGTTTGTGCAGAGTTTGTGCAGGGAGAAGAAAGGAGATGGGGAACAGAGGTGAATAAGTCTGGTGAGCTAGAAACCTTTGATTCTAGGAAACTCGGATAAGTCAGTAGCTTTGTGAGCACTGAATGTGAGTGGGTTTTGGAGCCCAGTGTGTGTTTTTACTTGCTTGCCGGGTGCAAGCTAGGATTAAAGACGATGGCCTACCAGTTTTTGGCTCCATTGTTTCTTTACCGACTGTCCGAATCCAATGCGAACCTGCAGGGGCCGGGCTGCTCTGATGGTGGCCCTGGCTTCTGGCTTTACAATTACCATCTGTCCGAATCCAATGAGAACCTGCATGGGCCAGGCGGCTGTGATGGTGGCTATGGATACTGGCTTTACAATAAACAATTTTGTTTTGTATCTCTTGTTGGATCCCTGTGTGGCAAATAGATAAGACATTTTCATTTTGAGCTTTTTGTACTGCGATGGACAGTCCAGGGAGTTTTCCTGAAACAGACCTAAAGTTGTCTTTTGTTTGGCCAGTAGCCACTGCCACCATCACAGCCACCTGGCCTGTGCAGGTTCGCATTTGATTCGGACAGACAGTAATGAAACAACAAAGCCAAAAACTGGTGGGCCATTAGCTTTAATCCTAGCTTGCACCCAGCGGGCAAGAAATACACACAGTGGGAAAACACTTCCTTTTCCATTCAGGGCTCCCAAAGCCACTGACTTATCCAAGTTTTCCTAGGATCAAAAGTTTCTACCTCAACAGCCTTATTCACTTCTGTTCCCCATCTCCTTCTCTCTGCACAAACTCTGCACAAACTGACTTCTCCCTCAGCACTCCGCCATCTTGGCTGCTTCTCCTCTCCTCCATGTGGCCTTTCTCTGCTCTCCCCTCTAATGCTAATCTCAGGAACCAAGAGAGCAAGCTCCCAGTCTGCACCATTTTATAGTGTAAAAAATCAAAACCCTTGCCTGACCTGTGGTGGTGCAGTGGATAAAGCATCGACCTGGAAATGCTGAGGTCGCCGGTTCAAAACCCTGGGCTTGCCTGGTCAAGGCACATATGGGAGTTGATGCTTCCAGCTCCTCCCCCCTTCTTTCTCTCTGTCTCTCCTCTCTCTCTCTCTCTCTCTCTCTCTCTCTCTGTGTGTGTGTGTGTGTCTCTCCCTCTCCTCTCTAAAATGAATAAATAAAAAAAATAATAATAAAAAATAAAAAATAAATAAAAACCCTTAATCTAATATACAAACAAGGAAATCTCTGATACAAAGTCACTTACGGTGGGAAAGGCTTAGTCTTAAAACTAAGCCTTAGGCTATAACGACCCTGCCTGCTTATAGCTTGCCTCTCACACCCAATGCAAACTATAAGCGAGCAAAGCTATATATCATATTTATAAACTTATTTGACCAACATCTTTTCAAAACAAATACAGATAGACATATGCCTCAGAAGCTATTGTAGGGACATGGGCACTGTCTCTCTGCCTCCTTTTTCCCTCTCTGTATTACAAAAGTAAAAAGCAAAACACAACTACAAAAAATAAAAAAAAAGAGTTCTTGGGTGAGAAGAAAAAGGTATCAAGTTTCCTTTTATAAGGTATAATGATAAAATTAGATATTGGTTTCACTAGAGCCTATGTCTGACAAAAATAAGGAAGAGGACCTGTGACATTGAGTCTTTTATTAGCAGACTTTTCATTTAAAAAAGAGAGGGAGAGAGACAGAGAGGTTCACACTAGCTGTGTAGTGCACTTCCTTTTTTCCTTTTCATCACTATATCAGCTCAATGCAAATCATGTTTGTAAGGCTAGTAGCCGTGGCCAACACCACAGCCACCTGGCCCATGCAGTTTTAGGTTTGCACTTAATTCGGATCAATCGTAAAGAAACAGTAAAGCCAAAAACTAGTGGTCCCTTTTCCTTTATTCTAGAGTCATACCGGCCAATGAGTAAAAAACAAACACACGGGGCACCAAAACCCACTCTTTCCGGTTTTTTCTTAGAATCAAAGGCCCTCACCAGTCTTATTCACCTCTGTTCCCCATCTCTTTCTCCTGCACAAACTGGCTCCTTCAGCATTCCGCCATTTTTGCTGCCTCCTCCACGTGGCCTCCCCATCCCGCTACAACATGGGTTCCTCCTCCCTACCACAGCGCTGGGCTCCTCTGCAAAATGGTCTTCCCAAGCATTAAAGGCAATTAGCTGTATCACGGGAGAGCATCACCATGGTGAGAGCAGTGGCCATCTTTAACAATAAAAGTGAGAAAAAAACAGAAAATACAGATTTTACAACTCATTCGCACACAATGTTTCACTATGTTTACATTTGGCTGAGTTCTGACTTGGAAGGTGATTTTGGCTGGAAGTTTGAACCTTATTGTCTAATAAGCTCTACCTTATCTCGCAATTAATGGCGGAACTTTGCCATAGCTTTTGGTAATAACTATGAGATCAATGGCCAAGCAAGTCTTTTCCTGGATTGCTAAAGCTTTGGCTACCTCAAAACTGGGGTATCTGGAGAGCAATATTGTGGGCAAAGCAACCAGTAATGAATACACATACTCTCTGACTAAAATCTAAATATTGAGCATGATGCTACCTCAGTGGTGTGAAACTGAACTACAAAATAAGATGCCTTAGAGCCTTATTATAAGACAACCAAGGGGCACAGTAGTAAGTACATAGCTTAACAAAAGTCAGGGTTTCTCTTATAACAACATATTGTGACTTAGAGCTGATTTTGTTTCGTTTTGTTTTGCTTTTTTATTTATTATTAATTTTAATTTATTGTGTTTATATGGATTCAAGTGTCCCACCAAATATAACTCCCTCACCCCCATATGTGCACCCCTCTTGCCCCCCATCTGTTTTTTGGGGGGTTGTTTTAATTAAGTGTTAAGAGAGCATTTCCTGATTTGGAGAGATCAATCCTTGCTTTAATGCTGCTAGAGATTTTAAATCATATTGTTGGTCAAATAAGTTTGTAAAATATGATTTTTATGTTTGCTCACTTATAGTTTGCATTGAGGGCTGGGCAGCGCTAGGTATCTGTCTGTGAAATTGCAAATTACCTTCCTGCTTGGGAAGGGCCATTGTTTTGCTAATGTCTGCTGGAGGAGAGGTTTTCTTGGCAGAAAGTTTTGAAAAGAAGAGAAGGAGAAGAGGCAGAGAGAAGCCATGTTTGCAGAGTGAGAGAGGAGAGAATGCAGAGTGCAGAAGGAGAAGCCAAATTTGGCAGAGAAAGAGAAGGTATGCAGATGGGGAACCAGAGGTGAGGGGCTTTTGCGAGCTCTGCTGAGACTGGTGGGGCCTTTGATTCTAGGAGGAACTGGAGAACATTCTCCTGGTTGTGGAACCAGAGGGAAGTGTTTTCCCTGTGTGTTTGCTCATCAGCCGTTTCAAGACTTTAATAAAGGAATGGCCCACCATTTTTTTTGCTTCACTGTTTCTTTACCATCTGCCTGAATCTAATAAGAACTTGCATATGAATGGTCGTGATGGTGATGGCCGTAATTACTGGCTGTAAGGTATTTTTCCCTACTGAGGAAGAAGGAAGGGGCCAGAGCCACAAAATATAGAATAATAAAAGGCTTTATTGAGTACAGAGTGCTTCCCACCCGACGAGGTTCCCTGGTTCCGGGGACATGGAGGCCAGGGAAGTCACATGGAGTGATCTGCATGAGAGATATTTAAAGGGTCCCTTCTAGGGTGGTCGAACTAATATGACATGGTGAAGTCTCACTGGCTGGCAGACAGTCACTTTTTTCCAGAGGGCTCCTGGAAGTTTCCTTTGGTGCGCCTGGATGTGGGCAGTCCTAGCCAAAGTTCCCGGGCCTGGGTTCCCCATGTGACCATCCCCCATTGCCCACCACCCTACACTGGCCATACACATATACTATAATTATTTATTAAATATCTTCTGTGTGAGCTTCAACTAGACTCCTGTTCATCCTTAATCCTTATGTTTTGGTTAAACAAGTTTGGACAAAGAAGTTATAATTGCTGAAGACGATAAATGTCGCTGAAGCAGAGAAAGGGTTTGTATAAAAATAAATTCTAAGGTATATAAAATGATTATTTGTATGATAGTCTTGAAGGGAAGGCAGCTAGAAGATGAACATATCTGAGGAGGCCCTGCCTGTGATGAGTTTTTACATCTATGATGGCATATTCAAAATATTTCCACTGCACGGCAAGGGAAGTAGGGCTACAGAAAGTGTCAACATTTTGTTTTTTGACACTCTTAACTAGAGCCAGGAAACCATCTTGTTCTCCTTTTCATCTGATATCTCCAGATATAAGCGTTTTTTTGAGGACAAAAAAAAACCTGGTCTCTCCTTTCTCAATGTCTTGAATTGTACGTTTACAATATTAGTGCTTAAATTTTTTTAGCTGTTTAAAAGATATCACACCAGACACATGTGTTTCCTGTAGATAACACTGAGGTATTTACTCATCATCTTTGATTTCACAAACAGGTAACACTGCTAAATTTCTGCTGTGAGGTCCATCAACAGTAAAATCCATAAAACTATCATTGATATCAGATAAACAGTTCTAAGAAAGACATCCTTTGAAAATTATCATTTTGTCAAGAAATTTCCCTAGAAAGCTTCATGGAAGTCTTCTTTTCGATAGGTTGATACTGGGATTAGAGAGTAGAAACTTTTCCCCAGTGCTTTGTGTTTGTTTGATTATTTCTGTACATTTTTAAAGAAACCCTGTGAAATTCTGTTGAGTATAGGGGCAATAGGGTAGAAGTTAATTGATAAAGATGCAAGCTCTAGAGTGAAGTAGAGTTTGGCTGGCGGAGTTTCTACCATTTATTATTAGTTTGATATCTTTGAGCTTTAGTGTCTTATCTATAAACACAGGATAATAATATCTACCTCGCAATAGGTTGTGAGGATTAAATGGACTCCTGTGTGTAAGGAGGCTCACTTAGTACCTGTATCTGCAAGCTACTCAGCCAATGTGTAGCCACATTCAGAGAATGTGCAGAACTTGCTTATTTTATGGCTGAGTTATTCACAGTGAGGCTGGCTGTATGAAGGATTAGTTGAGTAACTTAGTCTTAACATCAGTGTGACTCTGCTGGATTCTGAGAAGTGGTCTGATGGAGAATGCACAGCAATGAGTGAAATCCAGGAAAGCCCAAAGTAATTGGTTTGAATAAGAAGCTCTCTGCAGTTACTCCATCTCATGCCCGGAGCCAGAACCTATTAATATGATACATCTCAAACCTCTCATGTCAAAAAACAAAAAGGACATGCTTGACCAGGCGGTGGCACAGTGGATAGATTTTCTTTCTTTCTTTTTTTATTTTTTTTCTGTATTTTTCTGAAGCCAGAAACGGGGAGAGACAGTCAGACAGACTCCCGCATGCGCCCGACCGAGATCCACCCGGCACGCCCACCAGGGGGCGATGCTCTGCCCCTGGGCGGGGGGGGGGGGGGTCGCTCTGTTGCGACCAGAGCCACTCTAGCGCCTGTGGCAGAGGCCGAGGAGCCATCCCCAGCACCCGGGCCATCTTTGCTCCAGTGGAGCCTCGGCTGCGGGAGGGGAAGAGAGAGACAGAGAGGAAGGAGAGGGGGAGGGGTGGAGAAGCAGATGGGCGCTTCTCCTGTGTGCCCTGGCCAGGAATCAAACCCGGGACTCCTGCACGCCAGGCCGACGCTCTACCACTGAGCCAACCGGCCAGGGCCTGGATAAATTTTCAAACTGGGATGCAGAAGACCCAGGTTCAAAACCCCGAGGATGCAGGCCTGAGCGCAGGCTCATCCGGCTTAAGCAGGGGCTCACCAGCTTCAGTGTGGAGTCACTGGCTTGAGTGTGAGATCACAAACATGACCCCATAGTCACTGCTTGAGCCCAAGGTCGCAGGCTTGAACAAGGGGTCACTTGCCCTGCTGTAGCCCCCTCCCCCTGTCAAGGCACATATGAGAAAGTAATCAATGAACAACTAAGGTGCCACAATGAAGAACTGATGCTTCTCATCTCTCTCCCTTCTTGTCTCTCTGTCCCTATCTGTCTCTCTCTCTCTGACTGTCTCTCTGTCTCTGTCAAAAAAAAAAAAAAAAAGCACAAACTTTTCCATTCAGTCTGTTCTGCATCTTCCATTCTCTAGCATTATGATTGGTGTTATTATCTAACCTGGAAAAGTGCATTACATCATTAACTCTATCGGATATTTAATTGGTTGCCAGGTCCTGATTCTTCTTCCCCATTCGTTCTGTTTCATCTTTATCACTGTTGGTTTTCCTTAAACCCATGTTTTGATCCACCCCATAGCCTCCATTCATCCAATTATCTTCATTTAAAGTGCTCTTGCCCTCTCTTCTCTATCTCAGGAATAACTACACCTGTTTCTCAACGTAATTCCACTCTCCCTTCTGTTAAGTCTTTCTTAACCCCTCTGTGATCTAGTGTTCACTTAAAAGATGAAATCTAGAATGTATCCCCATTCTATTGTTTATTCTTTAGTTATCAATTATTGATGTAAATCTTTGAATTTTTAAATTATAAAACTAATAGAAAAAAAACACAAATGTCTTTACAGTAAATGATTCAGCTATGTATAAAATATGAAATGAAAGTCCTGCCTATTTCATCCTCAGACAAAATCACCACTGTTAACAATTTGATGTATATTCTTCTACCTTAAATAAACAGAAACATACATACACATATATAAACACACATAAGTACACAAGCACATGTACTCACATGATTACAAACACACATGTATTTTTTTTTATTAAAAAAATTTATTGTGTTTTTTAAAAAGAGGAAAGGGAAACAGAGAGAGAGAAAAACACTAACTTGTTGTTTCACTTATGTAGGCATTCACTGGTTAATTCTTGTATGTGCTCTGGCCAGGTATCAAACCTGCAACCTTGGTATATCAGGGTGACACTCTAACCAACTGAGCTAACTGGTCAAGGCAAACACATATATATTTCTAAAAATGAGATTTTAATATTAATTTTTTAAATTAAAGGATAGTTGGTATAAATACTATATTAGTTATATGAATTTTAGTATATATCATACAGTGATTTGACAATTTTATACCTTATAATGTGATCACCCCACTAATTAGAGTAATCATCTGTCACCATGCAAATTTATCATAATAAGAATAAAATTTTAAATACAAAATAGTCTGTAATCTGCTCTTTGCACTTAATGTACTTTGAACATTTTTTCATGTCTGACAGTAAACATATGGAATCCTTTTAACTGGTTTATACAATGGAACACTTTTCATTACATAATTGTGTCATAATTTATTTAACAATCTTATATCAATAACCATTTAGATTGTTTAATAGTAGTTATTTTAAACATGTGCTTGGACATTCTTAAACATAAAACTTAAGACTTTTGTCTCATAATCCCTGAATATAATTTTCTTAAAATTTATTTACAGTTTTAGAGTTACTATATATTTTATATTATTAGATATTAAATATTTAATTTAATTTAATTTAATTTAGTGAGAGAGACAGACAGACAGGGACAGACAGGAAGGAAGAGAAATGAGAAGAAACAACTCATAGTTGTGGCACTTTAGTTATTCATTGATTGCTTTCTCATATGTGCCTTGACCAAGGGCTCCAGCCAAGCGAGTGACACCTTGCTCAAACCAGCAAACTTGGGCTCAAGCAGAGACCTTGGGCTTCAAGCCAGCAATGTTTGGGCTCAAGCCAGCGACCATGCTGTCATGCCCATGATTCCATGATCAAACCGATGACCCTGTGCGCAAGCTGGTGAGCCCGCATTCAAGCCAGATGAGTTTATGCTCAAGCTGGTGGCCTCGGGGTTTCAAACCTGGGCCTTAGCATCCCAAGCCCATGCTGTATCTACTGTGTCACTACCTGGTCAGGCTAGATGTTAGATATTTTAGAGAACTCATGAGTATTATGAGTTTTAATTTCAATTGTAGGCTTTTTTCCATTTCACTAACAATGGATATCATCTTATTTTTAATCTTTGCCAGTTTTTTAAGTGATAAATGACAGCTCATTTTTCTTTCTTTTGTTATTAATGAGTTTGAACATCTTTTCATATTTCACTTGCACATTTTTTTTATTAACTTCTTTATATTGTTTGTCCATTTTACATTCTTTGTTTCATCTTTTTCCTATTTACATAAAATAACTCTTTCTCCATAAGTGGGTTTGGGCCCAAAGGAGGCTGGCTTGAAACCCATGGTCACTGGTTTGAGCCCAAGGTCACTGACTTAAGCAAGGGATCACTGGCTCAGCTTGAGCCGCCCCCACCAGTCAAGGCACGTATGAGAAGTAATCAATAACCAACTAAAGTGAAGCAACTTATAGGTTGATTTTTCTCACCTTTCTGCTCCCCCTCACTCTCTCCCTTCTTGTCTTTCACTCTAAAAAGGTCATGTATCTTCTTTTATTTTTTGTTGTTTTGTTCTTCCTATTTCTATTTTTATCACTTGTGCATTTGACCATTAATTCTTTTTTTTTTTTTTTTTTATAAAATTTTTTTAATTTTATTTATTCATTTTAGAGAGGAGAGAGAAAGGGAGAGAGAGACAGAGAGGGAGAGAGAGAGAAGAGAGAGACAGAGAGAGAAGGTGGGGAGGAGCTGGAAGCATCAACTCCCGTATGTGCCTTGAACAGGCAAGCCCAGGGTTTCGAACCGGCAACCTCAGCATTTCCAGGTTGACGCTTTATTCACTGCACCACCACAGGTCAGGCTGACCATTAATTCTTTATTAATGTATTTGTACTTGAAAGAGAGTAGACTTCTTTTTCCAAACACTTGTCAATAAACTGGACATTATTTGTATAAAAAATAATTCTCAAGAAATTAATATTATACTACATATATGAAGTTAACTACACTATGATGTGATTTATTGTTCTATGGGGATAAAATGGTGCATGGGTATCCAAAAAAAGTTGTGAGTGGGTAGTGAAATCAGTTATAAAGATGGCTTTCACAAAGGACAAAGGTCATCTTTCTAATATTTAAGATTGACCCAGGAGACTAAGACAATGTATTATTATGCAGAACAAGACAAGAAAAGGATTCTGGAATCATAAGGCCCATAAGGAAAAAATAATTTTTTTTTTGACAGAGACAGAGAGTCAGAGAGAGGGACAGATAGAGACAGACAGGAAGAGAGAGAGATGAGAAACATCAGTTCTTTGTTGTGGCATCTTAGTTGTTTATTGATTGTTTGTTCATTGATTGCTTTCTCATATGTGCCTTGACGGGGGTTGGGGGGCTACAGCAGAGTGAGTGGCTCCTTGCTCAAGCCAGCAACCTTAGGCTCAAGGCAGCAACCATGGGTTCATGTCTATGATCCCACTCTCAAGCCAGCAACGCCACGCTCAAGCTGGTGAGCCCACCCTCAAGCTGGATGAGCCTGCACTCAAGCTGGTGACCTCAGGGTTTTGAGCTTGGGTCCTCCACATCCCAGTCCAATGATCTTTCCACTGTGCCACCACCTGGTCAGGTGGAAAAATGTTAAGAAAATATCTTACAAGTATGGCTGACATGTAAAAGTATGTTTTTGTTGGAAAGTAAAACTGGGGTAGTAGAGAAAGAGAACTTTAGAAATATATAAATTGAAACCAGATCATGCAGCCTTGAATTTTTGAATGGGTTAATAAAGAACTTTAATTTTTAAAGCAAAAGATTAATTAATTTACATTAAATGCTCCAAGTACGCTTTACCTTATTACAGCAAAAGAGTTGGATTTATTTCAATAAATGTGAAATTTATATTTGGATTGATGAATCTTAAAACATAAAGTTCTTGACATATGTTAAATTCACTTTGGGAACCGTAGAATTAGTCATCCTGTACAAGTAGGGGGCTTATGTGACTGCCCGTTAAGAGAGGCCTAACAACAAATTAAAATACTATAGATAAAGGAATAAATAGTAAATGTTCCAAATTGAAGGCACTGATTTGTAATCAACCCTTCTCTCATTAAAGGTTGTTTATTTAATGAATCCATTTTTGTTTAATGATGGTTAATAATTCACCCTTTCGATGCCACAGACTATAGGAAATGTGATGGTAAGGATGGTGATGATAGTAATGTAATAAAAACTCATAATCCAGGCTGTATGATAGATAATTTTTATAAAATAAATTTTGTCCTAAAACCATTATATGCATTATACTGTTGAATTTAAAAAAAAATTCTATGAAGTAGATACTGGTTTTATTTCTTGGCCTGTAAAGAAATGATGTATTTCTCCCAAGGTCATACACTTAGTGGTGAATCTGGTCTACAATTCTATCTGACTTTGGATGTGATATATTCAATGTTGTCCATATTGTTTTAGATAAATAACTCGAGCAGTAAGTGAAGGACAAAACAGACACAAGCTAACTAGAAAGAGAAAACAAGCTAAAATCTTAGTGCAATTATCCAGGCAAGAAATGAACAAAGTTTAATGGCACATGCTAACTTGGAGAATGGCATAAAGTAAAGAGATGCCAGAGTCATTTGTGAGATTGTACTGACCAAACTTGGACACCCACTTGATGTGAAGGACAGGCGAGAGACAGGAGGAGTCAAAAGCATTCTAGAAAATAGTTGGAGTGACTAGGCAGGCGATGATAACATCATTCAGCACAGGGCAGGCAGGCAAAAGAGCAGGTTCTAGTGGGACGCAGAGAGTGGTTGGAGCTGAAAGTATAACTTTGGGAATCAGTTTCATTTCAATAATAGCTATATTATGCGGATAGATGTCTTGACCCAGGGAGAGAATGTATAGTAAGATGAGGAAATAAGCTAGAATTCTGAAAAAATTCCAGGTAGTATACCAGGGGCCAAAACAGGTGCTATGAGAGTTAAAGAAGGCAGAGTTTAATTCTGGCTGAAGGTATCAGGAAGGCATTTTTGAAGAGTTGGGATTCATGGTGGAATTTAAAGGCATAGATAAAAAAGTAGTAAAAGATGGGAATTTCAGGCAAAGAAGACAGTTTAAATACTAGTTGATGAATGTTGCTTCAAGAACTTAGTGCATTCATGGGAAAGGTAAAGTTGAGGTGGAAAGGAGAGCAATTGTGCAGAGGTTGGTAGAGCTAGAGAGCTGAAGGGGTCAACTTGTAGAGGATGTATACTGGCATGGAAAATTTTTGAGCAGGAGAATTATGTGATCATTTCTGAGTAGCAGGAAGAAAGTTTGTAGAAGGCTCTCTATGGGAAAATATAAGGCTCTGACCTTTTTCAGGCCAGATCTCCAAATGACCATTGCACTGGATCAGAGAGGTGTGTTTTAGGCTTTCTTAGGCAGAAAAGAGGGTGAAAGAATATATTTTCTTTTTCATAAAGCCTAGGAAGTCTTTATCTGACCCATACCTGACCCATGAATTAGAGAAACAAACTCATTAATCATATAATTATGAAATATTTGGCTTTTAACTTGAGCAAATTTATTAACTAGTTATGACAGCATTTCAGAAGAAAAATATCTTTCATCATCTCTGTAATTTAAAGAACAGAGTCTTAAATTATATATTATTTACAGTGTTAAAAATTTGGAAATTGTTCAAAAGTTTGCCACTCTGAATAATAAATTATTGTGACTTTACAATTATTAATACTTGGCATATGATGTATTTATTCTTACTAGATAAATTAACTTTTAAGATTTTTTTATCTAGAAAATTACATATTTTCCTTCATTTACACATCTCAGTGATTTATAAAACATATTTCTACATAGTATTAAAATGTTCCAAGAATTTTGGTTATTCTTAGAATAACAGTTCTGTTTATTCAAGGTTAAGTTTTCTTAAAACAATTTAAAGAAGTTCTTCCATTCTATCTTGCTTTTCATTTTATATATCACATATTTACAAAGAAATACTAATATTGAAATATGGTTTTTTTTCAGAAGCACTAATATTGAAATGTGAATTTCCAAGGGAATATAGGAATGGTACCAAAAAAAGCACACACACACACACAAAGAATAAAAAGAACCAGAAAAGATTGCAGTGACATTTTAAATAAGGATGTTTGAAAACTTCTCCATGACCTTTGTTTGCTATTTTCAGAAATGGTTGGAAGTTCTAATAGCTAATGTAAACAGTTGTTTAGAAAAGATTTTACAGAGATTGGAAGGAAATGTTGTTTTCCCATGAGGAAAGAGGGACAAGGATTCTGCTAGGCTGACTGTAACCTTAAGCAACAAAGATGAAAGTGGAAATTCATTCTTCTGAGAGAGTTCACAGCAGTGTACTGTACTTTTCAAACTTTCCCTGGAGAGTCTGTTGCTAAATTTGTGCTCAGTAATGTTCATACCTGACTCCTGTTCTAGAAAAGAGAGGTCAAGGGATGTCTAAGTTCATTTATTTTAACAGTTTGAGAATTTGAGTCCAATTGGATCAGAACCCACCTCCCCTTCCTAATGAAGCCACTGTGCTATTGTTATTTTGAGTTAGTTGTCCTGATATATTTTGTTTGTTTTTATTTCCGTGAAGCACCACATTAAGGAGAGATGTTATAATCAGAATCAGAACTCACGTAAGCCTAAGTTTTCTCTGAGCATAGAACTAGACACTGAGAGTTTGTATTAACCAACTTAAATTTAAATATCATGTCAAATAGATAATAGAACAATATTAAAACATAAATGATCAGAAAGGCAATTAATCCAAACTGTGTTTTAGATATATTCATATGTTCTTTAAAAGATAAAAGCATCTGAGTCAAATACGTCTGAGAAATAAAGAATTAAATAACATTAAATAAGCGTCTTTACATTAGGAAATCTAAAAACTATAAACATAATAATTCTTTTTGTAAATCTCCAAAGAGGTGAGTATGCAGCATTGCTCACTTATATAGACACTTTCCCAGAAAACTGTTTTAGCATAAAGTTTGAGTAATGCTGTAGTAACAACATGAATGAATAGATGAATATGTGAATAAATGAATGAAAGAACGAATGAATGACTATGACAAATGGACATTGTGCCTACTATTTGTCAGGCACTTCTAAAGATACACACATGTTTAATTCTTACTAACATCAGATGTATTAGGTACTATTATTATTTTCATTGTTCTGATGAGAAACCAGAGACACTTGGCCAAAGTCCTGCAGATAGTAAATACCTCCAGCTAGTCCTGCTTTAAATCTTTCTCCAATTCCCTGATAACTGCATATAATTGTTCCTTAATCTGTCAGTGAAAGTTTAAAGTGTACTGTCATAACTTATAAATATGCATGTATTCCTATATTTATATATTGAATCTATTTTAGAGTATAGCAAAAATAAAAAGGGTAGAATGAAAACAATGATTACTTTTAAATAATTATTTATTGTATTACTAACTGTACAAAAATAAATTTGCTCCTACTACAAATAATACAACCACTATCATTAAATACATTTAATTTAAAAATTAATTTAATGTTTTGTGCTACAGTGACTTTAAAATCTGATTCTCAGTTAGGTTCAGTGACTGTGTTTTTAATGTTTATTTTATTGGTTTTAGAGAAGAAAGGGAAGAGAGAGAGAGAGAAACAGAAACATCAATCTGTTCTTGTATGTGCCCTGACCAGGAATCAAACCAGCAACCTCTGTGCTTTGGGAAGATGCTCTAACCAACCAAACTACTCAGCCAGGGCAGGTTCAGTAAATATTAATACTTAGTTTGACAGTTGGAAGTGTTGAAAAAAAAGACACGTCACAAAGTAGTACTATATAAAATAAACACTTAAGGAGTGTCTTATTGCAAATGCTAGTGAATACAACTCCATATTTTATACATGTTTCTCTTAGATTTTCTTTGACTATTGTTTTTTCCATTTATCTTGACCAATGAAAAACTTAGACTTGGAACTCCGTCACTTTTTTACCAGAATTAAATGTTTTAGACTATGTTTGGGCTTTGATGTTATGTTAGGTTAAACTAGATAATATAGTGGGCAACTGCACTTCACCCAGAAGCTGTAACTGTCAAATGCTGGTATATACTGAAGGCAATGTACTAGGGAGAGAGCGCTAGCAACCCTTCTACTGTCCCTCAGCACCTTGCTCACCACTATTAAACGAACGGCGCTTGGATGAGACCTCTGAAATCACTACTGTGTGTCTTGTATTAAATATTTAGGAAAATCAGTTTTTTATCATTTTGAAAGTAAAATACAGATGTGCTCTTTCCACACTCCCGCGGTTCATGACACACTTCTGGGAAAGCCGCCACCCCACTCTGGAGGCTATTTCTCTGGACCATTCAGGCAGAAAAAGGAAATATGTTTGGAAATATTAGGTTCAATAAAAGCAAAGAAAAACCAAAACATTTATTGATGAGACAAAAAATTTGTTAGCTCTTGAACAGTAACACTTAAAAAAATAGATTTTATGTACTGATTTTAGAGAGAGAAGAGAGAGAAAGAAGGGGAGATACAGGAAGCATAAACTCATAGTTGCATTGACCAAGTAAACCTGGGGTTTTCAATCAATGACCTCAGTATTCCAGCTCGATGCTTTATCCACTGCACCTCCAAAGGCCAGGAAAAGTAACATTTTTGAGCACAGAAAAGTAATTTATTCAAAATAAGTTTATTCACTAAGTAAGAGCTATTCATTTAAGCAAATTTCCTTTATATTGACAATCAGCCCATCTTCATCTTTTATATGTATTATATATATATATATAAATAGTATACAGTAGTCTAGCATAATGAACTCCATAGGATATCTATTTATTTTGTGTTGAAAATTTAATTTACCATGTTCTTGGATAATATGAAGGGTTGCGAATGCACTTTGGGGATGGTAGGAGTGGTTAAAGAAGTTTAAGAACTGTTTCTCTGTGACTAGATAGAAAAACGATGCCTGAGTTTGCACATCACCAAGCTCTATTTTTCTCTTTAACTAAAAACAGAGCCTATTATTTCCGTAATGGATTATAGAAATCATGTAGTAATCCAATCCTCTTATTTTACAGGAAGCAAAACTAGATTAAATGACTTGCCTGCTCTTCCACAGTTAGTGACAGTCAGGATCAGAATCCAGTTCTCACTGTTGATCTGTTTAGTCCACACAGTCTAACTTAGGACCAATAACCCAACAAGTGCCCTTTGTGGAGGGATAAATTCATGGCCAAGGTGCAAAGCATTTGTGCAAATTATTTACTGTCCATAATTTACTGTATTTACACAGATAAACAAGGCATTTATTTTAGTAATCAAACAATTAAAAATAGTTTTACTTTATAAGACCCCTGTCTTGATGGGCCATTTGTTGTTCTGGAATTTTTTCTGTAAGATACTTCTCTGCTTTATAAAGCTTCATGTTTCCCTGAAACCTAGCATCCTTACTGTTGTCTTTCAATGAGCAATTTATACTCATAGTTTCAAACTTTACAAGTGAAAGAAAGTGAGAGAGAAAGAGAGAGAGCACATCTGGGATAACATAAACAATATAATAACCTTGGGATAGGACACACTTTAGAAAGTGTTGTTATCTAATTACGCCCTCAGACATGTAATTTTCATAAATTATATTATTGGCTGCAGGAACAATTATGTGTGAGGGTGTAAGAAAACCAAGAAAGCCAGTGCAGCTATTGCAGCTTCATTTTAGGCTGGCTATAGCATAAAGGCATGACTACCTGGAAGTTCACACTTTGCCATTGCTTTACGTGTGAGGCAGGTCTGATAGTACTAGATCCCAGCGCTCCTCTTGACAGGCCAAGGCAAAGTCCTGTCCCATGGCGTAGGAGGACACGCTATCAGAGGCTAAATTTGTTCTCTAAGAACGTAACAGTGTAATTATGCTACAGGAAAGAAACGATCCCATCAATTAGATTTTGCATAAATTGTGCAGGACATTAAGGTTGCTAGAGCTTGGAGAGCTCTTACCATGTGACTATACCTTAGATCAGGGGTCGGGAACCTATAGCTCGCAAGCCAGATGTGTCTCTTTTGAGGGCTGCATCTGGTTTGCAGACAAATCTTTAATAAAAAAAATAACGTTAAAAATATAAAACATTCTTATGTATTACAATCCATTCATTTCCCACCACTCATGTTCATGGTTGCGGGTGGCTGGAGCCAATCACAGCTGTCCTCCAGGACAACACCACATTTTTATTGGATAATGCGTAATGTACACAGGTTGTTGTATGGCTCTCACAAAATTACATTTTAAAATATATGGTTTTCATGGCTCTCATCCAGAAAGGTTCCCGACCCCTGCCTTAGATAATACCAACATTCTAATGTCTCAAAACTAACATCCTGGAGTCCATTCAGAAGTTAGGCTCCCTCCTTAATATATGAGCAGCTCAGAGAAATGCTGGTCACTCTCAGAAAGAAACAATGGGACTCCTCTAAAGGGAGTGAGACTCATTACAATTCTTCCTTAGAAACAAGATGAGAAGGGGACTATAACAAGAAGAGAATTAAAAGGCAACTCTTCAGCTGCTGTATCTTGCTTAACTATGAATCTAAAGCTGAAACATCAAAGCCATGGGTAGCAGGAGAGACACAGGCTGTCGCATCAGGGATTGATATGATAGATGTGAAGAGAATTGGAGAAAAAAAGGAACACATACTAACCACCCACCAGAAGCTAGGTGCTGTGCTTAAAAAATGCGCGTACCTTATCATACGGATTCTTATAAAACTTGAGAAAGAAGTATTACTTCATCCTGCAATAGAATGAAGAAACTCAGAGGTTAAACACTCACGTAAGGTCACAGTTTTCTTCTGGTAGAACAGGGATCAAATAGGATATTGCAGACTTCAAAGTTCATGTTCTTTCTGAGACACTGCATCAATAAATAAATACAATAAATAAATAAACTACACTATTTCTGTAAGAAATTATTCCCTTAGGAAAATAAGCAAATAAACTAATAAATAAAGTGACTCAGAGGAGCCTTATAGTTTGCTTCCCACCAGCATGTATATTTTCTGTAAAAGATCAACCTACATTGATGAGGTTGACATAATGTATGACAACAGTGCAGTATAATTTGTTCTGGTTCCATACGGAGAAACAGGTATGGGGAGCTGAATGGAAGAGAGCGGAAAATAGAACGAGACACCTGACCCTGGCTAGAATTCTGGTAGGTTCAGTTTCTCATGCTCAGAGTAGTGAGAGCCACAGGGAGGTTTTCAGTATATTCCTCTTTCAGAGAGATTTCCAAAAATTTATTTTGAAAACTTAAAAGTAATTTTTTTTCTTGGCTATTGTAAGTGAAATAAGGCAGATAGAGAAGGACAAATGCCATATGGTTTTCCTTCTATATGGAATCTAAAGAACAAAATAAACAAAATAAAAACAGACACATAGAACAGAGAGACGATTGATAAACGGGAAGGAGATTGAGGGGCTGTGTGAAAAAGATGAAGGGATTAAGAAGTACAAATTGGTAGTTACAGTGTAGTCATAGAGGTGTAAATAACAGCATAGAGAATACAGTCAGTAATACTGTAATAAGTATGTATAGGAGCAAGTGCGTACTTGTAATATCAGGGAGATTTACTCTGTAAAGTACATGATTGGTCTAACCATTATGCAGTACACCTGAAACGGATACAAAATAATATGGAGTGTAAACTGTAATTGAAAAATAAAAATAAAAAATAATAATTTTTCCTCTCAAATTTTCTCAAAAAGTTTAGAAAAGTCTAAACTTTTCTTTCCAATTATCACAAATGTACTGCATTAAAAAATTAATAAACTTCAGTCTCTCTGGTATTTAACGCTTTTGTGTTTTTAATACCTTCAGAACAAACAATGGTCAAAGAATCAAGGCAAAGACTGTAGAACTAGTGTTAACTCAGTAGAGAAAGGGGCTAAAGAAATTACAAGATTTTCTTCTATAACCTTTCATAGTTTAGCTTACCACAAAATTCAACTACTGTTAAAATTAACTTAATGAATTATGCAATTAAACTGTGAATTGATAAGACTGACTATAAGGCAGAGCAAATCAATTACTTAATGACTTCACCCCAATTTTCTTCTCTGCTTCTGTTTAGGAATTATATATACCTAGCAGGCTACGAGATGTGTGAGCTCTGGGCACAGAAGGCAAGGAGAAGCACATAGCACCCAGTGTTTCAGGCCCTATCTAAGAACTACTGGGAGGCAAAAATTTGTTTTTTTATAGTCTACTACAGTGGCTGAAGTCAGCGTTTTTATGTGTCTAAATGAACATACATTATTGTTAACCTGAAATAGAACATGGTGATTTAGCATGGTTTTAATTGGATTTGGGCAAATAAAATATCCTTTGCTACTGAAAAAGAAATGCAAAATTTGAAAATGAGAGTTATATAACCTCTTTATGACAAAAGAACAATCTTTTGAAAGGTTGTCTTTCTCATGATATAAGATGATTTTACATTCTTAATGAGGCATGGGAGACAAATATCTACTCTTAAAACATTTTAACTCTCTTTAGTTTCTCTATTTAATTAGAATTACTCCCTATACTAATCTCCCCAGCTAGCAATCTAACAGCCATAGCAGAATTTTATTTACTGTTTAAATTGCTGCTTAAAATTTAGGATTGATTCCAAGAATTTAAGCAGGTAACTAAGAGAAGGCTTGGCCTTTTAAGACAAATCCATGTCTTAAAAGGACAGAGAGATGCTCCCTTCAATGTATGTATAAGAATTTTTCTTGTAAAAAAAATAATAAAGCCCTAGGAAAGGAGAGCCTGTTTTGGGGAGCAGGGAAGAATGAGTGATAATAGGAAAATAATTCTGTGTACCCGGACATACCTGCAAATCCATTGAACTTGGAAAAGGCTTAAGTATATTCTTTTTTCTTTTTGGTAAACACATTTATAGATGTGAATCTTTGAGTTTAATAATGTATGAGACAGATAACAAATTGAAACAATAAAAATGGATCTGCTTATGCAATAGGGCAGCATCTTTTCCTTTCCCATAGGAGACAAAAGAGAACTATACGAGTAACCAGCCTAGAATTTGGGAAGTTCACAATTTTAACTCTAGTATATTTTGGGTGCAACCTTTATTTTTAAATTTTTATTTATTGATTTTAGAGAGAGAAAGGGGGGAGAAATAGAGAGAGTAAGACAGAAACATCAACCTGCTCCTATATAAGCCCTGCCTGAGGATCAAACCAGCAATCAGTGTGCTTTTGGATGATGCTCCAACCAACTGAGCTACCCAGCCAGGGCAAGAGAGGCAACATTTATTTATTATGTTCTACCAAATTCAAATAAAATAAAATTTAGTGTTTTAGTTCTTAAATCATAAACTTTAAAAAAAATTTAGATTAGTCTGATTAAAATAAAAAAATAATTGCATTCTATAATGATTAGGATTAGGAATAATAAATTAAAATAAAATGGTATGTTTCCAAACAATAGCAGACCAGAAAATTAAATAGAAAATTTTGAGTAAAACATTACATAAATTGTTCTTAAATTTAAGGACCGTGAAAGAACTCTTTAATATTGTTCAACTTTCTTAATTCTGCTTTATTGAATGCAGCACAATGAAAGAACAGAAAATATATTTTCAAAATTTTCTCTTTAAATGTTTCCAAATTAAGTAGTTTAAATATGAAAAATAAAAAGGTATGTGTATTTTTTCATTATTTTATAAGATTAAAATTGCTGAGAGTAATTAGATAAGATCCCTACCTAATGGACTGAGTTGAAGGGATAATAACAATGGCAATGACAATGACAACAAAATAGTATTATACCTCAAGTAAAAACTTAACTTGGAATAGTCTAATTTTATTTTTTTTATTTATTTATTTTTATTTTTTATTTTTTTATTTTTATTTTTGGAATATTCTAATTTTAAATAACAATTTGTTGCCCATGTATGAAAATGTTAGGACAGAAATATCATCAATGCAAAATACATTACACATTGTAGAAATAGTCCTCTACAAATACTGATAGAAACGACTATGATTTGATTAAAACATGGGACTTAGAATCAAATGTCTGGGCTTGAAGATATTTTCACTTGTTTTCTATATAATTTGGAACTTACGCTGTGGTTCTCTCATCTACAGAAACTCTAATTTCCTCTTATGTAAAATAAGAGTATTGATATCTTTCCTACAAGCATCTCAGGGTAGCTGTGGGGATCAAAAGTCAAATGACATACTGAATATGACAGCAACAGGTCAACAGTAGAGTACTACAATGGAATGCGTTACCATAAAACGTAATGAATTACTATCATTTGCACAGCTGTGGCCCCAATTTCCATATTAAAATCTCAATATAAAAATCAGAGTTAAAAACAAAGATAGGGTATATTGCTACATAATAATATTTCATCTAAAATAGTTTTATTTCTGTCCTGCTTCACCCTGCAAAGGAAGTGAAGTGGCTGCCTAACAACCCAAGCTGCTATTCATTAAGGGCTTTGTTTGCTGACATACATGCATGCCACAAATACTGTGAATCCAAGGCATGTGTCAGATACTGGGGACAAAATAGCCCTGGCCTTGTCAAGGATTGTAAATCCAACTTAAAGAAGACAGTGCGAAGTGGCGATATGCCGTACTTTCGATCAATGGTGGGATTCAAATCATTTAACAACCGGTTCTCTGCCCTAATGACCAGTTTAAGTGTAATAAAATGATATACAGAAAGGTAGTTTATTATCTCATGCATATAGTAATTAAATAAGAACAATAAAAGAGGTACACAAAACTAGATTGTTATAAGAGTTTTAAAATATTAATAAAAAAATATTAAATAATACCTGACAAAAAACAATAAAACTGTTATTTAAGATATTTCCAGCCTGACCAGATAGTGGCACAGTGGATAGAGCGTCAGACTGGGATGTGAAGGACCCAGGTTTGAGACCTTGAGGTCGCCAGCTTGAGCGTGGGCTCATCTGGTTTGAGCAAAACTCAACAGCTTGGACCCAAGGTCACTGGTTCGAGCAAGGGGTCACTTGGTCTGCTGTAGCCCCCTGGTCAAGGCACATATGAGAAAGCAATCAATGAACAACTAAGGAACCGCAATGAAGAATTGATGTTTCTCATCCCTTTCCCTTCTTATCTGTCTGTCCCTATCTGTCCCTCTCTCTGACTCTCTCTGTCTCTGCCACAAAAAAAAAAAAAAAAAAAAAAAAAAAAAAATTTCCATATTGTTTTTTGGTTGGTGTCCTCACTTGCAATTTTTTTTTACCTATGGACGGAATGAACATTACTACCGGTGCTTAGAATATGCTGTTGCACAGATGAACATTAAAAAGGAGTAAGGGATGTAAATTTGTGATTTTTACAACTGGCGGCTGCCCAGGTGCCCACATTAGAATCCTGATTACAAGTGCCATTTTAACAACCAGTTGGCCGAACTCAACAAAAAATGAGGTATTGGTTCTACCAAATCGGTGCAAACTGGCTGAATCCCACCACTGGTTATAATTATGAAATATACAAAAAGAATTGTTTTAATCCGTGTTTTATATATCTGATGCTCAGAGATATTGAGTAGCCTCTCCAAGGCCTTCTGTCAGCAAGTTGTGGCACCAGCATGAGATGCCCTCAAGTTCAAAAGTGAGTAATTTTGACCGTTATGTTTGCATTACACCAAAATAAAAATTTTGCTGCTCTCCTAGAGACCCAGTAAAGCTCTAATGGGTAGTTCAAACATTAAATTGTTTTATTATAAAGTTATTTACATACACAGTGATATTTTAAATATGTCAATTTTCAGAAAAGAAAGCTATTTTATATTCTTTAATATAGTTTTCTGTTTAATCCAGAAGATTTAGTGTTCCATGTTTTAAAGTTCCAGCCTTTTGTCACCAGGCAGTGAATTAATGAT
This sequence comes from Saccopteryx leptura, assembly GCF_036850995.1. NCBI lineage: Eukaryota > Metazoa > Chordata > Mammalia > Chiroptera > Emballonuridae > Saccopteryx > Saccopteryx leptura. The sequence goes on along the minus strand of NC_089506.1, from coordinate 69,288,138 downwards.
ATATTGGTAAAGCAAACCAGACATAACTATTCTAATTAAAAACCAAATGTTCCCCTAAATTTTTATTGCTTCTGATGGTGAGTTTATTGTCAACTTGGCTGAGCCATGAGACCTAGATATTTGGTCAAACATTATTCTGGGTGTTTCTGTGAAGGTGTTTTTTGGATGAGATTAACATTTAAATCTCTAGAGTTTCAGTAAAGTAGATTGCCCTCTGTAATGTGGGTAAACCTCATCCAGTTGAAGGTCTTAATAGAACAAAGACTTACCTTCCCCAAGAAGAAAAGGAAATTCTGCCAGCAAATGCCTTTGACCTTGAACTGCAACATTGTTCTTCCCTGGTCTTCAGCCTGCTGGCCCAATCTACAAATTTGAATTTGCCAGCCTCCGTAATCACATAAGTGAACTCCTTAAAATTAGTACCCTACTGGTTCTGGATTCTTGTTTGTGTGAGAACCGTGATTAATACATGCTTTAGAGGGTGATCAGCAGACCCACCGGGATTTGTATTATAGGGAGCTTTTTAGAAATGCAGAATCTCTGACCTGTCCCTTGACCTATTTATTGTTCCGCATTTGCATTTTATTAGGATCCCCAGGTGATCTGTGTAGACAGTTAATTAACAGAAGTCTTGCCCAGGATGATTAGAAATTCAAGGTGGTTTTTTTTTATCTTTTTCTTTTTTTTCTTCTTCATATGTTTGTAAGTATATCTCTGCTAAACTTGGTATCTCTGTCTTCCGGGCATTTGAAGGTCCTTTTACTTCAGGCTGGTAGAGTGCTTTGAGCAGTGAAGGAGTTAATGAGGGAAATTGTTGCTGGTTTTGATTACTACCAAAGGTTCAAAAATTGATAAAACTGTCCAGTTCTGTGATCTAATTCATTGCCACTAGGAAAGCCTAGTCTATATCTATTTGGATTGATGGAGTAGATGCAGGAGCTGCTCAGCTAAGAAAAAACTATTTTGAAAGGTCATGAGTATACATAAGAAAAGTATACATATAGACCCATCTCGATAATGTTTGGATTGTGTTTAATAAAACCTACGTATGCATATGAAATTTACAGAGCATCTACTTTGTGTCAGGTTTGTGATGAGCACTGCAGACAGAAAGAAGTCCTTATTCTGTCTTTAAAAACCATATAATTGGTTTAGTAGAAAGATAGATAATATAAATAAAAGCAATAACAGGATACACCTTCCCCCCCACACACAAATGGCCATGAAAAGAGGAAAAGGTAAGTTTTTCTTTACCTAAATTCCTACTTTCTAAGTCATTCCACATAAAATAAGCAACTGAGTTCTCCAAAATGGCTATTTCCTTATACTTCTTCTTTCTTAGACATCATCAGTATGTGTTTACTTCTTATTAAATTAATTCACCCATTTATTCATCAAATAGTTACCGATCACCTCCTACATACCAGGTGCTGGGCTTGGCCCTCAAAATCCAGCTTTATTATAAACCAAATTTTAAGAAAAGTCAAAAGGAGAGAAAAATTAAAGAAATAATCACACAAATAATTATATATCTTCATTTATAATATATACTATGAAAGCAAAAGACTGAATATTTTATGACAGAAAAATCACAAGAGGACATCTGAACCAGGGGTTAGAAGGAATTTCCCTGAGAGGTGACATTTTCACTGAATCTTAAAAGAAGTAGAAGAGTTTCTTGGGTGAATGGACATAAGATGAAGGTAAAGAAAGGAGAAGATTCCATGAAAAAGCAGTAGTATTTGCGAAGGATGACATCAGAAAAAGAAAGAGGCAGACCCTTATTGCTTTTGAGTAAAGAGGCAGAAAGATAGGTATTGGAATGAAGAACAAGATTATTCAGGATCTTTAAAGAATCAGAATTCTTTTCAAAAAGCTAAAAGAAGTCATCATCAAATCTGTTTAACAAAGGATCAAATGTTTAGAATATACTTTGAAAGATAACTCCTACTGCCTGACCAGGTGGTGGTGCAGTGGACAGAGCGTTGGACTGGGATGCTGAGGATCCAGGTTCGAGACCTCAGGTCTTCAGCAGAGGACCCAGGTTTGAGACGCTGAGGTTGCCAGCTTGAGCGCGGGCTCGTGGCTTGAGCAAAAAGCTCACCAGCTTGGACCCAAGGTCGCTGGCTCAAGCAAGAGGTTACTTGGTCTGCTGAAGCCCGTGGTCAAGGCACATATGAGAAAGCAATCAATGAACAACTAAGGTGTCGCAACGAAAAATTGATAATTGATGCTTCTCATCTCTCTTCGTTCCTGTCTATCTCTGTCTATCTCTCTCTCTGAATCTCTCTCTGTCTCTGTAAAAAATTAAAAAAAATATATATATAAAATATATATATATATATATATATATAAAGATAACTCCTACTATCAATTGGAAAATGTTATGACATGGCCCCAAATGGATTTTGGGACACAAGTTAGAATAAAATACAGGTTCTTTAGTTTGACATTCTGATTCATCGTAATTGAGGCCAAATTTATCTTCCCAGTTTTCATTTGCACTTCTCCCTTACATTAATAGGCATTTCAGCCAGACTGGTTCATTCATTGTCTCCTGAACAACACTTTCCTCAATCCTGATTTTTAACTATCTAGAATTTTGAATATCCCCACTAATTTTTCAAGAGTCAAGGAAAATTTCATCTATCCACAATACCCTAGTTGAATATTGCCCATTTCTCTAAATATTGCATGTGACTATAATATTTATGAAAATTTAAGATACTGCAGGTTGTAAAAAACACCAATATTTTTGAACCTCAGAGAGAGTGAATAAATTTATAACAAAATTTTAATGTTAGTCTGTTGAGGTACATAGTTAGTAATTCCAGCTTAACATTGCTTTAAAATTTCTTTCATATATTTATCTCCTTTTAGGTCTTTCCCTTTCGTAGGTCCTATAAGACACTTATTTGTTTTTTGGATAGAAAAACCATAATGCAGTAATTTATCTGATGACAAATATTTTTCCTTAGTATTAAATCTAAGCCTAATAACACAATATTCAATATCCTTGCTTTTTGGATATATAACTTTTCATTTCTATGCTGTTTCATAAAGACATTATAAACAACAATTAAACTTAAAATGTGTAGAATCAACAATGCATATTAACTCAATGGAAATATGACAATACGAATAGCTATAATCAAGTTTAAGCACTACAACAATTTAGTCATGACTACCGCCTAGCCAATGACAATTATAAAACACCATTGCTTGTAAGAGGCATCCTAATTTCAGAGATGCATAAATGAGAATACAAATGAATATCTTAGAAATGAAAAACTATATTAGAACTATATCACTTAATTGATGTTTATATTTACCATATATCATAATTCATACCTTTTCTTTCTTAGACACCTTCAGCATATCTCACTTTCCATTGAGTGTATTCATTCATTCATTCATTCATCAAATGTTCACTGAGTATCTCTTATATGCCAGTGCTGGGCTTTGCCTAAATGGACAAATACCACTAGCCCCCACCTATCCTGACTAAAACAAAATGAAACAACAACACAAATTACTAACATTGCCATACATTCAATTGGGAAGTTATTAATATAAAGATGTAGTACTTGAGGCTATGAATTAATTCCTAAAATTCAACTTCCTGATAGTGCTTTCAAATAAATTAACTTCGGATAAAACTAACGTTTGTAAATCTATTGACAGAGTTATTTGTTTTAGTAGAAATATTATAAAATTTTGTATGTACACAGAAACACACAGACATGCATATACAGATACATGCATACATTCTCTATGGAGAAACTGTAGTAAATTGCATCTATAACTATGCTATAAACAATATCCTTTTAAAGGTTCCCTGTTAACAAGTTACTTTATTTGAAAAGTAATATCTCATTCAATTATCAGACCACTCATGAAGTATGTATCATCTCCCACTATTTGCAAGGAAGAAACTGAACCACAGGGAGGTTAACCCAAGAAAATACATAGCATATGGTTCCTTTTTAAAAAAAATAATTATATATATATATATTTTAATGTTATTCAGTTTTTTTTAGAGAAAGGAGACAGAGAGAGAGAGAGAGAGAGAGAGAGAGAAGGGGGAGAAGCAGAAAGCATCAACTCCCATATGTTCCTCGACCAGGCAAGCCCAAGTTTTCGAACTGGCGACCTCAGCGTTCCAAGTCAATGCTTTATCCACTGCGCCACCACAGGTCAGGTGGCATATGGTTCTATAGTAAATGTGTCTTCTGTTATGGTGTATAAATTTCCACACCATTAATATCTTTGAGGTAGTCAATATCCAACAATAATAGTTTTGCACACTTTTCTTTTCAGACTTTGATTATAATTATGGATGGTCTGATTTAGAGTTGTCATATGAAAATGTACATTACTTTACAAAGGGATTTATACCTGTGTCTTTGTTTCAATAGAAGTTTATTTTAAAAGAATGTTTTTATTTGTCAACTAAGTGGAAAGAAAATAGCATGTTAACCTGACCTGTGGTGGTACAGTAGATATCGTGTTGATCTTAGAGAACTGAGGTTGCCAGTTTGAAACCCCAGGCTTGCCTGGTCAAGGCACATAAGAGAAGCAATTATGAGTTGATGCTTCCTTTTCCCCTTTGACTCTCTCTTTCCTCTCTCTAGAATCAATAAATAAAATCTTTTTTTAAAAATCTTAAAAAACAGCGTGTTAGCTAGCACCTACCAACAATTAAAGATAAGTTTAGAAAGAAGAAAAGGTATTTCTGAACAGATCTTTAATCTTAACAGCCCAACATTAAAAAAAAATAAAGTAGTATTTATGATTTATATTCTATCTTTTCTCTAAGTACTTTAAAGTAGCTTAACATAAAAGATCATCTACACACCACAAATTAATCAGAACTTGAGTAAGTTAGGTAATAATTTTCTTTACAGAACCATCCCAAAGCTGGGTTTTCATTTGGTGTGTTTTTTAAATGACAAAGGGATCTTGTGAATTTTACAGAACAGTTGACTTAGGTTTGCTACTTGAAACAAATTTATGTTCACTAAGAAATGTCAGAAACAATTAAACATCAATAAATTCTAAAGGTGTGCATCTCTTGAGTGTAGGAGTATATGATTTATATATATAAACAATACATAATATACACGCACACACCCAATATTTATTAGAAGTCAATTTTAGAAACTCAAATCTCTAACAAACATTTACTTGAAATTTATTAATCCTTTTGGCTTCATGTCAAGTCCTTTTTCTTTTTTTACATTCAAGAATGAATCCCTTTCTTTATAATACCCGGCTCACTGTGGACCTCTACCCCCCTCCACAGTTTTAGAGAACCATTCAAGTCCATGTTTAGACATATCCCCATCTGAAAAACTTTCCTAATCCTACATACCACACACAAAATAGTTCATCACTTCCTCTTCCTATGTATTACAAGTCTGTTATCACGTGTTATACCTTATAGTAAACATTTGTTTAGTTGTCCTTTAGGGAAGTTTTAGGAGGGTAGGAGATACTGTCTTTTATCGCCAGTGTTTACCACTGTACCTGAGGTTCCTTCCATGTGCCTGACACTGACCTGCACTGGGGTCTTTCCTAAGAGGCCCCAGAACCAACACTCCCAGTGACAAGCTTCAGACCACACCAGAGAAAATACAAGTACCTCCACAAAGGACACATTCAGAGGCAAATCTCCACAGGCACCCTGAGGGACAAGTTTTGCTTTGTAGGATCAGACCCCCCCCCCATAGCAGCGCAAATATTATGGACAGATTCAATCTTCACAGTCAGCCAGACTAAGGATCAACCCCAGCCATGCATGGACCAACAGCAATCAGGACTCAGCTACAACAGGAGGGCTCGCATAATCCACACAGGGACATTCCTCGAGCACCTAGCTCAGGTAATCAGAGATACTTTGCCATTGAGCCCCACAGGACACCTACTACATAACGTTGCATTACCAAGACTAGAAGACATAGCAGATCTGTCTGATAAACAAAAATAGGTACAGACGGGCAGCCAAAATGGGGAGACAACAAAATATGTCCAAATGAAAGAACACGTAAAATTCCCTGAAAAACAACTAAAAAAATTGAAAGCATGCAATCTTTGAGATACAGAGTTCAAAACAATAGTTATAAGGATGCTTAAAGATCTTAGGGGGAAGAATGGATGAAACTCAGTGAAAACTTCAATGAAGAGATAGTTAAGCATAAATCAGGACAGAGAAACCATAGAAAAGGCTCTGGCCAGTGGGCCGAGTGGTAGAGTGTCAGCCTGGCGTGTAGATGTCCCAGATTCAATTCCTGGTCAGGGCACACAGGAGAAGTGACCATTTGCTTCTCTACCCCTCCCCCTCCCCCTTCTCTCTCTATTCCTCTCCTGAAGCCATGACTCTATTGGTTCAAGCACATTGGCCCCAGCTGCTGAAAATCGCCCCATGGAGCCTCTACCTCAGGTGCTAGAAATAGCTCAAGCCTGACCTGTGGTGGCGCAGTGGATAAAGCGTCGACCTGGAAATGCTGAGGTCGCCGGTTTGAAACCCTGGGCTTGCCTGGTCAAGGCACATATGGGAGTTGATGCTTCCAGCTCCTCCCCCCCTTCTCTCTCTCTGTCTCTCCTCTCTCTCTCTCTCTCTCTCTCTCTGTCTCTCCCTCTCCTCTCTAAAAAAAATGAATAAATAAATAAATTAATTAATTAAAAAAAAAAGAAATAGCTCAGTTGTGAGAATGGTGGCAGATGGGCAGAGCATCAGCCCCAGACGAGAGTGGCCAGGTGGATCCCAGTCGGGGCACATGAAGAAGTCTGTCTCTGTATCTCCACTCCTTTCAGTTGGAAAAGAAGAAGAAGAAGAAAGAAAGAAACTATAGAAAAGAACAAGTCAAATGTGAAGAATAAAATATCTGTAAGGAAGAATAAATACACTTGAAGGAATCAACATCTGATTAGATCCATAGTTTTAAACATTTTTCACTTGGGGACAGGTGAAAATAGAATTATTTCAGAGACTGCTAAGGCAGAAATAAAAACTTATTAGTATTTTGTGCATTATCTTTTTTGTTTGTTTTTTTTAAGTGAGAGGAAGGGAGATAGTGAGACAGATTCCCACATGTGCCCCAACATGGATCTACCCAGCAACCCCTGTTTTGGGCTGATGCTTGAATCAACCAAGGCATTTTTAGCACCTGATGCTGATACTCAGACCAACTGAGTTACCCTCAGCACCCTGGGCTAATGCTTGAACCAATTGACCCACTGGTTGAAGAAGGGGAAGAGGGAGAGAAGAGGGAGAAGGAGAAGGAGAGAAGCAGATGGTCACTTTTCCTGTGTGCCCTGACTGGGAATCAAACCTGGTATGTGCATACACTGGGCCGATGCTCTACTGAGCCAGCCAGCCAGGACCTAGTTTTTCTTTTTCACAATGATGAATGGAGCAGGAATTGATATCTTCCACGAATGGGTTGTTGATCCAAAGGTTACCTCTACAGGGATCCTCATTTTTAGGTTAATAATGGTCAAAGTTCTAAACTAAAACTCTCAAATGTTGACTTACTATATTAAATATGATTTTTTATAGTTGATATCTGCATCGACAAAAAGCCTTGGAAACCTAGAAACATTTCTATATCGTCTTCTATATGTGACGATCCCAAACAGCAAGTTTCTTTTTGAATGCATTTCTTTTATTTCTTAATGTAAAAATGTTTTCATTAAACCCCAAAAAAGAAATATTTAGTTTATTGAAGGTGCTAAATATTTTCGACATATATGCAAGCTTAGCCATCCATTCTTCATTCAACAAAAACTCTACTAATGCAGTTTCGCTTTTGCAGAAACTGTCTCACTCTTTCTCTCAGCTCAAAAAGAAGTGAAAGAGCCCTTCCTCTTGAGAATCAGCTCACTCCTGTACAGAGAAGGGGATATTGGTGCTGTGAATCCGTGCTTTCACATAGTGTTGTGAACAGTCTGGAGTTCACACCTCTACTACAAATATCACTAACAATTTTCACTGAGTCATTCATCATTGTATTCAATTCAGGGGAAAGTTTCTTTGCAACTAAATGCTGCTGGTGAATCATACAATGCGTGGACAACATTTCTGGATGTGTAATTTCCTTTATTTTTGCAACTACCCTTTGAGTGATGTCCAATCATGCTCACAGCAATGTCTGTTCATACTCCAACTCATTTCCCCCCATCTAAGCCCTTTGCTTGGAAGTACTTAACAAGAGCAAAAAATATCTCTGAACTAATGGTATGACCAGGTAGATCAAGACAACAGAGTGGTTCTCCCCTAAAGTCTTTATTGCCAGTATACCTCACAAAGTAAATTAGAATAGAATGGTTCCTCATGTCAGTTCATTCATCAAATTGAATGGCCAAACATTTTAATTTCTTTATCCCCTCTACAATTAGCTCTTCAATATCATTGGTTATATCAACATTCTTTTTTTTTTTTTTTGTATGACAGAGACAGAGGGAGAGACAGGAAGGGAGAGAGATGAAAAGCATCAATTCTTAGTTGTGGCACCTTAGTTGTTCATTGATTGCTTTCTCTTATGTGCCTTGACTGGGGGGCTACAGCAGACCGAGTGACCCCTTGCTCAACCAGTGACCTTGGACTCAAGCTGGTGAGCCTTGCTCAAACCGATGAGCCTGCGCTTAAGCCAGTGACCTCAGGGTTTCTAACCTGGGTCCTCCACATCCCAGCCTGACGCTCCACTGCTTGGTCAGGCCAATTCTTTTCTGAGTGGTATTGTCTAAAAGCAGTATAGCCTCAAGGTTTTATGTGGCCTAAAGACCCCAAATTTCCCTAGTGACATCAAAGATGCAAGGTTTTACTAATTCTTTACCAACAATAAATGGTTTTTTGCACTCAACATTTGAAGGGCAGCTAAATAAGACAACCAAAATAGCGATTTGTTACTAGTCACCATTTTCTTCATTTGAAATTTCTGACTTATCATTTGTTTGTGTAATCTTCCAAAGAAATGCAATGGCATCTCAATAAGATTGCTGTGCTTCAAATACAAATGATGAGTAAGTTTGGAATGTTTCATTGCATCATTTGACAGAATTTCAGAACATACTACACACTTTTGCATGGTGATCACTCACTACAAGGTGCTACAGTGAAATCAAGTTATAAATACTCCTTATTGTACTGCCTAACAAAGTTTCTTTTTTCATTTTTGGTTTCACTTGCATCTTCCAAATTATCAACACATTTCTTTTTCACTGTTTTTTTTTTTTTTTTAAACTTGAAGCACTAGCACTTGGTTTACTTTAAATGCCATCCATCATTACGTTTCTTTTGACTATTGTGTTTGTTTTTAAGAAAAGTAAAATAGTTTTTGGTTTTTTTTCTTTTCATTTTGTAGGTTTTAAAATTTACGGCACTGTAACACTAAAACACACAATAATTTATTTGCAAATGAAATGGGCACATTCTGAAAAGGCAGGTGTATGCACAGCTATTTGTGTAAGCATGAAAAAAATGCACTACTGAGAGAGGCAGCGGGCTGGAATCAGAAACACACAACAAATAAAGTTTTATCATGCTGCACATGGAAGTGCACTGTAGTGCAAACTGGTACTTGGTTTCCAAATGCCACAGGTACAATTCATTGAACACTATAAGTTCAATGTTGTTGGAACACTACTTGTACAAACATGAAAAGAATGAACTATAGAGAGAGGGTGGGAGTTAGAGCCTATGGATAACCTACCTGGCTGGAAACAAAAATAGGCAACAAATAAAGTTTTATTTTACTGCACATAACAATGCAACACAGTACAAACTGGCGCTTGATTTCTGAACTCCACATGTATGATGCATTGAATACTATGTAAGTTTGTCCAAATGCTTTTTGTCTGTTGCCCATGATTGGTAAACACTCTGCACAGTGCAAAAGGTTGTTCAAATGAGCCTATAGGTTCCAAAGATATCTAAGATAACCTCAATAATATTTTCATCGATGATACCTCCAACTTTGTTCTTTCTCAAGATTGCTAAAGCTTTTTAGGGTCTTTTATGGTCCCACATAAATTTTAAAAATGTTTGTTCTAGATCAGTGAACTATGCCATTGGTATTTTACAAGGAATTGCATTACATCTGTAGTTTGGTTTGGGTAGCATGGATATTTTAATGATGTTAATTTTTCCTACCCATGAACATGGTATGTATTTCCACTTATTTGTATTTTTCTCATTTTCTTTTTTTAGTATCTTATAATTTTCTAAGTACAGGTCTTTTGCTTCCTTGGTTAAATTTATTCCAAGCTAACTTATTTTTTGTGTATGTTACAATAGTAAATAGGATTGTTTTCTTTTTGTTTCTTCCTTCCTTCCTTCCTTCCTTCCTTCCTTCCTTCCTTCCTTCCTTCCTTCCTTCCTTCCTTCCTTCCCTTCCCCTCCCTTCCTTCCTTCCTTCCTTCCTTCCTTCCTTCCTTCCTTCCTTCCTTCCTTCCTTCCTTCCTTCCTTTCTTCCTTCCTTCCTTCCTTCCTCCCATCCTTCCTTCCTTCCTTCTTTCTTTTCTTTCTTTTTTCTTTCCTTCTGCACAAAAGAGAGACAGAACCAGAGCCAGAGAGACAGATATGGAGATGAGAAGCATCAATTTATAGTTACAGCACTTTAGTTATTCACTGATTGCTTCTTATATGTGCCTTGACTGGGGGGGGGGGGGGGGCTCAAGCTGAGCCACTGATTCCTTGCTCAATCCAATGACTTTGGACTTTAAACCAGTGGAACCTTTGGGCTCAAGCCAGAGACCATAATGTCATGTCTATGATCCCACGTTCAAGCTGGTGACCCCGTGCTCCAGACAGATGAGCCTGCACTCAGTCTGGCAACCTTGGGGTTTTAAATCTGGGTCCTCATTATCACAGATCAGCGCTCTGTCCACTGCATCACCACCTGGTCAGGTGGGATTGTTTCCTTAATATCTCTTTCTGATATTTCATTATTGGTATATAAAAATGCCACCATTTCCTGAATATTAATTTTGTGTCCTGCTACTTTGCCAAATTCATTTATAAGATCTAGTAGTATTTTGGTTGAGTCATTAAGATCTTCTATATACAGTATCATGTCATCTGCAAATAATGACAGTTTTATTTCCTTTTTTCCAGTTTGGATGCCTTTAATTTCTTCTTTTTGTCTGATTACTGTGGCCAGGAATTCCAGTACAATTTTGAAAAAGAGTGGGCATTCCTGTTTTACTTCTTAAGGGAAATAATTTTAATTTTTTTCTGTTGAGTATAATGTTAGCTCTGAGACTGTCATATATGGCCTTCATTATGTTGAGGTAAGATCCCTTTATCCCCACTTTGCTGAGAGTTTTTATCATAAATGGGTGCTGGATTTTATCAAATGCTTTTTGTGTATCTATCTGTATGATCATGTAATTTTTATTCCTTCATTTTCTTTATGCAATGTATCATGTCTATTGATTTGAGAATATTGCACCAACTTTGTATCTCCAGAATAAATCCTATTTGACCATGGTGTACGATCTTTTTAATGCACTGATGATCTGTTTTTTGGGATATTTGCATCTATATTCTTCAGGGATATTGGCCTATAATGTTTTCTTTTTGTAGTGTCTTTATTTAAATTTAAATTTAGAATAATACTGGCCTCATAAAAAAAAAAAGCTTGGGTTTTCGGATATGCCAAGCCTGTTATGAGTGCTACTTTGTGCCTACTGTTGAGCTGGGTTTGGGGACTACAAAGGGTGCACTGAACTTACTAAGGACTTGGAGAAATGAAGGAAGATACAAAAATGTTTTTTCCCAGAACCCTGCTTGACTGTAAGCCATATTGATGTAAGTCAACAAGCCAGGTATTAGAGCACAAAACCATTTCAAAGTGAAGATGTATTACCTTAAGAGCTCGAGATGGTCATCTAGGCTTTGATAACCATGTGGACCTGAGAATCCAGGGTTCAGGCATTGGTTTTTAGCAAGGTCAGAACTGCTCCAAAGTTCAACTACTTCCTTTCACACAAACACACTTTTTCTCAGCTAGTTATCTCTAGTTCATTCTTCACACGTGTTTATTCTATTCTACAAATAAAAGCAGGCTAAAATTATGGGCTAATGACAAGAGATTAATTCCAGCGAAACTGAGAGAACAAGAATACATGGCCCTTTCCAACTTATTTCTTAAATATCTTTAAAGTGTATTTTAACCCATATATTTCAAGGAAAGTTATTGTGTCATAAACTTTTAAGGATAAACAGCAAAATATAGCTGTCTAAATATTAATCAAACATCTCCCTATTTCATTTAAGATTTAGAATATTAGTGTAGTGATTAATTTTATTTCATGAGTGATGCTAATTCTGTTGCACCTCTCTTAGCAAAACCTCTGGCTATTTAAATAGTGATAATCATTGCCAAGACCTTGAGACCAAACCTCCTATTAATGCATCAGATCTTGGTGGGTAGCTGGTTACCATGCTATCCCAACAGGCCGAGGTTTTGGGTTAGATTCCCGGTCAGGACACATACAAGAGACAACCAATAACAGTACAAATAAGTGGAATAAGTCCAACAAGTTAATGTTTCTCTCTCTCTCTCTGTGTGTATCTCTCCCTTCCTCTCTCTCTATAAATAAATCAAAATAGATTTAAAAATAAGATTATAAAAAGGCTGCTGACGGTGAAATGAATATGGCAGGGAAGGTGCCCCTCCCTACTCATCCCTCCAGCACTCCCATTTTTCTCAAGAATGCCCTGTTCAGAGTCAGTGCTGCTCTTGCCCTTCCCCATTGGGGGCCTTGCTAGAATTCTGCTCCCCTTCATCTCCTAAACCAAGCACACTGCCATGATAAACCAGGTGACACCAGTGTCCATCAAAGATGAGAGGAACATACCAGATATGCCCAGCCACCCCCACGATCTCCAGAGCCCTAGGTTGGATTGGATAAAGAAACTGTCGACAACCTTACTGACAGGACAGATGTCCCCTCTCTTGTGATCTTAAGTAAAAACATAAAACCAGAGAAAAACCCCCCCAAACAAACAAACAAAAAAACCTAGAATGTATCAGGACTTTCCTTAATATCTATTCTCATGGCACCTTGCTTGTGCCTTTGTTTTAAAGTTCTGTCATGTATTAGTTCCTAGCCCTTTTCTTTCTTTTTTTTGTGGAAGAGACAGAGAGTCAGAGAGAGGGAGAGATAGGGACAGACAGACAGAAAGGGAGATGAGAAACATCAATTCTTCGTTGCGGTTCCTTAGTTGTTCATTGACTGATTTCTCATATGTGCCTTAACTGGGGGGCCTTCAGCAGACCGAGTGACCCCTTGCTCGAGCCAGCAACCTTGGGCTCAAACTGGTAAGCTTTGCTCAAACCAGATGAGCCCACGCTCAAGCTAGCAACCTTGGGGTCTCGAACCTGGATCCTCCACATCCCAGTCTGATACTCTATCCACTGCGCCACCACCTGGTCAGGCAGCCCTTTTCTTTCTTATCACATCAACTAGACCTGATTTGTAAGGAACAGCCATTCAAAAAACATTTGTTAAATTGAAATGTCATATTTTGGTGCCCCAATTCCAATCCAAATGGTCCTTGTATTAAGCTATTTTTCTTTGTGTATTAGAACTGTTTTGGGAAATAAACTTCTTTGCGCTATGCTGAAGGCTTACATGCCTCATTTAGCCAAGCCAAAAGCCAAAACAGGCTTCATTCTAATCTCTTCTTTAATAGTTTATTTTAAAAGAAAGTTGCCAAATAAGACTGGCTTTTAAAAATTCTTGATGTCATCACAATGTAGTTTTAAATAAAAATTTGAAACATTTGCTAGCCCTTGATAAAAGTTTGCAGTAATCTTTTTTTATTTGCTCCATTTCTATCTCCCTTTTTTTCTTTTTTTTTTTTTAAGTCAGAGGAGGGAAGACAGTGAGGCAGACTTATGCATGCATGCGTCCCAACTGGGATCCACCCAGCAACCCCCAACCCCCACCTGGGGTTCCTGCTCAGTTGCTCAATACCTAGCTATTTTTAGCACCTGAGGCTGACAGTCTGGGGAAGCTATCCTCAGTTCCCAGGTTATACTCAAACCAGTTGAGCTATTGGCTGCGGGAGAAGAGGGAGAGAAGGGGGAGATGGAGGGGAATAGAAGATGGTTACTCTGTGTGCCCTGCCTGACGGAGAATCAACCCAAGACTGCCACGTGCCTGGTCAATGCTCTATCTACTGAGCAACCGGTCAGGGCTTCCCTTTTCTTTTTTTATTGAAATTAAATGAATATTTTAGCTTTAATTTTGAGCAGAGGTGCACTGTCATTAGTATTATTCACATAGTTGTCTCGTGATATAGAAGGTGGTGGTATGCCATCAAATAAAATCCAACTATAGGATCGCTATACATGGTATAGTCTGACAGTTTTATCCTCCCACCAATGGCCAAACCAGTTGTTAAATATCCATATATACAGCTTCACTCTGATCATCAGTTAGGCCAAACCAGATAGACCTTATTTTAGAATCTGCTCTGGTCTTCAAACAGTAGAGATCCACCTTTAATATGTTACAGAGAAATGAAGAAACAGAAATTAACATGACCTAATAGATAAAGAAAAGCAAAAAATGGATGCTGATACAGTATTGATGTAACTAGCTAATGTTCTATTTTTTTTCACTCAAATAATAAAAAATATTGTGCAACAGATGACAATCTTTTGTTTGTTTTTTAATCTACATTAAATACTAAACAATTTTCAAAGTGGAGACTTTTGCACTAATGTTCTGGTCCTTTTGCACATTGAAAAGAGGAAGACAAAAAGCCAACTGTGGATATAACTGCAAATGCAACTCTTAACCTATTAAACCTTTCCATTTTGACCTATATACTCAAGTTAATAAATTACATCAAACCCCTTAACTGCCTATCAGATACCTCACAGCACTGTACAAAGAACAAATTCACTTCTCTGACATCAGTATCTTAATTTATATAGCCTGGAGGCAAATAGTCCTGAGACACTCCTATATGGGGAAAGAAGTTATGCAAAAGTTTGGTTGGGAGTATCTGCACTTAGTTTTCTCTTTCTTCTTTCACAGACAATCCCCAGAGCATGCTCCAACATGGCAGATATTTGGCAGGGCGTTAAAAAAAAAATCCTCCTCCTCAAATCACATAAACGAATGTTTTAAGTAATAATCAAGTTGTCACTCTTAAATGAATCTCAATATAGAGAATGTAGTTTTCTAAAAACATAAAAGCAAGAAACCAGAAAAATAGTTAAGATTTCCATTAACGTGTAGCAGTCAACTGGTATGTTTGCTGTATCATTATACTTTGAACCTATCACAATACCAAACTGCTGACCATTGATTTTAAACTTACTGTATTTATGAATTTCCGTGAATTTAACAATTAAGAACTTGAGGTGGTTATTCTTGCATAGCTCAGTGCAAAGACTTGGAACATTTAAAAATTCTCTTTAAGCCTGACCTGTGGTAACACAGTGGATAAAGCGTCGACCTGGAACGCTGAGGTTGCTGGTTTGAACTCTTGGGCTTGCCTGGTCAAGGCACACATGGGAGTTGATGCTTCCTCATTCTCACCCCCCACTCCTCTCTAAAATGAATAAATTAAAAAAATAATAATAATAATTCTCTTTAACACACTGAAGAGCACTAGCTGCTTTTAATGTTTAGACATAAACATTTAATTTTCCATATTCTGAAAATTAATTCCATATTGGTTTAAAGATAAACTCAACATTTAATAGGACAATTGAAAGCTTATTGAGGAATCCAATTTTCCTATTTATTTTTAAATAATTTTCATCAGAACTTCATAAATACACCAAATCCTCTTCTTAATATATTCTGCATTCAACCTAGTGAATTTTGCTTTACATTGGACTCCATTAGAAAAACATTAAAAATATCAATTAGAAAACAATTCCTCAGTCATTCTCACTGTGCTTAAGCACTAGTGGAATGACTGACTAAAAATGCAAATTCCTAGGCCACATCAGATATTCTGAGTCAGTCATCATGGCGAAGAGTTCTTACTCGACCTCTTCAATAAACACCCAATTGCCTAAGAAGCAATTGTCTATACAACGCTCTGAAAACTGCTTATGCAATGAAAATAATTTTTCTTTACCAATATCAATACATATGGCAGTTTTTAAATAAAGCTAATCAGTCCATTTTTTGGTGCTTTATAAATCTTGCAAGCAATCCAATGAATAAGAAACCCTGCCTAATTTTTCAATATTCTAATCCTCTTACACCATTTTAAGGGTTAAATTTTAAGAGTATTAGAATTGCAATATTCAGTATCCCAAAGTTTAAACTTAAGAAAAACTCATTTTTAAATGAATTTAACTGGGTTTTTTTTTTTTTTTTTTTTTTGGAGAAAGTTTAGAGAAAATTAAAGGTCCTTACAGCAATGTGTTGGTTCAAGAGGTTCTGTAGTCCCATGAAAGCCAGTTTAAGAAAACAAACACACAAACAAACAACTTGTGCTATAAAGACCTCATAACCAAAGAGGAGCCTCAGAACAGGAAACGAGAGATTAAACAATAACGACAGGTAAATCATTTCCTAGACTTCCAGTGATTCTTGGCAGCAAAGTGACTAATTAAATCAAGTGACTTATTAAAAATAAAAAATCCTTGTATTTGTCAACGGGCTGGTAGCAGCTTGCTGTTTTTTCACAAAAGACAACTGAAAACAAACTTGTGTCATACTGTATCTTTTTCCCAGAGTAAAGTTTAACAATTTTCTGGATAATTTTATTAAATAAGACAGGACCCTCTCAAAGTCATTCTGCTCAACCTTCTCTTATTAGGCCAATATTGGCTACCATTTCATCATAACCTTTACCTGAATCAAAATCAAGCTGTCTTTTCAACGTCTTTCCTAACATAAGGAATTGGTATCACGGTGACAAAATAAATCTTGAGAGTCTAACACTAAAAATACTGGAAAAAAAAAACCCAACAACATGATCAGCTAAGTCAAGAAAACATTTTTGCTTCAGTTATAACATATATATGTGCATACTGCCTGCCTGACACACAGAAGATATTCAGTAAGTTTGTTGAATTAAATCTGTTTCACTGGTCTTAAATGATCCTCATGGCATTCATTCTTAATACTGGGTATAAAGAATGTTTATTTGTTAATCTTTTAGGGGAATCTTCTAAATGACTCACTTTAGGATTAAAAAATATAACAAAAAACCCTGCAAAACAAAGGTAAGTGAGCAAATCTTCAAAAACAGATGGAAGAACAAGAGCAATGATAGAGCCAAGTAAGTTCTCATGATTAATATAGGTGTGTCTAATGCTCAGTTATTTCCGATTACTAGAATTATCTCTGAAAATCATCAAATATCCATGATACAATTCTTATAGACCAGTTAAACTATTTCACTAAAATGCTAGCCTGACCAAAAAATGTGGTTTCTCACTTTAAGAAAAAGGAAAGTAAAGTAAGACCAAACAGCTCGGTTTAATTTCAAACGTTAATATATTTCTATTTTATATTGAACATTTGCATCTGTAACCCCTCATTTGCAGCAACTATCACATCCTCATAAAAGGGGCAAAATTTGTAAGATGCCTCTTAAAATAAATATTCTTTTTTATAAAATAATAAAACTTCAAATAAATATTCTTTACACTAAACAATATGTTGAAAAATTAGAAAATAAAGGTTGAATTTTACTGTAACTGTACAATATACATGAAGTCCAAAGGGAAATCAGAGTCTTACAATAAAGGCTTTCTGTAAGGCAAAATACAATCTGAAAACATACTGATTGATTCACATTCTTCCGAATGTACAACATATTAGTATAATATTTTGTGACTGTGCCATATAGCATGGCACAACTTGTTTTTCACAGTTGCAAATATTATTGTATATACAAAAATATAGCACATTATCTCTGAAGAAAACAATGAAAAAAAAAAGTCATTTCCTAATTTACAAATTTTGCAAGGACTATTCACAAACAAAAAAATTTGCCTAGGAGTGTCTGTTGCTTTAGCTTATGCAACATGTGAGTCGCCAGGTTTGTATCCCATACCTTGAGCTCCATTAACTAGAACAAGCATATCAGTTAAAATGGCACATGGACAAAAGCATTTCACTGCAAACAACAAAGAATATCCCTCTAGTAACAGTGCCAAGATTATAACTGTTTAGTTGGCTGCATATGTGTTAAAAAGGAAAAGAAAAAGAACAATCCTTATTACTATAATAATCCTGATTAACGATGCTATGTTGGTTTTTCAAAGTTCCTGGGTGGGACAGTGGGAACTTTGCAGCAAACTGTGTTTGAGTTTTTACACCGGCATCCAGGCCTATTAACCCGATCATAACACCCCTGGCACAATTTAAGGCAACCCTTGGCTGGAAGGTAACACCATAAACAAGGCAAAAAGAGGGACATGACGCCCATGGCTGACCAACGTGTACAACAGTGAGACTGGCTGCAAGAACACGGGTTGTCAGCACAGTTGTCCTCGTCATCATTAGAACAGTGATAGAAGAGACCTTTCACACAGCACACGCAAGTCCCATAGTCAATCACGTTCTGGGCCGAGCAAAGGCACTGCTTGTCGCAGATCCAGTCTGAAGGCAGAGGCCTCGGGTAGGTGCACTCCTTACACTTGCACTTGCCACAGTCTTCACACCTGTAGGCATGCAGTCCCAAATCTTCCTTGCTCAGAGGCTTAAGCTCACCTGGCTTGAGCTCAGATTTGGGCTGCACCCGGATTATCCCATCAGCTACTGGTCCAGAGGTGAAGGATGGTCCCAACAGTCTCTGTTCAGAGGAACTGCTGCTGGTACTTGTCCTCGTACTGCTCCGAGATCCCGAGCTGACCGTGCTGATGGACCTGGACAGAGGAACTCGTGCAGAAGAATGGATCTGTGAGTGCTGGAGCCTGGGAGGCTGGCGGTGCTCGGGCAGACCATGGAGTCTCTCGTGTTTGTGCTGAGCAGAAAGGCGAGGAGCAGGCTTGAGGCCAGGTCTCGGGACCACAGTAGGCCCCTCTGTGTACTCATTGGTGTTCCGTATAGCTCTGATCTGATCCAGGGACAACACGTGTACCTGCTGGGTGAGGGCTTCTCTAGGGTCAGGTTCCCCACGCTGTCTGCCGCTGTCACGGGATGCCTGAAGCAAGGGCTGTGACCCACTGCTGCTCTGAGCTCTGGCCTCCATCAGGTCTTAGAAGTGTGCTCACTCCAGCAGGCTTAGAACACATCTGAATTCCTATGGAAACCAAGAGGAAAGAGTAGGTTTACACTCCAGGATACTTCCCACTCTCCACCCATCTGAGTTAACTCTTCACTTCCCACTTCCCCTGAGACAGGGTTTGCATCTGAGTGCCTGTGAGGGTGATGAGACTGGCCACATGATCAAATGCCTGCAAAACATAAAATTTTGGCTGGGTATGGACAATTCTTTAACCCTGTGATGTGCAGTGACACAAAGCTGATCTTTGTTTGCATCACTTAAGTAATGATTCTTTATTTAAATAAACGTAACATTTGCAACGTTCAGGTTCATTGTAAAAATTGCAAGAAAGTAATATTAGAACGTAACCACTGCTGCTGGTATTTTCAAAAGCTGAACGCCTTCTCCAAATTTGAAAAGGTTTTAGATTATTATGGCTATTTGTCCTTGGCATCAATAAATACAGCCTAAAAATTCTTCCTTTAAGTCTGCTTTTACATCAAATACATTAAACTATGAATTAGCTAGTATTCTGTGACTTGATAAAATCCTGTACAATGACTATGGCATGCAAAAAGTAAATATCCCCCCTCCCAGAGAATAGTTATAAATTTTACAACAATCATGCACTGTCATTAACTACATAGTAGTCACAAAGTTTTAGAATTAAAAAACAAATCGATTCAAATCCTTTTAAGGGGCTAGGAACACATTCAAACAAACTCACAACAAGCAACAACATAGAAACTAATTTTCAACTTCTCAACTTGAGTCAAATATTTTACAGCCTGATTGCAGAACTTAAAAATTTTGTAGCTGACTCTTATTCTGTTTTAGAAACAAATTACGTAAAACTCTTAAATACTTTGCCCGTTTCTAAAAGAAATAGTTGAGAACATACACTGGTTGGTGACAACAGGAAATGTTTTAAAAATTAAGTGTCACATCTCAAAGCTATCGTTTTGACAAGATTGCAATTAAACTGCAATCTCTATAAACTTGAAACTATCATCCCCTTTATCACTGAGTCTACAATGAATAAAAAAACGGGCAAAAGTAGACATTTATCCAACCTCTGACTTTTAGAAGCGACACAGGCAGGTGACACACGCCTCCCAATTCCGCACAAGGCAGAGCTGGAAACCGTATCTCACTTCCAACAGAAAGGCAAACAAGGCAACCTTGCTCTTGCTTTCACTCCGTTTATCGGCTCTATCAGCGCCCCAACACCGTCCCCAGCAGGTGGGACACAGTCAGAGCCCCGGGGGACTCTCCTCCCCGCGGACTGACGCAGCTCAGAGGCCAGGCTAGCCCCCCTGCGCACAGTCCCGAGACAGACTGACAGGCGGGGGGGGGGGGGGGGTGCGCGGGCGCTAATGAAGGGGACGTGCTGTGAAACGCTCCATCACACTCCGCCTCCCCTCCCTTCCCAGCTAAAATCTACCCCACCCGGAACAACTGCCTCCTAGCTCCAAGAGGGATCCAATCCACCCCCGGGGAGAGATCACGTAGCCCACTGCAGGGCGATCCGGCCAAGACCCTCGAACATCGGGCACGGGTTTCCAGCCCGGACACCTTGAAGAGACGAAAGCCCTGCCTAGACACAGCCGGGGACACGGAGATCTAACCCACGCACACTGGGCGACTCCATCATGCACTGACCGAAGGGGCACTGCCTGCAATTTGCACATGCCTCTGTACTCAAATACACACATCTATATTTCTTACAGTTAGGAAGAAATTACTTCTTAAAGAAAGTACATTTTCCAGGGCCACACTGCACACGTCGGGCATGCAGGACCCACATCCCTGGGCTGGGAACTTTCCGTGAAGATTTGATTGCAGCGGAAAGAAGCATCTTGGGGGAGGGAGGGGTTCTTAAAAAGTTATTTCTGCCCGACCTCTGGCCTCCTCCGCAGCTTCCCCCACCCTGAGTCCCCTTACCCTCCACCTTTGAAAGTACTTTGAAACCCCCATTACGTGTGTGATCAGACTAAGGATTAGGGGAAAAGAACTTCAGCACAAGGGTGGGGCAAACCGACAGAATACGCTCTGTAAAAACGCACAAGATCCCGAATTAAAAAACAACAAAGAAGTAGATCAGCCAGTCAAAGGGGGGGGGGGGGGGCTAACCTCTTTTGCCACCTATTTTCAGGTAATGGAAAACGATCGCGACCGCTTGATGACTTTCTTCCTGTGTTGGGTCAACCCAATCTCCCCAAAATAAAAAAAGCGTGACCCAGGCGGACCAAGGAGAACGGAAAAAAAGAGAAACCTGCACTTCCGAACCGCAGAGACCCGGCGCCAGGAAGGGCGACGCTCCCACCCGAAACCGGGCTCTGTCCACACGGGACAGCGGCAGGGGCTCGGTCCACCCGGCTTCCTGGACCTTTTCTCAGCCGTGAGGTCTCGCTGCCCCCGTGAGGCGAACGACTTACGCGACCTCGGTCCCGGGGGCACTCCTGCCTCGGGACAGCCTCTCCCAGGACTCGCTTTGCCGGGAGAGGAACAGGTTAGAAATGCGGGCGCCTGCAACGGCGACCTGGAAAACACAAGTGTTTTCCTCCCTCTCCCGCTCTCAGCGAGCCGTCTGCCACCCCAACCCCCCCTGAGCGCGGGCGTGTGGGATCGTGGGGTTGAAGGTACTGCAGTAGGCACTCACTGCAGCCCCTGCCCAGGCAGGCCGAGCCTCTGGCGAGGGAGACCCGCGGGCAGCTCTCTGGATCCCTGCGGGGAACGTGGGAGTTAGAATGGGAGGCCGGAGGAGAGAGACCCCACTCCCGGACCGGCTGCACCTACTCCATGTTGCCCACAGCGCGCCGGTCACTGCGCCAGGAGGGGAAAAGCCGAACGCGTCTCACCGTGATCGCGGCTTTGCACCAACCCCTCTCCGTTGGATTCTCTTCTCCCTGCGACGTGCAAATAATTCCAGCGCCGATGCAGACTCCCCCCCTTCTTTCCAAACTCTGCTTCAGTCCAACTTCCGAGCAATCGGGGGAGTTAAAGAGCAGAGGGAAATCGTGAGCCAAGTCCCCAGTCGAAGAACACTCCGGGATTCGGGGCTGTAGGCGACCCCCCTTTCCAGAAGCGCACGCGGAATATTTCCTCTTTTTTCTCAATGAACTGGAGGCCGAAGCGCCAACGGCGAGCCTCTTTTCCTGGCAGATGAACGAATGAGAAAAGAAAACGGCCTCACAGAGAACCTAAAGCCAGATGGCCAAGTCGCAAGGCTGCCACCGCGTCGGAGCGGCGGCGGCGCGGGGCCAGGGGCCGGGCCGGGCGGGCGCGGGGGCCTGGGCGCTGCGCGCTCCGCCGGCCCCTCTCCTCTGCTCCGCTGCAGCGCGCAGCTCTCGGTGGTGCAGACTGGGCGTTGTGGAGGCGCGGCGGTGAGGCCGAGGCGGGGGCGGTGGGTACGGAGGAGGAGAAGGAGGAGGAGGAGGAGGAGGAGGGTCTGGGGCCCGCGGGGGGGAAGGGGGGGCTCGCGGTTGGCCTGCGCCCTCGCCTTTCCGGAGGAGGCAGGGAGCTCTGCGGCCGCCGCGGCAGCAGTAAGTGGCGTCATGTGGATCCGAGGCGGAACAGAGCAGTTGTTGTCCCAGAGGATATATCGCATCCGGTCCCAGCTCATTGGCTCCGCAGGGCTACATTCACTCACACTCCAGCGCCCGCCAGCGCTCTGAGCCGCAGGAGGCATTCAAAAGGGCAACCGCGCCGCCCTGCGCGTCCCCGGCCGGTCCTGCAGCTCGGGCGCCGTCACGCGGGGCGCCCGCGGGGCCCGGCTGGGCACGGCAGGGTCAGTTTATTTAGTTTCAAGGAAACACTGACCTTAAGATTTCCCCGGAGACCATGAGGACGAGCCACAGGCTCGGGCTGACTTATGGAACTTTCTCCCCGCCACTAAGAAAAGGGAATGAACATTTAAAACTAATCCGGGCCATGCACTGTTAGCTTTTAAAACAAACTGCAGGTTTTAAGACTTTGTTCGGCATCCATTTCAAGCCCACCTCTCCCCTCTTCTGATCCCTCTGGAGAGAGCGACGGGGAGAGAAGAAGGGGGAGGGGAAGGGGAGCGGGAAGTGAGGTGGGAGGGCTATTGGTTTATTCTTTGTCTACTGGATTAACCCGATTATACAGCAGGCACCAGCACAAACCTCCTCCCCCACCCCAGAGCAGTGTACTAAAGGAGCGGAACGCCGATTCGGGTTTCAAGTACCTTCTGCTCTGGCCGGGATTTGTTTTTGATTGTGTCGATTTATAGTTTTTAGGTTTAATATTAGATTTTATTTTTTAAAAGGTAGTTAACTACATAGATGGAGGTTTTTTGAAGATCTTTCTTACTGTTTTGTTTGACATAATAGCTTAAGGAAATTCTACAATCTAAGTCTTAAAAATTAGTTAATTCAGCAACACACACACACACACACACACACACACACACACACACACACACGATTACTAAGGGTGACATCACTGGCTTCTGAAATGGGAAGGGGGCTCACAGTTCCGCTGCAGATTTCCTCCTCCACTTGAGCAGAAGAGTCATCCTTCATTTCCTACTCCTTTCGTCACCATTTCTCAAGAAGACGCTATTGTCCATTTTGTCAATTTCCATTTTGTATTTTCCTACTTAAAAATAGGAAAATAAAGATAGAAATGCATACATATACACTGCTCTGCCCTTCAGTTAGTAAGAAACGTGCTTGCACGTGAAAGCACCAGTAAAAAATTACACACACCTCACACACACCACACACACTCCTAATATTGTATTCAAATGATATACAGACTTTTTACTTTACAGGGAAATACGGTTAGTACTCCCGAATAGCACCTGCGATCTTGCCCCCGTACGAGGTTAGAGTTCTTGAGACAGTTCTAGGAAAACGTGGTGCTTGATTCTCCGGGTCCAGCTCCAGCCCACATCCGTTTGTACCTATCCTGGCACTCGCTGCCTTCTCCCGATCTCCTGGTTTCGAATGTCCCAAGCACGTTCCTGGCCGCGCTGCGTTCTCGTTCTCCCTTCTCTATGTTTCTCTAGGGCTCTCACCCGCCCTCGCCTGGGGTTTGGACTTAGAGAGGGCAGGGGAAGTGGCATACCTTATTTCCGGGCACTGGCCTATATCCCCACACCCCTTGGTGAGAGTGGATGAGGCTACATGAGCCAGCTTCGTCGCGTACCCAGAGCTTCAGGCACGGCTCTACCGCGCCCCCCTCCCCACTCTGGTCGCTTGCCCGACGCCCCAGTTCTTTTAGCCTCAGGTTGAACGCAAACCCTTCAGTGCTTACGGCGCATCTGGGCATCTGGCCGCCAGGGGGCGCCCGTCTGGCATGAGGCTGGGGCTGGGGCTGGTTTCTTCCCCAGTACTTGACAAAGGCCGGGAGGTTCAAAATGAAAAAAAAAAAAAAAAAAAGGCATTTATAACATAAATGCCACAGCAGGTAGCTTCCCTTACTATATTCTTCAACACATTCCGTTTGGAAGAACTCCAGCTTTTACTAAGGTGAAGGAGTTGGGGGCCAAAGGCAGGTTGTGCAAGGCTGGTCGGAAACATGCTGCCGGTAGGTGGGCAGCAAGTCTCTGGCAGAACAGGTAAAAGAAACGCCTTCTCTTTGCCTCTTCAAACCCCTGCACCCGAAGGCTACTTCTTAGGAGACACTTGTGCCCATGCTATTCTCCCAGCGCTGCAGCAACTCTGAGAAGACACGTTGCTGTGGATCAAAGCAAAAAACTGTAATTTAAAAATGGAGCTTCCGGATGATTAGAGCACTTTATATATATAATATATATATATTATATATATATATTATATATTATATATATAATATATATATATTTTGTATTTTTCTGAAGTTGGAAATGGGGAGGCAGCCAGACAGACTCCCGCATGCGCCCCACGCGGATCCACCCGGCATGCCCACCAGGGGGCGATGCTCCGCCCATCTTGGGGCATCCCGCAATCAGAGCCATTCTAGCGCAGGAGGCAGAGGCCACAGAGCCATCCTCAGCGACCTGGCAAACTCCGCTGCAATGGAACCTAGGCTGCGGGAGGGGAAGAGAGAGACAGAGAGGAAGGAGAGGGGGAGGGGTGGAGAAGTAGATGGGCGCTTCTCCTGTGTGCCCTGGCTGGGAATCGAACCCTGGACTCCTGCACGCCAGGCCGACGCTCTACCGCTGAGCCAACCGGCCAGGGCCCACTTTATATTTTTATTGAGTCAATAGGAAAGAAGCTAAGAATTCATATTTATCTTTCATAAATTAGGAGGAATCCCATGTAATCTAGCTCTCCTCCCCCACAGCCTCCAGTTTGCTGTCTGGAAAAACATTTAACCTATAATTTAAACACGAGGTAAAAACATGAATCTGTTGGATTCTTTCTAATTTACTCATTATTTATTTTATTCAGTGCAATTATTATTTTTCAGATGTGTTGTACAAAGCAGTATATTGTGCCTTCAGAGTTTCCTTAGGGAGCTCTAACCCCTAAGAGGGATTACGTTTACGTGTATGCATGTCCAGGTACACACACTGAAGGATTCGGTGCAGCTCTTGTAATGTGTTCGTAATTTGATTCTCATGTTGCATTCCAAAATTAAGGCTGGGATTAATTTTGGAAGATTCTTCAGAATTATGAAAGAATGTTATGTAAAACTTCACAGTGAAATCCATTTTTCAAACGTGTTGCCATTTGCCGGATGTTGCAAAATACCAAGTCCATGGAAACTTGTGCTGCAACAATACTTACCTCCGAGTTTAGGGGACTGTATGGCCAGTATACACAGCCACTGTCAATGCCGCCTGGCCCATGCAGGTTCACATTGGATTCGCACAGATGGTAATAAAACAACGGAGCCAAGAACTGGTGGGTCATCATCTTTAATCCTAGCTTGCACCCGGCGGGCAAGTAAAAACACACACTGGGCTCCAAAACCCACTCATTCAGCGCTCACAAAGCTACTGACTTATCCGAGTTTCCTAGAATCAAAGGTTTCTAGCTCACTAGACTTATTCACCTCTGTTCCCCATCTCCTTCCTTCTCCCTGCACAAACTCTGCACAAACTGGCTTCTCAGTCAGCACTCCATCATCTTGGCTGCTTCTCCTGGTCACCTCCACGTGGCCTTTCCCTGCTCTGCTCTCTAATGCTAATCTCAGGAACCGAGAGAGAGCAAGCTCCCGGTCTGCCCCACTTTATAGTGTAGAAATCCAAACCTTTAATAGGGAAGTCTCTAATACAAAGTCACTTATTTGAGGCATAATGGGATTCCCCATGAGAGTGCACCACCCTACATCAATAAGGGTGGGGAAGGCTTAGTCCTAAAACCAAGCCCCAAGATACAAGGATCCTGCCTGCCCACAGCCCACCCCCAACACACATTAAGATAATCAAGCCCAGCCCAAGCAGCGCCATCTTTAACGAAGTGAGCATAATATATTTTATCTGGCCAACAGGGACCAACCAGGTAACATGCCTTCTTAGTCTTAACAGTTGAGCAAGACTGTGTGTCACACATTTGGGATATCATCTCTGCCCTCATTTTATTTTCTATATTCATTTATTTAATTTAACTTCATTTTATAACTATAATTATTTTCAATTTTTTTTTAATGAGGCAGTGTACATACCTATGTGAACTTCCTCAATTTTGCTCCTTGGTGGAAAGCATCAACAGGAACAATGTATACATACCTTTTAACCAATAAGCATATGGGCCAAATCAAGTCAGATATTGTCAAAGTTGCACTTACTCACCTAAGCTTCTGACTTAAGTGTAGTAATGAGTGAATGTAGCTTTAAACAACTCTAGTTCTAGTTTCTTTATGAGATTGACCACATCACTTGGTCTTACTAAGTTCAGACCCAGTTTTGATAACCAAAGAGAAATCTTTCAGTGATATGATGCATTCCTGAGACAAAGAAGAATTAATAGCTGTAAAGCCAATAGCCACGGCCACCATCACAGCTGCCTGGCCCATGTAGGCTGGCATTGGATTCGGACAGATGGTAATGAAACAACAGAGCCAAGAACTGGTGGGCCATTAGCTTTAATCCTAGCTTGCACCCAGCGGGCAAGAAATACACACAGTGGGAAAACACTTTCCTTTCTATTCAAGGCTCCCAAAGCCACTGACTTATTTGAGTTTTCCTAGGATCAAAAGTTTATACCTAGGTCGCCTGACCAGGCAGTGGCGCAGTGGATAGAGCATCGAACTGGGATACAGAGGACCCACGTTTGAGACCCCGAGGTCGCCAGTTTGAGCTCATCTGGTTTGAGCAAGGCTCACCAGCTTGAGCCCAAGGTCGCTGGCTCCAGCAAGGGGTTGCTCCCTCTGCTGAAGGCCCACGGTTAAGGCACATATGAGAAAGCAATCAATGAACAACTAAGGTGTCGCAACAAAAAACTAATGATTGATGCTTCTCATCTCTCTCTGTTCCCATCTGTCCATATTTATCCCTCTCTCTGACTCTCTGTAAAAAAAAAAAAAAAAAGTTTATACCTCACCAGCCTTATTCACCTCTGTTCCCCATCTCCTTCTCTCTGCACAAACTGACTTCTCCTTCAGCACTCCACCATCTTGGCTGCTTCTCCTCTCCTCCACGTTGGCCTTTCTCTGCTCTTCCCTCTAATGCTAATCTCAGGAACTGAGAGAGAGCAAGCTCCTGGCCTGCCCCATTTTATAGTGTAGAAATCAAAACCTTTAATCCAATATACAAACAAGGAAGTCTCTGATACAAACTCACTTATCTGAGGCATAATGGGATTCCCCATAAGAGTGCATCACCTAGGGTGGGAAAGGCTTAGTGTTAAAATTAAGCCTTAGGGTATAACAACCCTGCCTGCTTACCCAACCTGTCCCCCACACCCAATGCAATCCATAAGCGAGCAAACCTATGTATCATATTTACAAGCTTATTTGACCAACAATAGCTATTGATTATTTGGCTATTTTGTTAGTGTTGGGCAGATAAAATATATTATGCTCACTTTGTTAAAGATGGCGCTGCCCACGTGGAGGCTGTCGCCCAGGTGATATTAATGTGTGTTGGGGGCAGGCTGTGAGCAGGCAGGATCCTTGTAGCCTGGGGCTTGGTTTTAGGACTAAGTCTTTCCCACCCTTTTTGATGTGGGGTGGTACAATCCCATCATGCCTCAGAGAAGTGACTTTGTATTAGAGACTTCCCTATTTTGTATATTGGATTAAAGGTTTGGATTTCTACACTATAAAATAGGGGCAGAACGGGAGCTTGCTCTCTTGGTTCCTGAGATTAGCACGAGAGAGCAGAGAGAGCACAGCAGAGAGCAGAGAAAGGCCACGTGGAGGAGGTCAGGAGAAGCAACCAAGATGGCAGAGTGTTGAGTGAGAGGCCAGTTTGTGCAGAGTTTGCGCAGGGAGAAGGAAGGAGATGGGGAACAGAAATAAGTCTGGTGAGCTGGAAACCTTTGATTCTAGGAAACTCGGATAAATCAGTAGCTTTGTGAGCACTGAATGTGACTGGGTTTTGGAGCCCAGTGTGTGTTTTACTTGCCCGCTGGGTGCAAGCTAGAATTAAAGATGACAGCCCATCAGTTTTTGGCTCCATTGTTTCTTTACCGACTGTCCGAATCCAATACGAACCTGCATGGGCCAGGCTGCTGTGATGGTGGCCCTGCCTACTGGCTTTACAGTTAGTTTTATAATCAAGGCAGTTTATTTATGTATTGACATTTAAAGCCAGATCAGACCACTTCCAGTGCATATTGTTTTCAAGGATAATAATTTAGGTCTTTGGTTTTTGTTGGGCAGATAAAATATATTATGCTCACTTTGTTAAAGATGGCATTGCCCACGTGGAGGCCGTTGCCCAGGTGATATTAATGTGTGTTGGGGGCAGGCAGGATTGTTGTAGCCTGGGGCTTGGTTTTGGGATTAAGCCTTTCCCACCCTTTTTTGATGTGGGGTGGTACAATCCTATCATGCCTCAGAAAGTGACTTTGTATTAGAGACTTCCCTATTTTGTATATTGGATTAAGGGTTTGGATTTCTACACTATAAAATGAGGATGGAACGAGAGTTTGCCCTCTTGGTTCCTGAGATTATCGTTAGAGGAGAGAGCAGAGCAGAGAGCAGAGAAAGGCCACATGGAGTAGGCCAGGAGAAGCAGCCAAGATGGCGGAGTGCTGAGTGAGATGCCAGTTTGTGCAGAGTTTGTATCTGGGATAAGGAAGGAGATGGGGAACTGAGGAGAATAAGACTGGTGAGCTAGAAATCTTTGATTCTAGGAAACTCGGATAAATCTGTGGCTTTGTGAGCACTGAATGTGAGTGCGTTTTGGAGCCCAGTGTATGTTTTTACTTGCCCGCCGGGTACAAGCTAGAATTAAAGACTATGGCCCACCAGTTTGTGGCTCCGTTGTTTCTTTACCGACTGTCCGAATCCAATGCGAACCTGCAAAGGCCGGGCTGCTGTGATAGTGGCCCTGGCCGTGGCTCCTGGCTTTACAGTTTTTTTCTTCTTCCAATTTTAATTACTCTTAACAATTTAGGTCTTTCAACCATTATTTCTACTCATATCCCAGTTGCAATAATAAACAACTTATGCAAGGACTCTTCTGGGAAGAACCTTCCTCAATTAACGGGATTTGCAATAATGGACGTTTTGATTTGGCAACCTGACTGGACATTTCACTTTTTGAATTGCTTTGATTTTTCAAATTCTATTGGTATTGCCTCAGGGAGGGAATTGGGAGTGGCTGGAGTAAAAGATGCAAAGGAATTAAAACTAGACCACTTGAGTTCTTATCTTGGTATTTTGGAGAACTGGGAACAATTTATCTCATATCTAATCTTGTTTGCTGATATCCTTTATTCATAACTAAATGGGGGAAAGATCTGGCCTTATCCTAGGGTAAGAGGAGTAGTCTTGATTCTTGATGAGTTAACCTTGAACTGGAGGTTCTGGTCTTTTTCAGAGATCTTAATATTCAGCCTTGTAGTTTCTATTGGTTAATCAGTCTTCTTGCTAGATCTATGCATATTAATACTGCAATTTATGTAAAATCAGATGCAGACTAAAGTTCTTTAACAAGACAAAAGAGTATTTCTGTGCTGGCCAACATGGTTTTTCTCATTATATTTCCAACATATTTGTATCTGACTGAAGGTCAATCTTCTTCCTTTGTAAAACTGACAGTAATCAGAAAAAGTTTAATGGTGTGAATTGTTGCTTTGCCTCTCTCCATCCCCAATAGCCCTGGGTTTGTTTGTTTTAAACATTGAATCCCTTTTGTTCTGGGGTCTTTTTAATCCAGATACTAAAGCTTCATATAAGTGACAATCATAAATTGAAATGTTTGCTTGTATGATATATTACTGGCCAAGTTTAGCAGCAATAGGAAGATTTTAACCTCTGAACAAGTAGGAAGTTTTGATTTTATACTTCTCATTATGTGGACACTTGATTAAAAGGGCATAAGAAGTTCAACCTGTTCTCTAAGGAAGATGTAGACAAACAAATTCCACTAACGCCATTCAGATGGTCCAGATGCCATCATAATATCAAGGCTGCCAGCCAGCACCAAATCAATCAGCTCAAATATATCAATAAAAATGTTCAATTCACTAAATGGAAAAAGAGTGCTTGCAGATTTAATTTGTTTCTTTGGACAGGAAGTGTTTTGAAGTTACAATGAATTGTGAATTATTTAAGAATATTGTAGTGTTATATAAAATAGCTTTTCTATACATACTGGTGTTTGGTGTGACTCTTTAAAAAGATAGACTACTCCAAGTATCTGAAGAGTATATCTCATGCTTGCTTTGGACTTCTTTGTTGGGGTCTGTAAGGCCAGTAGCTGCGGCCACCATCACAGCCACCTGGCCTGTGCGGTTTGCATTTGATTCAGACAAATGGTAATGAAACAATGGAGCCAAGAACTGGTGGGCCATTAACTTTAGTCCTAGCTTGTACCCAGCAGGCAAGAAATACACACAGTGGGAAAACACTTCCCTTTCCATTCAGGGTTTCCAAAGCCACTGACTTATCTGAGTTTTTTAGAATCAAAGGTTTGTAGCTCACCAGCCTTATTCACCTCTGTTCCCTATCTCCTTCTCTCTGCACAAACTGGCTTCTCTTTCAGCATTCCGCCATCTTGGCTGCTTCTCCTCTCCTCCATGTGGCCTTTCTCTGCGCTCCCCTCTGATGCTAATCTCAGGAACTGAGAGAGAGCAAATTCCTGGTCTGCCACATTTTATAGTGTAGAAATCAAAACCTTTAATATACAAACAAGGAAGTCTCTGATATAAATCACTTATCTGAGGCATGATGGGATTCCTCATAAGAGTGCACCACACCCTATCATGCAACAGTCAAGGGTGTGGGGACAAGCTTAGTTTTAAGACTAAGCCTTAGGCTATAACCATTCTACCTGTTTATAGCCTGTCCCTCACACCCAGTGCACACTATAAGCGAGCACACATATATATCATATTTACAAATTTATTTGACCAACAGGGTCCTGGAACATAAATAGATTCTTCACCATCTGTTGGGCAGATAAAATGTATTATGCTCACTTTGTTAAAGATGACGCTGCCCACGTGGAGGCTGTTGCCCAGGTGATATTAATTTGTGTTGGGGGCTGGCTGTGGGCAGGCAGAATCCTTGTAGCCTGGGGCTTGGTTTTGGGATTAAGCCTTTCCCACCCTTTTTGATGTGGGGTGGTATAATCCCATCATGTCTCTGATGGGTAACTTTGTATTAGAGACTTCCCTATTTTGTATATTGGATTAGAGGTTTTGATTTCTACACTATAAAACGAGGGCAGAACAGGAGCTGCGCTCTTGGTTCCTGAGATTATCATTAGAGAGCAGAGCAGAGAGCAGAGAAAGGCCACGTGGTGGAGGCCAGGAGAAGCAGCCAAGATGGCAGAGTGTTGAGTGAGAAGCCAGTTTGTGCAGAGTTTGTGCAGGGAGAAGGAAGGAGATGGGGAACAGAGGTGAATAAGTCTGGTGAGCTAGAAACCTTTGATTCTAGGAAACTCGGATAAGTCAATAGCTTTGTGAGCACTGAACGAGTGGGTTTTGGAGCCCAGTGTGTGTTTTTACTTGCCCACCAGGTGCAAGCTAGGATTAAAGGTAATGGCCCACCAGTTCTTGGCTCTGTTGTTTCTTTACCGACTGTCTGAATCCAATGCGAACCTGCATGGGCCAGGCTGCTGTGATAGTGGCCGTGGCTTCTGGCCTTACACCATCTCATTCTTAAAAACAGGAACTGCTCCAATCTCCATAAACATGAGACACTTAATAAGTGCTTTCCAATAAATCAAACTAATGAATGTAATTAAAATAACTAAATATTTTACATCTTAATTTTTTAACAGCAAATTAAAAGTTTTTGACTTTTTTAATGACAGAATTTAAGAGTCATTCCATTAGGCTGGAAATTATTATTGTATTTACATAATTATCAGGAAGTGACTGAAAAGAATATTTTTTAAGGAGCTTATTATTATTTGTTTTAGATTTTATTTATTCATTTTAGAGAGGAGAGAGATAGAGAGAGGGAGAGAGAGAGAAGGGGGAAGGAGCAGGAAGCATCAACTCCCATGCGTGCCTTGACCAGGCAAGCCAAAGGTTTCAAAACGGCCACCTCAGTGTTCCAGGTCGATGCTTTATCTACTGTACCACCAGGCCTGAAACGAATTTCTTAAGGCCATAATATTTAATCTCTTGAATAGTAAATATTATAAAGTTAAAAAAGAAATCTTTAAAAATTGTTTTAAATTTTGTTTTTAAATTAACAGTTTACATTGAACATTATTTTGTATTCATTTTGGGTATATAGCATAGTGTTTAGAAAAAAATAAATCTTTATGGAATTTTTATGTAATAGAAGGGAAGCTTGTAGGGAACATCTATTCTTAAACTTTGTGATCAAGAAATTATCAAACAGTCTGATGGTAGGTAGCGAGACAATACAGGTAAAAGTAAAATCTTATGAATTTCTTACTTTGAAAAGTGCATTTAGCAAAAGTATAACTATGTTCATCTGCCACTTCAAATTAAGAAGTTGGCACTTTGCTAACTTTCAAGAATACATTCTAAAAATAGTGGAAGGAAAACCACCACTTAGTGAATCATGTGTTTTTCATATTCT
This sequence comes from Saccopteryx leptura, assembly GCF_036850995.1. Lineage (NCBI taxonomy): Eukaryota > Metazoa > Chordata > Mammalia > Chiroptera > Emballonuridae > Saccopteryx > Saccopteryx leptura. Next base: position 69,254,804 of record NC_089506.1, on the reverse strand, counting down.
TTATGAACATATCCTTGCCAATTTGAGACGTACTCTTCTCACCCTGGTTTGATGATACAGATATATTTGTATTGTAACCTAAAAGATGTTAACATCATGCACTTGCAAAATTAGAAATCAGATCTTCAAAATTATCAGTTTTGCCCTGGCCGGTTGGCTCAGTGGTAGAGCATCAGCCTGGCATGGAGTCCCGGATTTGATTCCCAGCCAGGGCACACAGGAGAAGCGCCCATCTGCTTCTCCACCCCTCCCCCTCTCCTTCCTCTCTGTCTCTCTTCCCCTCCTGCAGCCAAGGCTCCATTGGAGCAAGGTTGGCCCCGGCGCTGAGGATGGCTCCATGGCCTCTGCCTCAGGCACTAGAATGGCCCTGGTTGCAACAGAGCAATGCCCCAGATGGGCAGAGCATCGCCCCCTGGTGGGTATGCCAGGTGGATCCCAGTCGGGCACATGCGGGAGTCTGTCTGATTGCCTCCCCATTTCCAACTTCAGAAAAATACAAAGAAAAAAAAATCATCAGTTTTATTTTTTAATGATAATTCCTAAAAGAAAAGAAAATGATACTGGAGGTTATATTCTTAATTATCCCAATAGGTTTTGACATCGATGCCACGAAGGGCAAACCTGAAGCATTTAGGCATCCCTTGCTTCTGATTATTCTTTGGATAAAGATTCAAGTCCTTAACCCAATTTCAAAGTCCTTTAGCTCAGCTTTTTTCTCTTCTCAGCTTCCTATGATACCACATTCCCCTGCTTTCTTCCCTGAAACTAGACAGCCACGTTCTGGTTGCTCAAAAGTACCCCTTCCTGACACAGGGACTTTGTAGGTATGTGCTGTTTCCCCATTTGCTTTTCTGGCCTATTGCCATATTGATTCCAATTTGTCTTTCAAAATTCTGTTGTCATTTTCTTAGGAAAGTTTTTCTGACTTCTATGACTAGCTCAAATCTCCCTTTTCCTTTCCTGGCCTTTTTTTCTACAAAATTAAGTGATCATTTGACTAATAACTGTCTCCTTAGCTGTATTCTAAGCTCCACGAGGTCTGGAATCCAAGTCAGCTTTTGCCTGCCATTTTATCCCCAGCACTGAAGTGTCTGGCGCATTTGAGTAACTCAAACATTATTTTTAAATAGTCTGAATGAATGAATGAAATAATTAACTGCAGTTCCAATCTGTAAAAGGACTGCCATGAGCTTTGGATGATATAAAATATCTACAAAGCCTAGCATATGGGAAGCTCTCTTAATAAGTGGTAGTGATAATTTCAATTAAGTTGGGTTTGGTAGTTTGATAAAATTAGCTATTTTGTTTCCATATTTTGGTGTGAGAATAAAAATTGAGAATAGCTGTTATTAGCTACATTCAGCTATTAATAGTCCATATTTCTGCAGAAATCTTGACTTTACATTGATTTTTGTTTTCATGTGCAACCTTCTCAAAGTAGGTAGACCACTTTAGGGAAAAAGGGACTGGCCTATTCAGCTGATGTGGTTGTTTCTGATGGAATGCCTACTCATTAAATTGCCTGTTCAAAAAATCTGCGGGTATAATCAATGTGAGTTTCTTTTTTTAGAGACTCTTACCCAGCATTGAATTTAACTGTGCTTTTGAGGATGGAGACTGGTGTCTGCAATGGTGTTGAAGTTCCATCTCCTGTTAGGAGGAGGATATCTAGTCAATTACATCAAATGATCTGGGGCAGAGGTAGTTGTTGTACCCGAGAATTCTATATTTCATTGTTCTAAATGCTTTAGGTTATTAGAGTTGTGTAAAGGTGAATTTGCACAGAAGTCAGTAATAATAAACAGTTTTTAGGTTTAGGATCTCACACTATGTAATAAGCCCTAATCTCTAGCATTTTGGGGGAAAACACATATCAAGTACTCTCATTTATCTCAATTGGTATGGTGTGGCCTCATGGGGGCAAACTTCTTTTCTTCTTGGCCTTGGCCTGGGAGTTATGGCTCTATCATTTTGCTAAGTGGAATTGAGATGAGAACTAGCTAGCTAGTTTCTGCTACAAAGAGCTGACGATCTAAATGGGGAGATGAGGCAAATAGCAATGAAAATACAAGGATGCCATTGGAGGGAATCCACTATGGCAGTTTACAACAGGGTGCTATTGATGCTTGAGTGTTTATGGCCCACTGGAGTTAAGAGGGTTCATGAAGGAGGTAGCCCCTGGGCAGTGTAGTTGTTTGATCTCCTTGGGCTCCAGTTTACAAACCTATCATCCTCTCATTTTGGCAATACAAATTTTAATTGATTTATTAAGAAGGCAAAGTTCTCTGAATATATACTGAGGGTGTGGGTGAAAAAATTCTTATGTTTATAGTACTATAACTTTATAATGGCATTCAGCTAAGACAGTTCTAGACAGAAACCAAAATGCTGAATTTGAATTTCACTAAAAAATCTTATAAATACATTCAAGACATTATAGGGACATTTCAGCCTCAGTCAGGGCGAGCTTGTGGCAATAGACAAACAATTGTCTTCACGTATTTGGCACCCTTTTCCTAAGAACTTCATGCAAGTGTTAAAATAAGTTGTTTTCCTGCCCTAACTTTTTAACTACTGTCCAGATTATGAGCAGATCATGATACTTCTGTAATCTAAAATAATCCCAAATATCCTGAGCCCATGGTATCTGAGGAGCAAAGGGCATCTTCCATGTGGTGATCATTAACGTCATGGCTCAGAAGGTATCATAAATCAAATCAGCTGCACTTTAGGATGCATTCACTAATAGAGTGGGGATTTTACCAAAAATCTCTAATATATTTTGATGACCACCTTTCATCAATATAAATTGAGTACTTTGTATTTCAGAATTATCTACAGATAACTGACTTCACTCTTCCCACTATCACTGCTTCTAAAATGACAAATTAATTACCTTTAATTTTCCTGAAGTACATGATCACAGTAGTTAAAAAATCAAACAATTCAGAAAATTATAAAGAAGTAAAAATCTCATTATGATTAATATATGGTATTTATTTTAAAGGCCTTTCATTTTTTTTTTTAATTTTTATTTATTTATTTATTTTTTACAGAGACAGAGAGTGAGTCAGAGAGAGGGATAGACAGGGACAGACAGACAGGAACAGAGAGAGATGAGAAGAATCAATCATTAGTTTTTCCTTGTACATTGCAACACCTTAGTTGTTCATTGATTGCTTTCTCATATATGCCTTGACCATGGGCCTTCAGCAGACCCAGTAACCCCTTGCTGGAGCCAGCGACCTTGGGTTCAAGCTGGTGGGCTTTTCCTTAAACCAGATGAGCCCGCACTCAAGCTGGCAACCTTGGGGTCTCGAACCCGGGTCCTCTGCTTCCCAGTCCGACACTCTATCCACTACGCCACCGCCTGGTCAGGCTAAAGGCCTTTCATTTTTAATCATTAGATTCCCTGTTTTTGATTAGCTAGAATAAATAATGCTGTGATACGCATTTTTTTTTTTAATTTAGTGAGAAGAAGGGAGGCAGAGACAGACTCCTACATGTATCCCGACCAGGATCCACATGGCAAGCCAACTAGAGGGCGATGCTCTGCCCATCTGGGGTGTTGCTCCATTGCTCAGCAACTGAGCTCTTCTTAGCGCCTGAGGCAGAGGCTATAGAGCCATCATCAGTGCCTAGGGCCAACTAATTTCAATTGAGCCATGGCTGCAGGAGAGGAAGAGAAAGAGAGAAAGAGAAGGGAGAGGGAGAGGCATGAAGAAGCAGATAGGCACTTCTGTGTACCCTGACTGGGAATTGAACCTGGGACATCTACATGCTAGGCCAAAGCTCTACTACTAAGCCAACCAGCCAGCATGATAAGCATTCTTGTTCATACATATTTGTGTAGATATGTCAAGTAACAAAACTAAGACAATTTAGTAATGAGTTTGATGATCTTTGAGGGAAACAATTTTTGGATTGGGCAGACTGTGCCTCACAAGCAATGGAACACCCTTCCTGATGTATACTGTCAAAGAAATAGAATTCAAGGCAAATTTCTGCCTAGTAAAAAATTAATAATATTGCTAATTAGCTCACTAAAAGATTATTCCAGTTTATATTTCTACTTCCAGTTTATGAGAGGGACTGTTTTTCTAAAACTCTCACCAATAGTGAGTTTTCTCATAAATTTTAATCTGCATTATCTGACAGGTGAATTATGACATCTCATTGTTTCATTTTGTATTTCTTTGTTTACTTTTTAAGGTCAGCATATTTTCTTATGTTTACTAGACATTTGTATTTTTTTATTGTGAATTCAATATTATATCTTTTGTACATTTTTGTTAGGATGCTTGTATTTTGTTTATTTTGCTATTATTTTAAAATGCAAATATCATCCTCTCTCCATTTTCCATTTATCTTTCAACCTGACTTTTAGTGTTTTTTTGTTTTGTTTTGTCTTTTGCCATATAGTCATTTTCAATTTGCATGTAAACACATGCCTATCAATCTTTTTATTTATGGTTCCTGGGTATGTTCAATTCTTAAAAGAGTTTCTTGTCATTGAAATTATAAAAATATTGACCATTGCAGTAAACTTATAATTTAATATTAAGGATCAAAATCGTTGAAAATTAACTCGATAAATAAATGGTAAGGCCATGTTTTTTATTGGCATACTCACTAGGCCAAATTTGGAAGATAGATAAGTTTGGAGAGAAGTAATGAAGGAAGATAACACTTGAAGTCTAAAAATTTTTTATTTATTGATTGAGAGGCAGAGAGAAGAGAGAGAGAGAGGAACATTCATTTGTAGTTCCACTTATTTATGCATTCATTGGTCACTTTCCATATATGCTGTGACTGGGGATCAAACACATAACTGTAGTATTTCCGGACGATGCTCAAACACAGTGGTTTTAAACCACCTGTTTATGAACTGGTGTCAATCCACCAGTAATTTCATGCAGGTCTGTGAAAGAGTTAACCACCCTGATTTTGTATGAAAAACACTGCTCTAAGTGACCGAGCTAACTGTCTAGGGCCTTGAGTTTTGATTCAAAGCATGACAATTCTACCCCCAAATTAACCTAGGTTTGCCAGATTCAACACATGAAAATACAGGACACTCAGTCACATTTGCATTTCAGATAAACAAGTAGTTTTTATAAGTATAAGTATGTTTCATATTGTCTTTTATCTTATGACCCCAAATTAAGCAAAGTAAGTAAATAACAAATAAGAATATTTTTATTTATTTATTTGTTTTTGTGACAGAGACAGAGAGAGACAGAGAGAGACAAAGAAGGAAACAGACAGACTGGAAGGGAGAGAGATGAGAAGCATCAATTCTTTGTTGCAGCACCTTAGTTTCTCAGTGATTGCTTTCTCATATGTGCCTTGACTGGACTGGGGGGCTACAGCAGACCGAGTGACCCCTTGCTCAAGCCAGCAACCTTGGGTCCAAGCTGATAGCCTTGCTCAAACCAGGTGAGCCCGTGCTCAAACTGGCGACCTTGGGGTTTCAAACCTGGGTCCTCTGCATCCTAGTCAGATGCTCTATCCACTGTGCCACCGCCTGGTCAGGCCAATATAAGAATATTTAAAAGTAGAGCTAGATAAACCTTTCAAAATCTGCTATGTCACTTGTTGAGATATTTAAATTCAGAATATTTTTTAGAAAATAGAAAAACTGTATTACATTCTGAAGATAGTTTTCATTCTCACTTTACTCATCTCTACAGAAGTTTTTTATATATGGTGTGTGTGTCTGCACAACCAAATAGAAGTATGAGTTGAGCTTTATCCAAGACCTGACATATTCAATTGGAAAGTTATATAGTTTTTTAAATAGCAAGTATTCCTGCTTTGTCTTCTAGATCAGTGGTTCTCAAACCTCAGTTGCACATTAAAAATACATGGGGAGCCTGACCAGGCGGTGGCACAGTGGATAGAGCATCAGACTGGGACCCAGAGGACCCAGGTTCAAGACCCCATGGTCACCAGCTTGAGCACGGGCTCATCTGGTTTGAGCAAAGCTCACCAGCTTGGACCCAAGGTCGCTGGCTTGAGCATGGAGTTACTCGGTCTACTGTAGCCTCGCAGTCAAGGCACATATGAGAAAGCAATCACTGAACAACTAAGGTGTTGTAACGAAAAACTGATGATTGATGCTTCTCATTTCTCTCCGTTCCTGTCTGTCTGTCCCTGTCTATCCCTCTCTCTGACTCTCTCTCTCTGTCTCTGTAAAAAAAAGAAAAAAAAGAAATTCATGAGGAGATTAGAAAAAAATCAGATGACATGATCATTCACATGAATTCTGATTTAAATTGATCTGGGAGGAGACCTTATATAAAATTTTAAATCTCTAGTTGCTGTAGTTTCCTTACCCATAGAGTGGAAATAAAAATATTTCTTATGTCTGAGCATCAGTGTGAGGATTCTGAGAATAATACATGAAGAGCTTTGGAGAAAGTCTGATTTGTAATAAATTTTCAATAAATGAAAGTCATTATATTGTTGTAATGAAACCATAATAGAGATTCTTAGCTCACTGAGAACAGAACAGAAAATGGAGTAGACACCACCAAAGTATGGACAGATGAAGATGCTACAACAGTCTCACACTTGCTTGAAAGAGCTGATTATGGATATCTTATCTTATTTCCACATTTAGTGATAATATTAGGTTTGAAAAATCAGCCATGATGAGTTTATGTACAATACAGAAATCACCAAATCTTGAAATCAATGTTTTTTTGTACTCCAGAGAATCAGTTATTAACTTTTACCCCTATGTGAGAGGAGAAAAGCAGTTGAAAGAAAAGTCTGGGGTGAAAACAACATACACTTAACCTCATGGTTTGACCTGAGCCTGGGTCTGGCCAATCATGGCCTCTGTTTGTCACTCATGGAACTAGGGTGTGTACTTTGGGTCTCCGGGTGGCGGAGAGAAGAGCATAGTGGTCTTCACCTGCTTTTGAATCTAGACCCACTAGGATGTGATTGAACTCTCAAGCAATCATTAATTCTAAATCTTGGGCCAAGTTACTTAATGTTGTTCTTAAAAGGCTAAGGATTTAAATTCCTAGAACAGACAGTAGAGTGGTAGTTGCCAGACGCTAGGGCAGGGGTCCCCAAACTTTTTACACAGGGGGCCAGTTCACTGTCCCTCAGACCGTTGGAGGGCTGGACTATAAAAAAAAACTATGAACAAATCCCTATGCACACTGCACATATCTTATTTTAAAGTAAAAAAACAAAACGGGAACAAATACAATATTTAAAATAAAGAACAAGTAAATTTAAATCAACAAACTGACCAGTATTTCAATGGGAACTATGCTCCTCTCACTGACCACCAATGAAAGAAGTGTCCCTTCTGGAAATGCGGCGGGGGGCCAGATAAATGGCCTCAGGGGGCCGCATGTGGCCCACGGCCATAGTTTGGGGACCCTGGGCTAGGGGATAGGGAAAATGGGAAGACGTTGTAAAAGGATACAAACTTCCAGTTATAGGATAAATAAATTCTGAGGCTCTAATGTACAGTACGGTGACTATAGTTAATTGTTCTGTAGTATATACTTGAAATTTGTTAAGAAAGCAAATCTTTAGTGTTCTTACACACACACAGAACTATGTGAAGTGATGGATATGTTACTTTGCTATGGAAATCATTTCAAAACGTATACTGTTGGGCAGATAAAATATATTATGCTCACTTTGTTAAAGATGGCGCTGCCCACGAGGAGGCTGTCGCCCAGGTGATATTAATGTGTTCTGATGTGGGGCGGTACAATCCAATCATGCCTCAGAGAAGTGACTGTATTATAGACTTCCCTATTGTGTATATTGGATTAAAGGTTTGGATTTCTACACTATAAAATAGGGGCAGAACGGGAGCTTGCACTCTTGGTTCCTGGGATGATTAGCATGAGAGAGCAGAGGGAGCAGAGCAGAGAGCAGAAAGAGGCCATGTGGCCAGGAGAAGCAGCCAAGATGGCGGAGTGCTGAGTGAGATGCCAGTTTGTGTAGAGTTTGTGTAAAGAGAAGGAAGGAGATGGGGAACTGAGGAGAATAAGGCTGGTGAGCTGGAAACCTTTGATTCTAGGAAACTCGGATAAGTCAGTGGCTTTGTGAGCACTGAATGTGAGTGGGTTTTGGAGCCCAGTGTGTATTTTTACTTGCCCGCCGGGTGCAAGCTAGAATTAAAGAAAATGGCCTATCAGTTTTTGGCTCCGTTGTTTCTCTACCGACTGTCCGAATCCAATGCGAACCTGCATGGGCCGGGCTGCTGTGACCCTGGCCCTGGCTACTGGCTTTACATATACATATATCAAATCATTACATTGTACACTTTAAACATAGTATAATTTTATATGTCAATTATACCTCAATAAAGCTGGGGAAAAAAAACAACTAAGGATTTATGGAGATATACCTGGGCACACAGGAAATAACAGGTAAATATAATCCAACTAACTGTTTCAATCCATATATATTCTTAAAACACAAGACAATAATGATAACAACAACAGCAGAGAAGAATAAATCCCCTGAGGCTTTTAAGGTAGTTTTGGAACACTTCAGGAATATGTTCACTGTCATTTGCTTTTACAGGGTGCTTGGATGGAAATATTGTAGATGGAAAGTACTGGAGTGTTTCTAAGCCTCAGTTTCCTCACTGCTCAGAACAGAATGGTTGTCAGACTGAAATGAGATAATGGATTTTCACCCAGTTTTTAAGAATCTTTGTTGTGTCAGTTAGTTTATGACCTAGGAAAATGGAGCTAAGTAAACACCCAGCCAGAGCCTGAACTTTGACCTTGGGCCTCAGTAGCCCTAAGTGTTTCTGAAGACCAATAGTCCTAATTGAATCATCCAAGATAGAGCTAGAGTCCCATTGCTTGACAATTTATTTTTGCTAATCTCTACATAAATCAGCATTTGTTATAGTTTAATTTAACCTTTATTTGACTTGTTTTAATAATAGACATAGTAAAAAGCTCCCAATAATGATTGAAACATTCTTCACTATGGAATCTGTTTTGAAAAAAGTTTGGACCTTTCTGCTAATTTGTAATAGATAAAAATGTGCAACATTATTATTTTGGATTTTTAAAAAATAAATCTGTGTAAAATCATGCGCTTGAAAATTTTAATATGATACTTTTAACTTCTTAATTAAAAACTCCAAAGCACAATTTCATTGTTTTAGCAAGTAAAATAAATCTCATAATACTTCACGATGTAAGTAAATTCAACCAGGAATGTACATTTTTACACATTCTCCTTGGAAGCAGCAAGTATGTAAAACCATTATATATTGTGTTTACGCTGCATGCACATAAAGTTGATGATAGACCCCCAAAGTCAGCTCTTTGCAACCCAGACTTGATTGTCAAGCTGAATACGCTGGAAAACAAACTCTCTTTGTCTGAAAGGTAGCAAAAGAGTGAAAACCAGTTTTACTTTTTTTTTTTTTAACTTTTTTGTTTTTGTAGAACTAGCAGTGGAAGAAAAGATCACTTCCTCTGTAGACACTTTATGGGTTTCGGATTCTGTAAACTCTGCCATGTAACTTGACCCCAAAGCTAATGAAATCCTGTTAGACTTTCCCTGCCCTCCTTCCTGCTTCCATCTTTCTGATTGTCTCACCTTTTAAAAACTTTGTATTTGTATACATGTGTGATCCTCATATCATTGTTTGGCTTTTTACTCAGGCACTTTTCACCTACATCCTCCCCTTCCCTCCTTTGGCAGCCGGTTGGGCTTCTTCCTGCCTTGAATACCACATTGCCCAGTTATTCAAGCTCAGTCATTAGCACCCTGTCTCCCTACTAAAATTATGAATGAAAAGCCTTGTTGTTCTTTACAAATAACTCAGGCTTCCTCAGTCAGTCAAACTCGGAATGGAAGTGACTGCCGGACAAAGGGGCGGGATGATGGACAGTCCTCACAGCAAGTCATCAATGCCCACAGGAAGTTTTTTAAGCCACAATATAGGTAGAGAAAGCTGGGCGTTCCCGGAGGACAAGCCGTTAGAAGGGGGTTGGGGCAGAGGGGTTGGGGCAGAGGGGGTGGGGAAGGGGTTCTTTGTGTCCGTTTGGGTTTTAGAAAAAGAAAAAAATCCATAAAGCCCAGAGATAACAATATACAGTCAATTTTGCTCTATCAAAATTTTTAAAAATCCTCCCATGGAGACATCTACCTTGCAGTAATTCTGGTTTAAACTGACACACACAGACAAAACTGTGGGCACTGACGATTTACTCGGTTTTGAATGCTGAACGGTGCAAGCCTGGGTTACACACTCGGAGCTGCACAACTCCCTGCTGAGAAGTTGCATTGTCTTGGGCCCCTTTTTCACAACAGGGGAAAAGGTAATTGACAGCCCGATTGTTTGGCCGGGACCCCTGCTGTTTTAAAATCCTGGAAGGCCCCAGTCACACGTTGTCAATAATAGCCGTCGGAGGTGAGGAGTGAGAAGGACTGTTCAGGAAACAGTTTGAGCCCTTCAAGTGGACAGGCCTCAGTGACTTTTCTTGCACTCTGGCTGCCACAAGCAGCTTATTCAAAAATAACCTTAAAGTAATAAATCAAACTTGTTTCCTGAACTATACAAGGAACAGCTGGTTATTTTTCCTCACTTTTTTTTTCAAAGACAAAAAAAAAAAAAAAAGATTTTTACTACAGGAAATCAAGCATGTCAAAATTTGGCAAAGCAATTTGGATGATTTAACAGCTAAACACTTCTCTTTTTAATGTTATGCTTTCATCGGCCTTTTTCCATTTAGGCTTTTCATTTTTGCATTTTGTTGCAGTGAGTAGCCCCTATCTCTTCTTTCCCCACTTTTGAAAGGAAAAGGAGTTTAGTGTCTCATCCTTAGAATGTTTTCGGTGTAGTTTCTAATTTATTGGTCAAGTCGCTCAGTTTATTGTACAGCTAAAATTTGTTTTCTTCCACGGAGAGTTTGGATTTAGATGTACAGCTCTACAGATCTGTTTCTCCAGAGATCCATATATTTTGGGGTCCTGATGACAAGGCAGTTTTTCTTCAGCCTGTTGATTTAGGGACACCAAGCTAGTGCTTATGTCCTAACGGAAGGAGTCTGATGTTTTAAGAGACTTTTTCTGTCTCTTTGTGTCTCTCTTTGTGCTTGTCTTTGTGTCTGTCTTTTGCTCCTTGAATATGTTTATCCTCCAGATTCTGGGAAAATCTGCCAACCTTTAATTGACCTTACCAATAATTAGAAAGAATAAGTATTAGTAAATAATATCAATATAAAACAATTCCCTTTTGTGATAATTACTGTTTCTCTTTACTTGATGCCTGGTATTCAAACAGAAATCCATTCTAAATGAAAATATTTTATGATTTATCAGAATATATAGCTTAAAAGATTAGCTTTTCACAACTTGTGGACATTTCAAATTATAACAGAAATGTGTTTGAGGACTGGTCAGATTTTAATGCACTATGTCTAGTTCAATCAATTTAAATAAATTAAATAGTCTATGTTAAGATTAGATTGAGATTATGTAAAACATCTCTTTCATAGGATAATTGATCACTATTTAATAAATTTAAAAAATTTTTGGTTACAATTTAGCGTTATATGAAAAATTATAAATTATACCTTGGAATATTATCTTATGTATATGATACATTTGTTTTTCTTCTTTATTTTGTTAAAGAGACTGTCCATTTGTGATAAAATACTTGCTATGAAAGTTATGTTTACAGAAAGGTAACAATGAAATTTAATTTATAGTAGAATTAGGTCACTGTCACCTTATTTTGAATTTCTATTCTTTTTTCATTTTTTTCCCTTTGTATTTGCAATAAATGACAATGCCAAAATAACACAAATCAATTAATCTTTTGCCATACATCTAGATTAATGCATTGTGTGTGTGTGTGTGTGTGCGCGCACACACACACACACACACATACCATGTCTTAGCTGGCACAACTTTGAATTCAGCAGTAGGTGTGGTTCTCATATAAATGTTTCTTCCATATATGGTTGATATTCATACTGAACCTGTTTTGATTTAACACTTCTTTACTTTCAGCATTTAAGCTTCAAACATGTGATACATGACTGGACGGAATTCCTTGAGAACTGCATTAACATGTTTCAGGGAGTTAAATTCTGAGGTTAGTTACCATGTCAGAAAACAATGTTCTTTGAAAATTTGCACAGTAATTTTATGGATGGTTTATAAATGATCATATAATTCATAAGTGGATTTATTATAAATATTATGTTTAAAATAATGTAAAACATCGAGTTCTGTAGGAATGGATGTCATTTTCATGAAGTCACAGCCTTTCATGTTGCTGAGAGATGATCAGGAATTGATGAGTTAAGTGGACTTTGGACCTGCTGGTGTCCTCACGCAGCCTCACAACTCCTCCCCTTGGCCCTGTGGACTCTGGCCACAGTAGGGGCGAGATAGTGAGTGTAGACTGAAAGTGCTCTGTACAGACTTGCTTTCTGGCCTCCCGTTCAGCTGCCAGTCTCACAGCTTGCCCTGAGAATGGATTTCCTGTGCTGTCATTTACACTCAGTATCACACTAAGCACTCTTTGTCACTCAGCCTTTGAGACAGAAGGGGGCGAGATAACAAATCTAGACTTCTTGTGTTGACTTTGTGGATAAAGTAAAGGGCCGGAGTCAAGAACCCTGGGTCTTATCCTAACTTTGCAACTGCCTTTCCTGTGACATTGAACCAGGCTTTTGGCCTCTTCATTCCTCAGTGTTCCTCGTCTATCAAATGAGGATCACTACGTGGTGTTCTCTTATTTTATCCTGAAGGTATGGTTAGTGAAAGATATTTTAATGCTTCAAGCCCTTAGCAAGAAGAAAAAGAAATCAGAAAGAATGACTTATTTTGACCTTTGGGGAGATGGAGAGGAAATCATAGCTGACTAATTACTCCCCACTCCCAGAAACAATTCTCTGTATAATCCTATATATAGGGAGTTTCCTCTCATACCCTGGTCAGTTTTTTTCTTAACCCTTTTCTTTTGCTCTATTCCTCTCACTTTCTCTGTCCCCCTCTCCCTTTCCCTCTATCCCTGCAGCGTTTTCTACATAGCCGCATGCTATCAGATCAAGGTGCCTATAAATGGGCAAAGATGAAGAACGCCTCCAATAGGTATACAATGCAGGTATACAGAAAGAGAAAAAAAGGAAGACACTTTGAGTTGAGTGGATGGAGAATGCCAGTCAAGGCTATGGAAGCTTCTGCCAATTTATTTGGTTCAGAAAGATAAACCTTCAGAGACAGCTACCAGCTGGCTGGCTATATAGGTGTCTGGGCCCTGGGACCTCTTATTTAGAAAGTTCTCTTTGTGAAAAGTTGGGGCTGAATAAGGGTAGAAACCAGTGGTGGGATTCAAATAATTTAACAACCAGTTCTCTGCCCTAATGACTTTTTCAAATATAAAAAAAGATATTCCAAAAGGTAGTTTATTATTTAATATTTAAATAAGAACAGTAAAGGAGGTACACAAAACTAGATTATGTAATAAGAAAAAGTTTTAAAATAGTAATGAAAAAATATTAAATAATACTGACAGAAAACAATAAAACTGTAAGGCCAGTGGCCGTCTCCGTGGCCTTGCAGGTTCTCACTGGATTCGGGCAGACAGTAAAGGAAGTGTGGAGCCAGAAAATGGGGGGCCATTCTGTTCATTAAAGTCTCATTAGGGCAGATGAGGAAACAGGCAGGGAAGACCACTTCCCTTTCTCCCATCTCAGGACCCCACCAGTCTCAGCACTTCCCAGCCAAACAGGCCTGGCGGATATCAGGCAGCCAAAACCTGCTGGGGAAAAAAACCCTCCTCCAGCAAACAGTAGCAAACAATCGCCCCTCCCAAGCAGAAAGGCAATCAGAAATTAGCAATCTGCTGTCCTGAGGGCAAGCACCTGGAGCCTTCCTAGACTGTACACACAAGACGCTGCCCTAATACAAGGGAGCAAACCTAAAAAACACCTGTTACAAACTTGTTTGCCCAACACTGTTATTTAAGATATTTCCAGTGACAGCTTGTCATCCCCTGGTTGCTTGGCACTTTTTCTCTTTACATTATATGTTTGTTTACTTGAAGTAAGAAACAAGAGGGAATTAAAATGTAGTATTTCATGAAAGGTATAATGAGTTTTATAAAATGAATAAATAAATATTAAAAGCATAGTTCTGACAAATTTTTTTCACCTATGGATGGAATGAACATTACTACGGGTGCTTAGAATACACTATTGCAGTGGTCCCCAACCTTTTTTGGGCCACGGACCGGTTTAATGTCAGAAAATATTTTTCACAGACTGGCCTTTAGGGTGGGACGGATAAATGTATCACGTGACCGAGACAAGCGTCAAGAGTGAGTCTTAGATGGATGTAACAGAGGGAATCTGGTCATTTTTAAAAAATAAAACATTGTTCAGACTTAAATATAAATAAAACGGAAATAATGTAAGTTATTTATTTTTTCTCTGCGGACCAGTACCAAATGGCCCATGGACCAGTACGGGTCCGAGGCCCGGGGGTTGGGGACCACTGCACTATTGCACAGATGAACGTTAAAAAACAGTAAGGAATGTAAATTTGTGATTTCCATTAGGCAGCTGCCCAGGTGCCCACCTTAGGGAGAACCCTGATTACAAGTGCCATTTTAACAACCGGTTCGTGAACTCAACAAAAAATTAGGTGTTAGTTCTGCTGAACCACTATGAACCAGCTGAATTCCACTATTGGTAGGAACCTATTATGAAATTCAGGGGTTTGACTCAGTGGGATGGGGTGGAGTGCCTCTTCTGGCCATCAATGGCTACATCCTTTTTTATTTTTCAGTTAAATTATGCAGTTGAGTTTAGTTTTGAGTGGAAAGGGATTTGGTGTCCTACTTCAATCGGACTATGTGAAATATTGTGAATTTTGAAAAGTATACTTTAAAAAATTTAAAAACCTTGACTGGTTGAATATTACTGCTGTTGTCTTATTTTCATTTTGTTTTATGAAGAGATGATAATATAAATTTAAGGCCAGTGGCCGCGGCTATTATCACAGCCGCCTGGCCCATGCAGGTTCTCACTGGATTCGGACAGTCAGTAAAGAAACAAAGGAGCCAAAAACTGGTGGGCCATCATCTTTAATCCTAGCTTGCACCCGGCGAGCAAGTAAAAAACACACACTGGGCTCCATAACCCACTCGTTCAGTGCTCACAAAGCTACTGACTTATCCGAGTTTCCTAGAATCGAAGTTTTCTAGCTCACCAGACTTATTCACCTCTGTTCCCCATCTCCTTTCCCTCTCCCTGCACAAACTCTGCACAAACTGGCTTCTCACTCAACACTCCACCATCTTGGCTGCTTCTCCTGGCCTCCTCCACGTGGCCTTT
The DNA here is from genome assembly GCF_036850995.1 of Saccopteryx leptura. Classification (NCBI taxonomy): domain Eukaryota; kingdom Metazoa; phylum Chordata; class Mammalia; order Chiroptera; family Emballonuridae; genus Saccopteryx; species Saccopteryx leptura. The sequence continues at coordinate 69,239,442 of NC_089506.1, read as the reverse complement.
CTCTGCTCTCTCTCTTCTCTCCCCTCTAATGTTAATCTCAGGAACCAAGAGTGCAAACTCCCATTTTACCCCATTTTATAATGTAGAAATCAAAACCTTTAATCCAATATACAAAATAGGGAAGTCTCTAATACAAAGTCACTTTCTGAGGCATGATAGGATTGTACCACCCCACATCAAAAAGGGTGGGAAAGGCTTAATCCCAAAACCAAGCCCCAGGCTACAAGGATCCTGCCTGCCCACAGCCCGCCCCCAAAACACATTAATATCACCTGGGCGACAGCTTCCATGTGGGCAGTGCCATCTTTAACAAAGTGAGCATAATATATTTTATCTGCCCAACAAAATTGCTAACCAGAAGTTAATTCACATAGTATTCCTCTTGGCATTTTAAGAAGGGCAGTGTATATATTCTAGCTTGCTTATTTGTTTTTCCAAATAAACACATTCATTAATATGTGTTTAGATTTTTCCACTAGGAAAGCAGTGATATTATTTCAGTGTTGTATGCTTCTGTACATACATAGTTTTTATGTGGCATGACATTGTTTATTTGATATTTCCTATTAAATCCATTGTATATTTATGGATGTTTCATGCTATTTTGCTACCTATAGAAAGGCTTTTTTTTTTGTGGCGTTGGTGGTATAGTGGTTAGCATAGCTGCCTTCCAGAAAGGCTTTTTTAAAAGTGTGACTCCATTTAAGAAAAAACAAGTAAAAACTACATGGGGAATATTTGTATTTTAAAAAAATGTAAGACTTATTATTATTTTAACTTGTTTTAATAATAAGGATATGAAAATACACATATCAGTCTGTTAATAATACATAGGATCTTAAAAGGAGGCAGAAGATGAACTTTTTAATTTTTTTCTAATTTTTTCCCTTTGTGCAGCAAACATGTATTACTTTCTTAATTGAAATATTAATAATGAAAATGTTTCCATATTGATTTAAGACAGTTAATGAGAAAATTTAAGATACAAATAGTATTTGTACTTTAAAGAAGTTTTGCCAATCTTGATAAAATGTCTAAAAATCTATAAAGAAAAGACAGACCCCTTTTGTTCTTAAGAGCACAGATACAAAAACAAAACTAAACAAACAAAAAAACCCCACAATGGCTGGTGCTCCCTCTGCTGGTTCCTCTGAAACAATTAGCTGGCTGACTTGGGAGGACGAAAACACAGTAAAGAAAATTATGATTCTTTGATCTTTAAACACCCTTTCTCATACAAGGTTATCCCTGATTGGTAGATGGTGTCAGTGTAGCTTGTGAAAATGGATTCTTTCCTAACATTTAACATTTAATAGCGATACTGAAGGTGGGTTAGATAATTATATATTTACAAATTTTTATTTATTGATTGATTTTTAGAAAGAGAGAAAGGGGAAGAAAGAGAGAGTAAAAGAGAGAGATCAGTTTCACTTATCCATGAATTCACTGATTGATTCTTCTATGTGCCCTGACTGGGGATCAAATACTCATTCTTGGTGTATCTGAATGATGCTCTAACCAACTGAGCTACCTGGCCAAGGCTAATTATAATTTTTTTTAAAAGATTTTATTTATTAGCTTGGTCCCAGACGGGGTTGCTGGGTAGATCCTGGTTGGGGTGCATGTGGGAGTCTGCCTCACTATCTTCCTTCTTCTCACCTAAAAAAAAATTATTTATTGGTGGGAGAGAAAGAGTGAGAGAGAGAGAAGTATCAACTTGTTGTTGCTTTACTTTAGTTGTTCAATGATTGCTCCCCATATGTGCCTTGACTGGGCAAGCCTGCAGTTTTGAACTGTCGACCTCAGTGTTCTGGGTCAATGCTCTACTGTGCCACTAAAGGTCAGACAATAATTCTTTAAAGTTAATTTCTTTTTTCCCTTTTAATAAAATAGGGGTAGGGATTAAATAATATAACTGAATCTCAGTAAATTGATCTAGTAGTAAGTTGGTTATTTGAACATCACACTGGTATGCAAAACTGATAAGGAAGTAACATTATTACTGGAAAGTACTTTTTTTTTATTAAACACTTTTAATTTCATTTATTGATTCTAGAGAAAGAAAAGAGAGAGAGAGGTTGGGGAAGCAGGAAGCATCAAATCATAGTAGTTGCTTCTCATATGTGCTTGACCGAGCAAGCCTGGAGTTTTTCTATTTTTTTTTCTTTCTTTCTTTTCTTTTTTTCTGAATTGAGAAGTGGGGAGGCAGACAGACTCCTGCATGCTCCCAACCGACCAGGATCCACCCAGCATGCCCACTAAGGAGCGATGCTCTGCCCATCTGGGGCATGCTTTGTTGCAACCGGAGCCATTCTAGCACCTGAGGCAGAGGCCATAGAGCCATCCTCAGCACTTGGGCCAACCTTGCTCCAATGGAGCCTTGGCTGCAGGAGGAGAACAGAGAGATAGAGAGTAAGGAGAGGGAGGAAGGGTGGAGAAGCAGATGGGCGCTTCTCCTGTGTGCCCTGACCGGCACTCAAACCTGGGACTTCCACAGCAGGGCTGATGCTCTACGGTTGAGCCAACCGGCCAGGGCAAGCCTGGAGTTTTGAACCATCAACCTCAGCATACCAGGTCGACGCTCTATTGACAGCATCACCACAGGCCAGGTATTAACCACTTTTTACATCATTACTGAAATCCAGTGGTGGGATTCAGCCATTTCACACTGATTTGGCAGAACCGATATGAAATTATTTGTTAAGTTTGGTTAACTGGTTGTTAAAATGGCACTTGTAATTAGGGTTCTCTCTAAAGTGGATGCCTGGGTAGCTACCCTATGTGGAAATCACAAATTTACACTCCTTACTCTTTTTTAACATTCATCTGTGCAACTGTGTATTCTAGGTGCTCATAGTAATGTTCATTCCATTCATAGGTGAAAAAAATTGATAGAACTAGGCTTGTAATATTTATTTATTCATCTCATAAAACTCAATTATACCTATGATGAAATACTACATTTTTAATTTCTTTGTGTTTGTTACTTCATAACATAACATAATCTAGTTTGGTGTACCACTTTTATTGTTTTTATTTAAGTATTAAATGCATGAAATAATAAGTAACTTTTAGTATATTAAATTTTTATACTTAAAACGGTCATTAGGAAAGAAAACCATATTATTAAATTATTTGAATCCCACCACTGCTGAAATATATACCTTTCATACAAAAAATATTTGGAACTTTCTTGATTTGATTAATATTGATATCTAAACTATAAAGATTCTTAGAATTCATTAAATTTATGTTTTGTTTTCTGCAAATTCTTTTATTGATATCAAATCTTTATCATACTCTGTATTATAGTACTATATTCTGTGTCGTAAAGATGTTTAATGTGAAATTTTGCCTGTACATATTTAACTCCTACTGCTAGCTTTTGCTTTTAGGTAGATGCCAATGTTGGTATTAACTGATAGGAAAAAAATGAAACTTTTTAAAATAGGGAGCTCTGGAACTTATAAGCTTTCGAGGGAAGTATCTTTATGATAGATTTCTGGAAGAGGGCTTGCAGTGAGATAAAATAGGCCAGACCAAGGTCACCTCTAGAAAATGGACAGACAGAAATGGAGAGGAGAATTTAGAGAGCTCTAAGCAAGAGTGAATAAAGAACAGGAGGTGCTGTCCAGCAAGAAAAAACAGGAGCCGTATTTTCTTGGTGGAGAAATGCTCTCCTCTCACAAACCATCTTTGTACCTGACCAGGTGGTGGCACAGTGGATGGAACATCGGCCTGGGATGCTGAGGACCCAGGTTTGAAACTCCGAGGTCACTGGCTTGAGAGCAAACTCACCAGCTTGAGCGTGAGCTCACCAGCCGGCTTACGCATGGGATCATAGGCATGACCCCATGGTCACTGGCTTGAGCCCAAAGGTCACTGGCTTGAAGCTCAAGGTCACTGGCTTGAGCAAGGGCACACTGACTCGGCTGGTGCCCTCAGTCAAGGCATATATGAGAAAGCAATCAATGAACTACAAAGTGCCAAAACTATGAGTTGATGCTTCTTATCTCTATCCTTTCCTGTCTGTCCCTGTCTCTAAATATCTTTGTGAGGGGTGCTTAAGAAATGGTGAAGAAGAAAGAAAGTAACAGGGTAGAAAGATATCATAAATCAATTTTACCCATTATCGATAAGCAGATACTGTAATTAGTTGATCCTGACACCCTGAAAAATACCAGTTAGAGATTTATACAAGTGACAATGTTAGGAAGAAACAGTTTCTAACAACAGAGACCCACCACAGCTATTGAAATTTAGGTATGAAATTTCTAGACTCTGAAAAGACTGGGGAGAGAGATGAGTATTAGGGGTGTGGATATATTGAGTGTTCACAAATTTTAAGACCTAAAGCAATGAATCAAAGTAAAGACGAGACTCGATTCCTGCAGCTGAACCGGGAGGTCAGGAGTGTTAATGGCACGATGTCTGTTCTGGATCGTGGAATATGAACAGGCAGGGCCAAGGCTGATTTGATACTGAACCCTATGTACTGCAACATTTCTTCATCCTTAGTCTGAACAGGTTGTACACACTTAAGTGCATGTTCAGTTAAAACCTAAAACCATGCAGATAACTGCCTCAAAGTAGGATTTTCTAGGAGATATTACTGGACGTGGGAGTCATGCCCTTTGCTGCACAAACCATGATATATGGGCTAATGCTTAGTTAACCTACTTATAAAGACCAGAACACTCTTTCTTTAAACAACTTTTACATTTACTGTCAATCCCCGAAAATTGTTCTCTAACTTTTTATGTATTTGTTTTTAGTTCTGTCCCTTTAGAGACATACTGTTTTTTCTCCCCCAGAATTTTTGCATTTCTCTAAATGCTTTATTTTGTGCCCATTTTATTCTAACTGACCGAGCTGTTAAGGGGTGTTTTTCCAATGATACTCTAAGTAGCTATAGTAAATCCACTGAGTAATCATATGAGGATGGGGGAAGGAAGGGAGTTTTAATTTTACATATTTTGCTTTTGTGTATTATTTCTTTTGAAGGAAGAATTGACCTAAGATTTTTCAGAAAACTCTGTGAGTGCTTTGCTGCTGCTGATTAAATTGATACTCAGAAGCTACTCAATGCAGGGAGTTTATATCTGAAGGCTTGTATTTCTAAAGTGAGTTCTTTATGAATTGATTTCTTTATGAGTACACTCTATGAATTTTTTGGTACTACATAATCAACTTTAAAATTCAAACTGCTTTTTTTCTGGTTTTGTTAATGAAAGCTATTTTTGTGCTTCTTATTGTTAGAACTATTAGTCAAAACAGTGCTCATGTGCTCATCATAGTCCAGAGGAAGTTTGGGAAAAAAAATTCTCTCTATATTTCCCAGGAGTTCCACATGAAATAGATTATTGGGGATCCTTGGATGATGGTCCTTGACATATGACATTTTGAGTTTACAACGTTCACTCCCATAAAAACATTAAAAAATCAAGACATGAGTATTTCGGCCTACGCTGCTAGCACTGTACTTACAGACTATGTGGGCCAGCTAGTTTGCACGCAGTGGAAGAATACGCAGTAATGTGGCTTATGAGTGAGGGAGTTGGCGTCCCCCAGTATGCTTACCTACGCCATTTTGGACTGTTAACAGCACAACTATTCCATTTGTGTTGCTTTGTTTGGCGACTTTTTGGCCTTTACCATGGCTCCTAAATAAAAGTCAGAGTCTTCAGATGGTAGTGCTTCGAAGAACAGGAAAGCCATTATGATGGATGTCACAGAGCTACTGGCGTCACATGGAGAGGAGCTGTCTGATGAGGACCTCACTCAGCTGAAGAACCAGCTAATTGAAGAGGAAGAGATAGAAACCCCAGAACTCAAGAGATTTACTACCAAGGGTTTGGCAGAAGGTTTTTCTATGGTAGAGGATGGGTTGGCAAAGTTTCAGGCTGAGGACCCCAGCGATGACAGATTCAGTAAGGTCTACAGAGCTGTTATGGATGCCTTGCAATGCTATAGGCAGATTTTGGTAGAGAAGAAGTCATCAACCTTCCAGACTATCCTGAAACAATTCTTTAAGAAGGTAGACAGAGCCCTGGCCGGTTGGCTCAGCGGTAGAGCGTCGGCCTAGCGTGCGGAGGACCCGGGTTCGATTCCCGGCCAGGGCACACAGGAGAAGCGCCCATTTGCTTCTCCACCCCTCCGCCGCGCTTTCCTCTCTGTCTCTCTCTTCCCCTCCTGCAGCCAAGGCTCCATTGGAGCAAAGATGGCCCGGGCGCTGGGGATGGCTCTGTGGCCTCTGCCTCAGGCCTTTGGCCAGGGACCGCCACCTGGCAAGCGGCCTCAGGCGCTAGAGTGGCTCTGGTCGCAACATGGCGACGCCCAGGATGGGCAGAGCATCGCCCCCTGGTGGGCAGAGCGTCGCCCCATGGTGGGCGTGCCGGGTGGATCCCGGTCGGGCGCATGCGGGAGTCTGTCTGACTGTCTCTCCCTGTTTCCAGCTTCAGAAAAATGAAAAAAGAAAAAAAAAAAAAAAAAAAAAAAAAAAAAAAAAAAAAGAAGAAGGTAGACAGGCCTGCAACAAATCCTATACCCTCTACATGAGCTGCTTCTCAAGATGAAACACCTGTAATACAGGTAAAATCTTTCCAGCATCTTCTGCATGTTCCTTAGGCAAACCTGATTCACCTGACCTAGTATCTCCAGACCTTCTTCAGGTTCTCCTGCCTCTCCAGCTTCCTTCTCCCAATTAGTCACTCTCTCCCACCTTGTAATGCCCCTTCCAGTATGCAAGCCAACCACAGGAATATAGGTAAAGAGCTTTCTTTACACTCATTTTTTGTTACTACAGTATAGTCTATAGTACAGTATATTTATATCCTTTTTCTTTTTCTGTGGCTTAGTTGTGTTTTTATGTTCTAGATTATGATTTTACAACCGTGTTAGGATAGGTAAGTCACTTAGGCTAGGAAGTGTTTCAACTGACACCAAAATTCGGGTCACATCACTGTCGTAAGAACGGAACTGTGTCGTAACCCTTGGACCCCCTGTACATGTTTAGATGGGTGCACATTTCTTCACTCTTTTTTTTAAAAAATATTTTATTTATTGATTTTTAGAGAGAGGGGAGAGAGAGAGAGAGAAAGAGAGAGAGAGAGAGAGAGAAAGGGGAGGAGCAGGAAGCATCAACTCCCATATGTGCCTTGACCAGGCAAGCCCAAGGTTTCGAACCGGCAACCTCAGTGTTCCAGGTTGACACTTTATCCCACTGCGCCACCACAGGTCAGGCTATTTCTTCACTCTTGAACCACATCAGATTCTGATAATAAGCAAGGCATTCATCTAAATCGGGCTAAGAAGCATGTAAGGGCTGGTGTATTTATTTTGAGCCTTCTTTAACCAAAACTGTCTTTTAGCTTTGTTTAGATTATCTGAGAAAAAAAATGTAAACTGGTATCTTCTCCCCTTCCTCCATCCTCTTCTGATCAGAGGGATAGACTCCTTTAGACCCAGACTGTTAATGGTGGCGGTTCTTGACCATGTGTGATTCTTGAGTAATTGAAATCTGCTGTACATTATAATGTACAGCATTGTACTTGGTACAAAAAATAGACTGTATACATTTATATTTTTTATATTGGTTATGTGTTGAAATGATAATAGTTAAATAAAACATTATTAAAATTCTTTTCTTTTTATTCTTTTTTAACCCAGCCCCCCAACCCCATCTCCTTGACAGCTGTCAGTCTGTTCTGCATCTCTGTGAGTCTGCTTCTATTTTGCTTGCTAGTTTATTTTCTTATTAGTTTCTACGTGTAAGTGAAGTCATACGGTACTTGTCTTTCTCTGACTGGCTTATTTCACTTAGCATAATACTCTCCAGGTCCATCTATGCTGTCACAAAAGGTAACATTTTCTTCTTTTTTTTCACAGCCACATAGTATTCCATTGTGTAAATGACCACAGCTTCCCCCCCCCCCCTACTCATCTACTAATGGGCACTTGGGTACTGCTCAATCTTAGCTATTGTAAATAATGCTACAACAAACATAAGGGTGTATATTTTCTTTCAAATTAGTGTTTTATGTTTCTTTAGATGTACTGTATTCAGGTTCTTTGCCCATTTGTTTCTTTTTTTCTTTTTCTTTTTTTTTTACAGAGAGAGAGAGAGAGAGAGAGAGAGAGGGATAGATAGGGACAGACAGACAGGAACGGAGAGATGAGAAGCATCAATCATTAGTTTTTTGTTGTGCATTGCGACACCTTAGTTGCTCATTGATTGCTTTCTCATATGTGCCTTGACTGCGGGCCTTCAGCAGACCGAGTAACCCCTTGCTTGATCCAGCAACCTTGGGTCCAAGCTGGTGAGCTTTTGCTTAAACTAGATGAGCCTGCGCTCAAGCTGGCAACTTCGGGGTCTCGAACCTGGGTCCTTGACATCCCAGTCCGATGCTCTATCCACTGTGCCACTGCCTGGTCAGGCTGCCCATTTTTTAATGTTTATTTTTTCATTGATTTTGAGAGATAGAGAGCAGGAAAGACAGGAATATCTGTTTCTGTATGTGCCCAGACTATGGATTGAACAACCAACTTCTGTGCTTCAGGATAGTGCTCTAACCCATTGGGCTAATGGCTAGGGCCTTTGTCCATTTCCTAATTGAATTGTTTGCTTATTTAGTGTTGAGTTTTAAAAGTTTTTTTAAAATAAATTTTAGATAACCATTATCAGATGTATCATTGGTGACTATGTTCTCGCATTCAATGGGTTGTTTTTTCATTTTGTTAATGATTGTTTTTGCTGTGCAAACACTTTTAAGTTTGATGTAGTTTTATGTTTATTTTTTCTTTTGTTTCTCTTGTCCAAGGAGAAGTATAAAAAAATATTGCTGTAAGAAATGTTTGAGCCTGACTAGGCGGTGGTGCAGTGGATAGAGCGTTGGACTGGGATGCGGAGGACCCAGGTTCGAGACCCCAAGGTCGCCAGCTTGAGTGCAGGCTCATCTGGCTTGTGCAAAAAGCTCACCAGCTTGGACCCAAGGTTGCTGGCTTGAGCAAGGGGTTACTTGGTTTGCTGAAGGCCCACGTTCAAGGCACATATGAGAAAGCAATCAATGAACAACTAAGGTGTCACAATGAAAAACTGATGATTGATGCTTCTTATCTCTTTCCGTTCCTGTCTGTCTGTCCCTATCTATCTCTCTCTCTGACTCTCTCTCTCTCTGTCCCTGTTAAAAAAAAAAAAAGTCTGAGATTTTGTTTCCTGTTTTATTCTGAGATTTTTATGGTTTCAAGTCTAACATTTAAGTCTTTAAATTATTTTGAGTTTATTTGTGTGTATAGTATCAGAAGGTTTCATATTTTTGCATGTATATGTTCAATTTTCCCAACACTATTAACTAAATAGACTGTCTTTACTCCATTTTATGTTCTTGCCTCTTTTGACAAGCATTGATTGACCATATAGGTGTGGTTTTATTTCTTGGCTCTCAATTCTGTTCTACTGAACTATATGTCTGTTTTTATGCCACTATCATGATGTTTTGATTAATATGCCCTTGTAGCATAGTTTGATGTGGCATGACAGATTTATTTCTTCATTTCCAATTTAGATGTCTTTCATTTCTTCTTCTTATCTATTTGCTGTGACTAAGTCATCCAATGCTATGTTGAATAAGAGTGGTGAAAGCAGACACCCCTGTCTTGTTCCGAGTCTTAAGGAAAACACTTGTAGAATTTGCCAGGTAAAATATGATGTTGGTGATGTGTTTATCATATATGGCCTTTATTACATTGAGGTATGTTCTCTGTATTCCAATTTAGTTGACAGTTTTTATTCTAAGTGGGTGCTCGATTTTATCAAGTAATTTTTCTACATCTATTGATATGATCATGTAATTTTTCCCTTCATTTTGTTTATGTGCTATATCACATTTATTAATTTGCAAATATTGTACCAATCTTGCATCCTCATAATAAATCCCACTTGATCTGTTATACGATCTTTTTAATGTATTGCTGGATCTATTTTTTAAATATTTTGTTAAGGATTTTAGCATCTATGTTCTTTAAGGATATTGGCTTATAATTTTCTTTTTTTGAAGTGTCTTTATTTGGCTTTGGAATAATGATAATGCTGGCCATGTAAAATGAATTTAGGCGTCTTTTTGCCTCTTGAATTTTTTGGAGTGGTTTGAGAAGGAGAGGTGTTAATTTTTCTTAAATGTTTGGTAAAATTTAACTGTGAAGTCATCCAGTCTAGGGGTTTTTTAGTTGGGAGTATTTTGATTACTGCTTCAGTTTTGTTGGTTGTAATTGGTCTATTCAAATTTAAAAAAAAATCATTCTTGATTCTGTTTTGAAATATTGTATGTTTCTAAGAATTCATCTATTTTGTTCAGATTGTTCAGTTTGTTGGTATATAGTGGTTCATAGTATTTCCTTACAATCTTTTGTATTTCTTTGGTGTCAGTTTTTACTTCTCCTCTTTCATTTCTCATTTTAGTTATTTGGATCTTCTCTCTTTCTTCTCTTGATGTGTCTGGTTAAAGTTTTTTCAACCTTATTTGTCTTTTCAAAGTATCAACTCTCAGTTTTGTTGATCTTTTGTATTTTTTTTAGACTCTATTCTATTTATTTCTGCTCCAATGTTTATAATTTTATTCCTCTATTCATTTTGGGCTTTGCTTGTTGTTGTTTTTCTTCTATTTTCTGCAAGTGTAAAGTTAGGTTGTTTATATGAGTTTTTTCTTATTTTTTGAGGTAGGTCCATAGTGCTATGAATTTCTTTCTTAAGATTGTTTTTGCTGTGTCCATAGGTTTAAGGTTCTTGTGTTTCATTTTTATTTGTAAGGTAACTTCTGATTTTTTTCTTTGATCTCATTGCTAATCCATTCTTTGTTTAATAACATGTTATTTAGCCCTCATGTCTTTGTGTGTTTTTCTTTTTTTGTGTGGTTGATTTTTAGTATCATACCATTATGGTTAGAGAAGACATTTGATATGATTTCTTTTAAAAAAAATAAATTCTGACCTTTTTGTAAAGACTTTATGTATTCAACTTTTAGAGAGGAAAGAAAGAGAGAAAGGGAGAGCCAGGAGAAGGGGAAAGGAGCAGAAGCATCAACTTCCATATATGCCTTGACTAGGCAAACCCAAGGTTTCAAACTGGTGACCTCAGTGTTCCAGGTTGATGCTTTATCCCACTGTGCCACCATAGATCAGGCTGATATGATTTCAATCATCCTAAATTTATTGAATTTGTATTTATCATGTGATGTATACTAGAAAATGTTTCATTATGCACTTGAAAATATATTCTGCTTTGGGATAAAATGCTCTGAAGATATCAATGAAATCCAAATGATCTAGTGTGTCATTTAATGCCACTGTTTCCTTGTTGATTTTCTGTCTGAGTAATCTATCCATTGATGTCAATGGGTTGTTAAAATCCCTTACTATAAATGTATTATTGTCAATCTTTCTCTTTATGTCCATCAAGATTTGCTTTACATATTTATGTACTTCTATGTACCCTATGTTTTTTGATTGGATCATTTAAGCCATTTACATTTAAAGTAATTATTGATAAGTATATATTTATTTATTAATTAAGATTTTATTTGTTCATTTTAGAGAGAAGAGAGAAAGAGAGAGAGAGACAGAGAGAAAAAGAGAGAGAGAGAGAAAAAGAGAGAAGGGGCAGAGCAAGCAGGAAGCATTAACTTCCATATGTGCTTTGACCAGGTAAGCCCAGGGTTTCAAATCAGTGACCTCAGTGTTCCAGGTTGATGCTTTAACCATTGCACCACCACAGGTCAGGATTTATCCACTGTGCCACCACAGATCAGACAATATTTATTGTTTTTTAATTCTTTTAACTAAGTTTCACTGTTCTCTCCCTCTACCTCTTCTTCTTCTACCTCTTCCTCCACCTTCAAAGAACCTTTTTACATTTCTTGTAATACTAGTTTGGTGGTAATGAACTTCTTTAGCTTTTTCTTGTCTGAGAAGCTCTTTATTTAGCTTTAAATTTTAAATGATAGCCTTGCTGTTTAAAGTAGTTAGACTGACAGTTTTTAAACTTTTTGAATGATAACATTCCTTATAAAATCTAATAAAAGCTCAAAAAAAGAGATAGATAGGTAAAAAACCATAGCACAGTTATAACCAGGACACATGGTAAAAAAAATAGATCAATATTACAATAAATAGGGAAATATACTTTAAAAAGTGTTTCATTTCTCTACGGGAGTAGATGCTTCTACACTTGCTCTCCACCCACGATTTTCCTATTCCAACATATGCCATCCTTTAAGCCAGAGGAAAAGAACAATAAAGAAATAAATAGGAGGAGTTTGAGGGAAGGAGACATAAAGGGAGAATAGTACCAGAGAACAGAAAGAAAAAATACAAAATAGGCTGAGAGAAAAGGGAGCAGAAGAAAAGAGAGCAGGGCCTGGGGTCAAGTGGCCAGTCAGCCGGCAAGTTGGAACAACAGATGTTGAAAGTTAGAATACATAGAACAGCAAATTTCAAGCTCATGATCCTTAAGAGCTGTGTGAATGTATGTGTTTTGTTGATTTATGGGTGACTTAGGTCAGCCAGGTACAGTTTTCTGGGTTGGCCTAGTGATGAAACTGGCATAAACAAAAGCAAAATTAGTGTTGTGCTAAAATTTTCTCTAATTTATCAGTCACCATTGGAACAAATCTGCATTTTCAAAATAAGCATTTAGATGTATAGCAGAACTGACTGTAGATATACATACTGCAAGACATTGTCAAACATAGCCATGGTGGCAACCTCCACCACCATGAATTAGAGGAGTGTCAGAGCACACCAAACATTAGAAATCAAAGGTAGCATACTACCGATGAAAATTAAAATTATGTAATTTAATTATTTTTGAAATAAATTTTAAAAAATTTAAATTACTGTTGATCTCTAACATTGTATTTGTCGCAGGTGTACAGTATAGTGGTTAGACACCTATGTAATCCTTGCATGTAGCCTAGGGAGTATATATACATATGTTGATGGGTGGACCCATGATGGTAGAGAAGACATGTTGGATTTTGGGAGCAGAGAAAGTAGATTCTCTTTAGATACCAACTGAGAATAATCTAGCTACCCAAGCTTTTTCTAATCCATGACAAAATTGTTCAGAAATATCTATTTATGAATAGGACTATCAAATTTATTCTCAGTGACAGTAAGTAAGTGCTTGGTGAACAGAGAAGTTTCAACAGGAAGCAGAGAAAATGAGCAGATGCTGTGTTAATTTTATGCATCTACTTATTTTGGGATTTAGTTATAATTTACAGAATTTGGTTGTCATGAATTTATAGAAATAGGCCTAAATATTCAAGGGAAACAAATTGAGAAGATTTTCAAGTCACTAAAAATAGTTAATAACTTTGAAAATTAAATCAAACCATTGAAGGTAGTTACCCATTAAACATAATGATAATGATAAGTGAATATTGGGCTCTGAGTATATGCTAATAACTGTGCTATGTGTTTTATTTGGGTTATTTTGTATAATATTCCCATATTTTGAGATAAGTTTTTTGTTATCTCTTTTTCTCAGCTAACATCACTCTGGTAGCAAGTAGCTGAGTTGGGACTTGAATGTAGGCATTAAAAATCTTATATTTTCATTGAAGCCATCAGACTATTTAGCCTTATGGGTGGTACTACTGGGGCCTGTCACTATCTACTGTTGTGTATTCTTTTATTGTTTAAATTTGTGTAATGAAATTCTGTTGCTTATATTATTTTTGAAATGAATAAAAATACACACACAAAATATTTCAAAATAAATTACAAAATAAATTACAAAAATAAATACAATAAAAATTATTTAAAAGGTGAAAATCAACAAATAGGACTATATCAAATTAAAAAGTTTTTACATAGCAAAAGTAACCATCAACAAAACAAAAAGACAACCTACTATATAAGACAACATATTTGCCAATGATGCATCTGATAAAAGTTTAATATTGAAATTTTATAAAGAACTCATAGTGTTCAACACCAAAACCACAAAACATCCAAATAAAAAATGGACAGAGGACCTGAATAGATACCTCTCCAAAGAGAATGAATAAGATGACCAGTAGACATATGAAAAGATGCTCAATGTCACTAATCATCAGAGTAATCCAAATTAAAACCACAATGAGATATCACCTTAGAGCTGTCAGAATGGCTATCATGAACAAGTTCACAAATGACAAATGTTGGTGAGGATGTGGAAAATAGAGAACTCTTGTGCAATATTAGTGGGAATGCATATTGGCGCAGCCAATATAGAAAACAATATGGAGGTTTCTCAAACAATTAAAAATAAAACTGCCTTAATACTCAGTGATTCTACTTTTGGGAATACATCTGAAGAAACCCAAAACACTAATTTGAAAGAATATATGCACCCCTCTGTTCATTGCAGTGTTATTTACAATAGCTAACATATGGAAACAACTCAAGTGCCATCAATAGACAGGTGGATAAAAAAATGGTGGTATATATACAGTGGTACCTTGAGACACGAGTTTAATTCGTTCTGTAACTGAGCTCGTAAGTCAGTCAACTCGTATATCAAACAAATTTCTCCCATTTAAAATAACTGAAATAGAGTTAATCTGTTCCAGCCCTGTGAAACATCCCCAAACCATCCTAAATTATGAAAAAAGACATTTTTAATTAAGAAACACACATGTATACTTTACCAATGCATAACAAAATATATGAAATAAAAGAAAAAAGTGTTATTTAGTACTGTATTCTTACCTTGGAGACAGACGAGTGCAGCTAACGGAGGTAAGTGGTAGAGGAGGAGGAGGGGAGGAAGAGATGCAGACACTGTAGACACGTAAACTAAAACTGCACTTTTTAAATACTAAATGTAAACTAAAACTTCATTTTCTTTAAACAAAACTAAAACTGCACTTTCTTTACTTAAAATGAAACCACAAAAACTTAATTGTAAAAAATGCACTTTCTTAACTTTAAACTTAAACTAAGCTTAATGTTATGTATTTTTCATTGAATCATCACATGTTTTTGCCTTTTTTGGTGCAGTTTCGGCACTTTCACTTGCAGGGCTTTTGAATAGAAATCTATCCAAAGAGGTTTACTTTTGCCTGCCTTTTAAAATGTTACAGAAATGTGACAAATGTGTCATTAAAAAGTGCTGGAGCATGACCAGTTGAAACTTTTTCTGGGTGTTTCTTTTCAGTGAAATTTGAAAGCTTCTCCCACATTGCCAGCATGTCTTTAATTTCACTTGTAGAAATCACTTCCTCCAACTCTACCTCCTCCTCACTACTAATCTCTTGCAGAAGCTCCGTATGTTGCATCATCTGTAGCTCCTTCAACTCCTCAGTTGAGAGTTCCTCCTCATGTTCCTTGATAAGCTCATTTATGTCACCCTTATCTACCTCCAGACCCATCAACTTTCCAAGGGACAAATCTCCTCCAACGCTTCTACCTCAGTCTCGGTCTCTGGTTCAAATCCTTCGAAGTCCTTGTCTGCAACTACATCAGGCCATAACTTTTTCCATGCTGAGTTCAAAGTTCTTCTTGTAACCTCTTGCTATGCCAAGTCAATAATGCGTAAACAAATCATGATGTTGTAGTGATCTTTCCAAAACTCTTGAAGGGTTAGAATTGTATTCGCAGTCACCTCAAAGCAGCGGTGGAACAAGTGCTTTGTGTAAAGCTTTTTAAAGTTGGAAATGACCTGCTGATCCATAGATTGCAAGATTGAAGTCATATTGGGTGGGAGATAGAGGACTTTCACGAATTTGAACTCATCAAAAATGTCCTCTTCAAGACCAGCTGGGTGGGCTGGAGCATTTTCAAGGATTAGTAATGCTTTCATCAGAAGTTTATTTACTTAAAGATATTTCTTCACTGCAGGACCAAAGACGAGATTTACCCACTCAATAAAAAACTGATGCATAACCCATGCCTTAGCATTGGCACGCGACATAGCCTGCAGTTTTTCTTTAAGAATCTTGGGAGTCTTGGCCCTGGTCGGTTGGCTCAGTGGTAGAGCATCTGCCTGGCGTGCAGAAGTCCCAGGTTCGATTCCCGGCCAGGGCACACAGGAGAAGTGCCCATCTGCTTCTCCCCCCCTCCCCCCCTCCTTCCTCTCTGTCTCTATCTTCCCCTCCTGCAGCCGAGGCTCCATTGGCGCAAAGATGGCCCGGGTGCTGGGGATGGCTCCTTGGCCTCTGCCCCAGGCGTTAAAGTGGCTCTGGTCACAACAGAGCGATGCCCCGGAGGAGCAGAGCATCGCCCCCTGGTGGGCAGAGCGTCGTTCCCTGGTGGGCGTTCCGGGTGGATCCCGGTCGGGCGCATGCGGGAGTCTTTCTGTCTCTCCCCGTTTCCGGCTTCAGAAAAAAAATACAGAAAAAAAGAGTCTTGTGAGTCTTAAAGACTTGAGGATTTTCAGAATGATACAATAGCAGTGGCTTTACTTTACAGTCATCGCTAGCATTTGCACACAATGCAAGGGTCAGACAGTATTTCATGGGTTTATGGCCTGGCAGCTTCTTCTCCTCTGTGGTGATGAAAGTCCTTCAAGATTCCCTAGAGCTGGCTCCTTGAGTGGGATTCAATACCTTTCCTGAAGAAAAAAAAATGGCCAAGGAGGTAGTTGCAAGTGCCTGAAATGCTATTTTAGGTGTACCATGGATTATTTAGGCTTTTGTGGGTTAGAATAGAAATTAATAATCACTTAGAGCCCTGTATGTTAAGAAACAATATTCAGTTTGGAAATGGAAAAAATCAAGGGTTAGTGCTTGTTGTCACGAGATAGAAGAGTTGGGTAGAAAATTAAGTACCCTACTGAATAAATTAGTACAGAAGAGCCAGTCACTAGGCTGTAACAGCTACAGCTCAGTGGGCTTCAAAGAAAACTATAGTTGAGGTTAAAGACAACTTTCAAGTAAAACGTATTAGTGAATACAAGGCTTGTGATACATTGCTCAGCAGATCTATGGGGTGTTCACTCACAATTGTAAGCCTTTAGAATTTATCAGAGTATGGCAGGCAAAGGTAAAATTTGGATAGTGTTCTGCCATTTTTAAGGGCCACTAATAAATACTTTCTGAGCATAATTTTTGCTTACCCACTTTGCGGATTTACCTCATCATAGAAATAACAGACTGAATAGAATGTAATTTATAGTTTATCACCATGTTTCTTTGACTCTCAAGTCATTTCTAGAAAACATTTATGATGATCTCTCCTTTTTTTGGTTGTTGTGTGCTATCATTATGATTTACATTGGAACAGAATGAAGAAAAACAAGGAAATAAAGTTAAGGACTCAAACTCAGTCTACTGATAATTTTTCACTGCTTAAGAGAAAATGTTGCTTTCTTCCCAAACAACTTAATTCTTACTGTTATCACCAATGTACATAACTTAATTGATATTGCATATCTCCTACATAAACATTGCTTTAATATTTTTCATTACTTTTGCCCAGATGACCCTGAGTAAATGTAGTATCTGGCAAAAGGTGCTGGAGTTGTGGCACTGTTTCAAAGCCAGTGGCTTTGTTGCACAACCTGAAACTCTTAGAACTTTGGCAGAGCTGGAATTTTTTTTTTCATAAAAAGATTTTATTGGATATTTCACCTTTATTATTCATGAAGCTCTATTGCCTAGTAATCAGACACTTAAGGCTAAAGGCAACCAAACAAATGAGATGCTTTTAACTGTCTAATTGGATAATGATAAACTGTTTACATATGGAAAGTGAGTGTTCTAGTAGTTAGCAAAATTTTTCATTTACACACACACACACACACACACTTTATTTCAAGTAGAAATAAGAACTCAGCAGGAATAAATCTTACCTTCTAACAAAAGAAGGAGTGTTACCCCCTGATTGTTATTCTATGAATGTCCTCATATTCACTGATATCAATGTATAAAGGTTTGGAGAAAATTTTTAAGCTTTCTGAGTCACACTTGTATTTTCATTCAATGAAGAAAAGCTACCTGCTCTCTTCCTACTAAGTCAAGAAAATATCAAGGATGTTTTGATTTTCATGGTATACCCATGAAAAAGCTGAAATACACAGTTGTTTTGTTTGTTTGTTTTAGTGGAAAATTAAATAGAGAAAAATTCTGACATGATCTTGAACAGTTCTATTTAAAAGTAGCTGTTATTTCACTTTTTCTTTGTCAAAAAATGATGAGTATATACATTGAATAATCTTAGCTCACGCAAACCAGTTGATGGCATTTTCTTAGGCTTACAAAATGTTTTAAAATAATTTTTCAAATATATTTTTTTAAAATAAAAGTTTAATAGATTATTTAATGATCATCAGATATTGATTCATAATGCTCACGATGCAACTGCTTCTTGGAGAAAAAATACACTAACAATATTTCTAAAATGTTGAGCATGCTGTCATAAGCAGTGATCCCCACTGATCTGCACCAGGCTCCGGACAGGGAGATCCAGCACAGGCACATGCAGCAGCCAGATATGGAAAGCACTAGTTCAGGACATAACAACCTTTGTTAGAGTGGAAGCTTAAGGAAGGGCTCCTCACACCTGACCCAGCTAAGACACAGAGAATGCTGGCATGAACAGCAAAAAGAACAGTGATAGCAGATAAGAAGCCCACAGCAGATTACAAACAACAGCTGATGCCAACCCAAGAAGACCTAGAAATAACACAACTGAAAATTGGAGGCAGAAAATACCAACCCTAGATTTAGCAAGCTTCAGAAAAAAAACTTCCAAATGAAGAGTGTATATACAGACAAAATGAGAAGACAAAGAAATGCAATCCAAATGAACCAACAAGAGAAATCCCCAGAAAAAGAACTGAGTGAGATGGAAATAACCAAACTACCAGATGCAGAGTTTAAGATAATAATTATTAGCATGCTGAAAGATCTCAGAGCAACAATGGATGGACACAATGAGTATGTAAATAAAGTGATAACAAGCATCAAAAAGGACATTAAATAATAAAGATGAACTAGTCAGAAATGACAAATACAATATCAGAAATGAAGACTACACTTCAAGGATTTAAAAGCAGGCTGGATAAAGCAGAGGATCGAATCAGCGATTTAGAACACAAGATAAACGAAAGCATGGAAGCGGAGCAGCAGAAAGAAAAGAGGCTCAAAAAGGTCTGAGGAAACTCTAAGAGAGGTCTGTGACAACATAAAAAGAAACAACATCCACATAATAGGGGTTCCTGAAGAAGAGAAAGAACAAGGGACAGAGAACCTGTTTTAAGAAATCATAGTATATTGATGTCACCCCATTAAAATTAATAAAAATTTATAAAAAAAATGCTAAAAGAAAGAAATCATAGTTGAAAACTTCCCTAAATTGGATCAAGAGAAAGTCACACAAATTCAAGAAGCACAGAGAATTACATTAAAGAGAAACCCAAAGAAACTTACACCAAGACACATCATAATTAAAATACCAAAACTAAGAGATAAAGAAAAAATATTAAAAGCTGTTAGAGAAAAAAAGGCTATCACCTACAAAGGAGCTCCCATAAGATGACATCAGAATTCTCAAGAGAAACATTTGAGTCTAGAAGGGAATGGCAAGAAATATTCAAAGTAATGCAGAACAAGAGCAAACAAACAAGACTTCTTTATCCAGCAAGGTTATTGTTTAAAATTGAAGAAGAAATAAAAAGCTTCCCAGAGGGGGGAAAAAACCGTCAAGGAATTCATTACAACCAAACCAATGCTGCAAGAAATGTTAAGGGGCCTGTTGTAAATAGAACAAAGGGGGAAAAATGTAGTAAAAGAGGAATGAAGATTTAAAGAATAAAATGGCAATAAACAACAACATATCGATAGTAACCTTAAATGTAAATGGATTAAATGATCCAATCAATAGACATAGGATAGCTGCATGGATAAGAAAATAGGACCTATACATATGCTGTCTACAAGAGATAAACCTCAAAACAAAGGATATATTTAGACTGAAAGGAAAGGGTTGGAAAAAATATTTCATGCAAAGAGAAATGAAAAAAAAAATCTGAGGTAGCAATACTTATATCTGAAAAAAAGTTTTAAAACAAAAGCTATATAGTAAGGGATAAAGAAGGTCACTACACAATAATAAAGGGAGCAATCCAACAGGAAGATATAACCATTATAAATATCTATGCACCTAATATAGGAGCACCTAAATATATAAAGCAGACATTGAAGGACATAAAGGGTGAGATCAAAAGCAATACTATAATAGTAGGGGACTTGAATACCCCACTAATAGCACTAGATAGATCCTCAGGAAAGAAAATCAACAAAGAAACAGCAGACTTAATGGACGCACTAGGATCAACTGGATTTAATAGATATCTTCAGAACCTTTCACTCTAAAGTAGCAGAATATACATTCTTTTCAAGTGATCATGGTACATTCTCAAGGATAGACCACATGTTAGGGCACAAAATGGGTCTCAATAAATTTATGAAGATTGAAATCATATCAAGCATCTTCTCTGATCACATTGGCATGAAACTAGAAATCAACTACAACAGAAAAACTGAAAAATACTCAAACACTTGAAAATTAAATAGTATGTCATTAAATAACAAATGGGTTAACAATGAGATAAAAAAATAAAAGAATTCCTAGAAACTAATGAAATGAGCATACAACAACTCAAAATCTATGGGACACAGCAAAAGCAGTCCTGAGAGGGAAGTTTATAACATTACAGCATACCTCAAGGAGCTAGAAAAACTCAAATAAACAACTTAACCCTGCATCTAAAAGAACTAGAAAAAGAACAGCAAGTAAAGGCCGAGGAAGTAGAAGGAAGGAAATAATGATCAGAGGAGAAATAAATGACATAGAGACTAAAAAAACAATATAGAGGATCAATGAAACCAAGAGCTGGTTCTTTCAAAAGGTAAACAAGATCAGTGAACCTCTAACCAAACTCACCAAGAAAAAAGAGAGAGGACTCAAATAAATAAAATTAGAAAATAGAAAGGAGAAATAACAAATGACACCAGAAATACATAGGATTGTAAGAAAATAAGAAAAACTGTATGCCATAAAATTAGATAACCTAGGTGAAATGAACAAATTTCTTGAAACACATAATCTTTCAAAAATCAATCAGGAAAACTCAGAAAACCTAAACAGACTGATTACAACAAATGAGATCAAAACAGTTATAAAAAACTCCCAACATGACAATAAGAACAGAATAAAAAGACAAACTACACAATGGGAGAATATATTTGACATTAAGTCTGATAAGGGGTTAATAACCAAAATTTATAAAGAACTTGTAAAACTCAATACCAGGAAGACAAACAATCCAATCAAAAAATGGGAAAAAGAAATGAATAGACACTTCTCCAAAGAGGACATACAGATGGCCAATAGGCATATGAAAAAATGCTCAACATCACTAATCATTAGAGAAATGCAAATTAAAACTACAATGAGATATCACCTTGCACCAGCCAGTATGGCGCTCATCAACAAAACAACACAAAATAAGTGCTGGTGAGGATGTGGAGAAAAGGGGACCCTCCTGCACTGCTGGTGGGAATTCAGACTGGTGCAGCCACTATGGTAAACAGTATGGAGATTCCTCAAAAAATTAAAAATCGAACTGCCTTTTGACCCAGCTATACCACTTTTAGGAATATAACCCAAGAACACTATAGCACTGTTTCAAAAGAAGAAATGCACCCCCATGTTTATGGCAGCATTGTTCACAATAGCGAAGATCTGGAAACAGCCCAAGTGTTCGTCAGAGGACGAGTGGATAAAAAAGCTTTGGTACATATATACTATGGAATACAATTCAGCCATAAGAAATGATGACATTGGATCATTTACAACAACATGGATGGACCTTGATAACATTATACTGAGTGAAATAAGTAAATCAGAAAAAACTAAGAACTATATGATTCCATACATAGGTGGGACACAAAAATGAGACTCAGAGACATGAACAAGAGTGTGGGGGTTATGGGGTGGGGGGGATGAGAGAGAAGGTGTTAGGGGAGGGAAGGGGAACAAAGAAAACCAGATAGAAGGTGATGGAAGACAATTTGACTTTGGGTGATGGGAATGCAGCATAATCAAATGTCAAAATAACCTAGAGATGTTTTCTCTGAACATATGTACCCTGATTTATCAATGTCACCCCATTAAAATTAATTAAAAAAAAAAACTCCCAACAAACAAAAGCCCTGGACCCAATGGCTTCACAGGCAAATTCTACCAAATATTCAAAGAAGATTTAACTCTTATCCTTCTAAAGCTATTTCAAAAAATTCAAGAGGAGGGAAGACTTCCAAGCTCCTATTATGAGGTGAGCATAATTCTGATTCCAAAACCAGGCAAAGAGAACACAAATAAAGAAAATTATAGGACAATATTCCTGATGACTTTAGATGCTAAAATCCTCAACAAACTATTAGCAAACCGGATGCAGCAATACATGAAAAAAATCATACATCATAATCAAGTGGGATTTTTTCTCAGGAGGGAAGGCTGGTACAGTATTCTCAAATCAACCAAAGTAATTCATCACATAAGCAAAAGGAAGGAGAAAAACCATATGATAATATCAATAGATGCTGAAATAGCATTTGATAAAATCCAGTACCCATTTATGATCAAAACTCTCAGCAAAGTGGGAATATAGGGATCTTACCTCAACATAATAAAGGCCATCTATGACAAACCCCCAGCCAACATCATAATCAATGGGCAAAAATTAAAAGCAATCCCCTTAAGATCAGGAACAAGGCAGGGGTGCCCCCTTTCACCACTCTTATTCAACATAGTTCTGGAAGTCCTAGCCACAATAATCAGACAAGAAGAAATAAAAGGTATCCAAATTGGAAAAGTAGAAGTAAAACTATCATTATTTGCAGATGATATGATACTGTACATAGAAAATCCTAAAGTCTCAGTCAAAAAACTACTGGACCTGATAAATGAATTCAGCAAGGTGGCAGGATATAAAATTAATACTCAGAAATCAGAGGCATTTTTATACACCAACAATGAAATGTCAGAAAGAGAAATTAAGGAAACAATCCCCTTCACTATTGCAACAAATAAAATAAAGTATCTAGAAGTAAATTTAAACAAGGAGGTTAAGGACTTGTACTCAGAAAATTATAAAACATTGATAAAAGAAATCAAGGAACACACAAACAAGTGGAAGCATATACTGTGTTCATGGATTTGAAGAATAAACATCATTAAAATGTCTATATTACCCAAAGCAATTTATAAATTTAATGCAATACCAATTAAAATACCAATGACATACTTCAAAGTTATAGAACACATATTCTAAAAATTTATATGGAACCAAGAAAGAACATGAATAGACTCAGCAATCTTGAAAAAGAAGAATAAGGTGGAGGGTATCACACTTCCTGATATCAACTTATTCTACAAGGCCATTGCACTCAAAACAGCTTGGTACTGGCATAAGAACAGGCATATAAATAAATGGAACAGAACCTAGAACCCAGAAATAAACCTAAACCTTTATGGACAATTGACATTTGACAAAGGAGGTAAGAGCATACAATGGAATAAAATCAGTCTTTTTAACAAATGATGTTGGGAAAATTGGATAGCTACCTGCAAAAAAATGAATCTAAATCACCAACTTACACCATTCACAAAAATAAACTCAAAATGGATAAAAGACTTAAATGTAAGGCGTGAAACCATAAGCATCTTAGAAGAAAACATATGCAGTAAGCTCTCAGAAATCTCTCGTAACAATATATTTGCTGATTTATCTCCACGGACAAGTGAAATAGAAGACAGAATAAACAAATGAGACTATATCAAACTAAAAAGCTTTTACACAACTAAAGACAATATGGATAGAATAAAAAGACAAACCACAAAATGGGAGAACATATTTGACAATATGGCTGATAAGGGGTTAATAACCAAAGTTTATAAAAAAAAACTTGTAAAACTCAACACCAGGAAGACAATCCAATCAAAAAATGGGAAAAAGAAATGAATAGTCACTTCTCCAAAGAGGACATACAGATGGCCAATAGGCAGATAAAAAAATGCTAAGCATCACGAATCATTAGAGAAATGCAAATTAAAACCCCAATGAGATACCACCTCACACCAGTCAGAATGGCGCTCATAAACAAAACAACACATAATAGGTGCTGACAAGGATGTGGAGAAAGGGGAACCCTCTTGCATTGCTGGTGGGAATGCAGACTGGTGCAGCCACTGTGGAAAACAATATTAAGATTTTTCAAAAATTAAAAATGAAACTGCCTTTTGACCCAGCCATCCCACTTTTAGGATTATATCCTAAGAACATCATATCACTGATTCAAAAGAAGAAATGCACCCCATGTTTATTGCAGCATTGTTTACAATAGCCAAGATCTGTAAACAGCCCAAGTGTCTGTCAGTGGACGAGTGGATTAAAAAGCCTTGATACATATATGTATACTATGGGGCCATGAAAAAGAAGGAAATCTTACCTTTAGCGATAACATGGCTGGACCTGGAAAGTATTATGTTAAGTGAAATAAACCAGGCAGAGAAAGAAAAATATTATATGACCTCACTCATTTGAGCAATCCAATGAACAATGTGAACTGTGGAACAGAATTGAGACAGAGGAGGGATCAAAGGGACCAGAAGAAAAGCGGACAGAGGGAAAGGGGATGCTAGGATGGGAGAAACCTGAAGGGTAGAGGGGAGGGTGCTGTGGGGAGGGGGGCAAGGGATATGTTGAGGGGAGTACAGGGGAGGGGGGATACATTCAGGGCAACACTAGAATCTATGTAAACACCATAAATTAAAATCAATAAAAAAAATGTTGGGCATGAATCCCAATGATTGGAAAGCTAAAGAGAATTCTGCAAACACAATGGAAATAGTTGACAGTTATTTTTATCTCTATCAGCATTATATATCATTCAATGATTGGAAAGCTAAAGAGAATTCTACAAACACAATGGAAATAGTTGACAGTTATTTTTATCTCTATCAGCATTATATATCATTCTTGGTCCTGTTGAGCAGAACTATTCAACAATTTCCCTCTATTAAAGTATCATCAAAACCTTGTAAAATCCATAGTAGTGTAATTTACTTCATGCATAAAGACAAAACTGTTTATCACATATTTAATTAGATAAACTGAGAAAGAACTTGAACGAGAGGCAACGTATTAGCTATTATAGTAGAGATGGAATAAAATGGGAGTAAGAATACCCAATGTCTGGTTTCCAGATCTGACGTTGCCACTTGAATATTGTTTGATCTCAGGTAAAGCATTTAACCCTTCCAAACCTTACTCTAGGGCCTTGGTATTTACATCTGTAAAGGAAGCTCAATATTTTGTTCTGGTTATTCCATAACATAATTCTAGGGTCAAATGAGTTCACACATGTAAAATCCTTACAATACTTTCAAATTTTATGAAAGTATAAGTGTTTGTTATTATTTTTTTGAGTGGTGGTAAAAAGCTTAGTGGATTTGCTTAGAAACCCAGTGTTTAAGCTTTCATTCTTTTATTTACTAGCTAGGAGGATGTGAACATATTATTGAAAGTATAGTATTCCCATACCTTTGATAAAGGGGTATCATACTTCACATAATGTATGAAGTGTTTATAAAGTCTGAGGTAGTCCAGTCTTCGTCCTGTATACAGGAAAAACTGTGACAAATTAATTAGATAAAGCAATAAAGAATTTATGTAAGAGGTACTGTACAAGCTGTTTACAGTGTTTTTTAAACTGCATAAATAGTAAGATGAAGGTGTTTTTAAAGTATAACACTCCTTGCAAATATTCAATCTACTTGCTGACAGCACCTGAATTTTTCTGTAGGGTGAACTCGTGGTGAGATTGGGCTAGACTGCAGTGGTAGTCAACCTGGTCCCTACCGCCCACTAGTGGGCATTCCAGCTTACATGGTGGGCAGTAGCAGAGCAACCAAAGTATAAATGAAAAGATAGATTTAACTATAGTAAGTTGTGTTATAAAGAATATATCTTTATTCTGCAAAACTTAGCAAAAATCTGACATAAAGTACTTGGTAAGTAATTATTATTATATGCTTTAACTTGCTGTAACTCTGCTTTATAAATTTTATAAAGTAAAGTTACTTCCCTACTTTATAAATCACCATTACTGTGGAACTGGTGGGCAGTTAGAAAATTTTACTACTAACAGAGATACAAAAGTGGGCGGTAGGTATAAAAAGGTTGACTACCCCTGGGCTAGAGAAAGCATCTGCATAGGACTTCACCAAAGAGTGAGCTAATATCTATACTCCTTAGCAATGAACAGGAAAGAGTGAGAGGGTCACAAGCTCCCTTTGGTCTTGCTGCTGGACCCTCTGTTGAAACCCAGGCTGAAAGATCTAAAAGTTTTTTTTTTGTGTGTGAAAACATCAAATCTAAGTCATTAAGAAATTTAGAAAACAATAGACGTATAAGTGAAATCTTAACCTTTCATTGATTTTTACTAAATCAAACTTTAAGAACACATAAAGGTGACATATAAAATAAGCAGTTTTTGAGAATAAAAATCAAACTTGTTTTAAAATCTAATTACTAGTGTCATGCCTAATGCCTCATATTGATTTTTTTAAAGAGTTTATTTATTGAATTTTAAAGAAAAAAGGGCGAGAAAGATGGGGGGTGGGGTAGGGGGGAGGATTGGGAAGTACCAAGTTGTGGTAGTTGCTTCTCCTATGTGCCTTGACCAGACAAGCCCAGAGTTTTGAACTGGCAACCTCAGAATTCCAGGTCAATGCTTTATCCACTATGCCACTACAGGCTAGGCTCTCATACTGATTTTTGACATTAGTAAATCATTGCAAACATTGCTTTTGCAATGGCTCATACAAAGGGAGTGCCTATCAGATATATTGGAGAAGCTCCCTGCATTTGCACTGGTTTTAAACAGGTATGAAGCTCCAGTGCTTCTCTGACTGCTTAGTTTTCCACAGAAAGTAGTTCTCATAGCTTTCCAGTTTTGTATTCTTCCTATTCTGGCTCTTTAAATTAATTTCGCTGCTATTATCAGCCTATTTGGCTTTTGGTATGTTTTAATAAATGTTCTGTTTGGCAATAGGAAGCAAACAAAGAGTCAGAAGACCTTCCAGGTAGCTTTTTATTGTTTTGAAAATACAACTGCTATTGCCTTTTTCCATTTTCTTTCTGGTTCTGATAAAAAGTCACTAAAAGGGGAGCAGACTTACCAGGAACATAATATTCAGAAGTGGTCCTATCTCTGAAGCTCACAGCAGAAGATGTGAGATATCAGCGGTGCTAGTCATAGCAAATTTTCCTACTTTCTTGTTATAATTCAGCCACTGCAGGGTGCTTGATGTACCTGCAGGGTATCTTGCGGAGGCATACACAGTTTGAGGTTCTGTGTTACCTATCATGATCACAGACCAACATTTGTAATGGCCAGAGAAGAACGAATACTTTTCTTGGTGTACTGAAAAAGAATGGAATGAATGAATCAATAACATTCAATTCCAAACTGCATTGATACTTCTGACTAGGAAAGATACTTCCAAATCAGTCACTAAAGATGCTTCATTTTTAGCTATTAAGGATTCTCAACAACTATTGCCCCATCTTTTGGTAGTATCATTTAATTTTTATAATTTGAGTATGTGATCCATTGTTAGTGATTTTTTGTAAAGGTGTGAATTTTAGGTCCAATTTTATTTTCTTACCTATCGATATCTAATTTTTCCAGTACCATGTTATGAAAGGCTACATTATCTTTTATTGGGTAGAAGTGGAATTCATGGTGCTCCATTTTAATATGTATATTTTCCTTTTCTTGCAGTGCAGAAAAAAATTTTCATTGTGCCTTTTTTTTTATTGCATTTATATAGATTCTAGTGTCTCCACGAATGCATCCCTCTTCCCCCGTATTCCCCTCAACGTCTCCCTTACCTCCCTCCCAACAGCTCTCTCCCCTCTTCCCTTCAGGTTTAATTCCATTCCTCAGTTCACATTGTTCCTTGGATTCCTCAAATGAGTAAGGACATATGATATTTTTCTTTCTCTGCCTGGCTTATTTCACTTAACATAATAGTTTCAAGGTCCATCCATGTTGTTGCAAAAGGTAATATTTTCTTCTTTTTCATAGCCCCATAGCATTCTATTTTATATATGTACCACTGCTTTTTAATCCACTCATCCACTGATGGACACTTGGGCTGTTTCTAGATCTTTGCTATTATGAACAATGCTGCCATAAATATGGGGGTGCATTTCTTTTTTTGAGTCA
The DNA here is from genome assembly GCF_036850995.1 of Saccopteryx leptura. Taxonomy (NCBI): domain Eukaryota; kingdom Metazoa; phylum Chordata; class Mammalia; order Chiroptera; family Emballonuridae; genus Saccopteryx; species Saccopteryx leptura. The sequence continues at coordinate 69,211,162 of NC_089506.1, read as the reverse complement.
GTGATGTAGTGTTCTTAGGATATATTCCTATAAGTGGGATGACTGGGTCAAAAGCCATTTCCATTTTGAATCTTTTGAGGAATCTCCATACTGTTTTCCACAGTAGCTGCACCAGTCTGCATTCCTACCACCAGTGCAGGAGGGTTCCCCTTTCTCCACATCCTTGCCAGCACCTATCGTGTGTTGTTTTGTTAATAAGCGTCATTCTGATTGATGTAAGGTGGTATCTCATTGGGGTTTTAATTTTCATTTCTCTAATGATTAGTGATGTTGAACATTTTTTCATCTGTCTATTGGCCATCTGTATGTCCTCTTTGGAGAAGTGTCTATTCATTTCTCTTGCCCATTGTTTAATTGGATTGTTTGTCTTCCTGGTGTTGAATTTTACAAGTTTTTTTTATAAACTTTGGTTATTAACCCCTTATCAGCCGTATTGTCGAATATGTTCTCCCATTGTGTGGTTTGTCTTTTTATTCTGTTCATATCATCTTTAGCTGTGCAAAAGCTTGTTCTGGGCTTGTTCACATGCCTTTCTATGCCCAAAGAAATAGTAGCAGAGATAATACAAATAAAGGTTTAAAAAAGTACCTGAGTGATTTTACTTTTTCTCTTGAAACCTTGCCATTGCCAAGGAAACAAACCTGTGTAGTTTTCTGAAGGATAAGACACCACATGAAACAGAAATAAGCTACCCCAAAGATGCTAGCCTAGATGATTAGACCCTGACTTATCCTTACCATGAACCACAAACATATGAAGGACCCCAAATGAGAGCAGCTAAACCTAGTCCAAGGCAATACACCAGCTGACATTTAGACACATAAGTAGTAATAAGTAGTAGATGTTGTAATCTCAATGCTTTAAGATGATTTGTCATGCGGCAATAACTAACTAATAACAAGAATCACATTTCAAAAAATAGAGAAAAAGTTCTTTTTTAAAAATGTTTCTTGTGTTGATGTTTGAAAGAGAGGAAAAGAGCGAGAGACAGGAACGGCAATCATCAACATATACCTTCTTGTATATGCCTTGACTGGAGATCGAACCAGCAACCTCTGCACTTAGGGAGGGTGCTTTAATCAACTGAACTATTCATCCAGGGCAAGATAGGTTCTTTACATGCCTCATCAGCATTTTTGGCCATTGAGCTGCAAGGTAGCTGAGATTTTGGCTTTATATTCTTACCCTCAAACTTAAGTAATTAGTGCTAGATACACAGACACAAATTCCTCATCGGAGTAGAGGGGAAAAACATATTTGAAAAAAAGAAATGCGCCCTGGCCGGTTGGCTCAGCGGTAGAGTGTCGGCCTGGCGTGCAGGGGACCCGGGTTCGATTCCCGCCCAGGGCACATAGGAGAAGCGCCCATTTGCTTCTCCACCCCCACCCCCTCCTTCCTCTCTGTCTCTCTCTTCCTCTCCCACAGCCCAGGCTCCATTGGAGCAAAGATGGCCCGGGCGGTGGGGATGGCTCCTTGGCCTCTGCCCCAGGTGCTAGAGTGGCTCTGGTCGTGGCAGAGTGACGCCCCGGAGGGGCAGAGCATCGCCCTCTGGTGGGCAGAGCGTCGCCCCTGGTGGGCGTGCCAGGTGGATCCCGGTCGGGCGCATGCGGGAGTCTGTCTGACTGTCTCTCCCCGTTTCCAGCTTCAGAAAAATACAAAAAAAAAAAAAAAAAAAAAAAAAAAGAAAAAAAAAGAAAAAAGAAATGCTTCTCAGAGTCTGGAACATTGCATGGATATTGTTCTTTGTTAGGTCTCTGAGAGATCAGTCTTAAGAATATCAATACCTGCTTCCACTTAGGAATCTGTTAAGGGTTTTTTATTTCAGTTAAATGTGGAAACACGATGAAACTTATGTGTGTGTGTGTGTGTGTTTTAATGCCTAAGTCATTCTAGAACAAGAGACAAAACCCATTAAAGTGTGAAGCTTAAAATGCTTTGAGCATAGTTAAGTGAGAAAAAAGGCACCTTAAATAAGACCAGGTGACTGGGGCTGCCTCCACTGAAAATTTCAAATCTTTGCATGAAAGAGACATCTTTGTCAGAATGCACCAGATTATGTTGCAGAAAAAAACAACTCCCAATTTCGGAGGCTCTTAACAAAACAACAGAATACAACTGTGTGGTTCACATGCCATGGGTTCTACCGGAATTGGAGGGCCCTGTTCATTGCTGCCTTTCAGGGACATAGGCTGATACATGCTCCATCTCTACACATGCTTCCATAATCAACAAAGTGAAAAAAATAAAATGGGAATATAATCAGTTGCATACTGGCTCTTAAAACTACCTTATGACACTTCCATTCACATATTATGGGCCTAAGCCAATCACGTAAGAGAGGGAAATGCAATCCATCTGTTTGCCTGGAAGGAGAGAGGAAGTGAAATACCCTAATATCTTCTACAGTTGTTCTGTGCAACAAAATATTTGGTTCAATCTCCTTTTTATGTGCAAAATACATTTACTCCCACCCCAAGGAAAGCAACCAAAAAGCCCTGTGGAGTCTGGGATACCTAGTGATGTGCTGCAGTCTCCACAGCAGGTCTAGAAATGGCACTTTTTTATTCAGACAATTTAGGGCTAAGTTTTTTTTCCTTTACACATCCAAAATACAATGATGATATTGGGATAGGGTAACTGTAATAAATTTTCCTGCTCAGAAAGGGGGCAACTGGGAGACACACAGTAGAAAAATTCTGAAGTCCCTTTCACTGTCAGTGAGCAGTGGTCCTCTTATAAAGTGTGATCAATTAGAGTAACTTAGCCTCTGTTCCTCTTCACCTACTCTATACCAAGAAGTTAGAGTGACTTATCATTGATACCTTTGGAAAACCAACTGGGGATTCTTTTGTGTAAGTGGGTGTGCTATTTTTGAAAGTTAAATTTAGTGGGGTGATATTGGTTAATAAGATTATATAGGTTTCAAATGTACGTTACCAGGATACATGATTTGTATATTGCATTGTGTGCCTACCGTCCAAAGTCAAATTTGATCCCCTCTACCCTTTACTATCCTCCTACTTTCCTTCTTTCTGGTAATCACTGTACTGTTGTTTGTCTATGAGTTATTTGTTTCTCATTTGTTGGTTTCAGTTTTATATCCCACACGTGAGTGAAACCCTATGGTTCTTATCTTTTTTTGTCTGACTTATTTCATTTAGCATGATATTCTTTAGGTCCATCCATGTTGTAGCAAATGGCAATACTTCATCTTATAGCTGAGTAGCATTCCATTATATATATGTATCACATGTTCTTTATCCAATCATCTATTGAAGAATGCTTCAGTTGTTTCCATGTCTTGGTCATTGTGAATAGTGCTGCCTAATTTGGAATTCTTAAGTCAGCTCTACGCCTCTTCCTTATGGGAGTGAGCAGCTACTAGGGAGCAAACATCACCTCTGCTCACCATACTCCACCTGATTTGGTACCCTGTCTTCTTATCTCTCAGGTGAGAAGGTTAGCCCTGATTCAGCATTGCCTATAAGATCACATACTAATTTCTGGGATGCAGATAACAGTTCTGTTTAACTGCATAACCAAGTTACATACTTAGCCCTTATCAACAGTAATGATGATATTTTGATTCTTTATTATTGACCTACTTTATTTCTTTTTTTTTTTCAGATGGGAATTATTAAACAAGTTTCTCTCAGAATTCAACCATTGAGTTTTAAATTTTAGAAATTCCAGCTATTCTAATGTTGGGATGTCATTCTCATCAGGTATTTATGTTATTTTCTCTACTTGCTTTGATCTATTTGTTCCATTTTATTCATTTATGATTATTTTTTCAGAATTTTCCGGCCCTGGGTGGTTGGCTCAGTGGTAGAGCATCGGCCTGGTGTGCAGGAGTCCTGGGTTCAATTCCTGGCCAGGGCACACAGGAGAAGCGCCCATCTGCTTCTCCACCCCTCCCCCTCTCCTTCCTCTCTGTCTCTCTCTTCCCCTCCCACAGCCAAGGCTCCACTGGAGCAGAGTTAGCCCGGGCGCTGAGGATGGCTCTGTGGCCTCTGCCTCAGATGTTAGAATGGCTCTGATTGCGGCACAGCGATGCCCGAAGATGGGCAGAGCATCGCCCCCTGGTGGGCATGCTGGGTGGGTCCCAGTCGGGCACATTGGGGAGTCTGTCTGACTGCTTCCCCATTTCCAGCTTCGGAAAAATACAAAAAAAAAGAATTTTTCTTTGTTTTCTTTTTTTTTTTTTTTTATATAAGTAAGAAGTTGATGCACCTTGATGGGATCCACCCGGAAAGCCCCCTAATGGGCAATGCTCTGCTCATCTGGGGTCATTACTCCATTGCTGGGCAGCTGAGCTATTTTAGTGCCTGATGTCAGGCCATGGAGCCATCCTCAGTGTCCAGGGCTACTTGATCCAACCACACCATGGCTGTGGGAAGGGAAGAGAGAGATGTATAGAGAGAAGGGAGAGGGAAGGGGTGGAGAAGCAACCATCTGTGTGCCCTGACCAGGAATCAAACCCAGGACATCTATATCCTGGGCCAACACTCTACCACTGAGCCAATCAGCCAGGGCCCAGTATTTTTCTTAATGCTGGAAATTATATTTTCAGCATGCTTATTTTATTTCTGTTTCTAATTCTTTTAGTTCTATAATAGTGTTATTTTAGTACTAAATTAATTTTTTTGTAGATTCTTTTATGTTCAGATATAGAAGAGATCAATTAATTTCTGCAGATCTTGACCAATTGGATAAAGAAGATGAGGGTGAAGGAAGAGTAAAGACAACTCATAGATGTCTGGCTTGAATAATTGTGCAGTGCTACTCACTGATATAACAATTTAAGGACAAGGGAAATGTTTTGATTCCAGAAATAAATTTCTTTTGCACATTGAGCCTGATTGTTTTCCCAGTAACACCTCAGCCCCGAAGAATTATTTTCACAGTGCAGACCTCAGTGAGTTACTTCAGTGGAAAGGAAGGAGATTTAAAAGACACGTAAACCATTTCTCAAAAGAAGGTCTACAGAATATTAAGGAAAAATGCTTGAAAATAATTGAAAAAAATGACAAAGACTAACTTAATAAGTTTTAAAAATTTATCTCAGTTTTTAGAATCCTAAATTTTAGTAAAAATTAAACCTTTCTCCTTCTTATAATTTTTAATTTAGATCTAATATGACTCCAAGTTTCCAGAATCTAGTACTCTCTTTAATATTGTAATTTATTCACCTGGAAGATTTGCGAGCTAATGTTAGATTTTAAGAGCCATTTATAAAATAGGAGAAATGAGTTTTAATTTCTAAAAAAAAAAAGACAATGTATAAGAAAGTGCTAATTAAATTAGCATGGAAAGATGATAGAAGAAGTCAGAAAAGAATCAGAGCCCCACAAGGTGAGAAGAAAAAATAAGATGGAGGCAAATGGAGAAGAGAGAAGAGAATATTTTAGACAGGAACAAGAGTAAGAAGGACAGAGTGAAAATTAACTGTGTTTGTGTGTGTGTGAGTGTGTGCATGTGCCTGGAAAGAGAAAGAGAGAGAGATAGGGAGGGAGAGAGAGAGACATCACAAAGAATGGAAATAGAATACAATAGGAAGACAAGCCTAACTAGAGAAAGGTTTTATTGGCAGGGCTGGAAAATAGTGATATGTATTATGGAGTGTTGATCTTCTATGGAAAGATTAGGCAGTAGACCTCAGACCTAACTTAGCAAATAAATGGGAGACATTTTAGAGTTTCAGCCGGAAGATAATAATGAATAATTGGCTTTGAATAATTAAACTGATGTTATAACAAAGCACCGAGCAGACTGAAGGTGGTGAATAATCTAAAGACAGGTATAGAGGCAACTATAATAATTCAGAAGACAAGAAATAAAGACCTAGAAAAAGAGGAAGTAATGGGAGGAAAGGATGAAAACAAGAGACATAAATAGAGAATTACAAACCTGCATTTATGGTGGGAACATTTGTGAAAATCAATTACTTAGGGGCAAGGCACAGAAAGTAGCTTAAGGAAAAATACTGACAATTTATTGTCACATACGTACAAACAATGGGTAGAGTAATATTGAGACTGTCCTTAGGAATAACTATAACAAGGGAAATTCTCTGTCTCTTAACTCCACAACCTCCTATATTGAGTCCATCTCCATGAGGTAGAGAAACTGGCCATTATCAGCTGTGGGCTGGCTTTCCATTAAGTATTATAAAAAAAACACCATGTAACAATATTGAAGAAAATTTAAAGAGAAAAACAAATCACCAATAATCTTAGCACCTTAAAGCAGCTACTAGAATTTTTTACTCATTTATTTCTTATAATTTTTTGTAGATTTATATTTTTTATATGGCTGCAATTTTAATTTAGTAGTTCACTTGATTAGTAACAATTTTTTTTCAGATTTTGCTACATAATCTCCATTATTTCCTTTTATTTATTTATTAAACATTTATTTATTGGTTAATTTGAAAAAGAGAGAAATATTGATTTGTTGTTCTACTTATTCATGCATTCATTGTTTGATTCTTGAATGTGCCCTGACCAGGGATTGAACCTACAACCTTGGCATATTAAAACCACATTCTGGCCCGACCTGTGGTGGTGCAGTAGATAATGCTTTGACCTGGAATGTTGAGGTCACCGGTTCAAAACCCTGGGCTTAGCTGGTCAAGGCACATATGGGAGTTGATGCTTCTTGCTCTTCCCCCTTCTCTCTCTCTCTCTCTCTGCTCTCTAAAATGAATAAATAAAAACTAAAAAACAAAACAAAACAAACACAAAAAACATATTCTAACCAACTGAGCTACTCAGTTAGGGCCTTTTTTTTTTTTCTTTAATTGAGAGAGGCAGAAAGACAGATCTTGCATGCACTCTGACCAGGATACACCTGTCAAGACCCCTGCTCAGCAATGCTCTGCTCATCTGGGGCCATTGCTTCATTGCTCGGCAACCAAGTGATTTCTTTTAGCACCTGAGGTGAGGCCATGTAGCCATCCTCAGCGTTTGGGATAAACTTGCTTGAATCATTCAAGCTATGGCTGCAGGAGGGGAAGAAAGAGAGAGAGAAAGAAAGAATGAGAGTGAAGGGGGAGGGGTGTAGAAGCAGATGATCATTTTCCTATAACTTAACCAGGAATCAAACCTGTGACTTCTATATGCTGGGCTCTACCACTGAACCAACCGGCCAGGGCCAGGTCTACTTTTTAAAAACGACTTTTAAGTTGCTTTTAATATTCTGTCATTTAAAATAATATAGTTATGAGTATACAAATATATAATAGATAGGTCTTTATTCTGCTTAGATTTTTACAAAAATTCCCACAAAAAGGGGTTACTTAATAGAATAATAATATATTTCTTTTTACTTTGCATTGACGAATGGCTCTCTAAAGGACTGTATAATTTATGTTGCCAGCAACACTGTGTGTGTGTATTTTGTTAGCATTGCATTACTTAGTTTTAAAGGTAACAATTAATAATTATTATTAGGCAAAAACTATTATATCTTTTTAAAGACTATAGTTTTTTTTTGTTGTTTGGCATAAAATGTTATCTTATTGTTTTAAAATATTGCATACTTTTTGTTACTGGTGAGGCCTGTAATATTTTATTAATTTACTCATTGTATTTCCTTTTATGTTAATTGGCCATCCATATTTTTGGTCAATTATCTTCCTTATCATTTAGTTTTGGTTGTTACCAAAAAGTTTAAGTTTTTGTGTAATTAAATCTTTTAATTATTTTTTTGTTGTTTCTATTATACTTCAACTATAAAAAAGTCATCACCTCTTCAAAGACTTAATAAATATTAATTTCTCTTAGTTTTCTATGATTTTATTGAATTTATAAAAGGCAATGTACACATTGATCTAACAAAAACATTTTTGTGCAGATGTGAGGTATAGTTTTACATTTTGGGGTTTTTTTTGCTGCATTTTTAATCATTAATGCTATGAAAGATTTGAAAATAATAATCAGAGCTATCTACAAATGAAGTGCTCTCTTGTGTTTTGAAGGGGACCATTTACTGGGCACCCTCCTTATTGTGGGTGTTAAAATTTCAAATGGGTTGAATTGGAAGATGTTTTAAGAACTCTTTTCAAACTTAGATTCAAAAAAATGATGAGTTTAGAGGAGATATTAACTGTGTTTATTTCTTATTTATGGGAGATTTCCTAAAAAGAATAAACTCTTTATTGTGTCCAATGACTAATAGCAGAGGACTGAGATAAAAGATATAAAAGGTAATTAAATAAATAAACTAAAGATTTATTTTATCAGAAAGCCATTTTCTTTCAAGAAGAAGTAAACTGCCAGCCCTGGCCGGTTGGCTCAGTGGTAGAGCGTCGGCCTAGCGTGCAGAAGTCCCGGGCTCGATTCCCGGCCAGGGCACACAGGAGAAGCGCCCATCTGCTTCTCCACCCCTCCCCCTCTCCTTCCTCTCTGTCTCTCTCTTCCTCTCCCGCAGCCGAGGCTCCATTGGAGCAAAGATGTCCCGGGCACTGGGGATGGCTCCTTGGCCTCTGACCCAGGCGCTGGAGTGGCTCTGGTCACAACAGAGCGACGTCCGGAGGGGCAGAGCATTGCCTCCTGGTGGGCAGACCGTTGCCCCTGGTGGGCGTGCCGGGTGGATCCTGGTCGGGCGCATGCGGGAGTCTGTCTGACTGTCTCTCCCCGTTTCCAGCTTCAGAAAAATACCAAAAAAAAAAGAAGAAGCAAACTGCCTAAAGTCAAAAGCTAGGCAATCTGACTAAGGAGATTGGCCCACTGGGTAAGACCAGAACTAGGAACTAAATGTTCTGACTTGTGATTGTGCTTTTCCCAGTAAACTAGGTATGTGCACATTCAATTATCTGCTGAGCAACCAAAACCAGATCCACATTTCTGTCCAACGAATCTTGTCTATCAGGTTTTCATTAAGCATTATTACCAGTTATACCGGCGTTAGGAACCTATGGCTTGCGAGCCAGATGTGGCTCTTTTGGTGGCTGCATTTGGCTCACAGACAAATCTTTAAGAAAAAAAAAATAATAACATTAAAAATATAAAACATTCTCATGTATTACAATCCATTCATTTCGTGGTTGCAGGTGGCTGGAGCCAATCACGGCTGTCCTCCAGGACAACACCAATTTTTTTTTTTTTTTTTTTTTGTATTTTTCTGAAGTTGGAAACCAAGAGGCAGTCAGACAGGCTCCGGCATGCGCCCGACCAGGAGCCACCTGGCATGCCCATCAGGAGGTGTTGCTCTGTTGTGACCAGAGCCATTCTAGTGCCTGAGGCAGAGGCCATGGAGCCATCCTCAGCACCCGGGCAAACTTTGCTCCAATGGAGCCTCGGCTGCGGGAGGGGAAGAGAGAGACAGAGAAGAAGGAGAGGGGGAGGGGTGGAGAAGCAGATGGGTGCTTCTCCTGTGTACCCTGGCTGGGAATCGAACCCAGGACTCCTGCACACCAGGCTGACGCTCTACCACTGAGCCAACCAGCCAGGGCCACAACACCAAATTTTTATTGGATAATGCATGACATACACGGGTCGTCGTATGGCTCTCACGGAATTACATTTTAAAATATGTGGTGTTCATGGCTCTCTCAGCCAAAAAGGTTCCCGACCCCTGAGTTATACCCTTTGCACTTGATCAGCTGCTGGGCTTTATAATTGACTTCCCCATTAAAAAAAACCAAAGTCAATTTCATTCTGTAAGGAGCTGAATTATCGGTACATGAAAGATAAAGTACTGAAATTTAACGCCGGAAGTCATATTCTTTAAAGGATAGAAGTTGTTAAAGTAGGATGTCTTGCTTGGCTGCTTCAAAGAGATAAACAAGGAAACCAAACACAAATGTAGTCAAGCTAAAATGGGTAGGAAGATTCTATTCTTTCTCTCTTACCAGCAGTTGAAGGAACATACTGGATCTATTCTGCCCAGTGCACTTGTTCACAAATGATGTGAGATCAACCCCTGGAGAAACAAGAGAGATTAAGAAGAGTTCCTAACATTACATTATTTAGTAGACTTTGTACTAGGGATCAGATAACCAGTATAGTGATTTTTCCCTACTTCTACTTTAATCTGGATTTGATTGCTGCAACTGTAAAGTATCAACTAACTTTGCTGTGACTATCTCTCTATAAGGATGGGAGCAGTGAGCTTATAAAAATTATCCATTTCTATTCCATTGGATTCCTCACTTTCTTCCTCAGTGAGTGAAAATCTTAAAGCATTATGCTAATTGTACCATAAGTTCAGGTTCTTTGAAGTACTTAATTTTTAGGTTTTTCTGATACAAAATAATAGAAAATGGAACACTGCTTCAAATGTCAATGTTTGTAGGTATCATTCAGAGGTATCAGTATTAGTTTTAGATATCAATATATCTTCTTCTCATAGTAAAGATTTACTTTCTGTATAATGAACTCAAGCATTTCTTTTACCAGAACTCTGAGCTGCTTGCTTCGGCGAACTGCAACATATGGTTTTCCTCTTCCACTTTTTAATATTTTGGTCTCCGGTGAATCCGCATACAAAAGCTTACTTCCTTTAGCCGGAGTCCACAAATGAAAGGCTTTTCTTTTTCTGATTGTAGATTAGCCTGCCAAGAAACAAACATGAGCTGGAGAACATCACTTTAATTTATTGATGGGATACAGATGACAAGGAAGTCTGTCCTCTTCTAGGCTTTTGGGAACGCTTCAGGCTGACCCAGCACAGCGGAGTTCATATGGCAAAGACAGACGTTGCCAAAAGCCAAAGCCAATAGTCATTGCAAACCTTTGAACCAAAACATTCCTTTAGTGCTTGAATTTCCCTATAATTTGTGTAGATTCCCTTTTTGTCAATGAAGCTAGCAGTGGATAACTGTTAGCTTAGTGCAATCAGACGAAACAACTGTGCCATTCACTCAGTAATTAGATGATAGCCGTGCTGCATGCTTTATGGTTTCCGTTCTTCATTCTTTCCTTTCTTTTCAAGTCCTTGGAGACAAACTCAGGGATGTTTGGCAAAGAGGAGGCCCTTGTTGAAAAATATCCTGTCTTTTTTACCCTAGGGTTGCTAATAAGTTCTATTCTCAGAGGCAAAACATTAGATGCACACAGCAGGGATGATCAGCCAAGTTGAAAAAAAAAAAGCTGTTTTTTTTCTATGTATTACCTTTTACCTCACTTTACGGTTTTTGCCCATACATGACTGAAAAAAGGTTTACTCTTTCTTATCTCCAACAGCACACAAATGAATGTGATACTGAAGCTAAATGCATGTAGCAGATCTTACATAAATTACTTTTACATTTTCAGACATGAAAATTTTACAGGAAGTGAAGCAGAGACAGAAAGAAAAAAATAAATGGAGAGGAAGATTGTGTGGTTAGAATCAACCTGCTTTGAAGAGTGCAATACAATTAAGTTACTGCCTGGTAAATGGGGCTAAGAATTGTGCTAATGCTTTTCCTTCTCTTTTCAAACTTTTTTTTTTCTTTGTTTGCTTCTTAAACCACCAGAAGGAGAGGAAGGGAAAGCTTCCACAAGAAAACAATACTATTTCAGATTTTGTTGCCATTGCTGCCTTTAAGACAGGGGTCCCCAAACTTTTTACATAGGGGGTCAGTTCACTGTCCCTCAGACCGTTGGAGGGCCGGACTATAAAAAAAAACTATGAACAAATCCCTATGCACACTGCACATATCTTATTTTAAAGTAAAAAAACAAAATGGGAACAAATATAACATTTAAAATAAAGAACAAGTAAATTTAAATCAACAAACTGACCAGTATTTCAATGGGAACTATGCTCCTCTCACTGACCACCAATGAAAGAGGTGCCCCTTCCGGAAATGCGGTGAGGGCCGGATAAATGTCCTCAGGGGGCCGCATGTGGCCCGCGGGCCGTAGTTTGGGGACCCCTGCTTTAAGATATAGTTATGTCAACATCCAAAAAATTAGTGTTGGCTACCTTCCATGAAGAGTTTGATCCTGTCAGTCAGGAGTCTAAGTTGTAAGTGATACAGCTTGAACTACTTGAAGGAAAAGAGGGACATTTTGGGGGAGGTTGCTTTGTCTTATCCATAGGAAGGGCAGAAGGCTTTAAGGGTGACTGGAATCTGAGACCAAGGACTGTGGCAGGATTCTCTTTCTCCATTCCCTTCTTATCTCTTGTCTCTGTTTCTCTTTGGCTTGGTCTTTTTTTTTTTTCCAACAGGGCCACCTGGAACTTCAGGTAGAATTATAATGTTAAAAAATAATCGGAGACATATTAAAATTATTTAATTTATTTGAGCAAAACCCCATGCTATTTGATCAGGGCCAAACTGGAAGAAGTTAGGAGGGTTCTTGTGAGAGGACAGGAGCTTGGGGAGAGACTTTTATAGAGAAAAGGCAGAAACAAAGTAAGAAAATCATTGATTGGCTGTAGCTTAAAGCCCTCTTGGCTGTCTGTGATTGGTTGCCCTTCGGTTTCAATTTCATAACCTTGAGGCATTTATAATCTTAGATTTTGGTTTGCTTATGTAGGCTACCACCATATTAGAGCTACCTCAGTCTAATGACATTCTTGAGTAATTAATTTAACAATGGCTAATGAAAATTTAGCTTCAATATAGTTCTGATATCAAAGAATTTTAAAAAAGTACTTTTTTTCCCCAAACTTCAGACTACCCAAGAATTTAGGCCATTTCTCTCCATTATACCAATCACTCAGAACATTTAGATAAGGCATTATAACAGGTCCAGCTTTGGTCAAAAATCCATTCCTGAGCCAAAGGCATGGGCCATGTATCCAGAAAGGAAGGAGATCTGAGCAGACAAAAATAGGATCCACTAGAAATTGCTGTCTCTGATCCTGAGTGTATCTACTTGAAAATAGTATTTGATATTGGGGAATGTCATGCTCTGAGATTCTCCCCTCAAACTATAGTAGAAATGAATATACCAAGTAGATCTTAGTTGTAACATTGGCTAGGTGTGAGGTGGGGCAGTCAAATGAGTTGTAAGAGAACTTATATTTATAGTCTTTGGTCTGAATATGAGCCCAAGGAAATTTTATAATTGCCTTGAGGTTAACGTCCCTTTCTACTCTAAAGAACATTTGAAGTTTTTTTTTCCTAAGTATTAGAAAACAGTACAGTACTATTAAATAAAAGTCTAGTTTTTCTCGTTATATAAGTGAAAATAAGTTGGCCTACAGTAGCTATAGTGTGTAGAGTGTGAAGATGAACTTAAAACTGTCACCTGGCTCCAGAGCAGAGATCAGCAAACTTTTTCTATAAATGAGTACATAATAAATATTTTTAATTTTACTGAATATAAATCTCTACTTCAACTATATAACCCTGCTCTTGAAGTGGAAAAACAGCCATAGACAATCTGTAAATGAATGGGCATAGTTATGTTGTATGGGCATACAACTTATTTACGAATCAGAGTGGAGGCAGTAGTAGTTTATTGACTCTGACATATACAATATGTGACTGAAAGAAGTGTAAAGTGAAATATTAAATAAACCCTATGCACCACCTGCATTTAAAAATGTTCTTCAGTGACTTACGCATAGATTTATAAAAATAGCTTGATCAGAAGATTAGCTACTAAATATAATAAATATACATTTAAAATGCCATTTCTTGAGTAAAACATAACCACAATTAAACTTTTCCATTATTGAAAATTGCTTGCAGATTTGCTGTTTATTTTATGATGTTAAACAGTTTTTTAAGAATGAATATAGCATTGATTGAAATTCAAGTCTGATATAAACCATTGAAATTAAATGTGTTTTTCACAGGATGTGGGCACACCTAACTTTTTATCTGTTTTACTTCTGGGACAAAAATGATTATTGGCAACATATGTTGTGAGCAAATGTGTTCTTTTATTTGTAATGCTTGCAGTCGTGCGAGTGTGCCATTATTACTTGACATTTGAAATATGTCTCAATTGAAACATGAAACTTTTTATGACCTGAAAAACTTGGAAATCCTTCAGGCAGAGGATTATATTTATGACATAACTTTCAATATTTCCATTATATCACTTTATTTTAAGCATTTATTAAGTAGCTATAAAAAATCACTTTGGGACCAATCTTGATGTGTTTCTTAAATGTGATGATTGTATGAAATAAGAAAATGTATTATTTGAATTTCACAAATTCTAAGACGTACCATTTTTTAAATACATTTTAATATCTATGAAGTCAGGGTTCTTCTAATGATGGAAGACGTCTTACAAATTGCAACAGTTATGAAACAATTGTAATTACCTGCATAAAATTGATCTGCAACTCCTTTCTTGGCATCTTATGGTAAGATTCAGAAAGTCAGCATAAAAATTTGCAGTGTGAGAATCAGGGTCATGGAAGAGAATTCTTGAGACAATGGTAAAGCGCTCTTTTAAGGAATGTACATGACACCATCTTTGCTGTCACAAAGAAGTCTTGTATGGAAAGTCACAGATAGCAATGAGTCTCAATCAAAATGTGAGAAGAGAAACCTCTGATTGCAAATAACTTTGGAAATACCTCTACTGATATATTTTGCTGATCTATTCCTTTTTAAATCTGCACAAGGGTAATAAACAATAAAAATCTGTATCTAAATAAGTCTAAAAGAGCTCTTCAAAGGTATAAAAAAACCGTTGTGTGTCGGGTGAGGACTAAGTAAGTGAAAAGGCCCTGGCTGGGTGGCTTGATTGTTGGAGTGCTATACCAATGTGCCACGGTTGGGGATTTGGTCCCTGGTGGGGGCCAGCCAATGGATTCATGGATGAGTAGAGCAATAAATTGATGTTTCTCTCCCTTTCTCTTTCTCTGTGAGATCAACAAATAAATTAAAAAATAAAAATATGGGTAATGAGGATCAAATATAAGGTGGGGCAAAGGTAGGTTTACAGTTGTGAGTATGTGAAACAGAGTTTTCTCTTGTAGTATTATTTACCTACTTTTGCCTCACCCTTTATAAGAAGAAACATTCTAACATCTGATTTAAAATCTTTGGCTCCTATTTTCTGATCACAATACCCTTCAGGATTTTGTACTACAGCTGTAGAAACTTTAGCATGCTTTTGGGAGATGCCATCTTATCAGAACCTCTGGAAGTAAGTGATCATACTTTTTTTCACTAAATCATCCATATTAATGTATTTTTGTCATGATTTCAATGTGGCTTTTTGTACCTCTGGTTTATTGATGAACAAGCTATTGGCCTGCATAATGGCCCTTGCAGTGATGGTAATATATTTTTATCTAAAATATAACCAATTAGTTTTTTGTAATTTAATTCTCAATTACTTTTAGAAGATAACATGAATTCTCTTTGAGTCACACAACTTTAATAAATCGAGAAATTTGTTTTTGCTTTGACAACTTAGAAAATTAGCTTTAACTTTATATGATAAAAATGAACTATACATTTTAAATTTTTGTATGTAGATTAATAGATTTGATGTAATTGATGTCTGGAAATGAAGTTTTACTGTACAAGCAACTGAAATGTACTAAAAAGCAGGTGGAAGCTAAAATCAATTTTGAGGAGGATGATGGAGAAGCCTAAAGTGCCTTGAATAGATAGCAACAATCTGGATTTAATGACATTGCTCAGTGAAGGTTCAAAAGCAAATGGACATGCTGGAAACTGGAGCAAAGGTAATCTTTAATATGCAGTGCCAGAAAGCTTAGAGAAATTGTTTCTTGCAGTTACATGCAAAGCATAACTTGTAAGTGATGAGCTTGGTTATAGAGATAAGAACATCTCCAAGCAAAGTGTTGAAGGAACCACCTGGTTTCTCTTTCCTGTTTGAAGCAAAAGGTGAGAGCAGGGAGATATATTGAGAGAAGAACTGTGAAACAAAGGAAATAGCACTTGATGAATGAAAGTCTAGCCTCCCCCATGGCAAATTACTAAATTAAGACATGACTTCCAAGCAGTGTCAGGGAAGCCCACTCTAGATAAAATGCTGAGGGAGTGATGTTACCACCTTTTGGTAAAACTGAGAAAGATCAAAAGTGTAGAGTATTCAGTCACACAAAAAATCCTTTCAAGATTTTAAGGGTGTGCCTCACAGATTCTCTTACTCAATACAGGGGGTCTCTAGGAGGTTTAAGGGTGTTGTCCCTCAATCATCTCAGCAGGTAGCCAAGGTAGAAAAGAGTTTATCTCATCAAGATCTGTGGTTGTAGCTTTGCTCTAATGGAGTTAACCCCATTGACACCTATAAGAGAACTACAAAGTAGACAAGTGACTTTTCTTGCAAAGGAAGAGAAACCAAAATTCCAGAGTGTGGACTGATTATATTATACACAAAATAGAAACCATGAGAAAGAGAGAGAGAGTACATTATACTAACATTATTTCTAGGCCTCAACACCTAATAAAGGAACTTCTGACATATGTCCAGCTGGACTTCAGAAGGCTATGGATCAGCAACTCCTTTCCTTTCCATTTTCCCTCTTTTGAACATGAACATATATAGCTGTTATCCAGTGCCTGCCACATTACTGTATTTTAGGTATGCTGGGGGCAAGACGCTTGTGTCTGCAGTTTTATAGGTCTGAAAGTAGAGAGAAACTGTATCCCGAAAGTGTACTTAGAGGACTATGTCCATGAGCTTCATCTCTTTCTTGATTTAATTTAGATGGTAAGATTTTGGACACTGAGCTGAGTTAAAAATGCCATGATATTCTTATATACCTTGGAAGTTAGTGGATATATTTTTGTATGAAAGAGATGTGAAGCATTGTGGGTCACAGGGTAGACTGAGGTGACAGAATTTAAGGCACCCCTCTTGTACCCCATGATCTCTACTTTCTGGTGTTCATGTCTTATTGAACGCCCTCTGCTTGGGTGTGGATGAGACTTAAGGCTTGTTTCTAACCAGTGGAACACAGCAAAAGTGATGAAGTGTATAGGATTAGTTGAACATGATTACATAAGAATCCATTGCTTGTCTTACTGAAATTTCTCTCTGTCCCTGTTTTTGGCTTTGAAGAAGCAAGCTTTCATGAGTCTTGCAGCACAACTTGTCAATAGCTTGAGCGAGCTTGGAATTGATTCCTTTCCTTAGTTGAGAGAACTTAGTTCTGGATATAAAAGATTCAAGGCTTCTAGTTTGCTACAATTCAAATAGTCTATCAGTTAATGTATATATAGATATGCATATGTAAGAATCTATCTATCCATGCATCCATCCATTATCTATCTATCATCTATCTATCTATCTATCTATCTATCTATCTATCTATCTATCTATCTATCTATCTATCATCTATCATCTATCTAACTATCATCTATTTTTTTCCAGGTTTTTAGAGCTGAAAAATAAAGAAACCTGATTACTCTCCTTCAATCTTGTGTTACAACTCAGTTTATAATTAGGCATTATTCCATTTTTATAGGTATTTTGGTTATGTTGATGTTAGAGAAAAGACTGTGAGAGAGAGGAGAGAGGGATTTTCGAGTGCTGGATGCTAGTTCATTCACTGTTGCTCAAAGAAAAAAGCACTTCTCTTCTAGAGACATGAGACATTGTTTCTTTGGGTTTGTGGAAGTTCACTTATTACCTTGCACATTGGATGATTAGACTTACTCACAGTACGTTAAGAACTGATTTATTTTCTTCAGTCCTGTAAGTGAACACTAGTTTTTTCTCTTTTAGAAAAGGAATGCCCTATGTCTGTCTAAATTCTGCATGTCTTGGAATTCTGCATTTACCACAGCTCTGATTTTGTGGCTGTAGGAAAATGGAAAAACAACAACACACTAAAATGACATCAACTCATATGAGAAGTAGAGAATTAAATGTATTGTAATTTGTGTGTGTGTATGTTTCCCTGGAAAGACACTAAGAAATGTGGGATCATCATCATGTTGGATCCCTGACCCCTGTTTCTGCTGATCCTTAGTCCAAGTCCTCCTTGGGTTCCCACGTCCAGCCTAATTTTGCTGATGTGATATCATATAAATCTATGTCTCCATTCACTAAATTTATTATTATTATTTCTTCATTAGCCCACATTAAATCTTTTCTTATTAAATGATGCTTTCACTTTTCATCAACCCCACTCCCTCCTACTCTTTGAGAAAAGATTCTGACAAGATCTATTACCAAACAGAACTTGAGGTGATATGAACCTAACCTGGATTTGAGCAATGTCTGCATGTGGATTGCTTAATGCTTTCTCTTCTCCTGCTGTCCTTTTCCTCACCCTTCTCATGCTAGAGATCAAAAACGCTGAAGCAGAAAGAAATCAGATATATTACACAAGTGCATTTAGCAAATCAGTAGGTAAAGACCTCATGTGAAGCCTCCTCCTTGGGTCTGTGACAGTTTTTTTTTACTGTCTCTCATAACAAATTTATTCAATTTGAAAAATAAGCAGCTCTGTGCCAAGAGTCTTGCATTCTCCAAAACAGTGAGGAAAGTTACCTCAGATCCAGCCTCAGAATTAAGCATGTGCTTGCCTCTAGCACTAAATAGCTAGTCTTTGCCAGGAACCTGGTTCCAAATTTTTTCTCAGCTATTTCTTCACATACCCAGAACGGTAGCATGGACGATGATTAGGAAAGGTGTGACAACTCATATTATCCAAGGAGAGTGAAGCCAGAGCTCCTAAAACCTAGACTACATTAGTTACAGCTGTCCTGGAGCTATGTTGTGTAGAGCTGGTTACCTTAGGGTCTCAAACATTTTTGTTTATTTATTTATTTAGAAAATTAAATTTAACAGGATGACATTGATCAACAAGAGTACATAGATTTTGGGTAACATCTCCACATTATTTGAACAGTTGATTATGTTGTCTACCCATCACGCAAAGTCAAATCATCTTCTGTCACCTTATATTTGTCTCCTCTCCCCCTCCCTCACATCCCCCTCGCTCTGGTACGTACCCACTGCACTATGTCCTTGAGTCTCAATGTTGTATCTCACCTATGTGTGGAATCATACAGGTTTTAGATTTTTCTGATTTGCTTATTTTCCTCAGTATAATGTTATCAAGGTCCATCCATGTTGTCATAAATGATACTATGTCATTCTAGGTCAAATAAGTTTGCAAATATGATGTTTATGTTTGTTCGCTTATAGTTTGCATTGGGTGTGGGAGACAGGCTGTAAACTGGCAAGGTCTTCATAGCCTAAGGCTTAGTTTTAATTCTAAGTATTTCCTACCCTTTTAATACTAAGATCTTTTCAACATCCTTCTAATACTAAGATTTTCTCAAAACTAAGCTTTTCCTCACACCCTTGACTGTTGCATGATGGGGGGTGGTGCACTATTATGAGGAATTTCATTTATGTCTCTGATGAGTGGTTTTGTATCAGAGACTTCCTTATTTGTATATTGGCTTAAAGGCTTTAATTTCTACACTATAAAATAAGGCAGACTGGAGGCACTCAGATCCTGCCATCAGCATTGCAGAGGAGAGGCAGCCAGGATGGTGGAGTGCTGAATGGGATGCTAGTTTGTGCAGAGAGAAGGATATGGGGAACAGAGGTGAATCAGGCTGGTGGGGCCTTTCATTCTAGGAATACTCGGATGAATCAGTGGCTTTGGAAGCCCTGAATGGAAAGGGAAGTGTTTTCCCACTGTGTGTATTTCTTGCCTGCTGGGTGCGAGCTAGGATTAATGGTAATAGCCCACCAGTCCTTGGCTCCATTGTTTCACTACCCTCTGTCCGAATCAAATGCAAACCTGAATGGGCCAGGTGACTGTGATGGTGGCTGTGACTACTGGCTTGACAGTCAGCGTTTACTATGGCTGAGTAGTGTTACATTGTATATATGTACTACATCTTCTTTATCCAATTCTCTATCCAAGGGCACTTTGGTTGTTTCTATGTCTTGGCCACTGTAGTAGTCCAGCCTGCGGGGAACTACCAGTGTCATGTGGAAGAAACCTACTCAAAATACATACTTATGTCAAGAGGAAGAGGGTGAGGTTGCCAAGGGAGGCAAAGAAGACCTGAATCTCCTTCTCCCTTAGCTTTTATAGATCAGAAGCAGAACAGAGGTAACAGGATTACAGGGGAGGGAGATCAGGTGACAAGGGAAAAGAATGACTAATAGTTATTTTGCTGACATGAGGAAAGGGCTAATTTGGGTCAGTACCTTCTTTTTCATTTGCTAATTAACAAGCACAAAGGAAGGGGCAATCTAGAACCTCTAGGCTAATTTTCTAAAGCCTGTCCACATGCATTCCTTTGTGTCAGCACAAAGGTCCCTCACTCACATAATTTCTTGGTGTTTGCATCCAAGAGACATTCACTCAGGGCTTTCAACTAAAGTTCCCCAATCCACGTCATAGAGGGTTCAATGTTAGATGGATGATTCCCTACAAGCCACTGTGAATAATACTGTGATGAACATAGGGGTGCATGTGTCTTTAGGTACCATTGTTTCCGAGTTTTTGAGGTATATACCCAGTAGGGAGATTGCTGGGTCATATGGTAGTTCTATTCTTTTTTAAAAATTTTTATTAATTTTAGTTTATTGTGTTAACATAAATTTAAGTTTCCCACTCAATATAACTCCCTCATCCCCCCACCCCATTTCCCCCATTACAATGCTATTTCTCCCCTCCCCCTAACTCCCTCCCCTCTTCCCTCTGGGATTTGCTGTCCTGTTATCTGTATCTCTGTGTTATGTACATATAATTTCACTCACCACTTCACCTTCTCTGATCCCATCCCCTCAGCCCCCTTCCATCTGACAGCTGTCCCTCTGCTCCTTGTGACCCTGCCTCTGCCTCTATTCTGTTCCTCAGTTCACTTTGTTCATTAGATTCCACATATAAGTAAGATCATATGATATTTGTCTTTCTCTGCCTGGCTTATTTCACTTCTTAATTTTTGGGGGGACCACCATACTTTCTTCCATAATGGTTGTACTAATTTGCATTTCCACCAGCAGTGAATGAGGGTTCCTTTTTCTTTACAGCCTCTCCAACACTTGTTATTATTTGTATTGTTGATAATAGCCAAGCTAACAGGTGTGAGGTAGTAACTCATTATAGTTTTAATTTGCATTTCTCAAATAGCTAGTGAAGATGAGCATTTTTTCATAGATCTGTTGGCCTTTTGTATCTTTTGGGGAAAATGTCTGTTCATGTCCTCGCCCCACTTTTTAATTGGATTGTTTACTTGTTTGTTGCTGAGTTTTGTGAGTTTTTTATATATTTTGGATATTAGGCCCTTATCTGAGCTGTTGTTTACAAATATCATCTCCCATTTAGTTGGCTGTTTGTTTTGTTGTCAGTTTCTTTTGCTGTGCAGAAGGTGTTATAGTAATATAATGTTATAGTAATTAAATATATGGAAATATAGAAAAACATGGAAATATATAAAAGTAATTAAGATATAATATTAAAATCAATTAAGGAAATTAAATAAAGTTATGCTGCCTGGATAGAAATTAATATAGTATGTACAAATATGATAAACAAACTGACTTACAAGCGGGGCCCAATTAGTGTGTGTGTGAAGTTATACATAGATAAGAAGTGGCTTGATGTCATAACTCTGTAAATTAACATAAACAAGAAGCTTCCCTAGGAACACCTTAAAAATGGCTTGATGTAACATTTCAGTAAATTAACATAAAAAGGGCTCCCTGCGAGGAACTCCCAAAAAGGTGGGTTGAAGTAAAAATTCTGTAAATTGACACCTGTTAGAAGGTGGGTTGAGGTAATAATCCTATAGATCAGGGCTTGGGAACCTATGGCTCGCAAGCTAGATGTGGCTCTTTTGAGGGCTGCATCTGGATCGCAGACAAATTTAATAAAAAAGATTTTATTAAATCTTTAATAAAAAAAATAATGTTAAAAATATAAAACATTCTCATGTATTGCAATCCATTCATTTCCTACCGCTCATGTTCATGGTTGCAGGTGGCTGGAGCCAATCACAGCTGTCCTCTGGGACAACACCAAATTTTTATTGGATAATGCGTAAGGTACACGGGTCATTGTATGCTCATTTAAAATGAGCATACAATGTATGGTCATTTAAAATGCTCTCACAGAATAACATTTTAAAATATGTGGCATTCATGGCTCCTTTAGCCAAAAAGTTTCCTGATCCCTGCTATAGATTGACACCTGTTAGAAGGTGTTGACCAGAAAAGTTACTAAAGCTAAGTGGCCCCCCTGCTGTGATAGTTGTCCAGACTCCAACATTGAATGTGGACTGTCTCCATGCAGCAAGCCGCTCTGACCAAGGACAGCTGAGAGGAGCATGCCGACAGGGCCCCCTTAAGCTGTACCCAGGCATGCCAAAAGTATTTGTGAGTAATAAACTGCCTGTGTGATTCTTGCAACTAACTTGTGTGCTGGTTGTGTCTTTCAGTGGCAGTTGGTGTTGGCACTGGTAAGTGGAATCCTCATAGCCACCTCAAGAGTAGTCTCGAAGAGGCTGCCAGCCCAACTGATAGGCAGGAGTGTTCCACTGTGTGGGGAAGTCGAATCAGGGACGCCTGTTCAACGTAGAGCTTAGGCTCTACGTGAACAGAAGGTTCTTAGTTTGATATAATCCTATTCATTTATTTTTGACTTTCTTTCCCTTGCCTTCAGGGTCACATTCATAAATTGTTCTCTGTGGCTAAAGTCCATGAGTTTAATATCTATGTTTTCTTCTATATAATTTATTGTTTCATATCTTATATTTAGGTCTTTGATCCATTCTGAATTACTTTTTTGTGCAAGGGGACAAATTGTAGTCAAGTTTCATTCTTTTGCATGTGGCTTTCTTTTCTCCAATGTGTGTTTTTGGCTCCTTTGTCAGAGATGATTTGCTCATATATTTGTGTTCTTATTTCTGGAATCTCAATTCTGTTCTATTGGTCTATTTATTTATCATTGCCCTGCTTGTTTGATTATTGTGGCTCGGTAGTAGAATTTGAAGTCAGGTATTGTAATACTTCTGGCTCTGTTCTTTTTTCTCAGGGTTGCTTTGGCTAGTTGGTGTTTTTTTTGTTTGTTTGTTTTCGTATGTTTTTTTTTTTTTTTTGGTTCTGTATAAACCTGGTCATTTTTTGGTTCTATTTCTTTAAAAAATGACATTGAAATTTTAATTGGAATTGCATTAAATTTGTATATTGCTTTGGGTAATATGGCCATTTTAACTATTTTTATTTTTCCTATCTAAGAACATGGGATATATTTTCATTTCATTTGTCTTTTTTGATTTCCTTTAATAATGCTTTGTAGTTTTCAGTATATGGGTCCTACACATCCTTTGTTAAGTTTATTCCTAGGTTTTTTTTGTAGTTGTTGTTGCAACTGTAAATGGGATTATTTTTTTAGTTTATTTTCCAAAGTTTTAGTGTTGACATATATGAAAGCAATAGACTTCTGTATATTAATTTTGTATCATGAGACCATATTGTATTGGCTTATCCTTTCTAATAGTCTTTCTGTGGAGTTTTGGGGTTTTATCTATACAGGATTATGTCATCTGCAAAAGTAAAACCTTTATTTTTTCTTTTCTAATATGAATACTTTTTATTTCTTTCTCTTGGCTGATTGCTCTGGCTAAAACTTCCAGTACTATGTTGCATAGGAATGAAGAGAGTGGGCAGTCTTTTCTTGTTCCTGATTTTAGGGAAATATTTCCAGTTTTTCACCATTTAGTATGATATTTGTTGATGGTCTGTCATATATGGCTTTTATTTTGTTGAGATATTTTCCTTATATACCCATTTTATTGAATATTTTAAGCATAAAGAGATGTTGTATCTTATTGAATGCCTTCTCTGCATCTATTGATAGGCTCACATGATTTTTGTAGTTTGTTTTGTTGATATGGTGTATTATATTAATCAATTATGTATGTTGAACCATCCTTGTGCTCTTGGGATGAATCCCACTTGATTGCGATGTATTATAATTTCTTAATGTGTTGTTGTATTCAATTTGCTAGTATTTTCTTTAGGATTTGTGCATCTGTATTCATTAAAGATATTGGTCTGTAGTTTTCTTTATTTGTATTGTACTCCTCATGTTTTGATATGGGAGTTATGTTGGACTCATAAAATGTGCTCAGAAGTATTGCTCTTCTTCAGTTTTTTGAAAGACATTGAGAAGAATAGTTTCCAAATCTTCTTTGAATGTTTGGTAGAATTCACTAGTGTAGCCATCTGGTCCTGGACTTTTATTTTGGGGAAGGCTTTTTGATAGCTGTTTCTATTTCTTCCCTGATTATGGGTCCTTTTAGGCTTTCCACTTCTTCATGTCTCAGTCTAGGAAGACTGTATAGTTCTAGGAATTTATCTATTTCTTCTAAATTGTTGAATTTGGTGGCATATAGTGTTTCATAGTATTCTACATTGATCCTTTGTATATCTGTGATATCTGTGGTGATTTCTTCTTTCATTTCATATTTTGTTTATATGAATCGTTTTTCTTTTGTCCTTAGTGAGTCTAGCCAGGGGATTATCAATTTTATTGATCTTTTCAAAGAACCAGCTCTTTGTTGTATTAATTTTTTCTATAGTTTTCTGTTCTTTATTTTGTTTATTTCTGCTTTAATTTTTACTATTTCTTTTCTTCTGCTGATTTTAGGTTGCCTTTGTTCTTCTTTTTCTAGTTCTTTAAGATGTGATGTTAAGATGTTTATTTGAGTCTTCTTGTTTTTTGATATAAGCCTGTAATAATACGGATTTCTTTAGCACTGTTTTGGCTGCATCCAAGAATTTTTGATATGTCATGTTGTCATTTTTGTTTGTCTGTATATATCTTTTGATCACTGCTTTTATTTCTTCTTTGACCCAGTCATTTTTTAGAAGTATGTTGTTTACCTTCCACATGCTTGGTATAATTTCAGTCTTCCTGAATTTGTTGATGTTAGTTTTGTGGTCTAACATATGGTCTATTCTTGAGACTGTTCTATGTACACTGGAGATAAATGTATACTCTGAAGTTATGGGATGAATTGTCCTATAGATGTCTATTATGTCCATTTGGTCTAGTATATCACTTAAAGCCAATATTTCTTTATTGATTTTCTGTTTGGATGAATGATTGAGAACCATCAATGGTGTGTTGAGACCTCCAAGTATGATGGTGTTTTTGTCTGTTTCTATTTTTAGATCAGTTAGTAGATGTCTTATGTATTTTGGTGTTCCCTGGTTTGGTGCATTTATATTAAGAAGTGTCATGTCTTCTTGATACAATGTCCCCTTTATTATTATGAAATGTCCATCTTTGTCTCTGGTTACCTTTGTTGTCTGGAAGTTAGCATTGTCAGATAGGAGTATGAATACACCTGCTTTTTGGGGGTATTATTTGCTTAGAGAATCATTTTCTAACCCTTCACTTTGAATCTACATTTCTCTTTGCAGCTTAGATGTGTCTCTAGAAGGCAGCGTATGGTTAGGTTTTGCTGTTTGATCCACTCTGCTTATCTGTGTCTCTTCATTGGTGAGTTCAATCCATTTACATTTAGGGTAATTATTGACACTTGAAGAATTCCTATAGCTATTTTATATATTGCTTTCTGATGGCTCTATGCCTCATTTGGTTCTTCTCTTTTGTTTTTTGTCAGTTGTTTTTGTTTGGTGGCATCCCATACTTCTTTCCCCTGTTTCTTCTTTTTGTAAGCTCCATATTTCACTAGTGGCATTTTTGTGGGTGGTTACCATTAGGTTATTAAAAGAAAAATTGTTATATTTACAAGAGTCCATTATCTCATGAGTGCTTCTGAAGTCCATCCTCCTTTGCTACTGCAGATTTTTATCCTCTCCTCGTTAATGTTACTGTTGTCACAGATTATCCTTGTTTTTATTGTGACCTTGTTGGAGCTTTTACTTGTAGTTTTGTTCTTTGTATCTGGTTGGATAACCCCCTTTAGTATTTACTGCAGTGGGGGTTTTCTGGTGATAAATTCACTCAGTTTCTCTATGTTTGTAAGTGTCTTTATTTTTTCTTCCTATTTGAAGGATAGCTTTGATGGATATAGTATTCTTGGCTGATAATTCCTCTCTTTCAGTACTTTAAATGTTTGGGTCCACTTTCTTCTGGCTTGTAGAATTTCTGCTGAGAAATCTGATAGTAACTTAATGGGCCTTCCTTTTATGTTATATTCTTCTTTTCCCTAGCTGCCTTGAGGAATCTTTTTTTGTTACTGATTTGTGACAATTTTATTATGATGTACCTTGGAGTAAGTCTCTTTAGGTTGAGGTAACTTGGTGTTCTGTTTGGTTCTTGAATTTGAGGCTTTAACTCTTTCCACAGACTTGGGAAGTTCTCATCAATTATTTCTTTGAATATGCTCTCCATTCCCTTTTCCCTCTCTTCTTCTAATATATCCATTATTCTTCTATTGCTTTTTTTTTATCAAGTCAGACAATTCTTGTAGGGCTCTCTTAATTTTTAAAATTTGTGAGTCTCTCTCTTCTCTCTGTAGCATCTCTAGTTGCCTGTCTTCAATGTCACTGATTCTCTTCTCTATCTGGCCTGTTCTAGTAACTAAGCTTGCTACCTCATTTTTCAGTTCATGTATTGAGTTTTTCATCTTTGTTTGGTTCTTTTTTATAATTTCAATCTCCTTGGTGAAGTACTCTTTTTGTTCATCAGTTTGTTTTTTGAGCTCATTAAGTTGCCTGTCAGTGATTTCTCATATCTCATTGAGTAATTTTAGAACTTTAAATTTGAATTCTTTGTAATTTAACTCCAAGATTTCATGTAATTGAGATTTTTTTCTGGAGATTTTTCATTATCTATCTGAACTAAGTCTCTGTCTTGTGTATCCATGATATTTGATTTCTTATTCCTTGATAGCATTAGAGATTGGTATTGTTAAGAACTCTAACAAGAGAAAACTAAAAAATTAAAAATAAAAAAATATAGTGAAAAATGAAAATTCTATAAATAATAGAATTTATAAGTAGAAAAAAGATAAGTAGAAAAAAGACTATAGAAAACAAAGAGCAAGAACCAAAAAAGAAAAAGAAAGAAGGAAAAAAATTAAATAAAAAAATCACAAAAAAATAGGAGTAAAAAATATAATAATTTGAAGAAAAATGAACTTTATATAAAAAGAGAAAACAAGGATAAAAAGAAAAGGGAAGAAAGAAAAAAAATTAAAAGAAAAAGTATCAAAAATAAAACTCTCACAAAAACAAAACATGGGGATAAAAAACATAAAAACTAAGGATAATAAAATTCAAATGTAAAAAAGAGAAAAAAAGAAAGAAGAATAAATGAGAAAATAGTTCTGTTTTGAGAGGTTACTGTTTTTCTTTTGTTAAATAGGTGTCACTGTACTACAAATTCTGGCTTTGAAATTCTTGAGCAGAGCTCTGCTGAGGCAATGCTGTTATAATGATGTAGGCAGGGTCATAGTTGCAATGTTGGGTGGGGCTTATTTTTAGGGCTTTACAGTTTCATCTTTATAGCTTTACAGTTTTATGGCTTTAGCAATGGCCGTCTCAGGTTTCTGAGCACTCCTCCCCATGTCCCAACAGATCAGGAAATCAAATGTGGGGCACCTCAGCCTCTCATGGGAAGAGAGTGGCCCCAGAGAGTTAGCTGTGTGGGATCTGAAGTTGCCACTCTTTGTACCATGACAGGAAGGTGGTGGGATCTGGGAGACTGGGGGGTTGCACTCTGTTCCCCTCTGACACCAGGCAGATTGTGGGCTGTGGGTAGAGTGCTGGCTGCATGATGTGAGCAGATGGCACTTGAGTGCCACATGCACCAAAATCCACCAGCTAAGTGCATGCCTGTCGAGCAAGTGCTGCAGGCTGTGTGCATGCCCAGTGCCAGCAATTGCAAGTGAAGCCCAGTGATGAGGGCAGACCATGGGATCCCAGGCTGTATCCCTGATCTAGGTTGTGCCCACCTTAATTCAGCTCCTGCCCCTCTGCCTTTCCCAGCTCCAAAACAAAATCCAAGCTAAATATGCCTCCCTCCCTCAGATTAGCAAGGAAAGAGAAAAATTCAGTCCTCCAGCTTCTCTCTTTTCCAGAGTTCACCATGAAAGCATTTTATTTTCTGCCCCATTTTTTAACCCGCCCCACCCTTATTCCCTCCAGTGTGCAGATCTTTCAGGTGTAGTTGCAAGCCCAGCTGGGTTTCCTTCACTGAGTTATATTTGTTCAATTTGTTAAAATTTTAAGGGAAGAGATCAGAAGTATCTCTCATGATGCTATTTCTCTGACATCACTCTCACAACTTTTTTGTATTCATCAAATTTTTAAAGGTAACAGTAATTATTTTCTGGTGATGAATGTTTTATGGGCCATTGATGGAAAGTTAGGGAAAAATAAACCAGTGGAAACAAAACATTCATAATCTTATTGCTATTTTGCATGTGAACACATTTCCTTCTATGATTTTCTCTAGACTTTTTAAAGATATTTGAAATATTAATTCACATAATTTTTTATTTATTGAATTTACCATATTTTCCCAAGAATAAGATGCACCTTAATTTTGGGGCTCAAAATTTGGAAAAAAAAATTACATAAAGTTATTGAACTCAAATTTTATTCATCATAAAATTCATACAACTCCTCATCACTGTCAAAATTCCCATCCATTAGCTTGTACTCATCTGTGTCTGATGATGAATCACTATCTTCATATATTGCCTCATTCTCAGTTCAATCTGGCATTTGAAATGCTACAACCACTGTATAAGATGCACCCAGTTTTTAGACCCCCAATTTTTCAAAATAAGGTGCATCTTATACATGGGAAATATGGTATTGGGATACTGGTTTCAAGTGTACAACTTAATAAAATATCATCTGCACACTGCATCACATACACATATTTTTAATATGTGTGTTATAGTCCATCATCCTGAAGAAATATTTTTTTAAATATTCTGTTCATTTCATTAGAAGAGTTTATTAACTGTATTTATGATGATAAGTTTTGTCCTAATGGTGATTCACAAGGCCCTATATGATCTGGTGTCCAAGCACCTGTCTGAGTTTATCTCCTCCTGCTCTGACTCTCCTCATCCTACTTTGGCCTTTTCCATGGTTGTGGAATCTGTTAATCTCTATTGCCTATTGTGGGCCTTCTCAACATGCCCTCAGTGAGGAATAATCTTTCCTGAAAAGTTTTATGGTCAGTTTTCTCCCCTCTTCAGGCCTTTACTTGAATTTCACCTTCTCTCTTTTTTTCTGTCAACATTAAAAATTTAACTCACTCTCATTCATAGAGTATCACTATTCTTCACAGTTTTATTTATTTTATTTTATTTTTCTCCATAGTTTCTATTACCATCTAATAGAATGTCTTGTGTATGTATATGTGTGTATGTCTGTATGTATGTCTCTCCCACCAACCACTAGAATAGAATTCTATGAATTTTCTGTTTTTTTTAATATTATTTTTTTTAATATTTTTTTTTAATTTTTAAGACTTTATTCAATTTTTAGAGAGGAGAGAGAGAGAGAGAGAGAGAGAGAGAGAGAGGGAGAAGGGGGGAGGAGCAGGAAGCATCAACTCCCATATATCCCTTGACCAGGGAGGCCCAGGGTTTCGAAACTGGCAACCTCAGTGTTCCAGGTCGATGCTTTATCCCACTGCGCCACCACAGGTCAGGCCTAAAATTTTCTGTTTTGTTTGTTGTTGTTTGCCTGATTCATAGAACAACAGGGCCAGGTCCTTAGTCTTCAATTAATGTGTTTAATAAATGAATGAAAAATATAAACATTGGAGTAAATGTGTTTGTAAATTGAACTATTAACATGATAGAATACTCACTTAAGACTGACTCCTAGAATTATGAGATTAAGGTTTTATGAATACTTTTAACACTTTGTACCAGATATTTTCCATTTACCAATTTACTTTCACTTTTGCTGTGTATGAGGTTGACAGTTTTTATTTTTTTGTCAATTGTTTTTACATAGAAATTAGTAAATCAGAAGAAATAATCAAGGTATATTTTATGTGGATCTTATTATATTAATTTTATCTTGGAAACCATTAATTCAAGTACCAGATTATATATATATTTTCACTGTCATATGTAATATAGACTTGTGTGAAGAGCTTAGCATACTTTGATGCTTGATATTACTAATGACAGGAAGATATTTAGTACAGTATTTAGAATAAAGTTATATAATTTACAGCAAATTATGATCTACTTCTTCTACAAAGAACATCATTTCATTTAGATGTTTAACCCAGAGGTTAAGCCGCAGACCAACTCTAGCCTGCCTCCTGTTGACTTTGAACACAGTCATGTTCATGCACTTAGGTGCTACAGAGGCTTTCTCATACAACTTCCATGTTGAGTAGTTGTGATGAAGAGTGCATAACCCACAAAATCAGAAATATTTACTTGATAGCTCTTTACAGAGAAGGTTTGCTGGTCCCTAAATTAATTTAAAAAAAAAATAATGCCTATCAATTTAATTTGCTAATACAGGGATTGGCAAAAATGTTATTTATGATTTTCAGTGCCTCCTATTCTAGAATCTTTCAGCCTCAAAGATTCCTCACACACTTTTGGATTTTTCTGCAGGTGGAAATAGCAAAATATTGGTTTCTAGTTTAGGTATATAGGAAAATACTAAAGTCTGTGCTTAAGCATGAAGAGTAACACATCATCTTTGCATCTAGAGCTAGAATTCTGAAATCTGAATATTAGAATGGATCTTTTGGTTTTAAGGAAAAAAAAGTACAGTGATTTAAAAAATGTATTACAAAGGGCCCTGGCTGGTTGGCTCAGTGGTAGAGTGTTAACCTGGCATATGGAAGTCTCAGGTTCGACTGCTGGCCAGGGCACACAGGAGAAGTGCCCATCTGCTTCTCCACCCTTCTCCCTCTCGTTTCTATCTCTATCTTCCACTCCTGCAGCCAAGGCTCCACTGGAGCAAAGCTGGCTCAAGTGCTGAGGATGGCTCCATGGCCTCTACCTCAGGCGCTAGAATGGCTCCAGTTGCAACTGAGCAACGCCGCAGATGGGCAGAGTATTACCCCCTGGTGGGCATGCGAGGTAGATCCTGGTTGGGCACATGTGGGAGTCTGTCTCTCTGCCTCCCTGCTTTTCACTTCAGAAAAATACAAAAAAAAATGTATCAATATTACAAAGCTATCTACCTCTATACCTTAGAACTTCATATACTGATACATGAATAGCAAGTACCTCCAAAGAGACAAATGCAGAGAAAATAGATATTTACAAGTTTGTTAAAGGCTTGATTTTATTATTTACAATATCTTGATATCTTGGTATTATTGTATCTATTTTGTTAATTCTTTAAGACATAAAGAGTTCTTATAAATTCTTTTTCTTTTGAAATTTCAAGCTTATGGAAATAAAGATTTGTTAAACTTGTGTGGGCATAAAAATGTGTGTATGTTTCTGTATACATATGTAATACATAAACATAACATGAGAAAATATAGTTTTTCCAAATTTACAAATCTGTAAAAAATAAACAATTTAAGGCCTTAAGATTCAGTTAAAATTACCTTTATTTAAAAATAAAAATTATATTTAAAAAATTAATGAAAGAATATCTAAATTACATTCAATTATTATGAATACAAATTATATTTAATAACAATTATATATAAGAATGAAAATTTATAGAAACATCTATCACTTAATACATTTTTCTTATTTTTATTTCTATATTTTAAACAGATATATTGTTTTACCTATACATATTAATTTTTATGCTCATTTTTCATTTTTATTTTTCTATTATAGTTTACAATTAATATTATTTTGTAATAGTTTCAGGTGTACAGCATAGTGGTTAGATAATCATATACTTCACATATTGTTCCTCCAAATGTTTCCAATACCTACCTGGAACCATATATAATTATTACACTAGTATTGGCTATATTTCCTATGCTGAGCTTTACATCCCCATGACTATTTTGTAACTATAAATTTGTTACTTGTACATATTTAAAGAAATAAGTTTTCTAAGTAATTATTTTTATTAATATGTTATTGGCATTTTTTGAAAGTCTCCAAGTAAAAAACCATTAAATTTGAATATTACATTTCTAAAATTAGTGAGATTATTGGAAAGACAATTATAATGCAACAATTCAAAGAAAATACTTTGAATTTGAATTTGAAGAAAAATATTTTAAAAATGAGATATTTTGGTTTAATGATTTTAGTTTTCAACTGAATTAAGGAAAATGCATTGGGTTTGTTTTTCTTTTGAAAGACCTAGACAATTCATATAATCACCCAAATTAATCTCACCCTTTACCCAATTGAGCAGGTTCAAAAACAAATTAATTTCATCCATAAATATTATCTTACTACGGTAAGTGATGAAACTCTAGAATATTCATTTAAAACTTCACTGTTAATATATCCTGATCCACTATTATATGCAAGTATTTATTAAAAATAGTGTTAGCATTATGGAAGTTCTATCATTCATGATCAAATTTAGAGCTTTTGCAACATTTCTGAAGGAAAATTAGAACAATTTCTTCTTTAAAATATATATGTTTAAAATTGTGAAACTGTTATTGGTGTTCTTGCAAAAACTGAAACCAATATCAGAAATCTTATATTGTAGTAAACACAATTTGTCTCTACTTTGGTTAATTTTGTCTTGGCACCTAAACTCATAATTTCAATATAAAAATTAAGTATTTTAATTGAACAAATTTTAAACTACCAGGTAGCACATTATTGAGATGCTTGTTAATATATACCTAGCAATCCACACCCATCATTATTTTGCTGCATTTATCTGAAAGTTTCTGGACAAATTCTTAGAACGTGTCCCTTAAAAAATTAATGAAGGTACTTAATTAACAGATGTGTGATCAAGTCTGCAGTAGAACAAAGCTAGCATGATTATTTATGTAAAACCGTAATCCATTAATTATTTTATGTTTCCCAGATTAACTTGTATGAGATATAGCCCAGTTTCATGCTCTTTTTCCTAATACTTCTGAAAGTATTTAAACAAAAGTCCAGGTTCTCTTTTCACTGAGCAAAGTTAAAAAGGTTTTACTTCCTTGTGATGACAACTACTTCTACTTCTCTTCCTTTTCTTTCTTCTCTTCTTCTCTCACACCCTTTATTCTCTTCCCTCTCTTACTTTTGTACACACACACAGACACACACACCTCATACATACATTAATTTTGGGTAGATAACATATCAACATTGGGAACTTCTCAAGTAACTTCATCACAAAATAATGTTTCATCTCACTGGTGAAAATAATTGTTCCTGAGTATGCATGTGAATCCTCAAGGTGCATCTGCCTTTCTAATGAACATCTTATGTTTCACAGTGCTCCTCTTTTCTTGGACCTTAGAAGCAGTGAGGAATTCTGATTCATTTCTACTTTAGTTGTTCCGATGAAGTAGCCATTCTAGAATCCTTTTCTCTTGACTTTTCCTATAAAGTCTAAGGGAAAAATAATAACATTAAAGATTTCACCTCCTGTAAGACAACACGATCAGGTAGGCTGATCCGGGTTAAGGAGATGAAGAAGGAAATTCTGAGGGAGGCTTTCCCTCCTTTTCTTGCTAAATAAGGAGGCAAAGCCATGCAAGAAAGGAGGTTTTACCCCTCATCACACCCTTCTTTTTCCTTACCTTTAATGCCTGGAGGTTTAGCAACTGTCTTGTGACCATATGGATGAGAGTCATAAGAGAAAAAAAAAATAGCTGAGCAAAGAAATGCATGCATTCTGATTCCTAGGGCAGTGAGATTCTTGTTATTTGAGAGATATTCACCCTTTCTTTCAGTCGTGGTTTGTTGGGTTTTCTGTTATTTGTAACCAAGCCCAACCCTGACTTAACACATATCTTGGTGTCTCTTCTTTTCTGCACTGTGTTGGTTATCTTCTGAGGTGATGTTGGGCTGTTACATCTTCACCTCCTACACCCTGAGAAGCTGCCAGCCAGAACAACTGATCCTTTTCCATTCTCACGTTTCTCTTGAAGCACACAGGTTCAGGAAACAGTGGGGTGGAAGGAAACGTGGTATGGGAAAATTTTAACTTACTTTGCTTTTATTTGATGTCTTTCATTGTTTATTTCGAACTTTCTTAATCAGAGAGTAATTTCTGCTCTCCATTGCCCTTCTTCTTAGTCACCCAATGCTCTCCTATAGTAATATAAAATCTATTTTTCACTTGTTTCACCTAGAAGTATACCGAAGCAATTATTTTCATATTAACTACTGACCTGTAAATGAAAATATCTCACAATGTAATAATGGAGGAACATATTTGCTATTTAGAGCCATAAACACATTTCAGAGGAGCAAGATGATGTAGGATTTGATAAGTTTAGATTATGTAAAGGTAGCTTTATAATTAAATTTGGCCAAGAGGCTAACAAGAGTGAGGAACATCCAGGTTTTCATAAGAAGGATGCATAGAGAACAGAAATGGCCAGATGAAGAAGGCAAGACCAGAGAGAGGCTGGAGTCCTAAATTGTATAAAATAATTCTTGGGGGAAAAATTACATCTATTATTGTAGCCAAAGGACTTTTTAATGTGGATGTAGTATTTAGTTTGAATAGATGCTTTGCTTGAATGAGAAACCTGTTATATCTTTAGTTAAATCTGCTGCATTTCCAAATGATTTCTAGAGAAAAATTACAGGAAAATCTAATTGTCATCTTTGGTTCAACATCATGAGAAGTAGATACTGAAAAAGCAGTGACTCAATGAATTCAATTGAAGCTGTTGCTTAGAGCCAACAAACTAAGGCTTCCTGAAAACCACAGAAGTCTTACTAAGTGGGATTTGAGGCCATGATATATGTCTTAAAGAAACATGTGAACCCAAGTGATAAGTGAGCTAACCATTTAAAAGAACGATTACATTGAATTATTAGTTTAAAAAATCTTTCAGAATAATGAAGTGTAAAGTTTTGCTAAAATATTCTTCCAGATTTTAGAGGGTTTGGGGAGAAAATTTTTGTTTGTGTCCAAAACTTTTTGCTTTTCCCCTCTATTATAATGTAAGCTTGTGTGGGGAAGAACTATGTCAATATTATTTTGCAATAAAATTCCAGAACCTAGAGAAGTGCTTGTAATGAAATAAGTCTTAGTAAATACAAATTAATTTAGAAATGAATTTTAAAGATATGCAATTGAGAGTGTATAGAATTGTATTGTGATGAGTTACGACTTCTTTGCTCCAATTGCCATTTAAAAAGATTTTATTTAAAAATTGTGTTGAAATCCTAGAATGTGTATTTCTATAGATGCATTTAGATCTTTGATGAAACTACATGCAACTTTTTACAGTATCTTACTAATACTACACTGGATGAGAAATATCAGTTTTCAGATCTCATTTTCTTTTTTTAAAAGGTTGTTTTGCCAAACCTCATTCCTAGTAGACTTTTTCCTTACTCTTTGCATTTATTTTGATAATAAAATAAAATGCTATTTTAATTATTTGGCATAAATAGTTAAATAAATTTTAAGTAAGTCTAAGTAACTATAAATAATGGAAACTTAGAAATAATCTGTTTTAATTACCTTGATTTAAATCTGGTCCATTCTGAAATGCTATCACAATTGCTTTTATTTCATGTTCACAGTCTTGTTACTAGGAAAGCACAACAGATACACATATTTCAAATAAAGGTCATTAAGCCCTGGCAGGTTAGCTCACTCAGTTAAGAGCATTGTCCTGAAATGACAAGGTTGTGGGTTTGATCTCAAGTCGGGGCACACACAGGAAGCAACCAATGAATGCGTGACTGAGTAGAATAACAAATGAATGTTTCCCTTCCCCTCCACTCCCCTCTCTCTCCTTTCCTCTCTCTGTCTCTCAAAAAAATTAATCAATCAATAATTTTTTAAAAATTAAGCCCTAGCCAGGTAGCTCAGTTGGTTGGAATTCTGTCCTGGAGTGCAAAGGTTGCTGGTTCGATTCCCTGGTCAAGGCACGTTCAGGAACAGCTTGATGTTCCTGTTTTACTCTCCCTGCCTCTCTCAAAATATATCTATATATATATCTATATCTATATATATATATATGTAACTTTGCTTTTATTTGTATCTATCTATTTACAAATGTATGCAAATATTTCTTTGTATGATTTGTCACACTTTCCTTCAGTTTTCCTCATACACTTTATTATCTGAAGATGATTATTTTTTATTGAACTTACTGGGTTGATATTGATTAATAAAATTATGTGTTTCAGATGTACAATTATATAATACATCATCTATATATTGTATTGTGTATTCACCACCTCAAGTCACCCAAGTCATGTCTCCTTCCATTACCATTTATCTTTCTTTTATACTCTTCTGCTTACCCCACCTTTTTCCCCTCTGGTAATCACCATATTGTTGTCTGTGTCTATGGGGTTTGTTTGTTTGTTAGTTAATCTCCTCATTTTTTTCACCTAGTCCTCCATTCCCTGTCCCAGGCATCGGGAACCTTTTCGGCTGAGAGAGCCATGAATGCCACATATTTTAAAATGTAATTCCATGAGAACCATATAATATTTTTAACACTAAATACAAGTAAATGTGTGCATTTTATGTAAGACCAACACTTTTAAAGTATAATAAGTCTCTGAATTCTTTTTAATAACGTTGTTATGCTGTTGCTAACCAATGATGAATAAAGTACTTCTTACCATCAATGCGACTTCTGGTGCTGCATGGTTTTGCTGATGGCTTTGTAGTCTGGTTGATATGTGGTGAGGTTAAGCTTCATGCAGATGTTGAGACTTCCATTTATTAAACATGATCGTAGGTTGGTCTTAACATTCTTTAGATGCTCACATGCATACGTAGAGCCAAACATTGTCAGTACAGCAATACTCACACGCTGCAGTGTGTGGTATGTGAGGGGAAGCACGTTCCAAGTCTTGACAATCAGCTGGTCTGTGGGTTGAAGTTTTTTCATTTCTCCCCACTTGTGGTTGCTCGCCAACTCTGCTTGCTGTCATGCAAGTCTTTCCAAATCTTCATTCAGTGACTTGAACTTATTCACTCACATGTCTGAGGCCTTCAGGTCAGCAGCTTATAGCCCAAAATCTCTGACGGAGACACTGGGGATGTAACTCAGGTTAACGCTGTCCACTGCACACTTGTGTGGATGGGTGATGAACTTAAAAAGACGAGTGTGCTCATGAAATTCTCCAAAGCACACTTTGAATGTCTGCAGGAGATTAGATGTGAAGCCCGCTAGCTGCTGGAGATCAAGATGTTGAGCAGGGTCACTTGCTGTGCATGCATCTTTAAACTCTCCCAGTTTTTCAAAGTGTAGTAAACGACCTGTTTCAATGTCAGTGATGAAGTTTCAGCTTGTTTTCAAATGCAAACACTGATTGTTGAAGGGATAAGACTGTATTTCCAATGCCTTGCATTTTCACATTGAGCTGGTTCAGATGTTCAGTCATGTCCACGAGATAGTAGAACTTCAGGAGCCACTCAGTGTTAGCTTACTCAGGATGCTCGACGTTTTTCATTTCAAGTAAAGTCTGGATTTTGCTCAGACAAGCCGCGAAACAGCTGAACACCTTCCCTCTTGACAACCAATGCACATTGCTGTGCAGAAGCAGACCAGGATAATAATTCCCAACTTTATCCAGCAGTGTTTTAAACTGGAGATCATTTAAAGCTCAGGCAACAATAAAGTTGACCACCTGAATGACCAGCGACATCACCTCACCAAGCTGCTTGCCACACATATGAGCACAAAGCACCTCCTGATGTAGGATGCAGTGAAAACTTAGGATGGGTCTCTTTTCATGTTCATGAAGAAGCGCTACGGATCCTGTTTTTCCCCATCATGCACGGAGCACCATCAGTACACACTGAAGTAAGTTTATCCATCAGTAGATTTTTTCCTTTAGCGAACTCAGTGAAAGACTTGAATAAATCCTCCCCTCTTGTTGTCTCTTTCATAGGCAAAACAGCAAGACTTTCCTCACTAGTGTGTCACTGACAGCATACTTTGCAATCACACTGAACTGGGATAAATGGCTTATGTCTATTGACTCATTCAAAGTAAGAGAAAAGAATGGTGCTGCATTAATGTCCTTCACTTGTGTTGCCTCAATTTGATTTGCCATCATGATAGTATGATTGTGAACAGTTCTTGCTGACAGAGGCATGTCTTTTATTCATTTGATTATCTTATCTTTATCTGAAAAGTCATCAAAACATCAAAAAGTTCATTGGCAACATCAAGCATGAATGTTTTGGTATACTCCCCTCTGTGAATGGCTTTCCATTTCTCACAATTGCTAAAGCACCAGCAAAGCTAGCCGAATTCCAGTCACCTTGTTGGGTCCAAACACGGAGTTGCTGATGACTGGCTTGCACTCTGCACAGTAGCTCTTGACATGCTTTCTTCCTGCTGTCCCCCCGCTGAAAATTTCGATGTAAATGTAGTATGGTGTGTGTCAAAGTGCCGCTTTATATTTGACCATTTCATCAATGCAATTTTATCATTGCATATTAGACACACTGCAGAACCTGCTCTCTCCACAAAGGTGAATTCCTCTGGCCATTCCTGCTGAAAAGTACGATACTCCTCATCTTTTTTTCTTTTAGCCATCTTCTTTGTCAAAAGGGTTTCTGCAATTAGCTAGCTGACTACTTGATTAAAAGGAGGGAAGTTTACTTCCTGACCTCACAATGACCCGTGTATGTTATGCATTATTCAATAAAAATTTGGTGTTGTCCCAGAGGACAGCTGTGATTGGCTCCAGCCACCCTCAACCATGAACATGAGCGGTAGGAAATGAGTGGATTGTAATACATGATAATGTTTTATATTTTTAATGTTATTATTTTTTTCTTAAAGATTTGTCTGCAAGCCAGATGCAGCCATCAAAAGAGCCACATCTGGCTTGCAAGCCATAGGTTCCTGACCCTTGCCCTATCCCCTGACAGCTGTAAGTCTATTCTCTGTATTTATGAGTCTGCTTCTATTTTGTTTGATAGTTTTTTTTTATTAGATTCCACATAGAGTGAAATAAAATGGTATTTGTCTTTCTCTGACTGGCTTATTTTACTTAGCCTACTGCTCTACAGGTCCATGCTGTTACAAAAGGTAATATTTCCTTCTTTTTTTGTGACCGCATAGTATTCCATTGTGTAAATATACTGCAGCTTTTTCATCCACTTATCTACTGATGGACACTTAGGGTGCTTTCAAATCTTGGCTATTATAAATAAAACTGCAGTGAACATAGGGGTGCACATATTCTTTTGAGTCAGTGTTTTGGATATTCCCAGAAGTGAAATTGCTAGGTTAAAAGGCAATTTCATTTAAAATTTTTTGAGGTTACTTCATACTGCATTCCATAGTGGCTGTATAAAT
This sequence comes from Saccopteryx leptura, assembly GCF_036850995.1. NCBI lineage: Eukaryota > Metazoa > Chordata > Mammalia > Chiroptera > Emballonuridae > Saccopteryx > Saccopteryx leptura. The sequence goes on along the minus strand of NC_089506.1, from coordinate 69,171,931 downwards.
CTGCATTCCACCAAAATACATGAAGATTCCTTTTTTCCACATCTTCGCCAACACTTGTTTGTTGATGATATCCGTTCTGACAGGTGTAAAGTGATACTTCATTGTGGTTTTAATTTGCATTTTTCTGATGATTAGTGATGTTGAACATCTTTTCATATGTTTATTGACCATCTGTATGTTTTCTTTGAAGAAATGTTTAATTAGGTTCTTTACCCATTTCTTTTTTTTTTTTTTAATAATTTTATTTTTTTAATGGGGTGACATCAATAAATCAGGATACATATATTCAAAGATAACAAGTCCAGGTTATCTTGTCGTTCAATTATGTTGCATACCCACCACCCAAAGTCAGATTGTCCTCTGTCACCTTCTATCTTGTTTTCTTTGTGCCCCTCCCCACCCCCTATCCCTCTCCCATTCCCCCCTCCCCCCCGTAACCACCACACTCTTATCAATGTCTCTTAGTTTCACTATTATGTCCCACCTACGTATGGAATAATACAGTTCCTGTTTTTTTCTGATTTACTTATTTCGCTTCGTATCATGTTATCAAGATCCCACCATTTTGCTGTAAATGTTCCGATGTCATCATTTCTTATGGCTGAGTAGTATTCCATAGTGTATATGTGCCACATCTTCTTTATCCAGTCATCTATTGATGGGCTTTTTGGTTGTTTCCATGTCCTGGCCACTGTGAACAATGCTGCAATGAACATGGGGCTGCATGTGTCTTTACGTATCAATGTTTCTGAGTTTTTGGGATATATACCCAGTAGAGGGATTGCTGGGTCATAAGGTAGTTCTATTTTCAGTTTTTTGAGGAACCACCATACTTTCTTCCATAATGGTTGTACTACTTTACATTCCCACCAACAGTGTATGAGGGTTCCTTTTTCTCCACAGCCTCTCCAACATTTGCTATTACCTGACTTGCTAATAACAGCTAATCAAACAGGTGTGAGGTGGTATCTCATTGCCGTTTTGATTTGCATTTCTCTAATAGCTAAAGAAGATGAGCATTTTTTCATATATCTGTTGGCCATTTGTATTTCTTCCTGGGAGAAGTGTCTATTCATATCCTCTTCCCATTTTTTTATTGGATTGTTTGTTTGTTTGTTGTTGAGTTTTATGAGTTCTTTGTATATTTTGGATATTAGGCCCTTATCTGAGCTGTTGTTTGAAAAAATCATTTCCCATTTAGTTGGCTTTCTGTTTATTTTGTGATCAGTTTCTCTTGCTGAGCAAAAACTTCTTAGTCTGATGTAGTCCCATTCATTAATTTTTGCCTTCACTTCTCTTGCCATTGGAGTCAAATTCATAAAATGCTCTTTAAAACCCAGGTCCCTGAGTTGAGTACCTATGTCTTCTTCTATGTACTTAATTGTTTCAGGTCTTATGTTTAGATCTTTGATCCATTTTCAGTTAATTTTTGTACAGGGGGCTTTACCCATTTCTTAATTGAAGTTTTTGTTGGTTTGCATGTTGAGTTTATAAGTTTTTTATAAATTTAAAATTTTAAACCCTTATCAGATGTATCAGTGAATATGTTTTTCCATACACTGGGTTGTCTTCTCATTTTGTTGATGGTTTTCTTTGCTGTGCAAAATGTTTTAGTTTGATGTAGTCTCATCTGATTATCTTTTTTTTTGTGTGTGTGACAGAGACAGAGAGAGAGAGTCAGAGAGAGGGACAGGTAAGTACAGATAGACAGGAAGGGAGAGAGATGAGAAGCATCAATTCTTCGTTGCAGCACTTTAGTTGTTCATTGACTGCTTTCCCATATGTGCCCTGATTAGGGGTCTATAGCAGACTGAGTGACCCCTAGCTCACACCAGCGACCTTGGGCTCAAGCTGATGAGCTTTGCTCAAACCAGATGTGCCCACGCTAAAGCTGGAGACCTCAGGGTCTTGAACCTTGGTCCTTCGCGTCCCAGTCTGATGCCCTATCCACTGCACCACTGCCTGGTCAGGCTGATTTTTTTTCATTTTTTTTTCCTTTGCCTGAGGTGATATATAAGAAAAAATGTATGCTACTAGAAATAGCTGAGATATTACTGCCTATGGTTTCTTCTAGGATTTATATGGTTTTGAGTCTAACATTTAAGTCTTTAACCCATTTTGAGTTTATTCTTATGTATAATGTAAGAAGGTGGCCTGGTTTCATTTTTTTCACCTAGCTGTCCAGTTTTCTCAATACCATTAATTGAATAGACCGCACCCAATGATTAACTCTTTTGCAGACCAGAATGAAATTTTTGGTGGACAGGCACTGGTCTTCAGGCCGACAGTTGAAAATCACTGGAACAGACTATCTTTACCGCATTGTATGTTCTTGGTTCCTGTGTCAAATACTAATTGACCATACAGGCGTGGTTTTATTTCTGGGCTTTCTAGCCCATTCCATTGAAGTATATGTCTGTTTTTATGTCAATACCAAGCTGTTTTGATTACTATGGCCTTATGGTGTAGTTTGATATCAGTGCGATTTCTCAAGATTGTTATTGCTGTTTGTGTGTGGTCTTTTGTGGTTCCATATACATTTTTGGAATACATGTTCTAGTTCTGTGAAATATACTATTGATACCTTGACAGGAATTACACTTAATGTACAGATTGCTTTGGGTAACTCTTCTTGTTCATGAACACAATATATATTTTGACTTACTTGTAGCTGCTTCAATTTCTTTCCTCAGTGTCTTATAATTATTCAAGTACAGGTCTTTTACATCCCTTCTTAAATTTATTCTTGGTATTTTATTCTTTTTGAAGCAATTGTGAATGGGTGATTTTATTAGTTTCCTTTATTGGTGGATAAAAATGCAACTGATTCCTGGATATTTACTTTATATTCAGCTACTTTACTGAATTTACCAATTCTAGTAGTTTTTTGGTAGAATCTTTAGGGTCTCTATAAAAAATATCATGTCATGAGGATGATCATTTTTCTTCAAAGACAATAATGACTTTCAGACAAAATATTTTTCATCTCAACCTTATGCTTGCCCCTTCTTAATTATTAATTAATTCTATTGTCTTCAAATTGGTTTCAAAATCCAAGGGAGGTGGTGGGTTGTATCAATGTCAATATTTTTGCTACTTTATTCTAGCATAGTCTTTTTTTTGTGTGTTAATGTTGGGGAATCAGGGTAGTGTATACTTACTCTTTCTATTACATTTTTACATGTGTATGAGAATCTAAATCATCTCAATAAAATTTTCATTTGTAATTAAATCCAAGAAAACTGTGTTTCCAGGCAAGGCAGGTTGACTTTGGAAATGCAGGCAGTAGTAATGGCTAATGTAAAACACTATCTGGATTATTCATTAGTTAATATGTTGACGTATGAGGTATTTTCCTCCTACCTGAAAGTAGTGTCCTAATCTACTTTGACTTATCTCTTTCTTGATTTATTTTTTCTTTCTAATTTCTTTTTTGAATAATTCCTACTTTATTATGTCCTAATGTCTCCTCTTTGAGTATTATAGTGGCATTACTTGTTTTCTTGCAACTTCCTTCATCTGCTGATTTCTGATCTTGAAAATGTGTGTTTCTTATGTGAATAAATTCAGTACTGAATAATGTTGTTGAGACTTGATCATTCACCTTTTGTTATCTGCCCAGACCTAAGGATTGGTTCAGTAGTAGAGAGGTGACAATCACAGATCCAACTGAATTCCAGAGAATACTATGGGAATTCAAGGTCTCTCTGGCATGCACACAGATGTGAACCTGCATATCTTTTGCTATTATAAGGGGAGCCAGCTAGGGGATGTAGTTCTTGCTCAGAAACAAGAAGACCTGAGAGATAGAGCTAGAGAAATGGGCCCTTATCAAAGATTAACTGAAAACTTTACTGTCTCTGAATTTTTTTTTTCTTTTTCTTCCTTTCTTTTCCCTTCTTTGAGGGAGGCAGGGAGAGAGAGAAAGGAACACTGAATTGCTCCTGTGTGTGCCCTGACTGGGAATCCAACTGCAACCTCCATGCTCTGGACAAGGCTCCAAGCAAGCTATCTGGCCAAGGCTTACTTTTTTATTTTTAGAGAGACAGAGAGAGGAAAAGAAAGAGGGGAAGGGGGAAGGGAAGCATTCATCTGGTGTTACACTCAGTTATGCATTAATTGGCTGCTTTCCATGTGTTCCCTGGCTGGGGATCGAACCTGCAACCTTGTTGTTTTGGGATGACACTCTGAACTGATTGAGGTAAGCAGCCAGGGCCTGGACTTTTTTAATGTACAAGATAAAGAAACAACCCTTCTCTCTCCCTCAAACCTCCTTCATTATTTTTGAAACATAATTAGTCTCACTGAAATGGAATCATATTGAATATATTAATAGTAAATAGGATGTTTTTAGTAAAAATGTGGAGCTGGTTGAATGAAGGAAAAAGGAGGTAGACAGTTGCTCTGTCTTGTATTGAAAGGTTAGCTTTATTTATTTGTAGTTACAAACGTGCTTTTTAAACTATGACCTACTGAACATGAGGATAAGGATCATGTAAGAAAGATCAAAATGCTTAAGTATGTTGACGCTTTCTTTTAATGTTCAGTAATGTTTTATGATAAAGAGCTATGTTTTATTTGAGATTTGGCCCCCTAAAAACCGAGAGGACATAAAATATGTTAAATATTGTCTTCTGCCCGCAGACTGTTATATAAAAATAACTTGAAATATGGTTATCTGGTTTCTCATAGGGTTGAAAATACCATATTCCTGGCCCAAGCTGAGGTTAATATAAGCAAAAGCAGAGAGAGAAAGGATTTAGCAAGAGACAAATTTAGGGAATAGGTAGGGTCTGATTTCCCAGCCTTCTTCTGGGTCTCTCTGTTGAGCCTTTCTGCTCATCAAAAGTAAAAATCACTCCTGTTTTGGTGAAACATCTGGGATACAGCCGAGGTGCTGGGAGCACATTATATTTGCCCTGTCAGTCAGAGAAGTTTGGGTGGAAACTATTATCCTGTGGACTTAGAATATCAGAAAAACCAAAGCTGGGCTACTAGGAAACATATTTCTAGGCCCAGGTCTGGGTTTAAGAACTCTTACCAGATAACATCTATGGCTTTGGTATGGGCTGGAAACAAATAGATCAAAATCTAAATTTCCTAGACACCAACATTACCAATAAACTCTCACCAAGTCTGGCTAAAAATAGCTTATATCTTCTCAACACTTTGATCTCTTCCTACCTCAAATGAACAATATTAGAAAGTTGGCTACTAAAGTAGTCAGCACAGACACAGCAGCCATATGGTTGTCCATCTTTGATGTCACAATGAGAGAACATGACCACTGAAACTTCCTCCAGAGAGCTGTCCTAGGAATTGTTTCATTGAGGAATGACTAGAGAGCTACAGTTGAGGAATGACTGGTGACTTCAATCTCCTTTTTTTCCAAGTGGGAGGTTTTATTGCAATGATCCTGTTCTTCTTCCACCAGTAAATGCTGAATATGGAAGATAGTGAAGTTCCCTTAGCTATAGGTACTTGAACCAATCTTCTTGGAGAAGCTTCACCCAACACGGAGACCTTGGGCTTGTCCTACACACAGTAACTGGAAAGGATTTTGAGTTTATTTCATTTGAAGTGGGAGGGAATATATTTCCCACAGGCACAGACTTTTTGAAAGTGTGTTTCTGTGATGAAAGGAATGTTTGGATCTTGGATGTTGTATCCAAATGTGTGAACTGTAATAGAATTATATTTTGGTTTTCTCCTGGTATCTATCATCTGTTTTTCTCCTATCTTACCAACAATCTTTTACTGGGGAAACCATGAGGTCCCAAGGAAGTTTACCCCACTGCTGACTTTAGTGACTAGTCCTCTAAGCAGAAACTCTTCTTAAACCACTCCTAATGCTGACTCTACTTCTGGGTTATTTTACTCTAAAGAGTCAGTAAATTCCTGCCTGACCAGGCGGTGGCACAGTGGATAGAGTGTCAGACTGGGATGCGGAGGACCCAGGTTCGAGACCCCGCGGTTGCCAACTTGAGCGCGGGCTCATCTGGTTTGAGCAAAAGCTCACCAGCTTGGACCCAAGTTCGCTGGCTTGAGCAAGGGGTCACTCGGTCTGCTGTAGCTACCAGTCAAGGCACATATGAGAAAGCAATCAATGAAAAACTAAGGTGTCGCAGCAAAAAACTGATGATTGATGCTTCTCATCTCTCTTCGTTCCTGTCTGTCTGTCCCTATCTATCCCTCTTTCTGACTCTCTCTGTCTCTGTAAAAAAAAAAAAAAGTTAATAAATTCCCTTTGTTGTTTAAGCAATTCAGGTTGGGTTTTATATTCATTATATAAATGAAAAACATTCAATGCTCAAATCTCTTCCTGAAAGAAAAAACCTCCATTATCATCAATCTCCTTCTAGCTATCATTTTATTATTTTTCTCTGTACAACTAGTTGTTGAAAATGTAGTGTTTGCTTGATCTCTGTACTTTCTCTTCTCTCAATTACTTGACAGCCCACTAGTTTCTGCTTTCCATTCTCATCATTACAGAGAACCAGCTATTGACAATGATATAAATGGCTTAATTAAATCAGTTCTTAACTTATTCAGTCTCTTTCTATTGGTGTCAATTGTTACAAACTTCTCTTCCACCTTTACTTCATCTTCTTAAAGCCCCTCTCTCATGAATTTTGTTTTTATAACTCTCAAACACCTTCTGCTCAATCTTTGTGGTTTTTTCTTCTGCCTATATTTTCCAGCATTTCATTGATGCCTTTTCCCATTCCCTTAACTTTTAAGTCCTTCAAATATTACTATATATCCTTATATAAATTATAAACCTTTTCCTGGCTTTGTGACAATCCCCTTGACTATTTTCTTTTCCAATCTTTATTTTCCCCAAATACACTCTTGATTCTGTGAATTGAACCTTTATTTAAATCTCTGGGTTCTGTGAACTTGATATCCTTACATTGTTTTATTTGAATCTCAGCATAGTACTATAAATTTAAGATTGGTTTATCATTTTCTTTCTCAGTTTTCCCTATTGCATTGGTTAGGAATTCCCTGTCCTATGTGAGGCCTTATATTATTTAATGTTCTTCAGAGAAACAGAACCAATATGATATATATATATATATAATGTATGGCTACAGAAAGAGATTTATTGTAAGGATTGATTCAAATGATTATGGAAGCTGAGAAATCCTACAATCTGCCATCAGCAAGCTGGGGGTTCAGGAAAGCCAGTGGTGTAGCTCTAGTCCAAATCCGAAGGCCTGAGAACCAGAATTCCTGATGTCCCAGGGCAAGAGAAGATGGATGCTCCACCTCAAGAAGAAAGAAAATTTGCCCTTCCTCTGCATTTTTGTTTTATTCAAGACCTGAATAAATTAGATTATGCTCACTTGCTTTGGTGAGAGCAATATTCTTTACTCACTTCACTGATTCAAATGTTAATCTTTTCTGGAAACATCCTTAAAGACACACCCAGAAAAAATGTTTTACCAGCTATCTGGTTGTTGGTCAGTCCAGCTAAACTGGCACATAAAATTAATCATCACAGGTCTATAATACATAATCCCTTCTCCACCTTCTTCTATCCCAAGACTATGTTAAAGGGGGATAATTGACTATACATATATTAATTTTCTTCCTTACCATCTCTTGTACATCACTTAAAACTGATGGTGTTGCAGTAAGAGTTAAATGTTATGAGGCAACTGGAAATCAAGAGAAAGATAGAAAGATGGCTTGATAAGTATAGGCAATTTTTTATTTCTACATAGTCCACATCTTTTTTTTTCTTTTGGTGACAGAGACAGAGAGAGTGAGAGAGAGAGAGACAGAAAGAGACAGACAGACAGGAAGGGAGAGAGATGAGAAGCATCAATTCTTTGTTGCGGAGCCTTAGTTGTTCATTGGTTGCCCTCTCATATTTGCCTTGACCGGGGGTCTACAGCAGACTGAGTGACCCCTTGCTTAAGCCAGTGACCTTGAGCTCAAGCTGGTAGGCCTTGCTCAAACCAGGTGAGCCTGTGCTCATGCTGGCGAACTTGGGGTCTCCAACCTGGGTCCTCCACATCCCAGTCCGATGCTCCATTCATTGTGCCACTGCCTGGTAAGTTTAGTCCACATCTTTAACCAGTGATATTGCATTGGTATAAGACAACAGGAAAAAAAAATACAGATAAAGCTTAAGGGAGAGCTGGTAGAGTCTTTTATTTGCCACGGAGATCCTAATGGGATGTCTGGAATAAGGCTTTGCGTCTTTAAGACCTCTACAGTTAAGGTGGTCCTGGGAAAAAAAATGAGAAGCCTTGTACATTTAAGAGATTTATGTGGGAGTGTTAGTGACTATAGCTAGCCCCTTCATTTTGCTAATTCTAGAGATTTGCACCCTGAAAGAATTGTCTAAAATGTAAATGGGTTTTTTATTTTTCAAACCTTGCAGGTAGAGATTGTCAGCAAAGCACGTGGGGTGTGGATCTTGGGTTAGAAACTTGAGGCAGGTAATAATTACTGCTCGTTGGGTAAAAGCTGCCAGAGACAAGAAAATGATTTTCAAGTGTTTCTACAGGTCTGAGGAAACTAGGAAGAGTAATTAAAGTCATACTGTCTCATCAAGAATTGCGGTCCAGTATGATGTGATTTATTTTCTGGGCGTCTTTTTCTAAGCTCATCTCTTAAATTATGGCATTCTCCAGATGTCCATCCTCGACCCACTGTTCTCATGCTGTGAACCCTTCCAGAGTGATCTCATTTCCTTTCATGATTTCAGTTCCTGATGACTTCAATTCTCTATCTTTATCCTTGACATTTCCTCACAGATTCATACTTCTATCCATCTGTCTACTCTATGTCTCTCATAATGTTGTCTTAAAGTCTCAAACTCAACTTTTATGAAATAGTAATCATTTCCACCACCACAAATCTGTTCCTTTCCTCATCTGCTCAACTCCGTTATTATTATTTTTCTGTCTTTTGAGTGTGTGTATTTGGAAGTACTGATAGCCATCTCATTCACCCAGGCTGAAAACCATCCTCTGTGACTCTTCCTTCTTACCCCAATATTTAGTAAATTCCTATGTATTTTAACTCCTGACTAATTTTCTACTCTCCCCCCTCCTTTTCATTATATACTTTTGTTTTAATTTAGGCCACTGTCACCTTTTATCCTGAATTATTGCAACAACCTCCTAACTGGGGTGTGTTAGAATATTCATTGTAAAGCAATAGAAAATGACTTTGGCTAACGCCAGCAGAAGAGTATTTCATACAGGCTTATGAACATTTATAGAATCAACAGGATAGTTAGAGAACCAGATTAAAAAAATGTGTGGTGACCAATGGAATCATCTGTGGCCACAGCCATGCGAAGTGTTAGAACGATCTGTTTTAGAAAGCCACTGTTAGCACTGGGCTCTTCTGCAAAAGTACCATTCTTACCTCGGGCCCTGCAGACAGTTTGGCCTTTAAACAGTGCTGTTATTGAATGCCACAGCGAAATGCCCCTTCATATTATTTACTTGAGATTCAAAGCCTTGAGTGTGGGTATCAAGTTGACCAGCCCCAAAGTGTGTGCCCATACATTAGGTACTGGAAAATGGGGAGAGAAAAATCTGTCCTTCTAAGTTGCTGTGGTGGAAAGTGAGTCCTGCTTTCCCTGAGCTTCACCCAATAGGGCATTTCTCTTAAATTGGAAATTTGAAAAGATAACCCCCAAGAAGAACAACCAAAGGTAATATTAAATAAATTTCATCTCCTTCCAATCATTTCTCTGTCTAATCAGTCTTTCTCATGGAAATAGTTCTTCGGAGAAAATTGCCACAAACACATAGACAAGCAATAATGGACTTTTGAAGGAAAGTTGTGACAGATGAGTGTAGAGGAGTAGGCATGTCTGAAAGACATTTAGGGGCTAGAATCAGTATGAATGTGTGGGATGAAAGTGATAGGGAAATTAAAACTGGGGTTGAGATTTTTTTTACTCAAGCAATTAGGAAGAAATGAGAAATTCTTTTAATTTTTATGTACAGGGGGTCCTTGGGTTATGACACAATTCTGTTCCTATCACAGTATGTAACCCAAATTTTGGTGTAAGTTGAAACACACATTAGCGTAAGTCACTTACCTATCTTAATACAGTTGTAAAATTATAATCTAGAACATAAAAATAAAACTGAGCCACAAAAGAAGGAAAAGAACATAAATATACTGTTCTGTACACTGTACAGTAGTAACAGAAAAAATGACAAAAATGAGTGTAAGAAAAATTTTTTTACCTTTTTTCCTGTGGTTGGCTTGCAGCCTGGAAGGGGCATTGCAAGGTGGGAGAGAGCAACCTACTGGGAGGAAGGTCACTACTGGGAGGAAGCTGGAGAAGCTGGGGAACCTGCAGAAGGTGCTGGAGATGCTGGGTCAGGTGAACCAGGATTGCCTAAAGAACATGCAGGAGACGCTGGAGATTCTACCTGTACTACAGGTGTTTCATCTCGAGAAGCAGCTGATGTAAGGTTACAGGATCTGTTGCAGGTCTCTCTACCTTCTTAAAGAATTATTCCAGGCTAGACTGGAAGGTTGATGACTTCTTCTCTTCCAAAATCTGCCTATAGCATTGCAAGGCATCCATAACAGCTCTGTAGACCTTACTGAATCTGTCATCGCTGGGGTCTTCAGCCTGAAATTTTGCCAATCCATCCTCTACCATAAAAAACATTCTGCCAAACCCTTGGTAGTAAATCTCTAGGGTTCTGAGGTTTCTATCTCTTCCTCTTCAATCAGCTGGTTCTTCAGCTGAATGAGCTCCTCAGCAGACAGTGCCTTTCCATGTGATGCCAGTAGCTCTGTGACATCCATCATGATGGCATTCCTCGTCTTTGAATCAGTACCATCTGAAGACTCTGACTTTTGTTTCGGAACCATGAGAAGGGCCAAAAAGTCGCCAAACAAAGCAACACAAATGGAACATTTGCATTTTTAACAGTCCAAAATGGGGTAGGTAAGCGTACTGGGGGACACCAACTCCCTCACTCATAAGCCACATTACTGCGTATTCTTCCACTGCGTGCAGCCAAACTGGTTTGACCACATAGTCTGTAAGTACAATGCTAACAGTGTAAGCCAAAACACTCACGTTTCAATTTTTTAAAGTTTTTATGGGAGTGAATGTTGTAAACTCAGAATGTTGTATGTCAAGACTGTCACAACCCAAAGCCCCTGTATTTAATTTCTGGGCTTGTGGGAGAGTCAGTGAAGATGTAGTTTAAGTAGATGTCTATGTAAGTCTTGGGTTCAGAGGGCAGACCAAAATTAGAGATAGATTTTTGTTAACCATTAACACAAAATTGATAATTACAATGTAAGGAGCTTTGTATTCACCTAGAAATGGTATGTGGAGTTAGAATGGCCAACTCATTGAAGCTCATATAGGTTCAGATACCCAGCCTACTTCTTTATGGAAACTATCTAGAGACATTTGGACCACATCACTTCAATTGTTTAAAATTGAACACTTGGCTCATTGCTCCTTTCGTGTTAACATTAATCCTGCCAAACTCTTGGTGATTTCAATATGCTCTACTGAGTGTATACTATCATCCTGGTGTCTCAAACCCTTAATCTCCTCATTTCCAAAGATGTTTTTTACCCCACATCAGCCACGTATTTTGTATTGTCAGACCTCGATTGGTGTTTTTCAGTCATAACCTTTTAGCAGATCATGAAATCAGTGAAGTTGTCATAAGCATTATTTCTTTTAAATGAAATTAAAAATAAAACCATGCTTAGTGTATATATTAGTTTATACATCAATTCAACCTAATTGTATACAGGATTTTTATTATTGCTTATACATTGTGAAGGAGAAAAGATAGATTAAAACCAAGATGGAAAATTTAAATAGGATTATTCTGAATTTCTTAGTGAACTTTAAAAACATAGTCTTCAGAATTAGAACAAAAACAAGAAAGCTGTCTCTGTGTAGATAGGGGAAATGGGATCCAATACTCAAGTTATTTATATTATTCTGTTTTTTTATAGCACTATTAAATTTCCTTGTGTACAACATTATTTTCATCTGCATGCAAAGATGGTATAAAATCTTCTGCTTGAAAAAATGCCTCAATTGACCATACATCCTACTCCAACTGCATCACTGTTATTTCTATTTACAAAAAATTTTCTTCCCTCAATTTTCTGTATTTCCTTTTCCTCTTTATTTCAGATAATTGTGCTCATTGAAGTGAGAGATTCTCATTTTTATCATTCTGAGAAAACTTACTTTTTGAAGTTACAGAGAACTCTACTTTAAAAATCCAATGACCATTTTATCTTAATTCATAAACAAAGTTTAACATGGCTTATCATGACTTTTTTTGAAACCTTTTCCTTGGTTAACTGTGATTATTTTTTATTTTTTTAAAAATTTTTATTGCAAAATAATTGACATACATCACTATATAAATTTGAGTACAGCATGATGGTTTGATTGACATTCATTGTGAAATTATTATTTCAAAAGATTCAATTACTTTCATCTTATTATATGGGCAAAATAAAAAGAGAAAAAAAAGAAAAAAGTTCTTCTAGTGATAGGAACACAAGATTTACTCTTAACTTTATTAACTATGCTCATCATCATGCACTATACATCCCTAGAACTTATTTATCTTATAATTAAAACTTTGTATACTTTGATCATCTTCCTTCAATTTCTCCTTTCTGTACTCTCTGCCTTTGGTAACCACAGGTCTGTTCTTTTTTTTCTTTGAGTTGGTTATTGTTTTATTAGTTTCTACATATAAGTGAAATCATACAGTATTTGTCTTTCTCTGTGTGACTTATTTCACTTAGCATAATGCCTTTAAGTTCCAACCATGTTGTCACAAATGGTAGGATTTTCTCACTTATTTGTGCTTGAATAATATTATGTTATATGAACATGGGGGTGCAGATATCTGTCTGAGTTAGTGTTTTCATTTCCTTTGGATGTATTCCCAGAAGTTACATTGCTGCATCATATGTTAATTCTATTTTGAACTATTTGAGGGACCTCCATACTATTTTCCATAGTGGTTGTACCAATTTACAATCATACCAACAGTACAGAAGTGTTTCTTTTTCTCTATATCCAAACCAGCTTTTGTTATCTCTTGTCTTTTTTATGATGGCCATTTTAACAGGTGGGAGGTGATATCTCACTATGGTTTTAATTTACATTTCTCTAACTAGTGATGATGTTGAGCATCTTTCCATGTACTTGTTGGCCTTTCATATATCTTCTTTGGAGACCTGTCTATTTAGTTGATTCAAAGTATTTATTACTCTTTTACCACTCTCCTTACACTTCAGTGGTTACTAATCTGTATCATTTTACAATGTTAACCACTTCCTCCACCTTGAAATTGTTACTTCTTGTGGCTTCACTGACACCAACTTTGGGTTTATGTGCCTCCTCTGAGGAGACTATGCAGTTTTCTTCAAAAGCTTTTTTCTTATTATTACTTTAATTCTCAAACATCATGGTTTCTCTAGAGATTCCTTCTTAAGTATCTCTTTCATTTATTTATTCAATAAGTATAGAGTGTTTATTATGGATAGATATTATCATAAATGTTGGCATGTTGCAGTGAAACAAATAGCAGAGTTTGTTTACATTAAACACAATCCAGTGGAAAACAACATAAAATAAACACAAACAAAAAATATGGAGGTGAGACAAAGGAAAATGAAGCAGAGACTGCACATAGTAATTTGATGGGGAAGTAATTTTATGTAGAAGTTAAGGAAGGTCTTGAAAAAAGTAAAGGAACTTACAGTTTATAATTTGAAGAATGGCACTGCAGGAAGATGAAACCACAGTATAAAGATCTCAAGTAGGAGAATGCCTGATACCAACAAGGAAAAGCAACGATGCCAGTGTATTTGAAACAGGAGGGGGGGGGAGATAGTATGGTATAGAGTGAGTTAAGAAATAGAAGACCATATCAAGAAAAGCTCTGTGAACCATGATAAAAAACTTCAGATTTTACTCTGAGTCAGATGCAAATGCACAAGAGTTTTGATCAGGAAGAACCTGTGACTTCAGGTTGAGCTTTGCTAAGTGAAAACTGAACGACTTTGGTGAAGGTTGAGGGGATGCAGGAAAAGTGAATCAGAGAGGCTAGGTAAGAGGTTATTGAAATTGGTCCTATGAGAAGTGATGACAATTTGCACAATGGTGCTGGTGGGAGGCACTGGTTAAACTTCAGGTATTAATATATTTCAATGATAGAGCAGGTTGGATTTCTTGATGAAGTTTGGATGTGAAGTTTGAGACTAAAAAAGAAGTTAAATTTTGGACTGAGCAACTGTCAGAATGGAGCTGCCATTAGTGAGATGGAGCTAACTAGGGAATAAGCCAGTTAAGGTCATCAAGAATTTGGTTTTGCTATTTTAAGTTTGATTTACCTATTAGATATCCAAGTGTATATATCAAGTAGCGGGTGGGTAATATTCTGGAGTTTAAGGGAGAAGTCCATGCTGGAAATAATACCCCAGCATTGTCAATGTCATTAACTGTGACATCAGTGTGGAAAATTCAAATGCCTCTGACACTGAGTAGGAATTGGGGCTAAAACTAATGGAATATCATGAGCTTTACAGTTCAGAAGGAAATGAAATAGATTTAGTTGCAAAGTAGAAAAGACTGCCTTTAAAAAATAGAGCTGGAAGTTTGTCAACGCAGCATTTCCAGATCCTTTCAGAGGCTGCCTTGCTAAGAAGGGAGTGGGAGGACAACAGTGTAAGGTCATGCTGGGGGGACCCAGAGACATCGACACCTTTCTGATACTGCTTCCAGGATTATCAAGCTGAGCTAGGCCTATGGTGGAGGAGCATTACAGCTCCAAGGTGGATCTTTTTCACTATACCAATGGAGAACCGTGTGAGGAATTTGTGGACATAAAGCCTGGAATTATGTGCTTTTGGTCTTCTCCATTTTGGCTTGTGGTAACACTAAATCTTCTCCCTTCATTGCTGCTCCTGTGTTGCCTTTGGCTAGCATCCCTTCTGAGATCACGTGCCTTCTGGCTTCTGGCAGCTGGAACAGGGGGCCAGTTTCTATGTCAGCAGTGTCAGTGGGAGTGTGCCTATTGTCGTGAATATCGAGGAGATGCTGGCTGAAAGCGCAAACTATGGCCTCGGAGTTTAAAATCTAATTTTTATTCATCAGCTTTATGAAGATCTACACATATGTATTTAGGGAAAAAGATATGTTTTTATAAGTTTAAGCAAGTAATAAACCACAACAAATAGTAACAGATTTCTGAATGTACCTACCAGTCACATAAGGAAACCAAGCATCTGAAATATATAAGAATAGGCTGCTGCATTAACCATCTACATTTGGAGGGTGTTCTTCAATTTGTTAAACTGTCCAATGATGAGTGGGATATCAAATATTATCGTGTTACTAAAGGATTTTAGTTTAAAGGTCAGATACAACTGGAGAAAAGAAATTAATTGAAAAGATATTGAGTGTCTCACACAATCACTCGGAAAGCAGAACAAAGAAATTGAGATTTGATGTGGTAATAATCACAACCTAAAACACATCCTATAACTGGTCTGGAGAAAATACAATTGCTGCTACTGCTGAGAATTATACTTTCCTGGGGGTCCCATTGACACTACTGCTGGTGATCACTCAGTTCTGCCTTCCCTGAGAAGCTGATACAGATGTCCCTCCACCAGCATCAGAGCACATTTTCAGTTGTCCCTTCTTTTTATCATCAATTTTCTGATTTATAACATAAAGTGTGTACATCTGATTGGCTCAGCCTAGGAAAAGTGCCCATACCCTAACTGCAAGGAAGTCTGGCTTGTTGAGTATCTGGCAACCTTTGCTTCTTTAGTAGGATATGCCTTCCCTCAGGATGTGTAAGATATGAAATTCCCTAAACGTCTGTATGAAAGAATCTTAGATTCTGGGCAGCCCAAAAGTGATAAATATTTATAATTGTACATACCCTTTGGCTGCCTAAAATCAACACATACCTCCTTCTACACTTGAATGTCTGAAATAGAAACTGTTTCTATGTAACAAAATATAATAATTCCATAAAAACTGAGGATGCTCCTACTTCCCTTTAAAAGGGAAACAACGCAAAACCTATCACTTATGGCATCTAGCCTGGGCCATAGCTTTTCCTCCCTTTGTTCAGCCATGACTCCAACCAGAGATTCTTTCCACTAAGGATTGCCTTGTGACATTAACCACTCTGTGCACAATAGTAGGGGAGAGGGAGCAACAAGTACAGGAAAACTAGTTAAAATGTGTAAGTTGTTAAGTATACACGTGACAGAGAGAGGACATCTCTTTATAATTCACAGAGGAGGGCTCACAGAGACCTTTTTCACTCCCATTCTTCTTTCTCTCTCATCCAGCTCTGTCCTACGCATGTATGAAAACAATCACTGTATTCCTGATAAGACTTTCTTAATTCATCACAACCTTTTCTACATTTCCCTTCTCCTCAGCCATCCCCTTGGATCAAGATGTTGGAGTACTAAAACAGCCTATGAACATTTTCTCTTTCCCCCCCTTTTCTCTCCACTAGTTATCTTTAAAAATGCACATCTGATCATGATGTTCCCCTGCTTCCAGCGACGTGTAATTCTTCTTCAGAGAAAGTCCATATTTCTCAGCATGGCCTATGAGGTTTTCTCCATATGACCTCTGCCCTTCTCCAATCTCATATCCTGTCTTTTCTCTCTCTCTCTCTCTCTCTCTCTCTCTCTCTCTCACTCTCTCTCTCTCTCTCTCTCTCTCTCTCTCTCTTTCATTCTCTATGTTTCAGTTACACTCTTCTCAGTTTCTCAGAAACCCCATCCTCTTTTTAGCCTCAGAGTTTTGCAGTGATATTCCCTTTGCTTGGAATGTTCTTTCCTGATCCTTTGCATCCTTCACTTTCTCAGATCTTTGTTAAGTTTCAGCTGTTCGTGTTTTCATCCACATTCCTCCCTCCCCCCAAATCCAGACAATCAAGGCTCTCATCTTGACTACTTTTCATACCACTGATTGTCACAACAGTATTTCTATTATTCTAAATACCTGTCTTGATTCATAAAACCTAAGGTCCACGAGGAAATAGGCAGTACACCTGTGCCTTCTGAGTCCTGAGTGCCAAGGATACTTACAACCTGGCACATGGAAGATGCTCAATAGGTCAATGCTGAACAAATTGCATTGGTAATTATTACACCAGGCATTTTATGTGGCTGTTTTCAGGTTTCTATTTTTTCATAATGAAACTTCTCAATTTTTTATTCCTCTAATTTCTCAGTAATTTGTTTTGATCACAAAGGCATTTATAGAAATATTTTATCTGCCTTTAGGTCTACACTCATATTTGCCATGAGAGGTGGGACAACTTCATAACGAAGCCAATGTCATTTGCTTCCCAGCACTAAACTTCGGCAGGAATAGTTTTCTGCTAATTCCAGTGACCAAGAATTTATGTAATTTCCTCTGAAGAAAATTATCCTTTTGAAAGCATAAAGAAATTTTTATTCTCTTCACCTAAACCTAATCATTTTACCAGCCTTCATTTCTTCTCGCACCTGACTTTCTGTTTTCTCATAGAACCAATGCTATATTGGCTTTGTAGAAACTTCTCATATTTAAACATTTGCCTTTCAAATGCATGATGTTCTAGGATGTGTATATTGAATGACCAGAAATAACTCAGTGACATATTCTTCTTGCTTATTTCATACATATTTCCAACTCATGACTCACTGGTATAAAGAGGACAAATATGAACTAAGAGCAAAACAGAGGACTTGATGTGCTTGTGCCTGGGAGGAAGATGAATCATCATGCTTCTGGCAGGGCAGTGCATTTGGGGTGCCTGTCTCGTGGGTTTGAATGACCCCCACTGTTCCCCATCCTGGCCTCCTTCACAAATGCACATGCAACCTCACACAAACACATGTCCAAAACACTACTCACGTCTTACTTTAGAAGCCCCATGGAACTATTTTAGGCTGGAAGGCGTGCATATAATAAAGACAGTGACTGTCTTGGAGGCTATAACGTGATATACGAACACGTCAGAGAGCCCTAAAATGTTAGCAGTGGCATTTTCATTCTAAATTTTCAAAGAATTTTATTTTCCTCTCTCCTTCTACCATCTGTTTTCCTTACTGTAGCAAATGTCATTTCCTATGGAATTTCATACAATATGAAATGGGATTGTTTTACAGTGAATTTTGATGTAGTTTCATAATTTTTTTGAGTGTAGTCTTCTCCCTCCTTCCCTTCTATCCTTTCTTTCTCCTCCTTTCTTCCTTTTCCCTTTCTTTTCACCCTTTTTCCTTTATTATTTCTTTCAGTTTTTTTCCATTTTACTCAAAAAATTGAGCTAGCTTTGACACTCAATTAATCATGCTGTCTTCAATTTTTATTTATTACTTTTTATAACTAAACCTTGAACAGTAATTTCCCATGAATGAACAAGTAAAGAATTTTAGCTTCTGTTGGTGTTGGTGTGTGTAAAGGAGCCAATGGAGAATGCAAAATAGAGGGAGTGATAGAAGAGGAAATTGTGGGAAGCAATGATCTATCACTTTCTCTGTGACAGGCAGTGTTTAAATGTTATGTACGTGAATTTATTTTACTGTCATCATAACTACATGATAGAGGTGTTACTGCTTTCTCCATCTGACATATAAGGAAACTGATGCATAGAAAGCAAGGCCACACTCCTACGTGGTGGAGGTTAAAGGACGTCTGCCACTGAAGGGTTATCCATGCTGTGTTTTTCACATCTGGACTCAAGTCTAAATCTGTAGCATGATGGAGGAGAGAGTCTTTTGCAAAACATTAGAGTATTCTTTTACTGTTTTTCTTTGAAAGAAATAAATCAAAAGAGTTTCAGAACACTCTCACCATCATAAAGGGGAAGACTCCAGAAGACAGGAGTATGGTTCACTTGAGAAGGTGGCTGTGTAGTGGATCAGAGAATGGTAGTGAGAAGCAAAGAGAGATCCTGGCATGTTTAGGGAATGGGATGCAACCACTGAGCTGTTCTCCTAGATTGTCTTCAGGATACATTTCTTGGGCTCTGTATAACTTTGGGTAGGACTCTACTCTTGCATGTTTTTGGCACACAAGTGCATTGACTTGCCAAATGTTGTGAGTCTCATTTAGGCAAAACCTTGTTGGCACTTGGAGCATCTAGAAAAGGATAAAGAGGATGTCTTTCTTTCTCTTGACTTTAAGATCCGATATGGAAGAAAGACTCAGAAAAAATTATTTCTTTATTATATGTTTTGCTCAAGTGGAAGTTAATGTACCATAAAATTGGATATTTGTTGCCCTACAGAGAAAGATTAAAGAGAATGGCTACACAAGCACACTATGCTGTATTCCCAAACAAAATGAAGTGGGTGAAAAATAACAATCCAGTAAACAAACAAACTGAAAACTAAAAAATTCCCAATTTTATTAGACATGCTCAATATGGATGTGGTATCCTAATTATACTTCTTTCATTCAAACTAGACCAACCAAAATATGGGAGTTCATTGTCTTTTAAGTTTGGAAAGGATGCTGGGGGTAGGTCACATAATCAAAAGAAAAGTTTCAGGGATTAAGACTTTACTTGTTGGGACTGAAGCTCAGTACTGACAAATTTCTCCTCTCCTGTCATCTTTCCTTTTCATTCATTCTGTTCTCATGCCTTTCCCTTACCTCCTCCCTCTTCTGCTTCACACACACACACACACACACACACACACTCACACACACACACACACACACACACACACACACACACACACTTGTTTGCGTTCATATGCTCTCTCCAAGTGGCAGGAACTATTGGGCTATTGACTCTAAAGCCTAGATTCACATTATCCAAGATTAGCAAACCTGGGAAAAAGAGCACTTCTCCTGAGTTCATAGATCAACTTCAAGTAAGGTTTTTGATTAGCTTGTTTGAGTGGTATGCCTACTCTTGGACTAAGTGAACTGGAATTCAAGTTAGATTGATGATCTATTATAAAACAGTAGTAGTGCTTATAACAAGTTTTTAGTTTATTAAAAGATACAATAATAGACATGGAAAAATTAGTACTTATTATTTGAAAATGATTATTTTGTCAAATTTGTATAATTTTTCATTTATAATAATTGGACGATAGTCCATCTTCTGCAAGATAAAATCTTTCTTGGTCCCGCAGAATTCAGAGAGTTCAAGCTTTTATAATGAATATAAACAAAATGAAAATACTGATACTACATATTTAATTATTTTGTCTTTGAAACAATGTGCATATTTGATTGCTTTTATCTTCCATCTCTTATCTAGCCAGTGTAATTAATAGCCAGCACTGTGCTCATTTAAAGATTCTTCCACTGGATTATTGATCTTCATCAGCACTCCACATAGGAGACAAAGTAGAAATTGTGGCTTTTTTGAAACAAAAGAGTGTTTTAAATAAAAGTATATAAACCGTATAATACCTGGCTACTAAGATTTTTTGAAGTGTATTACTTTAGCTGTCCCAGTGGTGCAGAGATAAAGGATGTACAAGAGGTACCATTTGCTACAGGGTGCTGGACTCCTGGTAGTAGAACAGATGGAGAGGATCTAGCTCATGGACCACTGCATGTGAGAGGTAGTAACTGAGCAAAAGCAAATAATTGCATGATGCATAGGCTTGAAGGAGAGAAGTACAGTATTCAGACAAAGTTTAATCATGTTACTAGTATTAGGATTGGAGTTTCCAGTAGCATATAAACACATTGAACAGCTGTTTCAGAAGTTTCCATTGTTATACTGAGACTTATTTATTTAAATAGGCTATGGGCAATTCTGTGGTATATATGTACACAGCTATTAATCAACCATGTGTTACTATATACATTTTAAAGAGAACTAAAAGTTTGCCTAGTCCTTAACTTGATTCAATCAGATATGAGATATTTTATTGTATATAGTTCTTGCTTCTGTCCCTTCAAATAAGCCCTTGCCAGAGACTAAAGAAAACAGTTGTCTAAATTTTGTGTTTCAAAGTATAGTCTTGGCCATGGCCGGTTGGTTCAGTGGTGGAATGTTGGCCTGGCATGTGGAAGTCCTGGTTTGATTTCTGGTCAGGGCACAC
Organism: Saccopteryx leptura; assembly: GCF_036850995.1. Classification (NCBI taxonomy): domain Eukaryota; kingdom Metazoa; phylum Chordata; class Mammalia; order Chiroptera; family Emballonuridae; genus Saccopteryx; species Saccopteryx leptura. The sequence continues at coordinate 69,150,838 of NC_089506.1, read as the reverse complement.
AGGAGAAGTGACCATCTGTCTCTCCAACTCTGCCCATCTCTCTCTTTCTCTCTCTCTCTCTCTCTCTCTCTCTCCCCCCTCTCTCTTTCTCTTTCTCGCTGTCTCTTTTCCTCCCACAGCTATGGCTTCATTAGAACAAGTTGGCCCAGGCACTGAGGATAGTTTCATGGCCTAGCTTCACATGCTAAAATAGCTTGGTTGCTGAATAGAGGAGCAACTACCTCAGATAGGCAGAGCATCGCCTAGTAGAGGGCTTGTTGGGTGGATCCTAGTTGGGGCATGTGTGGGAGTCTTTCTTTCTGCCACCCTGCTTCTTACTTAAGAAAAAACAGAAAAAGTATAGTCTATACCACCAGCAACGTATCACAGCATAATCTCAGGCTCCATTTCAGAACTAGTGAATTGGAATTGACATTTTAATAAGATTCACCAGTATTTTGAAGTGTCTCTAGGATTTGGATAAACAAACAATAATGGCAGAGGCTATTTGGGAAAGAAGTCTAAGCAAGGCCTGTAGGATTTAAAGGTTCTTGATAATTGAACTGGGTATGGCTGAGAATTTTAAAACTGGGGAATGAAATGCTGTTTAGGGAAAGCATTCTGACTCCAATTTGTATGTGGGCATGGAGAAAGCAGAAGCACTGAGGACAATTAGGGAAACATCACCTAACACTGAAGCAAAGGGGTATTGGTCTGATAGGGAAATTTGGCAATGGAGATGTCTAGAGAAGGATTCTGTGAGACACTCCCAACTATTTATAAAAATGAGCTATTTAAGTGACTGGTTGGGATGAGTTCATATTACTAAGAAGATGAAATAAGTAGGTATTCTTTGAGTTCGAAGGTCGGGAGGTAGAATGAGGAACATGTAAGTACAATGGTGAACTATGGAGAAGAAATGTATAAATGAAGTCCATTCCATGCAATTAAATATATGAAATCCCTTAGACCTTGCACTGCCATGGTACCTAAAATATATATATTTAAGAAATGAGGGATGGGAGGTCATCTATATAGCTTCCAAGAAATGAATTTTATCCATATATGATTATATGATTTGCATAAGAGGAGTTCTGTCCTTTTTTACAGAGGGCAAATTAGATAACTATTTTCTGAATATTAACCAGAAACAGTCAAAGACCACTGACTCTATCACGGGCAACTTATCAATATTTCAATATCATAAAAATAAAAGTCCTGAAGTTATCCAGAACAGTTTTGAGAAAATTTGTGTTTGATGATACCTTTTTTCTTGATATTTTTCTCCATTGCAGCTAACTGAAAGTATACTTCCAACTTATTTGCTAACAACAAGGAATCAAAGAGATTAAGGACATTAGGCAGGTACAGCACACACACCTTTTACATTTTCTTAATATAAAATATAATATCAAGAACATGTTGCTCATGTGCCATTTAGCTCAAGATGTTCAAAGAAAAGCATTGGAAACTAGGATCTCCCCGACAGAGCTCTCTAAGAGCCAGAAACCAGTGGTTTTTACTTAGAACAACATTTTTGACGTTTGTTGTTGTGTTGTTGCACTCTGTGATGGACATGGCAAACTCTAATTACATATAAGAGCGCAATCAAAACCAAACAACTCCCCCTCCCACAGCGCATCTCACCTTATTGTTCTTCCCCAGATTGTTCCCATTCACTCCAAAAAAGCTTGAGTTTCTGCCTCGCAGGGATAACTGCAAACTGCAGTCAGATGTAGGAGCTGCTTAATCAGGTCTGGGGACCAGGCCTTAATTAGAATGCTTGGAAAAGAAGAGCAAATGAAAATTATTAAGCTTCATTCTTGATTTCTGTTTCTAATTTTAAAGAGGAAACCATGCATTAATCAAGGCCTGTGCTAGAGCTCAGAGGCACGTTTTTGAAATATCCCAAAATAACAAGGGGAAAATTTTTGCTCTGTTTTGATAAAACCACCCTTGACTACTTGCTGTGTATAGTATGATATATTTCAACATGCAGTGTGCTAGGTTACAATATACTAAGTCTTGGTTACATTAAACATTTTTTCCCCTGAAACATATAATGTTAAATGTCAACTGTAATTGAAAAAAATAAATAATATAAAAGTTGAAGTAAAAAAAAATAATTTTCTGGACTCAAGGTATATCACGGTAACAAAGGGTAGGCATGTATTCCCAGAAAATAAAACAGAAATGTACAGAACTCATTTTCAGAAGTGAATAGAAGGTGAATTAAATAGTCTAGCAGAACATAACTCTACAGAGAACTACAGGGGCAGATGACCTCTGAAGAGCAGAAAATTATACTTTTATAGCAACTTCTTTTGGTGATATTGATTCTGAATCAGTGACAATACTGTAATTTCTGAAGGCCAAATTTATACTTAAGAAAGGGAGAGTTCTTGTTTTATGTGAAAATGGAAAATTATTTCTGTTTTCTACAAAGCAATGGTGTACGGATACAGTATTCTTCAAAAATTCTTAGCAATTCATTCCCTAATTTGTCATCCTGATCCGCATTATAAAAATAAATATAGATGGACATACTCCCTGTAAATTGGTTTCTTTACTACTCTACAGTAATAACTTCCATGTTTGTACTCACTGGCTCCACTGCTGTTCGTAGTCCCTCTGAAGGAGAGGATACAGTAGACAGGGAGGGGAATATGGCCTGCCCCTCTGTGAAGTGCTCACTGCCCCAGAGCTGTCTTCCTGCACCTCCACTCTTTTCTTGCTGCACACAGGCCATCATTAGAGGCTTGTCAGCTTATGTTGTCTACCTTTAATTTAATTCTGAATGACTGCAAGATGAAGATGGTCTAATTTTTAAAAAAAATTTAATCAAGTCTCCTGTAGCCTAAAATCAGTATGAGGGCAGAGACTGAATTCATTGTGTGTGTATGTATTTTTTTACTCTTATAGAGTTTTGAACATAAGCACAGAAAAAAAAATGTTTGTCCAGTGACTGAAGCTACAGGTGGAGGAATCATTAAGATTAGGGGAGCATGCCTGGGATTTGAGATCTCTTTTGTTCAGAAAATGGTAAAATAGTAAGGAAATTATGAATGTACAGTTCTTCTGGGGAGTTTTCATGGGCAAGGTTTCAAACAGTTTCATTAAGCAGGCTAACTCATATTTTCTCTTTTAATTTAAAAGGAAGTGATAGTCTCTAATTGAATTCTCTTTCTTAAGACTAGGCCACTCTGCAAACAGGCTTGTTTTCCTAGCATTTCATTTCAGGCCCTTTCTCCTTTCTGACAATTTCTTGGTTTCTTGAACTCCGGAATAAAAGATTTCTGGATTATCTATCTGCCAGTTCAGGTCTTTCATTCTCCTTAACCATTACCATCATAAAAAGAAAAAACAAAACAAAACCATAAAACCAAACCAAAACAAAACAAAAAAACAAAACAATCTTTCCTCTACAACTCTATGGGACCCAAATACCAATACCCTGTTTTTGCAAAGATTTTCCCAGAGCTTTTATGAGGCTTTGGCACAGTGAGTGTCACAATTTTTTTTCTTCTTTTTGAGTGCTTTTGTCTCCTGAGCTTACTTAGAATAACGTCTTCTCAAGGAAGGGCAGAACAAGCAGCAACAGGACTTAGGACACCATGTCATGGCAAAGATAGCCAGCTTTTGGCCTCCTGGTAAAGAGTTAGCTGTCTAATGAATAACAAATTATAAACAGACCCTGAGGTTAAAGGATAACAGGCACAATCTTGGCTCCCACTTTACTAAGTTGACACACTTCCATAGACATTGGGCCAATTATATCAGCGGGACCCATTGGGGCTAATTTAAAAGTTCCTGTTGTGTTTCCCAGCCTGTTTACTTATTTGGACTGCAGATCTAAACAGGGCCAACCTTCACCTGGATGTGTTCTATTTTAGTATTGTTTAAAAAGTAAGAAACCCCCATCCAGTAAACTAGGTTTGTTTTTGTCACAGTGCTAGGGGTGTGTGGTTATCAAGGTTAGCATGTGCAGGCTGATGGAGAAGGGTATGGTCAGACAGAGGTGTGAAACGATGTTAACAGCAATACGGCTATGAAAACACAGGCCTCTTCTTAACCAAGCAAAACACTATTTATGTTCCTTAAAAAAACTGAAAGTTTCTGTTAAGTGATGATGAGGTTCACATCATCATTGATTCAAGTTAATCTTTTTCAGAGAAATAGGTCTGACACTAGGTATTAGATAAGATTTTTGGATTATGGGCTGTTTGCATTCAACAAAATATTTCTTATACTCCCATTATGTGCCAGGTATTTTGCTTAATGTCAGAAATACAAAAATGAATAAAGCATGTACTTTTGCTCTTGGTGCAATTTAGAGACTGCACCAAGAGCAAAAGAATGGACAACAGTGTGGTGATTGCTGGAAGAGGAGGGGGGTTGGGGGAAGTGGAGGAAGGTAGAGGTGGGATAGATGGTGATGGACAGGGACTTGACTTGAGGGGGGTTAAATGTACAATGTGATGAACAGATGAAGTGTTGTGAAATCATGCACTTGAAACCTGTATAATTTTGTTGAACAGTGTCACCTCAATAAATTCAATTGAAAAAACTATGTAACATTCTAGTTTGAAGAGCTTTGCTTAAAATAATTATAAATAGTATCATATGGGCATAGACAAAGAACTTTAATACTGCTATGGGTTGGTAGGTTGGGAATGAAAGTGAAAGATTAGAAAAAGTTGGATTTATTTTGAACGACTTGAAGCAGGATGTTGCTAGGCATTCACCGATATGATTCATGGATACCACGCAAGGGGAACAGGAAGTAATCTGATGAGTTTATAAGAGTGGTTCTCAGAGTATGGATCTTAAACTAGCAGCATCAGCATCACCTGGAACTCGTTAGGAATGCAAATTCTATGTCCCACCTGAGATCTACAGAATTGGCAACTTGGGAGGTGGGGACCAGCAGTCTATGATTCATGCTATAGTTTGAGAAACACTAGCTTTAGAGCATGGAATTTCAAACTTGACTTCACTTTAAAATCATCTGGGAGTTTAAAATCATGATGCCTGCGCTCCATCCTAGAGAATATGTTTTAATTAGTCTAAAGAAATTGAAACTCGGAGAGGTTGAATAATTTTCCTAAGTTCACATAGCTAATAGGTTGAAATCAATGCCTAGGTCAGCCTGATATCAAGCCCCAAGTTTATCCATTAAAATAATGTTTCTTGTATTGATTTTAGAGAGAGACAGGAACATTGATCTGCTCCTGTATGTTCCCTGATTGGGGATCAAACTGGCAACCTCAGTACTCTAGGATGATGCTCTAACTAACTGAGCTGTCTGGTCAGGGCTAAGTCTGTCCATTTGGTTGCATAAACCTATCAAGCTGTGTAAGTGCAGAGGTTGAACAGCCTTTCTCATAGGTATTTGGCCTCACTGTAAAAGACCTCTTATTATTTATTTCTGTTCTCTCAAAGGAAAGAGTCTTTGAAAAATAATGACACTTGCAAATGTGACTTTATCAAGAATAAGGTATGAATATATCTTAGCTATGTTTGTTTTATGTTACTTTTAAAAAACATATTTTTTGCCTGACCAGACGGTGGCACAGTGGATAGAGCATCGGACCGGGATGTGCAGGACCCAGGTTCGAGACCCCGAGGTTGCCAGCTTAAGCGCGGGATCATCTAATTTGAGCAAAGCTCACCCTCTTGGAATCAAGGTTGCTGGCTCGAGCAAGGGGTTACTTGGTCTACTGTAGACCCACGGTCAAGGCACATATGAGAAAGCAATCAATGAACAACTAAGGTGTCACAACAAAAAACTAATGATTGATGCTTCTCATCTCTCTCTGTTCCTGTCTGTCCTTATCTATCCCTCTCTCTGACTCTTTCTCTGTTTCTGTAAAAAAAACCCCAAAAAACAAAAAAACCCATTTTTTTGTAAACCCATGAGCCATTTAGATTTAATATAACCTACCCCTATATAGAAATTTCATATAGAACTGAAAAACAACTACTCTCAACCAGGGCAATATTTTTACTTTATAAAAGGATTCACGGCAGGGTTTCGAGGGTCAAATGCAGTGCTCATTCAAATATTGTGTGTACTTACTTGTAGGCTTTGAGATTTTTAGTGGTGTGCAAATGCATATTCAAATAGTTAATAGTTATGGCTCTTTCTAAACAATTATATTATCTGATCTCCATGGTAGGGGCTTTACATAGATTATCTCATTTAATCTATACAACCGACAATAAGATACCTAAATAATTCTACTTATTTCACAGATTAGAAAATTTAGGCTTTGAAAGATCAAATGACTTCCATTAGCTGTTTGTACTTTGATGTAGTAAGTTCAGGATTTAATTCAGACACTCTGAACACAGAAACTGGCTTTATACTACTTTGGACCCAATGTCACTCTGAGTATGAGAATCCATAACCCCTTTTTATCAAAGCAGCTATAAGGTTATTCTTTTCTTATTGATTGCCAATGGCAGCTAGCTAAAACCTGGGTACATGGGAATTTGGTGATTTAGGAGATAGCCTGGATCAAGAATTCTTTTAGGGGTGTTCTTCACTGAGTTCTGTCTAACTGATCCAATGATATATTCTCTTTCAAAGGACTTTAAACTATTTTAATCCAACAGTAGATTGACTAAAAACTTGAAGAGATCTAGGGAAGCAGAAATCCATCTGAGTGCTGCAGACTGTTTTGTTTATCTAGTTCTGGGTGTTTTCTTACAAAAACTCTCATCACTCAGGGTAAACTTGCTATATCTCTATTCCTTGTCATCTCTAAGAGCCTGACTAATAATCTTGGGAGAATCCAATGAGAGTTATGTATACATGGGTGTGGAAAACTAAAAATTTAGTTTGGAACCTCTGTGAATCAGAGATGATTTTATCAGCTTGAAGACCTGAATATAAGACTCCACCCACCATCTTCCAGTTATTTGTATTTATATCTAAAACAGTGAGAGAGAGGGTGTGAGTTCTTGACCTAGTTCTATTCCAGGGATGCAAAAGGTCTCTCAGGGCCCATTTATTTTTCCCTTGTGCTGAAGCTTTGAGTGACCCTGGCATTCAGCATCTAGTTCTCCACAGCGCATTTGAGAAATTGTGAAATCAACAAGATTGCATAAGAGCAGAAGTCCCTACCTAAGAAGACTTTATTAGAAACAGATAATTTACAAACATAGGTATTTTATAAAGTTATGATTCTTCATATACCTTGATGAAGACAGAAGTATGATTATTTTTGCTAGCAGATGTCATTTTCTTTTCTCTTTAAGATTTCTATTTTAAACCTAGGCAACAGCTAACCCATTGGGCCTCATGTGTAAACAGCTGAACCTCTCCTCTGCTCAAATAGTTGGAATTATAACTGCCTTTTTAAAAACTTGGCCATAGGCAAAAAGTTTGAATAATACATTCCCTTTCAGCATGCCAAGTCAGGATTTGAGAATATAAGGCAGAGTCTTTGTTAGATTATCCTCCAGTATTGCATGATAGTGTAATATAACTTCAAACTAATTCCTTTTAAAAGTCAAATGTTTTTTCTTAGTATATTATTAACCTAACTATCCAAGTCATTAGATTTTTATTGCAATAGCACTTAGACTGTTGGCGGGACATCTGCTGCTCTTTCCCATCTAACAATTTGCTTTGACACCAGTATGTTAACAGCTGAATGCTTTATGTGATAATTATATGATCAAATGTAAGTACTGTTTTCACAACATATGTCCATAGAGAATATTATCCAAAACAATATAGCTTAAGCCCACAATTACATAACATTTGTCTTCTTGAAGATGATGTCACAGAGTCCAAAGAAGGTCAAAGAGACTTGAGAAATAGCCTTTTAAAGACTGCTTAGACTATACGCCTTCACTGGAAAGAACTCAAATACTTTTAGTATTTCATCAACTTAAGATAAACCTGACAAGAATGTTTTGATCAAAATTGCCTTTCTGAACAATTTTAGGTTGTTGTGAGATTAGGAATTCCATAGAAGAAACTAGAAGTGTTTGCTTAGTTTTATTTGTGTTATTTTTAAAGATGGATCCACTACATGGAAATGGGCTCACTTTGGCACAAGGGACCTCTGCCCATGTGTCTCCTCATTAAGCAGACAGTCTCCTGGCTGTGCAAAAAAGATTCCTGCTCATATTAATTTGCTCTGGCAAGGGACCTTATGCTGTATTAAATTTTTTCTTATTGTGGGTCACTTAAACATCTGTCCTTATGACACAGGAGTTTTTCAGGTAGTGTATATTTGTCACTTTGTTGGAAGTGTCTAATTTTATAAGTCAAGGAAATAGTATAATGGCCAAATGACACCCTCATATTAATGAGGAAAAAACTTTTGGGATAAATGCCGCCTCTATATTAAAACTAACCATCATCAGCCTCCCCCATGTTTTTTTTTTTAAAATATAATATGAATTTATTACAATCAGGCCTATTGTTCTCAGCATTTCTTAGCCCTCATCTCATTATTCCTCTAGCTAGAAATACATTTCTTTTCCTTGTGATGCATTGCAAATCCATTCATTACTTAAGGCTTCTTTAATCATTCTATAAAGCTATTTTGCTGGGGGCAGTGCATTTATAATAGAAACAACAGGATTTTGGTGGCAGGTGGTTTCATATTTGACTCCCAAATCCACTACTGATTGAATGAGAGCCACTGGGCAAGTTACTTAATCTTTTTGAATCCCAAATTTTCTCATCTTTAAATAGGAGTGATGTCTGTTTCAGAGTTTTTATAAAGATTAGATGAGATGAAATTTTCTTGGCACTCAAATTTTAGACAACTGTATTATACCTGTTTATGATCATTTTCCCCTAAGCAGAGGGAAATTTGTCTGTGTTAAGTTTTTCATGCCCATGCTGAAATATCCAAATTAGTACACAAGATTTGCTTGTGACATATTCTGGTCCTTTATTACTTTTGCTTATACTCCTGATCCAGATAACCACTTTCAACTCTTTTACTTCCTGATTCCTTAAAAATTCTTATTTTGCACACTGTTAATCTTATGATTTGAGATAGTAACACTATTAATCTTATGATTTGAGATTTGTGTGTTGATATGAAAGAATGAGATGACGCTTCCCCCTATACTGCTTCACTATCCTCACTACTCTATGATGCCTTTCTGTTATTATAGTTATATCATAATTTTAGTTAGATCTGTATTCTGATTTACATTATTATGACTATATAAACACTAATTATAGGTGATGAGACAAAACATACCATAATTGTTTTTCTTCCAAGAAAGAGTTGTTAAATACCTTGTTAACTTTTTTGGTTTAGTTTTATTTAAACTTATTCTTAGTTCAAGTCTTAATATTCATCAGATATTCAAGTGATACCTTTATATTTTTGATTAAATCTCTTTTGTGGCCTTCTGACCTCAAATCTTGGCAAGTTGCCCTTTTTGCCTGGAGCACAACTATTCTTCTGTGACGTCTGCCTCTACTGTCATTCTAAGTATTTGCTTTCTTTCATTCCTATATTGATCTTTGTTTTTAGTACTACGTCTTCCCCCCTCCCTCCCTCCCTCCTCCCTCCCTCCTTCCCCCTCTTTCTTTCTTTCTTTCTTTCTTTCTTTCTTTCTTTCTTTCTTTCTTTCTTTCTTTCTTTCTTTCTTTCTTTCTTTCTTTCTTTTGATAGAATATATTTTTCAGTAATCTTTTAAGCATGAGTTCATGGAGGGAACTTTGTTGATACTTAAATGTCTGATGAATTTTGTATTCCACTCCCATACTAGTTGATAGTTTTTCAGGGTAAATAATTTTACATTGGAAAAATTTTCTCTTTAAGTAGACTTTGTGCTGGCCTATGTTATGTAAAGTTGAGATGGCACAAACTCTTTTATGCAACATAAGAGAAGAAATCCAAAATCACAGAGAGATAAGAATGTTGTAGTACTTGATGTTCATTTGTCCCAGGAGGGTTAGAAGTAATTTCCTTTTTTCAGTTATTCAAATGCACAAGAATCTCTGAACAGCACTGTAGGTGATATTCTTCACAATGTATTTGGGATGTGCATGTTTGACATCGTCATTGTAATGATTTCCTGATTTTGGTGCAGAGGTTGAGATTCCCTGGGATTAGAGGCCAAGCAGCATTACTTATATGCCAGAGGCAAGGTGAACACAGTAACTATATTAGCTCTTCAGGCCTACAGTGATCTTCGATGTTGGATAAGTGATGATGGAGTACTGAGATCAAAGTAGAGGGTCAGGGCACTGAAATCCCACTTAATCTTTATTAAACAGTATAAAACTCTGTTTGCCGAACATGACTTTCAGCTTTGAGTCATATTGTAGAGCCAGAGCTTCCTAAATAAAGGAGATGGGTACCTTTGAAAAAATATTGGGAGTCAATATCACAAATCCTTATCTAAATCTTTCTTCTAACCTTTCACAAAAGGGTTTTTGTGCACTAAGAAAAGTGAAATATCCAGGCCTTTTGAGGGTTGTTGGGTTATTGAATATAGATTGAATCCAAAATGTCACTATGATCCACTGGTCAGGTGGATATAGATGATAAATAAAGTTTTATTCAAAGACCATTTTATGTTGAGGCTAATGAATTTCCAAACCTAGGCTATGATTACTTCCTTAGTTCCCATGTGAATAATTTAATGACTTATATTCAGAAAATAACAGATTCCTTAATCTTTCCCTGAAACATGCTATTAAGGATACTATAGTAGGGAGGGCAAAGAAGAAACATGCCCTCCTAATAAATTGGTAAGTCAGAGGTAATGTCACATCACTGGGGGACATTCAGAAATACGAGCCATTATCAAGAACTTCACCATAACAATAATGATCTCTAACATTTCTTCATTAAGCTTACCTGTTTGGTCTGTACAGAAAACAGATGAGTAGATTGTTATGGAATTATAATAAATTATTAAATTTATAGGCCTCTTTGACTTTATTTAGCTCCCATTTCATAGGGTTCTTTTTAGTGAGGCAAATCAACACCTACATGGAAGTTGGTTTGCTCTTCAAGATCACCAGAAGAAATTTGCTTTTAGTTTGTAGAGACAAATGTAAACCTTCACCTTTATATTTGTCAATCCTCTAGCTCTATGCCAAAATTTAGTCTTGGCATTTTTACCATCTCATCATCCCTTTGGGAATTTAGCACACTGGTCTATTTTTATCACCTTATCTTTTAAGGATATAATGCTTGTATATTATATCAGTTGTGCTGCTAAGGCTATGTAGTAGTAACAAAATAGATGTTTAGGTAAGACTTGCATTTGAAAGAGAATGAAGATATATCACATAAAATTTAGGGATCTGCTACTTAAAATCTGGAGGGCTCAGTGGTCTGGAGCTGGTTGAGATATCTCCTCCAAAGTGAAAGTTGACTAGGGGTCTTCTTTGTCCTATAATACTAAGAAAGAGATGCAATAGTTTGTGGACTTATTTGGATTTTGGATTAATATATAACACATGTGGCTGTGTGGCTTTTACATATTTATCAAATCAACCGCTTACAAAACTGTTTACAAATTGTGGGGCCAGAGCAAGAAAAAGCATTCCAGCAGATCTAGGCTGCAGTACAAACAGTTCTTCCCTTTGGCTCTTATGAAGCAACAGATCCAATGGGGTTTTTGATATCTTTGGCAGACTGACATGTTGTATAAAGCACGTACAAGTCCAAATAAGAGAACTACAATAGAGGCCACGAAGGTTCTATTGAAAAACTATGTCTTCTTTAGCTTACTGTTCTTAGCTTCTTACTGGATTAAGGTAGAGACTGCAAGCAGATGACTGCAACATGAGGTCCTGAAATGAACTGTTTCTATCTTGTTTTCCAAGCATAAAGTCAAGTATACTAAACAGTATTCCCTCAACAAATTGGAGTGGTAAATTAGAAATCCAGATTTTTTGGATTATGAGAGCACAATAAAGTTGCATGTATGAAGTGACTGATCCCCAATGCACCTACTCCTATTGCTCTGTTTCTGACCCTCTGAGAATGGACATCGGTGTGTTCCTATGAACAACGGATTTAAAGGGAGGGGAAACTTGAGTCTGCTTTAAAGATGATAAATTGCTGGTACCAGATGGCAGAGGACTAGCTTACTGTGTAGTTCATCTGAGTGGTAGAATTGATGGAAAAATCTCTGGTGAGAAGAACTGCTGATCTGCATCAGTTCATGCATTGTTGCTAGTGATGAGATTGTATACTCAGGGACTTAAAAGAATAAGACAGGAGGACTGATGACAAATTAGTTTGGGGAAGAGATGTGTGGAGGGGCCTCTTGGATTAGGTCCAAAGTATGAGAATATTTGTGCCCTGGGTGAAAACGCACCAGAGGGACCCTTCTGTGGAAGAGTCTTTCAATATCAGTTGGATAAGATTACCCTTTGGATGTCAATCACATCTTTCGTCACCCAATCCAGAACTTGTTTAATGGGCTCATGAATGAACTGATCATACAACAGATACTAAGGTCATAAGTGGACTCAACAACATGGAATTCCCCTAACTGCAGTTAAGTGACTTCTACTGCAAGTGGAAGCCTGGCCTGTCAAAAACAGCAACACACCTTGAGACACTGTTATGTTTTCATATCCTAAAGAGACTAACTTTGGCAAATTAGTGAACTGTCTTAAGAACTATTCTAAAATATATTTCTGGAAAAAGGATTTGGGAAATTATTAAACTAAGCTAGAATTCAAAGCTTAGTTTGGTTTAACAGTGATTCCATAATTACATTAATTTCTTTCTACTTGGTACAGTTTTTATTTTCCTTAAGTGATTTTAAAAACATCAAAGTTTAAAAAATACTGTTAATGATGGTATGAGAAGAAAAAAATGATTTTAAATTTAGATATAATCAATTATACTTGTATTGCCTGTGGAAGGGGGAAAATAATTTCATATCTATTTGAAATCATTTGACTATATTTATTATACCCAAATTGCTTTTAATTTTGATTAATTTGATATTATCACTGAACACAAAGTCCACTTATTAATAGTATTCTTTTTTAACTTTTTTCAAACCATAATTATAATTTTTTAAAAGATTTTATTTATTTATTTTAGAGAGGAGAGAGAGAAGAAAGAGAGAATGGGGAGGAGCAGGAAGCATCAGCTCCCATATGTGCCTTGACTGGGCAAGCCTGGGGTTTCAAACCAGTGACCTCAGCATTCCAGGTCAATGCTTTTATCCACTGAGCCACAATTATAATTTTAAAAAAGAGATACACAACTTCAAAATGAATGTCTCTTATTACAATAAGATTTGGGCTACCAGATTACCTTGCAAAAGCAAGTTTTTTCCATTTTAAGTTGGTGGAAAACTGCTAGTTTCTTGCCTGTTGGAAACGCATGCTGAATCATTTTTCTGTAGCAGCCTTTTTTAAATTTCAGAAGTAATTATTTCATAGTAGTTTAAAAATTATTTGTTACTAATATTTGTTAGCACTGTTAAATAAAAGGTTTTTAAATTGAGGAATATTTACACTAGGAACTTATTAAAAACCACTTAATGAGCATGGCATGATAAATAAATTCAAGAAAAATGTTAATTTTAATATGAATAGAACCAGATGATTTATAGTTCTTATATTTCTGAACAATCTTCTTATTGTCCTTTCTCTTGTACTGATTCCATAGATGAAAAGGGAAAAGCTAATTTTCATCTTAATGACATGATACATATAAGCATTACTTTGGCTATATATAGACAAATTCTTAGTTTTGCTTTTAAAAAAACAGTAAAATTAGCCAATATTTAGAATTTGTCTACATAATAAATATTTCTGTGTGGGTTCACATTAAAATCATAGTATCTTCTGTCAAAAAAATTCTTGAAGTAATAGAATAAATGACATATAAATACTTGTAGTTAAATAATATTTAAATAGCTGTTCAAGAAAGTATAGAGAAGATATGTATCAAAGACAGTCCATGTATAAGTCAAATTAATTTTTTATACAGTTATTGCTATAGGAATCCAGAGAAAGAATTGATCACGTCAGACAGGCTTAGTCTGGAAGGGTGCTACTTTTCAAGGCGAAATCTAATAATCATCTGCTTCTGAAGGTGCTTTCTTGGACTAGAATAGATAAACAGATAGACAGTTATAGATTAAGTTTTAAAACTTCTTTTTTTTTTTTTTTCCTGAAGCTGGAAACAGGGAGAGACAGTCAGACAGACTCCCGCATGCGCCCGGCCGGGATCCACCCGGCACGCCCACCATGGGGCGACGCTCTGCCCACCAGGGGGCGATGCTCTGCCCATCCTGGACGTCGCCATGTTGCGACCAGAGCCACTCTAGTGCCTGAGGCAGAGGCCAAGGAGCCATCCCCAGCGCCCGGGCCATCTTTGCTCCAATGGAGCCTTGGCTGCGGGAGGGGAAGAGAGAGACAGAGAGGAAAGCGCAGCGGAGGGGTGGAGAAGCAAATGGGCGCTTCTCCTGTGTGCCCTGGCCGGGAATCGAACCTGGGTCCTCCGCACGCTAGGCCGACGCTCTACCGCTGAGCCAACCGGCCAGGGCAAAACTTCTTTACTAAAAATATGCATAGCCTGGGCTTTTATTTTTTAAATATCAATTTTAACTAGAAATATAAAGTAGGCAGTTAGACAGTAAAAGTGCCAGGGTTTCACTCTCCAGCAATTCAAAGAAAGAGGTGAGAGATCCGAGCTATTGAGAAAGAGAGACATTTGAGTCTTAAAGAGGAAGACTTCTGTGTATAGAACATTTTGGGCTGGTTTAACAAAAATGTTCTGGGGATGTTTATGGTCAAGAGATCAAATATGGTGGTTGAAGCACAGCTATCATGTGAGGAAGTAGCTGGCAATGAGACTAGAAAGTTAAAGTGTTTGTTGAGATCAAAGATGAAAGACTTGAATATCCTGATTAATTTAAAATATGGGAATGAAGGATTGTAGGTCAGATTTGGAAGCACTCAATGACATGAAAGAAAAATAGCAAGACATAATAATAAAGGATGGCAATATCTTCCTGATCACTCTTCATGATACATCATTCTGTGGAATTTTCATTCCAAATAAATTTACAAGACCTATCACTGTAATATAACCATCCATAACTAGTTCGCTTCTTTGTTGTTGTTTTTTTGTATAGGTAAATATAGTATATAAATTAGTAAACTGGTGTGTAAGTTTTGTCGACTGTGATTCATAGCTGCCTGAAATGCCAGTATCAAAAGTTTCTTTAGTTTAAAATAAAACTACAAAGACATTCACGAAGGGTAATCAATACAGATATATCTGTCATTTATACCTTAGAGTTAATGCTTTCTCTAAGAACTTCTTCTAAAGAGTAAGATGAAGGATGTAAAAAAGGATGTTGGTGTGGAAGAATGAAATATAAAAGGCTTGTTTTTCTGGCTCAAACCATACCACTTCAATTTTGTCCTGAGCTAGCCAATTACTAATTTGCTTTCCTCAAATTGCCTTGTTGGACAGCTCTATTTATTTTAGCAAACACATACGGATAATCAGTTGAGTGATTTTAACATTAAATCAATCATATGCCTGCTCCCTGAAAGGAAAGTCTTGAAGAATTTCAAGATAGATCAAGAAGAGAAATTTTCACTTTATGGCCAAATTTTCTCATTCATTTTAAGGCATCTTTATATGGGAAGGACCTCCAGTAGTCTCTTTCTAGTTTTCTGGTCTAAAAGTCACTTTCAGTGTGTTCTGAAGGCATATTGTATGTTCTGAATACAGTCTTAGATTCTGTTTAAAAATTTACCTTGCTTTTTTTGAGAAAGCGAGGCATCTTGCTTCTTATATGCTTTCCTTGGATAAGCAGGCTGAGAATAATGTGTGAGTTTTGAAATTTCTAGACTAAAGATATTTGGAACATTCATTTGTAAAGTATCAGTGTTATCTGAAAACATAAATTGGGCACTAAGATGTTGAAGTACAAGGATTTCAATTATTATCATTTAAAAAATGCAGCTCTTAGCCAAGGTCTGGAATGATTTATGTAACTATTTTTAAAAATTACACATGGTCTTATTTTGTTACTTCCTGGTGTTACGAATTTGATTTTGCCCATGTTTGGTCAAGTTGATAAGTTTCTAAGAATTCTTTGACATTCTAGGCTTACTGTTTGTTAGGGGCTTGCCAAGTCACTGAGCACATAAGGCTGCTCATGGCAAAGTGTTTGCTTCAATATTTAGTATCATATTCTCAAATGGACCAGAAGGCCCAGCTGCAGAACACAAGATATTTGGCAGATATTTCAACCAACGTTAGAAGTTATATGTGGAAAACAAGGATAAAGGCCTGACCGGGTATTGGATAATCAGCAGTGAGGTTGTTAAGATGATACAGGTATAATTTAAGTAGGGCCTGAAGGAACCTATCAGATTTCCACAGCCACAATAATGCAGCATAAACATAAAAAGTATTTGTTTAGTTAATAAGCCTATAGGTCAATGATTTAGCCTTGGCTCAGCTGGGCAGTTCTTGTTTGGACTGGGCTCCTTCACATGTCTGGCTATCAGCTGGAGTGATGGAGCCAATGGGCTACCACATGTGTGCTCATGTCCAGCAGGTTAGCCTGGGCAGCTTCTCACAGCAAAGGCAGAGGAGTGAGAGTCAGAACAGATAAATGCACATGCCCTTTTGAGGTCAAGTCTCAGAATGAACCCACTATTCAATTCTGTTACATTGTATTGGCCAGAATAAGTCGCAAAGGTAAGTCAGATTCAATGACTAAGAAAATGCTGCGACCAGGGCAGGGAAGTGAAGACCTGAGTGGGGGTGACGGAGGATTAAGGAAAACACAGACATAGATAAAATTTGAGCCTGGTGGGATGTTGTGCTCTGATGGAGACACAATGACCCTGAGCCTGTTTTCAAGCTGGTGATCTCTTGGGGCTTCGAACCTGGGTCCTGTGTTATCCTAGTCCAACACTCTATCCATTGTGTCACCGCTGACCCTGCTTTTGGTGTCAATGCCATGAACAGCCTTCAAGTTGTTTTAATGACTTTGCCTTGCATGGTCACTCATAGCCGAGCAGGGTCTTTCCTCTGCTCTCAGCTGCAGGTAGGCTGGACACATTCAGATGCAATAGCTCTCTAAAGAAAACAGACTTCTTCTTGAGAAGGGACAGGTAGCAAAGAGGTGATGAATTGGACCCTTAATGCAGTAAATCCCTACAAGCCCTGAGCTCCAAGGACTGAATACTCTGTCCCTAAATCTGCATGTAATTACAGGTCAGTTTAGGTGATTCTGATCTCAAATGATTTAGGCCAGACTGACTGAAGGACAGGTAATTTGGTTGCAAATTATTGTTAATGCAGAGTGGGTTTGGCAAGAACCTCTTTTAGATTTACCATGGTGACAGATGGTAACCACAGATTTTTGTGTATGCTATCATGACTATGAGTATAACATAGACTGCATGTTTGTGTGCCTCTCAAAGTCTAAGACAGAAGTTAGTACAAAGAAAGAAAAGTGGTACTATAGCAAATACTGAAGAATATGGAAACAGTTTTGGAAGTCGGTAATAGGTAGAGGCTGGAAGAATTTTGAGGTGTGTCCATTACCTTATACCAGGGGTAGTCAACCTTTTTATACCTACCACCCACTTTTATATCTCTGTTAGTAGTAAAATTTTCTAACCGCCCACTGGTTCCACAGTAATGGTAATTTATAAAGTAGGGAAGTAACTTTACTTTATAAAATCTATAAAGCAGAGTTACAGCAAGTTAAAGCATATAATAATAATTACTTACCAAGTACTTTATGTCGGATTTTCACTAAGTTTGGCAGAATAAACCTTTATAAAACAACTTACTATAGTTATGTCTATCTTTTTATTTATACTTTGGTTGCTCTGCTACCAACCACCATGAAAGTTGGAATGCTACTACCGCCACTAGTGGGCGGTAGGGACCAGGTTGACTACCACTGCCTTTTACAGACAGTTGAAGGTGATCCTGGTGAGGGCTCATAAAGAAAAATAGACAGCTGTTGAAAAAACCTCAGTCTTCTTAGAGAATACTGAAGTAACTGAACGGATCTCAGAAATGAGAAACATCTTATTGGAAACTGGAAGAAAGGTTATCCTTGTTATAAAGTGGCAAAGAACTTGACTGAATTTTATTCATGTCCTTGTGTTTTGTGAAAGATAGAACTTGTGACTGATAAAATTCAGTATTTAGCTCAAGCTATTTCTAGACAAAGAGTTAAATGACTTGCCTGACTCCTCTTGACTGCTTATAGTAAAATGGGAGAAAAAAGATAATTTAAAGATGAAATTGTTTAAAAATGAAACAGAATTTAAAGATTTGGAAAATTCTCAACTTGTTTGTGTTGTAAAGAATGAGAAATTCTGTTACAATAAAGGACATGGCTAAACAACTGTTGACTAAAAAGGTTAGTCAGCCATTTAGATAGAAGCCACGAGCTATTGTTCAAGAGAATAGAGGAAAGCAAAGATGGGACCCCCGGTACATGGGGACCTCAGCAATGCTGCCTACCTCACATTGCTGACTACCCCAGCAATCCAGTCCACATTCCTCAGCATGTCCCAGAATGGCTGTGGTAGGCCAGATAGCTTCTCTGGAGAGTGTACATAGCAAACTTTGTGGATGTCCACATTGCTGTCACTTCACACTCTGCAAAGTGTATAAGACCCAACTACCTTTGCCTAGATTTCAAAGGATGCAGGTCAGAGCCATTGGGCATACAACCTAATACCAGAATGATTGAGGTCAAAAGACCCCAGCATTGGAAGAGCATCTAAGCAGAGAGCTGAGGTGGGGACTTCACTCAAGTTGTGGGGGAAGGGGTTCCCTGAACCTTGGAAGTCAACCCCTGCCCTACAAAACTGCAAGGGTGGGACCTTTGCCCTAGTGGGCCTGGAGAGCAGAGCACTGAGCCAGAGGATGTTCTTGAGCCTTAAGTTCTAATGGAACTTGCCCCACTGGATATCAGATTTGCTTGGTACCGTCACTTCTTTCTCATTTCCTGATTGTCTCTTTTGGAATGAGAATGACTGCCTGTTCTACTACTATAATATGTTGTAGAAGCATATTACTTGTTTGCCTTCACGGGTTTACTGCTGGAGAGCAGTGTGCCTCAGGATCAATCATATCTTGAGTCTTTCTCATATCTGATTCAGATGATGTTTAGATGAAACTTTGAAGCTAGACTTTAGAGTTGATGCTAAAACAAGTTAAGACTTTTGGAGCTCTTCAGATGGAATGCATGTGTTATGTACACTAGAAGTATATGATTTGGGGGCCAGGGAAAAATATTATAGACTGAATGTTTGTTTCTCTTCCAGATTAAAACCTAATTTCCAGTGTGATGGTATTGGGAGGTATGGCATTTGGGAGTGATTAGGACATGAGGTTAAGCCCTCATAAATGGTATTAGTGCCCTTATTAAAGGTATCCCAGAGAGATCGGTAGCCTCTTTTGTCATATGAGGACACAGCAAAAAAGATGGCCATCTTTGAATCAAAAAGCTGGCTCTCACTAGACACTGAACTTGCTGGTGTCTTGACCTTGGCCTTCTCAGCCTCTAGAACTATAAAAAAGAAATGTTTGGTGTTTATAAGCCAATCAATATTTTGTTATAGCAATCTGAACTAAGAAAAAGTATGGTAATAAAATATTTATTTAAAATGTTAAAAATTAAGCATAGGTCCTGGCTGGGTAGCTCTGTTGGTTAGAGTGTTGTCCTGATATGCCAAGGATGTGTGTTTGATAATTTATTTATGAATACATAAATAAATGGAACAACAAATTGGTGTTTTTTATTCTCTCCCTAAAATCAATAAAATGAAATAAAAAATAATTAAGTATAATGAAAATGTGTTGATCTTTTTGAATGGTCTTATTAAAATGGGAAATGAATCAAAAATTGAACTTTTAGGGAGAGGATCTTCTGGAATGTGTAATTATATTAGTTTCACATAGTTTATAATTATCACACTGGTTAGAAAGGCCTTATGTTCTCCATTGTATTGAGGGAGAAAACCAAAATCAATTTAAAAAATGTTGAATGAGATTGTAGTATCATTATGTGTGAGAAATTCTTATCTATCTATCTATCTATCTATCTATCTATCTATCTATCTATCTATCATCAACTATCTAAGTGAGAGTGGGAGAGATAGTAAGACAAATTCCTGCATGCATCTTAACCATGATCCACCAGCAACCCCCTGTCTAGGGCCAATGCTTGACTCTACTGAGCTATCTTCAGTGCCAGGGGCCATACTCAAACCAATTGAGCCACTGGCTGCAGGAGTGGAAAAGGGAGAGAAGTGGGGAGGGAGAGAAGCAGATTGTCGCTTCTCCTGTGTGCCCTGAGATAGAATTGATCCCAAGACTTCCATATGTTGGATTGATGCTCTATCCACTGATAAAACCGGCCAGGACTGATTCATTTTCAAAAAAATGTTCAGTGGGTACCATTTATGTACTAAACAATGCTAAGCACTGAGTTTATAAAGTTAAATGAAGGGACTGAGAAGGGACCTGATAGTGACATGAATTTACGAAGTGCTGGATATTTCCAGGAAATATGCTGTTTTCCACTCCACTTCTGTTAACAGAGGCTTGCTCCCTGTAAGTGTATATACTCTCACCTGGCTATAGTGATTTGGAAGGCATAAGGCATTTCTGAGAAATGTGGTGATTAGAAAGTAGTATTTGAAACAAATATAATTATTCATTCCAGAAGATTCTCATCTCTGAAATTCCATGTATATCTCTTTCAGTTTTAAGTAAATAAATTTGTATAGCAAAAAAAAAAAAAAAAAAAAAAAGAACCGTTAAAATCAAGTCCATCAACCAGCTATTTATTCATCTGATCTTACTAGCTGCTATTCCTCTCATTGACTGATTTATTTTTCTACTAAATTTATATAGTTAAATGATCAAGGACATATCTGTGTGGATGGCTTATTTTACCCATAAAATTTTTTCAATTTTTTAGTTATTCCTTAGTTAGGTATTGTTTTATGCTGACTTCATATCAGTTCATTATTTCATGAATTCTCACACTGCAGTACTCTTTGAACCCAAAAAGTTGTCTCTAGCAGATATTTAATTTCTAATATAACATGTAAACGATCTTCAATTTTGACTTCTTTTTAAACAGCAATATTACAAATCGCAGCTTGTATTTTTCATTCTTTTTCCAAAATAAATCTTTGAAGCCAAATCAGTGTACTATTTCCCAGACTTACATTATGCAACCCTGACATTTTGAATCATTGCAAAGATGTGTCTTGGAAATATTTACAGTGTCTTTTTCAGTCAGACTTTTATAACTTAATTCTTACAAGGACAGTTGATGACTTTGTTGCATCTTTTCTTATTTATATCTACAAAATATATCTTAAGATTCTCTAGTCTGTTCTTTTATATCAAATGAGAGAAAGAAGTAAACATGCTATAAATATAAAGATATAAAAGCTGTAAATACATTATAGAATATTTTGATTTTTGTCTGATTGAGGATCTTTCTTTCCTTCTTTGGGTTCTTTTGAGAAAACAGTGGATATACCAGGTAGCTTAACATAGTGCCTTTTCTTTCCATATTTCACTGCATTGTCTTTTTTTTTCCCTTGTAAACATTACATTCTCAACTCTCGGGAGCTTCTAATTCTTTCTTTTTCCACATCTATGATAAGTATAATTTGCTAATTCTGGTTTTCTCCCTTTTTGATTCCATTCCATATTTTGCTCCTCTTATCCTTCCTTCTTCATCCAAATCTTTGATGCCAACATTTTATTCTAATTTGCCTACTTATGTTCAGTCATTTTCTGCCATTTTTTTAAATTCATTCTCTTCCTCAGTGTTTTTCTATATAAACATCATAGTATGCATTTGAAGTACAAAGTAATTATTATTCACATATTAAGCATTATATATAAAAAGAACAATGACCTGAGTAGTGTCACAGATGGTGACAGATTCAGGTTAGAGGTTTAAGTCCTGGTCCAAGTTCTAGTACAGGACTGCAGTATTCCATGTATGAAAGAGTGGGTAATGACGTTTTTAGTCCCAACTTTAATTTATTTGACCTTATATAAATTCATAACAGTGACCTCCAACCTCATATTTAGTAAGTTGTTATCTTTTTTTCAGGGCTTCCCATTTTATTTTATTTTATTTTATTTTTTAATAATAATTTTATTTTTTTAATGGGGTGACATCAATAAATCAGGATACATATATTCAAAGATAACAAGTCCAGGTTATCTTGTTCAATTATGTTGCATACCCATCACCCAAAGTCAGATTGTCCTCTGTCACCTTCTATCTTGTTTTCTTTGTGCCCCTCCCCCTCCACCTTTCCCTCTCCCATTCCCCCCTCCCCCCCCCCCCCCCCTGTAACCACCACACTCTTATCAATGTCTCTTAGTTTCACTTTTATGTCCCACCTACATATGGAATAATGCAGTTCCTGGTTTTTTCTGATTTACTTATTTCGCTTCGTATCATGTTATCAAGATCCCACCATTTTGCTGTAAATGATCCAATGTCATCATTTCTTATGGCTGAGTAGTATTCCATAGT
Source organism: Saccopteryx leptura (assembly GCF_036850995.1). Classification (NCBI taxonomy): domain Eukaryota; kingdom Metazoa; phylum Chordata; class Mammalia; order Chiroptera; family Emballonuridae; genus Saccopteryx; species Saccopteryx leptura. Next base: position 69,128,311 of record NC_089506.1, on the reverse strand, counting down.
GTATATGTGCCACATCTTCTTTATCCAGTCATCTATTGATGGGCTTTTTGGTTGTTTCCATGTCCTGGCAGGGCTTCCCATTTTAAATAGTATTTTCCACATGATACTTACCTAAAGAAGGCAAAAGAAGCCAACGTGTGCTGGGTCAGATATGCTTGACTCAACATATTTTTGCAAATTAAACAGATGTGCATAACCTCAAAATATCTTTTTTAGGAAGCAAAATACCACAACTGATTCTTAGTTCTCAGATATACAATAATCCTAGGAATCAGATTGTTCCCAATTTGATGAATTTTGTCCTTTCACTGATAAGAATAGGCTTTTTATTTGATATTAAAGAAATTTAAAGGGTTATTTTCAGACATTCATGGAATTAGAAGTCTGCTGATTAGTTCATAAAGTCTTAGACTCTATGAATTTAAAAATAATACATACATGGTTAATAAAACCATACTGAGGAAAGAGCATATGGTTATATTAGTGGATTCTATAAATAACACTCATGCATAACTATTTTTTTATTTAACAAGAATTCTTAATTTCTATAAATACAGATTCACCCTGACCCAGGCTTAATCGAACAGTATGTTTCTATTTTGTGGAATATAATGTCATATGAAACTATGGGGGAAAAACAGAATTGACACAGTTTTAGGTAGCTAATTTCTTAATATATTCCTGATGGTTGATTTCCAGAATCTTGTTAAGCGGTCTGGACAGAATACAATAACTTATCACCTGTACTGTGCAGATTGTCTTCCTTATTTTAACTATCTCCTCCTAAATGTGACTCTCTTTCCTTTTGAGTCATTGCAAGAAAAACACCATTGCAAGTATACAGGTGGATGCTTTCTGAACTAACTTTTGTTCTTTATTTGGATATAATTAAACTGATAAATGATTAATTTGAGATTATAAAATTTGTGGTTATTGAAGAAAAACTTTCCTGCATTAATGAAATAATTAATGAAATACACACACACATATATACTTAAAGGCCAAACCAAGTTCTCTAGCCAAATAGAAGCAGTAGGCAAGAAGTAGTATGGTTTGTAAGAATACAAAATTGATAGGAGGGAGTAGAGAAAGTCAGAGTCCAAGTATGGTAAGAGTGTCTGTAATGGGTAAAGTTCTGAAAGATGACAGGCTGGCAAGCTTACATATTGTCACATCAGGGTGTGAGGTGTTATCTCATTGTGGTTTTAATTTGTATTTCCCTGATGATTCGTGATGTTGGACATCTTTTCATAATTCTATTGGCCATCTGTACGTCCTCTTTGGAGAAATGTCTATTCAGTTTCTCTGCCCATTCATTTAAAAATTGGATTGTTTATTTTTTGTTATTGAATTTTATGAGTTCTTTAAACATTTTGGATTTTAACCCCATTTCAGATATATGACTTGCAAATATTTTCTCCCATTCTATAGGTTGCTTTTTTATTTTGTTGATTGTTTCTTTTGCTGTGCAGAAGCTTGTTTGTTCGATATAGTCTCACTTATTGTTTTTGTTTTTTTCTTGTGCTTATATCTAAAAAGTAATTGCCAAGACCAATGTCCAGGAGATTTTCTCTATATTTTATTCTAGCAATTTTACTTTAAGTTTTATGTTTACGTCTTTAATCCATTTCAGTGTGTGTGTGTGTGTGTGTGTGTGTGTGTGTGTGTGAGAGAGAGAGAGAGAGAGAGAGAGTAGTGTACAGTAGAGGTCCAATCAATTTAATTTTCCTGTATGTATTTATCCAATTTTTCCAGTACCATTTGTTGAAGAGACTGTTCTTTCCCTATTCTTGCGTTCTTGTCAAATATTAGTTAGATATTAGTCAAAGGGTACAAACTTACAGATATTCTAAAGATCTAATACACAGCATTGTGATTATAGATAACAATATGTATTACATGCCTCACAGTTCCTAAGAGACTAGATTGTAAAAGTTCTCACTACAAATTAAAAAATAATAAATGTGACATGATAAAGGTGTTAGCTAACTCTAGGATAATATTGCAATGTATAAATGTATCAAATCAACATTTTGTACATCTTAAACTTACACAATGTTATATATTAATTATCTCTCAAAAAATTGTCATAGCCAGAAGAGAAAAAGCCATGGGTGCTCAAGCATTAACTACTTGTCTTATTTCCTGGTGGCATTCATTTAATAAGGATGACTATGGTTGACTGTTATTTTGGAGAACCAACTCTTTTATTTTCTAGACCACAAAGATAGCCAGAGAATTAAAATTTAATCCCAGTACTGCCAAGCACCAGCTGTTCTGCAGAACAAATGTTTTACCATATCCCACATTATTATAGTGCACAATGCCTGAGAAATTTTTAGGAAAGATAAAACACTTGAGCTAACTTTTGAATGTCATTCTCAGCAAAGTGCCCTACTGAGAAAGTATAGAGCATTTAGAGAAGTTAAGAATGTATCTGAGTGTGGCACAAAGAGGACATGATAATAGAAAGTGGGCTTTGAAAAAACTGTCTGTTAGCAGTCCCTGAGCTAATAAATGAAATATTACCTACCCTGGAGTCCTGGAGTTACTGAGGTCATTAGAATATGTTGAGTAAGAATGACATAACGAATTTTGGTTTGAATGTATAGATAATGAATTTGAAAATTAAGTTGGAAACTAGTAAATCAATTAGGAAATATTTTAATAAATGATAAGAAATGTTGGCCTGACCTATGGTAGCACAGTGGATAAAACATTGACCTGGAATGCTGAGGTTGCCAGTTCGAAACCCTGGGCTTGCCTGGTCAAGGCACTTATGGGAGTTGATGCTTCCTGCTCCTCCCCTTGCCCTTCTCTCTCTCACTCACTGTCTCTCTCTCTCTCTCTCTCTCTTTCTCCCTCCTACCTCTCTAGAATGAATTAAAAATTTAATTTAAAAATGATATGAAATGTCAAGAAGCCCAATGTAGAGAATGTTGGTGATGTTGGAAACCAGGGAATAGCTTTTTCAACTATTTAAAGATGTTAATGTAGGATAAATGAGTGAGAGGAAGGAGTCATTAAATTAGATAATTAAAACAGGAAGAAAATTGACTTTTGCTATCAAGAAATTCTCCAGTTGGCTTGATATCCTGCTTTATCAGGAGAAATTTTGGCAGAGAAGGTGCTCCTTGCTAGAAATAAGCCTACTACAAAGATTTCTAGGAGAAATTCATTCATGGTCTTCCTAATTTGTGAACTAGAAGGCTACATTTGTTGAATAGGAATTTGCCTTTTTAATCCTCTTGCAATTGAATTGTACCTTCTCTGAATCACTTCTAGACACAGAGAGTGTTGATGAATTCTAAATCATATTTGGTTCAAATTCATAGTTATACAACAGGTTATTTTTTTTTTGATACTGAAGGTGAGGACTTAAAAATATTATGTTAGTTGAATTAACACACCATTCCAGTATATGGTGGCCTGCCAATAAGTATCTGTTCAATTTACATATTCTGCAATACTCTTTTAAAATAAAACTAGCATCTGTCCTGATACACCCAGAAAATTATTTTTGTCAATGTAAAAATGTATATATTCATTTAGTTCTGTCTTTATATGTGGTTATGATTGTTATTGAGCATTAAGAAGTAAAGTTCTTTATAACTTTTTTCTAAAATTTAATACAGTATGTTATCAAACTTAATACCCGAAATTTCAAACTAGCAAGTGATGCTTTTACAATTACTTCAATGTTTGTAAGGTTATGACTCACGAACAAATTACTTTTATGGTTGGGTTGCGTTTCTACAAGACAGGGTGTGAATTTTAAAAGTGAATCAACAAGATAGGACAGATTTAGGTGTGGACACATTTATGTAACATGTTTAAATATGGGCATAGAAAATGTAGAAAAATAAATATCTCTTTTGGCAAGTCCTATACTTAAAGAATAATTTGTGCATAATTGTATTAATAAATATTTAGGGAGATTGAATGAAAATTGGCATCAGGGATCCTGGCAAAAATCCTTTTAATAGAGTCAGTTGGAAACTAGTGACACCTTGACTCCTTAAGAAAATATGGAATAACGACACTTGCATATCCTTCATTTACAACATATGAGATGCAAGCTCACTTCAAATGGCAGGCTACTCAACAGTGACAAATGAAATTAAACCAATAATGTTAATGTGAATTCATGAAAAGAATAAAAAGGAAATAGACACACAAGCCAAAAAATTAAAATGGAATATTAATACTGTTTCACAACTAGTAACAGTTGTCACACACAAGTGATATTCCAACTCACTCTGGTGGTGGTCAGTCATACCCATTGTCCTGTTACATGCTTATTTGTCCTTTTACAAACATAACCCTGTTCTTGTTATACATTTACCCACATCTGAGTCTCAGATGCCTCAGACAGATTTAAGAACAGTCATTATGTCTAGTATAATTCTTTTATACAGTAAGTTTTCTTAAGTGTTAACAAATCTTAAATAACTTCACAGAAGACATAAGAAGGGTCAAACAAGTCTTCTCTATGATTTTGAAACCATACCAAGTGTCTACTACCAACTCTGCCCTTGGGTAGAGCCAGCTTGCTGATAGACAACCTCTGAGCAAGTTCAGAGTTGTGCAGCAAATAGAACACTAGGACTTACCATTTATATTATAGCTAAATTGGTCTTATTAAAAGATTAACTATTGGATAAAAGACAACTCTTAGAAGCTTAAGAAATATCTTTTAAAATGTATTTCTAAGAAGGACCTTATAAAATTGAATTATCATACAATTATCAAGAAATTTGGTGATGGTGGTAGGGGGACATTACTTAACAAAGGAGCTCAGATATATTTTATAGACTCATAAACCTTTTGAACTCCGTGTGTGTGTGTGTGTATACATACACATATACACATATACATATATATTGATATATTTATTATGCAATATATATTTTATGTATATATTGTATAAATGTAAATGTTTAATTCTAATTCTATATATCCATAGGCTAAATTAAATAAATGCCTGCATGATATTTCACTTTTACTAACTCTTGAGATTTTCTGTTATTAATAATTAACAGAGCAGATCAAATTGTTTATCACAGGCTAATTCAGAATATCTGGAATAGCTGATTCTAAATCTATAAGTAGATAATAAGCAGCATCTTTTGGGTGATACTCAGAGAACAGCTTTCCCCCCAGGAATAGCAAAGGATTGTGATACAATACTCCTATCCTCAGTTTACCGGTATTCTCTGAGCTCCTGAGATTTTTGTGCAGTTCCCAGAAATCATGATGTGTTTCTCACTCCTTTGGTTTATAACAACTTCACTCAGCATTCTTGTAGTGCAGCTAGTATCAGTGCTGTTAGGTGCAGAATCACAAGTTTCTTTCAAGGACTAATTCTTCGATAAAGTTTCTCAGAATCCTTGGAGATTATCTAGATAGTATAAACTTTCCTCATGACTGTTGAATATTATCCAAATGATGTCTTAAGATACCTTCACAGATACTGCATTGCAAAGCTATGCAAACAGGAGGCTTTCAAACTATGGTATCTATACTTAGGAAGAATTCTGATGGATATTTCATGTCTCTACCATAAATCTTGCCTGACCAGGGGTGGTGCAGTAATAGGCTGTCAACCTGGGGTGCTGAGGTCTCATATTCAAAACCCCTGGTTTCGAACAATTAAAGTGATGCCACTAAGAGTTAATAACTTCTCATCTCTTTCTCTTCCTTTCTCTCACAAAAGTAAAAATAATGAATAAAAAAATATATTAGACATTATGGAGATCAACTATATCCACATAACCAATCCTGTTCAATCTACTTAGCAATCTCTTGAATCTTCTCTTCATCCCAAGCATCTTCACCACAGCGAAACCACCTTTCTTACATGGATGTTGTGAAAATCTCTTTGTTTTTCTCACATGTACCACTGATCCCTTCCAATCATTCTTCATACAATGGTCAAGGTAACTTTATAATTGTACAGCCATTAGTATATTCTTTTTTTCCTAGTTAGAATTCTTCCAATGACATCTGATTGCTTAAGATAAATCCAAAATCTTAAGTTAAATCCAGAATCCATAATGTGGGCTTTAAGGCCCTGTCTGGTCTGACATTAACCTACCTCAGTAACTTCATCTTGTGTAATGCTTTCTCTCTGGTCATCTTCCAACATTTCCCTCCTGTTTGCTTCGCGATCTTCACACAGGCTCTACCCTCTTTGCAAAATACTTTTCTCTCTCTCCATTTATTTCTTTCTCCATCTAGTTTCTACTAATTGCTCTCACTTTAACTTAAATATTACTTCTTTAGGGAATTCTTTACTGACCCTAGTAAATACCTCTGAGTAGGTAAGATCACCAAGTATATACTTAGCCCAACTGACTTGAAGTGCTGAACACACAATGCAAAATACAGATGCTAGATATAATTATGCTAGATTGCATAATTATACACCTGAAGCCTGTACAGTTTTATTAACCAATGTCATCCCTATAAATTCAATAAAAATTTTAAAAATAAAAAACAAAATATTGTTGATGTTGTTTTATATTTATTTTCTTTTTATATTTTAAGGTTTAAATGAGCACAAACCATATCTTCTAGTTTACAATGTTTATACCATTGTTTTTCCTGGGCCTAGGTTGAAGTATTGCATACAGTAGATGCTCAGTAAATTTTATCTATCACTTTTTAGGTGCATACAAAGTCTTTAGTTCAATAAAGTAAGCATGAATAATAACTAATAATTTTTAATACACTATTAAATCTTTGGAGCATATAAAAAGTTTAATTTATAAAGTAAGCATGAATAATAACTAATAATTTTTAATACACTATTAAAACTTTGGAGCACATAAAAAGTTTAATTTTTTAATAGATTTTTTAGTATGGACAAAATTGTTTATGTAAAGCACTTGTTTCTAGAAAAGTATGCATTTTAAAAAATCTTATGTGAATAGTGAAACTAAGAGACATTGATAAGAGTGTGGTGGTTACGGGGGGGAGGGGAGAATGGGAGAGGGAAAGGGGGTGGGGAGGGGCACAAAGAAAACAAGATAGAAGGTGACAGAGGACAATCTGACTTTGGGTGGTGGGTATGCAACATAATTGAACGACAAGATAACCTGGACTTGTTATCTTTGAATATATGTATCCTGATTTATTGATGTCACCCCATTAAAAAAATAAAATTATTAAAAAAAAAATCTTATGTGATTCCTGCACAATACATAGGTGAATAGTTGATGAATTCTTAAGTTCTCAAGAGGAATTTTTACTACCATAGTTCTTTGACTTAGCTATTTTATTTGATTATTTTTTTGGTTTAAAATTAATGTATAAATTCTAGGAACCTGATATAAATTCTTAAAAACTCATTGGAAGGTACTTTAAATGACACATAACCATGTTATACTAAGAAATACCCCTCTTTGCTCCTGGACCAAATTCAAGAATTTTACCCCCTCCATAGAGTGAGTTCCTTCTCAAGCTTCTACATTGTCTAGAAAGGTATTGGTGACCATGTTAAAAGCTGCTTTAACCCCAAAATATCTAGTCAGTCTCTTTGCCATGGGGCCCACTCATGCAACTAAAATTCAGAATAATTGTCTTTAATTAGTATAATATTGATGCTATCCAAGTTAAATACAAGTGATAAAAAATAGGTATACATCCAAAATCATGTTTACAGCTCTTTCTTATCTAGAGGCTAAAATTTTACCTATGTACTACATGGTAATGTTTTTATAAACTCTCTTATGGTTTGAAATACATGTAAGTTTTTAAACCATGTCATATAATGAAAAAGGGGTCTATGTATGATGAAAGAAAAAACTCCACAGGAATCACATCCACTCTTGCACCTGATTTAAGGAAGACTTACGACCTGTATGTGAGTATACCAATAGCAAGATATTCATGTTTGGACCTGCACTACAGATTGGATTTTTATAAACAGCCATTGCTAATAGAATTATCTCTGTATTTTTTTCTGAACTGTATGATACAAGAAAAACTTAGGCATATGACTTGGTTGTCTTTCTTCATATCACCTTTTGTCAGTTTAATATTAAAAATGGTTAATGGTAAGGGTAATTTCTTTGTGTGTTAGCACACATGTAAAAATTCAGAATTATATGAAGATGAATTCAATTTAATTCTTCAAGTCAAACATAACTATGTTCACAGTGCAAAAGGTGTAAATAATACAGACAAAAGTCTCTCCTGCTAACCCCATCCTTATCTCCTAATCTCATTCTCTTCCTTAGCAGTGACTGTAACTAGATGTTTAATATGCCTTTTGCTGAACTTTAAAATACATTTCATATATATAAATATAGATATAAAAATCCTTAAAAATATTAACAGACTGAATTTAACAACACATTAAAAGGATCATACACCATCATAAAGTGAGACAACCCTAGGCTACAAGAATGGGTCAATATACGAAAATTAATAAAGGTGATACACCACATTAATAGAATAAAAGATAAAAATCCTATGATTATCTGAATAGATGCAGAAAAAGTATTTGACAAAATAAAACAAACTTTTATCATAAAAAAGACTCTTAGCAAATAAGGTAGAGAAGGAACATACTTCAACATAAGAAAGGCAATATATGACAAGCCCATAGCTAACATCATACTCTACAGTGAGAGTCTGAAAGCCTTTCACATTCAGGAAAAGACAAGGGTGCCCACCTAATCTTACCACTACTATTGAATACAGTATAGAAGTTCTAACCAGAGCAATCAGGTAAGGAAAAGAAGTAAAACACATCCATATTTAGAAGGAAGAAGTAAATCTGTGTTAATTTGCAGGTGATGTGATCAAATATTTAGAAAATACTGGAGTCCACTAAAAATCTGTTAAAATAAATCAACAAATTCAATAAAGTTTCAGGATACAAAATCAACATGCAGAATCAGTGTTTCTATACACTAACAATACAATCTCTAAAAAATAAATAACAAAACAATCCCACTTACAGTAACATCAAAAACGAGAAAATACTTATGAACAAATTTCACCAAGGAGGTGGAAAGATCTGTAAAATAAAATGATAAGACTTTGATGAAAAAAAATAAAAAAGACACAAGAAATGAAATATATTCTGTGTCATGGATAGGAATAATTAATATTATTAAAATGCTTATACTACTCAACCCATATTTAGATTCATTATAATAATAATCAAAATCCCAAAGACATTTTTCACAGAAATAGAATAAACAATCCTAACATTCATATGGAAGCACAAAAGACCCCAGTCAAAACAATCTTGCTAAAGAAGAACAGAACTTGAGACATCACACTCCCTGATTTCAATCTATATTGGAAAGTTATAATAATCAAAAGAGTATGGCCTGACTGGGTGGTGGTGTAGTGGATAGAATGTCAGACTGGGATGCGGAGGACCCAGGTTTGAGAAACCCGAGGTTGCTAGTTGAGCACGGGCTCATCTGGTTTGAGCAAAGCTCACCAGCTTGGACCCAAGGTCACTGGCTCAAGCAAGGGGTTATTCTGGTCTGCTCAAGGCTCACGGTCAAGGCACATATGAGAAAGCAATCAATGAATAAGTAGGGTGTCACAACAAAAAACTGATGATTGATGCTTCTCATCTCTCTTCATTCCTGTCTGTCCTATCTATCCCTCTCTCTGATTCTCTCTCTGTCTCTGTAAAAAAAAAAAGTATGATACTGGCATAAAAAGAAACATGTAGACCAATGGAACAGAATAGAGTCTCCAGAAACAAAACCTCATATATATGGTCACTAATATTTGTCAAGGGAGTCAAAGATACTCAATGGAGAAATAATATACTCTTCAATAAATGGTGTTGGTAAAACTGGATAATCACATGAAGAAAAAGAAAATTGAATTTCTGTGTTAAACCATTCACAAAACAACTCAAAATGGCTTAAGAATTTAAACATAAGACCTGAATTCATAAAATTCCTAGAAGAAAACATAGAGAAAGAACTTGTAATTAATCTTGGCCATGATTTTTTAGATATGACACCAAAATCACAAGCAACAAATGTAAAAATAAGTGGGACTATATCAAACTAAAAATCAACAAAATTAAAAGACAAACTATAGAATGGGAGAAAGTAATTGCAAATATATCTGATAAGGAATTAATATCCAAAATATATAGGAAATTCATACAATCCAATAGCAAAAACCAAAACCAAAAACCAAAATAAACCAATCTTATTAAAAATGGGCTGAGAAATTGAACAGATTTTATTACAAAAAAGTTAGCTAATTGGCCAACAGGTACATGAACAAATGTTCAACATCACTAATCATTAGAAAAATGAAAATCGCAACCCTAATGAGGAACACTTCACACCTGTTTCAATGGTTTCACCATCTAAAGTACAAGAGCTAACAAGTGTTGATGAAGATGTGAAGAAAAGAAAGCCCTTGTGTATTTCTGGTAAGAATGTAAATTGGTACAGCCACTATGGAAAACAGTATGGAGGTTCCTCAGGAAATTAAAAATAGAACAACCATATGGTCCAGAAAGCCCACTTCTGAGTGTATATCCAAACAGAATGTAATCAGGACCTCAACGAGATATATACCTTCCTGTGCTCACTGCAGTATTATTTACAATAGCCAAGTTATGGAAACAACTTCAATATCTGTCCACAGATGAATAGGATAAAGAAAATGTAATGTAATTAATTAATGTGGCCCCAATACACTTAATTTAATAAGAAGAAAATGTGATATACACATATGAAAATTATTCAACCATGAGAAAGAAGAAAATCCTGCTATTCGAGACAACATGGATGGATAGTGAGGAAATTATGCTAAGTGAAATAAGTCAGACAAAGAAAGAGAAATACTGTATGGTATCACTTGTTTGTGGAATTTAAAGAAACCAAACTTATAGAAAAATGGTGAAGGGTTGCGAAGGTCTTAATTGTTCTCATTACACACACACACACACACACACACACACACACACACACACACAATTTCAATTTCTGAGGTGATGCAGGTATTAACCAACCTTATTGTGATAATCATTTCATGATATACAAGGGTATCATATCAACATATTGTACACTTTAAACATAGACAATCTTAAGTGTCAATTATATATACTGTACATAAATCTGGAAAGAAAATGACAGCTATTAGGAAAATGACAGCTAAAAGGAAAAAAAGGTTTAAATTTGTTATCAACTCTTAAGTGACATTTTTGAGGCCTCATTTTTTTTCCTAATCTTTTAGCTTAGTGTTTCTACTAAAGAGGAAAAAGAAGTGTTTTTATTACAGTTGTTTTTTTCAAATGTAAGACATATGAGAGGATAGAAAAGAAAAGATAAATCACATTGGAAATCCATCTCTCCTTGTTCTTGGATGGATATGCGCCCTCTCCCTTTCTCTGTTTTGAAATCAGGTATGAATATAAATGAAGGATTAGAAAGAGAATACACTAAAATTCCCTATTTTCTTTACCATATAAGTGTGTGTTAGTGTAATTCACTAACTCTAGACTGTTTAGTCTACCTTCAGTGGACAATTAACCATATTATAAGCAGCAAACCTGAGATGGGACAAAAAGATAGTCAGTTTGTTCCTTTAGGACTAATGTTTTCCTGTTTCTAGTCGATAGAATTTAAGTTTATCCAAAATTGTAGACAAGCCTTTCCTACCAACCAAATACTCTTTTCTGTTTACAAACAATTATAATTTGGAGTCTGATTTAATTTGTTCATGAAGACAAACAGGAAGGGAAAGAAGTGAAATTCTTAGGACTGCAATATAAACAATTAGCCAATGAAGGGACGCAGACCACTGTAGCTAGTGTCTCCCTGACCCTCTCACTCCGTCACCCTCTTCTTTTCCTGGAATTAAAACCAAAATAAAATTAATCTGGTTAGCAGGAATTTCCCTTGTTTAAAGGTTATTTAAAAGTAGGCTGAGAAACTAGACAAAATGTTTTCTTTGTATAATAGTATAAACTGAAAATATCCAAATCTGAGCCACTACTTCAACTATCACAAATCTTGTTGGAGGGGTCAGCAGTGGGGAAAGCCTTAATCTGGGAAGATACAAGAATGAAATTAGCTGGGAATGACTGACCTTGTAATTCAGAATAAGAAATCTACTTTATAATGAATTCCAGATTCAAGAAACCATAAGCAATATGCAGTTGTTATAAAGTACTGCAATCCGCAGGTTACATCGAGACACCAGTCAGGTTACAGAAGAAATTTGAGGAGTTCATTAATTAGCCGGCTAGCTAGCTACATGGGGCACAGTCCCAAATCATGTAGGCCCTCTTACCGTTCTGAACCTTCTTTTATACAAAATCAAGTACTGGTTGGGTGAGTAAGGAGGGAGCATGGTACAATAGTCAATTACTGACAAGCTTACAACATCTATCTATAGGGTCTATTAAGAGGAAAAAGCATTCTTACACATCAAAACCACAAAATGACACAGTAGAGATAATTGTTTTACGTACCCAACAAAGACATTCCCAAATCTTCTAGTGTCTTCTCCCATCCCTGTCGCCACAACAAAACGTTTAGCTTAGAATAAGGAGAGAAGCTAAATGAAATTACCTTTGCTAAAAGTGTTGGAGCCAGTTTATTAGGAAACCTAATAAGGTATTCCTCACTTGTTTAGTTTACAAATTTTTGTACATATAAAGGATTTCAAAAGAGATGATTATTAGAAAGCATATAAAATATTACAGAATACAGACTTTTCAAGCAAGAGGAGTGGGCTCCTGATCCCTTTGTCTAGAGATATAAGTCACTCTCAGGACTCAAGTAGGGGAGGAAGAGTTAGAATCATTGTAGGAATTTTTAATTAAGATATGTAAACATTGTCTCCTATAGCAGTAGTCCCCAACCTTTTCTGGGCCACGGACTGGTCTAATGTCAGAAAATATTTTCATGGACCGGCCTTTAGGGTGGGATGGATAAAAGTATCACGTGACCGAGACAAGCATCAAGAGTGAATCTTAGATGAATGTAACAGAGGGAATCTGGTCATTTAAAAAAAAATAAAACATCGTTCAGACTTAAATATAAATAAAACGGAAATAATGTAAGTTATTTATTCTTTCTCTGTGGACCGGTACCAAATGGCCCACAGACTGGTACCAGTCCATGGCCCGGGGGGTTGGGGACCACTGTCCTATTGGATTTTAAGGATGGGGAAGAGGAAGTCTTCAGATAAGTTTTATCTTCTTTGTTGTCTAGCAAGTAGTGGCTTCAGTCCTTCCAGAGAACTATGATTAGTTACTAACTAACTTTTGCCCCCCCCCCTTTTTTTTTCAGAGAGGACGGGTAAGGGGTCCTGACTCTTCCTTTTAAAATACTAATGTTAACAATTTTTGCAATTCCTTGGCACCTTATCACACAGTAGATTGTCTTCTTAATTCCTATTTTCCCCTTAACTAAAAAGTCAGTGAAATCTTGAGCTTGCCATATCATCAGGAGATCTATTTTTATCTAATTTACATTTCTCCTATTACTTTGTCGAAGTTCTGCTGATCCTTTTCTCTAGTGTCTTGACCTTTCTGTAGCACATTTCCTCTCCTCTCCTCTCCTCTCCTCCCCTCCCCTCCCCTCCCCTCCCCTCCCCTCCCCTCCCCTCCCCTCCCCTCCCCTCCCCTCCTCTTCTCTCCTCTCCTCTCCAGAACCTCGCAATGGGTTCTTGGGTAGAGTGTGAAGGGGAGCCAACTGTGGTGGGTGATCTGATCCTAGCTTGGCTGTTTCCAACCTGGATCTTCATGTAAGTTGCCTAACCTCTCAATGCCTTGATTTTCTCTTTCTCATGAGACTCAACTCACAACTTCATAGGGTTGAAGTGAAGATTAAGTGAGTTAATAAATGATGTGTGTTTAGAAACATTTAGTACTTAGAGAGTGTTATATTTATTTTAGCTATTATATTTCCAGTGGAAGATTTGGTTTAGTTTTATCTGCATTTACTTGATTTACACTTTTATAAACCAGTCCTTTTAACCATATTCTTGAAAAGGTTGTTTTCAGTATTATTATTATTATTCTGCCAACTGCCTCTGCTAATTACTTATTGCTCAATAAACAGTTTAAGTGAAAACATTATTATTATTATAATTTTTTGTCCAACAATCATTTCCCCTTAACTTTTAAATGGCATCTGATTTTCTTTTGGGAAATTCTCTCAGTATCTTTAAGTTTTCTTCTCCTCTTCAAGACTAATTGGGCACTCTTAGAATTCTGAGAATTTGAGTAGAGGGGAAAATTGACATGAAAAATGGTTAAGAGGGGAGGGTGGTTGAGGAAATGGGTAAAAAAGGTGAAGGAATTGAGAAGTACAGATTAGTATTTATAAAATAGTCATGAGGATGTGAAGTACATAATAAGGAATGCAATCAATAATACTGTGATAACTACATACGGTGCCAGGTGGGTACTGGAAATATTGGGAGGAACACTTCGTAAAGTAGATGATTTTCTAATCACTCATACACATGAAACTAATATAAAATAATATTGAATATAAACTTTAATTGAAAATAAAAGTAAATAAAAATAAATATATTGTTTCCAAAAAACCAATGTTTAGAACTGTTCGTTTTAGCTGTAGTGCACGTGGATAAACATCTCAAGAAGGATCTTCTAACTTAGACTCTCTAAAAGCTACCTGATTGCTACCAGAGTTTTCCTCTTAGTTCTGAGTGTTCCCCTATTTCCACTCAATACATTATCTTTTGATATACTCAAGCTGGGCATAGTAAATTTCTTTAACTTGAAATTGATGAATCTTGTCTGATGCAAATTCCTTCCTGTATATGAGTGCTGTAACTCTGCTCCCCGCCCCTGAGCCTACCCTGGGCTTTGCTCTGCGCTCTATGTTCTGTCCAGCTGCTTCTGTGTTTGTTCCCATGGTCACAATGACAAGTATATTTCATTCTATTGCATGTGGCAGAAAGCATCATTTCTTGCTGAGTATCTGAGTTGAAAATGGTCTCTCAGTTGAGTGAAATGATCAAAGCTGTGCTAGACTTGTTTATAAGGGCCTGTTATTTCCCCAGTGCTTTCTGTGGGAAGTTGTTGTGGTCTCTGCTTGCTAAGGAGTGAGTATGTTTTGGTCACATACCGTGCATGCCATCGCAGCATCTGGCTGATGCTTAATGGACCAGGGATATGCATCTGGCCCAAGGCAGCAAGTCCATGTTTCAGCAAGGCAGATATTGTGGACTTGCACAGCCTGGCTCAAAAAGATGTGAAGAGCACCTTAGATCCCTATTTGAGTTATTTAGAATTAAGCAACAAACTAACTGCCTTGGGCAGTCAACCTTAGGGGTGTCACAAGGACATATGAAGAGTTGCTATCTTTATTATATGCGGCTTAAGTGTCTGTTTGTCGCCGATAGTTTATTGGTTGCTTGCATAACTGTACTAGCCAATGGGGTGAAGTTGCCACGGCTGAATGCAAATTGAGCGGGTCAGGGGGAAGGTGAACATTTGTTTGCATTGGCAATCATCTGTTTTACATAAAAACTACGTCTTAATGTAATTTCTTTTAAGAATGCCTCCTAGAAAATACAGCACTGAAGAGGAGAGAAAAGGAGCTAAAGCTGCACAAAAACGGCTTTCTCGACAAAAAGAAACCACTGAGCAGAGAAAGACAAGCTTGCTTCAGTCACAGAGCAAATGCGTCTTTC
This sequence comes from Saccopteryx leptura, assembly GCF_036850995.1. NCBI lineage: Eukaryota > Metazoa > Chordata > Mammalia > Chiroptera > Emballonuridae > Saccopteryx > Saccopteryx leptura. The sequence continues at coordinate 69,112,636 of NC_089506.1, read as the reverse complement.
TCGGCAAAATGAGACTGATGAACATAGAGAAACAAGGCTTGCCTCAGATGCAAGACAAAAAAGCCTGTCTCGACAAAATGAGTCCCTTTAACAAAGGCAGGAGAGAAATGCAAAAAAAACGACAGAGTAATGCTGACCGAAACGCAAAAAGGATTAAAACAGTTTCAAACGGAGAAACTTTAATTTTTGAGCATTCCTCTGGTGACATGAATATTAAATGCGAACACTGTCAGTCCTTAAACTTCAAGTTAGAAACTAATCGATTTGACCGTGGCAAGAAAGGATTTTCTCAATGTTGCAAGTACGGAAACATTGTAGTTCCACTAATTGAGAATTATCCACCACTCTTGAATAAATTATTGACTAATCAGCATCCAAATAGCAAACAGTACATGGATAGCATTCAATCCATTAATAGTTCGTTTGCTTTTGTGTCCATGGGAAACAAACTAATTGACTTGCCTGGACCAGGACTTTATTGCTTTCGACTTCATGGTCAATAAGAAATATACCACCAGAGGTTTCCTTCATTGCACTCTACTTTAAGCAATTAAGCAAGTAGAAGGGGGAAACCCCATGGGGCACTAAGCAAAGGGGCGTCCTCGCCGCCTGCCCTGGGTAATTCAGTTTGAATTAGCAGACACCTTAGCACAAATCATTTTAATTACAATTTATAATATCTAGAACAGCGGTCATTTCGTATGACCGCCGGGCTTTCTAGTTATGTATAAGGGGCTGAAGTTCTCACTTGGAGACCTGTGCAAACTGAAGCAGAAGGGACCTTGAAAGAGGCAGATGAATGAAGTATCTAGCAGAAATGTGTGAAACCACAATCTGGAGGGGGAGATAGGGACACTTTGGTTTCTGATGAGTTTTCTGGTATAGTTCCTGTAAAGCACTCTACTCTCAAATTTTTGGAATCTCTATATACTTTTATAATATTATATCCTACACTTTCCCCCTGTGATACATGAAGTGAAATGTTTTCTTAAAGCAGATATTATGACATTTCCTAAGTAACACCAACAATCCTATACTTTGGCAGTATGTGGTCAGGATTATTTCCCTTAAATAGTATAAAAATTTTTGTGTTTTTGTGTGTGTGACAAAGACAGAGAGACAGAAGGACAGATAGGGACAGACAGGAAGGGAGAGAGATGAAAAGCATCAGTTCTTTGTTGTAGCACCCTAGTTGTTCACTGACTGCTTTCTCATATGTGCCTCGACTTGAGGGTTACAGCAGAGCGAGTGTCCCCTTGCTCAAGCCAGTGACCTTGGACTCAAACCAGTGATCTTGAGCTTCAAGCCAGCGACCTTTGGGCTCAAGGCAGCAGCCACGGGGTCATGTCTATGGTCCCACGCTCAAGCTGGTAAGCCTGTGCTCAAGCCAGATGAGCCCACGCTCAAGCAGGATGAGCCCGCACTCAAGCCGGTGACCTTGGGGTTTTGAATCTGGGTCCTCTGCGTCCCAGTCCAACACTCTAACCACTGTGCTAGACAAAGCAGTGTTTTATTTTTTAATTAAATCATTGTCTTTGTATATGCCACCACTTCTTCTTAGATTGCTTCTTTGTCTTAGTGCCAAACTAGTAGTGATCTGTACTAACACCCACCGCACCATTAGGCCATACCTATTGTCAGTGTGGTTCACCAGGTCTATGTGACTCATTCAGGAGCACTATGGTTCAATCAGATATTTAAAGATGTTCAATTTTTTCCTTAAAAAAAAATGAAAAGGTAAATTTGAGTTTTCCATGGAATTTGGAAAACTGTTTCATCCAAATGTATTGTAACCACCCCTACCCTTCTCCTTTTGTAAATGCCAGTTATCTTTGAAAAACAGTGTAGATGATCATTTACATCATGTAGATGATCGTTTCTTGGTGGGGGTAAAAAGAAGGATGAATATATAGCCCACATAGGTAGGATATAAAATTGAGACACATGGACACAGAGGAAAGTGAAATGGTTATCAAGGGAAGGGCAGGGGAGAGGGGAGTAAAGAAGGACAAACCTACGGTGATGAAAAATGATTTAACTTTGAGTGATGGGCATACAACACAATCAACTGTTCAAATGCTATAGAGATGTTCACTTGAAACCTATATACTCTTATCGATCAATGTACCCCCATTAAATTTAATTTTCCAAATAAAATAAAAAAAAGAGTTTCTTGGAATCATGCTGCAAAAATAATACAATGACTTTTATAAGCACTGGCCACTGAGATAGCACCGGTTGGTAAGGACCATGGAGTCTGAAGTCATAATTGGTTTGACCTAAGTCTTTGAAGCTTTTGAATTGTTGCTTTGGTTAAGTTCCTTAATTTCTCTGCTCTACATATTTAAAAATATGATAATAATAGCACCTGTGTAATACCTAGGATAATTTGATATTATAACAAAACCTCTAACTAAAGAAGATGAAAAAATACAATAATTTATTTCTCACTCACATAATAGTATTCCAAAGGTAGCAGAGTATTTAGAGTAGGAAATTTGCCCTATAATCCTCACACATAGCTGCAACATATGGGTCCAAGGTGGTTACTACAATTTTCACCGTCTCCATCTAGCATTGAAGAAAAAAGGATAAGAAGGTCTTATGATGATTATTTTTACAGGAAATACCTGAGAATTGCTTATACATTACATCCTTATCCTTTGAGGAATATTGCAAAATATATTCTTTGTGTGAGCAACCACATGTCTGGCTTCAAGACTGGGGAAGATGAAGAGAATGGTTAATAAGGTCATTCAGTTTTTTGCCAAAGTGGTTCACAAAGTGGCTGCGAGGTTTACATTAGTTAACATAACTAAATTATTTGCAAGTGACTTAAGACTCAGAAAATAGAGAAACAAATCATATATTAATTCCAAATTACATGACAATATATTTCCAAAAACATTTTCATTGCTTCTTTGGGAAGAAAATATAAATTATTTTCTAAAGAAATTATAAACACAATGTAGTGCATTATCTAATCCAGGGTTACTCAATCTTGATTGTATTGCTATTTTGGATCAGATAATTCTTTATTGTGGAGGTCTATTCTGTACACTGTAAGATGTTTAACAGACTATACCCAATAGCTGACAACAGCACCCTTATCCATAATTTCCATAACCAAAAAAGTCTTTAGATACTGTTAAATGTCCCATCAGGTGGGATGGGGAAGGGAAAGTGGACAAAACTGCCTTCATTTGGAATCACTGGTCTAATCTCATCAACTATGTCATTATTACTGTCAATGCATATGTTGACTTTAATTAGCCTTCTGAAAATAATTGAGTATTTCTAACATTTATGTCAATGAATTAGAGATAACCTTCATGACTGTTAATTAATGAGTATGGCTTACAATTTTTCCATGTCAAGAGCAACATTCTCTTGGATTTTTCTGGCATTTGCCACTTGTTCATTGAATTAAAAATAATCTTGGTTCTCTATTTTCAGCTGATGTAAATAATATTGGCCCTTCCTAAATCTCTAACTTCATCTTCAACTTTGCAAGGAGCTTTCTTGTCTACAATATATATACCAGGGGTCCCCAAACTTTTTACACAGGGGGCCAGTTCACTGTCCCTCAGACTGTTGGAGGGCTGGACTATAAAAAAACTATGTATGAACAAATCCCTATGCACACTGCACATATCTTATTTTAAAGTAAAAAAACAAAACGGGAACAAATACAATATTTAAAATAAAGAACAAGTAAATTTAAATCAACAAACTGACCAGTATTTCAATGGGAACTACGGGCCTGCTTCTGGCTAATGAGATAGTCAATGTGCTCCTCTCACTGACCACCAATGAAAGAGGTGCCCCTTCTGGAAGTGCAGCGGGGCTGGATAAATGGCCTCAGGGGGCTGCATGCTGCCAGCAGGCAGTAGTTTGAGAACCCCTGATATATACCATAAAATAGCCACCTGTGGGTGAATTTGTGTTCCTTTGGGACAGATGGAAGGGTGAAGAGTAAGTGGCTGGAGTTCCCTAAAGGAAAATTTGGGAAAATATTGTCTTAAAATGTCATTGAAAATCCCTCTTTCAAATTGCCAATAAGCTAAAGGGACTGCAAATCCTCTCAGTGGACAGAAAAGTTCGTATAACTTTATTGATTTATAAAATTATTTTTTAGAGGAGTTAATGCATCCTCCCCATGATAATATTCTAAATTATACCATGTGGGTAGAGCAGAGTTGGTACTAAAATTTCCAAGCATTTAGTCTATAAAATTAATATTCACTTAGAAAAATAATATATATTTTTGACTAGATTATTATAATATCATTGCATAAAGCTTGAAAAACTCAGAAAAGGTCATAAATAAAAATTACTAGGTTTTATTCTCCTCTCCCAAAGTACTATGTTCATACATATTTTTTTGAGGAAAATTGTTTTATTTATTTTTTTATTGTTCATATTTTGATGAATGTTCTAATGTCATCCTCTCCTTTCCTAGTCTTCTTTAGATACAGATGCTTCTAATTTATGTCATCAAATAATAATTTTATCGTCTTTACTTATTTAAGGCTAATTCTTTTGCTTACCTTATTACATCATGTGGAATTCCCCAAAACTGTTAATGTAGTGAATAATGTTAAACTAACAATGATAGCAATAGTTTGTATCTTAATCTTGTTTTTGATTTTATTGTAAATATTTCTATTATAATCAAATATGACATTAAGTGTTATTTAAGGTATATACTATTTTCTATCTGTTCTGTCTAGATATTTCTTACTATAGTAAATAAAAATCTATGTATTGATAATTGATTAAAGTTTTATAAGTGGATATTGAATTTAATTGCATATGTTTCCATTTCTATTAACACTGTCTTATTTTTATCTTATTTTTTGATGTAATAGATTATATCAGCACATTAAAAAATTTTTTTAAGTGTGAGGAGGAGAGATAGTGTGACAGACTTCCACATGTGTCCCCTCTGGAATCCACCCAGCAACCCGTGTCTTGGGGCCGATGCTTTAATAAATGGAGCTATTTTTAGTGTCTGAGGCTGATGCACTGGGACCAGGTGAACTATCCTCAGTGCCTGGGACCAATGTTTGAACCAGTTAAGTCACTGGGAAGACAGAGAGAAGGAGGAGAGAGAAGGGAAGAGAAGTAAATGGTCACTTCTTTTATGTGGCATGACTGGGAATTGATCTCAGGACATCCTTATGCCAGGCCGACACTCTATCCACTGAGTCAACTGGCCAGGGCCAAATATTTTTCTAATATTGAAATTAACTATACATGGCTATTGTGTGTTATTATAATAAGACAGTGGTGGATTTCATTAAGACATAGATGTGGACAACCGTATGGGGATTTTAAGTGGAAAGGGGTCTGGGTAAAGATGGAAGAGGTTAAAGGGGGGATAAACGGTCATGGAAAGAAACTTAGCTTGGGGTGGTGAACACACAATACAATATACAGATGATGTATTTTAAAATTATACACCTAAAACATGTAAAATTTTATTAACCAATGTCATCCCAATAAAGTCAATAAAAATTTAAAAAAAGACTTATTCTCCTTATGTATAATTTATATGGGCTCTGGCCATATGTCCAGTAGCAAATTTATCAGAACTCTTATTTGACAAGAAAAATTTTCATAGTTAAAGTAGTTCAAAAATGATCGTAGATTAATATTATCCATTATTGGCTAAATACTCTGATTAAATCCTGCAGTCAGAAACTTATTTTATTTAAATTTAGCATTTTAAAATGATGATTAATTAGTAACCGACAATTTTTCCTAGAAATATTTATTATAATCCCAGCTTACTAGATATCTGTAAAACACACTATAGGGAACATTGGTTTGCTATTTTTCTTGTGGGGAATAACTTTATGATGCCTGTATCTTCAAGAAAAGAAATAAGACAGTTTAATCAATTTTTTCGTGCCTGACCAATTTGTGCCTGTAATTATTGATTCATTTAATTTATTGCTTAATGTATGTGAGAAGAAAGTTTTCTGTTGAATGTTTTTTAAAAAACATTGCAGGTACTTCACTGGTATTATCTCCATTTATGTTTTCTAACACTTTCTGAAAAAATTCTGATCTGTATCTCTCTTCAAAAATAATTTTTCTTTGGAAAATTGATTAATACAGAGTTCTATTAATATTCCTCTATAACTAAGAATTAACTCCTGCAATTAAATCTGTTTTTAAAGACAAGCAAATTTGTCATTTATTTTTTTCTTAATCTTGTTAGAAGTTTGTCTATTTTAAGAGTCTTCCTGATGAACTGCTTTTGATTTTATTTTTAATTCTAATACTCAGCTCTATATTAACCTTTTATTTCATTATTTCAAGATATTTTATTCTTACTTTTCAAATTTTATTGACTTCTGTCTGCATTTTAATAATGTCTTACTTACAAATAAAGGAATTTAAGTTTATTCATTATAAGTACCATTTTAAAAAATCTCTGTGGACAGGTAGCCTTCATACTTTATTTTAAAAGTTGCCCTAATCACACTATGTGTTTTTTTTGTTTTTTTCTGAAGCTGGAAATGGGGAGAGACAGTCAGACAGTCTCCCGCATGCGCCCGACCGGGATCCACCCGGCACGCCCACCAGGGGCGATGCTCTGCCCACCAGGGGTCGATGCCCTGCCCCTCCAGGGCGTCGCTCTGCTGCGACCAGAGCCACTCTAGCACCTGGGGCAGAGGCCAAGGAGCCATCCCCAGAGCCCGGGCCATCTTTGCTCCAATGGAGCCTTGGCTGTGGGAGGGGAAGAGAGAGACAGAGAGGAAGGGGGGGGGGTGGAGAAGCAAATGGGCACTTCTCCTATGTGCCCTGGCCAGGAATCGAACCCGGGTCCCCCACACACCAGGCTGACGCTCTACCGCTGAGCCAACCGGCCAGGGCCAAGCCCAGGGTTTTGAACGAGCGACCTCAGCATTCCAGGTTGATGTTTAATCCACTGTGCCACCATAGGTCAGGCTACTAATCACACTATTGAGGAATTTTTTTATTTTTTGAATCAGAGTTATTGAAAGTTTATTTATTTATTTATTGTGTGTGTGTGTGTGTGTGTGTGTGTGTGTGTGTTTGTGTGCGCGTGCATGCAACATTTCTAAAATATTGACCTTTGGACATAAAGATCTGGTTTTAATAATTTAGTGGTCTTAAATTTATTTATTTTTTATTATTTATTTTATTTTATTTTAGGAACAGTGGTATGACAGTGGGGAAGGTTGTCAATGTGCCTTCTCATTTTGGTTTGTGTAATGAACATTTTGGTCATAGTATGCATACATCAACTTTTTCATTGTCAATTTACCATTTTAGAGACTTTATCATCAACAGACCCACGTCCTGGTGATTTTAAGTTTATAAGGAAATGGGTAATAAAAAAAAAAGGTCGAATAGCTCATCTTAGGCCATTCTAATTATTGTAGCAGTTTCTTAAAACTTTTCTGCAGTATAATAATCTGTATGATATAAATGTGAATCTTTTGTATCTATTCCTTTACTTTTTATTTCTCATTTGTTTCCAAGTACATGCTTAACACATTGTTTTCCAAGATAACTACAACTCCTTTGATCTCATTGACTTCTTAGTAATGTAACTTTATTTCTCTTTTTTCAACAGATAATGTTTATTTTTCTTTGCCTTGATCTGTGCTGGTCCTGTGATTTTCTATGACAAATGGCAAATAAAAGAGGTGACTTCTGGACCAAACTCTTATGACAACTTGAGGCTTCCATGTTTACTTTTGGAGAGGAGCTCAGCCTAGGCTACCAAAGCATAAGAACAGACTAAGACTACCAAGTGCAGAAACATGTCATGTGGGGGGCAACTGCAGCTCACATACCAGATATGGGAGCATACCATGTTGGACCCTCCAGCTCCAGTTAAGCCACTCCCACCAATGCTGTATGGAGCAAGAACTGAGCTGTCACCTCTAAATCTTTCTTGAGTTCCTGACCCACAGAATGGTGAGCAATAAAATGACTGTTTTAGCCAGTAAGGTTTGAAGTGGATTGTTATGCAGCAATAGATTACTGGAACTGTATTTTTTCCTCTTGATATTACGTTGTCTTTCATGTAGGAACCTTGTCCAATATCTTTTTTTTTTTTTTTTTGATATCTCTCCATAGAGCAATGTATTGTATGCACAATAACTATAACTCAGTGGTCCTCAACCCCTGGGCCATGGACCAGTACTGGTCTGTGGGCCATTTGGTACTGGACCGCAGAGAAAGAATAAATAACTTACATTATTTCTGTTTTATTTATATTTAAGTCTGAACGATGTTTTATTTTTAAAAAATGACCAGATTCCCTCTGTTACATCTGTCTTTAGACTCACTCTTGACACTTGTCTTGGTCACGTGATACATTTATCCGTCCCACCCTAAAGGCCGGTCCATGAAAATATTTTCTGACATTAAGCCGGTCCGTGGCCCAAAAAAGGTTGGGGACCACTGCTTTAACTGACTAAATTAATTCTACTTCATATTCCTGGAAAATAATTCTCAAGATTAGGTTGACAATGTTCAGTGCCTAGTAGTGTGTTATGAAAAGCAGTTTTGTTATAATTTTATATTTTAATTCATAATTTTGTGTAAGCCAATGAATTAAATGAGGTTTTGGTACTGTTAATCAAAGTTTCTGAGCACTCCCACCTCCAACAAATTTTGTGAAATCAAAATCCTGTGATCAGCACCAGCTAGAACCACTAATAAAATAGAGAATAAAAAGAAGTAGGTATAAAGCAAGGGGGGAAGAAAGAATGAAATTTAATTATGCCAAATTTTAAGGTGGTTTAATTTATTTGTTCTGAATTGTGTATATTGGATTTTATTTTAAAGTAAAATAAATAACATTAAATAAAGCAAACCAGATAGTATAGAGGTGACACTGTAACTTCTATGCAACTCCCTGTTTTCTGTGACTGAGAAAAATCCCACAAATTGAGGAAACAATTATTAAATGACAGCTATAGTAAAATGTGTCATCAATATATTTCACAAAATCTGTGGTCTTTTATCATGAGGACAAAATAAAGGCTACGTAAATAAATATAATATTTCAAAACATCATTAAAGGTTTTACTCTTTTGATTTCTCCCTCTCTTTCCCCCTTTTCTTTCTTCTTCCCTCTCTTCTTTCCTTACTTTCTTTCCTCCTTTTTTCCATTTTTTTTTTTTTTTTTTTTTTTTTTTTAGTGAATGGGCTAATTATACATCAAAGAAAAAAAAATCCAAAGTCTCAAAATGGATTTTTGATCATGTTCCTTTAAGTAAATTCAACATTTTGATTGGTTGGAAATGTCTTTCTATCTTACTGTCACCTCTGACATCTACACATGAGAAGTTGTGTCTTTATTTATCTATTTTTATTTCTTCCATTAGTGTCTAAATAACAGCCTCTTGTACTGAATTACTGCAGGGATTGTCTCTCCTTCTTTCAAAAGAAAGTCATTCATTAGGGCACCTTCCCTTTACCAAGAGACATGTTCTCAGCTTCATGATGGCTGGCAGCCAGAGAAGCAATTTCCTTTCCTTTAAAAGGGGTTAGAAAGCATCTGATTATATCGGGAAGAGGTATTTCAGTTTTCAAGGTGAAAGAACACTTGCTTCTTTTATAGATAATGGAAGAAATAAGATACATTAGAGAAAGGCAGAGGGCATACCAATTTAAAATATCCAGGAAGGGTGGGATGCAGTCTGTCCACATGTTATCTCAATGTAAATTAGCAGAGCAGCGTAACAATACCAGTTTTCTCCTTTATGACATAAATAATTCAGCCTTTATTATTTTTTACTGAATTTAGTGGGGTGACATTGGTTCACCAAACTATGCCGATTTCAAGTGTACAACTCTATAAAACACCATCTGCACACTGCAGCATGCACTTATTGCCCAAAGCAAAGACTCCTTTTGTCCTCATCTCTCCCCTTTGCCCACCTCCACCTCCACCCCTTCTTTGCTCTGGCTGTCTCTACACTGTTTTCTGTGTATATGTGTTAGTTCAGTTTTAAAACAGTTTTTCTTGAACATACTTTCTATACCAGGACAACTGATAGTAAAATATTTATTACTTAGTAAGTTACGTTTTTGTCCCTTTGTCAGACTAATATTAAATGCTCAGAACAAGAATTATACTACAATACTGAAAAAAAAAATAAGTTTCTATCTAACTTATTTTACCCTGGCCTTTAGAATTTTGTTTAAGAGAAAAAAAACCAAAGAGGTTCCTGGAACTAAGAGATATAAGAATAATAGTTATTGCAATTATCTTTAGTTGTTGTGACTCTAGATAAAACAACATAAATGAAAAATGCCACATTCACAAGGGGTATTTAAATTAATATTTCTTTTTTTAATTTATGATTTTAATTTGTGTTTACATAGATTCAAGTGTTCCATTGAATATATCTCCCCCCACCCCCTTATTCCCCTAGAGCCCCTCATTCTCCTTCCCCCAATGCCTTCCCCCTTCCCTCCAGGATTTGCTGTCCTGTCCTCTATAATGCTTTGTTATGTATATACAATTTCAGTAACCTCTTTCCCTTCTCTGATTCAATCTTCTCCTCCCCTTTCCATATGACCACTTTCTCTCTGGTCCGTTTGATGCCACCTCTGCTTCTGTTCTGTTGCTCTGTTCACATTGTTCATTAGCTTCCTCATATGACTGAGGTCATATGATATTTTTCTTTCTCTGCCTGGCTTATTTCACTTAGCATGATAGTTTCCAGGTCCATCCATGTTGTCACAAAAGGTAAGATTTCCTTCATCCTCACGGTCTTGTAGTATTCCATTGTGTATATGTACCACTGCTTTTTAATCCACTCGTCCACTGACAGACACTTGAGCTGTTTCTAGATCTTGGCTATTGTAGACAATACTGTAATAAACATGGGGGTGCATTTCTTCTTTTGATTCAGTGACTTGGTCTTCTTAGGAAATATTCCTAAAAGTGGGATAGCTGGGTCAAAATGCATTTTTATTTTTAATTTTTTGAAGAATCTCCATACTGTTTTCCACAGAGGCTGTACCAGTCTGCATTCCCACCAGCAGTGCAGGAGGGTTCCCTTTTTTCCATATACTCACCAGCACTTATTCTGTGTTGTTTTGTTAATGAGCGCCATTCTGACAGGTATGAGGTGGTATCTCATTGTGGTTTTAATTTGCATTTCTCTAATGATTAGTGATGTTGAACATTTTTTCATATGCCTATTGGCCATCTGTATGTCTTCTTTGAAAAAGTGTCTATTCATTTCTTTTGCCCATTTTTTGATTGGATTGTTTGTCTTTCTGGTGTTGAGTTTTATAACTTCTTTATAAATTTTGGTTATTAACCCCTTATCAGATGTATTGGTGAATATATTCTCCCATTGTGTGGGTAGACTTTTTATTTTGTTAATGGTGTCTTTTGCTGTGCAAAAGCTTTTTAGTTTGATATAGTCCCATTTGTTCATCCTGTCCTTTATTTCACTTGCCCATGGAGATAAATCAGCAAAAATATTGCTACAAGAGATATTGAAGAGTTTACTGCCTATGTTTTCTTCCAAGATGTTTATGGTTTCACGATTTACATTTAAGTCTTCTATCCATTTTGAGTTTACTTTTGTGAATGGTGTAAGTTGGTGATCCAGTTTCATTCTTTTGCAAGTACCTATCAAATTTTCCCAACACCATTTGTTAAAGAGACAGTCTTTACTCCATTGTATGCTCTTACCTCCTTTGTAAAATATCAATTGTGTGGGTTTATTTATGGATTATCTGTTCTGTTCCATTGATAGGTATGCCTGTTCTTATGCCATTACCAAGCTGTTTTGAGTACGATGGCCCTGTGTTATAACTTGATATCAGGAAATGTGATACCCCACACTTTATTCTTCTTTTTTCAGGATTGCTAGGCTATTTGTGTTCTGTTTTGGTTCTATATAAATTTTTGGAATATATGTTCTATATCTTTGAAGTATGTCATTGGAATTTTAATAGGAACTGCATTGAATTTATAGATTGCTTTGGGAAATATAGACATTTTAATGATGTTTATTCTTTCTATCCATGAACACAGTATATGCTTCCACTTGTTTATATCTTCCTTGATTTTCTTTACCAATGTTCTATAATTTTTTGAGTATAAGTCTTTAACCTCTTTGGTTAAATTTACTCCTAGGTACTTTATTATTTTGTTGCAATAGTGAAGGGGATTTTTTTTTTCTTAATTTCTCTTTCAGACAGTTCCTTGATATATAAAATGCCACTGATTTCTGAATATTGTTTTTATATCCTGCCACTTTGTTGAATTCCTTTATCAGGTCCAGTAGTTTTTTGACTGAGACTTCAGGGATTTCTATGCACAGTATCATGTCATCAGCAAATAATGATAGTTTTAGTTCTTTTCCAATTGGGATGCCTTTTATCTCTACTTCTTATCTGATTGGTGTGGCTAGGACTTCCAGAACTATGTTGAATAAGAGTGGTGAAAGGTGGCACTTCTGCCTTATTCCTGATCTTAAGGGGATTTCTTTTAATTTTTGCCCATTGATTATGATGTTGGATTTGGGTTTGTCATAGATAGCCTTTATCATGTTGAAGTATGATCCCTGATTTTCCACTTTGCTGAGAGCTTATCATAAATGGAGTGTTGGATTTTATCAAATGCTTTTTCTGCATCTATTGATATTATCATGTGATTTTTATCCATTCTTTTGTTTATGTGTTGAATCACATTGATTGATATCCAAATGTTGTACCAGCCTTGTCTCCCTAGAATAAATTCCATCTGATTATGATGTATGATTTTTTTCATGTATTGCTGGATCCGATTTGCTAATATTTTGTTGAGAATTTTAACATCTAAGTTTATCAGGAATATTGGTCTATAGTTTTCTTTCTTTGTGTTGTCTTTGTCTGGTTTGGAATCAGTGTTATGCTTACCTCATAAAAGGAGTTTGGAAGTCTTCCCTCCTCTTGAATTTTTTGAAATAGCTTTAGAAGGATAGGAGTTAGTTCTCTGAATATTTGGTACAATTTGCCTGTGAAGCCATCTGACCCAGGACTGTTGTTTGTTGGGAGTTTTTTGATAACTGTTTCAATCTCATTTGATGAAATTGGTCTGTTTAGGTTTTCTGATTCTTCTATATTGATTTTTGAAAGATTATATGTTTTGAGGAATTTGTCCATTTTGCCTAAGTTGTCTAATTTTATGGCATACAGTTATTCATAGTATTTTCTTACAATCCTTTGTATTTCTGCTGTGGCAGTTGTTACTTCTCCTCTCTCTTTTCTAATTTTATTTGAGAACTCTCTCTTATTTTCTTGGTGAGTCTGGTTAAAGGTTCATCTATCTTGTTTACCTTTTCAAAGAACCAGCTCTTGGTTTCATTGATCCTCTGTGTTGTTTTTTAGCCTCTATGTCATTTATTTCTGCTCTTATCTTTATTATTTCCTTCCTATTACTTCCTCTGGGTTTTACTTGCTGTTCTTTTCTAGTTCTTTTAGATGCAGGGTTAAATAGTTTATTTGAGCTTTTTCTAGCTCTTAAGGTATGCCTGTAGTGCTATGAACTTCCATCTCAGAACTGCTTTTGCTGTGTCCCATACATTTTGAGTTGTATGTTTGTTTTCATTTGTTTCAAAACAATTTTTTTTTTCTTTCTGAAGCTGGAAACGGGGAGAGACAGTCAGACAGACTCCCGCATGCGCCCAACCGGGATCCACCCAGCACATCCACCAGGGGCGATGCTCTGCCCACCAGGGGGCGATGCTCTGCCCCTCCGGGGCGTCACTCTGCCGCAACCAGAGCCACTCTAGCACCTGGGGCAGAGGCCAAGGAGCCATCCCCAGCACCCGGGCCATCTTTGCTCCAATGGAGCCTTGGCTGCAGGAGGGGAAGAGAGAGACAGAGAGGAAGGAGGAGGGGTGGGGGGGTGGAGAAGCAAATGGGCGCTTCTCCTATGTGCCCTGGCCGGGAATCAAAGCCGGGTCCCCTGCACGCCAGGCCAACGCTCTACCGCTGAGCCAATCGGCCAGGGCTCAAAACAATTTTTGATTCCTTCCTTCATCTCGTTGCTAATCTATTTATTATTTAACAACATGCTATTTAGTTTCCAAGTGTTTGAGTGTTTTTCAGTTTTTCTATTGTAGTTGATTTCTAGTTTCATGTTATTGTGATCTGAGAAGATGCTTGATATGATTTCAATCTTCTTAAATTTGTTGAGAATCATTTTATGTCCTAGCATGTGGTATATTCTAGAGAATGTACCATGAACACTTGAAAGAATGTATATTCTGCTGCTTTAGGGTAAAAGGTTCTGAAGATATTAAATCTAGTTGATTTAGTGTGTCCTTTAAGTCTACTATTTTTTTGTTAATTTTCTTTCTTGAGGATCTATCCAGTGATGTTAGTGGGGTATTTAAATCCCCTACTATTATAGTATTGTTGTTGATCTTTCCCTTTATGCCCATCAAAATCTGCTTTTTATACTTAGGTGCTCTTATATAGGTGCATAGATGTTTATAATGATTATATCTTCCTGTTGAATTGCTCCCTTTATCATTATGTAGTGACTTTCTTTATCTCTTACTATAGCCTTTATTTTAAAGTCTATTTTGTCAGATATAAGTATTGCTACCACAGCTTTTCTATCATTTCCATTTGTATGAAATATTTTTTTCATCCCTTTATTTTTAGTCTATGTGTATGTTTTGTTTTGAGGTGTGTCTCTTGTAGACAGCATATGTAGGGGTCCTGTTTTCTTACCCATGCAGCTACTCTATGTCTTTTTTTTTGTAGCATTCAATCTATTTACATTTAAGGCTATTATTTATATGTTGTTTTTTATTGCCATTTTATTCTTTAAATCTACATTTCTCTTTTACTGAATCCCCCCCCCCCCCGATCTATTTATAGCAGGCCCCTTAACATTTCCTGTAGCATTGGTTTGGTTGCAATAAATTCCTTGAGGTTTTGTTTTTTTTTTTTGTTTTTTTTTTTTGTCTGGGAAGCTTTTTATTTCTCCTTTAATTTTAAACGATAATCTTACTGGATAGAGAAGTTTTGGTTGTAGGCTCTCATTTTGCATTACTTTGAATATTTCTTGCCATTCCCTTCTGGCCTCTAATGTTTCTGTGGAGAAGTCAGATGTCATCCTTATGGGGGCTCCTCTGTAGGTAATAGACTGCTTTTCTCTCACAGCTTTTAGTATTCTTTTTTTCTCTTAATGTTTGTATTTTAACTATGATGTGTCTTTGTGTTGGCCTTTTAGGTTCATCCTTAATGGAACTCTCTGTGCTTCTTGAACTTGTATGACTTTTTTCTTCATCAATTTAGGGATTTTTCAGCTATGATTTCTTCAATCAGATTTTCTATCCCTTGTACTTTCTCTTCTTTTTCAGGAACCCCTATGACACAGATGTTATTTCTCTTCATGTTGTCACAGAGCTCTCTTAGAGTTTCCTCAGATTTTTTGAGTGTCTTTTCTTTTTCCTGCTCTGCTCCCATGCTTCATTTATCTTGTCCTCTAACTTGCTGATTTGACCTGAGCTTCATTCATCCTGCTTTTAGTTTCTTCCAGTCTGGTCTTCATTTCTGATATTGTATTTGTCATTTCTGACTGATTCTCTTTTATTATTTCAATGTCCTTTTTTTATACTTCCTATCTCTTTATTTAGGTGCTTATTATGTCCATCCATTGTTACTCTAATATCTTTGAGCATCCTAACAATCATTATTTTAAACTCTACATCCAGTAATTTGGTTATTTTCTTCTCATTCATCTCTTTTTCTGGAGCTTTCTCTTGTTGATTCATTTGGGTTGCATTTCTCTGCCTTCCCATTTTGTCTATATATAAGAAGGGTATGGTCACAGGAGTCTGATGAGTGTAGCCTCTGTGTTCCTTAGGTGTAGTTTGTTCTGCCCACCTGCTGCCTCCTCTTGCCTTGCCTTGAGCGTTTGGGCACGGGCGTTGCCGGTGCTGGTCTACTGCAGTGGTTGCTGCAGCTTCCGCCTCGCCTCTGCGGGCAGGACTATGTCCATGTGCCTAGGCTGCAAGCCTTGGCAGGCCCGGCTTTCACCCTGCCCCTGCAAGTAGAACTGCTTTCACATATTTGGGTGCAAGCCCTGGCTGGCCCCCTGACTCCACCCACCCCTGCAAGTGGGACTGCACTCCTTATTTCGGCTGCAAGCCTTAGCCGACCTCCGGCACTTGTACTGCCTCCTTGGGTGGGATTGTGCTCATGCACTAGGGCTACAAACCTCAGCCCCATGGGTTAGGCTGTGCCCCTTACCCCACTTCAAGTCTCAGCTGGTTTCCCAGCTTTCACCTTGCTCTTGTGGGTGGGACTGCAGTCGGGACTGCTCTCGCATGTCCGGCTGGCACTGCAGGTCTGACCACTTTTATGCACCCCTTCCGCTGTCGTGGCTGCCCTTAGCCTTTGCCCCCATGGGCAGGACTGCGCTTGCACCCGGGCCACAGCCACGGCCAGCCCCGCTGATGGGACTGCGCTCCCACCTCCCGCCACCTTCCGCCCTCCAGCGAGCACTCAGCAGTGTGGGGGTGGTGATGCAGCTCAAAACTTAGCACTCAACACTGTATTCCTGATGGCTCCCTGCTTCTAAGTGATTCTTTGCTCTGACTGCAGCAGGAGAATTTCTTTTTGGCTGGTGACCTGCTTACCTTTGCTGCTATTGCTGGTTCCAGGAGAAATATTTAGATTTATCACTTTAGATTTGGGGAGGGACCCAGCCCAGGGGTTAGGGTGGCTGTCCCTCAAAGTGTTTCTCCCTGTGCCTCCTAGATTACTCTCTCTTACTGCTACTCCAGTCCTCTCATCTTTTCCCATCCCCCAGAGCACTGGGTGAATGGTTGTGAGAGTTTTCCCATGCGGACCCTTTAAAATGAATCCTCAGTCTTTGAAATCTGTCTCTTTCTCACAAACAATATCCTCGCTTGTTTTGCAGCTAAATACTATCCATATGCCTCTTCTAGGCTCTGGAGTTACTGTCTGGGGCTTCATTCCTGGGGCCTAGGACCCTCCCCTCCAGGCTGCTGCTTGCTCTCAGGAGCTGGGCAGCCCTCTCCACGTTTCTGCTTTTCCTACCAGTCTCAGTGTGACTTCTTCAGTGATCCTTGGTTAAAGAGTCCCCTTAGTTTAGTCCAAAGTTGGTTTTTCCAGATGATTGTTCTTAAAATTAAGTTGTAATCCACATTGGTTCTGGAAGGTGGAAGTTGGTATGTCTGCCTACTCCATCGCTATCTTGCCACACCTCTCAAATTAATATTTTTTATCTATCCATTCCCATAAACCCTCTATGCCAAGATTCTCCAAGAAAAATAGAATGTGAACCACAAATATGAGCTACTTAAGTAATTTTAAGTTTTTTAACAAGTCCATTAAAAAAAGCAAAAAGAAACTGGTTACATTAGTTTTATTAGTTTTAATAATAAATTTTATTGTATATAATATATCAAAATGACAATTTCAATAAGTAATCAATATATACATTATTAATGAGAAATTTTATGTTCTTGTTTTATACTGGATCTTCAAATTTGTTTTGTACAGATTTTACATATATCATATCTCAGTCTATACTAGTCACCTTTAAAGTGCTCAATAATTACACATCTCATGGTTACCATTACAGATGACAATTTTTACTTTTTTTTACCTTCATGTTTATTTGTAGGGCTACTTCATTAGCTTTGGTCTTTTTGGTAAAGTTTTTCTGTCTAATTGAGGGAGGCATATCAGGCCCGCTTTCCTGCCTGTGGAAGTTTTTGTGTGTTATTTATAAACCTCTTTATCACTGTTTTATAAAAAGCTATCTAGCATTAACTTAGGAATGCAGTGATTCTTTATGTGCAGATAACCCACACATTTACTCTACTTATTTCTAATATACATCCCAATCTATTTTTTTTAAGAATGCTATATGACATTTTGCAAATCAAAATTTCTGAGTCTTTGTTTTGAAATTTATAAAACAAGGGAGTGTTAATATATGATCTCAATGGTCTTCTGTACCTTTACTATTCTGTGTCTCTAAGGTTATTCATATTAGCAACTCAGACCCAACATTACAAAGGTGGCTGTTTACTTGATGTACAGGTTCTTCATTACAATGGGTTATTTATATATGCCTGAGTATCCTAAGCAAAGACTTTCTTTGATGTAATGTATTCCATCAATTCTTCCTTTATCATGTATCACTTGTATTTAGACCCTAATTATGTCTTCAGAAATTTTGTAGGTGTTACTATATTCTTCATGAATGGAATAGTTTAAGTATGTTTAATGAATCATATTTTTAACTTTAGTACATATTAATGAGGATGAACAAATAGGAGAGAAGCCATAAATTTGTAGTAAACATTGGGGAATTAAGGTCTCATGTACACAACCAAAATTTAACATCAGTCTGAGGGTAAACAGTAAATGTTGGCCTGATCTAGAAGACCTCAAAGAAGGAAATTATGAAAATCTTTTAAAAAAAATTTTTTTTAGAAAATTAAATTTAATGGGGCAACATTGATCAGTAAGTGTATGTAGGTTTCAGGTAAACCTTTCTATAGCATTTAAACTGCTGATTAAATTGTATACCCATCACCAAATTTAAATCACTTTCTGTCATTGTATATTTGTCCCTCTTTGCTCCTTTCCCCCACCCTCTCTTTTATATCCCCCTACCATAACCACTACACTTTTTTTTAGGTGAGAGGAAGAGAAATAGTGAAGCAGACTCTTTCATGTGCCCCAACTAGGATCCACCTGGCAACCCTGGGGCCCATGCTGAGTACCAAGCTATTTTTAGCACCCAAAACTGATGTGCTTGGACCAACCAAGCTATTCTTAGCTCCCAGGGTCATGCTCAAACAAATTGAGCCACTGATTGTGGGAGAGGAAGAGGGAGAGAAGGGGGAAAGGGAAAGAAAGAGAAGTAGTTGGTTGTTTTTCCTGTGTGCCGTGACTAGGAATTGAAACTGGGACATCCATACTCAGGACCAATGCTCTATCTTCTGAGCTACCTTCCAGGGCCACCCCTTTACTTTTATCTATGTTCATTAGTCTCAGTTTTATATCTCACCTATGTGTGAAATCATATAGTTCTTAGCTTTTCCTGATTTACTTATTTCACTCAGTATAATGTTCTCAAGGCCCATCCATGTTGTCATAAATAGCAATATGTCATCATTTCTTATGGCTGAGTAGTATTCCATTGTATATATGTACCACACTTTCTTTATACAATCCTTTGGTTGTTTCTATGTCTTGGCCAATGTGAATAATGTTGCGATGAACATGCGGATTCATGTGTCTTTATGTACAAATGTTTTTGAGTTTTTGAAACTGATAATAAAATAGTTTAAATGCCACAAAGTATACATTTTAGAATTTATGCTTTAAGTCCAGTAATAAAATTTATATAGCCATCTATGACCACAGAATATTTTTTAAATAGTCATATAGTGTCATCTCAACTGCAGCACAGCCAGGCTCTGTGAAAAATTGCAACACTGTTTACCTGGTCATGTATATAGTATATAGCAGCCCTTCCAGGATTAATAACATGACTTAGCATCCATCAATATATTATCAACTTGTCATTCCCCAGAAGGTCCTTCTTCTTCTAGACACTCCATAATACTCATGATTCAGTGGTCTCTACTGCTATCATTGTTATCACTACAACTATGTCTGCTTTTGCTACTTTTGTTTTATTAAAATATCCAGAGATTATTGGGTTATATAATCCACATTATATAAAGAACAATTTTCTTACTTCATGTCCTCCAGACTGCAATGTAGGGAGAGAGCTCCTTTATGTCTAATCTAGAGATGGCTTCTCATTTAACTGTTCAATTGTAGTAAAGGTTTTATTGTCCTAAAACCTAAAGCATAACCACTTTCATGCAAAGAGCTGTCTACATCTGCTTTCCCTAATACATTTTTGAGTATGCAGAAGACACTTAATGTCTTATGACTCTCTTAGGTTAAACACATAGTGTTCTTTTATTTATTTATTTTAAATTAAATTTTAGTTTATCGTGTTTACATGGATTCAAGTATCCCACTGAATATAACTCCCTCACCTCCCACCCCTGTGTCCCTTTTTATACCCCTTTTGTTCCCTTCCCCCAACTCCCTCCCCTCTTCTCTCTAGGATTTGCTGTCCTGTTATCTATATCTCTGTGTTATGTATATATAGTTTCACTAATCCCTTTACCTTCTCTGATCCCATTTTCTCATCTCCCTTCCTTTTGACTGATGTCCCTCTGGTCCCTGTGACCCTGTCTCTGCCTCTGTTCCATTCCTCAGTTCCCTTTGTTCATTAGATTCCACATATATATGAGATCATATGATATTTTTCTTTTTCTGCCTAGCTTATTTCACTAAACATAATAATCTCCAGGTCCATCCATGCTGTCACAAAAGGTAAGATTTTCTTCTTTTTATGGCTGCATAATATTCCATTGTGTATATGAACCACTGCTTTTTAATCCATTCATCCACCGACGGACACTTGGTCTGTTTCTAGATCTTGGCTATTATAGACAATACTACAATAAACATGGGGCTGCAGATCTTCTTTTGAATCAGTGATTTGGTATTCTTAGGATATATTCCTAAAAGTGGGATGGCTAGGTCAAAAGGCAGTTCATTTTTAATATTTTGAGGAATCTCCGTACTGTTTTCCACAGTGGCTGCACAAGTCTGCATTCCCTACAGCCCTGCAGGAGGGTTTCCTTTTCTCCACACCCTCGCCAGCACTTATTGTATGCTGTTTTGTTAATGAATGCCATTCTGACAGGAAACACTTACTGTTCTTTAGGAATTCTTTGAAACAAATAAAACACAGACTATGTTTTTGAAAAGCTCCCATTCCAAAATAAAAATGCAAAATTTCTTTTTGCTAAAAATATGGTTATGCAGAGATATAAGTAGCAGTACAATGAAGAAGTGGTTAAATTTACTTAGTCCTAAAAGGCTTCATAAAAATGTTGATTTTGAAGAATCATCTTAACTGTAATAGTTCCCAACTGGGTGTGGAGACAAGAAAAAAAAAGAGGAGTGCAGTTCCAGAATGATGATGCATTTGGAATGGAAGTCCAGATATGTAATCCAGAAGTGGGAAGAAATGCACTAAAGTGGAGAATAAGTGGTGGTACAGCAAGAGAGAAGTAGGATAAGTAGTTTGTGGTCTAATCAGGGCAGGCCATGTGCTAATGAGTTTGGACTTTATCCTACAGGTAATGAGGAGCTATTTCAAAGTTTCAAGCCAGTAAGTAAAATGACAAGATTTTATATTTTAGGATCAGTAACCTGGATAACAGTATAGAGGATGAATTAATAATGCAAAAAACCCGAGGAATGAGACTGGGAGTGTGGGTATTGCCACTGTTTGTGAAAAGGCTGGTGAAATAAGGCTTTGAAAAAAAAAATAGATGGAAAGAGGAGACCAAACAAGGAAAAAGAGAAGGATAAAAAACACCCAGGTGTAGATGACTGATGTGTGGCTAAGGATGAAGAAGACTGGAATTATTCCCAGGTTTGGTTTTTAATTTTCACATATATCATAGTGATCTTGAACCATGATTCAAAGGGACCCCAGAAGGACAAAGAGAATTGGGAAAATTCTGTGTACAGTTTTTGCCATTTCAAGAGCTGCAATCAAAAGGTAGGGTCGTTGTTTGGAAACCTACTTTCGCTGAAGTTGTAAAAGAGAATGTCAGCGAATGTCTACAGAAAAGACAAGACCAAAGACAAAGTTGTAGGAACCCTTCATACTGTTTTCTCTTTACTGTGGAATCTAAAAACACTCAAAACAGACAAACAAACAAAACAAAAATAAGAACAAATTCATAGAAACAGAGACCAAAGGAATGGTTATTAAAAGGGAGGGGTGGGAGGATGGGTGAAAATGTTGTAAAGGAATAGAGTCAGTAATAATTGTGATAAATTCACATGGTGATAGATAGATCACTAGAATTAGTGGGGTGATCACAGTTTAAAGTATAAAAATATCAAATCACTATATTTTACATCTGAAACTAAAATAACCAATATAGTATTGCATACCAACTTACTTTAAAAAGATCAAGTTGTAGGGACTCCAAAATTTAAGAATTGAACAAGCATAAGAGACTAAGAAATACCAAAGAGGTAAGTAGAGAACCAAGAGATAGTAGCGAACAGATAACAGCGGCAAGGAGTGCACAGAGGTCAAATGAAATAAGGACTGAAAGAACACATTAGAAAATAGTGACATTTACTGGAATATTTATAGGTTAATGAGGAGAACAGAAACTTCTTGTAAGTCTTTTGCAGAAGTCCATGTGAGATGGTAAAGACAGCAACTTCAGATCATTCTCTGGAAGACTTAGTTTAAAGAGGAGAGCTACTATAATGTGTGCAGTAAGAGTAAATGGAGATGATAAAACAAGAAAGGGCCTACTTCTCTTAATTACTTCTTTTAGTTACTAAATTTATATGTAAAATGGGACAGCCATACTTAGCATATGTATAGCTCATGAATTAGGAACCAAAATCTGGAGAGAAGAATTATACATAAAAAGAATATAACTGTTGGACCAAGTTTTTAACAAGAGTAAAACAAATAAACAAAAAAAGTAAAACTTAGCTTTGAAGAGTAAACAAACCAGCTTTCTCTAATATTAAAGACAGATGATATGGTTCATGCAAATTTCCTTTTTAAAATGCTGAACTTCTTTGAAGGTAGCAATTTCTGAAAAGATTACATGAGATGATATGTTCAAAGTGTTCAACACATGATGTGATTAATGCTGATTTACCTATTTGCTCCAAACCTCATAATTTTCTCTTTCAATACTTGTTTCTCGTAATCTTTCCCCCCCAATTTTTCTTGGCTTCAGAAAATTCCTTCTGAAGAAACTATTGGTATAGATCTGGTTTCCATTACCACTATTGCCCATTACTTCATCAACTTCAAAATTCAACAGTCACAGAACTGGTAAATTGAAGTTTCTTTTTCTAAGCCTAAAACTTGTTCTAAGCTTGGTATAATATAATATGTCATTTCTAAAGAAAACTCAATACTCAAAATTCAATAAAAATATTCCCCAAATTTGCTTTAAAAATAAATAAATAAATAAATAAATAAATAAATAAATAGGAAAGTAAAATAAGTAAATAAATTTATTTACATTCCAACATTTCTACAAGGTTTTTTGAAGAAACAGTGGCTATTATCCTCTCTGTTTTTCTACCTCTCCCAATCAATTTAAAATCTTTTATGTATTTACCTGTATACTTCTAAAAAAAAGTCTTATACTACTTTACTAATATAGACATGCTTTTCTAGTTTTAGACATTATGTACTCATTCATTACAGTGAAAGATGAACATTAAATTATATCTCCACTCTATTTTACTTTTCTTTCTTATTTCTGTTTATTTTTGTTTTGATCAGTAATCAGTTTTACATTATTTGAGTGTGTATTTTTCACAACTGATCGATGTTATTATGATTATATTTACTTTCTTGTATACTTTTATTTGGTTTTGCCTTTGAGTTAAGAATTTGTGTGTGTGTGTGTGTGTGACTCATTCCCAAACTCTGTGAAGTGTAAAGGCCTTCTCAATATTTTAAACATATAAGCATATCTGTGAATTCTATCTTCTTGTAGATATTCTTTCTAGGACAGTTTGACCTCCTGATCTCTTCTGAAATGATTGCTTTCTTGGTCTTTTGCACAGTTATATTCTGGGAGACCTTCCCTTACAATCATTTTAGAAATTCCCATTGTATTTCGCCTGTACTGGATCTCCTCTGTGTAGGTTCATATTTTTCTTTTTCTTGGTTTATACTCTCATTTTGCTGACATGTTTCCTATTAATTTCCTGAGAAAAGGCTCCTGGTGGATCAAGTTTTGGTACTTTGTAAATATAAAATGTCTTTATACCACTCTCATATTTTATTCCATTTGGCTGCTGTAAGAATATAGGAAAGCAATAATATTCATTTATAATTTTGAAGTATTGTTTCACTTATTGGTTTGTTTGTGTGTCTAGTGTTGCTGCCACCAAGTCTAATGCCATTCTTATTTTTTTTCTCTCTGGAAGTTTTGCCCCCATGTTCAACATTCTAAAGTGCTGTGTGTTGGTAGGGGTCTTTTTTCCTCACTGTGTTAGACATTCCATGAACTTTTTACCTGGAAGCTCACTTTTGGAGCATTTTATTAAATTATTTCTTTGATAATCACCTTACCATAATTTCTTATGCTCTCTTTTTCTATTATTAAAATAATAAACTTCTTAGATGGGCACTCTACTTATTTTTTCCTGCTTAATATTCTACACTTAGACTTTTCATTCTAATTTCTTAGAGATTTCCTCGAATTAAAATTCAGTATTTTAGACTTAACTTTTTTCTTTTATGTTTGCTGTCGTGTTTCTAATTTCCATAATTATTTTTGTTTGTCTAAATACTTATTTATCTATTACTGCTTTTCCTTTGCATTCACAGCTTGGCATAGAGTCCTTGCTTTTGGCATATCTAAGCTTTTGAGATACCTTCCTTGCTGATCTTAATCATTTCTAGCTTTTAAAAAATTTATGAAAATATTTTTACATTTATTTAATTATTTTTAATATGGTGTTATTTTTATGGAAGCATGATTTCCTATCTCTGGGAAGCAATGTTAAATGCAGATACACACACAGCGTTTGCTTCTACTTCCATCATCCTATTTTCCTCCAATTTATTATTTCTGTTTGTTTGGTCTCTATCTTTCATGTTGGAGGCTTTTCTCAGATATCTAGGGATCCTTGGCTGCCCATAAATATTTAAGAATGAGTCACTAAACCTCTGATTAGAAACTTATGGGCTTGTCAACTGGTGTGTCTCTATCAATTGACAGCTAAATTCACTTTGTTATTTCAGTAGGGCGTCATGGGGAAACAGAGGCAAGCATGTGTTTGCTTTGTTGTACAATTTAGATAACTTGGAATATATACTTTTTTAATACAACTTCTTACCATTAAACATTATTTAAATTTAAATTATTTTAAAACACTGACCTAAGCATGAAAGTTACAACTTTTAATATTTTGTAAAATGCAAAAATCCAAACACCAATATAAGTTTCTGCAGGTGGTAAAATTGAATTATGAATCCTTTTGTTAACAAATAATCTACATCTATTTTAATGTGCTTCACACATCTCTTAATAACCATGAAGGGAATACAGAATTCTCAGTAGATCAATTCCGTACTTGATCTTATTAATCACTCTAACCTTTGTAATGCTGAAAGTGCCAGAAGATCTCCTCATTGCAGCTGCATATTCACGGTCCAAAACATTCTTTCCAGTATGACTTGATTATCTTCATCAACTTTGTAATAACCTTCATATGTGAGGTGAGAGAGTAAAGAAATATCAGTCTCACCACTGGTAAGAGTGGACTTGGAGTTCTAATGTGATTTTAGATTAGAAATTGTGCACTAGTTGTGAGGAGAATTAGTTGGAGTGAGTTGCTATAGAAGAAACATCAACAAAAATGAAAAAAATAACAAAAAACAAAGTAAATATACAACCTGGCTGCTCCTCATTTTCAAGAACTCAATTAAACATTTAATTATTTCAAAGAATAAATTAATGTTTTGTCAAAGAAGTAGACCTAGCAAATTAAGTAAAAATCAAGTAAACAAGTAAATTTAAGGCAAAGAAGATGAAAACATCTGTTTATAGTGATGTCAGTATGGCTTCCAACCTGTATACTAGTAGAAAAGAAAAAAAGCAACATGTAAATTAGGATGAAGAACTGCCTCCTTCTTTTATGATGCAATTCTGAGGTTTGAATAATTTCTGTATGAGTTGAAATAGTCCACATTAGTAAGTGGTTTTTATAGATCTCTATATGGCAAAAGAAATTGAAGAAGGTAATGGAGTTTCCCTGAGGGCTAACCACCCTTATTTAAGTTAATGAGATATATGCCTGAATAAGGCTTCAGTCAACATTTTTTTTTAATTAAAAAAAATATGTTAGGAAAAGAAGTACCTTTTTCGCAAATAATCTTCCTTCTAATGAGTATTTCAGATTACATTAATTCCTTCAAAATATTTTGCATGGATTCTTTATTTCCAAAAAGTTTATCTATTTTATGTTGCTTGTCTCTCTTAAAAAAATGCTTTTTACTATTATTGCGTAGAACAAAAGTGAAAGCACGCCAGGAGAGGTAGGGTGGTGAGAGGTTATAAAAACAAGTAAATCAGACTAAAAATGGAGAATATTCATGTTTCTTTTCCCTTGGTTTTATTTCCAAATAGGCACTCTTAAATTAGCATTGAAAGATAATTATTTAGTGCTCAATGGAATATAATTTCATTAGCTCAATTATAAAAAAATAAAGATATATTCACAGTTACATCCAACTCTGAATTTTAAAGCCAACAGAAAGCAAAGTAAACAAATTAAAATAAAAAATAAAAGCATTGCACAAAAATCTAAGGAAACAGTGCAATACAGAACTAATTCTGAGGGGAAAAAATCTATGCCAATTAAAAATCAGTGAGGTTATTTTATGGTGTGGCCTCATGAACTCAACTTCAAAAGATATCTAACGCACTTTAACAATTTGTCAAAATTGGTTCAATTGTTCAAATGCATTTAACCTAAGAAGGTGAAAATTCATAATGTTGAACAGAGCTGGAACATATTTTATTGCACAGGTAAGTTATATATCTATCATTCACTCATTGCTTTGTTCATTTACCTTATGAACAATTACTTAGTGTTTATTCAGATTACATTAATTCCTTACAGCTGAGTATCAGCACATTGAAAAAAGAAAAACACATGGTTTTTACTCTGGGGTCTTAGGCAGTTGGAGAAGACAGATACAAGAACATATAACAATAGTATTAAGCAAATGCTGTGTGATAAGTTCTTGTTTGTGTTTTTTGCAAAAGTTCTGTTTATAGTTTCTTTTAATTAAATTTATTGAAGTGATATTGGTTAATAAAATTTTATAGGCTTTAAGTGTATAATTCTCATACAGAATTGTATGCCCACTACCCAAAGTCAAATATTTTTTCTACCCTTTACCCTTTATTAAAACCCCTTCCCTTCTTCTGTTACATCCTAGGAGATAGGCCACAGCAGACACAAAGTAAATTTTATACGTTTTATTGCAGACCTGCACAGGGACTGCAGGCAACCCATGCAAGAGAGCACTGCAGCCCCCCAAACCTGCACAGGGACTGCAGGTAACCCACACAGGGGAACACTGCAGCCCCCCAAACCTGCGCAGGGACTGCAGGCAACCCACGCCTCCGAAGAGACTGGAGCACTGCAGCCCCCCAAACCTGCGCAGGGACTGCAGGCAACCCACGCCTCCGAAGAGACTGGAGCACTGCAGCCCCCCAAACCTGCGCAGGGACTGCAGGCAACCCACGCCTCCGAAGAGACTGGAGCACTGCAGCCACGAGCTTCTAAAATGGCTCCTTTTTATAGGGTGGCTATCTAGGATGAGCAAGCATCATACAGAAGCTGATGTGGCTGTTAGCTATTGGCTAGGGAGGTCGTGCGCAGTTACGGGGGGGGGGTATTACTCAGTGGAGAATTTCAAACATAAACTTCTGATAAGGGTCTCTGACTCAATGCAGGATGTTGCTGAACTCTTTGTTCTCAGCATCACAGGGACCTTGTACACTCTTGGCAGCCCCAGCATGTCAGTACTCCCTGAATCTAACATTCCCCCATCTCTTTTGGGCATAAATCAAATCCTTGATTCTTCATCAGTGGGGAGAATGGTATAAGGCTGGGGCTCATGAGAATTTTCTACTTTAGCTGTAGCTATAAGCTAATTGGGTCAGGGTCCTCCCTAGTATATGCTGGCACGCTGATAGTGTGCCCTTAGTACTACAAGCTTTACGGACTAATTTCTTTCTGCCTTGCATTTTTCTTCTCTGTACTAACTTCTTACAACTTGCACAAACCTTCTGCAACTTACACAAACCTTCAACTTTTATGCACTTTCTTATCCAGGAATAACTGGCCTTCATAACAACTTGCTTTTCCTTTTCTTTTCAAAAGTATTTCTATACCTTATACCTTCTATTATCAAAACTATACAATTCCTTTCTAGTCAAAACTCTTGATTTTTAAAAACCTTAACCTTCAGCAAAGACTAAGTTAGTACTAAGTAATCCTCTTTTAAAGATTGCTTTTTGGAGGTGTCCTTTTCCTAAGTAGCCTATTGGACACATGACCAATATTCACAGATTATTCTATAGTGGTAGCTATGAGCACATATATAATTTTCATTTACCTTGTAGCTTCTCTCTCAGTCAAGGGACTTATACCCCCTTTCTGTATGACTCATAGCAGTACATGCATCAAACCTCTTAAGATGACTTACTTGGCTTTCCTTTACCTTAGTTTCCCTCCCTCCCCAAAGTCTCCATGCGTGGACCAGTTAACTTCTGGTTTGTGGCTGAAGCAGGGCATGCTGTCCTTCTCAGGGTCAGCTTACAAGGGTTGGTGGGGTCAGTCTTCACTGTCCACAAAGGTGTCTCTGCTGGGACTGCAAGCTTCAGCTGGCTGCGGTGGACCCAGGCGGGTATGCCTTCTACCTTGGCAGTAGTGGGAGTGGTCAGGTTCATGGTGTCTGGACCCGTCTAGGTGGGAGTCAGTCCTTGGGTGGTGTACTGCTAGAAGTGCCTCTTGGACAGTCTTTGAACAGTTTGCTGAGTAACCTATAAAACCTGCAAGTACTTAGGGAAAGGGTGTTACATTTCTACACTTTGCAGTTAGAGTTTAAGTCCTAGTGACTACTGCTTCTAGCTGGAATTAGCAGCAGGTCCCAGCCTATAATAGGCATGGGGCATTGAGATAAGAGAAATAAAGGATACACTAAACATTAAATAAAGCAATAAAAATCAGACTGTCAATACCCACAGTAGAGATCTTTGAGGGATAAATAAAACTTAAATATTCAAGCAAGGCATAGTAGATGGCCCTTGTGTTTATAAGAAATGAGATTAGCTTATCTGCTACTTGGAAGAAATACCTTAGGCTCGTGAACGATGTCCTTGGGCCTTCAGTGGCAATTCCCAGCACGCTGGGCAAGGTCAGGTCACAGGTAGCTGGAGCAGGGCTAAAAGAGACTGAACCCTCCCTCCATGGAGCAAGGGGGCAGCTTACCTTCTCATGTCCCTCTTTCTACAGCACAGGTGTGTCAACCAGTGGGGCCTGGGAAGCCTGGCAGGCTTCAGTTCAATGACCTTTCTTTCCACTCTGGAGCAGGGCCTTGATGAAGCTCCTTAGGGTGCTGGAGCCAAAAGTTGGTATTTCCTGACTTCTTTTGGGCCTTTTTTTTTTGCCTTTTCTGTTATTTCCTTGGTCGTTATAGACCTTAAAAGCCATGCTCAGAAGATCTCACTGAGGGGCTTGACTAAGAGAGCAAAATTGGGAATACAACAATAGATCCTTGGTACAAAAAGGAAGTCTTTGTACTTGACAGGCTATACAATTCTATTATGGCTAAAGCAGTGGGTTTAGAAGGGGCCGTATTCCCTAAATCTTCTCCTCGGGTCTAGCTCCAGATAGGAGGCGGGGATTCCCCGGAGCCAAAGCAGAGGAGGGCAGGGGCTGTAGCAAGGTGATGATAACTTCTAGCTTACTGTATTGTTATTTTTTTGCCTGACTAAGCAGTGGCTCAGCCCTTGAGCCGGTGCCCAAGGGGAAGGGGCAAGTGCCTGAAACTGTGAGGGGAGCCTGCCTCTTCTCCTGCAGCCAGCTGCAGCCTGGCTGCCTTTTCTTTCTCTACCTCTGCTGCTATACTGGCTGCATACTGACCGTGCCGCCTGCCTGCAGGTGGGTACTGGTGATAGTATGCTAAACTCTCTATGTTTTCTATGGGTCTAGCAATCCTTGGTTTGGCCAGTCTGCTCTTAAGTTGGCCATTCTAGTAGCAGACAAACAAACCAAATATGCACAAAAAACAAACAAAACTTCTAAACCAAAACCAAAGGGAGAAGGCAGCATCCTGCGTTCCCCGACTGACCAGGTGGGGAGAAATCAGGTGGCATCCCGCCTGCTCCACTACACCCTTTTCTAACCAGAGCTCTGTTTCCAAATATTCAAAGAGGAAGCTTCCTTACCAAACAGTCTCGAGACTCCAAAGGTTTCAAGTCAGCCAAATTCAGTTTCCAAACAGCAACTGCCGGAGGCCGGCCAGCTACCAACGTCTGCTGCAGCCCACTCCATGAGGAGGGGTCTTACACGGCCAATCTCGCTGGGGCCTCCATCTGTTACATCCTAGGAGATAGGCCGCAGCAGACACAAAGTAAATTTTATACGTTTTATTGCAGACCTGCACAGGGACTGCAGGCAACCCATGCAAGGGAGCACTGCAGCCCCCCCAAACCTGTGCAGGGACTGCAGGTAACCCACACAGGGGAACACTGCAGCCCCCAAACCTGCGCAGGGACTGCAGGCAACCCATGCCTCCAAAGAGACTGGAGCACTGCAGCCCCCCAAACCTGCACAGGGACTGCAGGCAACCCACGCCTCCAAAGAGACTGGAGCACTGCAGCCACGAGCTTCTAAAATGGCTCCTTTTTATAGGGTGGCTATCTAGGATGAGCAAGCATCATACAGAAGCTGATGTGGCTGTTAGCTATTGGCTAGGGAGGTCGTGCGCAGTTACAGGGGGGGGTATTACTCAGTGGAGAATTTCAAACATAAACTTCTGATAAGGGTCTCTGACTCAATGCAGGATGTTGCTGAACTCTTTGTTCTCAGCATCACAGGGACCTTGTACACTCTTGGCAGCCCCAGCATGTCAGTACTCCCTGAATCTAACACTACCACCATACTATTGTCTGTGTCTATGAGTTTTTGTTTGTTTGATTTTCTTGTTTGTTCATTTGTTGCTTTCAGTTTTATATCCCACATATGAGTAAAATCATATGGTTCTTAGCTTTTTCTGTGTGATGTATTTTGTATAATATTCTCAAGGCCATCCATGTCACAAATAACAGTGCTTCATCTTTTCTTATGGTTGAGTAGTATTCATATATATATATAAAACCACATCTTCTTCTTTTTCTTAACTGTGTGGTTTCTTTTTTTGTTGTTGTTGTTGTTTTGGTTTATATTAAAATTTTTATTAAAAATTTAAACTTATTGTGTTAACATGGATTCAAATGTCCCTCTCAATATAACACCCTCACCCTCAACAATGTGTCCCCATTACACCCCTTTTGTCTCCTCTTCCTAACTCCCTCCCCCCCTGCTTTCTGAGATATGCAGTCCTGTTATCTGTATCTCTGTGCTATGTATATATAATTTCACTAATCTCTTCACCTTCTCTGATCCAGTCCCCTCATCCCCTTCCCTCTGACAGGGGACCATCGGCTCCCTGTGACTCCTCTATTCCGTACTTCAGTTCACCTTGTTCATTAGATTCCACCTATAAGTGAGATTATATGATTTTTTTTTCTCTGCCTGGCTTATTTCATTAGCATAATAATCTCCAGGTCCATCCATGCCATTGCAAAAGGTAAGATTTCCTTCTTTTTCACAGACATGTAGTATTCCACTGTGTATATGTTCCACAGCTTTTTTTATCCACTTGTACTGAGAGACACTTGGGTTGTTTCTAGATCTTGGCTGTTGTAAACAATGCTGTAATAAACATGGATGCACATATTCTTTTGAATCAGAGTTTTGAGATTCTTAGGATATATTCCTAAAAGTAGGATAGCTGGGTGAAAAGGCAGTTCCATTTTTAATTTTTTGAGGAAACGCCATACTGTTTTCCCCAGTGGCTGCACAAGTCTGCATTCCCACCAGCAGTGCAGGAGGGTTCCCTTTTCTTCACACCCTCTCCAGCACTTATTGTGTGTTGATTTGTTAATGAGTGCCATTCTGACAGGTGTGAGGTGGTATCTCATTGTGGTTTTAATTTGCATTTCTCTTATGATTAGTGATGTTGAACATTTTTTTCATATGCCTATTGGCCATCTATATGTCCTCATTGGAGACATTTCTATTCAGTTCCTTTGCCCATTTTTAAATTGTATTGTTTATCTTCCTGGTGTTGCATTTTAGAAGTTCTTTATAAATTTTGGTTATTAACCCCTTATCAAATGTATTGGTGAATATGTTCTCCCATTGTATGGGTTGTCTTTTTATTTTTTTCATGGTGTCTTTTGTTGTGCAAAAGCTTTTTAGTTTTAGTCCTGTTTGTTTATTTTGTCTTTTATTTTACGCCCGTGGAGATAAAGCAACAAAAATATTACTGTGAGAGATACCAGAGAGTTTACTGTCTACATTTCTTCCAAGATGTTTATGGTTTCATGACTTACATTTAAGTCTTTTATTGATTTACAGTTTATTTTGTGCATGTAGTAAGTTGGTGGTCTAGTTTCATTTTTTTGCATGTACCTGTCTAATTTTCCCAACACTATTTATTAAAGAGACTGTTTTTACTTCAGTGTATGTTTTTACCTCCTTTGTCAAATAACAATTGACCATAAAAGCATGAGTTTATTTTTGGGTTCTCTGTTCTGTTCCATTGATCTGTATGCCTGTTCTTATGCCAATACCAAGTTGTTTTCATTACAATAACCTTGTAGTATAACTTGATATCAGAAAATGTGATACCTCCCACTTTATTCTTCATTTTAAAGATTGCTGAGACTATTCAGGTTTTTAGGTTCCATATAAATCTTTCTTTCTTTCTTTCTTTCTTTCTTTCTTTCTTTCTTTCTTTCTTTCTTTCTTTCTTTCTTTCGTATTTTTCTGAAGTGAGAAGCAAGGAGGCAGAGAGACAGACTCCTGCATGTGTCCAACTGGGATTCACTCTGCAAGCCTGCTAAGAGGCAATGCTCTGCCCATCTGGGCCATTGCTATGTTGCTACCAGAGCCATTTTAGCATCTAAGGCAGAGGCCATGGTGCTATCCTCAGCACCTTGGCCAACTTTGCTCCAGTGGAGCCTTGGCTGTGGGAGGAGAAGTAAGAGATAGAGAGAAAGGAAAGGGGGGAAGGGTAAAGAAGCAGAAGGGTGCCTCTCCTATGTGCCCTGGCCAGAAATCGAAACCCGGAATTCCACACGCTGGGCCAATGCTCTACCACTGAGCCAACTGGCCAGGGCCCATATAAATTTCTTTATTCAATCATTTATTGAAGAACACTTCAGTTGTTCAGTTTTTCAAGATGATTGTTCTTAAATTTGATTGTAATCCAATTTGGTCCTGGGAGGTGGTAGTTGGAAGGTCTGCCTACTCTGTTGGTATTTTGGAATCCCATACTACATCTTTATCCAATCATTTATCAAAGGACACTTCAGTTGTTTCCATGTGTTGGCCACCATGAATAAGGCTGCAACAAATACAGGGATACATATGTCATATAAAGATGGAATGTTAACTGTTTTGGTGGGGACAGTACAGGAAGGTTTCAGAAGTCATACTGTATTTCAATCAAGTATGACCACATTCTCAATAAATCAGTCAAGGAATTATTTCTGGTAGGAGAAAATGTGCAATAAACCAGATTATTAGAGGACACCGATTATTTTGAAAACTGCAGCACAAGCTTTGCAGAGTTTTAGATAGTGGTAGGTTATAAGGTAAAAAAAAGTGCTTGAAGGGTTTTATGTATGCTACAAAAAGAAATTTGTACTTTACTGATTAGGTATTGAGGAGTCACTCAGATATTTTCAGAGAGAGATAGACATGATTAGAGTTGACTTTGGAAAGATCTCTGATAGCACATTGAAGCATGAACTGGAAAAAATGAGCATTTAGTCTAGAGAAGAGTGGGTACCAATTGTAACAAAAGAGAAGAGAATAGCTTTGAGAAATATTTAACAGTCACAGTTAGCAGGTCTTCATCACTAATTAGATTCAAAGGGGAGGGAAGAAAAACCAAGAGTGATTACCTGGTTTCTAGTTTGGCCAAATGAAGAATGATGTTTTTATTGCTCAGATAAGGAAAGGAAAAGCAGATGGAAGATTATGAATTTGCTTTGAGTAAACTGGACATTTTAACAATGGAGAATTAAATAATTCACTAGAATACCAATACCCAGCAGAGATTTTTGGAAAAATAGTTTATTCCTCTAAAATAAACTTTAAAAAATTCTGGAAATGTACTATTAATACCAATTGATCTACACAGATCCATACATCTATTTTTCCCATTCCTGGAATCAGGTACCATTTAAACTTACTTTTTCTGGAACATTGCCTTGGCAAATAGCCTGAAGAAGAATGTAGACTTAGGAAAGTCTTTGTAGATGGAAATTCTGCTTTCCCAATTTTATTACTATTAATGTCCTTCCCTTTTCTTGACAAAGAAGAGGAAGAATTTAATTAGAGGACACTTTTACATTTGAGCTTTGCATTATAATAACTGGATTTATTTAGTTATCACAGAACTAACAGATGTGCCTAAAAACCACCTTATATTTCCTCTATATTGGTCTAAGGACAAGACAAATGGTGACCAGATGGTCCAGTCCAGAAAAGCATTATAATTGCCAACTCTGATTTAAGCTGGAAAAACTCCTCAAAGGAAAATGAGAATTTAGCTTCAAGATAGTAGTTTCCATGTGTGAGCAAGTTTTAAATTCTCCAAAGCAGGGGAGAGGGAAGAAATAACAGAAAAAAATCATTTGCAGAATTAAGATGATAAGTTTATTTTTAAGGAATCTATTTAAAACATCCATTTCTTGCTCATGTATATTTGTACAAGTAGAAATAATTAACTTCTTTTTTTCCAGAACTTAGTGTTTCTCATCAATACTCTAGAAGGAGTTAACTGAACTGACAGATTTGATTACTGAAAGTGGTCAGTCTCATTTTTTATTTCACTTTGACATAAGAGTTGGCACAGGTGTATTACAAGCAAGGCTCATTTATTGCTGCACTTCTAAGTTATAAATCTGGTTTACATCTATGGAAAATGTAGTGTAGAATTGAAGACATGTCCAATTATCTGGGTAATTTGTTTTATGAACTTATACCAAATTAAATAGAAAGCATCGCCAGTATTTGTTCTTCCTTTGTGGGCTGCAAATCAGTTAGAAAAAACCTTCTCGAACAGAGGCATTGAAAGTCCTGGCATTTCAGACTGTTTCCTGAATGTGTTCTGATTAAAACAGGATCTGAAAGTCTGATTGATAGTCTCTATTTCTTTTCTTAATGTCACAAATACATTCAGAACGTTGACTCCTGCGAGAGGCAGAATTGCTGAGCTGGATTGCATTGCCTTTAGCAGTCCTTCGTATTAGAGGAAATGATTTGACTAAGCACTTAAATCATGGGTATGCAAGGCTGGGCTTCTCAGGAAGTAATTATTGAAAGGGATTTTGTGAGTCTCTCATCTATTAAAATGAAATAAAAGTCAGCCTAAGATGGACAACCAAGACATAGCATTATGTATATACGCTTTTGGACTTTTACAAATAAAGTGATTAACTAAACATAATATGTAATGGTGATCTGTTAAACATTTATATAAAACCACTTTTTATATCAAATGAGGCAAAAAAAGATATCAATAGAAAGAAATATTTTAAAAGTAGTGAACACTTAACCTCACCTTTACAAAAATTTGCCAGTGGAAAATACTCAGGTTCAAATCTGCAATCACATGTGGCAAATAAATTAGCACAAATAGAGGAATTTAGAAAATAATCTTTTGTGACAAAGGCAATATTTAATTGCCTTGTAAAAATAACTTATCTTTGTGGGTGAGAATTTGTTCCCTAGAGGATGGTCAACACCCATTTTAAGAAAAATCACACACAAATTTAAAACTATTTCTCAGGAGAGCTACTATGGAGTCCTGAAAAGAAATTTCTTTATTCCTGTACACATTTTCTGATCAGTTTTTCTTTCTGTTGTTAAAATTAAGTTGATGATGTGTTGAAACTTCTCATTGCTTTTTATTTTTCCAAGAATTATTCATGTCATAGTTTATTTTCTCATATTTAAAGTATACCAATTTGCTTTAAATTTGACAGTTTTCCTTGTATTCAATGTATTATTCTGACAGTTACTCATCAAGATTTTACTTGAAAAAAGAAAATCATAATTTATGTTCACATTTTAAAATGAACTCACTTTAGTCTTTTTCTTTCACAGTCTTACATGCATTACAGTGACACAGACTGTTATGATAAGATAATGAATTAAACTTTATAAGTTGATTCTATTTAAAGAGGGTTCATTGAATACTAAAAACTAAGCTAAAACCAAATTAAAACAATAGAAGACTGTCAAAACCTCCCCACAGGAGACGGGCAATGTAATTATTTAATAAGCCATTACTTTTTATGCCTAACTAATAACAAACTAAATTATATGTTACTTACTTCTGTTCTTTCCTCATGAAATATATGACCTGGATAGTTAAGCCACACACTGGCTTGTGAGTAATATTAGTTTGCCTTAATCTTCATACTGTCTTCTTCATTTTTTGTATATTCTCCTTGTTGAATGAGCTTTGTTTTTACTTTTCTTCATTATACTTTATCAGTCCTTATTTTGTATTATTTATTTATCTATCCATCTCTTTCATCTATCACTTATCTTCTTCTTTTTTAATTTTTTAAAATAATTTTAATTTATTGTGTTAACATGGATTCAAGTATCTCACTCAATATAACAACCTCACTCCCACTTCTGTGTCCCCAGTTACATCCCCTTTAGCCCCATCCCCCTAACTCCCTCCCACCTTCCCTCTGGGATTTGCTGTCCGGTTATCTGTATCTCTGTGTTATGTATATATAATTTCACAACTCCCTTCACCATCTCTAATCTTATCCCCTCATCCCCTTTCTTTTTGCCAGCTGTCCCTCTGTTTCTTGTGACCCAGCCTCTGCCTCTATTCTGTTCCTCAGTTCACTTTCTTCATTAGATTCCACATATAAGTGAGATTATATGATATTTGTCTTTCTCTGCCAGCTTATTTCATTAGTACAATAATCTCCAGGTCCATCCATGCCATCGCAAAAGGTAAGATTTATTTTCCATGGCCGTGTAGTATTCCACTGTGTGTATGTTCCACAGCTTTTTTATCCACTTGTACCGATGAACACTTGAGCTGTTTCTACATCTTGGGTATTGTAAACAATACTGCAATAAACATGGGGTGCACATATTCTTTTGAATCAGGGTTTTGGGATTCTTAGGATATATTCCTAAAAGTGGGATAGCTGGGTGAAAAGGCAGTTTCATTTTTAATTTTTTGAGGACACGCCATACTGTTTTCCACAGTGGCTGCACAAGTCTGTATTCCCACCAGCAGTGCAGGAGGGTTCACTTTTCTCCACACCCTCACCAGCACTTATTGCATGTTGATTTGTTAATGAGAGCCATTCTGACAGGTGGCAGGTGGTATCTCATTGTGGTTTTAATTTGCATTTTTCTTATGATTAGTGATATTGAACATTTTTTCATATTCCTATTGGCCATCTTTATGTCCTCTTTGGAGAAGTGTCTTTTTAGTTCCTTTGTCCATTTTTTTTATTGTATTTTTCCAGGTTAGAAGTGGGGAGGCAGTCAAACAGACTCCTGCATGTGCCTGACCAGGTTCCACCTAGCATACCCACCAGGGGTGATGCTCTGCCCATCAAGGGCGTCACTCTGTTGTGGTCGGAGCTATTATAGTGCCCAAAGAGGAGGCCAAGGAGCCATCCTCAGCATTCATGCCAACTTTGCTCCATGCATCCTTCGCTGCAGGAGTGGAAGAGAGAAGTAGAGAGGAAAGAGAGGAGGAAGGATGGAAAAGCAGATTTGTGCTTCTCCTGTGTGCCCTGGCCAGGAATCAAACCTGTGTCTTCTACACACTGGGCTGACGCACTACTGCTGAGTGAATTGGCCAGTGCCCCTTTGCCCATTTTTTAATTGTATTGTTTATCTTTTTGGTGTTGAGTTTTAGAAGTTCTTTATAAATTTTGGTTATGAACCCCTTATCAATGTATTGGCGAATATGTTCTCCCATTGTGTGGATTGTCTTTTTATTTTGTTCATTCTGTCTTTTGCTGTGCAAAAGCTCCTTAGTTTGATATAGTCCCTTTTTTGTTCGTTTATTTTGTCCTTTATTTCATTTGCCTGTGGAGATAAATCAGCAAAAATATTGCTACAAGGGATATTGGAGAGTTTACTGCCTATGTTTTCTTCCAAGATGTTTATGGTTTCAGAACTTGAATTTATAACTTTTAAGTATTTTGAGTTTATTTTTGTGAATGTTGTATGTTGCTGGTCTAGTTTCATTTTTTTTTTTTTTTTTTGCATGTACCTGTCCAATTTTCCCAACACCATTTATTAAAGAGATCGTCTTTACTTAATTTTATGCTCTTATCTCCTTTGTCAAATATCAATTGTCCATAAAGGTACTGGTTTATTTCTGGGTTCTCTGTTCTGTTCCATTGATCTATATGCCTGTTCTTATGCCAGTACCAAGCTGTTTTGAGTACAATGGCCTTGTAGTATAACTTGATATCAGGAAGTGTGATACCTCCCACTTTATTCTTCATTTTCAAGATTGCTGAGGCTATTTGTGTTCTTTTTTGGTTTCATATAAATTTTTGGAATATTTATTCTATATCTTTAAAGTATGCCATTGCTATTTTAATTGAAATTGCATTGAATTTATAGATTGTTTTGGGTAATATAGACATTTTAATGATGCTTATTCTTCTTATTCACGAATATAGTATATGCTTCCTCTTGTTTGTATCTTCCTTGATTTCTTTTATCAATGTCTTATAATTTTTTAAATACAAGTCTTTTACCGCCTTGGATAAATTTACTGGTAGGTACTTAATTTTTTGGTGGTTGTTGCAATAGTGAAGGGGAGTGTTTCCTTAATTTCTCTTTCAGACAGTTTACTGTAGGTGTATAAAATGCCACTGAATTCTGAATATTAATTTTACATCCTGTCATCTTGCCAGATTCATTTATCAGTTCTAGTAGTTTTTTGACTGATACTTTAGGGTTTTCTATGTACAGTATCATGTCATTAGCAAATAATGATAGTTTTACTTCTTCTTTTTCAATTTGGATGCCTTTTATTTCTTCTTCTTGTCTGATTGCAGTGGCTAGGACTTCCAGAACTATGTTGATTAAAAGTGGTGAAACAGGGGCACCTTTGCCTTGTTCCTGATCTTAAGGGGATTGCTTTTAGTTTTGTCCCATTGAGCGTGATGTTTGCTGTTGGTTTTTCACAGATGGCCTTTATTATGTTGAGATATATTCCCTGTATTCCCACTTTGCTGAGAGTATTGATCATAAATATGGTGCTGGATTTTATCAAATGCTTTTTTTATTGATAAAATCATGTTATATTTATTTTTTCTTTTGTTAATGTTATGAATTACATTTATTGATTGTGAATGCTGTACCAGCCTTCCCTAACTGAAATGAATCCCACTTGTTCATGATGCATAATCTTTTTGATGTATTGCTGAATCTACTTTTCTAATATTTTTATTGAGGGTTTTACCATCTAAGTTTAGCAGGGATATTGTCCTATGATTTTTTTTTTTTGTAGTGTCATTACCTGGTTTTGGAAGGAAGATAATGCTTGCCTCATAAAAGGATCTTGAAAGTCTTCTTCCTCTTGAACTTTTTGAAATAGTTTGAGAAGGATATGTGTTTGTTCTTCTTTGATTGTTTTGTAAAATTTACCAGTGAAGCCCTCCAGTCCAGGACTTTTGTTTGCTGGGAGTTTTTTGATAACTCTTCCAATTTCATTTGTTGTAATTGGTCTGTTTAGGTTTTCTGATTCCTCCAGATTGATTTTTGGAAGATTGGATGTTTCTAGGAATTTATCCATTTCACATAGGTTGTCCAATTTTTTGTCATATAGATCTTCATAGTCTTTTCTTACACTCCTTTGTATTTCTGCAGTGTCAGTTGTTACTTCTCCACTTTCATTTCTAATTATATTTACTTGAGTACTTTCTCTTTTTTTAAAAAAAATTTTTATTTTGTTTTATTTATTCATTTTAGAGAGGAGAGAGAAATGAAGAGAGAGAGGAGAGAGAGACAGAGAGAGAAGGTGGGGAGGAGCTGGAAGCATCAACTCCCATATGTGCCTTGACCAGGCAAGCCCAGGGTTTCAAACCGGCGACCTCAGCATTTCCAGGTCAATGCTTTATTCACTGCTCCACCACAGGTCAGGCTCTCTTTTTTTCTTGATGAGTCTGGCTAAAGGTTCGTCAATCTTGTTTACTTTTTCAAAGAACCAGCTCTTGGTTTCATTGATCTTTTGTATTGCTTTTTGTAGCTTCAATGTCATTTATTTCCACTCTGATCTGTATTATTTCCTTCCTTCTACTTCCACTGGGTATAATTATTTTTTTCTAGTTTTTTTTAGGTGCTGGGTTAAGTTGTTTATGTGAGCTTTTTCTTGCTTCCCATAAATTTTCAGTTGTTGTATGTTCATTTTCATTTGTTTCAAGAAAATTTTTTATTTCTTCCTTTATCTCACTGTTAAACATTTGTTATTTAATAGCATGCTATTTACCCTCCAAGAGTTTAATTTTTTTTCAGTTTTTCTACTGTAGTTAATTTCTAATTTTATGCTTCTGTGGTCAGAGAAGATGCTTGATATGATTTTAATCTTCTTAAATTTATCGAGATTTGTTTTGTGTCCTAACATGTGATCTATCCTAGAGAATGTACCATGAGCACTTGAAAAGAATGTATATTCTTCTGCTTTGGGGTGAAAAGTTCTGGATATATCAATTGAATCCAGTTGATCTAATGCAGGAGTCCCCAAACTACAGCCCATGAACCTCATGCGGCCCCTGAGGCCATTTATCTGCCCCCCACTGCACTTCCAGAAGGGGCACCTCTTTGATTGGTGGTCAGTGAGAGGAGCATAGTTCCCATTGAAATACTGGTCAGTTTGTTGATTTAAATTTACTTGTTCTTTACTTTAAATATTGTATTTGTTCCCGTTTTGTTTTTTTTTACTTTAAAATAAGATATGTACAGTGTGCATAGGGATTTGTTCATAGTTTTTTTTATAGTTCGGCCCTCCAATGGTTTGAGAGACAGTGAACTGGCCTCCTGTGTAAAAAGTTTGGGGACCCTTGCTCTAATGAGTCATTTAAGGTCGCTCTTTCTTTGTTAATTTTTTGCCTGGAGGATCTGTCAAATGATGTTAGTGGGGTATTAAAATCCCCTGCTATTATAGTATTGCCATCGTTCTCACCCTTTATGTCCATCAAAATCTGCTTTATATATTTAAGTGCTCCTCTATTAGATGCATAAATATTTGCAATGTTTATATCTTCCTATTGGATTGCTCCCTTAATCATTATGTAGTGACCTTCTTTATCTCTTACTATAGCCTTTGTTTAAAGTCTATTTTGTCAGATATAAGTATTGCTACCCCAGATTTTTTTTTTCATTTCCATTTGCATGAAATATTTTTTTCCATCCCTTCACTTTCAGTTTATGTGTATCTTTTGTTTTGAGGTGGGTCTCTTGTAGACAGCATATGTAT
This sequence comes from Saccopteryx leptura, assembly GCF_036850995.1. Taxonomy (NCBI): domain Eukaryota; kingdom Metazoa; phylum Chordata; class Mammalia; order Chiroptera; family Emballonuridae; genus Saccopteryx; species Saccopteryx leptura. Next base: position 69,071,127 of record NC_089506.1, on the reverse strand, counting down.
GGGTCCTATTTTCTTATTCATGCAGCTACCCTATGTCTTTTGATTGGAGCATTTAATCCATATACATTTAAGGTTATTATTGATATGTGGTTGTTTATTGCCATTTTATTTTTTAAATCTACATTCCTCTTTTTCTAGATTTCCCCCCCTTTGTACTGTTTACAACAGGTCTCTTATCATTTCTTTCAGTACTTGTTTGATTGTAATGAGTTTCTTAAGGTGTTTTTTTTTGTATGGGAAATTTTTTATTTCTCCTTTAATTTTAAATGATAGCCTTCTTGGATAAAGAAGTCTTGGCTGTAGGTTCTTGTTTTGCATCACTTTGAATATTTCTTGCCATTCCCTTCTGGCTTCAAGTGTTTCTGTTGAAAAATCAGATGTCATCCTTATGGATGCTCCTTTGTAGGTGATTGACTGCTTTTCTTTTGCAGCTCTTAGTATTTTTTTCTTTATCTCTTAACTTTGGTATTTTCATTTTAATGTGTCTTGGTGTAGATCTTATTGGTTTCCTATTTAATGGGACTCTCTGTGCTTCTTGAGCTAGTGTGACTTTTTTCTTCATTAATTTAGGGACATTTTCAGCTATGATTTTTTCAATCATGTTCTCTATTTCTTGTTCTTTCTCTTCTCCTTTAGGAACTTCTATGATGTGATGTTGTTTTTCTTTATCTTGTCACAGAGCTCTCTAATAGTTTCTGCAGCCTTTTTGAGCCATTTTTCTTTTTGCTGTTCTGCTTTGGTGCTTTTGTTTATCTTGTCTTCTAAATCACTGATTCGGTCCTCTGCTTAATCCAGCCTGCTGTTGATTCCTTCTAGTGTAGTCTTCATTTCTGATATTGTATTTGTCTTTCTGACTGATTTTAAAAATAATTTCAATGTCTTTTTTGATGCTTGCTATCTATTTGGATGTTCATTATGTCCATTCATTGTTTCTCTAAGATCCTTGAGCATCCTAACCATCATTATTTAAAACCCTGTATCTGGTATCTTGGTTATCTCCATCCCATTCAGTTTTTTTCTGGGGATTTCTCTTGTTGATTCATTTAGGTCACATTTCTCTGTCTTCCCATTTTGTCTGGGTATAAACTGCTTCTTTGGGTGTGCTGTTTGGGTAGCTAGCTGTATATAGGGTTGTTGTGGTCTGCCTCCAGCTTCCAGTTGTGTTGTTTCTAGATCTTCTTGGGTTGGCTTCAGCTGATGTTTGTAATCAGCTGTGGGCTACTTGTCTGGTGGTACTGCTCTTTTTGCTATTTGTGTTGGCATTTTCTATGCCTTAGCTGGGTCGGGTGTGAGGAGCCCTTTCTGAAGCTACTATTCTAACAAGGGTTGTTAGGTCCTGAGCTGATGCTTTCTATATCTGGCTACTGGATGTGCCATCTCTGGACCTCCCTGGCCAGAACCTGGTGCAGACCAGTGGGGTCACTGCCTATGACTGGTTCTTAGCAACTTTCTTGGAGCTACATGCTATCCAGATCTTGTGGCTGCCTCTGCTGGGCCTGGATGCTGTTTTAAATATCAGCTGCACTCCTAGGCTGGCTTTTATCTACTCTTGGCCAGTAGGTGTGGCCTCTGTTCTTGAGTGTGGTCTGTGCGCCGGCCCACTGACACTGCCTTCCTGGGTGTTCGGGCATGGACACCACTGTGTGTGAGCCGCCGGCCACTGCTGATGCAAAGATATGTGGGCCGGTGCCACACCTGCCACCAGGAGTGCAAGGTTGCTGCCACTGCAACTGGGTCCACCTGCCCTTCGGGGGATACTTAGCAGCATGTGGGGGGCAGTGTAGCCCAGACCTCAGCACTCAAAATCTGTGTCTCTGACATGCCCCCTGATTCTAAGTGACTCTTTGCTCTGAGTGGAGTGGGAGAGTCTCTGGTGAGCAAGGCAATTGCTTCCCTTTGTTAGTGTTGCTTCTCCCAGGAAAAATGGCCACTTTTGTTTTGGGGAGTGACTCAGAAGCACAGGGGTTAGTGTGACTGTCTCCCACAGTGTCTCTCCTTGTGCCTCCAAGGTTACACTCTCCTCTCACAACTCCAGTTTTCTCAGTAATCCCCACTCCTGGAGCCCTGAATAAGTGGCTGTGAATGAGGTTTTCTGCACGGTCCTTTTAAGATGGAGCCTGGGTCTGAGAGTTCTGTCTCCCTGTCACAAACAGTAACCCAGCTCTTCCCTCAGTTAAATACTGTCTATGTGCCTCTTCTAGTCTCTGGGGCTCTTGGCTGGGGCTCTGGTCCCAGGGCTGAAGACCCACAACACTGGGTAACCCCCCCTTCCATGAGAGTCCCTCTGCGCCACCGATTGCTCCTGGGAGCGAGGCAGTTTTTTCTGCTTCTCCACCCTTACTACAAGTCTCAGTGTGGTTTGTTTGGTGATCCTTGGTTATAGATTTGTCTTAGTTTCATCCAAAGTTGGTTTTTCAAGATAATTATTCCCAAGTTAAGTTGTAATCCACTTTGGTTATGGGAAGTAGGAGTTGGAACGTCCACTTATCTGATCCCCATCTTCTCCCTCCTACCCTATGTCTTTTCATTGGACAATTTAATCCATTTATATTTAAGGTTATTATTAATATGTACTTATTTATTGACATTTTATTCTTTAAATCTTCAATCCTTTTTTTTTTAATATTAATTTTTTTAAAAATTTATTCATTTTAGAGAGGAAAGATAGTGTGAGAGAGAGGGAGAAAGAGAGAGAAAAGGGGGAGGAGTAGGAAGCATCAACTCCTATATATGCCTTGACCAGACAAGTGCAGGGTTTTGAACTGGTGACCTTAGTGTTCCTGGTCAACATTTATCACTGCACCACCACAGCTCAGTCCTTCAATCCTCTTTTTCTTGATTTCTTTTTTTTTTTTTTGCACTTTTTAATAGCAAGACACTTAACATTTCTTTCAGTACTTGTTTGATTGTAATGAGTTTCTTAAGGTGTTTTTTTTTTGTATGGGAAATTTTTTATTTCTCCTTTAATTTTAAATGATAGCCTTCTTGGATAAAGAAGTCTTGGCTGTAGGTTCTTGTTTTGCATCACTTTGAATATTTCTTGTCAATTCTTTCAAGCCTCGTTTTTGTTGAGAAGTTAGCTGTCATCTTTATGGAGGCTCCTCTGTAGGTAATTAACTGCTTTTCTCTTGTGGCTTTTATTATTTTTTCTTTTTCTTTTAACTTTGGCACTTTAATTATGATATGTCTTGTTGTAGGCCTTCTTGGACTCCTCTTTAATAAGATTCTGTGCTGGGGAGACCTGAAGATGGCAGTGGAGTAGGTGGACGCACAGACATCCAGCTCTCACCACCAAACTGGAATACAAATCAATTTAGGAAAAATCAGCAGGAAAAAACAACTCTGGACTACAAAAACAGCTCTCAAAAATCAAAGAACAAAGAAGAAGCCACAACAAACCTGGTAGAAAGCACCTGAATCTCCCCTGTTTACAGGATTTGAGGGGGGGGGGTGAGGCTGAGAGCCCAAAGAGGATCTCACTCCAGAGAAAAGAGCAGAAAGTACTGCTCACAGCTATTTGCCTGGCAACCAGGGAGCTGGTGTTAAAAACACCAGCTTATCTCCCAAGTGGAAAGGAAAGAGAGAGGAACAGATTGTGAAGGGCTAAGGAATGCAGGAGACGACCTAAAAAAAGCTGACTTATCTGTGCTGGAGGCGGCCATAGCTGGGGGAGGGATTGATCCTTCCTCACAAAACAGTACTGAATTGCTTCCAGATCAGAGATCTCTGGACATCTCTCCAGCTCCAATCAGCACGACAAGACACAGCTGAAAAGAGGAAGTGGGGAGGAGGGGCAGTAACTCAGGTTTCCATGGAGATCTGAGATACACCTCCCCCTACTGAAGCTGAGAAAACACCCTGCCCCCAGAGAGATTAGTTGGTGGAAGAGGCCTTCAAAGTCTCAGGTTACACCCAACGCAATCCTGGATACAGTTTCAAGGAAGCCGCCTGCTGAGATCAGTAAACAAGACTATCACTTGTTAAGAAAACAAAGAAATCAAGACTTCAAAGCTGCCCAAATCTGAAAGTGGATTACAAATAATAGCTGATACCAACCCAAGAAGACCTAGAAATAACACAACTGAAAACTGGAGTCAGACAACACCAAGCCTAGACTCAACTAACTCTACAAACAAAACACAGACAATGAGAAGACAAAAAAGTGCAATCCAAATGAAACCTTCAGGAGATGAACTGAGGGATATGGAAATGATCAAACTTCCATATGCGAAGTTCAAAATAATGATTGTAAGGATGCTTAGGGATCTTAGAAGAACAATGGATGGTCATTATGAACACCTAAATAAAGAAATAGCAAGTATAAAAAAGAATCAGTCGGAGATGACAAATACAATATCAGAAATAAAGACCATAATGGAAGGAATTAAAAACAGGATAGATAGAACTGAGGATCGAATCAGCGAGTTGGAGGACAACTGGAATGAAGGCATAAAAGCAGAGAAGAAAAAAGAAAAGAGACTCAAAAAGTCTGAGTAAACTCTTAGAGAGCTCTGTGACAACATGAAGAGAAATAACATCCGCATCATAGGGGTTCCTGAAGAAGAAGAAAAAGAACAAGGGATAGAGACTTTGTTCAATCATATCACAGCTGAAAACTTTCCTAAATTAATGCAGGAGAAACTCTCACAAGTTCAAGAAGCACAGAGGACTCCATTAAAGAGAAACCCAAAGAAATCTACACCAAGACACATCATAATTAAAATACCAAAGCTAAGCGGTAAAGAGTAAATATTAAAAGCTGCAAGAGAAAAAAAAGCTATCACGTACAAAGGATCCCCCATTAGGATGACATCCAACTTCTCAACAGAAACACTTGAGGCCAGAAGGGAATGGCAAGAAATATTCAAAGTAATGCAGAACAAGAACCTACAACCAAGACTACTTTATCCAGCATGGCTATCATTTAAAATTGAAGGAGAAATAAAAAGCTTCCCAGACAAAAAATAACTCAACCAAACCAATGCTGCAGGAAATGTTAAGGGGCCTGTTGTAAACAGATCAAAGTGGGAAAAGAATATAGCAAAAAAAGGAATACAGCTTTAAAGAATAAAATGGCAATAAACAACTACATATCAATAATAACCTTAAATGTAAATGGATTAAATAATCCAATCAAAAGACATAGGGTAGCTGCATGGATAAGAAAACAGGACCCGTACATATGCTGTCTACAAGAGACACACCTTAGAACAAAAGATACACATAGATTGAAGGTAAAAGGATGGAAAAAAATTATTTCATGCAAATGAAAATGAAAAAAAAGCTGGGTTAGTAATACTTATATCAGACAAATTGGACTTTAAAAACAAAGGCTACAGTATGAGATAAAGAAGGCCACTACATAATGATAAAGGGAGTAATCCAACAGGTAGATATAACTATTATAAATATCTATGCACCTAAGATAGGAGCACCTAAATATATAAAGCAGACTTTGATGGATTTATAGGTGAGATCAACAGCAATACTATAATAGTAGGGGATTTCAATACCCCAGTAACATCACTAGATAGATCCTCAAGAAAGAAAATTAACAAAGAAACAACAGACTTATTGGACACACTAGATCAACTCGATTTAATAGATATTTTCAGAACCTTTCACCCTAAAGCAGCAGAATATACATTCTTTTCAAGTGCTCATGGTACATTCTTTTCTTTTTTAATTTATTTATTAAATTTAATGCAGTGACATTAATAAATCAGGGTACATATGTTGAGAGAAAACATCTCTAGATTATTTTGACATTTGATTGTGCTGTATACCCCTCCCCCAAAGTTAAATTGTCTTCTGTCACCTTTTATCTGGTTTTCTTTGTGCCCCTCCCCTCACCCAACCACTCTCTCCTTCTTCACCCCATCCCCCCTCCCCCACCCCCCACCCTTGTTGCCAATCACATTCTTGTTCATGTCTCTGAGTCTCATTTATTTATTTATTTTTTTCATTTTTTCTGAAGCTGGAAACAGGGAGAGACAGTCAGACAGACTCCCGCATGCGCCCGACCGGGATCCACCCGGCACGCCCACCATGGGGCGACGCTCTGCCCACCAGGGGGGCGATGCTCTGCCCATCATGGGCGTCGCCATATTGCGACCAGAGCCACTCTAGCGCCTGAGGCAGAGGCCACAGAGCCATCCCCAGCGCCCGGGCCATCTTTGCTCCAATGGAGCCTTAGCTGCGGGAGGGGAAGAGAGAGACAGAGAGGAAAGCGCGGCGGAGGGGTGGAGAAGCAAATGGGCGCTTCTCCTGTGTGCCCTGGCCGGGAATCGAACCCGGGTCCTCCGCACGCTAGGCCGACGCTCTACCGCTGAGCCAACCGGCCAGGGCTCTGAGTCTCATTTTTATGTCCCTTCTATGTATGGATTCATATTGTTCTTAGTTTTTTTTTCTGATTTACTTATTTCACTCTGTATAATGTTATCAAGGTCCATCCATGTTATTGTAAATGATCCGATGTCATCACTTCTTATGGCTGAGTAGTACTCCATAGTATGTATGTACCAAAGCTTTTTAATCCACTCATCCTCTGATGGACACTTGGGCTGTTTCCAGATCTTCGCTATTGTGAACAATGCTGCCACAAACATGGTGGTGCATTTCTCCTTTTGGAGCCGTTCTATGGTGTTCTTGGGGTATATTCCTAAAAGTGGAATAGCTGTGTCAAAAGGCAGTTCGATTTTCAGTTTTTTGAGGAATCTCCATACTGTTTTCCAAAGTGGCGGCACCAGTCTGCATTCCCACCAGCAGTGCATGAGGGTTCCCTTTTCTCCACATCCTCGCCAGCACTTATTCTGTGTTGTTTTGTTGAGCTCATGGTACATTCTTTAGGATAGACCACATGTTAGTGCACAAAAGTGGTCTCAACAAATTTAAGAAGATTGAAATCATATCAAACACTTTCTCTGATCACAACGGCATGAAACTAAAAATGAACCACAACAGAAAAGCTCAAAAATTCTCAAACACATGGAAACTAAATAGCAAGTTGTTAAATAATGAATGGATTAAGAATGAGATCAAAGAAGAAATAAAAAAATTCCTAGAAACGAAATGACAATGAGCATACAACAAGTCAAAATTTATGGGACACAGCAAAAGCAGTACTGAGAGTGAAGTTCATAGCACTACAGGCACACTTTAAGAAGCTAGAAAAAGCTCAAATAAACAACTTAACCATGAATCTAAAAGAACTAGAAAAAGAACAGCAAGTAAAGCCCAAATGTAGTAGAAGGAAGGAAATAATAAAGATCAGAGCAGAAATAAATGACATAGAGGCTAAAGAAACAATACAGAGGATCAATGAAACTAGGAGCTGGTTCTTTGAAAAGGTAAACAAGATTGATGAACCTTTAACTAGAATCACCAAGAAAAAGAAAGGACTCAAATAAATAAAATTAGAAATGAAAGTGGAGAAATAACAACTGACACAACAGAAATACAAAATATTGTAAGAAAATACTATGAAGAACTGTATGCCAAAAAACTAGACAACCTAGATGAAATGGACAAATTCCTTGAAACATACAATCTTCCAAAAATCAATCTGGAAGAATCAGAAAACCTAAACAGACTGATTATACCAAATGAGATGGAAACAGTTATCCAAAAACTCCCAACAAAGAAAAGATTGGGGCCAAATGGCTTCACAACTGAATTCTACCAAATATTCAAAGAAGAACTAACTCTTATCCTTCTCAAACTATTTCAAAAAATTCAAGAGGAAGGAAGACTTCCAAGGTCCTTTTATGAGGCGAGCATAATTCTGATTCCAAAACCAGGCAAAGACAACACAAAGAAAGAAAATTATAGGCCAACATCTCTGATGAATATAGATGTTAAAATCCTCAACAAAATATTAGCAAACCAGATCCAACAATATATGGAAAAAATCATACATCATGATCAAGTAGGATTTATTCTGGGGAGGCAAGGCTGGTACAATATTCATAAATCATTCAATGTGATTCATCACATAAATGAAAGGAAGGAGAAAAACCATATGATAATTTCCATAGATGCAGAAAAAGCATTTGATAAAATCCAGCACCCATTCATGATCAAAACTCTCAGCAAAGTGGGAATACAGGGAACATACCTCAACATACATGATAAAAGCCATCTATGAGAAACCCACAGCCAACATCATACTCAATGGGCAAAAATTAAAAGCAATCCCCTTAAGATCAGGAGCAAGGTAGGGGTGCCCCCTTTCACCACTCTTATTTAACATAGTCCTGGAAGTCCTAGCCACAGCAGTCAGACAAGAAGAAGAAATAAAATGCATTCAAGTTGGAAAAGAAGAAGTAAAACTATCATTATTTGCAGATGATATGATATTGTATATAGAAAACCCTAAAGTCTCAGTCAAAAAACTACTGGACTTGATAAATCAGCACAGTGGCAGGATATAAAATCAATACTCAGAAATCAGAGGCATTTTTATACGCCAACAATGAACAGTCAGAAAGAGAAATTAAGGAAACAATCCCCCTCACTATTACAACCAAAAAAATAAAGTACCTAGGAATAAACTTAACCAAGAAGACTAAAGACTTGTACTCGGAAAATTACAAAGCATTGATAAAAGAAATCAAGGAAGATACAAACAAGTGGAAGTATATACTGTGCTCATAGTTAGGAAGAATAAACATCATTAAAATGTCTATATTACCCAAAGCAATCTATAAATTCAATGCAATACCAATTAAAATACCAATGACATACTTCAAAGATATAGATCACATATTCCTAAAATTTATGTGGAACCAAAAAAGAACACGAATAGCCTCAGCAATCTTAAAAAAGAAGAATAAAGTGGGAGGTATCACACTTCCTGATATCAAGTTATACTACAAGGCCATTGTATTCAAAACAGCCTGGTACTGGCATAAGAACAGGCATATAGATCAATGGAACAGAACAGAGAACCCAGAAATAAACCCACAGCTCTATGGACAACTGATATTTGACAAAGGAGGTAAGGAAATACAATGGAGTAAAGACAGCCTCTTTAACAAATGGTGTTGGGAAAATTGGACAGCTTCCTGCAAAAAAAATGAAACTAGATCACCAGCTTACACCACTCACAAAAATAAACTCAAAATGGATAAAAGACTTAAATGTAGGCTGTGAAACCATAAGCATCTTAGAAGAAAACATAGGCAGTAAGCTCTCTGACATCTCTCGGAGCAATATATTTACTGATTTATCTCCATGGGAAAGTGAAATAAAAGACAGGATAAACAAATGGGACTATATTAAACTAAAAAGCTTTTGCACAGCCAAAGACAATAAGGACAGAATAAAAAGACAAACTACACAATGGTTGAACATATTTGACAACACATCTGATAAAGGGTTAATAACAAAAATTTATAAAGAACTTATAAAGCTCAACACCAGGAAGACAAACAATCCAATCAAAGAATGGGAAAAAGAAATGAATAGACACTTCTCCAAAGAGGACATACAGATGGCCAATAGGCATATGAAAAAATGCTCAACATCACTAGTCAGTAGAGAAATGCAAATTAAAACCACAATGAGATATCACCTCACACCAGCCATAATGGTGCTCATCAACAAAACAATACAGAATAAGTGCTGGCGAGGATGTGGAGGAAAGGGAACCCTCCTGCACTGCTGGTGGGAATGCAGACTGGTGCAGCCACTGTGGAAAACAGTATGGAGATTCCTCAAAAAACTGAAAATCAAACTGCCTTTTGACACAGCTATTCCACTTTTAGGAATATACCCCAAGAACACCATAGAACGGCTCCAAAAGGAGAAATGCACCGCCATGTTTGTGGCAGCATTGTTCACAATAGCGAAGATCTGGAAACAGTCCAAATGTCCGTCAGAGGACGAGTGGATTAAAAAGCTTTTGTACATATATACTATGGAATACTACTCAGCCATAAGAAGTGATGACATCGGATCATTTACCATAACATGGATGGACCTTGATAACATTATACAGAGTGAAATAAGTAAATCAGAAAAAACTAAGAACTATATGAATCCATACATATATGGCACATAAAAATGAAACTCAGAGACATGAACAAAAATGTGATGGCAACGGGGGTGGGGGGATGGGGGGAGGTGGAAGGGGGCAAGGAAGGAGAGAGGGGGTAGGGAGGGGAGGGGCACAAAGAAAACCAGATAGAATGTGACAGAAAACAATTTGATGTTGGGGGAGGGGTATACAGCACAATCAAATGTCAAAATAATCTGGAGATGTTTTCTCTCAACATATGTACCCTGATTTATCAATGTCACTGCATTAAATTTAATAATAATAAAAAAAAGAAAAAAAAAGACTGTGCTTCTCAAACTTGTATGATGTTTTCTTCATCAATTTAGGGAAATTTTCAGTTATGATTTCTTCAAACATGTTCTCTGTCCCTTATTTGTTCTCTTCTCCTTCAGGAACACTTATGATGCAAATGTTGTTTCTCTTTATGTTTTCACAGAGGTCTCTCAAAGTTTCCTTAGTATTTTTGAGCCTCTTTTCTTTCTGCTGCTCTGCTTCTGTGCTTTTCTTTATCTTGCCCTCTAAATCACTAATTTGATCCTCTGCTCCATCTAGCCTGCTGTTGATTCTTTCTAGTGCAGTCTTCATTTCTGATATTGTATTTGTCATTTCTGACTTGTTTTTTTTTTGTTTGTTTGTTTTTGGTGACAGAGACAGACAGAGGGACAGATAGGGGCACATAGACAGGAAGGTGAGAGATGAGAAGCATCAATTCTCTTTATTGCTGCTCCTTAGTATCCTTAGTTGTTCAGTGATTGCTTTGTCATAGGTGCCTTGATTGAGGGGTTGCAGCAGAGTGAGTAACTTTATGCTCAAGCCAGCAGCCTTGGGCTTAAGCCAGCAACCTTGGGCATCAAGCCAGTGAACTTTGAGCTCAAGCCAGCAACCATGGGTTTATGTCTATGATCCCACACTCAAGCCAGTGACCCCATGTTCAAGCTGATGAGACTGCACTTAAGCCAGATGAGCTTGTGCTCTAGCTGGTGACCTTGGGATTTTGAACCTGGGCCCTCCATGTCCCAGTGTAACATGCTATCCAATGTTCAACTGCTGGTCAGGCCTGACTGGTTCTTTTTTATGACTCCAATGTCGTTTATAATGACTGCTATATCTTTATTTAGGTGCTCATTATGACCATCCATTGTTGCTTTAAGATCCTTGAGCATCCTAAAAATTATTACATTGGTACTTTGACACACGAGCACTTTAAATCACGAGCAGTTTGAGAGATGAGCAGTCACTCATAGATATTTGAATCATGAGCTTTCATTACCCTCCACTAGATGGCCTGCCGAAGGTTCTGAAAGGGAGGAAAAAACAAACTTCCATGGAAAGGTTTTAGTTGAAACCCCCTCTAAGTGAAAGCAAGAAAAGTGGCAAAAAAGCCAAAAGTAGTGAAAAAAAATGATGATTAAGCAAAGTAAAAAAATAGCAACTAAGTTTAGCGATAAAGTTACATATCATACATAGTGTGTAAGTTAAATTTTGCAATTAAATGTAGCATTAATTGTGTAGACAGTGTTAAGTTAAGCGATAACCCATGAAATGAAAACCTCCTCCGCCAGTGTCCTCCTCCTTTCCCAGCATCTTTACCTGACCTTGAAGGTATATACACTTCATGAACCAGTTTATTTCTTTATATTCTCTCATTATGTGTATATATATGTGTGTGTGTGTGTGTGTGTGTGTATTTGTTATTTATAAAGTACATTTTCTCATTTAAAAGCATATAAAACAAAAAAAATTGTGTGGTTTTGAGGGGCCAGAGTGGATTAATTGCATTCCCATTAATTTAAATGGGGAAATTTGATTTGACACATGAGCAAATTGAGTCGCTAGCTTGGCTATGAAACGAATTAAACTCATGTGTCAAGGTGCCACTGTATTTTAAACTCTGCATCTGGTAGTTTGTTCATTTAGTTCTTTTTCTGGGGATTTCTCTTATTGATTCATTTGGGTTGCATTTCTTTGCCCATTTTGTCTGTGTATTAGGTAGTGCTGTCTGACTTTGACATTTTTGTGGTGTCTTTATAAAAAAGATGGGCTTAGTGATATTGACCTCCAGACCATGTTTTTCTTGTTGTAGGAATGGCTTTTTGAGGGTACTATTTTTTCTCTTGTTGTATGTGGGTATTGAATGCAGTTGGTTCTTTCATGAGTATGGTTATCTCTTCAGGATGGTTGGCTCTAAGGGTCAACATTGATCATGTGTATTATACATGGTGCAATGTCTGTCCTATTGGGCGTATTATTGTCCACAGTATCTGGTGCCTGGTAAACTCCTCCTTTGGGCATGCTGCTTGTGTAGCTAGCTGAGTTTAGCATTGGTGCTATCTGCCACTCACCACCAGTTGTGTTGGTTCTAGACCTTCTTTGGTTGGTGTCAGCCATTGTTTGTAACCCGTTGTGGGCTATCTGTCTGCAGCTACTGCACTTTTTACTGTTTGTGTCTGCATTTTCTGTGCTTGGGTAGTGTGGGAGGGGCCAGCCTGTGTAAAAGGATCAACTTCTTCCTGCTTAGAGATGACAGCAGTTCTGTAAAATCCCCAACCTCTGTAAGATTTGCCTCTACTTCTCAACTGTTCTACAATCGCTTGTGGCTGCCTGGTCTTCCCACAGAGTCTTCTGTAGAAAGATGGTTGTGTGGACTCAAACTGGCCTCACCCAACTAATCCCTCTATAGGTTGCATGCTTGGTGAGTTAGGGCAGCTGAAGTTGAGAATACAATGTTAGTGGGACCCCCTACTTCAAGGGTTTCTTAGGTGCTCAGTACAGGGAGTGTGGCCCCTACTCCAGAGCTTAATCCCTCAGCCATCAGCTGGATACTCAAATTTTATTTCTCCCCAACAAGATGAGCAGTAGATTCAGATTGAGTGGGACCAACAGTCTCATCTGCAGAAGTTCTTACAGCTGTTGAGACCCTGGTCTCAGAGAGGAAGTCTGAGAAAGTCCTTTCCTGGGGATGACTATACCCCCCCAAAATGGCTAAGCCCCTTGACTAGATTCAACAATAGGCTCACTGGTACCCACACTTTAAATGTTCATGTTTCAAGCCTCTCTCTCTTCCTCCTGTGGAGACTAACCCAGCTGGGAAGTATACCCAGCACCTGGGCCAGCTGACTGTGAAGCTCCACCCTATCCAAGGCACATGAGCTGCTATGCCAGTGCTGATCACAGAGAGTGGAACTTGCCCCAGCTGGGCTTGATGTGTGTAGCCCTTCCTTAGGGTATCATTCTAGCAAGGGCTGTTAGGTCCTGAACTGATACTCTCTGCAGTTGGCCACTAGATGTGCCAGCCTTGGGCCTCCGTGGTAAAAACCCGGTGCATACCAGTGAGAGACACGGCCCATGACTGGCCCTCAGCAACCTTCTTGGAGGTATAATCAATTCAGAGTTTTTGACTGCCTCTGCTGGTACAGGAGCTCATGGAAATATCAAGCTGATGACCAGGCGGTGGCGCAGTGGATAGAGCATCGGACTGGGATGCAGAGCAGTGGAAATATCAAGCTGCACACCTAGGCTGGCTTTTACCCACATTGGGCCTGGGGAAGGTTCACTTAAAAGGCCAAAGTTCCCTGAGTCCCACCTCCTGCATCCTCTGTCTGCTGGTTGTTTATTGGGCTCAGCCACTGAAAAATCCTTTGGTCAAGTCTGGAGTCTGCAGCAATTCAGGGATTAGGAAAGGTGGTGTGTGTTGCTCTGCCCCTCAGCCCTATGTGTAAGTCCATCCAGACATTTTTCACAGACCTCAGTAAGGTTTGGCCTCTGAGATTCAGAGGTGTGGTATTCCCACACTCTGGACAGTTTCTACTGAGTCTCCTGTGGTGGAATCACCAGTCTTAAACTCAGGAGCATGTGAGAGGAAGCTTCAACTTCAACACCAAAAAACCGAGTCACTAACATGCCCCTTGGTTCTTGGCTTTTCAGAATGACCCAGTCTCCATGACTAGGACAGGAGAGACTCCTGAGGGTGGAGCAGTTGCTTTTCCCCAGGCTGATGCTGTTCAGAGGGGACTGCTCCACCGAAGTAAAATGGCAACTGCAGTATTGGAGAATGACTCAGCACAGGGGTTCCAGTGGCCACCCCCCACAGTGTCTCTTCCTGGGGTTCCAACTTTACACTGTCTTCACACAGTTCTAGTCCTTTCACTCACCCTCCACCGGAGACCTGGGTAAGTGGCTGTGAACAAAATTTTCTGCATGGGCCTTTTATGATAGAGCCAGCATCTCTGAGAGCTCCATCTCTTTTTCTCAGACAGAAACCAGGTTCTTTTCATGTCCAAATGCTCTGTGGGCACCTCTTCTAGGCTCTGGGGTTCTAGGCTGGGGCTTATGGCCTGGTATTTAGGACCTACACCTCTCAGGGTGATCTTCCCCACAGTGAGAGTCCCTCAGACCCTCAACTGCCCTCTCTCTTTCCATGTCTACGCCTTTCCTACCACTCTCAGTGTGGCTTCTTCTGTGATCCTTGGTTATAGACTCCTCTTCATTTAGTCCAAAGTTGGTTTTTCAAGACGATTGTTCTTAAATTAAGTTGTAATACAATTTGATCCTGGGATGTGGCAGTTGTAATGTTTGCCTTCTCCGTTGCCATCTTGGAATTCGTTTTCTTCTTCTTCCTCTTCCTCTTCCTCTTCTTTTTCTTCTTCTTCTTCTTCCCCTTTTCCTCCTCCTTTTCTACCTCTATTTCAGTATTTCAAAAATACACTGACATGATACTGATGATGGTGGTGAGGTTGTCTTTTACAAGTTTCTTTCAGTTTTTTCTTACCTGTTATTCCTTTAAAGTTTGGTAAAGAAGATTGAGGGATTAAGACTTTTTAGCTCTATAGTTTAGTTTTTGGAAAGAGCATTTGTATTGCCAATGCTTGTAAGTCTGTTAAGCAAAGGTGTCTAACAACCTGAAGATTGTAGTGGGTAGCTTGCACTGAGTTATTGAATCAGTGTATTACGGTAGAAATCAACCAATAGCCTGCAGTAAAAAGAAGGTTTTTTTAGCCCTCATATAGAATCAAAGAATTTCATGATAAATATATTCTTAAATCCACTTAGGAGCCCATGGAGTTGAATAAAATAGCTGTTATCCCTCATTCTGGTTAATAAAGAAAAATGATTAAAAGCACTAATTTTTTTTGAGAGAGGGGTAGGGAAAGAGAGAAAGCATCAACTTATTGCTCCATTTAGTTTTGCATTGATTTCTTCTCATATGTGCCTTGACTGGGGATCAAACTGGCAACCTTGGGCTCAAACCTGTAACCTCCAGGTTGAGCCAGCAACTTTGGGATCACGTTACTGACTCTGGTCTCAAGCTAGGGGGACCTTGGGTTCAAAACCAGCAGCATTCTGGATTGACACTCTATCCACTATTCCACCACTGGTCTTGCAGCACTACTTCTTGAGTGTAAGCTTTATGAATACAATAGTAAATTACTTTTAGCTGAATATTTAACTTTTTATGACCTCTGTTTTTGCAATAATGCTTTATTTAACATTTGATTATTTTGGAATTATAATGATTATGCTAAAATCTATGTTAATATAATAGAGAAATGTAATATTGTTTTGTATGGATTTATAAATAATTTTAGTTTTATATGTTATTTCATTTAAAATTCTTATGTAATTATTAGAGTACAAATTCTACAGATAGGATTTTAACTTGATTGCACCTTAAAAATTATTCTTAAATGCAGCCATTTTCATCTTAAATACATAGCTGCTATATTATTACTTGTTTTGAAGCACTGTTCTAAATAATAAATGGAAAAAATCACTCTTACTCATAAAGGTCAATTTAAATTTAATGGTGTGAACATCCCATTTGCTTAGAAGAAAACCACTACTTACTAAAAACTATTTGACAAAAAAAGTTTTTCACAAAAAGAAGTTAAATATTATTGTTTAATGTTTATTACAGTGCTGGGAACATTAAATAAATAACAATGAAATAAAACAGGACAGAAGGGCTGTTAAGCAGCCTGGACTTTATTCACATGAGAGACTGTTGAAATTTATGCTCCATTTACTGAATAGCCATGTATATAATATCAGAACATGTGGGTGCCACATTTAATTCTTTAAAATATCTGCTTTAAAAAAATTATTAATTGGACAAAAACCAGAAAAAATATTTTCTTTCCGATATAGAGAACTTTATTCCACTCATTAACTCTGCCTTTTCAGCTAGAAACAGTATCTTACCCCACATCATTGTCCTAGAGATACCATTTACTACATAATAATTGTTTAATTTCAAACAGAACAAGTTATGATACCTCATTCCCTTGGCCTCTGTTCGGTCTAGTTATGGGTACATGGTTAGAGTTGGCCAATGCATTCCTTCTGTAGTATTTTTTTGTTACCATTTGCATTTATTGTGGCTAAATTTTTAATATATAAAGAGTTCCACAGTTGTCACTAGACATTTTCCATGCCTCAATGGTTAGAAGAGCAAGGTAAGTGTCTGGGTCAGGGGAGGGGCAGTAGGAAAAAAGAGGAAGAGAAAATGAGAGAAGAAGAATAAAGTGGAGAGAAAGAGAGGATAGGGATAGACAAAGAGCTATTAAGTTGACCCTGAAGAGAAATGGATAGTCCTGATGACATTCAAATTCTTTGAATTTTTGGTTCTCTGTTTGTAGCTTGGTTGTTCTGCAAGATATCTCAATATCTTTTTAATGAAAAGCCTTCTTTAAAATTTGTTCTTATTGAGTATGCTTCACTGCCACAAAAATATGTCTAATGAATGCAAATGTTAACTTATTTCACAAGTCTCATTTAGAGAAATAACCACTTGAATAAAGGCAATCTTGCAAATCTAGTGGTCTTCATAAAATTACTTAATATTAAATATGGTTAACTTTTAAGGCGAATAAATAGCCAAATTAAAACTTAAATCGACTGAGATATTTAGAAGTCTTTTAAGCTTTGAAACTTAGGCTTGCTTTAATTAGTTAGAAAGGCAGTTGATAAAATAAGTTTACATACAAGGCTTGATTACTTAGTTTATCTCATTTGAATCCAAATAATCCCAGTGATTTTGAATGTCTTCAAATAACTACCAAGTTGTCAAATGAATTTTGCCTATTTCTCTACATAAAGCCATATTTTTATTGTCTGTAAAATAAGCTCTTATAATCCAACTTCAAACTTCCTGTCATTTTAACACTCTCTCTTGAAGGTTTTCATTGTAAAGAGAAGTGTTCTCAGCTCTATGTTGCTATGAGTACAAGTTTCTGACATAGTACAAATTATATTTAACGGAGGAGGTAAATAAAATATGTCATATGTACATATAGAAGGTACAGATACTTACTACAATGGTTTAAGGATGCTTAGAGCTTTAAGGACCTGTGCTTGCCTTCTTGGAGGTCATCACTAATATCTTGGTTTTAGCCATTACCCAGAAAACTGAGAAATACAAGCCCAGCAATCCCTGTTTATAATTCTACAGTCAGGCCTTGTTTTTTTTTTTTTCAGGTTAATTGCTATGCAGGATATTTTGTGAAGATTGCAAACCAGAGCAGAATTCTGCCTCTTGCAGATAGGCTGAGAAACATGCATATTGGGCAGATCACCATTCTTCCATATGAAGACTTTAGCAGCTACTAAACACGGATGTCACTCTGGCCTCTCATAATTATTTCCCACTTTTCTGGACTTATTTTTTTTTATCAAATGCAATCATTCTAAGTCTCTGATTGTAGCCAAAGTTCTGCTTTTCTACTTTCCTGCTTTGCTTGTTTAGTTCTACTCTGACTCAGCTTTCCTTCTTTTGACACACTCCATTCTCTTTATTTTCTGACATTGGTTCACACCCAGCTTTGGCATTCCTGCTCTTCTGTTTCCAAATCTTAAGTCTCAAAAGAACTTCAATTCACTTGTACCTTAGTGCTTTTAGAAAAAAATGAAATTCATTTTATTTAAATCCTTTTTTGAACTCTATTGTTAATTTATAAGAGATGAGTAGAAGTTTTTCACTAGATTGGAAAAGACTATGATGAGAAGACTGTGATAATGTCAAGGATAGAGTAGAAGGCTAGGGAAAGTTAAGAAAGAAATACCACTTAGAGTAAGGTTATTATATGATTCCACATTTGCTTATCTATTTCTCCCAGTATAAACACTTTAAAAAATTATTCAATTAGCATAATATCTGGCAAGCAATTGATGGCAAACAAATATTGCTTTAAAAAATAAAAAAAAATAATAGGGAAAGTTTAAACCAAGGCATCTGGGAAATGAAGTATAATCAAGAGTAGCTGACCTCTTTTTGGAAAATAAAGGAAAGGAAACTATCCACCCTCTCTCAGATTTCAGATTAGTGTTTTTCTGAGTGGCTGTTAGTATTATTGACAGAGCAGGAGAAATAGAAGAGTAAACAGGTCTGATGGTACAGACTATGACTTTGGTTTTTGTTACACTTAATTTTTGGTATCCATGGGGCATGCCAAAAGAGTCTTTCAGTAAGAAGTTAGATATTTGGATCTGGAACTCAAAGGAGATATAGAGGCTGGAGATTTGGGCGATATGATAGGATTATGAGAATGAGGAACCTCACTTTAAAAAGTATACTGCAAGAATATAATATAGAGAGGGTTGAAATGACCTAAGAAATATGAAGGTAAACAAAAAATATTGTTATAAGAATTAGAGAAGAGAAAATATTGAATGGTATGATATGGTATAAGTATACTTCTTGTGATAGTTCTATGTTTTAACCAAGCCAAATGGGAGATTCAGAACAAGATGGTCTATAAAGGTACTGGTGAGAATCTTACCTACAGTGGCATGGCCCTTTAATTCATATCTGACTCTGTGGGACTGGCTGCAGAGCCTGCCAAAGGCTGCACATTTCTCTTCTCTAACTGGAGAGCATTTGCTTGTATTCTTGAGAAGCCTGTCTTTGCTTTTAAGATGAAGAACTTAACTTCCAAGTCCTCAAAATAATCTCTGGGCAAACATTTCCATTTTAACCTGTAGTTGTTTCCTAAATAGTATTTGAACATAGGTGGTAGCACAGTAATTTGTACATAGCTTGTGTGCACCCAGAAAATGTTAAGTGAATGAATGGTGTCGCTATTGACTCCTATATTTATTAATCTGTTGACATGACACACATAAGGCTGATGCAATAAATCTTTTTTACAATATGTATATAGGCACAATCTTTAGTCAACCTAACACATTTTCAAATAATCATTTTTAATAATTTTAAAATGGATTAAATTTGTGAGATAAGACTGGTAATTAAAGAAAGTGAAAAATGATGAGATAGGTGAATAAAATATTCAATTCCTGTATTTCTTACTTTTGGTAGTTTTTATGAGCATTTTCTTACCATTTCTACACTTTAGATTTTGATTCTGTAAAATTAAGTCTACTTGGACCTTGTCCATTGGCCTATATTGTGTTTCTGGTTCTTGCAAATTGGAACACATTTGAAATTTAGTAATTTAAATATGTATTAGAATATTTTATTTTATTTTTTCTAATGCAAAAGTGAAGTGATCTCCAATAGAGAGGGAGTCCCTCTACTGTAGAGTTGCCTGAAGAATAGAGGACTATTTATATGTTAACTTGGAATCATTGTGCCTAAAAGGTGGTATGTTTTGATGTGTCTTATTAATCATTCTATGCTTTTGTTAAGAATTTAATTTTGGCCTGGCCTATGGTGGCTCATTGGATAAGCATCAACCTGGAATACTGAAGTTGCCAGTTCAAAGGCCTGGACTTGCCTGGTCAAGGCACATATGGGAGTTGATGCTTTCTGCTCCTCCCCCCTTCTCTCTCTCTCTCCCTTCTAAAATGAATAAAGTCTTAAAAAATTATATATATATATATATATAAGAATTTTATTTTGTGTTTCACAGAATGTAAATTTGACTTATTGCCTTTAAATATTCATTCAGAGACATATATTATCTTTAAAATCTCATGTTTTTCTTGGTATAATTCTTTTACTAGAATTAAGAGCTTCTTAATTTATAAACCAATCAATTGAGTTTATGAATACAGAATAAAACCAATCAAGCCACCAGAATGAAGATGCATAAGTCAATTTGCTCTAAAAGTGAATATCAGTTACCAGTAGTTGAGAACTGCATTCTGCTGCAATAAAACAGATTATATCTATGAGCGCTATAGGGTAATTAAGTCAAATAATCAAGCAATTTGTTTTTCTTGTTGTTTTTATTCTGTTGAGGGGACCCAAATATGGAATACTACTGCTAAGGAATGAATGTGTCTCATCAAAATTCATGTGTTGAAGCCTCAAACTCCCAATGTGATGGTATTTAAAGATGGGGGCTTGGAAGGTAGTAGGGTTAGACTAGGTCATGAATATAAGGTTCTCATAACAGAATTAGTGGTTTTATAGAAAAGGAAGTAAAGTTACAGCCAGAAAGTAGTAAGTCAGATAGAGCATTCTCGCAAAAAATGAAATTTACCTGCATCTTAGTCATGTACTTCCCAGCCTCGAGAACTGCGAGAAAAGATATTTCTATTGTTTAAGTCTCCCAGTTTATAGTATTTTGTTATAGAAACCCAGATGAATCAATCAACAAAATGTTCAGCGATTACGAGGTATTGTATAGGATATAAACAGAGTGATGTGATAGAGAAGAATGTCCAGGGAAGACCCCTTATTGGAGATATTATTTTTTTGTCAAGAATGAGATTATTTAGTGCTGTAAAAAGTAAGAAGATGGAGTGTTTCAGTAAAAGGGAACAGTCTTCTCATTTGTCCTTTGTGTCGCCTGGCACCACTCTTTGTGTAATCTAAATATTAAATAGAATCAGTTGATAAAAAGTAGACCAAGATAAAATTTGTTTTGGATTGGGATGGGGATGGAGAGGAGTTTTGAAAATATATAGTTATTTTCTCAGCATGTATGCAAATTATTTAAAAGAAAATAATAAAAATTATTTAAAATACAATTCTTGCAAAGGAAGCTTCTTGATAAATATCTATATTGTTGGTTTACATTCTCCCCTTTATTCTCCCTTTTACTTTTCTATTACAAAGCAACTTTATGTGTCTCATTTCTGTAGGATTTACATTCACAATTGTGAATACCTCTCTACAAATGGACATTGAAAACTATGAATGGGTTGAGAAGTCAGTATAGATTTGCTAGAGTGCAGTGTTTTATTTCTGCTGTGTAAGTTAAGGTCTAACCTTTGGAGCCAGATTTCTGCACCAATTTCCTGTCTGAGACTCTGCAAATGTGGTTGGCACCATACTAGGGTGGCTCAGGTAGCCAGGAACTGAGATTATGTTTACCATTTTCATAAACCCTCATGGAATAAATATAGGCTCCAGTCACTCTCTATTCTACCCCCCACTATAGCCGTGAGCAGGAAGGAAGTATCATTTTCATCTCTTGGTACAATGAAAGCTCTGAGAATCTAGTTACAATTTCTCTTAGCAAATGGAATCCCAGAAGTGTCTGTGCATAGCTAAAATGCACATGTATTCTCCTCTTAGCGTTTTTTTTTTTTTTCCAGACCATGGTTGAAAAATATCTGCTCTTTAAATTATTCCATTGCTTTACAGAGGAAGTATTAATTACATGACTGCAAGCATAGATCAGGCTGGGATGTAATTACAGGGCTTGCTCTGTCTCTGTTGTCCAACAGAATTAGGCAGGAAGTATTCATGATGCCAGCAGTTTTAGGTGTGTTGGAGCCCATTATGTTTCTGGTTCTCTCAAGAACTTACGCATGGATCAAATGACATTTCTGTTGCCCAATTGTCTGCAAAAATGACAAAGCAAGTATTAACAGAGATACAGTGTTACAAATTTTATGTTTGCATATTGATAGAAAATGTTATGGGGATCCTTAAAAAGGTAGTCTTCTATAGCATCACTCTTGTTATCTGGTTGTTCTTCCTTTTGTTACAGTGTGAGTCCATTCCTGGCTCTACGTTTGGTTTCACGTTAAACAATGCTGTAGCTGAGAAGATAAAAATGTGTTTGTATTATGCAGCTTAGTTTTTTTCCTAACAATACCTCTATATAAAATAGTTTTCTGGAAATGTTTCATTTCAAATTAGAATGTCAGAATTAAGAAATTTCCAAAATTACCCTTCTACCTCATTTATTTATGTATTCTTTTCTGTATTTTTATTTGGTATCATTCTAATAAAAATTAAGTCTATTTTGGGTTTTATTTATTAAAATAAATGGACAGGATAGAGGCAGACTGATAGATGCCGAAGCAGACATGGTTGCTGGAGAGGAGGGGGTGGGGCTGAGTGAAAAGGATAAAGGGATTGAGAAGTACAGATTGGTGGTTGCAAAATACTCACGGGAATATAAAGTACAGCATAGAAAATATAGTGAATTGTATTGTAATAACAATACAATTGGGGCCAAGGCTGTCCTAGACTTATGCAGAGGATAACTTTGTGAAGTATTGATATATGATTGTCTAACCATTATGTTGTACACTTGAAACTAATACAGAATAATATTGAATGCAAACTATAATTGAAAAATAAAATTAAGTTTGTATTTGTTAGTTCTACTGTAAGTTTCCTGGCAATGATTACCTTTCTATTTTGCTTTTAAGATTTCCCCTCAAACAGTTAAAGAAGCTTTATTTTACTACTGTTTTTTTGTCATTTGAAATTCCACATCTTCTGAAAATTCTTTGCAATAGTGATAGATTCTCTTCCATTTCTTCTCCCATACTAAATATATTTTTTCATGTCAGTATTGGGCAGTCCATTCTCCATCCCTATCTTTCCTTGAGACTTCCATATTATTAAAATGTCAAGCTTCTTCAAAATCCACCCCAAATTATACTTTTTGAGTACACATTTTTTATTTAAGCACATGCACAAATAATTATTTTTAGTTCCAATTACATAACTTGATATTGTTACTGTTTTTGCAATCATTGCACTTATTTCCCATTTGTAGTTTCATTTTTCTTATCCATATTATCTTCCTTTTAAAACAAGATAACAAGTTCTATAACATAAGAGAATAGGAGAAACGACTCCACAGTGTGGTACCTGCCTCCTTTCCCTCTATTTTTGTTTTGGATCATATTAAGAAAAGCCATCACTTGAAAGTCAAAGTTTTGGATTTTGACTAACATCTTCATCCTTTGCTGGGAAAGTAACACTAGATTTGTTGATTGTTTCGGAAAAGAAGGCAAAATAAAATTTAATGTATTTCAAGAGTGTAAATCTTGGTAAAGGTTGGTACTACAGAACAAAAATATTCAATGTGAAGTCTATGTTCTAAAACTCTGAGCTAGCGCAGCAGAAGGTGCAGTGATACAAAGTCAAAGGGCCTGGGTTTATGTCTTGGCTCTACCTCCTGCTTGCTGTGTAGTATTGCAATACATATCTTCCAACTTCTGTAAGGCTCAATTGTTTCATGTAAAAGGGAGAATGTTTATCCATTTCCAAGAGTTGTCATGTTAAAATACAGATAGGTTTAAAATATGAAAGTGCCTAAGAATTTTTTTATTATTTTTTGTCCTGAAGCTTTATGCTGATCTGTGTTCATTTGGATTAAATTAGAGCTTTGTTTTTAAACTTGGACTTAGATAAGACAAGTGATGTACCTTTGGTGAGGATCACAGAGCATCATGGCCAGGAGCACAGGATCTAGTTAAGCAGTTTTGTGCTCATGGCTCAGGTCTCCCGCTTCCCATTGGTGTGCTCTAGGCCAAGATGCCTGATTTTTCATACTGAATTTCCTTCTTCTGATAATTGGGAATAATAATAATGTGAGACAGCATTTGAAGCATTCAACATGCAGTTGGCACACAGTTCATAAGTGTTTAATCAATGTTTGTAATCACAAAAGCCACCACTTCCCCAACTGCTATAAATCAACAGTTCCATTAATAAACACCCTAATTTTAGTCAGGGATATAGTGTCGCAACTGTTTTCTTTCCTTAAAATTTTACATCATAATATCCTAGCATCACTTATGTATGCAGCACAACTCCACTTTATGGAAAAAATGTCAGTACTTTTTCTGAATTAGTTCAAAGTTAGAATATTGGCTTTTATTTAAAAAAAAAGAAAATATATAAATATATATATCACTATATTGTATTTCCTTATCTTTTTTTTAAGTGAAAAAGAGAGAGAAACAGACAGACAGACAGGGACAGACAGGAAAGGAGGGAGATGTGAAGCATCAACTCATACTTGAGGTGCCTTTGTTGTTCATTGATTGCTTTCTCATATGTGCCTTGACCAGGGGGCTCCAGCCGAGCCAGTGACCCCTTGCTCAAGCCAGCAACTTTGGGCTTCAAGCCAGCAACCTTTGGGCTCAAGCCAGTGACCATGGGGTCATGTCTATGATACCATGCTCAAGCCATGGATCCCACGCTCAAGCTGGTGAGGCCATGTTCAAGCTGGTGACCTTGGGGTTTTGAAACTGGTCCTTAGTGATCCAGGCTGACGCTCTATCCACTGTGGCAATGCCTGGTCAGTCTTTAGTTATCTCTTTTAACAGACCACATATAGCTATTGATGATGAAGATTTCATGTCCATACAAATGATTGTTGCTAAATCAATAAAATAAAATCAATAATTCAGTTCACTGGAAAAAGCATGAACTTTATTACAGAGTAGTTGATTTTATAAACCATTTATTCTAGCTCCAGACAGTGTGATATGTCATGTGTTTTTCTGACCCTAATTTTGATCTTTAAACTTTCTACAGTATCAGCCTTCTTGGATTCTCCTTGGGTCTGAGAAAATAAAAACAGTTTAATGCAGAAAAATGGCAGTAATGAGATTTTTACTTCCCTTGAAGAATACAAAAATATGTGGCAAAGATGAGATAAGAATTTCTCCAATTTCACTGTATATGAGGTATCTGAATTTAATTAAGTGGCATAAAAGAAGATTAATATGAATAAATGTTTCAGTTATAAATTATTTGAGATATAATTGACATACATTCTTTTAGTTTCAAGTGTACAATGTAATGATTTGATCTTTGCATATATTGGGAAATGATCACCAAAATAAGGCTAGTTAACATTTGTTACTATACATGATTAAAGATTTTTTATTGTGATAAAAAATTTTAAGATTTATAACTGTATCAACTTTCAGACGTGCAATACAGTATTATTAACTATAGTTGGGATGCTGTACATTGTCGATTTTTAGAAAGTGAATGAAATAATGTCTTCCATTTCAGAAAACTAAACACTTGTATACTTTTGGCAGAAGTTTTAAGGAGACAAATATTGACAACTAGGTAAGAATTATTGTAACACATATATGTATTGCTAATATAGTCATACTTCCTCCCTCAGTTCATTAAAATGGTTTGGTTTACTTGCCACTCAGTATGCTATAGTAGCCTTTAACAGATAGATAGTCTCACATCAATAATCAGGAACCTGCATTCCTAGTTTTTAAACTTTACTTTTTTTGTTTTGGGATTTCTTTTTTTTTTTAAAGTTTTTAAAAGTTTTTATTGGTTTTAGTTAAATTTATTAAAGCGTCATTGGTTACTAATAACATTATATGAGTTTCAGGCGTACATCTTTATAAGACATCTATGTACTCCACTGTGTGCCCATTGCAACGAAGTCATCTCCTTCTATCACCGTATGTTTGCCTCACTTTGCCCACTTCATCTGCCTCCGCCCCATTTCTTAATAAACTGTTTAAGTTCTTCTTTTCACATCCTGTTACACTTTATTATCCTTAATTAGTATCTCAAACATCCTACACACCTCTGTACTACTTAAAAATATAGAACTGGCACATTTCTTAGCCCAGGAAATAAAATAAAACTCTCCAAATCCTTACTCTCAGAAAAGAGGTTCCAGGATGATGGGTCAACAGTATTCTCCTGATTCTACCCCAGTTTTTTTGAGTTTGTGTTTCCCAGAAGCAGACCCTAAGACAAATATTCAAGGTATTTATTTGAAAGATAATTTTAGGAAATGTCAGTAAAGAGTGAGAAAGTCAAATAGGAAATGAAAGGGCACCAATAACAAACCTATTAGCAAGCAAGTTGTTACTGAGCAAAACCACATTTTGTTCTCACTGAGAAAATCTGGGTGCATTTCAGAATTACATCAAAGTGGGGAGGATAAGCTGATATTTTTATACACCAAATATTCCTCTATCACTAGCTGTGGGATGCTCCCAGGGTGAGGCAGAATGTTAATTCCTAGGCAATTCTAGGACACAGTGGCTATGATAGCCAGATAAAATACACAGGCAATGAAATGCAATTGTAGGCAGCTGAAAATATGAAATCAGGTATTACAATGGTTTGAGGGGATTTAAGTAGGGCACCAGCAATGATAGTTCCCACTTCAAATCATACAGAACAGAAAGCATAGAAATGGAAAAGTATACATTATTGGCATGTCCAATTACCATTTTATTTTCCAATGATATGTACATAATTCTCTTTTGAGTCTAATTTTTTATTCTTATAACACGAAGATCAAAATTTTCTTTTCTTCTGTGTGAATATTTCTTTTAGTATCCTATCCTTAAGATCTATCACATGGTTTTATGTGTTTTTAAAAAGCCTCTTTATGCCTGATCAGGCAGTGGCGCAGTGGATAGAGCGTCGGACTGGGATGCGGAAGACCCAGGTTCAAGATTCCAAGGTCGCCAGCTTGAGCGCGGGCTCATCTGGTTTGAACAAAAGCTCATCAGCTTGAGCCCAAGGTCAATGGCTCGAGCAAAGGGGTTATTTGGTCTCCTGAAGGCCTGAGGTCAAGGCACACATGAGAAAGCAATCAATGAACAACTAAGGTATTGCAATGTGCAACGAAAAACTAATGATTGATGCTTCTCATCTCTCAGTTCCTGTCTGTCTGTCCCTGTCTATCCCTTTCTCTGACTCTCTCTCTCTCTAAAAAAAAACAAAAAACCTCTTTAGGTTTGCATAGTAATTTTATATCAATTATTTTTGCCATAATCTTTATTTGGACAATTACATTCATTTGGTTTTGCTAAAAGTATTACATGTATAAAGTATAAATCTAGATCCTGAAAAGGAGAAAAAAGAGAATGTATTAAAAATCATACTTGTACCTCCTATCCCTCTAGTCAGGGCAGATATCAGTAATGGACTATATCATTTCCTTTGAGAGACACTTTATCCTCAGCTTCACTCACATGTTTGTCAATTTTAACCCTCATGTCCCATTGTAGTTTCATTAAGTTTCTTTATAATTCAAACCTAAGTTCAATTTTTAATCAATTCAGTAGCCAGCCTTTATTTCATCTACCCCTGGGCTAGTAAGGACTTCTGCAGAAATGGTCATACTGAGCAGATCAGTACTATTGCTGCTTATTTTCTCAGACTTTATTGGACCCCATAACAGTGCCTGATAATGGTTAGATGTGTCCCTGGTAAGTTCTATTTCTAATTCTCAAAAACAATTTTTATTAATTGCAACTTTTTGTTGCAAGTCTCAGAAAACCAACTTAAACTAGTTTAAGCAATGGGGAGGATTTATTACAATCTTTCTGGGATGTCATACTGAATCAAAGAACTAGGAATCGGACCAGTCCTCTGTTACACTTGAGACAAGAGGAATCAGTTTCTTCTCTTTCTATCATGTGTTTATTATCTTTTTTGTGCATTTATTTATTTATTTATTTATTTATTTTTTGCAGATTACATCTGGTCTGCCTTCTATATGGTGAGAAACAATCGGGAAATACAATAAAAAGACAATAGGATGTGGTATTCAGGTTTCTATCCTAAAGCCCATGTTACTAGAAAGACAGTGATTTTTATGGCTCATTTCCAGAAATTGGTTACATTTGAGTCTGGGCTAATCAACTGTGGCTAAAGAGACACTTTTATGATAGAACAGTTGGGGAGTTCCAGTGGGAACGGTATGGATGACACAGGATAGACAAAAGAGTTACTGTCTTGTGAGGGTGACCAACAAATACTACCATAGATATTGATTCATTAACCCTTCTTTCCTTTTTTTCCCTCCTTCTTCTTTTCTTAAATAGTAACCTCACCATCCTATGCTTCTCAAAAAAATGACCTTACTTTCTATTTCATTAAAATACTATGAACATATATATAATACTTCATTTTTCATAATGAAGTTTTTCATAAAACTATCACCCTTCTTCATAATAAAATGATTGTACCTCACACTTATGGTGAATTTCCAGGCCCTCATTACGTATGGTCTGCCATGTTGTCTCTGAACTAGTCCCTACTACTCTAGCCTTTACACTATCTGGTCCAACACACACACTGCCAGATAAACTTTCTCCAACAACAGTTCTCTCTATAATTATTCTCTTAAGAATGTACCTTCTGGGAATCCTTATTCCAAAAAAATAAATTAGAAACATACTTTAGTTTGGCAATCAAGGTTCTTTAGTCCACTTCCCACTTTTATCTTTTGTTACCATTATATATATATATATATATATATATATATATATATATATATATATATTCATATTCTACCTTTGATGCTTTCATTGATTTATTTTTTATTTTTTATTTTGTTTAAATTTTTATTAATTTTTAATTTATTGTGTTTACATGGACTCAAGTGTCCCACTGAATATAACTCCCTCACTCCCTTTCCCTGTCTCCCTTTTCATACCCTTTTGCCCCCCTTCCCCTAACTCCCTCCCCCCTTCCCTCTAGGATTTGCTGTCCTGTTATCTATATCTCTGTGTTATACTAGAAAGCCCGGCGGTCATACAAAATGACCGCTGTTCTAGATATTATAAATTGTAATTAAAATGATTTGTGCAAAGGTGTCTGCTAATTCAAACTGAATTATCCAGGGCAGGTGGCGAGGACACCCCTTTGCTTACTGCCCCACGAGGTTTCCCCTTTCTACTTGCTTAATTGCTTAAAGTAGAGTTCAATGAAGGAAACCACTGATTTCTTTAACAGACTATGTGAGTTTTGCTATTCAGTGACTTTATCCCTTTATTGCCAATATCTCTAATTCTATTTTTACATTTTGAAATCTCATTCACCTTTCAAGATTCAAATGATTAACCAACTCTTCTAAAATGCTTTCTTCACCTCTCTACCAAAATAATCTCATCTTTTTACAAAGTCCATTGAGCTTTGTACTCTGTCTTACATCGTGGTAACTGAGGTACTTGTGCTGGTTCACTCATTAATTTAAATTTCTAATCCAGACATTTCATAGAACCCTTTTTTCCCTCAAAAAAATTAGGTATATGTAGAATAGACTTCCGTAGACTTTATTTGACCTAATAGTCAATAAATCTTTATTCAAGGTTTTTCTAGTAGGATCATTTACACACAGTATTTGCCAAAAATGTAGACTTTACTGAAATTTGCATATGAGCTTTAGTTGAGGGGGGTTACATTAAATCGCATACATAGGTAGTATGTTTTTACCACAGCACCTTTTCTCTATCTGTGGACTCTGCACTTTAACACCCATTTTTCTTCTGCTTTTCCAGTTTTTTACATGAGTAAAATAGCAACATCCTTCATCCTTTCCACTTTTTTTTTTTTTTTTTAGAGTAAGTTCTCCGCTTGAAGCCTGCGCACAGGCCACATTCTTCTTGTATATTTTACTGTACTGCTGGCAGGGGCTGGTCTTTATCATCCTTGGGCCTTCTGCAACATCAGCAACCGTGCCTTTCAAGCATGCTTGAATTACTAAATGGCATTGAGTGACTCAGATGTTAAGATTCCCATTGCTGCAACACATAGAAGTAATATAGAGACAGAAACAAAACTAGAGATCTATGGAACACATATCAAACTTTCAGCTGTCTTTTAAACTACAGAATTCTAGCAATTATGAACATGACCCTCTATAAATTTATACCAGCACATTCCTTCCTCTGTGGGGTAGGAAAAAGTAGAAGGCAACTAAGTATCTGATATAAATTAGATTAATAGCCTGTATAGAGAATTATATTTTGGGAGAATACTCATATTCATAAATAATTTTATGAGCTCAGTTCCTGGTTTCAATTACCTATAGTGTCTTCCTACAAATATTTTCCATGTCTTAAAAGAAGTTCTCTTACTTTCCTAAGTGTAAGAAGAATTGACTCTTCATGATGCCAAAACTGGGATAGCGTTTCAATAGATGGGATTACAAAACTCATCTATGTCTGAATTAAGAACATTATTGTCTTATGACTGCATTCATTTCTGTATAAATGTAACTTTCAGAATGTTCTATGGGAGGTAATCTTAAGTTTCCAATAATTTTATGTTATTTACATTTTACCCATGAAAAAATTTAAAAGTAAAATTATTTGAAAGGATCGAAGTTTCAAAATATGAACCAAAACAATAAACGTGGAGCTTTCCTCCTTTACCACTCTAAATTTTAATGAGTTACATGAACTAGGTAGTTGAAGCACATTTTACTAGACATTATCCCCCTGGGGTATAACTGATATGCACATTTTATTAGTTAAGTCTGAATCAGAGAAACAGAGCTAGTAAGTGTGATAAAGACTAGAGGATTTATCACAAGGATTTGGCTTTAGACATTGGTAGGAGCTGGTTAAATATTTTATGTAAGCCTGTTTTTTTACATTGGATGCTGGGCCTGAAGTCAGCAGGGCAGGCCATTGGGAGGGAAAGATGCTGAAGTCAGTGAGGGATGGGACACCTTTGTGCCCTTGAAGAGCTGGAACTCATGTAGGTCTCCTGACAAGGCCAAGCCTCAACACCAGAGTGACTTGAGGGTGAGGCTGGCATCCTTCTTCCTGGAGATAAACACACACCTGAACCAGCAGTCAGAGAAACTACAAAAGGAAACCTGATGGGAGGTGGTCTCTTATGACTCATGGGAACTTGGAACTATGTATAAAAAGGACTTCTGAGAATCACAGTTCCAGTGTAGATAAGCTGACACAATGTGAATCACCTTGAATATGTTAAACACACACACACAAAATGAAATAAAAATCCCAACATGGTTGACGTTATGTTCTCATGAGCATTCTTATCACAGATTCTGTTCCTGCATCAGATAATGTCTTAGGAAGTCTTATCCAGGTTACCTTTCCTCCAGACACACTGGATTTGATCTTAATTACCAAGCATATTAAGAGAAGATAGTAAGATAATAAGGGAAAGAACTGCCATATGATGTGATAATCATCAGTCTGGGACATGCAAGCTTTAAGAAAGATATTGGGTAATAAGGATTTGGAGTTACATGTTTAATGTCTTCATCCATAAACACACCCTGCTAGGTGTGTTTAATATGATGGTCAAGGTCTTATGTTCAAATTCAAGCCCCACTTGAGAGGATGGAAAGACTTCATAAGTTGTCAGGACAGCCTGATAATGAACCAGGGCTGCATAGAAGCCATTAGTGCAAAGTGCAAGGACACATGTAACACTCAGGGCAATAAACAAAGAGAACCTTGTGTGGAGTGTAAAAGAAGCATAATGCCTACAAACTGCTTGAGGCTTTGAAAGCAATTTACTGGGAAAGCTTTTACAGAGGCCCACTTTGGAGCTATTGATAATTAACCAAACAAATAATTCAAAGTATGTCCCACTGGTTTCAGCAAATCTCTTCAGGGAGTTGCACTAATTTAAATTTTATATTATGATACTGTTGGATCAGTGTCTTCAGCTGGAGCCTGTAAACACACCAGACTTGATTCATGATCATGTGGGTAATAACTTAAGATCAATATTTTAAATGATGTAATAGAAAAGCAGCAAGGAAGTTCTCATCAGTAATAAAGAGCAATTGAGCCCTAGTTGTGGGCATATGGAGCCATTATGAATTCTGCCAAGTCTATAGATTTATGCTCACACAATTTACTGAGTGATAAGAGAGATATCATTTTCTCATAATAGCAATGTAGTTTCATAACTTATTAAACATTGTAGATTTATTCATGTATTACACCCAGAAACCCAAAATATTAGACTTCTTATTCTTATGGGATCTGAATTTAGCAGCTGATAGTTCTGCTTTACAGGGAGTCTCAGTGTTTTTCTCCATCTTGATATGGAGATGTAAAGCTTGTGTTACTCATACTCTGTGGCGCATGAGGGAAGAGGCTTGGGCTTTAGAGCCATCTGCTTAAGGGAGCTGCTTCTATCGTATTAGTTGCCGTTTCTGTATAGCAGAGGTGTCATTATTCCTTTGGCACAGGGTCACCCAACATAGTAGAAGGCAAAGTGAATTGTAAAGTACTAAGAAAATGACAGCTAATTTCTGACTTACACCTCAAGTTTGTACTACTTAAGGGGCTCATGATACAGGACACCAATTCATGTAAAAGGACCTACATTGAGATGTCTCTGTTTTATGTGAAACTCTCACTTTCTGCCCTACATGCTCACTGAAATATACATGATGTGGTCTTTCTCATAGCTTGACATCCTTTTCTCTTTCAAAGAACTGTCAAGTATGGCAAGTAGCAGCATAGACTTTCTCCATCCTCTTTATTATTCTATTATTCATGGTCAACAGAACTTTTCAGTGTGGGTCACAAGTTATCCATTTCCAAAACTGATTTGAGAAACTGTTTGAATATAGGATTGTCTTTGCAGTAGATAATAACCATCTTTCTTACTCCCTCTTTTCCACTCACTTTTTCTATAACCATGCAATCCCTATTCTCTGGTCTATTAGCAACCTTCTGCCAACACTTAAAAAAATCTTACTTGGATTCTTGCTGATTTTTAAAAATTCCTATCCAGCTAGTATTAAACCCTGAGTTATTCTGACTGTCTGATTTCTTTTTTCCTATTCTAGGGCTTGGAGATTGCTAGAGAAAATGATGTATCCTGTATCCATGCACACCCTTATAAATGTTCTATATGAACCTAGCTGGAACTAATTTAACCATAGGCAAAATTAATGGAGCAGTGAAATAAATGTATTTGAAAAATGCATTCCTGAACCCCACGTCCACTGCCCACACAGTTTGCTCTCTTCCTTACTGTTCATGCTCTGGCTCTGACTCTTTGCCTCCTTATTCCATCTGTGTTTGCTCCAGTTCCAGTTTTGGCATCTTGGTTTATTCTTACCTGCTTCATCTTCTGGCCTCAAGCCAATTTCCATGGGTTGCCATGGTCAAACTGATTACCTCCTATTCTGTATACCTTGGCTTGGTCCCAGGACTATGTTTTATAAACTTTTTCAATGGCTGGACTCAGAACGTTTTGTGTTTTCAGGATCTTTCCTTTCTTGAGAGGATCCATATTTGGGCAAACAAGTGTGTTAGGCTTGCTTGCTAGTACTTTGCCTGATTGGTGCAGGAGCACAGGGCAGCACCTCGTGTGTGTAGTCTAAGTAAGGCTGCGGGTGCTTGCCCTCAGGGTGGCAGACTGTAGATTGTGTATTGCCTGCTGCCACTGGAAGGGCCATTTTTATTTTTGCAATTGTTTGCTGGAAAAGGTTTTTGGTTTTTTTTTTCTCCCAGACTACTCGTGAGCCCTGAGAGAGGGAAGTGGTTTTCCCTGCCTGCTTGCTTGTCCTCGGTTGCGAGACTCTAATGAATGGAATGGCCCACCATCCTCCAGCTCCACAGTTCCTTTACTGAATCCACTGTGAATATGCATGGCCATGGCCACCAGCCTTACATCCAGAATTAGACATTATTTTTTAACCCAAATGAATCTCTCTGGCAATACTTTTCCTCCTCATTCTACTCAACTTCATTGTTTTCTAAGCAGATTCTGAATATTCTACCACTTCTCTAAACTACTTCATTCTAGGCCTTTAATTTTTAATTAGTAACTTGATCTTTTCCTTCCTAGAGAAAACAGGAGCCATGGAAGTGCACACTCTCTTTGCTCAGCTCCCCCCATGCCTTTATCCTTACCAATCCTGTACTATGTTCTTCAAATCTCAAAGGAAGAAAATTTATTTTTCCTCTTTGAGGGTATCCCCTCTCCTTCCTCCTAATTATCATTTTGGAATCTTATTTTCATATTATAAACATTTTGAATTCTTTCTGATTTTTTTTGTAATATATATACCTATCCATTTAAGCCATTACTGTCATCCTATTTTCTTTTACTTTCTTGGTTGTTGCAGAAGTAGCCTCCCTTTACTCAGCTTTCTCGCCTACCAACTTAGCTTCTCCAACACAAACTGCTTTAATAATTATTTTCCTCAAAGTAGAAATTTATGAGAGGATCGACTTTAAAGAATTTTGTGAATTAGTAATATACTGACAAGTTTCCTCATCCATTGCTCGTAACTCCTCTTCAGTTTGACATTTTAGGGTCCAGAGTATCAGTTCCCTTATGGTGCTACTTGAAGGTCTAGTTCCCTTATTGAGTAATTCAGTCAAGATTGTCTTGCTCTGGTGCTACCTTCCCAAATCCCTGTCTACTAACAAAATGTGCTGTCCATGTTCTTTTTGCCTCTTTACAAGGCCACTTGCCTAATCTTATAAAAACTAACCTACATCAGTGTTTGAGAATGGCTTAATGTACTGTGCCTCACGAGGAATGGTATTTCAGTGAAATCACTGAAGTGCCTAATCTATACATAATTATAGTTATTATTATTATTTGATGCCACCATAAAGATTCTGTGGTAAACCAATGGAGGAGAGAGGTTTGGAGTATGTTGGGTTTTTTTCTTTTTAATAAACGTTCTGATATTATACCATGGAAGCGACTGTTTAATATGCCTACAGTTTAGCTCTTTCTTGAGAAAAAGTTTTGGGGAAAAAGGCTGAAGAAGAGAAGTTGCAGAAAAACTATCACCGTAATGGATTCTCTTCTTCACTTTGTTGTTTTATTTCCTCTTACTTCCTCTAATTTTTCTCATATTTTGTTTTTGTTTTATAATATTATTTCTTAAATAATCTATCATGATTTCTATTTGTAACTATTCTAAAGTGAGTTTGATTTCTCGGTAAAAGATACTTTATTATGACTTTCATATAATTCTTCTATTTTTTCCTATTCCTATACATAATAGGCATCTAATATGGTTCATGAGAACAAGATTATTGTAAACAAATACAAGTGGCTAAGAAATTACACCATCATCTTACTGTAAAATTTTCAACATTTGGCCCTGGCCGGTTGGCTCAGCAGTAGAGCATTGGCCTGGCGTGCGGGGGACCCAGGTTCGATTCCCGGCCAGGGCACATAGGAGAAGCGCCCATTTGCTTCTCCACCGCCCCCTTCCTCTCTGTCTCTCTCTTCCCCTCCCACAGCCAAGGCACCATTGGAGCAAAGATGGCCCGGGCACTGGGGATGGCTCCTTGGCCTCTGCCCAGGTGCTAGAGTGGCTCTGGTCATGGCAGAGTGACACCCCGGAGGGGCAGAGCATCGCCCCCTGGTGGGCAGAGCGCCGCCCCTGGTGGGCATGCCCAGTGGATCCCGGTCGGGCGCATGCGGGAGTCTGACTGTCTCTCCCCGTTTCCAGCTTCAGAAAAAAAAAATTTTTTTTTTCAACATTTAGTTTAACAAAATGAAGTAGAATGTCTTCTTGGACATCTTCTTTGTGAAAATATAATAATTTATATAATGAAGTAAATATACTAATACACTAAAAGATATGACTGCATTAGAATTTGTCTACAATTTTAAAGTAGAACATATTAAAACACTTATTTTAATCATAAAACTTGCGCAAAACTTATTTAAATTCTATTTAGGCAAAAATTTGCGTTTGTAGCTCTTGCATTTGTGTACTTGTTGAGGACAATCTCGTTTGATGCTCCAGTAGTAGTCTGCCATCATATTTCTGTCCCATGTCCCCTGATAACACTCTTCCATCATCTTCAGATCTTGATGAAAGCGTTCTCCTTGCTCATCACTAACAGCTCCAAGATTTTCGGGAAACGTATCAAGGTGACTGTTCAGGAAGTGAATCTTAACACATAATGAAGTAGAATGTCTTCTTGGGGCATCATCTTTGTGAAAATATAATAATTTGAGGTCCATTGAATACCTTCTTTTATCTTCTCAAAAGACAAGGCAGGAAAAGCAGAAATAATATGGTGAAAGCATTCACTTTCTCTATTCAAAGCCTGAACAAACTGCATCATTAATCCAAGTTTGATGTGAAGTGGGGGAAAAATGATCCTGTCTTGATTAACTACAGGTTCATTCACAATATTTTGCATCCCTACTTTCAGAGCTTCACGTTTAGGCCACTCCTTCTGTGTCCAGTATTTTTCCTGAGCTTGGCTGTCCCACAAACACAGAAAGCAAGGATACTTTGTGAAACCTCTCTGTTGTCCTAGCAGGAAATTTACCATTTTAATATCCACACAAATGATCCAGTTATGCTCCTCATACTTCAGTAAGTCAAGGAAAATTTTTATATCATTATAGTCTTCTCGCAGATGAGTTGAATAACCAATTTGAACCACTGCATAAACATTGCCATTGTGTAGGAGAACACATTTCAGACTGTTTAGAGATGTCAAGAAATAGCCGCCATTCTGTTGGACTGTAAGTAGTAACACCTAGCTGGCTGAGAAGACTACTGATATCATGACAGTAAACAAAGTGTTTGTCTTAGGAAAAAAAGTTCACAATAATTTGCTCACCCTTTCTGAAACGGGTTACTATAGCTGACTGGTGAAATACATTCTTTTCTTGAAGCCTGGAGGCTAATAACTCAGCTGCTTTCTTTGATAGGTTCAAATCATTTACTAAATCATTCAATTCGGGTTGGCTAAACTGCTGAGGGGTTAATGACTGCTTGGCATCAGAAGAAGACCCTGCAGATTCTACAACCATTTCCTCATGCATCTTATCAAAATACACTTGATTACCATGTTCACTTTCTTCATCCTTAGAAGAAATAAAACCATTGAAAACTGGAACCGGGCGTGTCTCAGAGTGTGGGATAGGTCGTATTGCTGAAGGAATATTAGGATATGTGTTCATATGCCATTTTTTCTTGCCGGTGCCTTTTGTATGGATAAGATATAAATAACAGTCACTGCTGTGGTCCTTAGGTACACGCCAAACCATGGGAATACCGAAAGGCATTCCTTTGCATTTTCCTTTTGTCCAGTCACGAAGTATTTCCTCACAATATGAGGAGCCCAATTCTTGTCTTGATAGCCAAGGGGAACTAGAAAATAGGCAATATATGCATGTTTCACAAATGATGAAATATTGTGCCTTTGACATTGAAGTGTGTAACAGCCACATATATAACAGAAGGTGTCAGGACTATTCTTACATTTATGCCTACTTGAAGAATCCATGATTCAATCTTAAAACAAAAAAAAGAGGGTGTTTTTATTAGAGAATAGTTTTTTACATTTAAAAACAACTACAATTATGTAAAAGTGATATTTGTAAAACATTAATTGCCTTGTGGTTATGTTCAATCCAAGAGCCGTTGCCCTTTAACTCCAATTTAAAAACCAATGCATGCCATTAACTGTAACAAAAAGAAATTAAAATTGCATAAAAACTAGAGCATGCACCAAAAATGGATTTCAGATTAGGAATCAATGGTGCAGAAATATATAGAAACAATTCTAAAACTTCATGCAACAGAAAATGAAAAAAAAATTGTTCCTCACTGTTATGTGTAGAAAAAGAAATGCAGTAAACATCACTCAATAGCCCGTTTATTTTAGTTGTCACTCTAGCAACATTTAAAGACAAAAAAAAAGATAAGTGATCTAAAATACATATTGACATCCATGTGGGTTTTATTTTTGCAGAATATGATCTCTAGACTAGATACTGATAAGCATTACAACACATATGTGAAATATGTTGGAGTAGATTTCACTATTTCTATTTTCAAGTTGGAAACTGAGCCACTGAAAGTTTAAGATAGCTAAATTAGTTCCTAGCGTTCTAAATTCCTTTGGGTTACAAGTCATATCTTTATTATTGCCTGTTTTCCTGAACATACACATCTCTTCTTTTATAAAAAAAAAATTTCAATTATAGTTTACATTCAATATTATTTTGTATTGTTTTAGATGTACAGCATAATGGTTAGACAATCATATACTTTATAAAATTAAAATTAAAATTGTGTATCTACATGGTCAAAGCTCATAAAAAGTCTTACAGCCTTGAAATGGCTGGGAATCATCTTAGGTCTCTCGATCTTCTGCCTAGAATTATTTCTGACACTATTTTGCTATATAAAGAGGGTATTACAAATTGAAGTGGGCTCCTTATTAAACTCTGCCGACTGCCTGTAGCCTTGGGCAGTCCAAGATTGAACAATGGGCTTTTTAACTAGGTGCAGCGTTAGAGTGGGAAGGATACTTTGTATCAATCACATCCACCTGCCTTTTGCTTATGGGGCTAGCCATAGCCACTTCAGTTGTTAATTTTTGGCTCCTCTTATTCTTATTAGAATCCAAGTCATAACCTAGATGTGGATTATAACCAACATTGCTCATCTCCAGCCAAATGTGCAACAGCTAATGAGTTTTTGCTGCCACTACATATTAGTTTTTGCAACTAGTCATGGCCAAGTTTCATACTACCTTCAGGGAAATTGCTAGATGTTGAAATAGAAATAGGTGATAGGGTGGGGGGATATGGTGTATAAGGGGCACATTTCACAGAGCCTTCAGAGGGCTCAAAGGACATATTATTATGTTGCTACAAGGCAGGTCAAGTCATCAGGAACTGATTGTAAGTAAATTAGGTTAAAAATGCCAACCAGGCCCTGGCCGGTTGGCTCAGTGGTAAAGCATCGGCCTGGCGTGCAAAGGGTCCCAGGTTTGATTCCCGGCCAGGGCACACAGGAGAAGCGCCCATCTGCTTCTCCACCCCTCCCCCTCTCCTTCCTCTCTGTCTCTCTCTTCCCCTCCCGCAGCCGAGGCTCCATTGGAGCAAAGATGGCCCGGGCGCTGGGGATGGCTCTGTGGCCTCTGCCTCAGGCGCTGGAGTGGCTCTGGTCGCAACAGAGCGATGTCCCGGAGGGGCAGAGCATCGCCCCCTGGTGGGCGTGCCGGGTGGATCCCGGTCAGGCGCATGCGGGAGTCTGACTGTCTCTCCCTGTTTCCAGCTTCAGAAAAATACAAAAAATATACAAAAAAAAAATGCCAACCATCTGGGCATGATGGTGCATTTATAGTGACTATCCCATAAAACACTTAAGTGCAGATGTTCATTATATTTCATTTACATATATTCTAGAGGTTTCTATCTAACTGCCCTGACTGCCTAACGTACACATTCAAAACTGGTTTAATTCCATTTTGAATGAGTGATTAGTCATTTATATAACCACTGTAGCAAACTAAAATTTTCTCTTTTTGTACTGTATAGGTTAAAAACAATTAACTAGACATTCTGTTCTAAGCACTTACATGTTTACCTTTATGTTACATGATGGAAAAGTTATGTCTAAAAAAAAATGAAGGTTAACCTTTTCAGTCTGAGGAAACTCTTTTAAATAAAACCACTATCTATTTTTCAAAGTTCAAATTTTTTTTTTTTTAAATAAATTTTTATTAATGGTAATGGGATGACATTAATAAATCAGGGTACATATATTCAAAGAAAACATGTCTAGGTTATTTTGTCATTAAATTATGTTGCATACCCCTCGCCCAAAGTCAGATTGTCCTTCGCCACCCTCTATCTAGTTCTCTGTGCCCCTCCCCCTCCCCCTAACTCTCCCCCTGTCCACCCTCCCCCCACCCCTGGTAACCACCACACTCTTGTCCATATCTCTTAGTCTCATTTTTATGTTCCACCAATGTATGGAATCATGTAGTTCTTGTTTTTTTCTGATTTACTTATTTCACTCCTTATAATGTTATCAAGATCCCACCATTTTGCTGTAAATGATCTGATGTCATCGTTTCTTATGGCTGAGTAGTATTCCATAGTGTATATGTGCCACATCTTCTTTATCCAGTCTTCTATTGAAGGGCTTTTTGGTTGTTTCCATGTCTTGGCCACTGTTCACAGTGCTGCAATGAACATGGGGCTACATGTGTCTTCACGTATCAATGTTTCTGAGGTTTTGGGGTATATACCCAGTAGAGGGATTGCTGGGTCATAAGGTAGTTCTATTTGCAGTTTTTTGAGGAACCACCATACTTTCCTCCATAATGGTTGTACTACTTTACAGTCCCACCAACAGTGAATGAGGGTTCCTTTTTCTCCACAGCCTCTCCAACATTTGCTATTACCCGTCTTGTTGATCATAGCTAATCTAACAGGGGTGAGGTGGTATGTCATTGTAGTTTTGATTTGCATTTCCCTAATAACTAATGAAGCTGAGCATTTTTTCATATATCTGTTGGCCATTTGTATCTCTTCCTGGGAGAAGTGTCTGTTCATGTCCTCTTCCCATTTTTTTATTGGATTGTTTGTTTGTTTGTTGTTGAGTTTTATGAGTTCTTTGTAAATTTTGGAAATTAGGCCCTTATCTGAGCTGTTGTTTGAAAATATCATTTCCCATTTAGTTGGCTGTCTGTTTATTTTTATATCAGTTTCTCTTGCTGAGCAAAAACTTTTTATTCTGATGTAGTCCCATTCATTTATCTTTGCCTTCACTTCTCTTGCCATTGGAGTCAAGTTCATAAAATGTTCTTTAAAACCCAGGTCCATGAGTTTAGTACCTATGTCTTCTTCTATGTACTTTATTGTTTCAGGTCTTATATTTAGGTCTTTGATCCATTTTGAATTAATTTTAGTACACGGGGACAGGCTGTAGTCGAGTTTCATTCTTTTGCATGTGGCTTTCCAGTTTTCCCAACACCATTTGTTGAAGAGGCTTTCTTTTCTCCATTGTGTGTTGTTGGCCCCTTTATCAAAGATTATTTGACCATATATATGTGGTTTTATTTCTGGGCTTTTTATTCTGTTCCATTGGTCTCAGTGTCTATTTTTCTGCCAATACCATGCTGTTTTGATTATTGTGGCCCTATAATATAGTTTAAAGTCAGGTATTGTAATGCCCCCAGCTTCATTCTTTTTCCTTAGGATTGTTTTGGCTATTCGGGGTTTTTTATAGTTCCATATAAATCTGATGATTTTTTGTTCCATTTCTTTAAAAAATCTCATAGGGATTTTGATGGGAATTGCATTAAATTTGTATATTGCTTTGGGTAATATGGCCATTTTGATTATATTTATTCTTCCTATCCAAGAACAAGGAATATTTTTCCATCTCATTGTATCTTTTTCGATTTCCCTTAACAATGCTTTGTAATTTTCATTATATAGGTCCTTTACATTCTTTGTTATGTTTATTCCTAGGTATTTTATTTTTTTTGTTGCAATCGTGAAGGGGATTATTTTTTTGAGTTCGTTTTCTAGTATTTCATTGTTGGCATAGAGAAAGGCTATGGACTTTTGTATGTTAATTTTGTATCCTGCGACCTTACTGTATTGGTTTATTGTTTCTAATAATCTTTTTGTGGAGTCCTTCGGGTTTTCTATGTATAGGATCATATCATCAGCAAAAAGTGATACCTTTACTTCTTCTTTTCCAATATGGATGCCTTTTATTTCTTTGTCTTGTCTGATTGCTCTGGCCAGAACTTCTAGCACCACGTTAAATAAGAGTGGAGAGAGTGGACAACCCTGTCTTGTTCCTGATTTAAGGTAGAAAGTCCTCAGTTTTATGCCATTTAAAATGATGTTGGCTGATGGTTTATCATATATGGCCTTTATCATGTTGAGATATTTTCCTTCTATACCCATTTTGTTGAGAGTCTTAAACATAAAATTGTGTTGTATTTTATCAAAAGCCTTTTCTGCATCTATTGATAAGATCATGTGGTTTTTGTTCTTTGTTTTGTTGATATGGTGTATTACGTTAACCGTTTTGCGTATGTTGAACCATCCTTGAGATTCTGGGATGAATCCCACTTGATCATGATGTATTATTTTTTTAATATGTTGTTGTATTCGGTTTGCCAGTATTTTGTTTAGAATTTTAGCATCTGTATTCATTAGAGATATTGGTCTGTAGTTTTCTTTCTTTGTGCCATCCTTGCCAGGTTTTGGTATGAGGGTTATGTTGGCCTCATAAAATGTGTTTGGAAGTATTGCTTCTTCTTCAATTTTTTGGAAGACTTTGAGTAGAATAGGAACCAAGTCTTCTTTGAATGTTTGATAGAATTCACTAGTATAACCATCTGGGCCTGGACTTTTATTTTTGGGGAGGTTTTTAATAGTTTTTTCTATTTCCTCCCTGCTGATTGGTCTGTTTAGGCTTTCTGCTTCTTCATGACTCAGTCTAGGAAGGTTGTATTGTTCTAGGAATTTATCCATTTCTTCTAGATTGTTGTATTTGGTGGCATATAATTTTTCATAGTATTCTACAATAATTCTTTGTATATCTATGATGTCTATGGTGATCTCTCCTCTTTCATTTTGGATTTTATTTATTTGAGTCCTGTGCCTTTTTTCCTTGGTGAGTCTTGCCAAGGGTTTGTCAATTTTGTTGATCTTTTCAAAGAACCAGCTCCTTGTTTTATTGATTTTTTCTATAGTTTTTCTGTTCTCTATTTCATTTATTTCTGCTCTGATTTTTATTATCTCCTTTCTTTGGCTGGTTTTGGGTTGTCTTTGTTCTTCTTTTTCTAGTTCCTTAAGGTGTGAAGTTAAGTGGTTTACTTCGGCTCTCTCTTGTTTGTTCATATAGGCCTGAAGTGATATGAACTTTCCTCTTATTACTGCTTTTGCTGCATCCCAGAGATTTTGATATGTCGTATTTTCATTTTCATTTGTCTGTATGTATCTTTTGATCTCTGCGCTTATTTCTTCTTTGACCCATTCATTTTTTAGAAGTACGTTGTTTAGTTTCCACATTTTTGTGGGTTTTTCCCCCTCTTTTTTGCAGTTGAATTCTAGTTTCAAGGCTTTAAGATCAGAAAATATGCTTGGTACAATTTCAATTTTTCTAAATTTGCTGATATTGTCTTTGTGGCCCAACATATGGTCAATTCTTGAGAATGTTCCATGTACACTAGAGAAAAATGTATACTCTGTCGCTTTGGGATAAAGTGTCCTGTAGATGTCTATCATATCCAGGTGTTCTAGTATTTCGTTCAAGGCCACTATATCTTTATTGATTCTCTGTTTGGATGACCGATCTAGAGCCTTCAGCGGAGTATTGAGGTCTCCAAGTATGATTGTATTTTTGTTAGTTTTTGTTTTAAGGTCAATAAGTAGCTGTCTTATATATTTTGGTGCTCCTTGGTTTGGTGCATATATATTAAGGATTGTTATGTCTTCTTGATTCAGTGTCCCCTTAATCATTATGAAGTGACCATTTTTGTCTCTGAGTACTTTTTCTGTCTTGTAGTCAGCATTATCAGATATGAGTATTGCTACACCTGCTTTTTTTTGGGTGTTGTTTGCTTGGAGTATTGTTTTCCAGCCTTTCACTTTGAATTTGTTTTTATCCTTGTTACTTAGATGTGTTTCTTGTAGGCAGCATATAGTTGGATTTTCTTTTTTAATCCATTCTGCTACTCTGTGTCTTTTTATTGGTAAGTTTAATCCATTTACATTTAGTGTAATTATTGACACTTGTGGGTTCCCTACTGCCATTTTATAAATTGCTTTCTGTTAGTTTTGTATCTAGTTTGATTCTTCTCTTTTGTTTTTCTATCATTTGTTTCTGTTTGTTTGTGTTCCATACTTCTTTCCTCTGTTGCTACCTTTTTTAAGTCATGTGTTTTTGTGGTGGTTTTTTCTAGGGTGGTTACCATTAAGTAATGAAAAGGGTACCTACCATATTCATTGTAGTACCCTATCTTATAAGTACTTCTGCACTTCATCGTCCTTTGCTACTGTTAATCTCCATTCTCTCCCCCCCCCCTTTTTTTTTTTTTTCCTTTGTTGTCACAGTTTAAGTTTGGTTTTATTGTGTTCTTGGTGGAGCTGTTACTTGTGGTGTTGTTTTCTTTTGTTCTTTGAATCTGGTTGGAGAACCCCCTTTAGTATTTCCTGGAGTGGGGGTTTTCTCGTGATAAATTCTCTCATCTTTTCTGTATTTGTGAATGTTTTTATATCTCCTTCATACTTAAAGGATAGCTTTGATGGGTATAGTATTCTTGGCTGAAAGTTCCTCTCTTTCAGGGCTTTAAATATTGGGGTCCACTCTCTTCT
Organism: Saccopteryx leptura; assembly: GCF_036850995.1. Lineage (NCBI taxonomy): Eukaryota > Metazoa > Chordata > Mammalia > Chiroptera > Emballonuridae > Saccopteryx > Saccopteryx leptura. The sequence continues at coordinate 69,027,040 of NC_089506.1, read as the reverse complement.
AGCTTGTAGAGTTTCTGCTGAGAAATCTGATGATAATCTAATAGGCCTTCCTTTATATGTTGTACTCTTCTTTTCCCTGGCTGCCTTGAGAATTTTTTCTTTGTCATTGGTTTGTGTCATCTTTATTATGATGTGCCTTGGAGTGGGTTTGTTGGGGTTAAGAAAACTTGGTGTTCTGTTTGCTTCTTGAATTTGAGGCTTTAGTTCTTTCCACAGGCTTGGGAAGTTCTCGTCTATTATTTGTTTGAGTATATTCTCCATTCCATTTTCTTTCTCTTCTCCCTCTGATATACCTATTATTCTTATGTTATTCTTTCTGATGGAGTCAGATAATTCCTGTAGGGCTTTCTCGTTTTTTATTATTTTTGAGTCTCTTTCTTCTTCTCTCTGTTGTGCCTCAAGTTGTTTGTCTTCTATTTCACTAATCCTATCTTCAATCTGGGTTGTTCTGCTAGCTAAGCTTGTTACCTCGTTCTTCAGCTCGTGAATTGAGTTTTTCATTTCTGTTTGATTTGTTTTTATAGTTTCAATTTCCTTGGTAATATATTCTTTGTGTTCATTGAGTTGTTTTCTGATCTCCCTATATTGCCTTTCCGTGTTTTCTTGTATATCTCTGAGTATTTTTAAGATTTCTATTTTAAATTCTCTGTCATTTAGCTCCAAGGCTTCCAATATGTTAAGTCTTTTCTCCATAGATTTTTCCACATCTATTTGTGTTACCTCTCTTTCTTTTGTATCCATAATATTCGATTTCCTCTTTCTTATTGGCATCTGAGGGTGGTCTTGTTGATAGCACTAATTAGAATTAATAAAGAGTAAAAAGTAAAAAACAAACAAACAAAAAAAAACAACAAAAAACAAAAAACAAAAAAAACAAAGGGTAAAACACCCCACAAAAAAAAGCAGTAATAATTTATTTCCCCCTTTTTTTTTTCTTTGTTCTCCTTCCCTCCTCTCCCCTCCTCAGGGAAATATCGTGCCTATAATGGAGGGCCTGGTTTGCAGTGAAGAGTTCAAGGGGGCAAAAAAAAAAAAAAAAAAAAAGGAAGAAAATCTTAGACAAGCATAAGTTGATCTGCTTGCGGGTGACGGTCAACCAAGAGATATAATGAGAGGGACAAGAGGGAACCATAAAAAAGGACAAAAAAAGGAATAATAAAGAAGAAAAAATAAAAATAATAAGTAAAAATACGTTGTATTAAGTGGAGCAAAGACCAAATACAATGGAGACCTTGGGTTGGGAGGACCCAAAATGCCACAAAAACAAACCAACAAGAAAAAAACAAAAACAAAACCGAAAAAGAAAAACAAAGCCAAAAAAAACCTTGAGTCCCAAATTAACTAATTTGTTCGTGATTGAGGATTAAATGGGAGGAAAGTAAAACGAGAAAAGAAAAAACGAATAGAAAGGAAAAAATAAGAAAAAGAGAAAAACGAAGGAAGAAATAAAAAAGGAAGAGAAAAAAACAAAATAAAGCAAAAAAAAACAAAAGAGGAGAGAGTGAGAGTTAAGTGTCCTGGAGTATAACCCCAAAGGAGGGTGAGGATGAAGAAGAGAAATAAAATGTAACACTTATGGGTAGTGTAGTTCAAGAAAAGGGAAGCATAAGATGGGCAGAGAATAGAAGGACTGAGGTGGAGGAAATAAAGGCAATAAGATAGGAGAAACAAACAACAACAACAACAACAACAAAAAAAAAACCAGTGGAACAGGCTGCAAAGTCTGTGGATTTTTCCTGATTTTGAGATGTCAACCTCTTCCTCCTTCTCCTCTCTCCCTCTTCCCGGTCGGCGACTCTGCACCCCAGGCCCTGCCCCTGCGCCACACCCAGGCAGGGACTTGCAGTTGATGGGGTTCTACGGCAATGTCACACAATTGGCTTTGGTCTTGCTGGTAGTCAAGGCCTGCCGGCGTCTGCAGGGTCCAACGACGAGAGAGTTCGCCTTCGTGGATTCTCTCTCCCAGTCCCCCCCTCCCGAACCAGCAGCCTGGCGATCCAGCCACAAGGCTGCCACTGCTTCTGCCTGGGGAGTAAGAGTCTCAAAGAGCTGGGAAATCCCCACTCTATCCCCACTAAGTGCAAGGCTCTGGGAAGGGCTCTGACAGTCAGGGCCTCCAGTGTAATCAGGCGGGGGTGGGAGTCAATTGTTGTCAAGGTGATTGTTCAGCGCCTAGCATTCCGTTGGACCTCTCAACCCAGGCTTTCCACACTTTGTAGCCTGTTTTGGCTGGTAAGAAGAGGCACTAGTTTCTGCTTGCGACTAGTGTGGTATAGATCCCATTATCTGCCAAGTCCTTCTTGTTAGCGTTTATCCCTGAATATGGAGGCTCTATCAATCAGAAGTTGCCCCCGCCCCTTTAGCAAGAGGCACCAAAAAAATATCACGCCTCTTGTCTTGGGTCGGTGAACTGAGAGAGATCTTATCAATTAGAACCGAGGGTGCGCAGATTTCACGGGTTAAGTTAATTTTAGTAATTGGGTCGCAGCTGTGCTCCCGAAGGTATTTCAGGCTGCCTGCGCGCGCCCCTCCCCCAACGCTTGATTGTTAGCTTGAATGGCTGGGTGAGGTGCCCCGCCCGCGGAGAGAATCTCCCAAGTAGGGAATACCGCCCTGGGGCCTCTCCCGCTCCCCGTGCGCGGGCCGCTGGGAACGTTAGCGGTGCTCGGTCTGCAATGCTCGGTCTGCAACCAGACCGGGCGCGCGCCAGCGGCTGCTCGCCGCTCGCTCTGCAACCGACCCGGGCGCTGCTCGCGGCGGCTGGCAGCGGCGGCTGGCGGCGGCGGCTGGCGGCGGCTGCCGCTCGCGGCTTCCGAGTGCGGGATGACTTACCACAGGCGCACTTCCTCGCGGCTTGAATGAACGTCCCTGCGGTAGCTTCCTCCACACCCTCGTCTCTCAGATTCGAGTGATAACAGTCCTTTTGCTTTCAGTTTGCTCCGAAGATAAATTTTCCTGTTTCTAGTTGATAAATTTGTTGTGATTTTGGGGAGATCTGTCGGACGCGCTGCTCACGGCACCATTTCCGTGACGTCACTTCCAAAGTTCAAATTAAACAAAACATTGGCAATAGGTTTCCAGATAAAGATATTTGTGAAGCCTACAAAATGTTAGACAAGACCCTGGCCGGTTGGCTCAGTGGTAGAGCGTCAGCCTGGTGTGCAGTAGTCCCGGGTTCGATTCCCGGCCAGGGCACACAGAAGAACTGCCCATCTGCTTCTCCACACCTCCCCATCTCCTTCCTCTCTGTCTCTCTCTTCCCCTCCCACAGCCAAGGCTCCATTGGAGCAAAGTTGGCCTGGGCGCTGGGTATGCTCTGTGGCCTCTGACTCAGGCGCTAGAATGGCTCTGATTGCGGCAGAGCGACGCCCCAAGATGGGCAGAGCATCGCCCCCTGGTGGGCGTGCCGGGTGGATCCCGGTCGGGCGCATGCGGGAGTCTGTCTGACTGTCTCCCTGTTTCCAGCTTCGGAAAAATACAAAAAAAAAAAAAATGTTAGACAAAACTTTAAGATCAACATTAGACATGTGTAACTGGAGTATGAAGCAAAGGTAGTTAATTCATAATCAGAGTGAAGGTATGAGTATTTTTATTGAACCTAGACAAAATTGTTTAAATTATTTTCTCCCAAACTCTATATGTCATAACATAGCATACAGGATAAACATTATTGTTTCAGAGTCTTCCAAATGAAAATAAGTGTTTTACGCATAAAACATCAATTTTAACTTTTTGCCTTGATATATATATATATATATATATATATATATATATATATATATATATATATATATAAAATATATATTGATATTTTGGTGGTTCCATACTGCTGAAGTTTAAGTGATTTGAGATTCAAATTTTTTAGAATGTTGTGATAGCATTTGTTATTTACCCAGTGGCTTCACGACCAACAAATTTTATTGTTTTGTTAAAAAAAAGAAATACATGCCCCTTGATTAATAATCAAAATGTGGTAAGAAAGTAGAAATTTTATGACATCAAAATCACAACTCTGTATAGATTTTAAATGTCACATTTTGGAAACTAGAAATGTTTTAGAAACAATGTAGAGAAATTCGTAAGGAAGGAAACACAAACACAATGTAAAAGCTAATCAATTAGTAACCTTGCTTTCTCAGGAAAAAACCAGCATCAGTTGTCTAACCATCAGTGTCAATATTGGTCATGAAATCTGCAAAGTTGGATCAAACAAACCTAAATCCCTGAAGAAAAATAGATTTCATCACAAAAGAACATTTTTTTTCTACTTAGCAATGTATTTTAAATAACTACCTTTATTTTAATCTCCATACTCATCTAGTTTATCATTAACAGATAAATTGTAAATGCAATTTAACTCCCAACATATAATGTATATAGACACACACTTTTCTCATTTCTTCAATAAGTCCCCATGCTTTCTTCCTACTCTTCAAAAGAATGTTGTCGTTGTTATTATTATTATTATTCTCTTTCTTTAGTGACGTGAGAGGCAGAGAGACAGACTCTTGCATGCGCCCGACCAGAATCCACCTGGCAAGCCCCCTACTGGGAAATTATCTGCCCATCTGGGGCCTCTGCTTTGTTGCTCAGCAGCAAGCCATCTCAGCACCTTGAGGCGAGGCCATGGAGACATCCTCAGCACCTGGGTCAACCTGCTCCACTATTTCAGCCATGACTGCAGAAAGAGAAGAAAGAGAGAGAAGGAGGAGGAGGAAGAGTGAAGAAGCAGATGGTTGCTTCTCCTTTGTGCCCTGACTGGGAATAAAATCAGAGACTTCCACACACCAGTTGACACTCTACCATTGAGACAACAGGCCAGGGCCTTCAAAACGATGTTATTATAAAAATAAATGAAATGTCAACTTTCAATATATCTGTTTTTGTTTTACAATTACCCAGTGGGAAACAAGAAAACCACCAAACTGAATAAGGATATATATATGATAATTCAAGGAGGAGGCTAGAGAACAGAGATTTTAGTGATACTAAGAAAAAACCCCCCAGAAATTTGAGAAAGTAATATTTATTTATTTTTTGGGTTCTTTCAAGAGGAAATATCACACGTAGCTCAGATAGCATCAAATTCTTCCAAGAAGTAATAAGGACAAGGACAGGACAGGCATTAAAACTAAGCAGGCAAATGACAATAGTGGTTTGGTGAATTTAAAAAAGTTTCAAAATGCTATAGAACTTTGACTCAACTGAAGCACCAGGGAGCTTACTTCACTGACATATTATAGGATATAATTTGGAGAAGGAAAGGGGCAACAGAAAACCATTGTCCGTGGGTCTGCTGATTTCTGTCTGTGCTTTGGAGCTCTGGCTGTAAACATACCAACCTTCCGAATTTGTCCTCAATTTGTTGACATGCTTTTCCCCCATTAATGACATTTTGCCCATGCTAATGCTTACTTCAATTCCAGAACAATGAAAAATTCCTGCACTTGGTGTCTAGACATCAGTACATTATTTAATATGAGTTGTTGTAACAGTGCCCGCAGTTCTAGTCTCATACATGCATACTTTACATTTAAATAGGCAAGGTGGCCACCCAGGGACACCTGGCACAAACACAATGCCACCTGCATGAAGGAAAACACAGTGTTTTATGAGACAAATACGTTGGTTATTTCCAAGAATGTGCACAATGTGTTGCACTAAGTAAAACAATATGATTTAAAAGATTTATAGGAAACAAACCAGAGGGCCATAAATACAAAAGTAAAGGGCATTTTTAGAAAGAAAATATAATTATATTTGAAAATTTACATAAAATAATAAAAATATTTCCCCCAAGTTTCCATGATATTTTCTTCAAAGTTGTAAGTCAGAAAAGAAGAAAAGATTAAGAGAAAATTATTTTATTGGAGTGGCCAGTTTTTTTTTAAAGCATTAGATTGTCTTAGTATTATAGATCTTGAACTACAACACTTGTTTGAAATAATATTCATTTTAATATAAAGTATTTGGAAAATATTATAAAGGTGCAAAGAAGGAAATACACACAGATAAATCAGAAATAATCTCTTAATGATTTTGGCATATATCTTTCTAGTCACTTCAGTTTTCTTTCCAAAAATGTTTATGTATTAAAAAAAATGAGATATTTTGGGGTTTTTTCTTCTTTCTGAGAAATAGTTTTCCGAATACCAGGTGTTTGCGGGATGTTTCTTGTTGGATTTGGACAACCCGCGGACATTCTTTGGGAGGGATCTAGTCCTTTGAAAGTCCTTTCACTCCATATTTTGCTCAAGTGGATAGTCTCCCTTTAACGCTATGTTCCCAACCCCAAACTTCACACTACCTTGCTCTGGGGCCTGAGCTACACTGCAGATTCATTTCGTTCTCTGTTTTGGCCCAAATTTTAAATATTATGAGATGTTTCTGAAATGGGGAAATGCTCATTTGCTCATCAATTTTAGAAATATTAAAAATTTCCCCTCCATAGTTGCTCAAATAACCATGACATTAAAAGCATAAAATTTGACATTATTTTTGAAACTATAATAAGAGAAACACACTGCTTAAAACTTTAGTAATTTGGCTTAAAATATCCTAAATATAAATGCTTTCATAAATCAATCATAAAGTTAGTGGTAATGCCAGAAAAACTAACACTTTTAGTGGAATCAATCTTGCTGTTGATCTTGATGATTAATCTTAAGCTTATTACATTTGAGCATTCAGATTCACAATGGTTAAGACCTAAAATCATTGGAAAATATTATTTTGATAATTGATAGTGCCTACCTAATGTTATGCCATTTTACTAGCAGCCTTCTACAAGATGTAGCTGAACCAAGATTTCATTTGTTAATTTTTAGTACCAGTTCAGGCTTACTGACTTATAAAGAGGTGATTTCTTCTTAAATTGTATAACGCTTTCTGGGGAAGTTAAGAGTATATATTAGCAGGCAGGGGAAGTGGTTTAGCAAATTTACAAGGCTACACCATATTATATTTAAATGTCTCCTACTTAATATATTTAGTTTCAGATTTACCCATTTCTGAAATTATTAATAGAGTAAGAGAATTTTAAAAGGCATATATTAAAATATCTATGTTGGACATATGCTAGTAAATCTTGTCCTAATTCTATTATTTTGAAACCCTGTAAACCATATATTGATATTTAACATCGGTTATACATATATTTTATACATTCATTTTTAACACAGATTTTAAAAGGTTATTTCACAAGAGTGTCTAGGAGTTTCCAAATGTTTCCTATTAGATTTCTTTTTTAAATGTAGTATGTTTATGGAGCCAGTTTCTTCATATCTACCTTGGCTTTGGATCTTGGTTGCTGATTTTACTAGTCTTTGTGGCTCTGAATCTTTTCACTATACCGTGCATGAAACTTTGTTTCTAAGTAATCACACTCTCCTGCATTGATAAAACATTATATATGTATATTGCCAGGGTAGCATACTACTCCTCACATCATTATTGAAGTATTTCTAAAGTTTGTATCCATTGTACACAAGTATGTAGTGGAACCATTCGAGGTGGTAATGATTTTACAATTTAGTGGGAGAAGCACAAAAAGCAAATAAGAGCATTGAATAATTTCGGGAAGCAGCAAGGGCTACAAAGAAAAATCAAGCAAGGTGAAGGGATAGAAAGTAGAGGACATGTTCCTATAGACAGAGTGGTCAAAGGAGTTCTCTCTGAGGAGATGACTTGGGAACCAGAACTTACTAAATGTGGCAGTATACAGTGTAAGCTTCCCAGTAAAGGAAACAACAATTGCAAAGACCTTGGAGTGATCTCTGTGTTTTTCATGTCTACTGAGATCAGTATAGCTTAAGCCTAAGGAGAGAAAGAGAAGGGGTAGAATATGAAGTTGAAATACAAATCTGCGACAAGGATATACAGGAGTTAGTAAACCATGGTTCAGCCTGTTTGTACTGGTACAGCCTAGCTCATTTAAATATTTAAATACATTCACATTATTGAGCTAATCAGAACCCCTATTATCTCCCTGCTTTGGCAGGTACTCTGATCTTTCCCTCAGGACTGATACATCAGTAAGGGGTGGGGTGGTTGGAGTTACTGCCCTGCTTATTAAATAATTTTTCATTTCATTCCTGACAGTGAGGATTAGGCCTCTACTCTAAGTCTTAAGGAAAACTACTAGTTCATTTTAAGTAATGTGCAGGGAATATGTGTGAAACATACTTATTTACTGATTTAAAATATCAGAAGAGACTAAAGGAATAAAAGCAAGACATCATCCAGAAAACTATTATAGATGTCCAGGCAAGAGATGATAGCATGTTAGACCAAAGTGGTAGAGATGGAGAAAGTAAGGATTGTTCGGAATTAGAATATATTTTGATAGTCATATTTGATAAGTAAGCTCATCCTTCTAAAGCATATTTTCATTGCCATTGCTTTAGTATAATGCTGAAATATTTTAAAACATAGAATCCTTAGAGAACTACTTATCTTTAATGGATATATTTCAGTTATGAATTTTGTGTTAGAATCTAGTAAAGTCTTTCAGAGCAAGGTGTAATCTAAACAAACAATTTTAAAAAGGTAACATGAATAGAACTTACATGTGGTAATATCTTCACTTGCAAATTCTTTGAACATGTGATCACTCAACATACTTACAAACTATACATTGTTTAGACCTCAAAAACAACTAATTATTGATTTCACAAGGTAGCAAAGACATGTGTGTCTGCATGTATATTTGAAAAGCAAGGCCCTGGACAAATAGCTCAGTGGTAGAGCATTGGCCCGGCTTGTGGAAGTCCCAGGTTTGATTCCCAGTCAGGGCACACAGGAGAAGTGATCATCTGCTTCTCTACCTCTCCCCCTTTCTCTCTCTCTCCTCCACTCCCACAGTCATGGCTCAAATACTTTGAGCAAGTTGGCCCCAGGCGCTGAGGATGATTCCGTGGTCTCGCTTCAGGCGCTGAAGTGGCTCAGTGTGGAGCAATGGAGGGATAGCTCCAGATGGGCAAAGCATCTCCCTGTAGGGGCTTGCCTGCTGGATCCTGGTTAGGGTGCATGTGAGAGTCTGTCTCTGCCTCCCTGCCTTTCACCTCTCACTTAATAAAAAAGAAAATAAAAGAAAGCCTAGGTCACTAATTTTATTTTATTTCTTTATATGATGTTACATCCTTGTTATTTATTTGTTTAGAGTCCATCTTTGTCTAAAGCGGTGTTTCCCAACGTGGGGCCCATGCCCCACAGGGGGGCAATTCGATAGTTAAGGGGGGCAATTTGAAAATGGACTCGACACAACTTTAACTCTTTCGCCCCGGGCCATTTAAATGCAATGCTAGATATTGGTGCCAAATTTAACAAAAAATGCAATTCTTAAATAATTGCGGTAAATAATTATTAAGTATAATTTCGTTTGACGAGACCAAAATATCAACTGGGTGATTGGCGTCGTCAAATAAATTTCGTCCTGGGTTCACCGCGGAGCATGCCGTCTGCCGCGGGGAACCCCGGACGTTTTAAAAACTCGCTAAACAACGCAGTTATTCTCACCTAATTGGCCCATCGCAACTTCTATAGTGTTTCACATCATTCAGTTGGTGTTAATTTGAAATAAATGTCAGTCAAAACTGTTGTAAAAGCTCGTTGATTTAATAAATATACATATATATATTATATAGATATAATTGGTATTTGATTTTATTTTTATCAATATTAAACTCTTTATTAAGTACTTCTTGCATCGGGGCTAGAAAGCACTAATATTTTATAAATATTATTGGGGCTATAATAGTGCATGCATGACAATTTTAATTTTAGAAGCATAACTTTCCAGAAAATTTTGTCAAGTGGAAAAAATATAGATACCTTTTGATTTGCGGTGGTAGTGTAGTAAATGTGTTATATACATTTAAATAAATATGAATTTTTAGTATACGTTTACTCTATGTCACACTGAATATATTTCAACACATATTTTAATATTAGTTTTTAATTGATCTTATTTTTATTTTTTATAGCCCATAGTAAAATGAGTGGTGCAAGCAAGAAAAAAACTCATCAATATTCGGAGGAATATTTAAAATTTGGGTTCATACCCGCTGTTTACAATGAGCGGATTCCTTCTTGTCTTTTATGCCAGCAATGCTTGACCAATGAATCAATGAAATGAGGTCGTCTTGAGGTGCATTTGAAGGCGAAACATAGTGCTCATATTAATTCAGATTTGAGTTACTTTAAAACTTTAAAGAAAAATTTTGAAAAAAGAACATTAAAGTCTCTATTTACTGTTCATACTTCAACTAATAATCGTGTTCTTGAGACTACTTATCAAATTTCTTTATTCATCACTAAAACTGGAGAAAATCACACTATAGGAGAGAATTTAATAAAACCGTCTATATCAGCATTTCTTAAAACGGTTCTTGAAAAAGATGACAAAGATGTAAAAGCTATGCCACTCAGTGACAATACTGTTAGCAGAAGAATAGACGAAATGAGTGAGGATATTGAAAAACAACTTATTGAAAAGCTGAAAACAAGAAAATTCTCCTTGCAAATGGACGAATCAACTTTGAGAGACAGTGAGGCAGTATTGATAACTTATATAAATTATATTAATAAAGGACATTTTGCTGAAGAAATGTTGTTCTGTAAAAGATTAGAAAGCACCACTACCTCCAAAGATATATATAATAAGCTAAAAAACTACTTAGATGTCAATGATATACCAATGAAAAATACAACATCTTGTGCTGCAGATGGTGCTCCCAATATGATGGGCAAGAAAAATGGCTGCTTAAAATTGATGAAAGATGTGAATCCAGAAATGATTCTTGTGCATTGTGTTATTCATAGGGAAAACTTGGTAGCTAAAAACATCTCACCTGTTCTGAATGAAGTATTACATACAGTAATAAAGTGTGTTAATGCTATTAAAGCTAGTGCCAAATGTGAGTGTCTTTTCAAGCTATTTTGTGAAGAACAAAATGAAGACCATGTGAGACTTTTACTTCATACTGAAGTAAGATGGCTATCTAAAGGAAACTGTTTGAAAAGATTTATGGAACTGTTTGATACTCTTAGTGATTTTTTAAGTGACAAACCTGAAATGAAGTATCTGTTAACAATAGATGGTAAAGCATTTGTGAATTATTTAGCCGATATCTTTGAAAAACTCAATATATTAAATAAGCAACTTCAAGGAACAAATAAAATTCTTGTTGATGCAAAAGCAAAGATATTTGGTTTCATTACCAATATTGAGTTATGTCAGAAACATATTAACAACAAAAACTTTAAACAGTTTCATTGACTCCAAAAATGTGAAGTAACTGATACCGCTTTACTTGTTATTGTCAATCATTTGAATATTCTATCGGCTGATTTAAAAGAAAGATTTTCTGATTTAAAACAAATTGATTTCCCAACATGGATGATGCAGCCAATGTTAGTGGATTTGTCTGATATATCAAATATGCAGTATCAAGAAGAACTCACAGAATTGAAAAATGATGAATCAGTTAAAGCTTTATTTAATATCAAAGGAGCGATGGCATGGCTTTGTGAGGAAACAGAAATCAAATACCCAAATTCAACCAAATGTGCAAGAAAACTATTGCTACCGTTTCCATCTTCATTTTTAGCTGAATGTGGATTTAGTGCTATAAATGATTTACTGGTAAAAAAAAAAAAAGGAATCGGCTGGATATAACACAACGTGGAGACTTGAGACTAAAGCTAACCAAATTGGAACCTAATATAAAATCTCTGTGCAGCAAGCATCAAGCGCAAGGATCACACTAAATTAAAATAATAAATTAATATAGAAAAATCTGTATTAAAATTATTTGGAATTCAAGTTTCTGTTTTTCATTATATGTTTTGAAATTTTACTTACTGTGTTTTATTAACAATTTCATAGTGATTTCTTCCTAGAACCTATCATTTATGTTTATTAAGTGAACAAATCAATTTTTTAATGTTAAAAATTATGTATGTTACATGGGGGGACATAAAAATTTTAGAAAGGTTAAGGTGGGGCATGGCACAAAAAAGGTTGGGAAACACTGGAAAGTGACTTTTAAAAATATTTGATGAAAACAAATTGATGAAAAACTAGTAAAAGACAGAGTAGTATAATAAGTGGCCAGAGATAAGCTATATAAAAATCATATATAATAAAACCCTAAGTATTAACATATCATATAATCTATGTGTGTATGTAAACTTGACTTTCTTAAACCCTGCCATTCATTCGTCTTTACTTTTATAACCAGGGGTAAAATATGCACACAGGATCTGTCTGGTTCTTCCTCATCACCCTGAAGTGAAAATGGGCATAGGGAAACCAGTGTAGTTACTGCTGTTAGTGATAGTCAATTCCTGATCCAGACACCTCATGTTTGCTTTCAGAGTGACAAAAATGTACAAAGTGATTAAAGTATTACCTGATTTCATGTAAAATCTTACATTGTGCTATATTTTGTTTCAAAACACTCCATAATCCATCTTGTGATCACTCTATTTGTTACTGTTTCTGAAATAAATTCTTGGTTCTGGTCTTCACTATGCGAAGAATGGGCCTTACTATAGTATCTCTGAACTGTATCATTTTCCTCCTCTCTCCTGGTTTTCTTTTGCCTTTTTCTTTCTCATTTATGCACATTTTCAGAGTTAAGTTCAAATTCCACATTTTACAAAAATTTTTTTGGGCATTTTGCTTTCAAAATGTTTTCACTGGCTGCCTAGTCCTTTTTGAAAGTTAAAAAAAAAAGGACTTTTTGGAATGTTTCATATATTTGTCTTAAATTCTATGCTTTTTATATTATCACTCTTTTTTTTTAATCTAACACTGGTATTTGTTTGCCTCCATTTTATCCTTTTTTATTTTTCTCCAAAACAACAATGATATTTTTTAAAGTAATCGTTTACTGCAATTATTTTTATCTTTCTATTTTCTTTCTGATTTCTCCAGAAAGTTAAAATTCATATAATTTGCTCTTCTATTTTTGCATATATTCATCTAAGAATTTTTCTTCAGATTTCAAGTATGTACATTGATATGTACTTTTCTTCCACTAGAAATTCTAATTTAATAAACTGCCTGTTTGTAGCAATATTACCTTTTATTCACTTTATTAACAGTAATGATTAATCATGTTCACAGTTTTTGCATTTTACAAATAAATTATGTTCAAAGAACTTCTTGTAGGTGTATATTTAAAGCACAGACTCAAACAATAGTAATCGAGTGAATCAAATATGTTTTTTATTCTGAAACTAAAGATCAGTTAGTCAAATTACCTTACTACTGTATTTTTCTGGGACACAGTATTTGATGTCATTGTTTATTTATCTTTGTGAAATGATAAAAATCAGAATAAGCATTTCAAGAATAGGATACTGTTTCATGCTACTATTTCATTAAAAATGTCAATTTGTTTTTTTATTGCTTTATGGAAGTACAATGAAATTGAACAGAAATAGATTCTAGACTGAACTGAGTTGTCATAGCAGTGTGAGCCTGGCTAGGAGGTTAAGTCTAATATCCAGGAGGCAAATGCAGAAGTGGGCAGAGGTTCTTTGAACAAAAAGGCATCTAGAGATGAGTGTGAGTGTGTGTGTGTGTGTGTGTGCGCGCGCGCGCGCACGCACGCTCTATAAGGCAAAATTCTGAATGGTAGAGGTAAAACTTAGTCAAATATGGAATATAAGAGCTAATTAGATGAAAGAGGGATAGACAAAATGTGGACATTAGTGAATATATTAGATAGCAGGAAAAAGAGGTGGTTTTTAGACAAGGGAAAGCACTGAGCCAAATGATATGTAGTTATTACTAGCACTATTAGACTACTCAGAAAATGTTTTATTAAGGCAATACACCTTTTATTGGGAACATAGAATTCTTGAATTCTAATAGAAAATTTTTTTCTATGAAGACAAAGACGTTTGACACACAAAAAACGAGGCATCAAATGTATTGTTAGTAAGTAATATAAAGATGTCAACAAGGTTTGGCCATTGTCCAACCTGGTGAAATTGGGTTGACCTGAAGGACATCTTGCAGAAGATTGAAGAAGGACAAGCAGTTATGAGTATGTAGTGTATAAGCAATTTTGGAGGTAATTGATGGGAATCTGTTTATAAAATTAAGTTTGAAGGGGCTCAAATTAAAAACTTTGTTGTTTCATTTCATCTAAAACCATCTTAGCCTGGAAAGGGACAAATAAATGTGTATGGCATAGTCATCTTTCATTAATTGGCTTATAAATTTTATAGTGTCACTCTTTATTATTTTATATGTAATAAGATGCAGGATTTAGGTTCAAAAAAAGACTCCAGTGGTTAATATAAGTAATGGCTTGAGTTTAAAAATAAATAAATAAAAAATGAATTGTGTGTTTGTGCATGTGCATTATATATATATTGTGTGGTGAGAACCTGGATCCAATATACCAGCGTTTGAATTCTGGCTCTATATTCAAAGCCCATGTGACTGATCTTGAGTAAGGTATTTAATCTTTCTGACCTTTATTATTCATATCTATAGAATGTGAACATTATTATTTACACTAAGGTATTATAAAAGTGATATGAATTTATATGTGTGATGTATTTGGGACTAACAGATACTAGATGGCCAATAAATATTATTTTTTGCTATTTATATTACATCATTATACTTTGTTAATTATAATAAGATACAACACTTCTTCATAGTGCCAATTTTTTATGTTTTTAGAATGGTAGTGCCCAGTAGTTGTAAAAACCTAAGATGCTTTCTTTTAGCTACCTTACACATTATTCTTAATAAAACATTAGAGTTTTCTTGTATGTTTCTCAGGTTTCCTCAAGAGTCATTGCATATAATACTTCACGTTATGGTCAGCCATCATAATACACATTTAGTTAATTTAAGAGTTTAGATGCTAATGGTCTCATTGCAAATCCCTTGACGTTTTTAAACCTAGCCAAATAAAGCAAGCAGGAGAGTATTTTACACAAATTCTCCAAAGAGAGAGGGTTATCAAGTTCATTTACATGTTTATCAAGGCTGCCAGCCATCCTGACTTGTTTGGTGGAGAACTGTTTTTATATGAACTGAACTCCCTTTCTGATGGTCTGTTGGCAGTAAAACAGCATGAAATCTCACTCATCATTATTACTTACTCAGTGGACCTGTTTCTCATCAGTAAAGTTTGGCATTTAATCAGAGTTTGGGGTGCATCATTTCTGAACATGCATACAATGCTAGAGGCAACAAAAATCATTAAAATTTGGCTCTTAGTATAATGACGAGGTGCATGAATAGGGTGGAAGTTGTAAAGGACTATAAAACTGTTAAATTTGGTGTGTGGGAGGAAGAAATTATTTGTAAAACCCATAAACTTCTTTAGCCAAAATATCTATTACATGCTAACTGGCACTAATGAGCTGTTCTAGAAGTCCAGGTCACTCAAATATATATTTGCCTCTCTTTCTGTGTAAGTGAACATTACGGAAAGAAACTGCAAGGTTTCCTTACTATTTCTGAAGGGAAAATCAAACAATCTTAGTACTACAAATTAAGGGCCTAGGACACATTAAAAATATATTAGTTTTAAACACTGTTACCTCAAAAGCAAGAATTTCACATAAGGTTTTGCATTAAGATTTTCTAAACCATTTTCTTATTTTTATCTATATAATGAATTAAAATATATAAATTCTCAAAAGAATAATGGTTTTAACTTTAAAAAGAAAAACTTTAAGTAAACCAGTACATGTAAGTAAAGCATACCATTAAACACTCTGACAATTTATGTAAATTGGATAAAATAAAGAAAAATCAACATATATATTGATATCTGTGTCTATGTCTATATTTATATTTTTATATATATTTCCACATATATCTCTGTATCTCTCTGCATTCCTCTACATCAATATCTGTATACTCATATCTAGCTGTCGAGAAGAAAGATGCAGTGAAAATTAGTTTTAATCGGTTATAAACATCATGTAAATGAATCTGGAATAACCAGATAGGAAAAAAAAAAGTTAAATCCCTTATCACCACAGAGCCACTATTCTAATCACTCACTTGAATGTGTTGCTTTGAATAGCTTCATCCAAATTATGAAGTTAGTAAAAGGTAGTATTTGAAATATGGCTTAGTGATTTGAGAGTACAGTGGGCTTGGCTTTTAGATCAGACCCAACCTTTTCTTGGGCAAGTTAAATCCACCCATCCAGTTTCATTAGTAAATTAGCACTAACACCCTTGTAAATCACACAGCTACTGCTATTTGTTTCAAGTGAATATGAACAGCTCTGGCTCTGTTCCAGTAAACTGCCAGTAAACTGATTCCAGATCTCCAGAGGTAGAAGGCTGAGTCAGTCCATCCTTATTAGGCAAAGAGTCTGAGCAGGGATAACAATAGCAAAACAGAAAGAACTGTAAATTTAAATAAAATATAATTTAATGTCTCTATTAGGATTGGGAATAATGACAACCAAGGAGATGAAAGACATTTTTTGTAGATGGTTTGGCTTCAACTCAGTTCTGATGTGGAAGAGCCCTCTACAACTGCGATCTGACCTGTCTAAATTGCTTAGGGAGAATGGTGCCGAATATCCATGTAAACCTGTTTTGAAAATCTGTTGCCTTAGTGCATATGTGCCACATCTTCTTTATCCAGTCATCTATTGATGGGCTTTTTGGTTGTTTCCATGTCCTGGCCACTGTGAACAATGCTGCAATGAACATGGGGCTGCATGTGTCTTTAAGTATCAATGTTTCTGAGTTTTTGGGGTATATACCCAGTAGAGAGATTGCTGGGTCATAAGGTAGTTCTATTTTCAGTTTTTTGAGGAACCACCATACTTTCTTCCATAATGGTTGTACTACTTTACATTCCCACCAACAGTGTATGAGGGTTCCTTTTTCTCCACAGCCTCTCCAACATTTGCTATTACCTGTCTTGTTAATAATAGCTAATCTAACAGGTGTGAGGTGGTATCTCATTGCAGTTTTGATTTGCATTTCTCTAATAACTAAAGAAGATGAGCATCTTTTCATATATCTGTTGGCCATTTGTATTTCTTCCTGGGAGAAGTGTCTGTTCGTGGAATACTACTCAGCCATAAGAAATGATGACATCGGATCATTTACAGCAAAATGGTGGGATCTTGATAACATTATACGAAGTGAAATAAGTAAATCAGAAAA
This sequence comes from Saccopteryx leptura, assembly GCF_036850995.1. Classification (NCBI taxonomy): domain Eukaryota; kingdom Metazoa; phylum Chordata; class Mammalia; order Chiroptera; family Emballonuridae; genus Saccopteryx; species Saccopteryx leptura. The sequence goes on along the minus strand of NC_089506.1, from coordinate 69,009,865 downwards.
AACCAGGAACTGCATTATTCCATATGTAGGTGGGACATAAAAGTGAGACTAAGAGACATTGATAAGAGTGTGGTGGTTACGGAGGGAGGGGGGAGAGGGAAAAAGGAAAGGGGGAGGGGGAGGGGCACAAAGTCAGAGGACAATCTGACTTTGGGTGATGGGTATGCAACATAATTGAATGACAAGATAACCTGGACATGTTATCTTTGAATATATGTATCCTGATTTATTGATGTCACCCCATTAAAAAAAATAAAATTATAAAAAAAAAATCTGTTGCCTTTATCTTGAAAAACAGTCTCAGGTTTTGGCACTGATCTTATTTTATCCTTGATTTGATGAACTAACTTACTAATGTGATAGGACTAAAATGCATATTCTGGATTTTTGTCTGCCCCCCAAAATTTCATCTATTTGACCCAAATGTATTAACTACTAAGTGACAAAAACTCTTGCTACTAGGTCCTGGGGCTGCTGTGATACCAAAAGCAGATACATTCCCTGTCCTTCCTGAGTTCATAGGCCACATTTGGATAAGTAGTTCCAATTCTAATAGTAGTTCCAATTATTTATATGGTTAGGGGGTCAGGCAAGACTTCTGGCAGGAAAACCACTAAGTTGAAACCTGGAGGATGAGTTGGAATTAGGTGAACAATGGACAATGATCTTTTCATCTGGGGGCTTATATGGAGAACCAGATTTGGAGGCTATGTGGTAATTCCAAGGAACTAGAGAAAGGTCTGTGTGGTGAGGGTCAAATTTAGTAGAGAGAAACTGATAGAGATCAGATGACTAAGGAAGTCTGGGCTCTGATCATAATAAACCCTGTGTTAAGCCAGGTCAAGGAGTTTGAAACTTGTTCAAATAGCAAAGAGATGTTTTTGAAGCACTATAAACTATTCAGACAATAATTATGGAAAGATTATACGGTAATGGGAACAGCAGATTAGAAAGAAATGGTGCATATTTAGGGAACTGTGAAAATAAAGGCTTAGGCAAAAGGTGGTAGTAGTCTGATTTAGGAAAGTGATAGTATTGGTGATGCTAAGTGGCTGTGTGAGTGTGCAGGCTGGTAGTGGTGAAGCTCAGTAATGTACACAGATACCAGATTGTGCAGGAAGATAGAAGTTGGGGCCATTTCCTGGTATGGAGATTATAGTAGTAGACTAAACTAGTGGAAAAGGTAATAGGCACATGTTTGGACAAATTTAATTTGAGATGCCTGTGGAAGAGACAGCTTGTACACAGTTTAAGGTAAGGGACTGGAGCTTAGGAGAAAATTTAGAGCTGTGGATGTAGATTTATGTGTATCAACATATAGATAGTTTTCAAGCCCTAAGAGTGGTTGGGAATCCTGGAAGGCAAAGTATACGGAACGAGAAGAAGAGAAAATTTAAGGCAATAACATCAATGTCCTCTCTCAATGATTCACTCTCCTTTTTTTTTTTTATCATATTTCTCTTTAATGTTGATGATGGCAAGATTCACTAAAGGAAAATCTACAATGCTTTAAGTTATTTAAAAGAAAATTTGTGAGAATAATGATATCAGAATATATTAAAAAGCAAGAGCCTGGACTATAGACCTAACAATGAAGTGATGAGGTAATTTTTTTTCTTAAAATTTGTTTTTATTTAGAAATTAAATTTAATAGGGTGATATTGATCAATAAAAGTACATAGTTTTCAGGTAAACATGTCTATTGGTAATTTCTCTGATAAGAACTTTGATCAAACAGAATTCCATTCCTTTAAAATATTGGTATATGCCTGAAGAAACAATTAATTCTATGTCTCTGCTACAGACAAAACTAGAAAGGTGCTGGAACTGTTCATTGGTCTCTGTTTGGCCTTATGACCTTTACTAAACAACAGACAATATTTTAGTCTTTGTTACACTTTGATATACAACTTCTATAGGAGCATTCTGAAAAGTCATCTGTAAGATTTCCTAAGAGCATTCATTTTTAAAATAAAGATTCAGTCCCTAAAGTATTCATTAATTAGTTTCTTTATTCATTTTTCTATCATTTTAAAGATAATTTTACATGTTACATTAAAGGTTTGAATATTTCCAAATATCTGCATTGTTTTTAATTCCAGAACATTTTTCTCCTTTTGTAATAGCTTGCCCATTTATAGAAAGCTTACTACCCCATGGGTTTTTGAGGAGCCTAAAGGCCTTTCATTCTTAGGAAATAAATCTATAAACAGTTAATAAATTTATGTTTGCAATGACAGTAGAACATATGTCATACAAATGATTACTGAGTCTTGCCTTGATTCAGTAAGTCTGTATTCAGTAAGAAAATGTAATTTATGTTTTTACTCTAAAGAAATTATGATAGAAATAGTGTCCATGTTGACATTAGCAAATGCAACCCAAGAAAGTTTTTGCTACACTCAAACCTTAGGCAATCAGTTCTGAGTGAATTTATTTTACCAAGAGAGAAGATTTATTCTCCAATCAAGCTAGACTGAGCACAGAGAATAGGGCATGGCCTTTATTGAAGTCTCCATTATCATTCTTTTTTATAATCTTTTTGTTTATGTTTTACAACATTTCTTAAATGAAGTATTTCCTTTGTCTTTTCCTTCCAAAACAATATGCACTCCTCTTGGATAACTAAGGTGTATCTTTATGGAGAAGGTAGGAGTCCAAATGAGGAGTTTATAAAGGGCCAATAGTTATTCTGTTTGAGAAAAAGCCTGGTCAGTTTGTGAAAGAGAGGAGAAAATGTGTTTCCCTGGAATGGCAAGTTCTTCCTGGAGAATTTTAGGAAGTTTCAACCTCTTATATTAAGTGATGCTAGCAGAACATTAGACTTCTAAAAACATTGGTTCATCTTAGTTTTTAAAAACTGGGACATATATGTTTTCATTAATATCCCTTTTCATGTGTGTGTGTGTGTGTGTGTGTGTGTGTGTGTGTGTGTGTATGAGTGTGTGTATGTATATACATTTTGTCTCTTTTCTTTTTTTGGTTAAGATCCTTAAAACCTATCATCATTGCAACTCCACTGTTACACTCCTTGCCTGAAATAGTTATTTTTATTGCATTATGATAAAATTCCTTCCTTTTAGTTATATTCTAAAAGTAGATTTCGCTTTGTAAAATCAAGGCATTGGCAGAATATAGATGAGGGGCAGCTGTTTTAGGTTTGATCACTGGCTTACCGGCTGCAAGCCTTTGCCTGATTAGTGTGTGAGCACATGGCAGTGCCACGTGTGTGTATGGTTTATATAAGGCTGTGGGTGTTTGCGCTCAGGAGCATTGTGGATGGCAGGTTACCTGCCCGCCTCTGTGAGGGGTCATTCTTGCTGTTTGTGTGCCGGAGAAGAGGTTTTCCTCTGCCTGTGTACTTTTCTGTTGTTGTGGGAATTTATTAAATGGAATGGCCCTAACGCTTTTTGGCACTGCAGTTTCTCTATCGTCTGCCTGAATCCAATGTGGACCTGCCTGGCCTTGACCATTGGCATTACATCTGGTGCAGTTGGCAGGACTTGGAGCAGATTGAGATGGAGCCGCAGCCACCTTTGAGGGGTGGGATAGAGGAGTGGTTGCTGTTCTTCAGCATATGGTTCCCTGTGGCTGTCCTTTTGGGGGCCATAGGGTGGGTGTTTTTTACAGCCCTGCAAGAGGAAACAGAGCCCTGTGCAAGAGGCGGCCCAAGGTTGAAAGCTCCAGGGTGAGCTGCAGATGGAGCAGCAACAGTGGCACGAGCTTGAACAGTCACTGGAGAAAGAGCTGTAGATCTGAGAACTGTAAGTCAGACTGCAGGCTGAGAACCAGCGACGGTATGAACTGGAGTGGGCACAGGAGAGGGAGGCCAATCAGGTTCGAGAGTTGCAGTGTGAGGTGCAGGCTGAACAGCAATAGCACCTGGAATTGGAGCAGTCTCTGGAGAAGGAATTGTGGGTTCGCTAGTTGCAGTTTGCCTTGGAAGCTGAGTGTTGGCAGTGACAGCTGTTGGAGAAATTACTGTGGTTCAGGAGCTTGAGAGTCAGCTTCAGGCTGAGAGCCAGCAACTGCAGGAGCCAAAGCAGGCATGGAAGATGGAGCTGCATTTCTGCTGGTGGAGTTGCTCTGAGTTGGTGGAAGCAAGCATTTTCAACTCCTCCTCTTCTGAGAGGGAGACTGGGCTGCAACTGCCATCTGCAGACTAAGAGCTTGGCTGCATGGTTGCCAAGAAGGTAAAGACCCAGCAGCCAAGAGTCCCTCAGAGGTAGCCACAGCCTCCTTCCCAGGTAATGGAGCAATCCAGCCCTACGTGTGGGCAGAGCTGATGCAGTTGGGGGTAAAATTCAAGCAGAAACCCACTGAGTCCCTGGCAGCTTGCTTGCTGTGGATGCAGGACATAGGGATGGATGGCATCATGCTCTCTGGAACACAGATGGACAGTAAGGCTGTGAGGGCTGCTGCCCGTGCTGCCCCCTAACTAACAAGAGAAACGGGCCCATGAAAGTTACCCAAACACAGATGTGGGTAGATTTGACTGTGGCCAGGGCAGATAGAAAGAAATTAGATGGCAAGACTGATAATGTCTTATTGGAGCTTTGGTGGCAGCTTGAGTCAGAACAAAGGTTCCAGCTGCTAAAAAAGTGGGGGAAGTGGGTGGCTCCAACACCTGCCAGGAAAATGGCTGGCATTCAGGTTACAGGATCCCCAAGACTGATTGTCCCAGTTTGAATAAGGAAAGGGGGAGGGACTTATCTTACAGGGACAGGCAGGGGCCAGAGATCCCATGTGAAATTGGCAGTCCAATGGTCCTCTTCTAATGTGCAGCAGGTGTAGGCATTAGAAGGTAATAGGTGCTTTTTTTTTTTTTTTTTTTTTTTTTTTTTTTTTTTTTTTACAGCAGCAGCAGCTAAGAGAACTGTTAAGGCGACACAGGCCTTGAATGTGTTTGACCCCGCCAGGCCCTGTGAGCTTGTTGAGGGGTTTGGATGGGGCTTGTGGCAACGGACAGCCCACTATGGAAAGGTGCTGAGGTCTGTTAATAAAGAGCTGTGTGGCGTGTTGCCTGTAATGGACCTTTACCTTGGTGACTTGCACAGAGAGCTGGGCTGTCTATTGCAGACAGACTCTTGGACTGTGATCAGAGGGGGGCACTGGCTTCCTTGATGGATGGACATGCCTCTCATGGACAGTACTATGAGAGACCCTGTTGGGGGGTGTGCAGCACCTGTGGAGGCACCCCTGCACTGGTTCTCATCCAGTTGCGAGGTGCACTATTATGCCAATGGTTGAGGCCAGGCAGGTTCACATTGAATTTAGGCAGATGGTAGAAACACTGTGGAGCCAGAAAAGGTTGGGTCGTTCTGTTTAATAAAGTCTCACAACAGCGGACAAGCACACAGGCGGGGAAACTACCTCTCAGGCAAACAAACAGCAAAATGGCCCCTCACAGTGGTGGGCAGGCAATTCACGCATTCACAATCCCTCTGAGCAGAAGCACCCATAGCTTCATATAGGCCAGGGGTCCCCAAACTGTGACCCCCTGAGGCCATTTATCTAGCCCCTGCCGCACTTCTGGAAGGGGCTCCTCTTTCATTGGTGGTCAGCGGGTGCATCCTGTGCTCCAGGAGTACTGTTTGTGGCAGTGCCCATAAAGCGCAACATTGCTCACGTACAGTACTACTTCCGATGATGCAGGACGCACGTGTCATATCACTTATTACAGCTAGTAGTGACAAATATGGAACTGGACATTGACCACCTCATTAGTCAAAAGCAGGCCATAGTTCCCATTGAAATACTGGTCAGTTTGTTGATTTAAATTTACTTGTTCTTTATTTTAAATATTGTATTTGTTTCTGTTTTGTTTTTTTATTTTAAAATAAGATATGTGCAGTGTGCATAGGGATTTGTTCATAGTTTTTTTGTTTGTTTGTTTGTTTTACAGAGACAGAAAGAGAGTCAGAGAGAGGAATAGACAGGGACAGACAGACAGGAATGGAGAGATGAGAACATCAATCATTAGTTTTTCTTTGTACGTTGCAACACCTTAGTTGTTCATTGATTGTTTCCTCATATGTGCCTTGACCACGGACCTTCAGCAGACTGAGTAACCCCTTGCTTGAGCCAGCGACCTTGGGATCAAGCTGGTGAGCTTTTACTCAAACCAGATGAGCCCTCGCTCAAGCTGGAGACCTCAGGGTCTGGAATCTGGGTCTTTAGCATCCCAGTCCGACGCTCTATCCACTGCGCCACCGCCCGGTCAGGCTCATAGTTTTTTTATAGTCCGCCCTCCAACGGTCTGAGGGACATTGAACTGGCCCCCTGTGTAAAAAGTTTGGGGACCCCTGATATAGGCCATACATACATGGTGCTGTCACGTGTTAACACACTGATCAGGCAAAGGGCTTGTAGCCGGTAAACCAGCAATCAAACCTAACACAGCTGCCCCATATGCACCAAGGACACTTTATGGTGGCAAAGTGCTCAGGGAGGCATTGTGTAGGGCACTTGTATAATTATTGTAATTATTGTGTAACTTTTGCTGATGCTGTAGTTTCTGTTTCCTGTCATGTAGATTGTGAAGTGAGCAACCCTAAAGGGGTGGAATGTGGGGCAGCTGTGTTAGGCTTGATTGCTGGTTTCCCAGCTGAAAGCCCTTTGTCCGATTAGTGCATGAGCATGTGGCAGCACCACGTGTATAGGGTTTATATAAGGCTATGGGTGCTTGAGCTCAGGAGGACTGTAGATGGTGGGTTGCCTGCCCACCACTGTGAGGGGTCATTCTTGCTGTTTGTGTTCTGGAGAAGAGGTTTTCCTCTGCCTGTGTGCTTGTCCGCCGTTGTGAGACTTTATTAAACAGAATGGCCCTAATGCTTTCTGGCTCTGCAGTTTCTCTATTGTGTGCCTGAGTCCAATGTGGACCTGCTTGGCCTTGACCACTGGCATTACAATTGAAAATCTAAACTCCTGTAAAAAGCTAAATTTTCTACAATAAGAGTGTCAAAATTATTTTTATATAGATGGAAGAAAAAATAATCCCTACCAAAAATAATGTGGCTATAATATTCATTTATTTATGTGTAATATAATTAGATTATGAATACAAATTTGATTAGCCAATTTATTGAATTTTCTTAAAAACTGAAATGAGAACTCATGGAACTTTTCACTTCAATGTTCTTTATATACATTAGATAAGGATGTCATTCATAATCTAAGTTAAATTTATTCATGAAAATATAGAATAGTTGAGCCTAGCAGACACTTTGGGACACCTAATCCAATGGCTCCCCCAACATGATTTAAATTTCTTTATCAAATGTATCACCTTGTCTGGAAATTCCAATTCACTGTTGTGTCTCTGAAAACACAGTCCCCAGATGGGCATTTGTTTTAACAATGATCTCAGTAGAGCAGAGAGGGAGTCTCAGCTTCCTCACTTTGGAAGTCATGTTCAACTGATAAAGCTCAAGATTATATGAGCTTCTGCAGAAACAACTGTTAGAGTTGGTTAAAACCAAATACCCAACTTTTTATGAAATCTACTTTTATTGCCTCAGGGATGGAAAACAAATTGGATTCTTCTTGAAGTCAGTTCAATTCAAAATGTAATGAAATCTTTTTGCATCTGTTAAAGATTTTTTATAATTATATCTAAACGTGCATTCCCAGAATTTGAGGTGGTAAATAAGGAAACAGTCTGGAAGAGGGTAGGCTTACAAGCTATTTTTCAGAATTAAAACATTACATTTAGGTGTTTGTTGATGATAAGGGTGGAAAAACTAAAATGTTAAATCAAGAGTTCTCATGTTGAACTGGAATCCTATCAACTCAGTGTTATAAACGCTATTTATTTTATGGAGTTCTGAAGTTATAATGTTATTTATACATATATATGTATACCTGCAATATATTTGCTTAATAAACACAGGAAAATGAATAAATTATTAAATAAATGCAACCACAAATTCAGTTGGAAACATTTTGGAGCTGATATCTTCAAAAGGCAGAAAATCTGGCTATATTTAAGAACATTTAGTAAAGCTTGTAAATGTAGATTAAAACCCTGGTTTATAAATTTCAAAAAGTGTTCCTCATCTGCTGTGGCTGGCAGACCATGGGCTGGAAGAACCATGTGTATAACTTGTTGCTTTGTGAATATTTTGATATGAGTGTGGTCAATTTTTTCTTTGAAATCTTCACTTAGATAAAACCTGTATACAACACCTGTAACAGTCCCTAGGAAATCCTTTCCCTGGGTTTCTCATGTTTATGCACAATTAATACAGTCAATGCTATGAAAGAAAAGCAACTTTCTTTCCGTTGTCTCAAAAAAATTATCTGCTTTTTTTCCCCAACCTGGTCAGAAAGACTCCCAATTCTGTAATACATAATACGTTGTAGGTAAAGCAAATGGAGAAAATTCTGTGACCTTTCAAGTTGGAAAGCTTTGGTTTGCCTTTCCTGACATTCCAGAGCTCTCATTAAGCTTTAGTATCTCTTCATTTCAGGATGTGTGCTCAGCGATTCTGGCCGCTAGAGAGTTCCCTTGCTCAGAGGCCCAGCCTCTTCTGGTTAGGAGCCACAACATCTGCAATTCTGTTTTTCTGTTGAATTGATATGCAGTCATCATTCTTTTTCCTTTTAGTATGAGCATGATATGCTAGAAAAAAAATGGCCATTATTTTTTATTTTGTGTGTATGTTACTATGCATGCAGAAATAATTCATTGCTATTGGCAATAGCATCAATGTTTGAAAGTATTCTTTTCTGTTATTTATTAATTTTCTATATGTGAGCTTTTTACTGTATATTTGTGAATATCTTTATGAAGCATCAAGCACTGGGTATACTATTAAAGCATTAAAAGGTAACTTTATGGAAATATCTTAACAAACTGGAGTTCCTTTCTAATTAAAAAAGAAATTCAATATGTTTTTTAGAGAAAATAATATCAAAAGGTTTTATCCTTTGACTTACATATGCCTATAAGCTACTCCTTTGACAGCATAGTTTGGCAAAATTTCCTTTTAGTTGAGAAGGAAGCACAATATTCATAACTACTTCAAGTTGTGGCAGGTAAAGGACATTAAGTTCGCAAGCATAGCACAGGCACCTGGCACGAGTTAAGGATTTTAGGGTGCTCCTTGCAAGAGCGAAGAGTGGCAAATTGAAAATATCTATGCCCCTTATATAGGGATAATAATAATAATAATAATAATAATTATTATTTTTTTGTATGAAGAAAGTTAGTTTGTAGATTTTGGATGGATTGAGTCGATCAATGCAGACTCAGCTTTTACTAATACTTCTGATTCTAATTCCTCCAACTGTGTTGGTTTTAATTTAATTGTTAAAGAAATAAAATCTATATTGTTAATCTATGTTTTTTATTTCATTTATTTATCATCCTGGAAATGTTGTTTATTTCTTGTAGCTGCATTCGAAAGAAGGTAGCAATGTGGTAAGAGTTAGGGCTCAGTATCAGCCCATCTCTGATGTAGTTATGATAAGTATATGCTGAAAGTATATTCAAACTTCATAATAGTTTTAAAGAAAATTCAGTAATGCACAATATACACATATATGATATTTTTCTTTTTCTTTCTAAATGTTCCTTTTAGAGATTTACTGTGAAGTTTGGTTCTTTGAAGACATTTTTCTTTCCTGTCCTTTGATACTCAAACTGTTTTTTAAAAATTTAGATATAATCACACTCGCTGTCTTTATTTCATTTCTTTGGACTGATTTCCTCTTGATTATAAATTTGTCATTGGGGAATCCTTTTCTTCCTTTAGGCCAAACAGCTGTTATTTATTTTATTTTTCTTCTTCTTTTTCCTTTTTTCATTAGGAGGTAAAGTTCCTTTGGGGAGAAAAAAACTTCAGTTCATTATGTTCTTCTCTTTCATATCAACATGTACAACAAGAAATACAAATTGCTTTGGGCTGAGCGTTGTATTTCCCAAAGCTAGCACCCCTTCTGACCTTCAGATAATACCCAGTTAGCAGCATAGTATAGCTAATTTACTTTCATCTATAAATATTAAAAATGTGTTCTTAGCCATTTATTAGTGTATTGCTGAAAAGAGTAACATCGGTTTAGCTTTTCTTCCTATTTTGCTGTGCTTTCACATTTTGCTTATGAATACCTAGGACTGGTTAACACAAATCATTAATCAAAAGTCCATTTCAGATACTACCGGTGTTTGGGGCACTACTTATTCCATCTATATAGTGTCCAAGATCTTTGAATCAAGTGCCTCATTACATGTCTGATGTTGAGAACCAACAGGTTTTGTTAGTGTAAATTAGATAATCAGAACAGTGACTAGAGAACTGCTAGTAAAATTAGTCAACTCAATGTTAGTTTACATTTAACTTGACAAGATCATCATAGATAAAATAATTAAACTCGTATAAGTTTGCTATATCTTTTTGAAGGTCAGGCTATTATCCAGAAATAAATGATCTTTCCTTGCTTTTCTTCATGAAAGGAAATAGGACAAACATAATTGTCACTGATAATAAGACACTCTATTTGCTCTTTCTTCCCTCCCTCCCAAGGATTTGATATGTAGGTAAATTTAACCAAGATATATTTTATAGAAACACAAGTAACATAAATAATTCAGTTGCACATTGAGGGAAAAAGAGGCTTTGCTTCCTTTGTACGTAGTCTGTTATTTTTTTGTGCTTCAGTATTTGAAGGTCAAAACTTCTCCAAGATGGTAGAGGGAAGCAATCAGCTCCAGCAATCATATTTCTGCATGGTTCTAGAAAATACGAACACCAGCCAGCACTGTTGTCATGTTAATGAAGCACTTTGAAACTTGAATCAAAAGAAAAGAACAATGTGAATAAAATAGCTTTATATAAAGACTGGCAGTGTTACCAGTGAAGCAACAAAACCTCAATTCTTGTCTTGATTGAGAGAAAGAATTCAATCAAGAGACAAAGTATAGCAAGAAGAGCAAGGGTTTACTGACCATGCAGAATACATTCAGGAAGGCCTGAATGGGCAGCTCACTCTCATGAGTGAGTGCCCCGATTAGTTACAAAATTTAGGGCTTTACTTCCTGGACTTTGACATTACCATTTTTTTTTCTTTCCAGCTTCTTTTTCTCATTTACCTGTCTTCATTGCACTGCTGCGTGGCTGATATCGTATCAGGGAACTGGAGACCAGCAGTCTGGGTGTGGTGAGGTAGATCTTGCATAACAGGAATGCAGGGGGGCAGTTCATCCCTCCCTCTCCTTTGCCTGTCCCGACTCATGTCTAACTAGCTACCTAACCTAATGGTAGCAAACATTTTATCCTTCAAAGAATGTATCTCCTGCAAGATTTTTAAATTTTTAATTGCTTTATCATTGTTGTTCCATTTGAAAAATTAATGAACTTAAAACAGGCCAAAAAATAACAAATATATTAAAAATTAAAATAATAAAAATAAAATAAGGTGAGTAAATTATAATAAAATTAGAAAATAAAAGCAAAATGAGAAGCAAATATCTAACCACTTGGACATTTTGAAATGTTTTCTATCTGTGATTTTCTCTAGGCTTAAACAAACAAATTTTAGAACAAGAAAAATGATAACATGCTCATTGTAAAAACTAACAGATTTAGTTCTACAGAGATAAAATTCATAGTAGTAAACAATCATAACATTGAACTACAAAGAGTGGAATTTAATTAAGCACTGAAAATAAGAGTTTTTACAAAGAGCAAGAAAAGCATAACTTAAGGAGCAGTAAAAGGTGTTGCGATAGAAATTGAATTTAGACTAGAGTGCAAGCAGAGATCATAAGAACAGAGAGATCCAAATATGAAGGGTTTATAGGATTAGAAAGCTATTTCTTCTGCATCCCATATAGTAAAGAAAGACTGAAAGAGGCTTTGAACAACAAGCCGAATAGATTTCTCACTCAACTGAATCAGTCTTGTGTCAAATATAGCAGGTTATCTTTGGCCCATGTATATACTTTTTTCAGGTGGTCTCAAGGTAGCCACAGTTAAGTTAATTGAGAAGGATAGAATCTATAAAAGAACCTTATGATGAGGTAATTAGCATATCCTAAAAAAAAGAAAAAGCCCTGGCCGGTTGGCTCAGTGGTAGAGCGTCGGCCTGGTGTGCAGGAGTCCTGGGTTCAATTCCCAGCCAGGGCACACAGGAGAAGCGCCCATCTGCTTCTCCACCCCTCCCCCTCCCCTTCCTCTCTGTCTCTCTCTTCCTCTCCTGCAGCCAAGGCTCCAGTGGAGCAAAGTTGGCCTGGGCGCTGAGGATGGCTCCATGGCCTCTGTCCCAGGTGCTAGAATGGCTCTGGTTGCAACAGAGCAACACCCCAGATGGGCAGAGCACCGCCCCCTGGTGGGCATGCCGGGTGGATCCCGGTCGGGCGCATGCAGCAGTCTGTCTGACTGCCTCCCCATTTCCAACTTCAGAAAAATACAAAAAAATAAATAAATAAAATAAAATTAAAAAAAGAAGAAGGAACAGAAACCTTAGAAGTGTTAAAAGGAAGAGCATGAACCTGGCTGGACCAAATGAAAACTATGTTTCCCTGCTTAAGTCTTGAAACAATTTTTGTATCCTATTTGTCTGCTCAGAGAGATTCATAATTGCTACAGACTAGCAACTGCTCTGTTTCTCTCCCAGGTTCTTCCAAACTGTGTTTCCCCTTTTCCCTGCTGGAGTAAGAAGTAATTGGTCCTTAGTTCATAGGTCACTGTACTTGACCTCAAGGATCCTCATTCCAGATCAGATGGAGACAACTGTCCTCCATTTAGAGATCCTGAACTTTGAAATGTGCATTTGGTTGTTTCCCTGGAGGAGAGAGTGGCTGAATTCTTTGTTTGGAAAGAAAGATACAATTTGGAATTTCTAGGGGGAGCTCTGGTGCTACAGTTTAGTTACTCACTAAACAGTTTCCTGTCATCCAGTGCATAGTCCAGCTCTCCTTCCCCACCCCGAGACACTATTTGTGGCTATATGAATGAGTTCTTGCAAATGGAATGTGAACAGAAAGTAACATGCCATATATATGTTACTCCAAGGCCCTTTGGCTTTTGCCAGAATGAGATTGGTTTCATTGGCAGCCTTGAATTAAAAGTGTCAGAGCCACAAGCTGGAAAGAGCATGGGTCCTTGAATAATGAATTAGAGGAAGGCCATCAATAACCAGAGACACTTGGTTTGTACTAATACAAAAAAGATTCTATATATTTGAGGCATTATATCTGGCGGTTGCTTCTTATAGAAACTAGTGTTTGCTTACCAGTACGTGATACGTGACTTCTTAATTCTTTTTATTATTTGAATTTATTCCTTTTTCTTCCTTTTATCCCCTACATAAATAACATATTCTACACTGTTCTTGGTCCAAATACCTGATTATTTTCTTAGGGTTTCTAGACAGGAATTGCTATATAAAGATGTAAAATATTTTTAAAGATTTGATAAATACTGCCAAATTTTTCTAGAAAGATTATACCAATTTTATAATCCCACCAGAAATAAATAAAAGGTCAGAATTTTTGGACTAATATTCTCTCTTTCTACTAATCTGTGATTCAAAAAATCATATATGTATATGTATACACAAACACACATATTTGTATATGTATGGTGGGACAAAAGTGGGTTTACAATTGTGAGTACATGAAACAGTTTATACTTGTATAATTATTTATTATACTATTTTCTGTATATACAGCTGTAAACCTACTTTTGCTCCACCCTGTATTTTTTCTAATAAAAGGCTATATATTCAAGGCTATATATTTCCGTTACTGTGTACTAGACACAGAGCTCACGGTTTATATTATTGGAGTTTTATTATATGTCTTAATATTTGGTAGTATGAATATTCACTTGTTTCTTTTCTAAAATACCTATTTCTTTCTAGCCACATTCTCTTTCTATGCACTTTAGAAATACTTGTTAAGATCCTTAAAAAGTTCCATAGGGAATATTGTATGAGGTGTAGTCATTTAATACATATTTTTGGAAATTTAATATATTTAAAATATTTAGCATTTTCAAACAGAAAGCTATTTTTTATGTTTGCTTTGTTAATCAATATCAGTAAAAATTTGTACTTCTCTTTATGTACTGAGACACACTTGCTATTTAAGTTTCAGTCATACTATTTTATTATTTTTATTGCAAGTATGAATGGAATGCATAAAATTTAAACTTATAAGGCAACACGTTTGAAAATCATTTTTTGAATAATTTTTTTTCAAAAGATTTTGCTTTTTTTGGTAAGTTAATATAAATCTAAAATAACTAAAAACATAAATGATTTGTCTGTTCTATTTCTAGGCTGATTAATATAGCTATACCCTTTAAAATATAAGAATTAACAGTTTTGTCACATTTTTTACATCAGATACATCTGAACGCTATGTATAGCTAAAATTTTTACAATTAAGATAAGTTTTGGAGAGAGAGAAAAGGAGAGAAAGAGAGAATGGGGTGGAAAAGAGGAAAGAGAGAAACATTAACTCATTATTCCACTTAGCTCTATTATTCCACTTAGCTCATTGGTTGCTTATAAAAACTTATCTAGCAAAAAAAGATAAAGATTGAAGATTTTGGAAATCATGCCAAACAGGAAAAAGTTTAAAGAATTGAGAATGTTTAGTCCAAAGAAGGAAAGGCTTGATATATTAGATGTAACAAAGTATGTGAAGCACTGTCATGTTAAAAGAGTAGATTTTTCAGGTTTCTGATGAATGGTAAATGTAGCACCAACAGAAAAGTGTACAGTGGTAGAATTTTTGATACAATGTTAAGTGAAACCTTTTGACTACTGGAAATATCCAAAAGTGAATAGGGTTTTTTTTGTTGTTGTTTTGTTCTGTTTTGTTTTTCTGTGGCTAGAGCTGCACAGGCACTCTGTCAGAGAGCATTGTAAGACATTCTTATACAAGGTCATAGCCTGGCCTCAATGTCCCTAAGGTCCCGGCCAGCTGTGATTCTGTCATGAGAGTGTCATGCAGTGAAGGTGGTCCCTACAGTTAGTGGAACCTCATTATAGAAGTCTCAGCAGTCAGTGCTCGTGCCAACTATGATTTTATTCTTCTATCTATTAGTTTTGTGCTGTCAAAATTCTGTTTGTGCAGAACAACTCCCTATTTCCTGCACCTGCAGTTGAAAATTCAAGTTGCACAATCAGGCATTTACTTTGCATATTCAAATGGTTCTTTCAACCGCAGTGCAATTTCCTGTGCCACAATTAGATTTCCTCCGCATTAAAAAATCTTGCTACATTAGGTAGCCACCATTTTAAATCCATCTCAGGTCTTAGGCCCAAAATACAGAACATTAAATAAAATTGTAGAATCTGGAATGAAAATGATCATAATAATAACTTTATAATTCAGGGAATTTAAGATATCTAGTCTCTTACACAATACTAACTTACATAAAAAGCAATCTTATGAGCCCTGGCTGGTTGGCTTAGTGGTAGAGCATTGGCCTGGCGTGCAGGAGTCCCGGGTTTGATTCCTGGCCAGGGCACACAGAAGAAGTGCCCATCTGCTTCTCCACCCTTCCCCCTCTCCTTCCTCTCTGTCTCTTTCTTCCTCTCCTGCAGCCAAGGCTCCATTGGAGCAAAGTTTGCCTGGGCGCTGAGGATGGCTCTGTGGCCTCTGTCTCAGGCACTAGAATGGCTCTGATTGCAGCAGAGCGGCGCCCCGGATGGGCAGAGCATCGCTCCCTGGTGGGCATGCCGGGTGGATCCCGGTTGGGTGCACGCGGGAGTCTGTATGACTGCCTCCTGGTTTCCAACTTCAGGAAAAAAAAAAAAAAGCAATCTTATGAGACCATCTCTTTTATAACCAAGTTCACAAATTTAAAAATAAGTTAAATCCAAGTAATAATGCCATATGCAAAGACATTAAAACTGTTATAGCACTGTCTTTATGTCCTAATTTCTAGCAAATATAAATGAAAGTCGAAGGAATTGACCTTATAACATTGATGCAGGTCTTCATTGGAGGGTAGGCAATCATAGCATTCCCCACAAGCTAATTCACTTGGCCTATGTTTGCTACACTCAAGACTCATCGTGGTATACTATTCAGCCATAAGAAATGATGACATTGGATCACTTACAACAAAATGGTGGGATCTTGATAACATTATAAGGAGTGAAATAAGTAAATCAGAAAAAAACAAGAACTGCAAGATTCCATACCTTGGTGGGACATAAAAATGAGACTAAGAGACATGGACAAGAGTGTGGTGGTTACAGGGGGCAGGGGGGAGGGAAAGAGGGAGAGGGGGATGGGGAGGGGGAGGGGCACAAAGAAAACTAGATAGAAGGTGTTGGAGGACAATCTGACTTTGGGTGATGGGTATGCAACAGAATTGAATGACAAGATAACCTGGACATGTTTTCTTTGAATATATGTACCCTGATTTATTGATGTCACCCCATTAAAATTAATAAAAATTTATTTATTAAAAAAAAAGACTCATCAAAGCAACACCTGGTTATGGTTGCTTTTTAATTTTTACTTAATTAAATTAATTTATTTATTTGAAGAAAAACAACAAAAATATCAAACTATATTTTAGGACTTTGTTGTTTTTATTTCAGCGATTAAAAAATGACCATTCTCTTAAGTTCCTCATAGGTCTGGAAACCTATGTTGTGCTGTTTCTTGTATTTTCAGGATGCCTCGGCTCACTGAAGGAGAAGCTGAGACACTGACACTACCCTCCTTGGTGAGTAGATGGCACGTTCCACGTGCCTTCCCAGGGATGTTGCTCTATCTGTTTCTCTAACCCTCCTCGCTCTGATTTCTGGGACCTACCCACTATTATCTTAGTATAACTTTGTGTTCTTTTCATTATTTTTCTGAGAACACTGGAAAACTTGGAGTACATTCAAATGTATATATTCAATCACTCAATGTGATTAGTTTACTTGGTAGAAAGTATATTCTGGAAGTGCTTGTAATGGTAGAAGGATAAATAATCTATTGTAATAAATCAATGTCTTTTGGAAAGGATTCTGCTGTCCTGAGTTGGACTGGAATGAAAACACAGCAATGTACAGAGGTAAGATTTAGAAGAAAATATCAGCAGTATTGTTGGTGTGTTGTATGCAAGGAAAAAGCGAATGAGATAAATATAGGAAAAGATAAAGAGGGTGTAGCAAATGCAATGATACAAAAAAAGCACAGAATATTAATGAGAGTTTAGAGTAGAGAAATTTAATCAAATCCAGGGGCAGCAGGGAAAGCCACGATGAGAGGGTCAGATGTAGTCACTTGAAGGTTATTGTTGAGAATTGGAACCAATTGCTGGATTTTAGGGCATTGAGGTGGAGACAATGAGGAAAGATTCCTTTTAGATGCTTGGTTTGTAAAGGAAAGAAAACTCTGAGGCAAACTAGAAAGGTTTGTAAAACCATGAAACAGGGAAGAGGTTTTTGTTTGTTTAATTGTTTTTGATTTAATTTAATAGGAGTGAGTGAGTAGATAATATTTATATGCTGTTGTAGAAGAGCCATTAGAAAGCAAGATTAAGTGCACAGGAATGATGGGATAATCCATGGACCACAGTTCTAGAGGGGATAGAGTGCTGTCAGCTTCATCTGAAGCTGACATGAGTAGCCTGGCCCCTGCTTCCTCAGTGATGGAGTAAACAAGAAGGAGAGGTGCAGCAATTGATAAGGCAGCAGGAAGGCAGGTGGGCGTGAGTTTATAACGATGGCAAGATTGAAGTCATTTGCTATGAAGTGAGAACAGGCTGAGACAGAGGGCCTGAGAGCAAGGGTGGAAGTTTGGAATGACCACTAAAGGGACTGTGAGAGGGAGCTTATTCAGAGTATGCGGTTGGATGACTAAGTCGTTTTGAAAGCGCAGAAGAAAATGTTTAAGTTTTTTTTGGAATGGTCTACTGTCTACATCATTGTATGTGTACACTCTCCCCCTGTATTCTGGCATTCTAGCAGTCCTTGTTTTGCCAGAGGGACACTTTGGAAGAAGAGGAGGATCAAAGGTTGGAGGGTAGTAAGTCAACAAAGAGAGGGAGGGGGGTGATATCAGGCAAACTAAAAGGAAAAAAAAGTTACAGCATAAAATTATTGTTGTAGGAAAATATTCTGGAATTTCTGCTTACTGAGGTGGAATTGCCGTGATAGGTTGAAGATAGTGGTGTCAGAAGTTAAGCGAAAGTCAAATCATTTCAGTTGAGGCCATTAGGTGTTAGAAAAGCCATCTACAATACATCAGCAGTTTCAACCTTTTTACACTTGGGGACCTAGCCTGCTGGATGTGGAAACATGCAACAAATAAAGTTCTATCCTCCCACATATAACAGTGCAGCATGGTACAAACTGGAGCTTGATTTCTGAGTTCCACATGTACGATGCATTGAATACTACATAGGTTTGTCTGAAAGCTTTTTGTTTATTGTTTGTGATTTGTAAATGCTCTGCACTGTGCAAGAGGTTGTTTGAAGGAGCCTAAAGGTTTCAAAGACACCTAGGACAACCTCAGTAGTATTTTCATCATTGATACAGGCTAATAAGTGGCAGTCACCCTAAGCATAAGCGAATTTGACTTAAGTTCATTGGTTTTATAGTCTTCATACAACATCAGGGTGGTTAACTCTTTCATGGACCAGCACAAAACGCCTGGCAGACTGGCACCAGTCAGTGGACCTGTGGTTGAAAAACACTGATTTGCAAGACTTTGGAGTCTCTTCAAATTATGGCAGGGAGGAAAATGATGAGGGAGATACTGAGATACTAAATCTTTGAGGTAGTATGGACCTCAAAGGAATTTGTTTTGGAAAGATTTTAATTGCGAAGAAGAAAAAGATAATATAAGATTCCATTACACAACATTACAAATTTTGGATTATTATGTTTTCTCTGCTTGAGATTCTCTTAAAGTAGCAGCAGGGGTAAAATGGGGTAAAAAAAATGATGAATAAAAATCAATGAACAAATGTATAAATGGTGGGTCTATAAGGAAAATTAAAGAAAAGAAAAAAAGAAAGATGTGAAAAGGGACTTTTGTGTTTGCCGTGCTTTGGTTTTAAACTCAGTTTGGCCAGCTCCTGACCGACCATGTTGTAGACCCATCTCCCAAAGCCAGATCGACGGAGGTGGATATGGAGTAGTTTTAAAGATGTAAATAGAAAGGTTAGGCTTTATTCAGCTGATGCACCTCTCAGTACCTGAAGAACGGAACTCCCTGAGTATATTACAGGATGAAGATGGGAGGGGCACATATCTGTCCTGGTGGTCTGGACCAGGCTTGTTTACTTCACCTCTGCTTGCAGATAAACTTGAGATCTCATACCTTATAAGCATTCTTTAAGGAAAACAGAGGATATATTCCTAAAGATGGGATGGCTCGGTCAAAAGGCAGTTCAATTTTTAATTTCTTGAGGAATTTCCATACTGTTTTCCACAGTGGCTGCAGCAGTCTGCATTCCCACCAGCAGTGCAGGAGGGTTCCCCTTTCTCCACATCCTCACCAGCACTTATTCTGTGTTGTTTTGTTGATGAGCGCCATTCTAACTGGTGTGAGGTGATATCTCATTGTGGTTTTAATTTGCATTTCTCTAATGATTAGTGATGTTGAGTACTTTTTTATATGCCAATGGCCATCTGTATGTCCTCTTTGGAGAAGTGTCTATTCATTTCCATTGCCCATTTCTTGATTGGATTGTTTATCTTCCTGATGTTGAGATTTACAAGTTTTTTATAAATTGTGGTTATTAACCCCTTATCAGACATACTGTCAAATATGTCTCCCATTGTGTGGTTTGTCTTTTTATTCTGTTCTTATTGTCTTTAGCTGTGCAAAAGCTTTTTAGTTTGATATAGTCCCATTTGTTTATCCTGTCTTTTATTTCACTTGCCCGTGGAGATAAATCAGCAAATACATTGCTGAGAGAGATGTCGGAGAGCTTACTGCCTATGTTTTCTTCTAAGATGCTTATGGTTTCACAGCTTACATTTAAGTCTTTTATCCATTTTGACTTTATTTTTGTGAATGGTATCCCAAGAACACCATAGCACTGTTTCAAAAGGAGAAATGCACCTTCATGTTTATGGCAGCATTGTTCACAATAGTGAAGATCTGGAAACAGCCTAAGTGTCCATCAGAGGACGAGTGGATTAAAAAGCAGTGGTACATATATACAATGGAATACTATGGGGCCATGAAAAGGAAGGAAATCTTACCTTTTGTAACAACATGGATGGACCTGGAAACTATTATGTTAAGTAAAATAAGCCAGGCAGAAAGAGAAAAATATCATATGACCTCACTCATTTGAGGAATCCAATGAACAAAGTGAACTGAGGAACGAAATTGAGACAGAGGCAGGATCAAAGGGACCAGAGGAAAAGAGGACAGAGGGAAAGGGGATGATAGGATGGGATAAACCTGAAGGGAAAAGGGGGAGGGCACTTTGGGGAGGGTGCAAGGGAGATGTTGAGGGGAATACAGGGGAGGGGGGATGCATTTGGGGCAACACTAGAATCTATGTAAACACAATAAATTAAAATTATTAAAAAAATAATAAATAAAAAGAACAGAGGAATGAGTTTTAGAAAATCTCATTCAGTTGAATGATCCTATGTTCTATCATCTTCTACTCTTGATGGCCTAAGATAATTATTAATAAAAATCTCTTCTAATATCAAAATGTCATCAGAATAGATGATAAATTGAATAATAAATTACCCTTGGGTAGAAAAGAAAGTTAAACAGATATATTAGAAATGGAATTATATCTTTTACCATTAACATCCATATTAAAGTCTGTTTTGTGTTGATTTGGAGCAAGGCTGAATATTCTACTATACTGAACAAACAGTCTATACAGTCTATACTGAACTAAAGGACAAGGCACAGAGGAAGGCAGTAAGAAGAAAAACTATAGTTTTTGCTGGAATGTGTCCTTCAATGAAGGAATTTCTGTTCAAGGTCTCAGTTCCTGACTCACCAGCTTATTTCCTGAAAGGCTTGGAGCCTGTGATTCCGTCTGGAGCAAGCAAAATTTGCTATGGTGGAAGTCAGTGCAAATGGAAGTATAGGAAAAACATACTCCACGCTTAACTCCTCGCCTTTTTTTTGGTTGAACATCTATTCTTCACTTAAAATCAAGAGAGCTAATATCACGAAAAGTAAAGGTTATTTCCTAGATTGGTATGTTGCCCAATACCACATCCTGAGGTGCTTAGAAGAGAAAGAACAGCTGTGAAGGTACTAATGTCAGCTGCTAGGACCTTGTTTCCATGATTTAATGATCAAATTTACAAAATTGGGTATGGAAGAGCCACATGGAGACTTGAAATTTCAAAGCCTTCTTTAGAGTAATCATAGAAGCAGAAAATAAATTTATAAGAAGTATAAAATAAAATCACTACAATAAGAAAAAGTGAACTTATTTCATTTTTTATTTTGTAAATGTTTACTAAATAGTGAGTAAACAAGATTTTGTTTGGAGTATTTGTAATGTTATGCTTCTCTAATATTAATTCTCATAATCTAAGTTGATATGTACACTTCTTTTTTACTCAACAGTTTAAACGTAGACCAAAATCTTAGAGTCATCTTAGACACCTTCCTCTGACATTTTAATTTTGATTCTTTATCAGTCTAAGTTTTCTTTATATGTTTGAATTCTAAGTCATTTCTCCAAACCTCAATTAAGAAGACGCTGGAGACTTATCCATATTATCTAAGAAGAATGGATCCTTTCATCCTTTTGGTCATCCTATATTCAGTGCACATTAAGAAAACAACATGCTTTTGGCAATATGCCATGACAATAGGTTTATTCTTCTCTTTTTGCCTGTCTAGACTGTGAACTTCTCGAGGGCTGGAACATTCTTTCATTTGTCTTTGTAAATCTCATGATCTTGGCAGAGTTCCTGGCACACAGTAGGTTCTCAGAAAATTAATATTGACAGTGTCAATATTTCTAATTCCTTGGCATTGTTATAAATCTCTGTATCATTTTTAAAGCTATTTTCTATGAATAGAATGTCCTTTTACTCCCCCTCCAGGTGTGCTTTCAGTAGTTTCTATACAAGAATTGAAGGGTTTGAATTACAGCAGTGTTTGGTTTGAGAACCACCACTCTACTCCCAGCCTCTTATGTGTTTTTTGAGCATCTTATGTGTAAATATATTATGTGCTTAGCACTTGACATTTATAATTGTTTCTTTACATCACAGTCCTAACCACAGCTGATGACTATATCAAATACAGGAACCATATTTAAAAAAATCTCAGCCCTGGCTGGTTGGCTCAGCAGTAGAGTGTTGGCCCGATGTGTGGAAGTACCAGGTTTGATTCCCAGTCAGGGCACACAAAAGAAGCAACCATCTGCTTCTCCATCCTTCCCCTTTCTCTCTCTCTGTCTTCTCTCCTGCATCCATGGCTCAAAGGGTTTGAGCAAGTTGGCCCTGAGTACTGAGGATGGCTCCATGGTCCTGCCTCAGGCACTAAAATGGCTTGCTTGCCGAGCAATGGAGCAGCAGTCCCCGATGGGCAGCACATTGCTGGGTAGGGGGCTTGCTGGTCAGAGTGCATGCAGGAGTCTGTTTCTCCTTCTCACTTAATAAAAAAAGGAAAAGAAAATAAATGTCTTTGTAGTTTAATACTTAGCGTATTGCCCTGCGCATGGGAGGTGCTCAATAGCTGTTATTATGAACTGGTGGCTTATTTCCATCTGTTTGACATTTCACTACCTAGAACAGCTATGTGCTGCTGACTACTGGACTGTCTTTTTTTATTGTAAAATCTTTATGGTCTTTCACTGCTTATTGTTTATTTCTTAAGAAATATCTTTTTTCTAGCTTCAGTATCCTTCTAAGTCAATTCTGAATTTGTAAATATATTTCCCTTTTACATCTTCTCATTTTCATATAGAATCATATTATAGATCTAAGTCATCTTCAGTGATTTTTTTCCTAGATATATGTTTAGTTACTTCTGAATGAGTTCATATAGCTTAAGCACAATTTTGTTTTCTTTTTTGTTGTTTTTTTTATTTTAATTTTATTCAGACAATTAATTTTAGCGGGGTGACATTGATCAATTAGAGTACATAGATTCAGAGAAAACATATCCAGGTTATTTTAACATTTGATTATGTTGTATACTCATCACCCAATGTCAAACTGCCCTCCGACCGCTTTTATCTGGTTTTCTTTTTTTTTTTTCTTTTTTTTTTTTTGTATTTTTCTGAAGCTGGAAATGGGGAGAGACAGTCAGACAGACTCCCACATGCGCCCGAACGGGATCCACCCGGCACGCCCACCAGGGGCGACGCTCTGCCCACCAGGGGGCGATGCTCTGCCCCTCCGGGGCGTCGCTCTGCTGCAACCAGAGCCACTCTAGCGCCTGGGGCAGAGGCCAAGGAGCCATCCCCAGCGCCCAGGACATCCTTGCTCCAATGGAGCCTCGGCGGCGGGAGGGGAAGAGAGAGACAGAGAGGAGGGAGGCGGTGGGGGTGGAGAAGCAAATGGGCGCTTCTCCTATGTGCCCTGGCCGGGAATCAAACCTGGGTCCCCCGCACGCCAGGTCAACGCTCGACCTCTGAGCCAACCGGCCAGGGCCTATCTGGTTTTCTTTATGCCCCTCCCCTCCTACTTATCTCCTCCCTCTTCTCCCTTCCCCTCCCCCTGGTAACCGCTGCACTCTTATCTATGTCCATGAGTCTCAATTTTGTGTCCCTCCTATGTATGGAATCATACAGTTCTTAGTTTTTTCTGATTTACTTATTTCACTCAGTATAATGTTATCAAGGTCCATCCATGTTGTTGTAAATGATCCAATGTCATCATTTCTTATGGCTGAGTAGTATTCCATAGTATATATGTACCACATCTTCTTTATCCAATCATCTATTGAAGGGCTTATTGGTTGTTTCCATGTCTTGGCCACTGCGAATAATGCTGAAATGAACATGGGGCTGCATGTGTCTTTATGTACCAACGTTTTTGAGTTTTGGGGGTATATACCCAATAGAGAGATTGCTGGGTCATATGGTAGTTCTAGTCTTAATTTCTTGAGGAACCACCATACTTTCTTCCATAATGGTTGTACTACTTTACATTCCCAGCAACAGTGAGGGTTCTTTTTTCTCCATAGCCTCTCTAACACTTGTTACCTGTCTTGTAGATAATAGCTAATCTAACAGGTGTGAGGTAGTATCTCATTGTAGTTTTGATTTGCATTTCTCTAATAGCTAGTGAAGATGAGCATCTTTTCATATATCTATTGGCCATTTGTATTTCTTCTGGGGAGAAGTGTCTATTCATGTTCTTTTCCCATTTTTTTATTGGATTGTTTGCTTGTTTGTTGTTGAGTTTTGTGAGTTCTTTGGATATTAGTCCCTTATCTGAGCTGTTGTTTGAAAATATCATCTCCCATTTAGTTGGCTGTCTGTTGTTTTGTTGTCAGTTTCTTTTGCTGAGCAGAAGCTTCTTAGTCTGATGTAGTTCCATTCATTTATCTTTGCCTTCACTTCCCTTGCCTTTGGAGTCAAATTCATAAAATGTTCTTCAGGGCCAAGGTCCATGAGTTTAGTAACTATGTTTCCTTGTATATAATTTATTGTTTCAGATCTTATATTTAGGTCTTTGATTCATTTTGAATTAGTTTTGGTTCAAGGAGACAAACTGTAGTTAAGTTTCATTCTTTTGCATGTGGCTCTCCAGTTTTTCCAGCACCATTTATTGAAGAGGCTTTCTTTTCTCTGTTGTGTGTTTTTGGCTCCTTTATTAATGATGATTTCACCATATATATGTGGCTTTGTTTCTGGGCTCTCTATTCTGTTTCATTAGTCTGAGTGTCTATTTTTCTGCCGATACCATGCTGTTTTGATTATCATGGCTCTATAATATAATTTGAAGTCAGGTATTGTAATGCCGCCAGCTTTTTCTTTTTCCTTAGGATTACTTTGGCTATTTGAGGTTTTTTATAGTTCCATATAAACTACAGTGTGTCTGCAAAGTCATAATGCACTTTTGACTGGTCACAAGAAAGCAACAAAAGATGATAGAAATGTGAAATCTGCACCAAATAAAAGGAAAACCTCCCAGTTTCTGTAGGATGATGTGGCAGCATGTGCACATGTGCAGATGAAGACGTAACACTGTGTATACAGCGGAGCAGCCCACGGCCATGCCAGTCGAGATGTGGACAGTACAGAGGAAAAGTTCAGTGTGTTCTGTGGCTCGCTAAATTCGAATCCGTGACCAAAGTGCAACGTGAATATTGGCGCGTTTATAACGAAGCGCCACCACATAGGAATAACATTACTCGGTGGGATAAGCAGTTGAAGAAAACGAGCATTTGGTGGAGAAACCCCATTCTGGTAGGCCATCAGTCAATGACGAGTCTATAGAGGCTATACAGGATAGCTACCTAAGGAGTCCTAAAAAGTCTGTGTGTGAGCCCACATTGAACTGCACTGAATAGGTGTGAAACTGGGAGAGTTTTCCTTTTATTTGGTGCAGATTTCACATTTCTGTCGTCTTTTGTTGCTTTCCTGTGACTGGTCAAAAGTGCACCATGACTTTACAGACAACTGTATATATGATAATTTTTTGTTCCATTTCTTTAAAAAATGACATTGGAATTTTGATAAGGATTGCATTAAATTTGTATATTGCTTTGGATAATATGATCATTTTAACTATATTGATTCTTCCTATCCAAGAACAAGAAATATTTTTCCATTTCATTGTATCTTTTTTCAATTTCCCTTAACAGTGCTTTGTAGTTTTCATTATATAGGTCCTTTACCTTTTTTGTTATGTTCATTCCTAGTTATTCAATTTATTTTTTGTTGCAACTGTGGAAGAAATAATTTTTTTAGTTCTTTTCTGAAGTTTCATTGTTGGCATATAAGAAGGCAATAGACTTTTGTATATTAATTTTGTCTCCTGTGACCTTATTGTATTGGCTTATTGTTTCTAATAGTCTTTTTGTGGAATCTTTGGGGTTTTCGATGTACAGGATCATATTATCTATAAAAAGTGAAACTTTTACTTCTTCTTTCCCAATATGAATGATTTTGATTTCTTTCTCTTGTCTGATTGCTCTGTCTAAAACTTCTAGCACTATGTTGAATAAGAGTGGAAAGAGTGGGCAACCTTGGCTTGTTCCTGATTTTAGAGGAAAAATCTTCAGTTTTTTTTCCATTTAATATGATGTTAGCTGATAGTTTGTCATAAACGGCCTGTTGAGATATATTCTTTCTATACCTATTTTTTTGAGTGTTTTAAAGATAAAATGATGTTGTATTTTATTGAATGCCTTTTCTACATCTGTTGATAGGATCATATGATTTTTGTTTGTTTTGTTGATATGGTATATTATGTTGACTGTTTTATGTATGTTGAACCATCCTTGTGATTCTGGGATAAATCCCACTTGATCATGATGAATTATTGTTTTAATGTGTTGTTGTATTTGATTTGCTAGTATTTTGTTTAGGATTTTAGCATCTGTATTTAGTAGAGATATTGGTCTGTAGTTTTCTTTTTTTGTGTTGTCCTTGTCAGGTTTTGGTATGAGAGTTATGTTGACCTCATAAAATGTATTTGGAAGTATTGCTTCTTCTTCAATTTTCTAGAAGACTTTGAGTAGAATAGGAACCAGATCTTTTTTGAATGTTTGATAGAATTCACTCGTATAGCAGTCTGGCCCTGCACTTTTATTTTTTTGGAAGGTTTTTAATACTTGTTTCTATTTCCTCCATGCTTATGGGTCTCTTTAGCTTATCTACTTCTTTGTGATTCAGTCTAGGAAGATTGTATTGTTCTAGGAATTTATCCATTTCCTCTAGATTATTAAATTTGGTGGCATATAGTTTTTCATAGTATTCTACGATAATTCTTTGAATATCTATGATATCTGTGGTGATTTCTCCTCCCTTTTCATTTTGGATTTTGTTTATATAAGTTCTTTCTCTTTTTTCCTTAGTGAGTCTTGCCAAAAGTTTGTCAATTTTGTTGATCTTTTAAAAGAACCAGCTCCTTGTTTTATTGATTTTTTCTATAGGTTTTCTATTCTCTATTTCATTTATTTCTGCTCTAAGTTTTATTATTTCGTTTCTTCTGCTGGTTTGGGTTGCCTTTGGTCTTCTTTTTCTAGTTCCTTAAGATGTGATGTTAAGTTGTTTACTTAGACTCTCTCTTGTTTGTTCATATGAGCCTGTAGTGATATGAACTTCTCCCTTATTACTGCTTTTGCTGCATCCCAGAGATTCTGATATGTCATATTGTCATTTTTGTTTGTCTTTATATGTCTTTTGATCTCTGCTTGTATTTCTTCTTTAACCCACCCATTTTTTAGAAGTATGTTGTTTAATTTCCAAATTTTTGTGGGTTTGTTTACTTCTTTTTTGCAGTTGAATTCTAGTTCAAAGCTTTGGGGTCAGAGAATATGCTTGGTACAATTTCAAGCTTTCTGAATTTGTTGATGTTAGTTTTGTTGCCCAATATATGGTCAATTCTTGAGATTGTTCCATGTACACTGGAGAAAAATGTATATTCTGGCATTTTGGGATGAAATGTCTCGTATATGTCTATCATATCCAATTGTTCTAGTGCTTTGTTTAAGGTCAATATTTCTTTATTGATTTTCTGTTTGGATGAACAATCTAGTGCCGTCAGCAGTATATTGAGGTCTCCAAGTATAATTGTATTTTTGTTGTTTTTTATTTTTAGATCAGTTAGTAAATGTCTTATATACTCTGGTGCTCCTTGGTATGGTGTGTGTATATTAAGAAGTGTTATGTCTTCTTGATTCAATGTCCCCTTTATCATTACAAAATGACCATCTTTGTCTCTGATTACCTTTGCTGTCTCATAGTCAGTATTGTTAGATATGAGTATGGCTACACTTGCTTTTCTTTGGATATTATTTGCTTGGAGAATTGTTTTCCAACCTTTCACTTTGAATTTCTTTTTATTCTTGTAGCTTATATGTGTTTCTTGAAGGCAAGTTTATTTTCTTTTTTGATCCACTCTGCTACTCTGTGCCTTTTTATTGGTGAGGTCAATCCATTTACATTTAATGTAATTATTGACACTTGAGAGTTTCGTATTGCCATTTGATATATTGCTTTTTGATAGCTATGTTTCTTATTTGGTTCTCTTTTATTTATCTGTCATTTGTTTTTGTTGGTTTTATTCCATACTTCTTTCCTCTGTTTCTTCTTTTTTAAGCCATGTGTTTCTGTAGAAGTTTTTTCATGGGTGGTTACCATTAGTGAAGAAAAAGGATATATTATATTCAGTGTAGTACATTATCTCATGAATGCTTCTGTACTCCATCCTCCTTTGCTACTGTTAATCTTTGTACTCTCCTTTTTTTTTGTTTCTGTTGTCACAGATTAATCTTATTTTTATTGTTATCTTGTTGAAGCTTTGACTTGTGATTTTGTTTTGTTTTGTTCTTTGTATCTGGTTGGATAACCCTCTTTAGTATTTTCTGAAGTGAGTTTTTTTCTGGTGATAAATTCCCTCATCTTCTCTATATCTGTGAATGTTTTTATTTCCCCTTCATATTCAGTGGATAGCTTTGACTGATATAGTATTCTTGACTGGAAGTTCCTCTCTCTCAGTACTTTAAATATTGGGGTCCACTCTCTTCTGGCTTGTAGAGTTTCTGCTGAGAATTCTGATGATAGTCTAATGGGCCTTCCTTTATATGGTGTGTTCTTCTTTTCCCTGGCTGCCTTATGGTTTTTTCTTTGTCATTGGTTTGTGATAATTTTATTATGATGTGCCTTGGAAGTGCCTGTTTGGGTTAAGGTAAATTGGTGTTCTGTTTGCTTCTTAGATTCGAGGCTCTCATTCTTTCCTCAGGCTTGGGAAGTTCTCATCTATTATTTGTTTGAATATGTTCTCCATTCCATTTTCTCTCTCTTCTCCTTCTGATATGCTCATTATTCTTATATTGCTTTTTCTGATGGAGTCAGACAATTCTCGCACGGCTATCTCATTTTTTTGAATTCATGAGTCTCTTTCCTCATCTCTCTGTAGTATCTCTAGTGGCCTGTCTTCTATATCACTAATTTTCTCCTCTACTGGCCTGTTCCATTAGCCAAGCTTGTTATCTCATTTTTCAGTTTATGTATTGAGTTCTTCATCTCTGTTGGGTTTCTGTTTATAGTTTCCATTTCCTTGGTGAAGTATTCTTTTTGTTCATTAAAATTATTTTGAGCTCTCTAAATTGCCTTTCTGTGCTTTCTTGTATTTCTCTGAGTATTTTTAGGACTTCAATTTTTAATTCTCTGTCATTTAACTCCAGGGTTTTCAAGCCATTATAATTTTTTTCTAGATATTTTTTATCATCTATCTGAGCTATATCTGTTTTGTATCCATGATATTCGATTTCTTTTTTCTTAATGGCATTTGAGAGTGGTATTGTTAATAACATTAATAAGAGATAATTAAAAAATAAAATAAAAATTGTAAAGGTACAGTGAAAAAATAAAAATTCTATAATGATAAGAGGAACAAAAACTACAGAGAAAAAGGAGCTGAAACTCAGGAAAGATGACAAAAAAGATAAAAAATGAAGTAGAGGATCTGAAGATGGCAGCGGAGTAGGCAGACACACAGACTCCCAGCTTACACCACCGAACTGGATTATAAACTAATTTATGAACAATCAGCATGAAAAACCAAATCTTGACTACAAGAACAGCTTTCAAAAATCAAGGAGCAAAGAAGAAGCCACAACAAACCTGGTAGGGAGCACCTGAATCTCCCCTGCTTACAGGATCATGGGGGGGGGGTGAAGCTGGGCTCTCAATTCCAAGGAGGAGAGCAGTAAGTACTGCTCACAGACACTTACCTGGCGACCAGGGAATGAGGTGTGTTGAAAGGGCCTGCTTGTCTTCCAAAAATAGGATAAAGAGAGAGACAGATGGTGAGAGGGAGAGGAATATAGGTGATGACATAAAAAACTGACTTATTCAGTGCCGGAGGTGGCCATAACTGGGGGAGGGGCTGATCCTTCCACAAAACAAAATACAAAAGTACTTCCAGGTCACAGAGATACACCTCTCCAGCTCCAATCAGCGCAACAAGACACAGCTGAAAACAAGAAGTGGGAAGGAGGGGCAGTAACTCAGGTCTCCGTGGAGATCTGAGATACACCTCCCCCTACCGAAGCTGAGAAAACAACTCGCCCCCAGTGAGATTAACTGGCAGAAGAGGATTTCAGAGCCTCAGGTCAAACCCACCGCATTCCTGGATACAGTTTCAAATAAGCCCCCTGCTGAGATCAGCAAACAAGACAATCACCTGTTAAGAAAACAAACAAATCAAGACTTCAAAGCAGCCCAAATCCTAAAGTGGATTACAAATAATAGCTGATGCCAACCCAAGAAGACTTAGAAACAACACAAGTAAAAACTAGAGGCAGACAACACCAAGCTTAGATTCAACCAGCTCTACAAAGAAAACACCCTGGGTAGGCACAATGAGAAGACAAAGAAGTGCAATCCAAATGAAACAGCAAGAGAGACCTTCAGGAGATGAACTGAGTGATATGGAAATAATCAAACTTCCGGATGCAGAGTTTAAAATAATGATTGTAAGGATGCTTAGGGATCTTAGAACAACAATGGATGGTCATCATGAACACCTAAATAAAGAAATAGCAACTATAAAAAAGGATATTGAAATATTAAAAAGGAATCAGTCGAAGATAACAAATACAATATCAGAAATGAAGACCACAATGGAAGGAATTAAAAACAGGATGAAACAGCTGAGGATCGAATCAACGAGTTGGAGGACAACTGGAATGAAGGCATGAAAGCAGAGAAGAAAAAAGAAAAGAGACTCAAAAAGTCTGAGGAAACTCTTAGAGAGCTCTGTGACAACATAAAGAGAAATAACGTCTGCATCTTAGTGGTTCCTGAAGAAGAAGAGAAAGAACAAGGGATAGAGGCTTTGTTCAATCATATCATAGCTGAAAACTTCCCTAAATTAATGCAGGAGAAACTCTCACAAATTCAAGAAGCACAGAGAACTCCATTAAAAAGAAATCCAAAGAAACATACACCAAGACACATCATAATTAAAATACCAAAGCAAAGTGATAAAGAGAAAATATTAAAAGCTGCAAGAGAAAAAAAGGCTATCACCTACAAAGGAGCCCCCATAAGGATGACATCAGACTTCTCAACAGAAACACTTGAAGCCAGAAGGGAATGGCAAGAAATATTCAAAGTAATGCAGAACAAGAACCTACAACCAAGACTACTTTATCCAGCAAGGCTATCATTTAAAATTGAAGGAGAAATAAAAAGTCTCCCAGACAAAAAAAAAAAAAAAAAACCTCAAGGAATTCATTACAACCAAACCAATGCTGCAGGAAATGTTAAGGGGCATGGTGTAAACAGATCAAAATGGGAAAAGAATATAGCAAAAGAGGAATACAGCTTTAAAGAATAAAATGGCAATAAACAACTACATGTCAATAATAACCCTAAATGTAAATGGATTAAATGATCCAATCAAAAGACATAGGGTAGCTGCATGGATAAGAAAACAGGACCAGTACATATGCTGTCTACAAGAGACACACCTTAAAACAAAAGACGCACACAGACTGAAGATAAAAGTATGGAAAAAAACATTTCATGCAAATGGAAATTAAATAAAAGCTGGGATAGCAATACCTATATTAGACAAAGTGGACTTTAAAACAAAGAAT
Organism: Saccopteryx leptura; assembly: GCF_036850995.1. Classification (NCBI taxonomy): domain Eukaryota; kingdom Metazoa; phylum Chordata; class Mammalia; order Chiroptera; family Emballonuridae; genus Saccopteryx; species Saccopteryx leptura. The sequence goes on along the minus strand of NC_089506.1, from coordinate 68,978,166 downwards.
ATAATAAGAGATGAAGAAGGCCACTACATAATAATAAAAGGAGTAATCCAACAGGAAGATATAACTATTATAAATATCTATGCACCTAATATAGGAACACCTAAATATATAAAGCAGACTTTGATGGATATAAAGAGTGAGATCAACAGCGACACTATAATAGTAGGGGATTTTAATACCCCACTAACATCAATAGATAGATCCTCAAGAAAGAAAATTAACAAAGAAACAGCAGAATTAAAGGACACATTAGATCAACTCGATTTAATAGATATCTACAGAACCTTTCACCCTAAAGCAGCAGAATATACATTCTTTTGAAGTGCTCATGGTACATTCTCTCAGATAGACCACATGTTAGTGCACAAAAGTGGTCTCAACAAATTTAAGAAGATTGAAATCATATCAAACACTTTCTCTGATCACAATGGCATGAAACTAGAAGAGCCAACCATAACAGAAAAGCTCAAAAATCCTCAAACACATGGAAACTAAATAGCAGGTTGTTAAATAACGAATGGATTAAGAATGAGATCAAAGAAGAAATAAAAAAATTCCTAGAAACGAATGATAACGAGCATACAACAACTCAAAATTTATGGGACACAGCAAAAGCAGTACTGAGAGTGAAGTTCATAGCACTACAGGCACACTTTAAGAAGCTAGAAAAAGCTCAATTAAACAACTTAACCCTGCATCTAAAAGAACTAGAAAAAGAACAGCAAGTAAAGCCTAAATGTAGTAGAAGGAAGGAAATAATAAAGATCAGAACAGAAATAAATGACATAGAGACTAAAGAAACAATACAGAGGATCAATAAAACTAGGAGCTGGTTGTTTGAAAAGGTAAACAAGATTGATGAACCTTTAACTAGACTCACCAAGAAAAAGAGAGAGAGGATTCAAATAACTAAAATTAGAAATGAGAGGGGAGAAATAACAACTGACAAACAGAAATACAAACTATTGTAAGAAAATGCTATGAAGAACTGTATGCCAAAAAACTAGACAACCTAGATGAAATGCATAAATTCCTTGAAACATACAATCTTCCAAAAATCAGTCTGGAAGAATCAGAAAACCTAAGCAGACCGATTACACCAAATGAGATCAAAACTTATCAAAAAGCTCCCAAAAAAGAAAAGTCCTGAGCCAGATGGCTTCACAACTGAATTGTACCAACTATTCAAAGAAGAACTAACTCCTATCCTTCTCAAGCTATTTCAAAAAATTCAAGAGGAAGGAAGACTTCCAAGCTCCTTTTGTGAGGCGAGCATAAGTCTGATTCCAAAACCAGGCAAAGACAACACAAAGAAAGAAAATTATAGGCCAATATCCCTGATGAATATAGATGCTAAAATCCTCAACAAAATATTAGCAAACCAAATCCAACAATATATGGAAAATATCATACACTATGATCAAGTGGAATTTATTCTGGGGAGGCAAGGCTGGTACAATATTCACAAATCTATCAATGTTATTCATCACATAAATGAAAGGAAGGAGAAAAACCACATGATAATTTCAATAGATGCAGAAAAAGCATTTGATAAAATCTAGCACCCATTCATGATCAAAACTCTCAGCAAAGTGGGAATACAGGGAACATAACTCAACATGATAAAAGCCATCTATGAGAAACCCTCAGCCAACATCATACTCAATGGGCAAAAATTAAAAGCAATCCCCTTAAGATCAGGAACAAGGCGGGGGTGCCCCCTTTCACTGCTCTTATTCAACATAGTCCTGTAAGTCCTAGCCACAGCAATCAGACAAGAAGAAGAAATACCAGGCATTCAAGTTGGAAAAAAAGAAGTAAAGCTATCATTATTTGCAGATGATATGATATTGTATATAGAAAATCCTAAAGTCTCAGTCAAAAAACTACTGGACCTGATAAATGAATTCAGCAAGGTGGCAAGATATAAAACTAATACGCAGAAATCAGAGGCATTTTTATACACCAACAATGAACAATCAGAAAGAGAAATTAAAGAAACAATCCCCTTCACTATTACAACCAAAAAAATAAAGTACCTAGGAGTACATTTAACCAAGGAGACTAAAGACTTGTACTCAGAAAATTATAAAACATTGATAAAAGAAATCAAGGAAGATACAAACAAGTGGAAGCATATACCATGCTCATGGTTAGGAAGAATAAACATCATTAAAATGTCCATATTACCCAAAGTAATTTATAAATTTAATGCAATACCAATTAAAATACCAGTGACATACTTTAAAGATATAGATCACATATTCCAAAAATTTATATGGAACCAAAAGAGAACATGAATAGCCTCAGCAATCTTAAAAAAGAAGAATAAAGGGGGAGGTATTACACTTCCTGATATCAAGCTATACTACAAGGCCATTGTACTCAAAACAGCCTGGTACTGGCATAAGAACAGGCACATAGATCAATGGAACAGAACAGAGAACCCAGAAATAAACCCACAGCTCTATGGACAACTGATATTTGACAAAGGAGGTAAGGAAATACAATGGAGTAAAGACAGCCTTTTCAACAAATGGTGTTGGGAAAATTGGACAACAACCTTCAAAAAATTGAAACTAGACCACCAACTTACACCATTCACAAAAATAAACTCAAAATGGATAAAAGACTTAAATGTAAGCCGTGAAACCATAAGCATCTTAGAAGAAAACATAGGCAGTAAGCTCTCTGACATCTCTCGCAGTGATATATTTGCTGATTTATCTCCACGGGCAAGTGAAATAAAAGACAGGATAAACAAATGGGACTATATCAAATTAAAAAGCTTTTGCATGGCCAAAGACAATAAGAACAGAATAAAAAGACAAACTACACAATGGAAGAACATATTTGACAGTATGTCTGATAAGGGGTTAAAAACCAAAATTTATAAAGAACTTGTAAATCTCAACACCAGAAAGACAAACAATACACCCCAAAACACACCCATTGTAATACTTCATTGATAGGAAAAGTCCAGAATAGGTATTGGAGAAGAGACACAGAGCAGATGGGGGGTTGCCAGGGCGAGAGGAGTGGGGAGTGTCATTTTGGTTCAGAGTTTCCATTTGGGGTGATGGGATACTTTGCAAGAAGATAGTGGTGATGTTTGCAGAGCATTATGAAGAGACTTCACACTGAGAAATGGCACAACTTTAAAAATAAGCAGTCACCTTTATTTTTTACTTATAATGAATCACGCTATGGAAAAACTGAGAAAAAGAACAGTAACAAAATAAAATAAAAATACAGAACAATTCCAAATAAAGTTAAATTAATAAAAACATGAACTATGCCACAGAGAAAAAAACCCATAACGTTAAAAGAAAATAAAAGAAAACTGTCAAGGAGAGGTAGGTGGTAAATCAGATTCTTCTGATGTGGTGGGGACAGCTGGATGAAGAACAAACAGCTCTGGATGGAGCTGGCCCTGATCGCTGCCTTTTCTCTGGCTGAACCAGGGTAGGTTTTGCAGGGCATTCTTGAAACAGCAGTGGTGGAGCCTCAGTGTGGTCCGGAGACGCTGCACAGGCGGCCCCGCTCCAGAGCTGCAGCTGGAGTGGCTGCTGGAGGAAGCACGGCCGCTGGAGTCGGGCGCCCCTCCAGGTCTAGGTCGGCAGCCAGGTCTGCCCGTGCAGCCGGCTCCTACAGGTGTCCCTCAGGTGGAGCAGGAGCCAGCTCTGCCTCCTGGTCCCCTACCCTGAGCATCTCTTCAGACAAGAGCAGTGACATCACATCTTGCCAGAACAAGGACGTCACCACACAGTGTCCTCACTAACTGATGAGAGAGACCAACAGAACTCAGAATCCTGGTAACCAGGGAACCACATTCTCAAACAACCGCCAGCCAGCTCAGTTGACCAGAGACTTTAGTTGAGTCAACATGTCCTTGTGTTGTCTTCCCCGGTCCCAAGGCCGTGGGAACCAAAGAAACAGCGCGGATGGTTTTTTCCGCCGTGGCCGCCGCTGGGTCCAGACTCAGCCCAGACGTCTATGGCCTTTTTCTCGGAGGAACCGAGAAGTAACCCATGGAGGCTCAGAGGTGGTGCTTCCGGACCAGACCACCACTGTGATTTCACCTGAGCAGGTCTATTTCCCCTACGTGTGTGTGTGTGTGTGTGTGTGTGTGTGTGTGTGTGTGTGTGTGTGTGTGAGTTTTGGGTGTGAGTGTATGAATATGTGTTTCATGTCAGAGGAGCCTTCCCTTAGGAAGAAGGGGATGAGCAAGTGGGTCAGAAGCCTAGTCAACCAGCACATTCACACCACTGCCTGTTTGGATCGGAAGTGTGGGTGGCACCCTCTGCCCCAGGTTTATCTTGAGCCCTGGAGGTGAATTTCATTTCCACTGAAAGGAGGTCTCTTCAGAAACATCGTTGGGTCTGATTTGGGAGCAGAAGGTGCAGCGGGAAAAGCAGCAGCGACGAGGGCCAGGCTGGGCTTGAGGCATCCTGACCCGCTGCTGGTCATGTCATTGCAGAGCTCAGTGAAAAACACCCAGGAGCCGCATCTGGAGGAAGGAGACCCTCACTTCATCTCCACAACTGTGGCCCAGGTGCACCGTAGTAGTGATGTTCCATGCAGGCCTGCAAAGAGTGTGGCCACCTGGGCGGCCGGGGACTTGGGGCCCGTGGATGACCTCAGTAGGTCTCCTCTCCTGGAGCCACCCAGGGTCTGGAGGAGGTCTCGTCCCCCAACGCCATACAGGCTCAGGAGGTCTCTTCTTTTTACAACACCCAATTTCCCGAGGATTCCTCCCCTGATGCTACCCAGGGTCCAGAGAACTCCTTCCCCAAAGCCGCCCAGGCTCACCATATCTGAATCCAGCCTGCAGCAGGGGGCCCATGTTAATCACACTGAGCCAAACCACCTGGAGCCCAAGGAAGCAGAACTAAAGGGTGAGAAGATGGTTGAGGACATAGTGGGATGGTCGGGAGGGTTGGAGGGGAATGTGAGATTATTGAGAAGGGTCGGTGTCAGACACACAGGGAGCATTCCTAGAGGCTGGCCAGGAGCAAAGACTGGCTTCAGACCACCCACGTGCAGGATGGCTGGTGGGGAGGACATCCTGTGGTGGGTCCTGGCCTTTGGCTGTGCTCTGCCTTTGGAGAAAACATGGAAATGCAGGCACAGGGGTAATCTTTTCTCCTCTAGCAGCTCCAGTACCAGCCCAGGAGGCAGAGCCGGCTCCTGCTCCACCGGAGGAACATCTGGAAGAGCCGGCTGCACAGGCAGACCTGGAGGCCGACCCAGAGCTGGAGGGGTGCCTGACTCCAGTGGCCTTTCCACCTTATGAAGTTCTTCCAGGTGTAGCTATGGAGGTGGGGCCGGCCTCCACTGCGCCTCCTGCCCACACTGAGGTGGGAAATCTGATGCCTGAAGAAGCCTCCGACCAACCTGCCTTGACTCCGCCCACACAGGAAGAGCTGTGCCTGCACACCACCTCAGGGCCAGCTCAGGAGCCTCCTGTCCAATCAACTGTCCCTAGCCCATCTGAGGGATCTATTTTCCCACCTCTTTTTGATTGTTTTCTTTTATTTTCTGTTATCGTCATATTTCCATTTTCACCTTGGCCTTATAGAATATTCTACTTTATTAATTTTTTTTGGAATTATTTTGCTTTCTTTTATTTTATTTTTCTTTTTCTGTTTATATCTTTTTTCTGTATAGAGTAATTCATTATAAGTAATAAAATAAAAGTGATTATTTAGATTTTAATTTGTGCCATTTCTCAGCATGAAGTCCCTTAATGATGCTGTGCAAGCATCACCTCTAACTTGTAGAAAAACATCCCATCACCCTGAATGGAAACCCTGCACCAAAAAGACTCACCCTCCTATCCCTGCAAAACCTCACCTGCTTTCTGTCTCTGCTCCTTTACCTATTCTAGACATTTCCTATCAACAGAATCTTACCATAGTGCTGTTTTCAATGCGCTCCCATACTTATTTTGTTTTTATCTGACATAACATTTTTGCCATTAAAAGCGGATATCCCAGATCAAATAGAGAGACAGATATAAAAAGAAAACTTTTTTAGTAAGTCTGTGCTTTATATATGGGTAGTGACCACTCTGCTAAGTGTGATCCCAGGGCCAGAATGTCGTCAGGTGACAGCTTGACCTTCCTGGGCATAAAACAAACACGAGAATAATGCAGAAATCTGCAAAGGCAAACCACAATCTGGAAAGCATTCCTTACAAGGCCAGGCCAGAGAGTGGTTTCACGTTCCTGCGGGGTATGAACTTCCTGAAAATTGGTTTTTCCTTCTTTCTTTCTATTTTTCTTTCTTTTTTTCTTTTTTTCTTTTTCTTTCTTTCTCTCTCTCTCTCTCTTTTTCTTCCTTTTTTTTTTGTATTTTCCAAAGTTAGAAATGGAGAGACAGTCAGGCAAACTCCCACATGCACCCGACCGAGATCCACTCAGCATGCCCACCAGCGAGCACTGCTCTGCCCATCTGGGGTGTGGATTCGTTGCAACCAGAGACATTCTAGTGCCTGAGGTGGAGGCCATGGAGCCGTCCTCAGCGCCTCAGCCAACTTTGCTCCAGTGGAGCCTTGGCTGCAGGAGGGGAGGAAAGAGACAGAGAGGAAGGAGAGGGGGAGGGGTGCAGAAGCAGATGGGCGCCTCTCCTGTGTACCCTGACTGGGAACCAAATCCAGGACATCCACACACCAGGCTGATGATGCTCTACTGCTGAGGCAACTGGTCAGGGCCAAGTTGGTGTCTTCTAAAAAGACAGAGGACAAACACCTGTGCTCTCAATAAGAGGCAGTGCTCACGCCAGTGCAAGGCAGATGATGGCCCACCACCCTGATGAGGACACACACACTGTAAATGCCAGTGGGAGAGCTCTGTCCCCATCAGACTGAAAGGCTTCTGGTCTGGTGGTGACCAGCCTGGGTGACAATGTGAAGATAGAGAGGCACCAACAGCTCCCTGAAAAGAAGTAGGACAGGCCCCTCTTCTGGGGGGACAGTGTGTAAGACCCATCAAATTCCACAGGTGCTCAATTTCACCTGGCAGTGCTCACCCTAGGGCAGGGTTATTTAACCTTTTTATACCTAGCGCCCACTTTTGTATCTCTGTTAGTAGTAAAATTTTCTAACTGTCCACTGGTTCCAAAGTAATGGTGATTTATAAAGTAGGAAAGTTACTTTACTTTATAAAATTTATAAAGCATAGTTACAGCAAGTTAAAGCATATAATTATAATTACTTACCAAGTACTTTATTTTGAATTTTTGCTAATCTTGGCAGAATAAATCTTTATAAAACAACTTACTATAGTTAAATCTATCTTTTTATTTATACTTTGGTTGCTCCGCTACCGCCCACCAGGAAAGATGGAACGCCCACTAGTGTGGGTGGTAGGGACCAGGTTGACTACCACTGCCCTAGGATATTATCCCAAAGAAATTCTTGCACAACTTCTCAAAGATCTATATTCAAGACTGCCCATCAGAGCACTGATGAAATAGCCAACAATTGAGAAAAACAGAACTGTCCATGGACAGTGATGGGACCCACCAATCCTGGTCCACATGGATGATGGAAGCTGGACAGCAGCTAGAGTTGGGGCAGTGTTCTCCACGTGTTGACAGAAAAAGAGCTCAGGGGTCCTCTCACATGAGACATGTGGCCCAACATCTGAATCCATAATCCCACTTCTTAGAGCAAGACCATGTGATTTCAGCTGGCAGAGAGTCATATATGAAAATCAGTCTGAGTGTAACACAGACAAAACAAACTGAATGAGAAGGGCGGACCCTGAGAGATACCAACCAAGCCGCTCATGATGCTCACCTGTGGGGTGGAGACATCAATCTCTGACCTTCTCCTTGATGTGATGTCTAATTTGGTAAAATGCATGTGTGACTGTGACAATTCTAAATATAAATATATTAAAGTTATCTGTCCAGTGCTATCTGCGTATCACTCATCTATAAAGTACATTATTTAGTTTTTATTGTTAAAGAATTTATGACAAGGAAAATAAAGGTTAGTTATAGTACCATATTGAATTCTAAAGGAATTCAGAAACAAATAAAGAACAAAGTCCTTCCCGGGAGGAGAGTCCTGATACGGGGGGCTCACCATGCCTGTTCTTTCCAGGATTTTGCACATAATATTGGCATGTGCATGTGTGTGCCTCTGTTTTCTCGCACCCATGTGTGCATTGGTGGGTGCCTCTGTGTGTTCACATGTGTGAGCGTGTGCACCTGTGGGTATCTGGCAGTTGGGATTCCTGGGCATGTGCTCTTCCAAACCCTTATTTCTCTTGGGGTGGACACTGCCAGTCAGAGTTGTTGGCATTTTCTGTGACTCCACATCAGAATTTCCAAAGCTCCCTTTGGTGGAACCTGGATCATTACTCACTTTTTACTTTTCTTGTTTTAATTTATACAGGATTTTAAAATATTGGGTGCAGTTCCTATATCCAAGGAGAAAAGGAAAACATCACGATGAAAGAAAAGTGAAGAGAATGGTCACAGAATGGGGATAAAACCAATTCTGTTGATGAGAGGATGCAGGTTCAAGAGCAGACGGCTCTAGAACTGGCCCTGGTGTGTGGTCAGAAGCAGGTGCTCTGTGGCAGGAACCAGGGCAGGTTCTGCAGAGGGCTCTTCAGTCGGCGGTGGCGGGGCCTCGGGTAACTCGGCAGATGCTGCACAGGCCACCTGACTCCAGAGCTGCAGCTGGAGTGACTACTGGAGGCGACATCCCTTCAGGCTGGAGCGGCCTATAGGCCCTCTCCTGCGTCTGGCTCTTCGAGTGAAGAGGTGGAAGCTGCCGGCTCTGTCTCCTGGGCTGGTGCTGGAGCTGTGAGAGGAGAAAAGATCCTCCACATGCATTTCCACGTGCCCCCCAAAGACAGCACAGCCAGAGCCTTCACAGTAGCCATAGCATGGCTACCACAGGATGTCCTCCTACTGACCCACAGTCCAGTAGAAGGGTGGTCTGAGTCCTGTCTGCTCCTGGCCAGCCTCTGTGCATGCTCCCTGTGTGTCTGGCACTAACCCTTCCTCATCAGGTCACATACATCCCCACCCCCCACCTCCCCCACAGTCACACTCGTGGGTTCTGCCTCCTTGGCCGCCTGGTCCTCCTGACCAGTTTCTTTGACTTGGGCATTGTGCTCCCAATATCATGTCTGAAATGTGCTGTGTGGGATACTGTGTTGCTTCTGTGGAGAAGTACTTCTCTGGCCATCCAGGGGCCCTAGCTCCCCAAACCCCCAAGTAGCCACACTCACTTTGAGCCTGCTCTGGACCTTGGTGCTGCGGCCCAATTGCCCATAACTGGTGGAAACGGGTGGGGGTCTCCGTCAGCAGCCTGCTGCTCTTCCATGTTGTGGGTTGAGCTCTGCAATGACCAGCAGTGAGTCTGGAGACGCCAAGCCTTGCCCTGTTCTAGCCACTGCTGCTTCTGCCCACTGGACCTTCTGCTCCTGGATCAGGCCCAGGCCTGTGTCTGCATAGACCACCTCCCAGGTGAAATAAGATTCTCCTCCAGCCTGACCAGGCAGTGGCACAGTGGATAGAGCATCAAACTGGGATGCGGAGGACCCAGGTTCGAGACCCCGAGCTCGCCAGCTTAAGCATGGGCTCATCTGGTTTGAGCAAAGTTCACCAGCTTGGACCCAAGGTTGCTGGTCGAGCAAGGGGTCACTCGGTCTGCTGAAGGCCCGCTGTCAAGGCACATATGAGAAAGCAATCAATGAACAACTAAGGTGTTGCAATGCGCAACAAAAAACTAATGATTGATGCTTCTCATCTCTCTCCGTTCTTGTCTGTCCGTCCCTGTCTATCCCTCTCTCAGACTCTCTCTGTCTCTGTAAAAAAAATAAAAATAAAAAAATAAATAAAAATTAAAAGATGAGAATGGCCTGACCAGGAGGTGGCATAGTGGATAGAGCTTCAGACTGGGATGCGGGGACCTAGATCAAAACCCAAGCTTGCCAGCTTGAGTGCGGGCTCATCCAGTTTGAGCAATGCTCACCAGGTTGAACCCAAGGTTGCTGGCTTGAGCAAAGGGTCATTTGGTCTCCTGTAGTCCCCCAGTCAAGGCACATATGAGAAAGCAATCAATGAACAACTAAGGTGCTACAATGAAGAATGGATGCTTCTCATCTCTCTCCCTTCCTGTTGTCTGTCCTTCTCTTTGTCTCTCTGTCTCTATCACAAAAAAAGATGAAAATGGAGAAAATTCTCCTCTACAAGATAGCATTCCTTAATAAAAAAATTTTAATCTTTTAAATTCTTATATTTGGATAATATATTTATAGAAATAACTAAAATATACAGAAATCTCACATATCCTTTAACCACCTTTTTCTAACACTAAAATTTTGCATAACCTTGATACATTTATGCAAACTAAGAATTTAACATTAATACAATATTATTGACTAAATTATAGACTTTATTTAAATTTCATCATTATTTTCACTAAAGTCCTTTATCTACCTAAGATTTAATCCAAATCCAGAATAGAATTTTGTATTTAGTTTTTATACGTTCTTGAGCCCCTATGATCTGTAAAAATTTTTCAGTCTTTCCTTATTTTATTATGGTCTTGACAATTTTGATAAAAAGTGGTAAGAAATTTTGTAGACTTCTTCTCAATTCAAGTTAGAGTGATTGATTTTATGATTAGACTGAAACTATAGACTTGGAAGAATACCACAGAAGTAAAATGGCTTTCTCATTGCATCATATCAGAGGGTGAGTGATATCAATATGACATCACTAGTGTTATTAACTTTGACCACTTAATTAAAATAACTTCTGCCAGGTTTCACCACTATAGATTATTATTTTTATATTTTTATTATTGAAGCAAATCACTAAGTCCTGCTATAAAATATTTTTCTATTTTTCAGTTATTAATTATAATAATATTTTGCTTGACATTATCAGCAAGAACAAAAAGCTAGGGTTTTTCTAATACAGTCACACCTTACATAAAGACATTCAGTCAAGAACAGATGGCATATAAAATGGTGGCCCAATAGGATTACAATAGAGATGAAAATTTCCTATCAACTAATAACACCATAGCCATCATAAATTTTAGTGCAAACGTTGCAAAAATGAACAAGGCTATGTTTGAGATAGCAAACTTTAACCTGGGTGTGTATGAGAAAGACACTGAAGAGCTCCCAGAGGTGGTTCCTGAAGAAATGACTAATAATGAGGTTTTGAAACTGTAACAGAAACACCTAGTAGAAGAAGAAGCAAGAGAATAGGAAACTGCAGAGAAGCATAAGAACCCTCAAGAAACATCACAGTGAAGGGTGGTACATCTCAACAAGCACCTTAAAAAGTGAGAACATGGATTGCGACACCTATTAATTTTCATTAATAGAGAGAAATGCTCATGACGTATTATCTACTTACAAGCAAATCTATGATGAAAAAAGAAACAAATCAAGCAAATCACCATGGATATATTTCTGAAAATCGATGCCTCATCAGGCAGGTCCTTCAGGAGGTGTTCCAGAAGAAGACAGTGTTGTCATAGGAGATGATAGCTCTGTCCATGTTATTGTCCCTAGGAACCTTTCAGTAGGACAAGATGTGGAAGTGAAAGGCAGTGATATTGATTATCTGGGTCCTGTGTAGGTCTAAGCTAATATGTGTGTTTGTTTTTAAAAAAACATTTCATAAAATAAAAAAATCAAAAAGTTTTTAAAAATTGAGAATAGCAGAAAACTATAGAATAAGGACATAAAGAAAAAATGTTTATACAGTTGTACAATGCATTTGTGTTTTAAACTGTCATTACAAAATAGTTGTCAAAAAAGTTTTAAAAATTAAACAGTTCAGAATAAAAAAGTTATAGTATGTTATGGTTTATTCATTAGTGAAGAAAGAAAAATAAATTTTTATAAATTTAGGGTAGCCTAAATGTACAGTGTTTATAAAGTATACGTAGTGTAATGTCCCAGCCCTGCACACTCACTCAGCACTTACTCACTGATTCACCCAGAGCAACTTCCAGCCCTGCAATCTCCATTCATGTAAGTGCCCTATATAGGTGTGCTATTTTTTATCTTTTCTATTCATTTTTATCTTTTTATCATATCTTTGTCGTTCCTTTATTATATTTAGATATGTATAAATGAACAAAAAATTACCATTGTCTTATAATTTCCTACTGTATTCAGCACAGTAGCATGCTGTACAGTCTTGCAGACCAGGAGCAATAGCCGATTATCACATAGCCTAGGCGTGTAGCAAGTGATACTATCCAGGTTAGTATAAGTGATCTCCATGACGTTCACACAACAATAAAATCAGCTAATGATGCATTTCTCAGCATGTATCTACCTTGTTAAGCAATGAATGACTGTAGTTATATTTTTACTTAAACTCCTAAAATGGGCAAAAGAAATGAATAGACACTTCTCCAAGGAGGATATACAGATGGCCAGTAGGCATATGAAAAAATGCTCAACATCATTAATCATTAGAGAAATGCAAATTAAAACCACAATAAGATATCACCTCACACCGGTTAGAATGGCGCTCATCAACAAAACAACACAGAATAAGTGCTGGCGAGGATGTGGAGAAAAGGGAACCCTCCTGCATTGCTGGTGGGAATGCAGACTGGTGCATCCTCTGTGGAAAACAGTATGGAGATTCCTCAAAAAATTGAAAATTGAACTGCCTTTTGACCCAGCCATCCCACTTTTAGGAATATACCCCAAGGACACCATAGAATGGTTCCAGAAGGAGAAATGCACCCCCATGTTTATAGCAGCATTGTTCACAATAGCGAAGATCTGGAAACAGCCCAAGTGTTGGGCAGATAAAATGTATTATGCTCACTTTGTTAAAAATGGCGCTGCCCATGTGAGGCTGTCACCTAGGTGATATTAATGTGTGTTGAGAATCCTTGTAGCCTGGGGCTTGGTTTTGGGATTAAGCCTTTCCCACCCTTTTTGATGTGGGGTGGTACAATCCAATCATGCCTCAGAGAAGTGACTTTGTATTAGAGACTTCCCTGCTTTGTATTAATATATTGGATTAAGGGTTGTGAATCTACACTATAAGATGGGGGTAGAACAGGAGCTTGCTCTTGGTTCCTGGGATGATTAGCATGAGAGAGCAGAGGGAGCAGAGCAGAGAGCAGAAAGAGGCCATGTGGCCAGGAGAAGCAGCCAAGATGGTGGAGTGCTGAGTGAGATGCCAGTTTGTGCAGAGTTTGTATCTGGGATAAGGAAGGAGATGGGGAACTGAGGAGAATAAGGCTGGTGAGCTAGAAACCTTTGATTCTAGGAAACTCGGAAAAGTCAGTAGCTTTGTGAGCACTGAATGTGAGTGGGTTTTGGAGCCTAGTGTGTGTTTTTACTTGCCCGCCGGGTGCAAGCTAGAATGAAAAAAAATGGCCTATCAGTTTTTGGCTCCATTGTTTCTTTACCGACTGTCCGAATCCAATGCGAACCTGCATGAGCCAGGCTGCTGTGATGGCAGCCCTGGCCTCTGGCTTTACACCAAGTGTCCGTCAGAGGACTAGTGGATTAAAAAGTTTTGGTACATATATACTATGGAATACTACTCAGCCATAAGAAATGATGACATCGGATCATTTATAATAACATGAATGGACCTTGATAACATTATACGAAGTGAAATAAGTAAATTAGAAAAAAACTAAGAACTATATAAACCAATGCATAGATGGGACATAAAAATGAGACTTAGAGACATGGACAAGAATGTGATGATAACAGGGCGTGGGGTGGAGGGGTGGGGAAGGGGCGAGGAAGGAGAGGGAGGGAGTGGGGGGAGGGTAGGGGCACAAAGAAAACCAGATAGAAGGTGACAGAGGACGATTTGACTTTGAGTGAGGGGTATGCAGCATAATCAAAGGTCAAAATAATCTGGAGATGTTTTCTCGGAACATATGTACCCTGATTTATCAATGTCATTGCATTAAAATTAATAAAAATAAGATTTTAAAAAAATTAAGTAGAAAACACACAAAATGCCACAAAAATATGAATCCAAAATATAATAATTTGTTGATAAGTGATGATCGAGTGAGAGAAAAATTAAAAGAAAGTTAAGGTTTTTGGAATGAAACCCTCATAAAAAACAAGAATAAAAAATGTTACAACTATGGATAATGAGTTCAAAAGGAAAAGGAAAGAATAAAAAGGAAAGAAGATAAAATGACCAGGATAGAAAGAAAAAAGAAAAAGTTATAACAATGTAATTTTTCCTGGTTTTGACAGGTAGCTTCTTTTTTTTCAGCAGGTGGTGCTGTACTATGATTTTTGCCCCTGTGAGGTTCTTGGGCAGAGATTTGCTGTTGTATTACTTGTAGGCTCTGACAATGGGAAACTCAGTTTTTCAGGTGACTCTCTCCATATCTCTCCCACCTGAGCTAGCAGCCTGGGGACTTAGTTGTGAGGTTCGCTCCAGCCAAGTCCTTCCTCCATTACCACTCAAAGCACAGTTCTGGGGAAGGCTGTGCCATCCAGAGCCACCAGCGAGAGCAGGCAGGGCTGGGAGCCAATTACCAATCTAGTGCCTTTCTAAAGGCTGGCAGACAGGTATAGCATGTCTCAATGTGCCGCAGGCTGGGAGTTTATTGCAGATCAAGTGCCTTTCTAAGGGCCCCCAGACATGTCTAGTACATCTCAGTGCTCCATGGGTCTAATCTTCACAGGTTTCTCCCTTGTGCACTGTTTGGTAGCTCACAACAAGCCGGATGTGCACCCAGCCCCAGGCCTTCAGCTGTGCACATGGAGGCTTGCCCCTGCCCACTTAGGCGGACAGCGCCTGTGATCTCAGTCAGAGCAGGGAATGCAGGCCCGCGAAGATGCCCCACCTGGACAGTCCCAGGCCCAGAGATCCTGGCACTTGCACCCATCCTGTGCTGGTGATAGAGCTGGAAATATGCAAAGATTCTGGCAACATCCCACACAAATGTTTATCACTGATAATCTCAGGCTAAGCTTTCCAGCCTGTGAGCACATTTGCCCATGCCAGTGGTGCCAGGTGAAGCCACTCGAACACCCCCTAGGATCACGAAGGCAATAGTGCACAAAGCTGCTGCAGTTGGCGCTGGCTACCGTTGCCACCCTGTACCGGAAAACTTTGTTGGAGCCTGCTGCCTGTGCTTGCCCTGTGTCTGCAATCTTAGGCAGAGCTGAAATGTTCTTCCTTCTGTTTGATCATCCACCCTAACCCAGCTTCCTCCTTCTGCCTTCGACCCTCTGCTTTGCTGGGCTTCACACAAAAGCGCCCCTTCCTCAGATCAGTGAGGAAAGCAAAATACCCTGTTATCTGTTTTATTTCCTTCAGAGTGGTTTATATATTCAGCCACCTTTTCACCCAATTATACCTTTGTCTAGGCCAGGGGTAGTCAACCTTTATATACCTACTGCCCACTTTTGTATCTCTGTTAGTAGTAAAATTTTCTAATTGCCCACTGGTTCTACAGTAATGGTGATTTATAAGGTAGGGAAGTAACTTTACTTTATAAAATTTATAAAGCAGAGTTACAGCAAGTTAAAGCATATAATAATAATTAATTACCAAGTACTTTATGTCAAATTTTTGCTAAGTTTGGCAGAATAAATCTTTATTAAACAACTTACTATAGTTAAATCGATCTTTTTATTTATACTTTGGTTGCTCAGCTACCGCCCACCATGAAAGCTGGAATGCCCACTGAGGGGTGGTAGGGACCAGGTTGACTACCACTGGTCTAGTGTGTGTATATTTCAGGTGCTCCTGAAGTTTTTTTCTCTGTCTTTAGTTGTTGAATTTGTTGAAATTTCAAGGGGAGATATCAGGAGCACTGCTCATGGCACCATTTCTCTCTCCCCAACTCCCAATTTGGTTTTCTTACAGAAGCTATTTTACCTTTTTGATATCTATTATGTTGGTTTCATTGTCCACCTATTATTAAGAAATTGATACTCATTGGTCTGTATTTTTAAACCTAACATTTATGATCTTTTTGGGGGGGGATTTGATTCATATCAGCAAATTTATAATCCTAGAGTTTGGTAGAAGTGACTTAACAAATTTTTCCTCTCAGCCAAGAGTTTCATGTTTTCATCTTTGTATGTTTTAATTTCTTTCATGGATACAATCCAATGTTAATAAATTATGCTCATATATATGATGAATGTTACACCAGGGTGTAATTTTTTTGACTTCTAATAAATATTTAGGCATAAAAATGAGCCTGATGTTTTCCTCAGTGAAGATAAAAGCACATAGTTCAATAAACAATCTCTACCCACCCGTCCCCTCCATATCCTCACCCACCCATGGCACACGTCAGTGTCTGGCATACTAAATAGTTTACTTATTTTTGCTCACTGTCTGTCTTTTCTCATTGTCATATAGGCAGTGATTTTCAACCTTTGTTTCTCATGCACTCATAAACTAATTACTAAAGGAAAAGGGGCCCTGACCTCTTCTTCCTTAGTAACTAATTTATTTGTGCCATGAGATGAAAATGGTTGTATTTAGTCAGGGGCACTGACCTTAGTAATTAGTGTGTGTTTGTGCCATGAAAAAAAAAAAAGGTTGAAAATCACTGATATAAGGGACATATAGTAGGGTAATGCAATTGTTTTGTTAATTAATCATTAGTATACTCTAGAACCTAGAATAGTTCTTGATATAGAATAGTTCTACAATAAACATTTACTGAATAAATGAACTTAGTCTTTTTGTTATTTCTATTTATTTCTGAGCATGTCTTCTATATATTTATCATTAAATGCTACTGTTGTCTATCTCCCATTGATTAATTGAGTTTCTTACATTTGTTTACATATTTCCCTGCTATTCTTCTAGTTGGTTCTTTCTTTCTCTGTTAAATATTCTGTAGCTGTGGACAAGTCCTGCTGAGGGTGAGGACGACGGAGATGCAAAGACTCGACTCCGGGGACCAGGTTCAGTGATGCAGATCCACTTTATTCAGGAAGCAAACTAGCTTATATACATGGGTTCAGCCAATAGGATGTCACAGCGTGTCCTTCATAACCAATGGCTGAGAAGATCAGGGAGCTGCGTGGTTGATGCTAAGTCACTTCCTTATAGCGGGCGAGCTTCCTTCCTGGGTATGCCCAGGAGCTGGAGTATTCTCATAGCATTGCATCAGCCACAGCTGCTAGGAATGTGCTCTGCACTCCACCCATATGTAGCTTTTTTATTATTTATATTACTAGAAAAAAAGACATTTAAAAAGGAACTTGGAACAGAGAAAATAAATCAGTATTTTATTCATGTCTTGTGAAGAGAGAGCACCTGATAAGATTAAATAAATCTGTGAGCCAAAAAGCATTGTCTATCTCAGAAATGAGTGAGCAGGACCTCTGGAGTTATGTGGAGTAGAGATTCAGTTGGTACTCAAACTGTGGAATCACCATTGGACTTAATACAAGAGCCATGCTTTCTCCTTAAGAATTGCCATCCCTTTGTAGTTATATTTATTTCATAACATGGTTTTCATTCATTGCTAATAATTTAGGACTTATTTTTGTTTAAATGTGCCAGATAAAACAGTGCCATATGTCATGGTTCTTAAATCACCATCTATAAATAGTGTCAATATCTCAAAAATAATTTTTATAAATGCTTATCAATATTATAAATTCTGACTTTTTAATACTCAGTAATTTTTAAGACTTTATTTATTCATTTTAGAGAGATAGTGATAGAGAAGGGGGAAGGAGCAGGAAGCATCAACTCCCATATGTCCCTTGACAGGCAAGCTCAGGGTTTCGAATCAGTGACCTCAGCATTCCATGTAGATGCTTTACCCACTGCACCACCACAGGTCAGGCCCATACTCAGTAATTTTGAATGACACCATTCATAGTTGTGAAAAAAACTCATTGTTCCACATTCAAAAATGGTAAATTTAAATACCAGGATCCAAATAGCCAGGATTCCTTGCATATAACTTTAAAGTTAGCCATATGAGACTCAGTAAGATTTTCTTTGATAAGGATATATACTCCCAAAGCATAGCAATGATAAATAAAATTAGACAAATTTATATACATACCCAGAAGTAACTGATTTTCAAGGGTGCTAGTAACAAACAGAGAATTTGAATTTGTATCTCTGCCAATTTCTCAGTGTTTCTTCATTCAAGCCATAATTGCATTGCTAAAGATTCCACTGTGGCAAGTGAAAAGATGAATGGAATTTAGGTCTCTTCTGTGAGCTCTAAGAGGAAAGAGAAAGGACACAGTAAAGCTTTTATTGTCTCAAATCCAAATTCAGTGTGTCTAATTAGAAAATTGTTCATTCAGATGAAAGCCAAAAAGCATCTCAGCCTAATGTGGCTGAGACAGCAAAATCAATTCTGAGCACAACAGCTCTGTTTAGTAAATGTTTAAAGGTTAAAAAATAGACCTGCACAAATGAATAAAAAATATTAAGAATTAGAATTATGTAGTCTTTGCCTAAAAAGTATCCTTTTTATGATATGCTTTTTTATATGTTACTTTGCTGTGGAAATGAAAATGTGTTGTCTTCATCCATTGAAAAGAAAATAATATATTGTGAAAACATCAGTTCTCTTATAACAGTTACTTTTAATATCACAATTGATTTATGTCTTTGACCTAACCTTTCCTTCTAAAGACAGGATGGATTTATTCAACCTAGGGCTGAATCCAGCAACCTTGAACTTCAAGCCAGCCACCTTTGGCTGAAGCCAGTGACCATGGGGTCATGTGTATGATCCCATGCTCAATCTGGCGACCCTGCACTCAAGCATTGTATTTTACTCCTCTAGCACAAATAATTCTTGTGTATATTTAAGCATCATTCTTCACCTCTGTTGTGATTTATTTTTAAATTTTTTAGTTACAATTGACATCTCTAATTATATTAGTTTCATGTGTGCAGTATAGTGGTTAAACATTTATATAACTTACAAAGTGACCTCCCAGATAAGTCTAATTGTTTCGATTTTTACTGGCTGATAGTTTACTTATTGCTAATTAAAAAATATAAAGCAACATTTAAATTGATTTCTATGACTCATTCTAGGAAGAAAAAGTTTTTAAATGATTGTGTGATGTTATGAAAGAAACATGCCAATAAATATACATTTCTTAATAGATTCCTTGGACAATGGATCATTTTGTTAGTGATTGTCTAACTTTCATTAAAAAAAATTCTGTTAGATCCAGATATATGCAATGTAACTTATTTCCATTGTATATCTCTTTGTTATCCATGTTCTGATAGATAAAATCTTATTTAGTAATTGTCAATCAATATAAGCATTTGAAAATGTCTTTATCTAACAAACACTTCCTCAGTCATCTTACCTGATTTATGTTTTCACAGTGAGATATTGTAATATTCTTCTGCAAGTATGTTTGTGTGAGAGAGAGAGAGAGAGAAAGAGAGGGAGAGAGAGACAGACAGACAGACATGGACAGACAGACAGAAAAGGAGAGAGATGAGAAGCATCAACTCGTAGTTGTGGCACTTTCATTGTTCATTGATCGCTTTCTCATATGTGCCTTGATTGGGGGCTCCAGCTGAGCCAGCAACCCCTTACGTAAGCCAGTGACCTTGGGCTCAAGCCAGCAACCTAGGGCTGAATCCAGCAATCTTGAACTTC
Source organism: Saccopteryx leptura (assembly GCF_036850995.1). Lineage (NCBI taxonomy): Eukaryota > Metazoa > Chordata > Mammalia > Chiroptera > Emballonuridae > Saccopteryx > Saccopteryx leptura. The sequence goes on along the minus strand of NC_089506.1, from coordinate 68,958,539 downwards.
AAGCCAGCCATCTTTAGGCTGAAGCCAGTGACCATGGGGTCATGTCTATGATCCCATGCTCAATCTGACGACCCTGCACTCAAGTTGGTAAACCTATGCTCAAGCCGAATGAGGCTGTACTCAAGCCAGAGACCTTGGGGTTTCAAACTTGGGTCATTAGTGTCCCAGGCTGACACTCTAACCATTGTGACACTACCTGGTCAGGCTCTACTACTCTTATACATAATATATACTAATAATTAATATTCTAATACATAATATTCTCTAATACTTTTTACTCAGTTTATAACTAAAGAATGAAGTAATAATTGGAAATCATGCTTTTTCTGTAATATATTGCATTTATTATGTTTAGCTTGGTAAGTATTTTAACATAAGTTGACTAACATCACAAGTATTTGTCAAACAATGAATTTCATTAACTTATATTGCAAAGAATCTCTTTCATAGATGTATCTAATTGAGTTCAATAAATAAAGAATTATAGAATAGACTCTGAAATGTTGAACCAATAAAAATATCACAATAACTAACTCAGTGTAAATATAAGCTTGTGTGCCATGCTAATACAAATATAGATTATTTTGCTGGTGACTTAAATTAATGTTCTCTCTAAAATCACCAACATAATTGGATTGCATCTGGACTATTTTGAAATGTCCATCACATGATCATTATTGTAATGGAAAGAACTGATTTGATTGCTGCTAGTTGCTGAATATTTTATGGCCATATACAATGTATTGTGTGGTACAAAGCTATTAGTGTTATTACAAAATGCAATTTTGCATTAATGTGCTAGGAAATAGGAAATGCACATACAAATTTATTTTAAAAGTCATACCTGAAACCTGATAATTTTGTTAACCAGTGTCACCCCAAAAAACTCAGTTAAATTTTTTTTTTAAAAAACAGACATATAGGCATCTCTATTTTGAACTAAGTATGTGTAATTTTTTCCCCCCACCTATCTTTTGTGCTTCAGTTATCCATTGCTATATAACTGTCATGGACATACTGTCCTTTTCAGATTTTGCACTTTCTTCTGTTTGTAACAGTTCTTTATACATTTTCCTGGGAAATTCTTTCTTCATTCAGATGCAGTTTTGCCCAAGAAGTGTTAATGATTCAATACCTGAACTAAGTACTCTAATAACAGTATTTCTACTGTTGTATGTACCTGCTTGTTTATTCATTTAAAATTTAAACAGGAGAAAATCAAGTTTTAATACATACACATAGAGAATTCACTTAGGTATGAAAATTCCAAAGATGGTGAGGAAACATTGGGACATTTTGGACAACAGAGAAAAGAACAAGACTGAGTACTAACTTTCAGAAGTGAGAATGGAAAATTTGCAGATAACTGAGGAAGAGAGGAACATACAGAGCAAGCAAATTCTTGCTAAGAAACTAAGAAACAATAAAATACAGGGGATATCTAGTTAACAGTTGCTTGCCTAAAGGCCTCTTGTTTATCAAAATTAATTCAGTAACTTATGAAGTGATTCTCTCATAAGTCTAGTACTCACCTGACACCAGACATAGTTATTAGAATATTGGCCTCATAAAATGTGTGTGGCAGTATTGCTTCTTCTTCAATTTTTTGGAAGATTTTGAATAGAATAGGAACCAAGTCTTCTTTGAATGTTTCATATAATTCACTAGTATAGCCATCTGGCTCAGGACTTTTATTTTTGGGAAGGTTTTTGATAGTTGTTTCTATTTCCTTCCTGCTTGTGGGTCTGTTTAGGCTTTCTGCTTCTTCATGACTCAGTCTAGGAAGATTGTATTGTTCTAGGAATTTATCCATTTCTTCTAGATAATTAAATTTGGTGGCATACAGTTTATCATAGTATTCTACAATAATTTTTTGTATATCTATGCTACCTGTGGTAATTTCTCCTCTTTTATTTTGGATTTTGTTTATATGAGTCCTTTTTCTTTTTTCCTTATTGAGTCTTGCCAAGGTTTTGTTAGGTTAGCTATTATCAACAAGACAGGTAATAATAAGTGTTGTAGAGGCCGTGGAGAGAAAGGAACCCTCATCCACTGTTGATGGGAATGTAAAGTAGTACAACTATTATGGAAGAAAGTATGGTGGTTCCTCAAAATATTAAAAATAGAACTACCATATGACCAAGCAATTCCTCTACTGGGTATATACCCCCAAAACTCAAACACACTGGTACGTAAAGACACATGCAGCTCCATATTCATTGCAGCATTGTTCATAGTGGCCATGACAGGGAAACAACCAAAAAGCCCTTCAATAGAAGACTGGATAAAGAAGATGTGGTACATATATACTATGGAATACTACTCAGCCATAAGAAATGATGACATTGGATCATTTACAACAACATGGATGGACCTTGATAACATTATACTGAGTGAAATAAGTAAATCAGAAAAAACTAAGAACTGTATGATTCCATACATAGGTGGGACATAAAAATGAGACTCAGGGACATGGACAAGAGTGTGGTGGTTACCAGGGGAGGGGAGGAAAGAGAGGTAAGGGTTAGGGGAGGGGAGGGGCACAAAGAAAACCAGATAGAAGGTGAAGGAAGACAATTTGACGTTGGGTAATGGGTATGCAATATAATCAAATGTCAAAATAACCTGGAGATATTTTCTCTAAACCTATGTACCCTGATTGATCAATGTCACCCCATTAAAATTAATAAAAAAGAGAATATTATTGACTATATTCCCTATGCTGAACTTTGCATTCTTGTTTCTATTTTGTAACTGCCAACTTGTTCTTTCCTAAAAAATTAAATTTATCGAGGTGACAGTGGTTAACAAAATTATACAGGCTTCAATTGCACAATTCTACAACACATCTGCTATACATCACATATTGCATTCATCACCCCATGTCAAGTCTCTGTCCATCATTTATCCTTCTATACCCTCTTCTATTCATATCCCCAACTCCACAATCACCACACTGTGTCTGTGTCCATAAATTTTTTTCTCCCTTTTTTTGTCCTTTTCTGCTCAATCTATCCATCCCCTTCACAAAGCACCCCCCCCCCCACAGACAGCTGTCAACCTGCTCTCTATCTATAAGTCTTTGTCTATTTTGCTTGTTAGTACATTTTGTTCATTAGATTTCACATATGAGTGAAATCACATGGTACTTCTCTAATTGGCTTATTTTATTTAGCACAATCCTGGAAGCCCTAGACATAGCAATCAGACGTGAAGAAGAAATAAAAGGCATCCAAATTGGAAAGGAAGAACTAAAAGTGTAATTATTTTCAGATGACATGATACTGTATATCTACCAAAAAACACTATTGGAACTAATAAATGAATTCAGTAAAGTAACAGGATGTAAAATTAAAATTCAGAAGCGAATTTGTGTTTCTTAAGTTCTTCACTTTTTTCTTCTGCCCCTATTTGGGAATTTTTTTCTTTGTTGGTTTAAATATTAATTCCATTATGATCAGAGAGTAAGTATGATTTCAATTTTTAGAAATTAGTTACATTTTAAAATTCTTATTTTAGTCTAAATAACAGTCCACCTTGGTGATTATTTTACACACTTGAAAAGAATATATATTTTCTTGTTGGGCGGAGTAACCTAATGTCATTGAATCCAACTTGTTTTCTACATATTTTATTGATTACTGAGAAAGGAATGTTAAAGTCTCTGACTATAATTATGCATTCAGCCTATGATTGTTAACTTTGTATAACATGAAGCTCTCTTGTTAAATGCATATATGTTTAGAATTATTGTATCTTCTCATTGAATTGATTCCTTTATCACTCGGGTTTTGACTTTTGCCATTTAGTTTCTCTATCTACTTTAGGTGGAGATTGAAAAACTCTGCCACCACCTTTCCAAAATCCTCAGGAATACTTCTTAAATGAATAAAATGACCAAAGATATTGTAAGCCCATAGGCTATCTTTGTATTAACTAGAGAAAATATATATCCTCTCATTGGGCACCCATCTATGACATATCTTGGTAAATAAAGACTTTCTTCACATGAACTTGAAAAAAGTCTCTTACTCTAGGTGTCTGCAGCCCCTTGCTCGACACACAACATGGTGTGAAGCAACAGGCTATATATTTTGCCCCTGTTCACTCTCTTGTGCTTTAAAGAAACTGCATAACCTTATGCAGGGGTCCTGGTAATTAGTTCCAGTGAAGACACTGCAAATAGTTTATGCTTCAATGCTGTCTTTTCTGTGACAGGCCCATAATGATAATATATGAAGTATGGAAAGGAAAACTAAAAAGTCTTAGGTAGGATCAAGTATAACATAAAAACATTCACGGCCATAAATTGAATAAAAATGCACATGAACAAGATGAATTCATGGGTGCACTGTACTACCAGCATCCTGTGGTAGTCAGGAAGTTACCTCTGCAGGGTCATATGAAGTAAGTGTTCTGTGTGAGATGGTGAGTCAAGTTCACTGCATGAATATAGGGGTTTGATTGGCATTGCTCCCACCTCCCACCTGTGAAAGAAACCTGAAAATAATTTTTTAAGTTACTTTCTGCTTCTATAGGTTTTAAGAAGTGGCGATGAAATAAGATGGCATCACCAGCAGTGTCAAACATTTACTTGCCCTCAGCTCTGTGACTTGATACCTACAAAATGTATAATGTCATTGCATAGCAGAAAAAACCACATTTTCATTTTAAGATCTCATCCAAGACTGAGGATCCAAAGATAAAATTTCTGGGACCATGCAGGGGTCTATTCCCAGCCTCTCTTACTGTCCTTCAGATGTAGAATACAGCAGACTCACAGCTTTCTTAGACTATTAGCTCTTCTAATGCTTTATGTTGGGGACTGGAAAACCTGACTGTGGATGATATATTAGAGATGACAATGGCATAATGATTATTTAGGACAATGTTCAGTGAGGATAAAGCACTGATATTTCCATGATGAAAGATGTCCAATGAATAAAATTGCCACTATGTTGCTGGGTGAAACCCCATTGGAAATTGGGGATTGGTGTTGGTCTTCACTATTTGTCAGATTGGGCAGTCAAGATTGCTGGTAACTAGATCTTTTCAAGAGGAAATTAATATTTGTATTTTTATGCATAATATTTATTTGTGCTTTCATGGTCACTTTGTAATTAGTCTATTGTGCAAAAACTGGGCTAGCAGAAGAACAAGGCAGGTTGACATTCACAGCAAAAGACATTTTCTTATCTGATTGATAAGAACCTTCTTTCAAATGGGTGCTGTTTGGTGAACATTTCATGAGAGTCAAATATTCTCACACTCTGTGCCCATTCTGAGATTCTATCCATACACTATTCTCCAGAGCTCTATGGCACAAATCCTTTAATCTTGTTCCTTTCATACTCTTGGATATTAGAAACAATGGTCAGCGGCTCCTCAAGAATTGATATAATCAATGCAGATCCATTCTAGATAGCATTCTTTCCAGATGAAGTGAAAAACTAGTCATATGTCATCATTTTTGCTCATCAGGAATGCTCTCCTTTACTATAGTCTTTCAAGGCCTCCACTGAGGGACTTCAATGCTGCAGCTCTCTATCTCTGGCTAGCTAGTTTCAGCAAACAGTCATGAAGGCGTGAGTATGTGTTATGAGGCCATGGTCACGATTGTGGATAAGTTGTCAATGTAGAAGGAGTAAGTTCCTTGTGAACCTATAACACCTGTTCATGAAATATGCCTGTGCTTCAAGGACCTGCTTGACTCCAACCTTATGTATATCACTGCCTTTTGACAATGGAGTGCTGATGTGCATATCCAAGTTTATTGATTGGTAGGTCAGATAATATCTAGTTAATAACAGGCATTTAAATTTGTTTAGCATACCATTATTAGTCATTGACTGGCTGTCAGGCACAGAAGCATTCCAGAAATTAATGAAGAAGGCTTTGAATATCATAGCTTTTTCTGGATCATAAAAACCTGAATGGCCCTGACTGGTTGTTTCAGTGGTACAGCATCTGCCTAGTGTGTGGATGTCCCAGGTTTGATCCCCAGTCAGGGTACATAGGAGAAGCGACCATCTGCTTCTTCACCCTTCCCCTTCTCCCTTTTCTCTCTCTATCTCTCTTCTCCTCTCCTGCAGCCATGGCTCACTTGTAGTAAGTTGGCCCCAGGCACTGAAGATGGCTCCATAGCCTCACCTTAGGCACTAAAATAGCTCAATTGCAGAGCAATGGAGCAATAGCCCCAGATGGGCAGAGCATTGCTCCATAAGGGGCTTGCCAGGTGGATCCTGATCAGAGCACATGCGGCTTTTTGTCTCTCTGCCCCCCCACTTTTAGCTTAAGAAAAAAAAACACAAAGACCTGAATGAGGGTGTAACTCATTGAGAACTAAACCTGCTGCAGAATGTTTTTTTAATTACGCATTTTACAATTAGAAGCTTTGGTGATTGGAGACTTAAATGCAGTACTTGCTGTTTCCAGATTTCATAGAGGTCTACTGAGACTTTCTTAACAGTTCCAAGTACAAGGGGCAACAATTTATCCTTTTTATTTTATTGTGGTAAAAGTCATATAACATGAAATTCATTGTACTAATTATATCACTGTACAATTCGGTGGCTTTTAGTACACTCACCTGTTGTGCAACCATCACCACTATTCAATTTCAGAATACTTTTACCATCTAAAAAGGAAACCTGTACCCATTAAGCAATTACTTCTCTTCTCCTCCTACTTATCCCTTTTTGTCACCCCAGCTCTCTTTCAGTTACTATGTGCATGAAATGTATTTTCCATCTTCCTTTCTCAACTTGTTTGTGTCATTGGGTCTAAAGTGAGACTTGTAGATAGTATAGTTGAATATATATATTTTAATTCTTCCTTTTAGTCTCTGACTTTTAAATGGAGAGTTTAATCTATCTACATTCAAAGTAGTTACAAATAAGGAAAAACAGAGCTCTATAATTTTGCTACTTGTTTTGCATATCCTGAGTTTTTTGTCCCTCATTTTCTCCATTACTGCCTTCTTATGTATGTATTTACTTGATTAACATAATAGTGAAGTTTGATTCCCTTCTCATTTCCTTTTGTGTATATTTTTAAAGTTATTTTCTTATTAGTTACCTTGGATATCACAAGAAACACCCTAAATTTATAAATTGTTATTAACTTCCACAATACATAAAGCTCTGCTCCGATACAGCCCTTTTTGGTTTTGTCACTAATTACATGTTTATACTTTGGAGGGGGTCCCATTTAGTTTATAATTATTTTTATGCATTTATATTTTATATCATTTAAGACATAAGGAATGGATTTGTCAACCAAAATACATTAATTTCGCCCTTTATATGTGTTCACATAGTTACTTTTACTCAAGATATTTATTTCTTCAGGTGGCTTTGAGTTAGTGTCTATTGTCTTTTCATTTCAACTTGAAAGATTCTCTTCAGTGTTATTTGTAGAGTAGATAAAATGGTAACAAATCCAGTTCTTGCTTGTCAGGGAATGTCTTAATTTTCCTTTCATTTTTTTAAGGGGCTGTTTGACAGATATGGAATTCTTGGTTAATAATTTTTAAATTAAAAATGTGTAAGATAGAAACATTTTAGTCCCAATGCCCAATGGAAAAGTAAGAACTCAGAGGAATGAGCTAAAGTGTATACAGAGAATAAAGGACCATGATCCGTTTCTAGGGTACAAGATAGGTCTACTCAAAGAATATTCTCCTTTTTAGGGTATATGAGCTTCAAAATGTATACCTAGTGCATTTCAAAATTTTACATACTTAAATTTGCTGTTTGTCCCTTCTCTTTCTCTCTCGTTTTAGCAAAAAATTGTTTTTTGAGAACATCTTATTTCCATTTCTCCTTTTTAAAATGGGTGTGTGTGAGCACAATTCCATATCTTTTAGTTTATAAGTTTCAACTCAAATGGAGTCATTTCTCAATGTAAAGTGAACAGTCATGAATCATTTTCCAGTGCAGGACTATGCATCACCCAGAGATCCTGCTCCTCAAACTTGGTGATATGATTAGAGAGGACTTGTACGTTAAGTCCATTGAGTGTATTTTGAAAGAAGTGTTCCAAATATTGTTGACCAGAGGTTAGACTTTGGAAACCACTGGAGATACTCACAATTATATTCCAGTTCTACTCCTTTAGAATATGTGTTAGAATTTGGCTTCCCTTTCTGTATGAATAGAAATGATGTGTATCTTTTAGGAATCACTGCATTATTCATTATTATCTCATCCCTCAACTACAATGATTATAAAAGCAGGGGTCTAGGTGTAAACTGTATTACAGGGGTCCCCAAACTTTTTTCACAGGGGGCCAGTTCACTGTCCCTCAGACCGTTGGAGGGCCAGACTATAAAAAAAACTATGAACAAATCCCTATGCACACTGCACATATCTTATTTTAAAGTAAAAAAACAAAACGGGAACAAATACAATATTTAAAATAAAGAACAAGTAAATTTAAATCAACAAACTGACCAGTATTTCAATGGGAACTATGCTCCTCTCGCTGACCACCAATAAAAGAGGTGCCCCTTCCGGAAGTGCGGCGGGGGCTGGATAAATGGCCTCAGGGGGCCGCATGCGGCCCGTGGGCCGTAATTTGGGGACCCCTGCTCTATTAGAATGGATCTCTGAATGATACACATTGTATAGTATAAGTAGAAATAAACTTTTGTAATATTAAGATGATGAGGGCTGATATTTTATGATTGCATCTTCAAGTAGGTTATACTGACATTGCTACTGCCTAAAAGTGAACTAGCCTCAAAGCAATACTTACAAATAAAGCTCTCAGAAACAGAGAGAGAAGATATGGTGAGGGAGCTGAGGGAGAGCACTAAATATATTAGAAAACATAACCAAGGCAGAATACTAGTTGGAATTATAGTAAAAAAAGAGAAAAATAAATAGTTGAAATCTTGATCATATAAAAATATCATAACTAACAAATTTTATGGAATAGTAAAAGCAGTAATATCTTAATATTTTACAACAAAAAGTAAAATAATAATATATAAATTATAATCTGGTTGAAATTACTTTAACTTCACAGCATTTAAATAATAGAATCTGTTGGATAGGGTACAGAGCCAGTGTTTCAATTGTTTTAAAGAATACCTGGAAATACTTGTAGAAGAGATTGAAGAAGCGGGTGAAGCCACATGTTTGCCTGAAGCCACACAGTAACTCAGACCTTAAAAGTGATTATTCTCTCAGACTTCATGTTCTTCACTTCACACTTAATTTATCAATGAATACATCCATATTTTTAATCACTGGATTCAGGAAATCAAATTATTACTAGTCTGGTGATTAAATTACTCTCTCCATCTGCTATGATAACAGACACTAAAAAACACTTTCATTAAATTCAGTGACTGTATAAAATCATTTTTTAAAAATGAATGCTTGAACCAAATTATTTTCTGTATTAAAATAAAAGCAAATTATGAAATGCAATATAATTAAGCCGAAATTGAAGTACATTTTTAGAAGCAGTGGTGTCTAATGATGTCTCCAAGCAACAACACTTTTTCTTGGATGATATTATGACTGAGATTGAATCTGGAAAGATTTCTGGTCTCATGGATGCCAGACACTGGTGAAGTTTAATGTTTGTTTAATTAGTATGACTTATTCTACTCCCAGAACAATTTCAATACTTTAAGTGCACTTCTCAAATGTTTTTATTCCCTGAGAATCTTCGTTATTTTAGAGTAACCTGTTTATTACTAAAGTCACAAAACAACAATTGTGGGTATCATCAAAAATCAATTTGACTTCTAAGTGATTTGCATGGTCTAAGAACACCCAGATGACTGAAATAAAGGAGATACGATAACATTCTATTAGAAACTTATCATCTGCTTGCAATAATCTGGTTAAAAAGTAAATGAAAGCAGCCTACTTGTACCACTAATCTTTCCACTTATTACTATGAACTGAACAAATGTTTTGAGTATTTTTAAAGTTGTTTAGCCATTGACTAAATAATTGAATGTTTGTATGTGGGCAAGGCACCCTGAGGTGCCACAGACATGTAGTCTCTCCTCTCAAAGCATTTGCCATCTAGCAATGTTTCTCCACATAAATATCTAATACAACCGTTCTTCTTGCCCTGGCCAGTTGGCTCAGTGGTAGAGCGTTGGCCTGGCGTGCAGAAGTCCCAGGTTTGATTCCTGGCCAAGGTACACAGGAGAAGCGCCCATCTGCTTCTCCACCCCTCCCCCTCTCCTTCCTCTCTCTCTCTCTCTTCCCCTCCCGCAGCGAGGCTCCGTTGGAGCAAAGGTGGCCCGGGCGCTGAGGATGGCTCCTTGGCCTCTGCCCCAGGCGCTAGAGTGGCTCTGGTCGCGACAGAGTGACGCCCAGAGGGGCAGAATATCGCCCCCTGGTGGGCAGAGCGTCGCCCCTGGTGGGCGTGCCGGGTGGATCCCTGTTGGGTGCATGCAGGAGTCTGTCTGACTGTCTATCCCCATTTCCAGCTTCAGAAAAATACAAAAAACAAACAAACAAAAAAACGTTCTTCTTACATAGTGTTCTGTATATGCTTTCATGACACTTATTCTTTGTCATATATTCGTTTTATTTATTTATTTATTTATTTATTTATATTTTCTTTAGGTCAGAGGAGAGGAGATAGTGAGGCAGACTCCCACATGTGCCCCAACAGGGAGTTGTTGGCAACACCATCTAGGGCTGATGCTCCAGTACTGAGCTATTTTTAGCTCCTGAGGCTGATGTGCTTCAATGAAGCTATCCTCAGCACCTGGTGTTACGCTTGAACCAACAAACCATTGCCTATGAGAGGCAAAGAGGGAGAGAAGGGGAAAAAAGACATGGGTAGAAGCAGATGGTTGCTTTGCCCTGACCAACAGTTGAACTTAGGACGTCCATATGCCAGCCAATGCTCTATCCACAGAGCCACCAGCAAGGGCCCATGTATTTATTTTAAATAATTTGTTAAAGTCCACCTTGACTGCTGAGTCCTAAACTCCCTGTGGGTGAGAGCAGTGTCCCTTTTGTTAATGACTACATCCCTAGTGCCTAACGCAGTGAGGGGCACATCAGTGACACATCTGCTATGTATTTTAGACTGATTTATGCAGATTAAGAGAATTGTTATAGGAGAGGTACACTATAAAGAAAGGCTACTAAAGAAGTATAAGTTACTATGTAGAATCTGTGTTAGCTTGGAAAAAGAAATTTAGATTAAATGCATTGCAACTGGTAGAGAAGGAGTAAGCCCCCCCCCCCCAAAAAAGAGCATGTTTAATGTTTTGAGGCAATTGAGTAGTGAATGTTTATGAAATGGTGAACTCCTCAAGTTCACTAGAATACCAGTTAGGTGACAGGAAGCTGGGCAGGAACACTGGAAAGAACATCTTACTCAGATTGTTAGTGTCCAACATGCAAGACTAAGGAATCTTAAACTTTTATTTAATGATGTTGAGAAATTTTATAAGTAAGATTATATAATTTTGGTTCAATGACTAAGTTACATTTTAATTGAATATTTATAATCTCAATATTAAAAACTTTTTTAAAGAGCAGAAATATTTTTTAAATGCACAACCTTGACATTTTTTAACTTTGTGATTACAGTACATGGCATTGTCACTAGAACATTTTAGGCATTGAGCATATATGTTTGATTTTATTGTTACTTATATTTGTTAAGTTAAATGATATTTAAAGGTGAGCAGATGGATAAATAAACAATAAATATTCACACATAAACACACACATATAAGCTCATACACACATACATAGGGATATACATAGATGTATCCACACAATTACACATATGGTTGTACATATACATGTACACAATTACAAACATAAACACATACATCCACATACATGTTTGTGAGAGATAATAGATTAAATATGAGGATTATGTTATAGAAAATAGATAAAACTCAGAGCATTAACAGGGAAAATGGTATTAGAAGAGCACACAAATAACAGATGGAAGAGGATTTGAAAGAACAAATTAAAAAATAAAGAATTTAGTCTGCATGAAGAAGAGGAGTCACCCTAAGTGATTATCATAATGTAAGCAGATTTTCCCAAATCATATTATGCATTGCCAAATATTTATTTACACATCACATACATATTATGTACACTAGTCTCTGAATCTGAGAATGGGTAACATATATTTATAAAATTTGATAATATTTTAAATCTTTTCTCTATAGAATTGAAATGCTTGCTTTAAAAAAATGGAAAGTGTAAAAAAAATAAAAAAATAATTCCCATTACCCAGAAACTCAAAATTAAATAGTGCTAATATTTTGTGTGTGTGTGTTTATTTTAATTTTTAAATCTACAGAACAGGTGTTGCATACTGACATTTGGGGACACACTCTTTAAGGTTTAACTTGTTTGGCCACTCTGGGCCTCAGAATTTGTAATTAGCAGTAGATCAAGGGATTTATTTTATCTCGCTAGCCATCTGTAACAATATCAGGAAGGATTAGTTAGTATTATATACTTCATGAATTTGCTAAAAGGATTAACTGAGAGTGATAAAATCAACATTTCAAAATGTTATTGTTAATACAAACAAACTCATATGTTCAATTTTATTGTGAGGTATAAAATATTTAACGTTTCTGTGCCTTCTCACTAAGCAGGGTGAAAAATGCTTTTCTCTGTTTAGGGAGGCTTTCTTTGGGTCGGGTTGCTGGAGAGTACACCTAAGTAGATAATTAAGGTCTGGTGTGCAAAGCAGGTCTGATGGTAACAATTTCACTTAGGTTTTTGTTTGTTTACTTTTTTGTTTCTCTTCATTTAAAAGCATCTGGATTTTGCAAGACCTACAGTCCTGCAGTATTATGCTGAACATAGAATTCGGGGTTGACTGTTTATTCTTTTAGCCTTTACAAACATGTCAATTTCTTTGTATCTCCGTTGTTCTAATAAGAAATTCACTATAATACATATATTTTTTTTCACCTACAGATGTGTGGTTTTTCTTTCACTGCTTTTAATAATTTTCTTTTGTTTTATTTTTAAAATTTTGAGTACAACAATCAGTCTTAATAAGGGCTTCTTTCAGATTATTCTCTTTGTGGTTCATTCAGCTTTTAAAAAATATGTAGGTTTATTTCTTCTGTTAAATTTGCAAATCTTTCTGCTATATTTCTTTGAGTATGTTTTCAGCCCTTTCCTCTTTATCTTCTTTCTGGGACCCTAATGACACAAATGTTAGATTTTTTTGTTATAGTCCCACAGGTCCCTGTACTTCTGTTCATTTTAATATTTTTTTTTATTTTTATTTTTTTTCTGTATTTTTCTGAAGCCGGAAACGGGGAGAGACAGTCAGACAGACTCCCGCATGGGCCCGACCGGGATCCACCCGGCACGCTCACCAGGGGCAACGCTCTGCCACCAGGGGGCGATGCTCTGCCCCTCCGGGGCGTCGCTCTGCCGCAACCAGAGCCACTCTAGCGCCTGGGGCAGGGCCAAGGAGCCATCCCCAGTGCCCGGGCCATCTTTGCTCCAATGGAGCCTTGGCTGCGGGAGGGGAAGAGAGAGACAGAGAGGAAGGAGAGGGGGAGGGGTGGAGAAGCAGATGGACGCTTCTCCTGTGTGCCCTGGCCGGGAATCGAACCCGGGACTTCTACACGCCAGGCTGACACTCTACCACTGAGCCAACCGGCCAGGGCCTCATTTTAATATTTTTAAGTCTAATTTCTCTCCATTGTTCAGATTTCCTAATTTCTATTTCTGACCTTCAAGCTGACATAATCTTTCATCTTCCTTCTTCATTTTGTTATTGAGTCACCAACTGATTTTATTTCAACCATTATGTTTCTGTTCTAAAATTTGCCATTTGTTTTTTTTTAATATTCTGCTTTTGTTTTTGTTTTTGTTGTGTGTTTTTTTTGCTGAGATTTCCTATTTCTTTGTTGAGTATTTAGATTTTTAATTAGTTTAAACATGTTCATAATTGCCTTTTGAAGTGATTTTGTGATTGTAGCTTTCGAATCTTGTCAGATAATATTAACACCTCTATCCTGATCAGGTGGTGGCACAGTAGATAGAGCATCAAACTGGAATGCAGAGAAACCAGGTTTGCAACCCCGAGATTGCCGTTGTCGGCTTTAGTATGGGCTCATGTGGTTTGAGTGTGGGATCATAGAGATGACCCATGGTCACTGGCTTGAGCCCAAGGTCCCTGGCTTGAGCAAGGGATCACTCGCTCTGCTGTAGCCCCCTGGTCAAGGCACATATGAGAAAACAATCAATGATCAACTAAGGTGCTGCAATGAATAATTGATGCTTCTCATCCCTCTCTCTTCTTGTCTGTCTGTCCCTCTCTCTGTCTCTTTCTCTCTCTCCTTGTCTCTGTCATACACAAAAATACTAACACCTCTGTCTTTTTCTTTATTGACTTATTGTATTCCTTCAGTTTGAGATCTTTCTTGTTCTTGGTGTAACAAGTGTCTTGTGAAAGAAACTTGCAAATTGCTAGTACTATATTATAAAACTCTGGAACTTATTTAACATTCATTTTAGTTGACTTTTTTTTTTTTTTTTGGCAGTGAAAGAAGGAGATAAGGAATCAAGACAGACTCTTCACCGCCAGGTTAGAATAGAAGTCTAGGTTCCCTATTCAGCCTAATACACGTGGAAAGGGCTCATTTTTACTACTGGACAGATGTGGGAATTCCAGTTTCTGGTAAGGTCTCCACTTATACCTTTCTGGTTGGGAAGGGTAACAGTGCCTCATTACTGCTCCCACACCCCTCCACTGACACAATAAAGGGGTGGCATCATTATCTGTAGGAGCGAATTAAAGTCCTAAGTCTCCATTAGGCTTCTCTGATACCATCCCAGCAAATGGAGGGAAGGTCACCTTAATACTACCAGGTGGAGTGGGTATTTATGCTTTCTATTCTGCCTTTGCTAGTGCAGATGGGCATTAGGCCATTTTTTTCTGTGCTGTTTGGCTTGAGCAGAGCAGTTAATGTCTAAGCATTTCCCATCCATTTTTTGTTTTTTGCTTGTGTCTGGGTTGCAAGCTTCTTCAGCTCCATGTCTAGGATATGTGAAACAAACAAACAAACACCCAGGAAACAGATCATCATGTCATTCTTTGGGTCCCAATACCCTACCTGTTATGTGTTCTCTTTTTCAGAGTGTTCTTATGTTTGCTTTATACAATAATGGTAGGTGGTTTTATTGTATTGTATGAAGCAGGAGAAATAAGGAAGAGATGGATTTTGAAAAAATAGACTTTGGGCCCTGGCCAGTTTGCTCAGTGGATAGAGCATTGGCTCAGTGAATGGACGTCCAGGTTTGATTTCTAGTCAGGACACACAAGAGAAGTAACCATCTTCTTTCCCCATCCTTCTTCCCCGTTTCTCTCTCTTCCCCTCCTGTAGCCAGTGGCTAAATTGGTTCATGCATTGGCCTGGGCACTGAAAATAGCTCAGTTGGTATGAGTGGGTCATCCTTAGGCACTAAAAATAGCTCAGTTGATTAAGCATTGGTCCCAGATGGAGATTGCCAGGTGGATTCAGATCGGGTCTCATGCAAGTGTCTGTCTCACTGTCTCCTCTCCTCTCGTTTAAAAAAATAAAAGAGAGGAAAAACTAAACAAAACATAAAATGGACTTTGAGTAAATGATTTGATATGGATTCATAGAAAATCAGAAGGCTGAAAGGTTATTTAACAATGCTCTTCCAGTCAAACCAAAGTCTGTGCAGATTAGTCATCATTCACACTCATTTATATTAAGAATGACAGAAAACAGATTGAAAGTAGAGACTAGATGAACAACAATTATCTGACCAGTGTCTTTAGAGGAATTTCTTGATCATTTTTGGAATAATTCTTTAAAAAAAAAAAATGAGTTTTCATTGGATTCTGCTGAAATACAGTGTTGTGACTCAAGAGAATCTTTTTTAAAATTGATTTTTAAAGAGAAAGAGAGGAGGTGTGGGGGGGGGAAAGAGAGAGAGAGAGAGTTGTTGTTTCACTTATTTATGCATTCACTGTTTGATTCTCATATATGCCCAGGCCAGGGACTGAACGTGCCACCTTGGCATATGGAGATAATATTTTAATCAACTAAACTACCTGGCCAGAGCTTCAGGGAGTCTTAAGAGATACCTTTCAACTCTTTATTTATATAGATAATGATATGGCTCCTCACATGTTTTAAATTATAAAGAAGCATTTTAGCTGTTTCACTAAAGGTCTTCTATGTAGGTAACATTTCCTTTCAAACAATTAGTTTTAACAGCAATTTTGAGATTATTTTATTTCCTTACATTTCTTTCAAAGGGTAAATTATTTCAGCCCTGAAATACAAATGCTTAATCTCCTGAGACTCCTCTGGTGAATAGCCAAAGGGATAATTATTTGGGTTTCCACATATTTTTTTATCCAAATGTAGATTCTGGAAATTTGGCATGTCATGTATATATGAGGAATTCTCAAGGGGACTTTGGAAGTCTCATGGAATTACTATATTACAGCAGTAAACATCGTAGGCATAGTTTTTCAATAGTCAAAACAAAGTATGATCCATGTAATGTATTTTGTATAATAAGTAATACAAGCCTAATATAAAACATGTGACTAATATTGCTTAACTATTTAAGTGTACCATATGCGATAAAATATAGCCAAATAGTAAGTCAATTATTTTCATAAAAATACAGATTCATTCCAAGATGTAGAAAGCAGATGATCTACTGCATTGTGAACTTTGAGGCTGTACTTTTGATTGCATATTGTGATCAACTTTTCAGATTATTATATTTAATCAATAGTGAAGAACTAAATGAATATTCAGATATTCTGGGGAGAAACTACTTTTTATGTGAAGAACCAGCCATCTGAAAAAAATATTTGCAAAAGTATATTCTGCCATGTTGACTTGAACATTTGTATTGTTTAGCTCAGTTATTGAGAAGATGAGGCTCATGGATGAGACCCAGCCCTTTGGTGCACCTTAAGCTGCTGATATACTTTATTATTATGAAAGACACCCCTAACTAAGACTGTCCCTTGGATAATGTAGCTTGTGAAAGATAAGAGAATACATTTGGATAACTGGACAATCTAAAGTATAATATTTATCTCAATATTGGATCAGTATTATTATTATTATTATTTATTTTTACTATGGAACAATTGAAATAATTAAATGGAATAGCTGAGACATGTGTAAGCAATCAATGCAATGACAAAATTAGTAAAATTCATGGTCCTGATCTGTTGTGGGCATCTGTTCCAGGACATATCCACTTGTGTGGGATACCACTGGCTTAAATCGGTATCCAAAAGTGTAATATTATGATCCTTACATTCTTCTTCTAGTACCAAGATATATAATTTCACTTTAGCCAGGAAGGTTGGCTTTGATGATGCATATTATTAGTCAATAAAGACAGTGTGAAAGGCTACGTACTGTACTGTTCCAACTGTAAAACTTTTTCTAGTTAAGCAAAACTGTAGAGACAGTAAATAGATCAGAGGTTGGCAGCAGTTTAAGTGGAATGGGAAGGGGGATGAATAGAATGTAAGGCAGTGAAACTATTCAGAATGATATTTGAATGGTAGATACATGACATTAGGCATTTATCACACTCATAGAACAGTGCAATACAAAGAGTGAAACAATGTAAATTATAGCTTTTAGCTAATAGTAACATATCAGTGTTGGGCTAGCCATGGTACAAATATACCACATAAAGCAAAATGTTAGTAAAAGGGAAAACAGTGTGTAAGAGAGAGGAGACATAAGGAAACTCTGCACTTTCTGCTCAAGTTTTCTGTACACCTAAAACTGTTTTGAAATATAAAGTCTAGTAATTTAAAAACAAAAACAACAAATTAAATTGCAGAGTGTAATATATAATATGTAAACTTTTTATTAACTTTTCTACTTTGAGACCTGAGCACTCTCTCCCTCTCAACTTTGTTTGGTATCAGCCTCAGCAGGTGGAAGGGTCTGAAAGCCCTAATTTCTCTTTTTTTTTTTTAAATTTTTTTTCTGAAGTTGGAAACAGGGAGGCTGTCAGACAGACTCCCACATGTGCCTGGCCGGGATCCACCTGGCATACCCACCAGGGGGTGATGCTCTGCCCATCTGGGGTGTTGCTCTGTTGCGACCAGAGTCATTCTAGCACCTGAGACAGAGGCCATGGAGCCATCCTCAGCACCCGGGCCAACTTTGCTCCAATGGAGCCTCAGCTGCGGGAGGGGAAGAAGAGAGTCAGAGAGGAAGAAGAGGGGGAGGTGTGAAGAAGCAGATGGGCGCTTCTTCTGTGTGCCCTGGCCAGGAATCGAACCTGGGACTCCTGTATACCAGGCCGACGCTCTACCTCTGAGCCAACCAGCCAGGGCTCTAACTTTTCTTGATGCAAAATTTTGTAGCAATTTCCTGGTTTTCTTTTTTGTTTTAATACTCAGCCTTCTATAGACCTTGACCCTGAGTTTCTGTAATCATGTGTAACTTTGCTCACTGCTCTTTAGTATCCTTCTGTCCAGAAAACTTGATTGACCCTTTCTCTTACTCTGTGAACTCATTTACTGCTCTATTTCTTTTCCATCTTCAAAATATTTGTTGTAATATATTATCTACTCTTGTCCTTGTCTTATTTTTGTTCTTGTTAGTTTAAACATTCTTAAACACATTATTTTCATCTTGTCAAAGCCTCAAGAGAAAGAAGGAATAAGCACATAGAGCCAACAATCATGTTTAACTAAAAATGTAGATGGCTTTCTAGTTCTCTCTCCTTTCATGGTCCTCATCGTTTTCTTCTCTGAACACAACCACTCCTGTTACATAAAGTTAAATATCATCTTGGTCTCAGTATGCTGCATAATAATATAAACTACTTAAAATCAAATAATGACTGTTTTGGGCAATGAATGAATTCAACTGAAACATGAGGTAGTGTTGGATGTAATTATTTAATTAATGGAAATGGAGTATTGCAATATTGAAGGACTTGCATGCATGTTGAAGGATACTGTGGATAAGAACTATGGCCCAAAGCCAACTCAGAGTAATTCACATCGCAAATAATCAAATGATGAATTTTCATTGCTTTTTTCTTCTCTAAGCTTTGCATCCTGATTGAAGCAAAGGCATCTGTCTTTTCCAGGATAGCAAGAAATTTGGTTGCTGTGGCAACATGTTGACTGGGGAACTTAAAATAAAGGTGGCTCATTTCCAAATCACTGTTTTTTATTTCTTTTTCTTCACACACAAGAAAGCACACATTGGCAAGAAAGCTCTGCTGTAATCTTTATAATCAATAAACCTGTTGTTTGCTAAGGATTATATCCCAAAACTTGCATGTTAAGCAGGTAAGTGTACATTTGACTTTCATATATGTACTTTTAAACTATGAAACTCTGCTCAGCCCCATTTTAAACAGTTTTGTCCTTCCTTTCTTCTTTACTTTCTTGCTTCCTTCTTTTCTTCCCTTTCTTCCTCCCTCTCTCCCTCCATCTCTTCCTCTCTCCCTCCATCTCTTCCTCTCTCCCTCCATCTCTCTCTCTCTCCCTCTATCTCTCCCTCTCTCCCTCTCTCTTTCACCCCAATCTATTTTGATTGGGATGGTAAGGACCTGGGTGTGTGTATGAGGAGGGGTAAAAATAGTGAAAGAAACTCTTCAAAGATCTTTGCTAAAAGCAGAGCTTGGTTGCTAGGGCTTGAAAAGATTGTTATTTGTAGCTAACACAAAGTTATTCTAAAATCCACTCAGCCTTAGAAACAAACAAGTTCTAAATTTTTAAAAGAGGCATGGTTCAAATCTTCCAACATACGAAAAGAATCTTTTGACATGTTGGGATGCACATGTATTTGTGCATTAAATTTTATGAAATGTTGCTGCGGGTGGGGTAGAGTTTTAAAATTTTTCTTAAATTGAAGACATAAATCTTTAAAAACTCATATATTTAAAAGGACTTAAATTATTATACCATTTATTTATGAAATTTCTTTTTCTTTTGAGTCCTGATGTAAAGTTGGGTTCATCAACAACAAAGTTGCATGACAGAAAAATAAATGTATGATTCTACTTTAGTTTTATTTACTGATCTCCTTCCAAATCAGGAGCTTTGTAATTTGTTTCTTTTCCATTTGTTTCATAAAGACACTATTTTTTCTCAGATGAATCTGTACTTCAAATTTATTCATATTCTTAATTTTTGAAAATAAAACTATGGCTTTGGCCATGTGGCTCAGTGGTAGAGCATTGGCCAGGCGTGTGGATGTTTCAGGTTTTCAGGTTTGATTCCTAGCCAGGGCACATTGGTGGAGAAGCAGATAGGTGCTTCTCCACCAATCCACCTCTTACTTCTCTCTCTCTCTCTCTTCTCCACCTACAGCCATGGCTCGATTGGAGCAAGTTGGCCTTGGGCACTGAGGATGGCTCCACGGCCTCTGCCTCAGGCACTAAGAAGAGCACATTTGCTGAGCAAAAGAGCAATGCCCCAGATGGGCACAGCATCGCCCTCTAGTGAGCTTGTCAGGTACATTCTGGTTGGGGCAGATATGGGATTCTGTCTCTCTGCCTCCCTACCTCTTACTGAATTAAACAAACAAACAAACAAACAAACTATCTAATGATGTATAATAAACCATCTCAAACTTTATTGGCTTGAAAGAGTAGTTTATTATTATTTCATTTTTTTGGATTGAATGGGTTTAGGTGGGTGGTTTTTACTTTGGAGTTCTTTGTGTAGTTTCAGTGCAGTTTTTCCTATGGTTGCAGGCATCTGAAATCTTACCTGGGCTGTATGTGGTTCAGGTTTGCTCACATTGTTGCCACCTGATTCTGAATGAAGACTAGATGCTCAGCTAGGGGTGTCTAGTGGTATGTCCACACCATGCCTCTCCTCATGGCTTGGGTTTCTCTTAGTATGAAAGCTTTGTTCCAAGAAGGAGCTATTCAAGAGATAGTATTTCAAGAAACTCAGTTGGAAGCTGCAACGTTTTTATGCCTAATCCTGGAGTCTCAGAATTATATTTCTTATGCATTTTATTGATCAGTCAATTCTCTCTGGGATGAATGGTGATAAATGAAGACTTGAATTGGAGGGAATGATCACATAATACAGTTTACAAAGAGATGTGTTGTAGCATTGGGCACCTGAAACCTGTATAATTATGTTTAGGTTTCACTCCAATACATTTAATTAAATTGCACATACAGATTGTTATATACCTAAAAAAATCTCTTACAAAGTGTTTTAAAATATTTTAGAGGAAAAGTTGCTAGTCACATTAAAAATTTATGAGGTTCTTCTATTTTCACAGAATATCCAATAAATACATACTGATTAATAAACTTCCTTTATGATAGTATTAATCAGCTAACAGTGAAAAATGAAAAATAAAATTAAATTATCATAACAAAGGCTCGGTTACATCAGTAAGTTCTGGGTACAGATAGAAAAGTAACTAAGAGCTTTCTGCATAAAACTTATGTTCCAACCATTCTGCTAAGATGAAATGTGTTGCAATTATTTACATTTTGTTTAAATTGTTACAACAAAATAAATTCTTCATCAAAATAAACTCACATAGAGTTTAACTTCCTGAGGTTTCTTTTTACAGCTTTAAAAATAACATTATTTAAAACAGCTTTGGGTTTTAGAATGTGAATGAAGAACAGTGTTGTCTGTTGACTAATATAATTAGCGCACTGATCAATATAATTAACACACAAACACTACAAAGCAATCCTGGGTCACAGGAGGCAGAGCACAAAAAATAAGTGACTTTATTTGTTACTGTAAAGAATGAGAGTCTTAAATATGCTATATTTCGGTGAACTTTTAGTTGGAGCTTTAAGGGACAGAAAAAATCTAGATATTTGTTGTTGATAAAACAGAGATTAGAATAGTTGGAATGGTCATAATAGTGCTAATTAATTAATAAATTAATATTACTAAAATAAATCTTGTCTTATTTTAATCTCTGTTTAGGCCTTTTTTTTTTTAGACAGAGGACTATACCTTTTAAACATGCTAACTGCAGATGAACTTCTATATATGACTAATATTCTTCCTCACTTCTCCCAAATATCTGAATGTCCTCAAGTTCTTCAATAAGAGACTGATAGAAAACCAGAATTCTAGACCACTGCATATAGAAAAAAGAATATGGAATAAAAAATTTCAAATATTAAAAATTTTATTTAAATACATATTCAAAATTAACTCTTGACCTAGTGTTCACAATATAATCTCTAGATGTATTTAGTTCTAAACAGACTGTACTCTGAGTTGCACAGTGAAGGAAACCATCAACAAAACAAAAAGCAATATATTGAATAGGAGGAGATATTGGATAATCCTTATCTGGTAAGGGGTAAATATCCAAACTATATAAAGAACTCATATAATTCAACATTAAAAAGAAGCCCAAAACAGTCCAATTAAAAAATAGGCATAGAGCCTGAATAGGCATTTCTCCAAAGAAGACACAAAGATGGCCAACAGATACATGAAAAGATGATTAATACCACTAAGAAATGCAAATTAAAACCACAATGAGATAACACCTCATATTAGTCAGAATGGCTATTATCAAAAATGCAACAAAGAACAAATATTGGCAAGGATATGGAGAAAAGGGGACCCTGGACACTGTTGCTGGGATTGTAAACTACTGCAGCCACTATGGAAAACAGTATGGAGGTTCCTCAGGAAATTAAAAATGAAACTGCCTTTTGACTTAGTGATCTTGCTTTTGAGAATATATCCAAAGAAACTGGAAACACCAATTTGAAATAATGTAGGCACCTCTATGTTCACTGCAGTGTTATTTACAGTAGCCATTTATAAAATGGTCATGGGGATGCAATGTACAGTATAAGGAACAGAGTCAATAATATTGTAGTAACTGTGTATGGTTATTAGACTTGTGATCACTTCATAAGATATATAAATATCAAATCACTACATTGTACCCCTGAAACAAATATTGTATGTCAATTATAATTTAAAAAATAAAATGAGCATAATAAACTACTCAGGTATTTCAGAAAAAATGAACTATACCATAAAGTCCCTATGCAATGATACATTTTTCCCCACTAGAAACATTGTCATTTGGGTATTTCATTACCACCATTAGAAAAAAAAACATACATGTAACTCAATATTGTTTTACCTAAGTATATAGAGCAGCTTATGTTTTTAAAGAATGCCTGAATAATGAGTTGAATTAATTTTTATAAAATAATTATTGATCATTTACTCTGTGCCAGTCACCATGCTAAGCACTTTAAAAAAATAATCGCATTCTGATTCTCTCAGTGACCCAAGATGTTTCATCTTACAAATGAGAATCCTGGGGCTTATGAAAGTCACCCGAGTCTCTGCACAGCTAGAAAATGGTGGAAACAAGATTCAAACTCAGAACTAACTCAAAGTTTAAGTTCTGAACTACCACGAAACACTTCCTTTTGCATTGAGACTTCAGACTGTAGAGAATTTAATTCAAGTTATATCTGCATATATGAGTCAAAATTAAAATTTTAGATAAACCAAATTTCTTAGTATAAATGGAAATTCACCATGTAATAGATTGATTGTCAAGACAAAGCAGCACTGAATCATTTCTATTAGTTTCTAAAATTAAAAGAAAGTCCATTCTTTAAAGATCTATAGGCCCTGGCCGGTTGGCTCAGTGGTGGAGCGTCGGCCTGGCGTGCAGAGGTCCGGGGTTCGATTCCCGGCCAGGGCACACAGGAGAGGCACCCATCTGCTTCTCCACCCCTCCCCCTCTCCTTCTTCTCTGCCTCTCTCTTCCCCTCCCACAGCTGAGGCTCCGTTGGAGCAAGGATGGCCTGGGCGCTGGGGATGGCTCCTTGGCCTCTGCCCCAGGCGCTGGAGTGTCTCTGGTCGTGACAGAGCGGCGTCCCGGAGGGGCAGAGCATCGCCCCCTGGTGGACGTGCCAGGTGGATCCCAGTCGGGCGCATACGGGAGTCTGACTGTCTCTCCCCGTTTCCAGCTTCAGAAAAATACAAAAAAAATACAAAAAAAAAAATAAATAAAAATAAATAAATAAAGATCTATTTATTTTTTAAAAATATCACTTAGTATTAGAAAATCAGTTTTAGTTAATTAAGAACAAAACACAGATGAACAATTCACAACTACATAGAAATAGTCTAACAATTTAATAAATAACTTCCTGATACTTACTGTGTAAATATAACAAAACCAAAGTATTTAGTCAATTTAGTGTATTTTAAGCTTCATTTATATGATAACTTTGTAGTGATAAAGCTCATGTATTTGGTCCCATAAAATCAAACTATACATTTTAAGAATACATTGTTTGCTTTTCACCATGTTCATATTTGTAATAAAAGGAAAATAACATATGGATAACTGTTTAAAAATTAGTTTTCTTAATATTTTGTTATCTGCGGACACCGTCATAATCAGGAGTTTATCCATCGTCCTTCACAATAGAAAACTAAAAACCAAGTAGTGAGTCACAAACTTCAGGCTGTAGGAGCTGCAGACTAAGTTGGCATCATTAATACACTTCAAAATATCTGATTTTTAAGGTAATTCTCACATGCTTTGTATATTATGAATATATTTGAGAAATTGATTTGATTGGCCCAAATTTCAAATTTTATACTAAGACTTACAGTTCAAGTGTAATAGCTATTATTATTTTTTAAAACTCTATTACAATAAAAGAGAAGACTAATTTTGTTTTTGGTACCAATTTAGCTCCTTTGACATGACAGTTCATCAACTGACATTTATGGTTTTTTGTCACTTTGTACATGGAATCACACTATACTCAGATAGGATTGTTACTTTTTATAAAATAAGTAGATTACTATAAATAGCTGTTTTTTTAGTATAAATGGCATATTAAGAAAAGATAATAGAGTAATTATAGACACTTATGACATTTAAATCTACTTTTACAGTTGAATACATTTATTTCTCTCTGAACCCATTATGTTTGAAAGCCATTTAAAAAGTTCTATGCTTTTTTCTTATTTTTCTCCATCTAAAAAATGATAATAACCAAATCAAATTCATTTGGAATTCCTAGCATAAAGTAAATGAACAAATAATTATGAAATGAATTTATTTCTCAGTTTCAGACACATTGACTTGAATAGAGGCTACTAAAAATTTTAATACAGTATCGTTTTCAGATTTTATTGTGAGCAAATTTTCAGGTTTATGTATTAACATTGTCTTCCTTAATATTTTGTTGTTCTTACTTTCTGCAGCTTCACTCTGAATTAATGTGTCAGTTCGGGTTTATAAATTCCATGATGAGAAGAATTGAATTTATTTTTTCATCATTTTCTTTATGACAGTAGTTCTCAACCCAAAGCAAGTTTTACACCCAGGAGAACAGTTGGCAATGTTTGGAGACATTGTTAGTTCTCACTAAAATTTGGGGAAGAGGTGTTACTGGCGTCCAGTCGATTGAGGACTGGGATGCTGCTAAACCTCCTACAATGCATAGAACAGTCTCCTACATCAAAGAATTATCTAATTAAATGGTAAAATAGGCTTGAGAAACTGGTTACATGTAATTGCTCTATGTAGAATTTTAGTTCTATGAATTGGTAAAACAACAAAGTAAATTTAATCTATCATGAGTGGCATATCGTGGAAAGACCGCCTCAAAAAAATCAAAGGGCACTTTCATGGGGATAGAAAATGTATAGGTATCAACAATAAACGTGAAATAGTTTGATTCCAGGAGGTTGGTATCAAAACTTTCAAATGGCATTTAGGACAAAAAAGCTTGGCTGTCTCAACAGAAATAAAAGTCAATTATGTTTAATTCCAGGAGGTTGAGCTCTTTGGCATGTAGAGTATATGAGAACAAGCAGTGTCCACTTGATGGAGACATATGTTGGACTAGAGCTTAACATTTTCTAGGAACAAGTGATATTTTTGTTAAGGTAAAGAGGGGATGTGAACATGTGTCAAAAAGGTTGACCATATAGATGAAAACTATTTAAGTTGATAGTAAGCTTTGGGGAGCACAGTCAGTATGATGGGAGCAAGGTCCTCCGTGGAAGGGGAAGCAGGAAGGCACAGAGCTTGTTTGGGGATGGTATTCCTCCACTGCTTAGGCTGAGGCCCCAAGGACTAAAGAAGTTCAGTACTTTATAACTCAACAATATCAAGAAGACAGGAAAAAATTACTTAGATCTTTAGCTTCATAAGTGATATTAGTTTTAAAAAGTAGTTGACTTGTCTGATCGATGATTTCAGTGCAGAGTAGTAGATGATAGTAAATAAAGGGCGTTTTGGCATGTGATCTAGCCTGAGAGGGATAAGAGGAATAGTTGCTTTGCTTGTGTTCAAAATTATGAAAGATTCAATGCAAAAACATATTATTTATTAGCACAATTTTTGCACAGGGTTTTATAAATTTGCACATGCTTTTTAAATTTTATATCAATGATGGTTGCCAAGAGCTTAAGGGTACAAGAAAGCCTAAGCTTTTCAGAATTACTTAACACCGATGACACCAGGAGGAATGTGTTTATTTGATAGAATTCTCCCAAAATAGTTGAAGAGAATGTTAGACACTTATCTCTTGCTGGAGTCACACGAGCCTTTGATTATTGAAAATGGGGGTGGAGAAGAGACCTAATTGTAGGGAATGAATCAGGAATAAGGAAGAAAAAAAAAGTGTGTGTGGCAAGCTTGTGTTTCAGCATGGAAAACTCAGCTTTGATCACCTCCTCTCAGGAAAGAAGAAAACAGGGATTCAGTTTAGGAAAACCCTAGGATTCCAATATCATACAGTTAGTACAATATCCTGGATCAGCTACAAAATGAGGGAGGACAGCACTGAAGCACCTTCTCATACTGGTGGAATGTTGGAGTAGAATGAGCCTTCAAATGGTGCTCAAGGAGTGGATTTAACTTGGAGGAAACATCAAGACAATTAGCATGGTTGGGAAAGGAATTGATATCTTTTGAATACCAACTATGTGCTAGACACTATCCTAAGCACTTTTTGCATATTATCCCATCAATTAGATGCATTTAGTTTATGTACATGTTACTGATCACAAAGTTAAGAACCAGTAAAGTTTATTATTCACATATCTAACTTGTGGCAAAATGGAAAAGAAAGTTCATGTGTGTGGGGAAATGAAATAAAGTTGACGTGCATTTAAAGGTTTATTTAGCTTTACAATGCTTCTTACAATCTGTTCAACCCTTTTTTTTTCCTTATAAGCACTTGTATTCACAAACACTACTTATTAGACTACTCATTATGTGGATAGCTGGTTTCTCTTTTTCCCTCCATAATTCATTCTTGGTATTTCTCTATAGCTTGCTTGGTTTATGTACTTTAATTTTTATCAGCTAAGGTGGGCAAATAAATGACCTAACTACATTTAATTATATTATATTTATATGGCAAAAAACTGTGATATATGATTTTTCTAAAATACACAATTATTAGAGCTATATATGAGCCAGTGAGCCCTATTCTGGGTATTTAACTGAAAAATTTGGCAATATTTATTCATAAAGAGGTATATCTGTATGTTTATTGCAGCATTATTCACAGTAGCCAACTCTTGGCAACAACTCAAGTGTCCAATGATGGATGACTGGATAAAGGAAATGTGGTACATATATGGAATACTACTCAGACATAAGAAAAGAAAAAATACTGTAATTTGTGATATAGATGGAGCTTGAGAGAATCATGTTAAATGAAATAAACCAGATGGAAAAGTAGAAGAAGAAGAATCATGACTACATTCACTGTGGGACATGAAACAGAAAGCAACAAGTGAATGAACAAAACAAACAAAAACCTCACTGACACAGACAACAGTATGGTGGTTAGTAAAATGAAAGAAGAGTGGGGAAAGTTTGAAGAGTGTAAAGGAGGTTAAATCGATGGTGACTGAAGGAGATTAAACTTTGGGTGATAAGCACACAATGCAATATATGGATAATATATTGTAATATTGTACATTTGAAATTTATATAATTTTATTAACCAATGTTACCCCAATAAATTTTACAAAAAATCAACTATATAATTACTTATTCATAACAGTAAAAAATGCAATTCTTTTTATAATATAAATATAAAATCTTCAAGAGGAGTTAACAAAATTGAAAGAGTTTTAAAGAATGCTCCTTGTCCATTATATTTTGAAAAATACTAACATGGTTCCTGCAATAATAAAATTCTACTGCAACATCTGCTAATTTATTCGCTCATGGGAAAATCTATCCTAAGTACAACATTCAATTATAGAATTAACCTTAGGTTGTTGTTTTTGTCCTATAAAGAGCAAAGAATATAATGTTTAAGGTAGGCTGGGTTTTAGAGATTCTATAGGGAGAGATGGAGCCTGTGGTAAAATAAAAAGCACAAGTTCTGGCTAAAGATGACACACCACTTAATTACTCAGAGCCTATTGACTACTGTCATCTGTGACTATGGAACTAGTGTGACAGATCTAATTTTTTAAGCAAGATCAAATCAAGATTTTTTAAATATGAAACTTTTATTTTTCTAAATTGTCAATGTTTAAAATATATACAGAATTCCCAGTTTTAAATCTAAGAAATTAGCATTTCTAAAAAATAAAAGTTTATATCACAAAAGATTATACATTGTTTTACAGTCTACTGTCTGCTCTCCCCATTGAAAATTGATGTATTCCTGAAACTGTAAACAAGATAGATTCATGGATAAAAAATATCCTTAAATATTTCTGGGTCAGAAAATATAGTGTATAAATACTAAATATAGTAAGATGCTCATGATGGAAAAACATAAAATTTATTTAACAGTTTGTCAATAATGATACAGTAGAATTTCATTCAACATTTCAGTTTATTAAATCAACTATATAGTTGATTAAAAGCATGCCAGGAGATTTCTAACTTTAATTTAAAAAGGTGTAAACTTATTTATCTTCGTCTTTAAAAATTTACTCCTGCAAAAAGGAGAAAACCACAAATAAAATTTTTGTTATAATTTGTCAAAATCTATAATTCTTCCAAAATTGTGAAAATGGAAATCAGACCAGGAAACAGAAAATTATTTGGCAAAATGGAGGAGGGTGAGAATTAAATGCATACAGAAGGAGAAGCAAACCAGTAATTGATTCACTTCAAAACCAAGTCAAAGAAAACAGTAAACATAATAGATTTTGAAATATTAAAACTAGAGTGACGGTCTGGAAATGGGTAAGTTGTTTGAAAGTTGTGTGAGAAAAAGACAGTGAGGGTCATACCTTACCTCTTGCCTGAGAATGCAACTGCTCTTTCCCGAGGAAAGACCATGCATTTTCTCTAGAGAAATACTCTTCATAATACTACAGACTCATTTCCTTTAGACACACAGAAGGGTAGATATGAAGGTTCAAGAAAAAATAAAGTGTCATATATAATGATATACCTGAACATTAAAACTTCCATCTTCCTTTACATATCAGTGTAAAGTTTTCTGTAGCTGAGCAATACCCCAGGCTGGCAACTAAATGATGTTTCTCAGAAAGTAATTATCTCTAGAGAAATACCTCTAAATTCTGATGTTTGAAGGTTTCCACAACTAAATTTGAGTAGTAACTCATTGCTCTATAGCTCACTGGCAGTTTTTCCATACACTTAGAACTTGTACTCAGCTTTAATGTATAATTCTTGTATATGAATGAACAATAAAGGGTCCCAGACATTTGAGGAAGGGCTCCATGTGAAAGAAGCCTCATAGCTGCCCTTTCCATCCCCATCACATTAGAATAGAATGTGCAGGCTTTGCCTCCAATGGAAGTCGAGACATTCCTATTGGATCAACTTCCCACTGATGTAATGACTATAAACTCTGGACAAAATATTTTTGAAACTATCCAAAGACACTAGAGAGTGGACAAGAGCAAAAAGATATTGTAAGAGAGTTCATACTTGGAAGAAAGAATAAAATAAGTTTCCTTTTTTTTTTATAAGTGACTTTAGGCTGGTATCAGGCTGAAATCTGCCATACAGGGTGGTAATTACTTAAGACATCCTGGTTTGTAAATATTTCTCTGTTTAAAGATTTTCTTTTTAAGACTGGGTAAGGTAGAGCCAGGAAGTTTCCTTGCACAAAAATTTGGAATGCAGAAGGAAACGTAATATGATAGTAAGAAAATTTATTTACTTTCTCAAGTGTGTAAATAATAGAGAAATGAGAGGGAAGTTCATTTTTGAACAAAATTTTATTATTTAATGAAGTAAAAATTTGTATGATACATGTGCTATAAGATTATCTAAATGGTTTATAAATATAATATTAACTCATTCTATAATCTTAATTACCATAGGAAGTAGGTACTAATACATATATATACATTTTACAGATGAGGCCACAAAAAGCACCAAGAGGTTAAGTAACTTCTCCAAACAAGTGCAGAGCTAGCAAGTGCCATTATTTAATAGTTGATACAGCCAAACAATCTCCTTTCCCTGCCACACAATTTCTTACATAATGTGTTGTACTTTATAAAGCCTTGCAATGTTTTGATGCAAGACTGAATATATTCTCCTCTACTCAAGGCTTTGAGTAAGCATGGCTCCTTGTTGGCTGCAAGACCACTCAACTTAGTTAAGAGGCATCAGGAATTTAATGAAAATGCTAGACTGTTCTCTAGGATATGTCTTATCACAAATACACTGTGAATTCTTTTTATATACTCTAATCCCCTTTCTCCCAACTGGCGATCGCCTGGGGCAGCCATGGAGCTTGGGCTTCTTGTGGAGGACCACAGCACCTCTGCTCTGGGCCTCTGGTGTACAGCAGGCAGGTGCTCACTGATGCAGGAGCTCAGTAGACTCCTCCCTTTCCTCTTGCATTTTAAAGCTCACCCGCCTTTCCTGAGCTTGCATTTTCGCTGACCTTGAGAATTTCCCATATTTCTTTGTTTGCTCGGCACTCTCTGAGAATTGCTTGCCCAACTCTTCCTGTCTCTTTTCTTTCCCCCTTTCCATCTTTTCCTTCACTGCCCTTCATCACAAGGACTCAAAAGTTCCTTAGCACTTGATCCACTGCCAGCTCTGCTGGTCTCAGCAATACTCTCTCTTCAACTCTCTGCATTGCCCAGTTCATCTGCTTTACTTTATATACATATCTAGGGGAGAGCAGTTCATGGTGAGAAAGGTCAAGTTTCTTTTTGGAAAGTGCTGATGTTTCAAAACCTTCTTGATAACACAATATTTGTCTGCTAGGCTTTTGATCATACAAAATCGAAATGTTTTCTTAGAAGGCAGAAAATGAATAAAATAACAAAAGGGCACCCTGTTCCTCATAATATTTATACATACAACATAAAAGATCATGTAGTTAATAACTACAATGTTATACACAAAGAGGATAAAACTTCAGTCAGTCTTTCATTTAAATTTTAGAACATCCTTAAGGAACATTAACCTAAATTTTCAAATTCCAATAGTCTACTGAGGGAGAAGATTTGCCACTTTTTTAAACTTTTTCCATCTGACCTCACCTTTTGATTCTTCTTTCTAGAACTAAAATACCTCTGGAATCAAGACCTTCAGTATATACATATTCTATTTATATAAAGCATTTTCTGCCTGACCAGGCAGTGGCGCAGTGGATAGAGTGTGGGACTGGGACGTGGAGGACTCAGGTTCAAAACCCCAAGGTCTCAGGCTTGAACACAGGCTCATCTGGTTTGAACAAGGCTCACCAGCTTGATCCCAAGGTTGCCCGCTTGAGCAAGGGGCCACTCGCTCTGCTGTAGCCCCCCCCCCCTCCCATCAAGACACATATGAGAAAGCAAAATTGATGAACAACTAAGGTGCTGCAATGAAGAATTAATGCTTCTCATCTCTCTTTCTTTCTATCTGTCCTTCTCTCTGTCTCTCTCTGCCTCTGTCATACACTCACACACAAAAATAATAAAATAAAAATAAAACATATTTTTTAATCAATTCTTGTAATATGTAATGATAGGCAAGTCAGGTATAATTTTCTCTTGGTTACTGCACTCATATACTCAAGCAAAATAGAAAAGTGTTTTGTTTTTCTTTCTTCACTTTACTGAAATTGATGGCTTACATCATACTGAGAGGCCCACAGGAGTATTTGTTTCTAAATTAGGACCATATTCTCAACTTGATACACAATAAAGGGATTATACATTTAAAAGAACTGTATTCAATCAAGAAGAAATTTTAATTAATCACAAATAGAACTGGCCCAATGGAAATAATTTGACCCGACAGTTGGAGGTTTGATCAGCATAACACACAGATTAAGGAGACTTTGACCAGAACATAGTTGGAATTGGTTCAGTCAGGAACTTAGAAAGGGGAAGCTAATGGGTTCAAATCACACAATATCATTGTTTCCCATAAAGCTACCCTCCTATTAGATAACAGTGAGAAACTTGCTTAGTTTCTCTAGAAGCTATCTAATAGCATAGATAGCTCCGGTCAGCAATGAAGCAACAGAAGGCACACCACAACAAACCATAATTTTTCTTCCTTGTTATCTATGTGTAAAATATTGAACCAGCTCATTTGAAGCACTAATTGACTGTTGGTATCAATTAGCAACCTGATCACTTTCTAGTTTACATTTATGTCTCCACAGTAACCCACTAGCATTTGAAAGAGGATGAGAATATTTACTGGGAAATACTTAAATTATGTGCAATATAAAAGGATAGCTAAGATTAAAAGAATTTTTAGCTAGACAGAACTGGACTCAGCATTTTTTTCTTATATTTTGCAACATCCATTTTGTGTGGAAAGCTGAAAGTTTTACTAAAATGGGATCTTTTATTAGAGTAGCAACATTAATATAACAAACATATAGATTATACAGAAACAGTAAGAAAAAAATTCAACAAATAGAAGCATTGGAAGTAGAAGACTGATAATGAGTTTAAGAATCGTGACATAAGAAGACTGTATAAAGAAAGATGAAATATAGTACACAGTAAAGTATATAGTAGGAAAAACTTGGCTTTAATTTCAGATAAAGCTTAGTTTCTTCTTGCTTGTGGTTTTCTGGCTATTTCACTTTTAGAAAGCAGTGTAAGCTCTCTGAGCCTCATTTTTCTCATTTGACAAGTGAAGATACTTGTATCACCTTTGTGGGTAGTTGGGGGACTTAAATAGGCTAATGCATGAGAAAGACAATGAATCATTCCTGGCCCATGGTAGGGGCTCAGTAAATATCAGATACTGTTATCATCATCATTTCAGAACATGAAAAAGAGAAAAGGGAAGTACAATATAACTAATGTCAAATATAAAAAACAGACAAGTAAAGAAATCCCCAACACTTTGACTTATTCTGTGTTACTCCAAATGGCCAAACTAAATTGAAGTTACAATGAGAAAACTTGAACTCTATGTAACAAGTCATATTCTAACAACTGAATGGAATAAAATCTGAAATTGACCTGATAGTGGATAACCACGTATCAGATTTTTTGAGATAGATAATGGCTACATTGAGATTATAGGTGCCTAGAGTTTCTATTAACTAAAATATTTCATAATTTTAAGATTTCCTATTAAACAAAAAAGATATTTACAGATTAGCTGACTTCCTGAAATAGGAGATATATAGCAATAATTATAAAGGGATTAGCCATATAACAATGACAATATACACATAAAAATCCATAAAAATGAATTAACATAAGATTACATAGAGAGTGAAACTATTTTAGATAAAAGTTTTATTATTTGACATCTGAAATTATCAGTTATAGTAGCAATTAAAAGCCATTCAGTTATAAAATAGATGGAACAAGTAACAATTTAATCGAGAGAATATATAATTTCCAGATTACCAAAATGGAAGAATTACTTTTTTTCTGAAAGAAAATTATGACCTTTGAACATTGGTCAATAATAATTTTCACAAATTTGTGTCATTAGAGTTTCAAAAAGTATATATAGTTCTTTCAAAGAATTTTTAAATGACTCAACAGTTTTTGTACTAAATAGAAGAAACATAATCATCACATTTAATATATAACCAATCAAAAATTATGGTAATATCTCTTTAGTTAACAAAAATGTACAGAACCAATCTTGTTTCTTAACCCATTGTTAAGAAATAACTGTAGAATATTAGTGTGGTTTATTTCTTCATATATGTCCCAAGTCTGAAATTAAGCATACTACTTTCATATAACCAACATATAAGTAAAAATGTGCCATGAACTATCAGATGATTCATTGGAGATATTGATGATTATGAGAGGAGGGAGGGTGAAGTTTAAGAGGTAAGTGGCAAGAAAATGGCTCTAGTCATGATTATGGAACTAATTAACTTTTGGAAAACCATCTAAAGTCTCTAATTTCAATTTCTTCACTTACAAAATTATAGCACAGTTCTGAAAAATCACCAAAGTTCTCAGATTATAAAATTTTCTAAATTTTAAAAGAATGAATTTTTTCATATAATCCATTCTCTCTGAGATTAACTGTTACTAATTGTAATTTATTGGTAAAGCAATAGAACCTGTAAACTTTATTGAAATTTTCAACTTTAAAAATACTATGTTGTTTTTTTCCACTAAATCCATGATTACTTTTTTGACGTTTAGCAATCAGATCTTGAGAAAGATAATACTTTTTGGGATTAAGAGCCTAATGTTTTTAGACCACAGTATTTCAGTTAAAAAATTGCTGTGGTAAAAATTTCTATTCTGACTTCCATGGGCATGCTAATAGAGAAAGAAGATTTATTGAGTAATTCAACACTGTCTTTTCTCTAGGACTTCCAAAAAACAGCATAGTTTTGACTATGGAACTCTCTGAAACCCCTTTTCTTTTTCTTTTTTAAAATTTTTTATTAATTTTAATGGGGTGACATTAATAAATCAGGGTACATATGTTCAAAGAAAACATCTCCAGATTATCTTGTCATTCAATTATGTTGCATACCCGTCACCCAAAGTCAAATTGTCCTGTCACCTTCTATCTAGTTTTCTTTGTGCCCCTCTCTTCCCCCCTCTCCCTCCCTCTCCTCCCCCCCCAACCACCACACTCTTGTCCATGTCTTTTAGTCTTATTTTTATGTCCCACCTATGTATGGAATCATGCAGTTCTTAGTTTTTTCTGATTTACTTATTTCACTCAGTATAATGTTATCAAGGTCCATCCATGTTGTTGTAAATGATCCGATGTCATAATTTCTTATGACTGAGTAGTATTCCATAGTATATATGTACCACATCTTCAAATACAGAGTCTTCTTACATCCTTATATTTAAGGTGAACATTACTCATTTAACCAATTCCAGATCTTGTAAAAGTTTCCAAAATGCACAAGTTTATCTGAGAAAAGATAATTTTTTTCAACATAATCTAAACATTATCTCTAAGATTAATAATATTAAATGTAAAGTATAACTGAAAAGAAATTATAAGTTTTTTAAAAAAGTTTGTGACATGAATTTCCTCATAATACATTTTTATCTATGGTAAATAGATTCATTAGGAGAAAATACTGTTTTTTTAATTTTAATTTTTAAAATTTTTTGTTGAATTTATTGGGGTAACATTGGTTAATAAAATTATATAAGTTTCAGGTGTATAATTTTATAATATGTCATCTGTTTATTGTTTGTGTGTTTACCACCTTTTTGAAATTGAAGCATATTTTGTGGACAAGTCCTGGCGGGATGAGGATGATGAAGACACAAAGACCTGACTCCAGGGACCAGGTTCAGTGACTCAGATCTACTTTATTCAGGAAGTAAGTTAGCTTATATAAACAGGTTCAGCCTACAAGGGTGTTACAGCATGTCTTTCGTAGCCAATGGCTGAAAAGATCAGGGAGCTGCATGGTTGGCACTAAGTCACTTCATTATAGTGGGCAAACTTCCTTCCTGGGTATGCCCAGGAGGCTTCTGGGAGCTGGAGTATTTTCACAGCATTGCATCAGCCACAGCTGTTAGGAATGCACTCTGCACTCCACCAACATCTCCTCCTTCTCTTTTAATTAAGGCCAATTGGACTTGATGAATGACAGCTTGCTACTGTTGTAGCTTCTGAATGCTACTCATTATGAAACGAAACCCTAGTAGAACTAAAACAACTATAATACCTATTATACTATATGCTAATAGATTAGCTGGATTAAACAATGAGGCAAGCTTCTGTAATGTTTGACTAGTTAGGAAATAGAACGAGGGTCTTAAACAGGGGATTTCTCCTAGGGGTCAGGATGTCATTTCCCTCCCATTGTGTTACAGAGACCTTCTAGGTGCCATTAAACACAGTTCCATTTTGATTATAAAAAATGGACATAGGTCCATGCACGCCCCCTTCCCACAAAGGTCCCAGCATCCAAAGACAGAACAGATGGCTTGTTGTGGGCTGCGTACTGCAAAGCACATTACACAAATTACAATAACATGACAAATCATACAATTTCAACAGTTACAAAGGTACATTTCACCAGTCTCTGAGCACTTTGCCAAAAGTACAAAATGTCCTCGGTCTTCTTTCTAGCCATGGGAAAAGCTTCCCGGGACAGGGGAAGGGCCTCTAGCAAAGCTGTCCCCCACCCCCATCAGGGTATTTCACATTGTCCAAAATCCGTAAGTCCATCCAACAAAGGAGCCAGTGCTCACTCACGTTGTAGTCCAGGAAATCAGTCCATGCACATGAGGCCTCAGCCACCCCCCTCATCCCTGCCATCCTGGCAGGTCTTACACTGTCCCAAAGAGGAGCACGTGGCAATGGCAGTCAGCATTTCCATCTCTGCTTTGGAGAGCATGATGGCATCCACCCCTATATCCTAAAATGTCAGCAACCCACCAGCGGCTTAGCAGGCACTCCCTGCCATTCCAGTGGCCACTTGGTGATAGCCTGGTTTCTGTTCATCCTCCCACCAAGTGGCCGCCGTTTGCCTTCTGGGGTCTGCGAATCGCAACTCCGGCCCAATTCTCCTCATCCTCCAAAGATGAACTGAAAACATCAGCTCATGCTGCCAGGCTCGAGCCCCAGGCTGCTGCCGCCTGCATCTGGGAGTTAGTGGTTACTTTAGCACGCATAAGCAAGAGCAGAGCACCAGGGCCTGGGGGCCCGTCAGGGGCAATTATCTGGGTCCACCCTGCCAAAGCCTCCACATTGCCCCAGGTGATGGGGTGCACACGCTGGCTGGTAGGTCTTCATCTGGAGCGCTGAGGACCTCCTCCCCTCAGGCATAGTTAGTGTGGAGAAGGCCAGGGCTGTGGCTTTGGACGGCTGAAGACTGAACCACTTAGTGGGTGCCCAAGAAACCCTGTCAAGCTGGTTGGGGGGTTCCTGGGATCAAAATTGCCTGAAAAACACTGTGCTGGGGCTGGGTCCTTCCAGCATCATTTCAGAGAGAGGGGCGGGGGAAAGAGAGAGCAAGAGATACAGAAAAATAGACAAGACAGACAGACAGAAAGAAAAAAGACACGTGGGGGCGTATAGGCTGGCCCATGGGTCTGCAGCAGGAACACATGTTGGAGTTAAAGCTGGGGTAGAAAATGGCATCTGAGAGGCTGGGGTGGGGCACTGAGCCCCGGCAGAGAATGCGGAAGTAGCGACTTTTGTTTTTCCAGCCGCAGAGCTGATGGCGCAGTTAGCAATTCGGTTGGTTTTGTTCCTGCTCACTCAGCTGCAAGTCCATCAAACTCGGAAGCTAAACTACTTTCCTCCTCAGTGGAGGGGGATGAATAGGGAGGTAGGGGCTCCTCTGAAAGAAGAGTAGCCTGTAGGACCTTAGGGACTGGCGGAGGGTCCCCAGGAGGAGCACTGGTCAGGCAGGCATGTATCGCTAGCAGGGCAGGAATGAGGCCGAGAGGGAAGGTTTGTCCCCCATGTACTTTGGCTGAACAAACGTGCCGGAGAGCTCGGGCCCAAGTATCGGGGTCCCAGAGAGGCGCATCCTGGAGCCAAGTGTTGAAAACAGAGAGGATCTTCCAGTAAGTACAGGGATCTTTTTCACTAACTTTAACTCGCCTACTCTGCAATAGGGCGTGCAGGGCTCGAGAGGGGGGGAGAAGGTTTCCCATTGCAGACAGTCACTCACCCATCCCTTGGATGCCGGTTAGGTCCCTGCCTGACGTTGGGCACCAGTTGTGGACAAGTCCTGCCAGAGGTTAGGATGATGGAGCCGCAAAGACCCAACTTCGGGGACCAGGTTCAGTGACACAGATCCACTTTATCCAGGAAGTAAGTTAGCTAATATAAACAGGTTCAGCCTATAGGGTGTCACAACGTGTCCTTCATAGCCAATGGCTGAAAAGATCAGGGAGCAGCGTGGTTGAAGCTGAGTCACTTCCTCATAGTGGGCGAGCTTCCTTCCTGGGTATGCCCAGGAGGTTTCTGGGAGCTGGAGTATTTTCACAGCATTGCATCAGCCACAGCTGTTAGGAATGAGCTCTGCGCTCCACCCACAATATTTGACATATAGCACTGTATAAGTTTAAGGTGTACAACATATTAATTTGGTACATTTATATATTGGCATATGATTACCACCTTAGCATTAGCTAATAGCTCCATTACCTTACATAAATATCACTTCTTTTTTTTGTGATAAGAAAAAATAAAGTCTAATCACTTAGCAACTTTATAGTTTATAATATAGTATTGTTGACTATAGTCAATATTATTTATTAGATCTTCAGTACTCTTGAAAAACAAATCAAAAATAAAAAACAATATACATTAATAGTATAGAAAAACTTGTCAGTACTTTACAACTAAATATCTTTTTTTTCTCCAAAATTTTAGTATATGTTTTTCTTTGTCTTTGATGATTTCTTCTGGTTTACACTTATTTGAACTATACTTCTCTATAGATTCCTTCTATAAGATTCACACAATGACAAGATTAATATAAATTTGTTTAAAATATTTTCACATGTCCAAACCTAAACCAATCTGAGGTAAAACAAGGAAATAATGGAATTAATGTAAAATAGTCATGGTTCACTTTATGGGCCTGGGACCAAAGATAATCTCATTGTTTATGAAGACATTGGCCTTGTTGAAGGTGGAGGAAAACCGAGTCAAGTTAGAAGGGAAGAACTTGGGAATAGTGTAGAGCAGCTACCCTAAAGATTTATCAGTTGCACAAGCCAGGGAAAGAAAGACTGTGGCCTAAAAGGAATAGAGCCAAGAGCATTATTAGCATCCGTTTCTAATTATATAAATAAGATAGAAAAACACTACATAGAAGGAAAAAACTATCATCTAGAGCTGTGTTTCTGAAATTTCAAGTGAGTATAAATTACATGAAGATCGTTTAGAAGTCTAGATTGTGGTTCAGTATATCCAGGAAGCACCCTGAGCTTCTAACTTTCTAACAACCTTCCAGGTCATGTCTAGGCAGCTGATCCAAAAACCATGGTTTGTCTAAGACAGGGGTCCCCAAACTACGGCCCGCGGGCCACATGTGGCCCCCTGAGGCCATTTATCTGGCCCCTGCCACACTTCCAGAAGGGGCACCTCTTTCATTGGTGGTCAGTGAGAGGAGCACATTGACCATCTCATTAGCCAAAAGCGGGCCCATAGTTCTCATTGAAATATTGGTCAGTTTGTTGATTTAAATTTACTTGTTCTTTATTTTAAATATTTGTTCCCGTTTTGTTTTTTTTTTACTTTAAAATAAGATATGTGCAGTGTGCATAGGGATTTGTTCATAATTTTTTTTTATAGTCCAGCCCTCCAACGGTCTGAGGGACAGTGAACTGGCCCCCTG
The DNA here is from genome assembly GCF_036850995.1 of Saccopteryx leptura. NCBI lineage: Eukaryota > Metazoa > Chordata > Mammalia > Chiroptera > Emballonuridae > Saccopteryx > Saccopteryx leptura. The sequence continues at coordinate 68,918,820 of NC_089506.1, read as the reverse complement.
TGTAAAAAGTTTGGGGACCCCTGGTCTAGGAGGACATGTGATGTGAGTCTAACTTCACTTCCTTGCTAATAAACATCACCTGTTCAAAGAAAAACAATTACAGTGTCCTGGAATTACAATAGAGAGCATGATATCTTGAAGATTAGATGAAACCTTTTGATTTCATATGATCTTATGAGGCAGTTATGCCATTGCTGTTTGTCTGTCATTGAATAAGATATTCTTTTAGAAGGCAATGTATATTATTTTCATGTAATCAATGTAATTAGAACACAGATAAATTTAATCCAATTTCAATAATTCTCAATTGCTGGAATGTGGTTTATTAGGCAGAATAAAACATAAAGAATGTAGAGCTTCAAATTTCTGTGTAACCAAGAAAGGATGTGGTTAATTCGAACAGAAATTAATATGTCATGATTATTTTATGATTTTTATGAAGAGTATTGGGCAACGATTAAAGAAAAGTTTGGCTGACACTGCTTGATAAAACTCTAATGTAGGCAATTTGAACCATTTAATATCATTAGCATTAGAATATTCCAGAGACTTTTGTAAAACAGGTTCAGGCCAGATGTATTAAGTAGGTTATATTCAACTTCTCAAACTCTGATAGTGCTCTTCTGCACTTCTACAATGCGTAAAAACTGGTTGAACAAGAAATAATTTAGGCAATCAATATAGTTTAGTAAAATTGAGTTTTTAAAAAGGACTGCATAAATGTTACATTGAATTTATCTGCATTCCAATATTGTGAAAACACACTCCTCTATAACATTTTAAACAAAAGACAAATGATGGCTTAGTGCCTGATATATAGATGCCATTAATTATCCGCAAATTATATCTGAAGACCATTTTTATGAGACTGTAGCAGATGCTTCTGAGACCCCATGTCAGATCTGTAGGCTCACATCTGATTTGAACTGAAACTGTGATGAAAAATTCCATGTTCATTGACAGCATTGCTCTTCAAATGGTCATCACATATTTCCCTAATTTTTTTTTTTTTTCATTTTTCTGAAGCTGGAAACAGGGAGAGACAGTCAGACAGACTCCCGCATGCACCCGACCGGGATCCACCCGGCACACCCACCAGGGGGCGATGCTCTGCCCCTCCTGGTCGTCGCCATGTTGCGACCAGAGCCACTCTAGCGCCTGGGGCAGAGGCCACAGAGCCATCCCCAGTGCCGGGCCATCTTTGCTCCAATGGAGCCTTGGCTGCGGGAGGGGAAGAGAGAGACAGAGAGGAAAGCGCGGCGGAGGGGTGGAGAAGCAAATGGGCGCTTCTCCTGTGTGCCCTGGCCGGGAATTGAACCCGGGTCCTCCGCACGCTAGGCCGACGCTCTACCGCTGAGCCAACCAGCCAGGGCTTCCCTAATTTTTTACCTCAGGTTGTTCTCTGAACTTGAGCCTGCAGGAATCTGCTCAGCCTGAAATGCAGCCTGAAAGGTTAGAAAGACAATTCTTTGACGGGTTCTGTGTGCTTCTTGCAGACTTGATTTAAGCAACTCAACTTACACTGTCTTTCTTTCAGACCTATCTCACTCTTCCTTCTTCCTCTCTTTTTATTTCTGGAATCTCTTCCATATAAACTACCTGCATGTTAGACGTTCTACTTCTGAGTGAACTCAAACTAATATAGACATTTTACAAAACTTGTTATATAATATTTATTCATTAAATGAATATTGAAAACTTAATATGTGCCAGACCCTGTGATAAGTCCAGGAAATGCAGTCCAACAAGAAAACATGAAACTAAGTAAGTACAAAATAATATTTTACAGACATCATTAAACCCTACAAAGCACAATGGAGGCACATGGAATAGAATGGCTTTTTCTTTAGTATATGGTAAAAGGAGCATTTAAATGTTGTAGAGACTTCCTAATAGAAATTAAAGCTTAAATTAATATAATTTACTAGGATGTGGAGTAGAAAGAGACTCGAGAACCCAGTCTAAAAAAAGTCAGAATATAAAATAGTCTTATATGTCAGTTCCATGAACTTCAAATAATTTTTAACACTAATTAGGGTAACATAAAGAGGTAATTAGGAGATAGATCATCAAATGTTTTATTTCTGAGTTCACTGGATCAATGTGATAAGCAAATGAGTGGATTCTGTGATTCTAATGTATTTAAACTACAGACAGACATTTATGTTGAATATGTGTTATCTTGTTTACTTCATTTTAGTTTATAATAGGATAAAATAAAATAAAGAGTTATTTTTTTATTCATAGTTTATTTTGCATTCTGAAGGGGCTAATACAGTTGAATTAGAGACTTCAGAGTAGGTACTTTAATGGGTTTGTTTTATATGCACTAATACATCACCAAGTAATTGGAGATAACTATCAAAGCAAAGGGAAAACAAATGTACCCTGAATAATGATGTAAAATGTTTATCTACCTTTTGTGGGAAGAACAATTTTAGAGGCTTGTGTGCTTTCTGGGAAAATTATGTTCAATTTGATCTTAAAAAAATAGTTTCTAGAGATGTGTGTGTGTGTGTGTGTGTGTGTGTGTATGTGTGTGTTCAAGGACCCTGAGAACTTTAGACTATGGGAGATATGAGATATCTTTGCCACCCAATGGTAGAGGGGCCACCAGGAAGAGGAGTTAGCAGCCCCATCCGCACATACCATGGCCATAATGTAGTATCATTTCAGACTCCAATACTCAAACTTTGGAATTTGTACTGCTGTGGGTTTCTGAGATCATTCGACTTTTCTGGATGCAGAAGGCTTGTCTATCCTATGCTAAAGGTATTATGCATGGGTTTTATTTTGAAGGAGTTGGAAACTGAAATGATGAAGAATTAAGGGGAAGAAGATAAGAGCAGAACTCAAGACAAAGAAGCAAGGATATGGGTGGGGCAGAGCATTGTAGGAAAGGATGGAAGGATTAAGGAGAAACATTTAATACAAGTACGGACCACTGTTGAAAATCATAAGTGATAGGCAACTGCCAAAATCTATTAAGCTCCTTTGACTGTAGTTACAATTATTACTTTTATTATCATGTTTCTTTGTCTTAGTTCTCCATACCAGCTCCTCATCAGCCAATTGCTAGACCTAATAGATATATAAGGTTAGGTGAGAAGTATTAGCCTAGTGTCTGACATATAAGAGCTGCTCATTATGTTAGTGGTAGCTGTAGTAGGCTAAATTGTTGACAAAAGAGGAGATATGTAATATATATGTAAAACAAATAACTAAAAATAATCTGTGCACTCAGTGAATGATCTTTTGTCTTCCTTGTTTCACTCTTTGACTATAGAGCCACACTATCAAGGCTCATATTTGTTCGTGGAGTACCAGCAGACAGTACTCAAGAAGTCTTTGTCCTTTTGTTCTTTACAAATGAAATGATAGTATAAATAGATACATTATACGAACTAAAAAAGCACAAATCCAGTTAATGGGGAAGTGTCTTGCTTGGAAAATAAACAGGTTTATTGAGGTATAATTGACAGGCAAAGGACTGCATACAGGTAACCTGTACATATACAACCACCACGGTCAACGCATTAGACATATCCAGCACCTCCCAAACTTCCTTACCTTCTCTCCCTCTCTCTCTTTCCTTCCCTCCCTCTTTGTATTTCTTGTTCTTAGTAAGAGCAATTAACATAAGACCTATCTCTTAGTGAATTTTAAAGTGTACAGTACTATATTATTAACTATAGGAAATACGTTCTATAGCAGATCTCCAGAATTTACTCATCTAATATGAGGGAAATTTGATATCCTTGAATAAAAACTTCCCATTTTTCACCCCCCAACCCTGTCATCCACTGTTTCTATAAGTTGAACCACTACAGATTTCTCATATTAGTGGATTCCTTATATATGTGAATTCCTCATATAATTTGTCCTTGTTGTGACTGGCTTGTGGGTGAGCCTGGAGAACATTATGCTAAGGGATGTGTTTTTCTTGATGAAGTGCTATTCTTGAAAAATTTCAGGTATAGAATATTTTTCAATGGAACTTACACCTTTTCTTTCTTATTTTTACCTTACGGTACTTGTGGGCATAATTTTCTTTGATCTTGCTAAATGATTAGGAGATGAGGTAGTCTATTTTACTTAGGTAAGTAACATAATTTGAAATGATGCAGTTGTTTATGAGATGAAAATAAGTAACTTTTACACTAATTGTCTAGATGTAATATTTATTAAATTATGCAACAAAGCTACTAAATCATAGTTGGATGAAAAAAGTTAGATTATTTGAATACTTGCCTAATTCCTCACTGTTGTGAGTCTTAAATCTTACACATTCTCATGTCTCTAGTCTAAGTGAAGTTGTTAATATCTAGCACCTATTTGATAATATAAGAAAACTGCCTTGAAATAGTGGCTGTTTCATAAATAAATGATGATGCTTATTGTTTAATAATTTATTTAATAAAATTGTGATTTTTTTTACTCTACAATATTTATCATTTCTTCTTTTTTATAATAAGATTAATATGGGTATCAAGATATATAAAATTCTTTAATATAATAATAAGATATACTCTTCTGTATTGTTGAAATGATTTTCAATTCATATATTCTTTGACTTATTCAATAGATAACACTATGAATTTATAAATAGGTAATATAAAACCAGAATATTAAGATAAAGGTGAATATTGTTAAGATGATTAATTACATATTTAACATCAAAATTTATGCAAGATAATTCCACATGACATTCTTTTTGAGAAAAAGTAGCAAATATTCATTTCTCCCATATTACATTCTAGACTTGCTAAGGGGGAAAAAATGGATATATAATTCACTAAACATTGATTGTATTCCTTGTTTTAGTATTTTATAAATGGAAATTTGTTAAGTAAAGGGTGGGTTGAATATAATTTTGGTAATGGATTGATATTTTGTATCAAGACTTGATTGACACTAGCCTATAATTAAACACCTACATGAATACTACATTAGAAACTGTAAAGGATATGAAAAATAAGTCTATGGCAGTCTTAAAAATTGAAATCAGCAAAAATTAAGAATAAAAGGAAGCTACTTGGTTTATAGAAACATGAGGGCTATAATAACATATATATTTAGTATAGTTTTTGATTCAACCAATCTGATTTTCTTTTGTTTTGTGTTGCTGACAATAGTATCTGATAAGGCCAATATGCAAACTTGTTCTTTTTTTTAAAATTTTTTTATTTATTTATTCATTTTAGAGAGGAGAGGGAGAGACAGAGAGAGAGAAGGGGGGAGGAGCTGAAAGCATCAACTCCCATATGTGCCTTGACCAGGCAAGCCCAGGGTTTTGAACCAGCGACCTCAGCATTTCCAGGTCGACGCTTTATCCACTGCGCCACCACAGGTCAGGCTGCAAACTTGTTCTAAGTGAGGAAGTTTATCAACTTGTAGTTTCCTGGAGCAGGAGAACCACACATTTCAGATGAAAGATCTGAAAGGTTTTATGTCCAATTCCAACACTGGATGGAGTGGTGGTGGTTCACCCACAATAACAAGCAATTCTTGGACCCTAGCAGTGTGTCCTATAATTCAACTCAGCCCTAAGACTACCTACCAGGAGATAGTATCAGATTCCACAAGATAAAGGTTCATTTCTATAATACCGCTCCTCTTCTTCCTCTACATCAGATGCCAGTTGCCAACATGGGTTCTGATCAACTTGTTATAAAAGGTTCCATCTCCCCCATGCTTGGATTTGATTAGTTTGCTAGAATGGCTCACAGAAACTTTTACTGATTATGGGCTTATTATAAAAGAATATAACTCAGGAACAGCCAGATGAAAGAAATGCATATGGTAAGGTATGGAGAAAAGGTATGGAGCTTCCACACCTTCTTTGAGAAAGCCACTCTTCCAAATATTCAAGTGTTCACCAACCCAGAAGCTCTTTGAACTTCACTGTTTTGGATTTTTTTTAAATTTTTAATTTTTGGTATTTTTTTTTAAAGTGAGAAGCGAGGAGGCAGAGAGACAGACTCCCACATGTGCCCGACCAGGGTCCACCTGGCATGCACACTAGGGGGCAATGTTCTGCTCATCTGGACTGTTGCTTCATTACAACCAGAGCCATTCTAGCTCATGAGGTGGAGGCCAGGGAGCCATCCTCAGCTCCAGGGCCAATTTTGCTCCAATGGAGCCTTTTCTGTGGAAGGGGAAGAGAGAGATAGAAAGAAAGGAGAGGGGGAAGGGCAGAGAAGCAGATGGGCTCTTCTCCTGTGTGCCCTGTCCAGGAAGGAAACCAGTGACTTCCACACACTGGGCCGATGCTCTACCGCTAAGCCAACTGGCCAGGGCCCTATCCTTTTGAATTTTTATAGAGACTGTACTACACAGGCATGAATGATTAAATTATTAGTGAATGAAGTGAATCTCCAACCCCTCTCTTCTCAGACATTAAGGAGTGGGACTGAATACTCAAACCTACTAATGGAGTGGTTGGTTCCCCTGGCAATCAGAAGGCTTGTTAGGTGCAGGCACAAAAGTCACCTCATTAACATAACAAAAGAGAGCTTTAAAGCTCTCATCTATAAAGAAATTCCAAGGGTTTTAAGATTTCTGTGCCAGTAAAAGGAATGGAGACCAAATACATATTAATTATAAATCACAGTCACAGCTCATTTTTTCAGACAGCTCAAAGAAGTTGGAAACAGTGATGTTATTTAGGAAGTTACAGAAATCACTGTCACAGAGAATGGTCTTATTTCCCCCTAGATTGGCATCAATATGTTCCCAGGAAACACGGCAACTGTTTACAACAGTGCACAGAAACAAAAACATCAATATCTTTTAAACTTCTGTTTTAAACAAGCTGGATTCATAAGAGTCATTTGTTTAGAATGGTTATATAAATGGCAAACAAATGATCACTACACATTTGATTTGCATAATTTCAATGGCTGAACCCTGAACTATAAAATTTCTGAAGGTAGATTGGTATTCTCTGTCTCACTTGGATTTATTGTATATGGACACACAGATATTAGTCAATTAATTTTCCCCTTTTCTATTCTTTCATATCTGAATTCATCATATCTTTTTACTAGTTTCTAATACATACTTTAAAAGAAAAGCATGAAAACTGAAATAAAATCATGACAAATTAATTAGTTTTATTCTTCTTACCAAGCCCCATACAGCAAGGTCTGATGGAGTTTATGGCTGTTCACCTCCCACTTCAGCCAGATTCATAGCTTGTAAGGCTAAAGGTATCTTGAGGCTGCTGGACAAGGAAAAATCACTGTATCTGGGATGCACCTGCAAGCTGTATGACCTGCTTGACTTGTTTATTATTGGGCTACTTCTCAGCTTTTCTGCTTGTTTTGCATCTTACACACCCAAAATTAGGTCTTCAAATGGGTCCTGTTGAGACACTACTGCCACCACAAGTCGACAAAAATTCAACATCTTTCACTATGAATCCACTGTCATTGGGCAGACTCGGGGCATTGCTTTAGGTCCACATGACAGATACTGCAAACCTCTGACCGTATGTATATGCTACTGCTGCCACTGCTTTCACCAGATTGTTCTGCAAAACCTTGGTTTTCTTGCATCACTTGTTTCTATTTTGCAGTCTGTGCCAAGAGAATCTTATTGCTGACTGGCTACATCCGTGCCTTAGTTGAATGGGAGGTTACAAAAATATCTGGCATTTATGACCTCAATTATAGAGGTTGTCCTTTGTCTAATTAAGTGGAGGATTCCCTAAACGCAGTAAAATGCATCCCAAAATGATAAGAGGCCACTGCATCTCTTCTACAATAAGTCAAAAGACTTGGGCTCTGTCACTTCCTTTGTGTTTAACTGTGACTAATTTTATTACATTGTTTTTATTATTATAAAATGGGTTTGAAAAACATAACCTTTTAGTTTTCTATCTGTTATTAATATTACCTCGATCTGACACTTGTAAACTCTTCATATCAGTTTCTATGGTCTTTAAATGAAATCGTACCTCTATGCTGATCCCCCTTGCCTGTTATTAATATCCTGGTAATTGAAAGAGTAAAATTATTACTAAAATTAATATAATCACATTATCCTTGTCCATTTTGCCATGAGTATAAAAAATTTGTCAGAGAACCGCTATTACCAAGTAGAGAAATATAATAGAACATTATTTGTTTAAAATATTCATGTAAATTGTTTTATTTCATAAATATTCACAATACTCAAGAAGAAACACCATGATTTGAATGAGCCTTCAGAATTTAGGGAGAAACAATTAATTTGTATAAAAATTTCTGTAATTTTTTTCTCCATTATTTTAATTTATTTTATAATTATTTTTAATTGAATTTCTTGGGGTGACACTGGTTAACAAAATTATTTTCAGCTGCACAATTCTACAACATATCTCTGTACATTGTATTGTGTGTTCACCCTTACAAATAAAGTTTTTGTCTATCATGATTTATGCCTCCTATACCTTCCTCCATCTCATCTCCACCTGCAATCACAGCACTGTTGTCCCCAGTGTGGTGGACATTTAAAACTCCATGAGTTTTTTTTTTTAATCTCTTTTTTAGTTCTTTTTTGTTCCATTCTAATTCTATATAACTGTGTTTATAAGTGTTGTGAGGTCAGGTAGAATTTTATCTAAAAATAGCTTTACCTCTTCCCTCCTATTGTCTGATGAGGACTTAAGGGTGGGAAATTCAAGGTTGAAATTCCAGGTAATGACAGTAAAGGACAATTTGTGCTGTTCACATGTGGGTCTCAAAACTATCAATTATGTAGATCTTTGCCTGGAATTGTCATACATGAGTTATTAGGAGATATAGAGGATTGCAGAATTTATTACCCTGACCATCTCTTTCTTTGATCTGCTTTTATAAGGTTTGTAAAAGAGGCTTAACTCTGTAGTTTCAAGCCAATACCTTACCCATGAGAAATTAGATCCCTGTACTGGAAACAGATTAAATTCAGGACATCAAATTAATAAGAGTCTGGTTTTGGTGATGATAGATTTGTTCCAAGGGTCAATATAAATTCACATTAAAATAGTCATAGCTGCAATGTGTATGTTTTTGGATTTCACATAGGTTGTACCAAACAGATCTGAATGGTGTAGAACCGCCTGACCTGATTCTATCCCATGTTGTGGTTTTGTTTTACTTTATTTTTTTCTGTAGTCTTTATCACTAACTTCACCAACTGATAGCTACAAGAAGAAAACGTTTTCAGGTTCAACTTATAGGGTTTAATGTGGCACTTCTAAGAGAGCAAACCCTACAAAGTCCTTTCAAACAAGCTCTTGTTTGTTTCTTTGAAAATTTTAGATACTGGGAACACACAAAGAAGAGGGTTAGAAAGAAGATAAATGGAAAAAAAAAACCTAAAACTGCAATGCTAGTAATTCAGTTGGCTTGCCTTCAGAACATTCAGAGATGCATTTTTTGTGTGGTTGTCTTGTCTTGAATAATGACTCAATGTCTATGAGGTAAGTGAAAATTAAGATTCTGGCTGTAGAGAATGAGTTCACCACTGGGATGGAATGGGATTAGTTAAGATACAAAGAGAAATGGAAACTCAGACACACAGTACATAGAGGATTTCCCATTCTGATAATATCAGAGAGAGGAAAATCTTTTCTTTAAATGTTATTTTATTAAGACAATTAATTTTAACGAGGTGGCATTGGCCAACTAGAGTACATTGATTTAGAGAAAACATATCCACATCATTTTGACGTTCGATTATGCTGATGTTCGATTATACCCATCCCCCAAAGTCAAATTGTCCTCTGTCACTTTTTATTTGTTTCTCTTTATGCCCCTCCCCTTTCCCACTCTCTCCTCCTTTCTCCTTCTGGTACCCACTGCATTCTTATTTATGTCCATGAGTCTCAATTTTTTGTCCCACCTATGTATGGAATCATACAGTTCTTAGTTTTTTTCTGATTTACTTATTTCACTCAGTATAATGTTATCAAGGTCCATCCATGTTGTCATAAATGATACTATGTCATCATTTCTTTTGGCTGAGTAGTATTCCATAGTATATATGTACCACATCTTCTTTATCCAATCCTCTGTTAAAGGGCTTTTGGATTGTTTCCCTGGCTTGGCCACAGTGAACAATGCTGCGATGAACATGGGGCTGCATGTGTCTTTACATACCAATGATTTTGAGTTTTGGGGGTATATACCCAGTAGAGGGATTGTTGGTTCATATGGTAGTTCTATTCTTAATTTTTTGAGGAACCACCATACTTTCTTCCATAATGGTTATACTACTTTACATTCCCATCAACAATGAATGAGGGTTCCTTTTTCTCCACAGCCTCTCCAAAACTTGTTACCTGTCTTGTAGATAATAGCTAGTCTAACAGGTGTGAGGTGGTATCTCGTTGTAGTTTTGATTTGCATTTCTCTAATAGCTAATGAAGACGAGCATCTTTTCATATATCTCTTGGCCATTTGTATTCCTGGGAGAAGTGTCTGTTCATGACCTCTTCCCATTTTTTTATTGGATTATTTGCTTGTTTGTTGTTGAGTTTTGTGAGTTCTTTGGATATTTTGGATATTAGTCCCTTATCTGAGCTGTTTGAAAACATCACCTCCCATTTAGTTGTCTGTCTGTTTGTTTTGTTGTCAGTTTCTTTTGCTGTGCAAAAGCTTCTTAGTTTGGGGTAGTCACATTCATTTTTCTTTGCCTTTGCTTCCCTTGCCTTTGGAGTCAAATTCATAACATTTTTTCTACAGCCAAGGTCCATGAGTTTAGTTAGTACCTATGTAATTTATTGTTTCTGATCATCTATTTAGGTTTTTGATCCATTTTGAATTAATTTTTGTACAAGGAGACAAACTGTTATCAGATTTCATTCTTTTGCATGTGGCTTTCCAGTTTTCCTAGCACCATTTATTGAAGAGGCTTTCTTTTCCTCATTGTGTGTTTTTGGCTTCTTTATCAAAGATGATTTGACCATATATATGTGGTTTTATTTCTGGGCTCCCTATTCTGTTCCATTGGTCTATTTATTTTCCATTATCATGCTGGTTTGATTATTGTGGCTCTGCAGTAGAATTTGAAGTCAGGTATTGTAATGCCCCAGCTTCGTTTTTTTCCTTAGAATTTCTTTGGATATTTAGGGCTTTTAATGGTTCCATATATACCTGATGAGTTTTTGTTCCATTTCTTTAAAAAATGACATTGAAATTTTGATGGGAATTGCATTAAATTTGTATATTGCTTTGGATAATATGGCCATTTTAACTATATTGATTCTTCCTATCCAAGAACAAGGAATATTTTTTCATTTCATTGTGTCTTTTTTTATTTCCTTCAATAATGCTTTGTAGTTTCCAGTATATCAGTCCTTTACATTCTTTGTTATGTTTATTCCTTGGTATTTTTTGTTGTTGTTGCAACTGTATAAGGGGTTATTTTTTTTACTTCATTTTCTGAAGTTTCATTGTTGGCATATAAGAAAGCAATACACTTTTGTATATTAATTTTGTATCCTGCAATGTAGCTGTATTGGTTTATTGTTTCTAATAGCCTTTCTGTGGAGTCATTTTAATTTTCAATATACAGGATTGTATCATCTGCAAGAAGTGAAATCTTTGTTTCTTCTTTTTGATTATGAATGACTTTTATTTCTTTCTCTTGCTGATTGCTCTGGCTAGAACTTCCAGCACTATGTTGAGTAGGAGTGGAGAGAGTGGGCAACCTTGTCTTATTACTGATTTTAGGGGAAAAGCTTTCAGTTTTTGCTACTTAATATGATGTTAGCTGATAGTTTGTCATAAATGGCTTTTATTATGTTGAGATATTTTCCTTCTATACCCATTTTGTTGAGTATGTTAAACATAAAATGATGTATTTTATTGAATGCCCTTTCTGCATCTATTGATAGAATCATATGGTTTTTGTTCTTTGTTTTGTTGATATGGTGTATTATGTTAATTGTTTTATGTATGTTGAACCATCCTTGTGTTTTTGGGATGAATCCCACTTGATCACAATGAATTATTTTTTTAATGTGTTGTTGTATTTGATTTGCTAGTATATTGTTTAGGATTTTTGCATCTGTATTCATTAGAAATACTGGTCTGTAGTTTTCTCTTTTTGTGTTGTCCTTGTCAGGTTTTGGTATGAGGGTTATGTTGGCCTCATAAAATGTGTTTGGAAGTATTGTTTCTTCTTCAATTTTTTGGAAGCCTTTGAGTAGAATAGGAACCAAGTCTTCTTTGAACATTTGATAGAATTCACTAGTATAGTCGTCTGGCCTTGGACTTTGTTTTTGGGAGGTTTTTTAATAGTTGTTTCTATTTCCTCCCTGCTTACAGGTCTGTTTAGGCTTTCTGCTTCTTCATGACTCAGTCTAGGAAGATTGTATTGTTCTAGGACTTTACCCATTTCTTCTAGATTGTTAAATTTGGTAGCATATAGTTTTTCATAGTATTCTACAATAATCCTTAGTATATCTATGATATCTGTGGTAATTTCTCCTCTTTCATTTTGGATTTTGTTTATATGAGTTTGTTCTCTTTTTTCCTTAGTGGTCTTGACAGGGGTTTGTCAATTTTGCTCATCTTTTCAAAGAATCAGCTCCTTGTTTTATTAATCTTTTCTATAGTATTTCTGTTCTCTATTTCATTTATTTCTGCTCTGATTTTTATTATCTCCTTTCTTCTGCTGGTTTGGGGTTGCCTCTGTTCTTCTTTTTCTAGTTCCTTAAGATGTGATGTTAAGTTCTTTACTTTTGCTCTCTCTTGTTTGTTCATATAAGCTTGTAATGATATGAATTTCCCTCTTATTACTGTTTTTGCTGCATTCTAGAGATTCTGATATATTATGATGTCATTTTAATTTTGTTTTGGTTAAGGTAACTTGGTTTTCTGTTTGCTTCTTGGAATTGAGGCTCTAACTCTTTCCACAGGCTAGGGAAGAGCTCATCAATTATTTGTTTGAATATGTATTCCATTTCTTTTTGTCTCTCCTCTCCTTCTGATAAATCCATTATTCTTATATTGTTCTTCCTGGAGTCAAATAATTCTTGAAGTGCTTTTTTATTTTATTTTTTTTTAATTCTTGAGTTTTTCTTTTCTTCTCTCTGTAGTATCTCTAGTTGCCTGTCTTCAGTGTCATTAATTTTTTCATCTGTCTGGCCTGTTCTATTAGCTAAGCTTGTTACCTCATTTTTCAGTTTATGTATTGAGTTTTTCATCTCTGTTTGGTTCCTTTATATAGCTCCAATTTCTTTGGTAAAGTACTCTTTTTGTTAATTAAATTGTTTTTTGAGCTCACTAAATTGCCTTTTGGTGTTTTCTTGTAGCTCACTGAGTATTTTTAGAACTTCAAATTTGAATTCTCTGTCATTTAACTATGAGGTTTCTAAGTAATTGAGATTTTTTTCTAGAGAATTTTCATCATCTATCTGAGCTATGTGTCTGTCTTTTGTACCCATGATATTTGACTTTTTTTCCTTGATGGCATTTGAGAGTGGTATTGTTAATAACATTGGGAGATAATTAAAAAAATAAAATTAAAATTAAAATAAAAAAGTGAAAAAATAAAAATTCTATAATGATAAGTTGAACAAAAACTACAGAAAAGAAGGAGCAGGAACTCAGGAAGAATGAAAAAAAAGAGAGAAAAAATGAAGTGAAAACCAAGCTAAATGCCACAAAGAAAAGTATGAGTCCAAAATATAATAATTTGATGAAAAATGATGTTTGGTTTAGAGAAAAAAAAATGAAAAAAGAAAGAAACAAGGAGGAAAGGGAAGAGAGAAAAAAGAGAAAATAAAAAAAAGAGAAAGAGGGGAAAAAATTAAAAAAAGAAGTAAAGTTTTCAGAAATGAAACCCTCTCAAAAAGCAAGAATGAAAACTATAACAACTATGTATAATGAAGTTTGAAAGGGGAAAAAAAGACAAAGGAATTTAAAAAATGACAAAAAGCATTTAAAAATGTAGTTTTTTCCTGGTTTTGAGATGTGAGTTTTTCCTTTCTTTCAGTATGTGGTGCTATACTACAAGTTTTGCCTCTGTGAGGCTCTTGGGCAGAGTTCTGCTGTGCATTGCTCTGGAAATGACCTAGGTTAGGCCACAGTTGCATTGGTAAGTGGGGTTTGTTGTTAGGGCTTTGCAATTTTATGGCTCTAGTAATGGCAGTCTCAGTTCTCCAGGCGCCTCTCCCCATGTACCTCTCACCGGAGCTAGCCGCCTGGAGACTTAGCTACATAGTCCACATAGCCAGTGTTTACACACCAAGGAGAGCAATGCGTAGCAATACTTCTCAAAGCACGGTTCTGGGAAGGGCAGTGGCTGTGTGCAGCCGGGAGCCACAAGCAGGATTGGGAAGGGCGGGTGCAGATTGCAGATCAAGTGCCTTTCTGCTACACACAGGCAAAACGCTGTGGGAGATCTAGCCGGCCCATCTAGCACACCTCAGTGCTGTCGTCGGATCTCTACGGACTTCTTGGTAGCTTCTTGGGAGGTGCTCGACCGTGGTAGGGCCATCTGTGCTTAGCTCCCATGACTCCAGTAATGCAGGCAGCCACCCAGACTGCCTTGCGTCAGCACCCAGCGTGGGCAATCTCAGGCTAAGCCCTCTGACCTGTCTGTGGGCCCAGTGCATCTGATTCCAAGAGGAGGTGGAATGCATGCAGATGCTTGCAGGCCCACGTGGTTGCCCAGCGTCCACAATCTCAGGCAGAGCGATGCATTCTTTCTTTTGTTTGAGCACCTCCCCTAACTCAGCTCCTTCGCCTCTATTTCAGTCTTTCCACTTCACCCGGCTCCAAACAGAAGTGCCTCTTCCTCAGATCAATGAAGAAAGCAAAATATCCTGTCCTCCATCTTTTTTCCTTCTAAGTGGATTTTTTTTTTTTTTTTGTATTTTTCGGAAGCTGGAAACGGGGAGGCAGTCAGACAGACTCCTACATGCGCCAGACCGGGATCCACCTGGCATGCCCACCAGGGGGCGATGCCCTGCCCATCTGGGGCGTCGCTCTGCCACAATCTGAGCCATTCTAGTGCCTGAAGCAGAGGCCACAGAGCCATCCTCAGCGCCCGGGCCAACTTTGCTCCAATGGAGCTTTGGCTGTGGGAGGGGAAGAGAGAGACAGAGAGGAAGGAGAGGGGGAGGGGTGGCGAAGCAGCTGGGTGCTTCTCCTGTGTGCCCTGGCCAGGAATTGAACCCGGGACTCCCCCACGCCAGGCCGACGCTCTACCACTGAGCCAACGGGCCAGGGCCTTCTAAGTGGATTTTATCTTTAGCCACCTTTTCGCCCAATGATACCTTTATCTGGTGTGTGTATATTTCAGGTGCCCCTTGAGATTTTTTCTTTGTGTTTAATTGTTGAATTTGTTGAAATTTCAAGGGTAGAGATTGGGAATATCCCTCACGCCACCATTTCTTGGACGTCACTTGGAGAAGCATAATTGATCTATATTGACGTACAGGATTTGGACAACAATCTTGGGAAATGCAATTACCGTTGAAAATCGAATAACACAAATTTCCACTTCAAATGTCTTTCCGAGGGGATTCTCCATGTGGATAGATGTATGAAAGAGATTCACTCAAAAGAAAAGCCACACGCATGCATGCATGCACACACATGCACACCCACCCACATGTACACACACCATGAAGATTCAGAGTATGTAATCACTGGTGGTGAGCACTGAAAGTTCCCACGTTGTTCCGAAATTTGCCTTAGAATCACGAATGTGAGTTTTAATGATTCAAAGTCAAACTCCTTATATAAATCAATTTATCCTATCATGCTGGTTACCTTTCATAAAAAGCCAAATAAAGTGAACAAAGATGGGTGAAACACCAGAGGAAATTGAATGGAAGGGACTCAAAAGCTCACAGAAGTGCTGACATCATCCCAGTCTTTCCCAACTGTCATAATACCAAGAGTTCAGGTTTAGGGTGAGAAGGAGGGCAGAATAACAGAAAAACTTGGCTTTAATTTACCTTGTTAGAAACACAAATAAATTATTAATAAGGTAATAGTGGGGCAGAGGTGAGGAAAGAGCCAGGCCATGTAGGTGCTGGTAAGAAGAAATAAGGGAATATTTCCTAATAATTTATTATACATGAGTAAAATTTTAATTAAGCCAAATTATTGGAAACTTTTTACTGGATTTACATTTTTATTAAATGTGGCTTTAGTAACCTGTAGGAATATTTTGCATATATTGGCATAGATTTTTTGGTAGGATTTCAAAATTACTCTATGTGGCTTTTCATTAGCTAAAGGTTTTTAAATTTCCAAGTTATATTTGAAAACACAGTAATATTTAAAGAAATTATTGACTTTTTAAACTGATACTTTGATAAAATGGAATTCCAGACCTAAGAAAAATTTGTAAAGCAAAGACAAGGTGAACATACTGAATAGAGAAAGATTTAAAGAAATTCAATTGATTCTAGTGAATTTGGAAATAGATTGAGCAAACCTGTCACGTTCCTCACCAAAGCACCTTATCTTCTCCCACTCCCAGTTCTGAATCATCATTATTATAAAGAATAAATAATATATCTGCACAATGTCCAGACCATTCAGATTGATCCGTACTTTACTTTCTCAAGGTTACCCAAACCCCTTTCATTCTTACTCCCAATCATATCTGCACATCCCCTACATTCATGGGTATTTCTACCCAAACGGTATTTTTAACAAACACATATCTGCATATCCCTACACTTTTATCCAACACCCTATTTTTTAGTGATTTCTACAGGCCAGACATTGTCTTAGACACTGGAAAATTTGTTGAGATTCTAATAAAATAAAAGTTGACTTATTAAAACTATTAAACTACTTTTTCATCATCAAGATAAAACTGGTATCTTTGTGGGAAATGGATGATAGAAATAAATCCAGTTGTTTTAAAAATAAACTAGATGTAGGCAAGTTTGGGAGTAATACCTGACATATGAATAAGTCCTATTTGGAGATTCCAATAGTTCTTGTTCATTTCTCACCTTTCTCCACTATTCAATAGCATTTTATTTATTGGTCAATACTTTCTGGAATGTGCTCTTTTCTCTTAGCTTCCTAGGAGATACCCGTTCAAGTTCTTCTTTGACATTTTGCACCTATTTCATTTCTCCTTTTTATAATTCCTTTTTATTTTTATATTTTATTTTATTTTATTTTATTTTATAGAGAGAAACAGAGGGAGAGAGTTAGATGGGGGGGAGAATAGGGAAGCTTCCTGTATGTCCCTTGACCAGGCAAACCCAGGGTTTTGAACCGGTGACCTCAGCATTCCAGGTCAATGCTTTATTTACTGCACCACTGTAGGTCAGGTTCATAACTCCTTAAACAGATGAATTTCTCCAAATTTCTCTCTTTCTTTACTCTCAGTATTAAGGATTACATTATAAATTCTGTAATTATCACCAATTTAATTTTACTAGCATCTCAAATGAAATCCTTCCATAGTTAAATACTTCATTTTCCCAGGTAAACTAACTCTTACCATCCCCATTCTTCTATTTGTGTCTGCTCAACCTGAGAGCCTTATTTAACTTATTGCTCTGGTTTTTGCTCTCTTTCAGAATTAGTTCAGTCTTTGCCCGTTCCATTATTTAAAGAAGTTCTGAAATATTTCTGCTCATCTCTAAAACCCAGTGCTCTTTAGTTTCATGTTGATATTCTAGGACTGGTCCCCAACATCCATTTTTCCTATTGAGCATCCCCATATTTGTAACTCATCTTGCTTGTTTTTTTTTTTTTTAAGTACTTTTCTTAAAACCTACAACTTGTCACTGTACTGCCCCTGAACAAACACAGGTCAGACTATTGATGGTTCCCTGATGTCCACAGAATTAACTTCAATCTTTTGGCACTGCATTTAAGATGCTTCATTGTCTAGCCAAAACTTAAGGCATGATATGTTATATCATAGTACTTGTGTATGTCTTCTCTATTCCCAGGCTAGAATAAAATCTTGGAAGGCATAATTCCATTTTAATCAATCATTGTTCTTGAGTAACATAATGCCTTCCCTGGGATGGTTTGCCTACTAGGTGCTCAATACACATGTGTTGAACAAACAGTTGCATTGGAAAGTCCGAGCCAAGTAAATGCCTCCATCTTTGTGTCCTTCACCTCTTCACTTTAGTAAAAAGCATCTTATAGAAGAAGTACCTTCTTTTTTTTTGAAAACAAATTTAGTGATAAGACCTTTAATTCAAGATATTTTACCTTAATTAAATGTGAGTGGAAATAATTTTTGAGGAAATGTCTTCCTAGCCTTTTAAATTAGAATTAGAATGCATTTTTCAAGGAAGAAAAAATGCATATATTGGTTAGGTATAATTGAAATAATACAATTAATATTATATTTCCAGGCACATAAAATTATAGGTACCATTCAGGGCTCTGGACCCTGAAAACAAAACTGCATGATTTCTATAGAGATATGTTTTCCAAACGTAAAAAAAAATTTACAATAGCTTTTTAATACAACATAGTCATAATTTGGATTCCTAACATGCAGCTGAGATAAATAAAGGGAAATGAATTTATTACAGTGAGTTTTTTATTTTTAAAAAACTCATCAAAGGCTTCTATAAAAATTTGCTGAAAATATTAAAGATTTTTATATGATTTCTATGATACAGTTCTTTCAGGTTTTCCAACTATGTGTTGAAGTGCAATATCCTTACATCATTTTCAGTTTTGTAAGTTTCTAGTATTTAGCTTAAATATAATTTTTAAATTTTTATGTCTTAGCACAAATTTGAAACAGCTCATTGCTTGCAAAAATAGACTAATAAGGTAATAATACTTTTAACATATTTAAACCAGTTTGATGTGAATTTCGTTTAAAATTCTGACAACAATTTAAACTAGTTTCTTTTGGTACACAGCTCATATCTCCTACTCATTGATAATTTTATAATTTTTATTCTTTTTTCTTTAATAATATCATAAATATGAGACATAATTTTTGTAAATAATGTTCCAGATGTTGCCCTACCAGTTATCGGTATAAATGCATTTGCAGGAGTTTAATTGGTACTGTTAATTCGACTCAGGATCCTGTTTATTTTCCTAATTGCTGCCAGACATTGAATGGGTGGTTAATATATTAGAAACCTCCTGTTTTTCTGAACCTTTGCCTTACCCACTGGCAATTTTGTTAGGGAGAAAAATCTGCTTTTCATTTATTTTTCCCTACCTTGAAAGCACTTGCATAAGCTCTGGCAACATTACTTCTGAAGATAGTAGTTAAAATTTTTTTTCCTCTTGCATCTGTCTCCCTGTATGATAATACTGCCTCATCCCATTTGTCACAAATGTGTGACAACTATTATTATCATGTGTTTTATGTAACAGTATAATTCTTATGACAAAAAAGGTACTTTTAAGTTTAATAACTTAACATTGTGAGATACTCACTATAAGCTCCGCATCATGATAACGGAGGCGTGGTTCTGTTGGGGGCAGGCTGATAGATATGTGAAGGGTCAATAGCACAATAAGAGGAGCACTGTAGGACAGATGCCACACAATGGCCTGAAGCATCCAGGAGACTTGGGACATCACAGTGGCTATCCTAAATGTTCTATCTTATAAATCTATCAAGAAGATCTTTGCTTTATGTTTTTCCTATAAATAGCTGATAAGTTAATGTGAAGAAAAAATAATTTAATATCTTTTTTGCACATATTACTTATTTCTTGTCATTTCAATGCTTTTTGATTTTGAAATCATACCTTCAAAAAAAGAATGTTCCTTTCTCCCTGTCTCTCTCATCTCTGTCAGATGAATATTTTGCAAGATATTTAAAAATAATATATGAACAATGTTTTAGTTCAGATACTCAACTTAATAAACTGTATTGTTGGCCTGACCAGGCGGTGGCATAGTGGATAGAATGTTGGACTGGGATGCAGAGGATTCAGGTTCGAAACCCTGAGGTCGCCAGCTTGAGCACGGACTCAGCTCGTTTGAGCAAGGTTCACTAGCTTGAGCCCAGGGTCACTGGCTTGAGTAAGAGGTCATTCAGTCTGCTGTAGCCCTCCAGTCAAGGCATATATGAGAAAGCAATCATTGAAGAACTAAGGTGCTGCAACGAAGAATTGATGCTTCTCATTTCTCTCCCTTCCTGTCTGTCCCTATCTGTTCCTTTCTCTGCCTCTCTCTGTCTCTGTCACACACACACACAAAAATTGTATTGTTGTCTTTGTTTATTCTAAGAGAGAAGTAAAATTGCAATAACCTACTTGGCTACATGCTCCATGTCTACCCAATTAATCTGTACAGATGAATTCAGTGTTTCCGCAGTTTTTAGCAAAGCTTATTTCTTATATGAGAAACTATAAAAAATTAGTCACTAACTTATCATATTTGCTTTTTGATGATTTACTGCACTTTTGATCATTTTCTTATTTTGATTCTTTCTTATTTTCCATGGCCTACTATACTCTCCATACCTTTATTGTAAATGATTTATTACTCCTCTTTCACCCATACTTAATTCTTTACCAGTTTCCTTTATGTCTGGAACTATGATAATATTGCACCTGTCTTATCATCTCTTATCACAATTTCAAAAAAGTTCTGCATTTATTTATTTATTTATTATTACTATTTTTTGTATTTTTCCGAAGTGAGAAGTGGTGGGGGGGTGTAGACAGACTCTCCTATGTGCCCGACTGAGATCCACCTGGCATGCCCACCAGGGAGCGATGCTCAGCCCCTCTGGGGCATTGCTCCACTGTAATTGGAGCCATTCTAGCGCCTGAGGCAGAGGCCATGGAGCCATTTCCAATGCCCAGGCCAACTTTGCTTCAGTGGAGCCTTGGCTTCAGGATGGAAAGAGAGAGATAGAGAGAAAGGAGAGGGGGAAGGGTGGAGAAGCAGATGGGCGCTTCTCCTGTGTGCCCTGGCCAACAATCAAACCCAGGACTTCCACATGCCAGGCCAACACTCTACTGCTGAGCCAACCGGCCAGGGCAAGTTCTGCATTTATTAATGCTAAAAACATCCTCCAAACCAACCCTTCTTTTTGATGTTTCCAGCTCTGTGATCTTGAAACAATTACTTCACCTTCATGACATCTGTGACTTTTATTTGTAAAAACAGGTGTGAACTGGTTGACACCTAGAGACCATTCAAAATGTAAAGATTAATTTTTACCCTACATTACCTGTCTTTTCCTATTTTCTATAAAATCATTCTATAAAGCTATATAATTGATACTGATTTCAGGCAGAAATACCCAAAAGTAGCTATTTTATTACCTAATTTAATACACTGATAGTTTATAATTAGTATCTCTTTTTTAAAATATTTTAATTTGATTTTTATTAACAAATATTGATTTATTCTTTAACATATACTATTTCTAGCTGATGCAAATGAGTAATTTATATTTTCTTAGGTTCTATTACTTCCCTTCTTATTTCTAAACCCTTGGTAAAATCTTGCCCTTATTTCAGAAAATAATGTTTTATAGGCCTCCTGTTTTTATTCATTGTGCTAATTAGATTTTCAGAGTCCTGTATTTTTGTGTTATGATTTAATAAAAATATACAATCTTTCTCTTAAACACACACACATTATACAAGTCTTACAGAGACATATTCAGGTTGTGCTTTTATTTTTGCCACAGTAACAATCTTAATATAAAATAAATCATTTCCTTTCCCCTGCATATGTCAGTGCTTACCACTTGTGTCATTTTCTTCACACCCTTTCACTTTAGAAACAGATGTTATACGCCAACTGGAAGAAAAAGTGCTAGCAGGCATTTGCAGACCACCTGGCTACCTGGGCAGGGTTTTCTGCTTCAATGGCTTGTTTTTCTACCTTTGTGATTCACTTAGTTTTGCTTCTTGCTCAGCACTATAATAATTTCCAACAGCCAAAACCAATTGACTTTGTGCAGTAGAATTAAAGAGGGATGTGATGGATTATGTCACAGGACAACAAACCATATTGACCCTTCTCCATTGAACATTTAGCCTGAAGAATGTTAAATACTTATATGTCAGCAAAGTTCCTTAAGGTTAAATATATATTTACAGATGCAATTGCAAAATGTTCCAAAGAAATAGGATATCCCTGACAATGCTTTGTGAAATTTGTTTCCAATATATGCCCAACCACCTAAGGAATAGAACCTAGGAACATAATTTATATAGCATGGCATATTGTTCTTTACGTAAACAACATGAGCTCTCTTTTCCCTGGTAATAGGAAGCTTGAATGTATTTTGTCTATGTTCCATTCTTACTTTCTTTTTAATCATTTGTATTTCTATTAAGATATCTCCCCAGTTTCCAAAGCTCTTATCTTTTCTCCTTTCTTCTCCATATTCAAATAGTCACCAAATTCTTTGAAATCACTGTTGTATACTTTGTTATATGTATTACTTTCATGGAATATGGCTGTGCTTCTTTATGTAGTAGTCTTTTGTCCTATTAGATATATACAACATTTTGATGGCACAATATCATCTAAAGTTTAGTTCTGGTATCAGTTTATTGTTTGATATTTACAATAGTGCAGACCAGAGATTGCAGGATGTTTGAGTTCTGATTCTATTATGTGTGACTTTAAGCAACTTAAACTCTCTGTGCTGCAGCTCACCCAACTACTAAATAAGAATAAGAGTGACTTGAATACAGTTTGTTAGGGTTAAGTCAATTGGTATATTTAGAGCTTTTAAAATGGTGCCTAGCACCCATCAAATACTAGATAGGACTTTGTATTGTATGAAAACTATCGATGAATTGCCATTGGTTGTAGGACATTGGTTTTTAACCCTCTTACACTTAGAGACCAGTGACCTAGCAGGCCCAAAATGAAAACATACAACAAATAAAGTGCAATCTTACCATGCATAACAGGGCAACATGATACAAGCTGGTGTTTGAAATTTGAGCTTCACAAGTACGATACATTGACTACTACATAAGTTTGTCCAAACGCTTTTTGTCTATTGCACATGATTTGTAAATGCTCTGTACAGTGTAAAAAGGTTGTTCAAATGAACCTGTGAGTTCCAAAGACATGTAAGACAACCTCAATATTATTTTCATCCGTAATACAGGCTGATAAGTGGCAATTGCCCTCAGCATAAGCAAATTCGACTAACATTAGGGTGGTTAACTCTTTTATAGACCAGCAAGAAATTTCTAGCCAGTAGTTGAAAGACACTGCTCTAGGACACCTTAAGGAAATAGTTAAGATTTTTTTGAGATTTCTGCAGCTGTGGTGATGCCACACACACAATTTAAGGTCTGGATGAGAGAAGATGCTGGTTAAAGTTTAATTGCCATTTTAGATACCAAGTGGCTGCCCTAGCTGGTTGGTTCAGTGAATAGAGCTTTGGCCGGGCATGTGGACATCCTGGGTTTGATCCCCGGTCAAAGCATACATGAGAAATCCCATCTGCTTCTCTTCCTCTCCCTCTTTTCTTGATCTCTCTCTTCCTGTCTTGCAACAAGGGCTTAGTTGGCCCAAGTGTCGGCCTCAGGCACTGAGGAAAGCTCATTTGTGAGCATGGCCCCAGATGGGGCTTGCCGGTGGAATCCCAGTCAGGGTGCATAAGGGAGTCTGTCTCTCTACCTCCCCTCCTCTCACTTAGAAGAAAAGATACCAAGTGGCCAATTTGGACAATTTATGAAAAGATATGTTAATGCTTAGATTTTGTTTTTGTTCATTAAATGTATACTAGTGCTTTTACTATTGATTTAAGAAGGAGCAGAGCGCTTAAAATCTCATTGAAACATATATTTCAAATGGTTATATCATAGTTATTTCAAATGTTCAGTTGTTTGCCTCTCCCACTGCACTGTGCAACCTTAAAGGGCCTGGCTGTATAATAGTCCAATCAACAGACACCCTCTGTAGCATAATGCATGGCGTGGAGCAGGTGTGCTGAGAATACCATTGTCAAACATTTGTAAAGTAGACAATTGTCTTACCTTGCCAATCAGCTTTTGCTTGCCTCTTTTAGAAAGTTATCTTCATGTATATTTACTTCCAAGATGCAATGAAGTTGATTGTGAAAGGTACTGAATAAGGGCCTTTTTTACCCCCTCAGCAGGCATTAAAGCAAGATTTGGGACTGGGGATAGCATAATGACTATAATTTAAGCTACTGCATTAGTCCTTACGAAGCGTCTATACATTTAACACTCCATATGGTAATTATAACTTCCCTAGAATGAGTCAGGGTTGTTTCTGCCTTCATAAATCAAGCAGCTGCAACACAGCAGACAGACTCCATCTTAGCACTTCCTCCTAAGACCATGAATGTGCTTAAAAGATTTTTGCAAATTTCTCTTGAATTCAAGTTGTTTGTTAAAAGTGATAGTTTTATGAGACTACCACATGGAAAATGTCTTTCATTCTCAGATTTTCCATTTGTGATATAAATCCACTTTTAGCACCATTTTTAGAGAGGCATTAAAGTTGATATAATAACCCCCAGCTGAGTTTGATAAAAGGAGAGCTTAATTTACAGGTAAAGTACGATTATATGAAATGACAGCTAGGGAAGTTATGAGTAAGACTTGGAAAAAAATACCCACTAACTGCTTGATAATTTATTTCCTGCATTCAATCTTCTGACTTTACAGGGAAAATCTTGCTATAACAAATACTAGTTGTCCAACTACTCTCTTTAACATAATAAATAGACTGTTTTGAAATTACATTAAAATATGTAAACCTACATCTGTATTTTAAATATCTTTTATTTAAAGTGTTAGACAACTTGAGGTGACTATTTGTAATAACTAATGCAGAGACTATGTAATTATACCTATATATATTATCGTTGATGGGACTTAATCATGCCATCTTTTGTGAATTATTTTATATCTCATGACTCAGTTTTATCAGCCATAAAATGAGAGAGTTCAACTCCATGATGATGTTTTGGACAAGAGAACTGGAAAGAGAAGCAGCTTTATACTGTATATGAGAAAACAAAGACCCCCTTTAAGAGAAAAAAAAAAAGTACATTTAGAAATTGTTATGCTGAGTATGCTTTAAGTAAATAGGCAATTAAATGATTTAGAAAATATTAACCAAGTCTTCTTTCTTTTCTCCTTCTCCTTTTTCCCTTTCTCCCTTTTTTATTTTTTTTATCTAGAAGGGATTTAAAACAACAACAAAAAATTTTTTCCTTTGTTTCTATTTGAGAAACTGAAAAGCATAGAGGTTCTGTGAATTTTCTGTGGCCATATACCAACAAACAGTAAAGCTGCCGCTTGAAAGCAGTTGTCCTGACTTCAAGGTGACCGCCCTTTTCATGCCTTCGTTCCAAGACCGTGTCACATACGAGCGATGGGACAAATGTGTTATCTACAAAAGTAGTGAAATAGTGATCAGACAGAAAACAAACAAGCAAGACAATGGGTACAAAATGCCAAACAATGATATACTTTATAATTTTCTGTCTATAAAATATAAATGTCTAATTACTATGTTGTAAACTTGAAACTAATATACTGCTGTATGTCAACTATAATTTAAAATAAATTAAAAATGTACTCTATTTCTAAGATGTATTACTAGCTTTCCTGTGTTTTATTCATTTATAGTTTTGTTTTTTTGAAACTATATTAAAATTACCTAAATGACTCTCCGCCAAGTACTGTAGTAAGTATGGTTCATTTTGATTTAATCAAGCACAACACTTTGTCATATTTAGGATGTATGTCCTAATCTGGATCATCACACATAACTATAAAATTCAAAATATATACCCTGTTCATTCTGAGTGCTTATTGAAACAGTAAAGGGAACGACTATTCTAAATTGACCATAAAGTAAAAAAAATGCATAAAATACATGCCTTTAGGTGTGAAAAATTTTTGAAGAAATATATTAAGTCAAGAAAGAAACTACTGGAATGCATATTAGCTATTAAAAGAAAAGCTTGCTGCCTTCTCAGCCTGAGTCACCACCTTCCTGTGCTGGTGTGGCTTGTGCTCAGTTCTCTGTCTTTCTCACTCCTCAGTCCTCCTGTCACTTACAGTAGATTCTAAGCTTCCATGTCAGCCCACACATAAAGATACATTCATCCTTACCAGGAAGTATATAAAATTTTTATAACTAAAGCAAATTATTTAGTAAACAAGATAATTTTTTTTTGCCAATCAAATCTATTCTTCTATTTGTGTTGCCTCGTCCTCAACTTGTTCAAAAGGCTCTTTCTCGACTGACATTAAAACTACCTTCCTATCCTACCTTGTGGTATCCACATACATCTATTTTATTATCATAGTCTATCTTGTTTCTGACCCTTAAGTTTCTCTGACCCTCAAGCTGTATGTAATTACCCATAGCTAGTTTTGAGTCACAGATTTATTCTAAATAACTCATAACTCTTCTGGCTTGACTAAGAGTTTCCCATCCTTGTCCTAAATCCACAATTATCTGCATTCCATGATTCAGCAGAACATTATCAAATATTTTTCCTCAATGGAGTTGAAGAAAAATATCTCAATATCTTATAATTGTAATAATATATATTTTATTATATATATTTATAGTTTATAAGCATAATAGTGTATTGTAATTGTTTTACAATGACCTAAAAATTTATCAGCTTATTTTTTAAAAACAGCAGTCATTTATTGAGCACTTATTATGTGCCAGGCACAGTAAAACCTTTTTTACATGTCATTTTTTTTAATGTTTTTTATTTATTCATTTTAGAGAGGAGATAGAGATAGAGAGAGAGAGAGAGAGAGAGAAAGTGGGGAGAAGCAGGAATCATCAGCTCCCATATGTGCCTTGACCAGGAAAGCCCAGGGTTTTGAACCAGCGACCGCAGCATTCCAGGCTGATGCTTTATCCACTGCGCCACCACAGGACAGGACTACATGTCATTTCTTGTGATCATCATAGCATTATGACTTGTAGCTATCATGGCCTTAACATTTCTTTTTTTTATTTTTTTTTATTTTTTTTATATAATTTTATTTTTTTAATGGGGTGACATCAATAAATCAGGATACATATATTCAAAGATAACAAGTCCAGGTTATCTTGTCGTTCAATTATGTTGCATACCCACCACCCAAAGTCAGTTTGTCCTCTGTCACCTTCTATCTTGTTTTCTTTGTGCCCCTCCCCACCCCCTATCCCTCTCCCATTCCCCCCTCCCCCCCGTAACCACCACACTCTTATAAATGTCTCTTAGTTTCACTATTATGTCCCACCTACGTATGGAATAATACAGTTCCTGTTTTTTTCTGATTTACTTATTTCGCTTCGTATCATGTTATCAAGATCCCACCATTTTGCTGTAAATGTTCCGATGTCATCATTTCTTATGGCTGAGTAGTATTCCATAGTGTATATGTGCCACATCTTCTTTATCCAGTCATCTATTGATGGGCTTTTTGGTTGTTTCCATGTCCTGGCCACTGTGAACAATGCTGCAATAAACATGGGGCTGCATGTGTCTTTACGTATCAATGTTTCTGAGTTTTTGGGATATATACCCAGTAGAGGGATTGCTGGGTCATAAGGTAGTTCTATTTTCAGTTTTTTGAGGAACCACCATACTTTCTTCCATAATGGTTGTACTACTTTACATTCCCACCAACAGTGTATGAGGGTTCCTTTTTCTCCACAGCCTCTCCAACATTTGCTGTTACCTGACTTGCTAATAACAGCTAATCGAACAGGTGTGAGGTGGTATCTCATTGCCGTTTTGATTTGCATTTCTCTAATAGCTAAAGAAGATGAGCATCTTTTCATATATCTGTTGGCCATTTGTATTTCTTCCTGGGAGAAGTGTCTATTCATATCCTCTTCCCATTTTTTTATTGGATTGTTTGTTTGTTTGTTGTTGACTTTTATGAGTTCTTTGTATATTTTGGATATTAGGCCCTTATCTGAGCTGTCGTTTGAAAATATCATTTCCCATTTAGTTGGCTTTCTGTTTATTTTGTTATCAGTTTCTCTTGCTGAGCAAAAACTTCTTAGTCTGATGTAGTCCCATTCATTAATTTTTGCCTTCACTTTTCTTGCCATTGGAGTCAAATTCATAAAATGCTCTTTAAAACCCAGGTCCCTGAGTTGAGTACCTATGTCTTCTTCTATGTACTTAATTGTTTCAGGTCTTATGTTTAGATCTTTGATCCATTTTGAGTTAATTTTTGTACAGGGGGAGAGACTGTAGTCCAGTTTCATTCTTTTGCATGTGGCTTTCCAGTTTTCCCAGCACCATTTATTGAAGAGGCTTTCTTTTCTCTATTGTGTGTTGTTGGCCCCTTTATCAAAAATTATTTGACTATATATATGTGGTTTTATTTCTGGACTTTCTATTCTGTTCCATTGGTCTGAGTGTCTATTTTTCTGCCAATACCATGCTGTTTTGATTGTCGTGGCCCTATAATAGAGTTTGAAGTCAGGTATTGAAATGCCCCCAGCTTCATTCTTTTTCTTTAGGATTGCTTTGGCTATTCGGGGTTTTTTATAGTTCCATATAAATCTGATGATATTTGCTCTATTTCTTTAAAAAATGTCATTGGAAGTGTGATGGGAATTGCATTAAATTTGTATATTGCTTTGGGTAATATAGCCATCTTGATTATATTTATTCTTCCTAGCCAAGAACAAGGTATATTCTTCCATCTCATTATATCTTTTTCGATTTCCCTTAACAATGGTTTATAGTTTTCATTATATAAGTCCTTTACATTCTTTGTTATGTTTATTCCTAAGTATTTTATTTTTTTTGTTGCAATCGTGAAGGGGATTATTTTTTTGAGTTCCTTCTCAGTTGTTTCATTGTTGGCATATAGAAAGGCTATTGACTTCTGTATGTTAATTTTGTATCCTGCGACCTTACTGTATTGGCTTATTGTTTCTAGTAGTCTTTTTGTGGATTCTTTGGGGTTTTCGATGTATAGTATCATATCATCTGCAAATAGTGATACCTTTATTCTTCTTTTCCGATATGGATGCCTTTTATTTCTTTGTCTTGTCTGATTGCTTTGGCTAGAACCTCTAGTACCACATTAAATAAGAGTGGAGAGAGTGGACAACCCTGTCTTGTTCCTGATTTAAGGGGGAAAGACTTCAGTTTAGTGCCATTTAATATGATGTTAGCTGATGGTTTATCATATATGGCCTTTATCATGTTGAGATATTTTCCTTCTATACCCATTTTGTTGAGAGTCTTAAACAGAAAATTGTGTTGTATTTTATCAAAAGCCTTTTCTGCATCTATTGATAAGATCATGTGGTTTTTGTTCTTTGTTTTGTTGATATGGTGTATTACGTTAACCGTTTTACGTATGTTGAACCATCCTTGAGATTCTGGGATGAATCCCACTTGATCATGATGTATTATTTTTTTAATATGTTGTTGTATTCGATTTGCTAGTATTTTGTTTAGTATTTTAGCATCTGTATTCATTAGAGATATTGGTCTGTAGTTTTCTTTTTTTGTGCCATCCTTGCCTGGTTTTGGTATGAGGGTTATGTTGGCTTCGTAAAATGTGTTTGGAAGTATTGCTTCTTCTTCCATTTTTTGGAAGACTTTGAGTAGAATAGGAACCAAGTCTTCTATGAATGTTTGATAAAATTCGCTGGTATAGCCGTCAGGGCCTGGACTTTTATTTTTGGGGAGGTTTTTAATGGTTTTTTCTATTTCTTCTCTACTGATAGGTCTGTTTAGGCTTTCTGCTTCTTCTTGACTCAGTCTAGGAAGGTTGTATTTTTCTAGGAATTTATCCATTTCTTCTAGGTTGTTGAATTTAGTGGCATAAAGTTTTTCATAGTATTCTACAATAATTCTTTGTATATCTACGGTGTCCGTGGTGATTTCTCCTCTTTCATTTTGGATTTTGTTTATATGAGTTCTTTCTCTTTTTTCCTTGGTAAGTGTTGCCAAGGGTTTGTCAATTTTGTTGATCTTTTCAAAGAACCAGCTCCTTGTTCTATTAATTTTTTCTATAGTTTTTCTGTTCTCTAATTCATTTATTTCTGCTCTGATTTTTATTATCTCCTTTCTTCGGCTGGTTTTGGGTTGTCTTTGTTGTTCTTTTTCTAGTTCCTTAAGGTGGGAAGTTAAGTGGTTCACTTGGGCTCTCTCTTGTTTGTTCATATATGCCTGAAGTGATATGAACTTCCCTCTTATCACTGCTTTTGCTGCATCCCATAGATTCTGATATGTCGTATTGTCATTTTCATTAGTCTGTATATATCTTTTGATCTCTGCACTTATTTCTTCTTTGACCCATTCATTTTTTAAAAGTATGTTGTTTAGTTTCCACATTTTTTGGGGATTTTTTTCCTCTTTTTTGCAGTTGAATTCTAGTTTCAAGGCTTT
The DNA here is from genome assembly GCF_036850995.1 of Saccopteryx leptura. Classification (NCBI taxonomy): domain Eukaryota; kingdom Metazoa; phylum Chordata; class Mammalia; order Chiroptera; family Emballonuridae; genus Saccopteryx; species Saccopteryx leptura. Next base: position 68,888,520 of record NC_089506.1, on the reverse strand, counting down.
ATGATCAGAAAATATGCTTGGTACAACTTCAATTTTTCTGAATTTGCTGATGTTGTTTTTGTGGCCCAACATATGGTCAATTCTTGAGAATGATCCATGTACACTGGAGAAAAATGTATACTCAGTCACTTTGGGATGAAATGTCCTGTAGATGTCTATCATATCCAGGTGCTCTAGTGTTTTGTTTAAGGCCACTATGTCTTTGTTGATTCTCTGTTTGGATGACCGATCTAGAGCTGTCAGCGGTGTATTGAGGTCTCCAAGTATGATTGTATTTTTGTCAGTTTTTGTTTTAAGATCAATAAGTAGCTGTCTTATATATTTTGGTGCTCCTTGGTTTGGTGCATATATATTAAGAATTGTTATGTCTTCTTGATTCAGTGTCCCCTTAGCCATTATGAAATGGCCATTTTTGTCTCTGAGTACTTTTCCTGTCTTGTAGTCAGCATTATCTGATATGAGTATTGCTACACCTGCTTTTTTTTGGATGTTATTTGCTTGGAGTATTGTTTTCCAGCCTTTCACTTTGAATTTGTTTTTATCCTTGTTACTTAGATGAGTTTCCTGTAGGCAGCATACAGTTGGATTTTCTTTTTTAATCCATTCTGCTACTCTGTGCCTTTTTATTGGTGAGTTTAATCCGTTTACATTTAGTGTAATTATTGATACTTGTGAGTTCCTTATTGCCATTTTATATCTTGCTTCCTGTTAGTTTTGTGTCTTGTTTGATCCTTCTCTTTTGTTTTTCTATCTTTTGTTTTTATTTGGTTGTATTCCATACATCTTTCCTCTGTTGCTATCTTTTTTATCTCATGTGCTTCTGTGGTGGTTTTTTCAATGGTGGTTACCTTTGAATAATGAAAAGGGTCCCTACCCTGTTCATTGTAGCGAACTATTTTGTGAGTACTTTTGCACTCCATCGTCCTTTGCTACTGTTAATCTCCATCTTCTCCCCCCCTTTCTTTTTGTTGTTGTCACAGTTTAAATTTGGTTTTATTGTGTTCTTCTTGGAGCTTTTACTTGTGGCTCTGTTTTTTTTTGTTCTTTGTATCTGATTGGAGAACCCCCTTTAGTAATTCCTGGAGTGGGGGTTTTCTGATGATAAATTCCCTCATCTTTTCTGTATCTGTGAATGTTTTTATTTCTCCTTCATATTTGAAGGATAGCTTTGATGGGTATAGTATTCATGGCTGAAAGTTCCTCTCTTTCAGGACTTTAAATATTGGGGTCCACTCTCTTCTAGCTTGTAGAGTTTCTGCTGAGAAATCTGATGATAATCTAATGGGCCTTCCTTGATATGTTGTATTCTTCTTTTCCCTGGATGCCTTGAGAATTTTTTCTTTGCTGTTGGTTTGTGTCAATTTCATTATGATATGCCTTGGAGTAGGTTTGTTGGGGTTAAGAAAACTTGGAGTTCTGTTTGCTTCTTGAACTTGAGGCTTTAGTTCTTTCCACAGGCTTGGGAAGTTCTCATCTATTATTTGTTTGAGTGTGTTCTCCATTCCATTTTCTCTCTCTTCTCCCTCTGATATACCTATTATTCTTATGTTATTCTCTTTGATGGAGTCAGATAATTCTTGTAGGGCTATCTCATTTTTTTTAATTTTTGAGTCTCTTTCTTCTTCTCTCTGTTGTGCCTCAAGTTGCTTGTCTTCTATTTCACTAATCCTCTCTTCTATCTGACCTGTTCTATTAGCTAAGCTTGTTACTTCGTTTTTCAGCTCGTGAATTGAGTTTTTCATCTCTGTTTGATTTGTTTTTATAGTTTCAATTTCCTTGGACATATATTCTTTGTGTTCATTGAGTTGTTTTCTGAGCTCCCTAAATTGCCTTTCTGTGTTTTCTTGTATATCTCGGAGGATTTTTAGGATTTCTATCTTGAATTCTCTGTCATTTAGCTCCAAGGTTTCCAATATATTAAATTTTTTCTCCATAGATTTTTCCTCATCTAGCTGTGTTACCTCTCTTTCTTTTGTATCCATGATATTCGATTTTCTCTTCCTTAATGGCATCTGAGGGTGGTTTTGTTGATAGTATTAATGAGATTTAATAAAGAATAAAAAGTTTAAAAAAATAAAAAAAAATTGAAAAGAGTTTTTTTTTAAAAAAAATTAATAATGAAATAAAGAAAAATAAAATAAAATAAAAATTTAAAAAAAAAAAAAAAAAGGAAATTATTCCCCCCCTCCTTTTTTCCTCTCCTCTCCCCTCTTTCTTGATAAAATCTTGTGGTGGACTGTGAATTATAACAAACAATGCCTGTGATGGAGGGCCTGAATTGGGGAAAAGTAATAAAGGGGCAAAAAAAAAAAAAAAAAAAAAAAAAAGAAAGAAAAAAGAAAAAAAAAAAAGAGCGTATGGACCCACAAAAAGCAAATAAGGAAAAAATTTGGGTCAAGAATAAAATGATTTGCTTTTAGGTGTTGGTTGTCTAAGAGTTATGATGAGAGGATTAAGAGGAAAACGGAAAAATGGGGGGACAAATTAAAAAAATTACTATTGTATTTAGTGGAACAAGAACTAGATAATATGGAGAGCCAGGGATGGGAGCACTGCTAGTGAGTTAAAAAGGTGAAGTAAAAACCCCCCAAAATGCCACAAACATAAGTTTGAGTCCCAGATAAGATAATTTGTTTGTTATTGAGGTTTGAATGAGAGGAGATGTAAAGGAGAAAGGAAGAAACTAATATAGAGGGAGAAAAGAAAGAGAGAGAGAGAGAAAAAAAGAGGGAACCACTAAAAGAAGAAAAAAGAAAGGAGAGAGAGAAAGAGAGAGTTAAGGGTTTTGGAGTGCAACCCTTATAGAGAGAAAGGAAGAGAAGAGAAAAGATAATGGGAGATGTAACACTTATGGGTAGTGTAGTTCAAGGAGAGGAGAGAGTAAGACCGGTAGAGAGTTAATTGGCCAAATTGGAGGAGGAAAAAAAAAGTATCAAGAATGAAGATAAGAGAAACAAACGAACAAATATAATAAAATGGGATAGGTTATAAAGTCTGCAGATTATTCTTGATTTTGAGAGGTTATCTTCTTGCTTTTTCTTTTCTCTCCCTCTTCCTGGTCGGTGACTCTGTACCCCGGGTTTTGCCCCTTTCCCACGCTCAGGTGGAGGTTTGCAGTTGATAAGTCTCTATGGCAATGTCATGTATTGTGCTTTAGTCTCGTTGGCAGTCAAGGCTATTAGCATTTATAGGCTCCGACAGTGAGAGAGTCCGTGTTCCTGGAGCCTTTCTCCTAGTCTTTCCTTCCTCAATTAGTAGCCTGATAATCCAGCTATGGGGTTGCTGCTGCCTCTGCCTGGATAGTAAGAGGCTCAAAGAGCTGGCAACTCCCCACTCTATTTCCACTCAGCACAGGGCTCTGGGTAAGGCTCAGTCAGTCAGAGCTGCTAGCATAATCAGGCGGGCTTTCCGGCCATTCAAAGACCTCTGGCTCTGCCACTCTGTCCGGTAACACAAGCGGGCGCCCACTTCCGGGGCGCTTGGAGGAAACTCTCACTCACTGGCTGCGTGCGCAGACCAGGATATCCGGCCAGCAGTCTCACGCTCTGAGTGAAACCCCCAACCGCAGGGAAAAGTTGCAGTGTTGGAATTGAGTCTCGCTCCGTCCCCGTGCGCGGCTTTTGCAAGGCACTGGGGCGGCCCGAGATTCCGCTTTGGCCCACACAAAGGCCCCTGACTCTGCCCCTCTGTGCGATAACACGGGTGCGCACTGCCGAGGCACTCGGAGGAATCGCTCACTCCTTATTTGCATGCGCAAACCAGGATATGAGGCCGGCCGCGATTCCCTCTGAGTGAAACACCCTCCAGCATGGAAAATCTCCACCGTTGGAATTAGTTCTCACTCCCTCCCGTGCGTGGCTTTCCCAGGGCGCTGGGGCTGCCCAGAGACTCTGCCCTCGGCCCACAGAAAGGCCTCTGACCCTGCCTCTCCGTGGGGCAACACGGGCACCCACTTCCGGGGCTTAGGAAGAAATCTCTCGCCCACTAACTGCGCACCAACCAGGAGACCGGGTAAAATGTCCGCGCCGCTTGTCTTTGTTTGGGTTTGGCGCGAGTGTTAGCTTGTATTGCCCGGGTTGCCACAGGATCAGATTTTCCTTGGCTTGGATCTCCGTGCCACAGCCTGGTTCAGCCGTTTGTGTCGCGGCCTGGATGTATTCACCCCCTTTGCCTGCCTCAGTTTCTATATTCACAGTTACCAGAGAAAGCCGCCCTGTTTAGGTTAGTGAGGAAGGCGGAGCATTTCTTACTTCCTATTTCCTTCGGGGTTTGGTTATATATTTAGCCAATTTTTCACTCAATCATACCTTTGGGTGTATTGCGAAGCATCTGGAAGCTCCAAGTATAGGTTTTTCTGTTTCTGGTTGAAGATCTTGTTGAGTTTTGGGGGAGATTTATCGGTATCGCTTCCTACCCCGCCATTACTCTGACGTCATCTCCGGCCTTAACATTTCAAATTAGGATACAGAAGCTGGGAGGGGTTAAATTGTTTAGGTTAGCTCTCAGTTATCAAGTGGCAAAGTTACAATTTAAATGCAAGTGCTCTGAACTCAAAAGTTATGTTATGCTGCTATTTATATTGCAGTACCATCCATTTAAATTTTGGTCTAATTCACCGAACAAATTTATATAGTTACTTGGCCTCATTTGAGAACACTTTATTAGTGAAATTTGTGAACAGGTATAGTGCATCCCTGTATCTTTTTGCCTCATCATTATGTAGTTCTTGGAAAATCCTTAACAATATTTATTAACCACCAAAAGTGTGCATTAATTACACCAACAGAAGGAAAGCAGATCATTATCCATTTCTTAATTTATTTTTGATCAAGATTTATAGGTTGGAGTTTTTGAGCCTGTATGAGTTTTAGATGTTCTTTAAAACACCTGAAAATAATACATGTATATATGCACATGTATGTATATCCCATGTGAATTTTAATAGATATATTTATCTCTGTATATTCATTGATCTATACAAATATGTATTCCTTTTGTTGACATATTCAACCAAATCTTGAAGTGGTCTGCGTTCTCAGATAGGCTTAGAGTCAATAGTTCAATTTCCAACTACCCACTATTAGGTGTAAATCAATTCCATTGTTACGTTTTTTAGGCATAAACAACTGGCAGTGAACTTTCTAAATTCATTATCATTTAGTTGCTTTTTCCCACATTATATGGAATCTTAGAGTAAGTTATTGTAATAGTTGTCCTTTGAAATCTTTCTGTGAACACAAATCTTGGTCATCTATCAATCTGAGAATATTTCTTAGAAAGTGAGATGATGTAACTAGAAGAAAGACAGTCTTTTCTACCTCCTTTGTAGCTAGACCACATGAGTGCTCTCTATGCACATTGAATCTACTGCTCACAGGTATTTATGTCTTTTTTAGCCTCAGTTAAAGCGTAGAACGAGCAACAGATATTTCAGAATTTGGTTTGCCGGTAGGTAATGAAGAACACAGAATTTTTTTCTCCTTTTATTCAGGGAAGGTAAAGGAGAAAGCAGATTAAAGTAAGTAGATAAAAAAAAATGGTGGCTTAATATCACTGCAGACAAGCCAAAGGACTTCTAAGAACAGATATTAAATTTTAATGTGTTTGCTTTGTCAACTATAATGCAACAGTATTGGTAACTAATATTTATTAGGCTCTTAATTTGTACCCATTCATTGTATTAATGCAACATGTGTTTGCTCATTAATTTTTCATTATAATTATTTGAGGTAGTGCTAACATTGTACAAGTATGTGACCAAGATCATACAAGCAGTAAGTAGTACCAACCAAAGTCTAGGTTTAAACTGTAATCCATCTTTCTTTCATATTCTTCTGTAAATCCCCCTAGCTCCTCTGCTCTTAGTGTCTGGTCTACAGATAACTACTACTGGTAGTAATAGGAGTAGTGATGTGTTTATGTTCTTGATTTGGAGGGAGCTGTTAGCTTATTTAGCTTAAAACTAAGGGTGAATGGTTGATTTTTCTATTTGCACCAATTCCGGTTGCAGAGATAAAGAATTACTTTCAGAAGTAATAAGAAAAAACAAAAGGGGGTCCTAGCAGGTGGAACTTTGGTGTCAGAAACCTGGAACCAGAGATGACTAAGGTAGTGTAGACTCTAGACTACCCTGAAACCACTCTGTTCTTAACAATCAAGGTGATTGTTAAAAATACAAGTCATACTTAACACTCTCCAAATACCTTCCCACTGAGAATAAAATCCTAAATTCTTTCCAAAGCATCAGGACCACATATAATCTTATGTGTGTCACATTTCTAATCTTATTCTAATTAATAAAAAGATACATATTAGAAAATTTCAGAAACAAAAGTAAACCCTTTGTATCTGCTTATAAATAAATACCTTTCAACACATAGTTTAAGAATGTTTTTTTAGATTTTTATTTATTTATTCATTTTTATTAGAGAAATAGAGAGGAAGAGGAGAGAGAGAGAAAGAGAGAGAGAGAAAGAGAGAGAGAGAAAAGGGGGAAGAGCAGGAAGCATCAGATCCCATATGTGCCTTGACCAGGCAAGCCAGGGTTTTGAACCGGTGACTTCAGTGTTCCAGGTTGATGCTTTATCCACTGTGCCACCACAGGTCAGGCTCAACACATAGTTTAATGTTTGTTTAAAAGCATCTTTTTTTTTTTTAAAGCTAATCATCTTTGAAAGATATTTTCTGAATTTTAGAAAAATATTCTCAATTTGTAAATCTTTGCATCTCATTAGATTTTAAATTTTGTACTCTTATTATATGTCAGATTTCTGTTTTTTAAAAACTACCTTATTGAGGTATAATTTATATACTTAAATTCATCTTTTTTTAGTATACAATTGAATGATTTTTAATAAAAATGCTAAATTTCACCATTATCACCTTATTCAGGTTTAAAACATTTTCATCACCCCAATACCACCCTTTCAAATTTCTTTATAGTTAATCCCCACTTTTACTCTAACTTCAAGCAAAAATGTTAGATTTTAAATAAGCAATAATGCTGGGATGTTTCCCCTATCCCAAGGCCAATGTGAGTCAAGAACAACATTAGGAAAAGAGGATGTGACACCCATTCATTAAAAAAGTGAATTAGGGTAGGAGCAGACTCTGTCTAAATGGCAGAGGAGAATCGGAAAGTGCTGTGGGCAAAGTGTAGGGTAGGAGGTGACTCTGACAGCACTCAGTTGGAATTCAGCAGAAACCCATACCCACTTAAGATAGCAGAAATCTGAAGACTTCAGTGAAAGTCTCTGCCCCAGTGATTATTTAAATTTCAGCCTTGTCTCATAATGCTTAGTATATAACATATTACAATTTGTAAAATATTTCAAAATTGGTTATCAATAAAAATACTATTCAACCTGTATAATGTGCTTTGATTCCATTTATAAGCAATTATATTTGTTCTCTACCTGAACTTTATCCTCAGGATAAAATGGATAAAAAACCTTCTAAGTTTGAAAACAAAAAATTTGAATTCTGATTTAACTTTTACCTTTCAACAGTAAAGTTTTCCATCTATCAAAGGAGTTGATAATATTTACACTTTTGAAAAGATTTTGTCATCTAGATCATTTCTAATTGTCTCTCATTTGGACGACAGCTAGTAGCTTCCTACTTTCTACTCTTTCTGACTCAAAACCAGTTTGTTCTTAACAATCAAAGTGATTTTTAAAAATATAAGTCATACTTCAAACTCTCCAAATCCTTCTTATTGAGAATAAAATTCTAAATTCTTTCCAAAGCATCAGGACCACATATAATCTTATGTGTGCCCACATTTCCAATCTTACCATTTTAGTCTTTGTTCTTACACTCTAGCCACATTATTTATTATTTTCTTTTTCTCCTCTCAAAGATATCTTGATCTCCTTTTATTTTCATATTAATTGTTATTCATTGTCTATATCCTTCACTGAAATATAAGGTTGCTGACAGCAGAAAATATGCTTGCCTTTCTCCCTATGATACCTTTAGTACCCGTGACAAGTGTCGGTACATGGTAGATACTAAGCACAGGAGTATTAAGTGACCCAGCTGTCTGTGAACATATTGATTATTCTCACAGAAGAAATGAAAGACAAAGAATAAGCTCAAGGAGCTTTTTCTGTTTTTAAAATTTCAGTTTATTGAGAGAGAGAAGAGGGAAGGTAGAAAGAGAGAGAAAGAGAGAGAAAAATATCCACTCACTGTTCCACTCAGATGTTCTATTTAGTTGTGTACTCATTGACTGCTTCTCTTACATGCCCTGACTGGGGATCAAAACTATGACTGTGCTATGACCAGATGACACCCTATCCACTGAGCCATTGGGACAAAACCTAAGCTCAAGTCTTTTTAATATTTATAACTTAATCTCAGGTTAATCTACTCACTTTTTAAGTCTCAAATAAATTTAATGGGGGTACTCCTGGCATTGTAACTGGGATAATGTTTGTATTTACATCAGACAATGTGATATATAGATTTTGTGTGCTGCTCTTATCTTATTCATATGTAAATGAAAGCCTCTAGATAACAATAAAGTAATGTAGAAAAGAAGAGTTATAGAAAAGAAGAGCCTGTTTTATCCACTTAGCTCTCGGCCCCGACTGAGTGTGCTTCTCTTTCCTTTGATGCTGCTCAGCTCAAGGATTGGCCCACACCAGGGGTTTTACAGATTTGAAAAGCCTGCCAGCCTCCAGGTGCTCAATGACTACCTGGAGGACAAGAGCTACATCATGGCATATGTGCTGTAAGAAACATATGTGGAAGTATTTGAAGCAGTTTCAGCCTACTCCCTGCTGACTTGTATCATGCCCTACCCTAGTGTGATCACATCAAGTCTTATGAACAGGAAAAGACCAGCTCACCAGGAGTGAAGAAAACTTTGAGCAAGGATGACCCTGTTAATATGGAAGACATCATAGGAGGCAGAGCAACAGATAGTAAAGGGAAAGAATGATGACGTTGATCTCCTTCTATCTGATGAGGAGGAGGAAAGCGAAGATGTGAAGAGGCTAAGAGAAGAACATCTTGTACAGTATATGTTGGAGACTGCAAGCTGACAGGGTCTTTGCGGTTTAGATTTTTGGGGGACAGAGGTGTGGGGGACTGGCAGTAAGCTGACAGGGTCCTTGCTGCCCATCCCCCGCACCTCACTTGCTTGCTTAAGTTGCTAAAGGCTGAGCTCTTCCCCACAACCTCTGATTGTTTAAGTTGGTAAAGGCAATTTACATGCCCTTCCCCACACCTCCATGTCAGCTGTGATGCTGGATTGTTTCTACTAGTCCCATCCCCCATGTCCCTCAGAGACAGTTTCCTTCTTACCCTTTGTTTTGTGAGTTAAGATGTTATGCATGGTGGGGGTTTCCTGCACTGGGGAGAATTCTTGGGTTGCCTCAGAAATGTGACTTTGTATCAGAGATCTCTTTGATTTGCAAATGACTTTGCTTTACACTATAAAAATAAAGCTTTTGGGAGTATATGGTTTTTTTTGTAGGCCATCCGCCACCATGAGACTTCCTGATCTCATCTTTTTTCTTTCTGTGTTTATTTTCTAATCCTCCACTGTTCCCACCTGAGACCCACCAAATTATGAGTCATGCTGGTTTGCGACAATTTTGAGTCAAAGAAAGCCAAAAATTTTGCACTTACTACCAAGTCTTCCATCCTAGTAAATGTGAAACCTTGTGATGACAAGACAAATATAGCAAAATTAGAGAAATATGTCAGGAGCACTCAAGCGGACAGTTTGGTTTGGGGCTCTTTTAAACTAGTTCCAATGAGTATGGAATTAAAAAAAAAACTTAAGATACAGTGTGTAATAGAAGAAGATAACATTGGAAGTGATGTGCTAGAGGATCACTGCTTTTGAGGACTACTTGATTCCATTGATGTGGCGGCTTTTATTCAAACAAGATCTAATATCCGTCATGCATCACTGCCCTTAAATAAAGCTTGAAAGAAAAAGGGACAGGAGAGATCTGGCTCATAAACATGAAGGGGAAACACTGCATCTCAGGGTTTGCATGAGAAAGCTCTACACCTTTGGATGAAGCCAGTGAAAAGTTAGCATAAGTGAAACTCCGGGGAACTTTTTATTTGGGTGTGTATGGAATTTATTCAACTATATAAGATTATTATTTCCTATTAACATTTATTTTTCTATTAAGTTTTCATAGTTTTAAACTTCTCAAAAACTTGGGCTTATGCTTATATTATGAACTTAGCGTTATTTGCTTTATTCTGAACTTATATTATGAACTTAGCTTATATTATGAATTTGCTTTATTCTGAGAAAAATTATGACATTATTTCAAGGGGTAAATGTTCTTTGTATTTTTTTTAAATTTATTGATTTGAGAGAGAAATAAAGGGTGGATGGAGAGAGAGAGAGAGAGAGAGAGAAACATTGATGTGTTATTCCATTTATTTATGCATTTATTGGTTGCCCTTGTTTGTGATCGGGGATTGAACCCGCAATTTTAACATATTGGGACAATACTCCAACCAACTGAGTTTCTCAGCCCTGGCTCCAGGAGAAAATGTTACTCACATTTCACATTGACTTTCAACAACCTGGTATAGTGTTGAGAGATAAAAAAGAGCAGTTGGAAGAGAATATACGTGTTATTTTTCCATACATTGAAAAGTAATTCTACAATATCTTTACAGTGGGAGACTTTGGATGTTGATTAAGAAAGATGTAATAAAAATATCAGTTGAGCCTGACCAGGCAGTGGCACAGTGGATAGAGTGTCCTACTGGGATGCAGAGGACCCAGGTTCAAAACCCCAAGGTCCGCCTGCTTGTGTGCAGGCTCATCCAGTTTGAGCAAGGCTCACCAAATGGAGCTTGGAATCGCTGACTTGATCAAGGGGTCACTTTGTCTGCAGTAGTCCCCCAGTCAAGACACATGAGAAAGCAATCAATGAACAACTAAGGTGCTGCAATGAAGAATTGATGCTTCTCATCTCTCTTTCTTCCTGCCTGTCTGTCCCTATCTTTCCCTCTCTCTCTCTCTGTCTCTGTTATACACACACACACACACACACACACACACACACACACACACACAAATCAGTTGAAATAGTTAATCACTATCAAGAGATAACTTACGAAGCAAATACAGGTGATCATACTTGCCTTGGATTCCCAGTCCAAGTTTCAAAATTTTGTGCCATTCTTAGCTTATCTTTGTGTGTATGTGTGCATGTGTGTGTATATCTATCTATATTTATATATACACATGCATGTATGTATAAATATGTACATATGTATATACATATATGTATCTATACACACATATATAAATATACAAGAAAAGTCATTTTTAAGCATCTTTTGTAATCATGTTGGGCCCTATGACTAGTTCTGGTCAATGGGCTAAAGTGGAATTACCATGTATTATTGCTGGATTAAGCAAACAAAATTAGATTTAATACTTATTAATTATGTTTCCTTGCCACAGTTATGGAGAAGCCAAATTCTACAAATGGCATAGTTAAAAATGAAAGCTAGCTGGACTCCTGATTCACCATTTGGAAAGTGGCTGCTCTGCATTTGTAGTATGTGACTAAGAAACAAGATTTTACATGTCATTGAGATTTGGGAACTTGCTGATTATGGAAGCATAATTTTATCAGTCAAGAAATTGCCAGAAAGCAGTTCAGATTGTTCAAATTGAGCACATTTAATACAGAAAATTGGTTGCACAGATGAGTTGAGAGTAGACACAGCAAACAAAGACAGTAAGGGAACCTAGAGATTAGGTATAAGAATCTGATACCATTGGAGTAGAAAGACAAGGAGAGAAGATGGTATTAACTTAGAAGATAGGCCATATAATGAAAGCAGGGAGGCCTGCTTGATAGAAACTAGAAAGAAGCTAGAACAATAGACAGTGAGGTGATTTTGTGGGAACTAGAAAGAGATGCAATAATGATGAAAGGTAATAGACTATCCACTCTTTCCTTTATTTCTTGCCCTAACGCTCTGTCAGGCTTTCCCACTGTCTGCTCGCATCCAAACCCAGAGGTGAAGGGTACCGAGGTATGTAGTTTCTGTAACATATAGCAAAGCCGGGGAGGAATAGTATGAACCATAAACCAAAATGACTATTGTTGAGCCTAACAACTTAGCCTATTCTAGTGAGCAGACTGACTCTATGGGAGAGAGCACAGAGGAACTGTACTCCTGAGCTCTGTCACGTTCATCTTTCTTTTTGTCAAAACTAGAGAGCCAGTGCCAGTACAGTGTCTCAAAAAACTCTTTTTCCCTTGATTTTGACAAATTCCTAGAGGAGAAGGAAAAAAAAATGTTAGAATGAGAAGAAAGAAGTAGGATAATGTCTTAAACCTCCTACTGAAGGCAAATATCTTCTTCACCTTTCATTTCTCTCTTTTAACCCAACGTACTTCATAGCAATGCTCTAGCGAACTAGGACTGTTGATATTGCTTGTGGGGGAAAAGATAATCAGAGAGCTAAACAATAAGCAAACAAACAAAAGTACAAGGCTTGAAGGCATGTGGGTCTGCCTACTGTGGCAGAGACTGTTGGTTTGAAAATATTTTACTCAGATTGACACTGCACGTAGTGGAAAGACACATTTTCAGCTGGCTAGCATCGAGTTGTGGCTGTGTGACCACTCACTAGTAACCTTGGGAAATTCGCCGGATGGGAACAAATAGCTGGAAGGTGGGCATTTTTCTCCCTTGAATGCTTGAAGCTCCTGTCAGTAGCTCTTTTCAATTACAAAGTAAATCTTAAGTATGGGTGTCATGTTGTTGGATAATGGATTGGAAAGAGAGAGGAGACCTGGGTGTCTGAAGGACAAGAAGCCATCAAACTCTTCCTCTGGAGATCTGCCGTGGAAGCAATACATATAAATGTTTCAACTGTTACTACTTTGGTTTTATTTGTTAAACACAATCTAAATAATCATTACCAATTCTAATACTCTCCCCTTGTTACAGCTTCAATCCATAATCTTATCCAAGGAGAAGAAGCGTATTTTAAGTGATAAAATCTTTCACTCAGTATGGCTGAATATACAAAAGGGGTGTCTGAAATCTGCCACCAAATTGAGGGATTATTGCATGCCCTGTACGAATCTCTAAGAGAATAGAAGGAAGCAGGGAGGCTTTAGCTATTCTGAGGTCAGATCATGCATATTAGTACCGTGTTGTCTTTTCACCTTTCTCTCTGACCTTCCCCCGTCAGACTTCAGGTTTATCTAACGGACTGACTATGGATGGAATGGAGGCTTCGGAGCTCTTTCAAGCAGGCTACGAGAATCCCCTAGTTTAGTCTTACCACAAATCCGTCGTTGATCCTGGATGCAGGCTACAGCTGGCAAAGGAAAGGAAATCCAGAGTTCAAAGTAAGGTGAGGAGGCTCACGGCCAAAAAATCCCATATGCAGAGACTACTTATGGCCTACCCCAGCCCATATGGAAGTTCACTGCTTTTACCATTTAGAGTTCCCAAGAGAGCCTGTCTGGAAGGAGAAATAAATCCCTCTCCCCACTAACACCAGATCCTGCTTGCTGCATGTGGGATATTACTCAGCAGGCGCAGCTGCACTTGCAGTTTTATATAAACATCCGAGGCTTTTCCTAAAGCATGAGTCTCACTCTTTCTTTTGGAGCCCTTTCCTCCTAATTTCAAGTTCCCTGCACATAAACGATCTCCAGAAACTGAGCCAAATGTAAATCATGTTAAAGCGTGAAAAGAAATGGTATTTGGGCCGGGACCCAGGATACCAAACACTTGAATCCTTCCTTCAACCCACACTGTCCCAAATGCAATATGCCTGACAGATATGTGCACAGAGGGCAAGGCCAGGCTAAGGCCTATTATTCACCCATATGTGGCTTTTGCCCTGAATCCCAATGTAATATCACCTCCTTGGGCTGTTACCAAATAAAACTGGCCCCAGACTGGTCTCACCTGCCAAATATGTGGGAGCAGATCCCACCACTACTGACTCAGGGTTTAACTTCACACCAAAACTCTCCACTCGTTAGGACTGCAGCCAAATAACATTTCCTGCCTTTGACAATGACCCATTCTTGATGGAAGACAGATGAATGAGGAGGAGGGAGGAGCTGGTCTCATGTGGTTGGTAGATGTGCAGGGAAAAGGACAGGAGCGTTAGCTTCCTGTAGGAAGCCAAGGCTAACACGTTGTGTTCATGTTATTTCTATTCTCTTGTTGAGGTAGAAAGTCTATGTATACTGCAGCAGAAAAATATTTTGCCTGCGTAACATCCATTCTCACTTTTATTAGTAACAGTTACTTGATTTTGCTTACTCATTCTGACTTTATGTTAACCCTTCCCCTTTGCATCTAGGTGGAGGAATATGTTCATGGTTCATATAATCAGTAGATTCTATTTCTCCAACCACAACAATTTAAAGATGGCAATGAGAACTGAAGAAAACCAATGAGTCTCATTTTTGGAACTTTCACTACAGCCCTTAAAAAAGTCATACTTTAAACTATAATTTCTGAAACTGCTAGCAGCCATTTTGCCATTGTCAAAAATCTGTCTGAGGCCCTGGCCGGTTGGCTCAGCGGTAGAGCGTCAGCCTGGCGTGCGGGGGACCCGGAATCGATCCCCGGCCAGGGCACATAGGAGAAGTGCCCATTTGCTTCTCCACCCCCACCCTCCTTCGTCTCTGTCTCTCTCTTCCCCTCCCGCAGCCAAGGCTCCATTGGAGCAAAGATGGCCGGGCGCTGGGGATGGCTCCTTGGCCTCTGCCCCAGGCACTAGAGTGGCTCTGGTCGTGGCAGAGCGACGCCCCCTGGTGGGCAGAGCGTCGCCCCTGGTGGGCGAGCCGGGTGGATCCCCGTAGGGCGCATGTGGGAGTCTGTCTGACTGTCTCTCCCCGTTTCCAGCTTCAGAAAAATACAAGAAAAAAAAAATCTGTCTGAGAATGGAACCAATGAAGAGTAGAAAGAAAAAAAATATTCCTTAGGTTTTTCAATTTAATTAGGGAACCAATTTTATTTATTTATTTATTTATTGATTGATTGATTTTTTTTACAGAGACAGAGAGAGAGTCAGAGAGAAGGATAGACAGGGACAGACAGACAGGAACAGAGAGAGATGAGAAGCATCAATCATTAGTTTTTCATTGCGATGCCTTAGTTGTTCACAGACTGCTTTCTCATATGTGCCTTGACCGTGGGGCTACAGCAGACCAAGTGACCCCTTGCTTGAGCCAGTGACCTTGGGTCCAAGCTGATGAGCTTTGCTCAAACCAGATGACCTGCACTCAAGCTGGCGACCTCGGGGTCTTGAACCTGGGTCATCTACATCCAGTCCGACGCTCTATTCACTGCACCACCGCCTGGTCAGGCGTTTTTTCTTCTCTCTCTCTCTCTTTTTCTTCTCCCTTCTTTCCTTCCTTCCTATTACTTTTTTTTTTTTTTTTTTGCTAAAGCATATTTAGGTTATATTTCTGTTACCTTTGTCTCATAGAGATTTGCTGTACATTATCTTTTCTGATGAGATTTCTCTCCCACTTACATGTAAATTGTGTGTGTCTGGAAAATGGCTTCATGTTTTATTCATATATACTCTTCTGGAGGGTCTATAGGGTATGCTGGGCACACAATCCAGAATCTGCTCTCAGTGATCAAACCACCATGAGGAACTCTCATAAGTAGGTAATGAAATCAAGGCAGCCTGAGTTCATTTCAGAAAATTTACCCTGGATTTATTTGTCATTCCTGTCATTCCTATAAGAATAATGTTACTTAGGTTGGCTACTCTGTCTTCTTTGAGACCCTCTCTTCTATAAGACAGCAGAAATATCTATCTATGAGTTTCCCTCATTAAATGACAGAGGATTAGTTTGTTGCCATTAGTCAACCTTCAGAAAATGTTTCAGGAAATGTTTATTTTGTACTCATTATTGGGCCATTAAATTCAATTCTCTGGTTGATTATGGTTTATACTATTCATTTTGTAGAACGTTTGAGATCAATGGGCAAAGCATCAGTATCCATATTGTTTTTCTCAGACCATTGGACTTAAGAGTTGGCAGAGTGTCTAACTATAACTTAGTAGAATGTACGCTAGTGAAATGTTGTATGTCCACGATGAAAGAGTGAACCTTAAGTATGTGCTTGAAGCTGTTCAGTGATGTGAAACCAAGAGTTCTGACTTGTAAATGCATTGTCTCATTATTTGTGGGTCTCAAGCTGGCAAATTGAAGAGTTTCTGGCAGTCATTGTTTTCAGAGTAGAATGCTCTCCCTAAGCTAAACACGAAGTCTCTATAACAGTTTAACTTGGTCCTTAGCAGAAGGACAAGGTAATGGCATGAGTAAAGTAGTTACCTTAAACTCTAAAGGCTTTCTTTTGTTGCACTCTGCTCTTTTTTTTCTGGGCCATCTTCCCTTCCTTGTTTCTGGCACTACCTGTCCCTACAGTTCTAACTTAGAAGTCAGAACCTTTCTTTCATTTTATAGAGAAGCTTCCCCTGCAGACTTCCTAAATTTGAGTAGAAAATGAGTCCAGGCCATATTATTTGTTCTATGACAAACAATATGGAAATGCACTGAGCTTTGGTGTTAGGCCAATACCCTGGCTCTTCAAGACCCTGAGAGATGGGCTGTAGTTCTCTCTTAATTCTATGGCATGTCTGGATTTATAATGGGCTAAATTAGTGTTTCCAATCTTTCTACTTTCCAGATACTTTGGGAAAAATTTAAACTTCATTAGCTTAGAAAAACCACACAGAACAGCATGGAATGTTTCCATCATCCCACATATTTGGCTATATATTATACGTAAGGTATCAACACAGCGTGAAATAGCCCCTCATCTCTGTGTAAACGTGCCCAAGGACTTGCTGTCCTTGTGAGCATTTGCATTCACCATGTACACCAGTCCATTAAAAATTTTGATTCTATTTTGGTATATTATGTCTTATTGCCACCTATGTGGAGAATATTAAAGCTGGGATCACACATCATTTTAGCACTACTAAGATATTCTTGATTCATATTATCTTTTGTGAAATAACAAAAATATTGAAATTTTCCAGGACAAGTTTTCTTATGCCTGTGTAAGTTAGCAATAGGAATTTGTACCATAAACTATGTAGGATTTGCATACTTCTCTATTCTGACAAAATTTGAGCTTTGGGACCCATTCTCTTACCTCAGAATTTCACCATTAAGATTACATAGAATCTTTCAGTTTTTCAGTTTGTCTCTGAAATATCCTTTGTTCCCAAGTTGCCAACTGTCTGAGCCTATAAGTGTTTGCTCAGTAGTTTACCATGAGTTAATACTGGATGATATACTTAAGGAGGAGATGAGTAAATATTTCAGACTGACTTTCTCCAATTGTCACTGACTAAAAATAGTGTTTTGCAACCACTGATCCACGGACCAGTGCCAGTTTGTCAGAACTTTTGGACCAGTCTGCAAAGAGTTAACCACCCTGATGTTGTCTGAAGATTATAGACACATGATCTTAGTTGAATCTGCTTATGTTCTGAGTGATTGTCACTTTGTATCATCAATGCAAATACTACTGAGGTTGTCTTAGGTATCTTTGGAATTTGTAGGCTCATTTGAACAACCTTTTGCACTATGCTGAGAATTTACAAATCATGTGCACTAGACAAAAAGCATTTGAACAAACTTATGTAGTAGTCAATGTATCATACATGTGGAGTTCAGAAATCAAGTACCAGCTGGTACCGTGCTGCACTGTTATACATGATAAAATAAAACTTTATTTGTTGCATGTTTACATTTTCAGCCCACTAGGCCACCGGTCCTCAAGTGTAAAACAGTTGAAAATCACTGGCCTGAAGCACTCTTCTGTGGCATTACTTCCTAATACTTATTTTCAGTTTATTTGAATCCAGCTGCTTCTACATACTCTGGGCTCCCAGTGCTTACTCAGATTCAGGAGTTTAATTGAAAATTTCCCTCTTTGGGGGTGAGGATGGATTCAAGGTATGTATATGTATTTTTAACAACTCCCCAGTTAATTATGTATTTATCAATACAACTATAGTGAAAATATATTATAATCCTTCATGTAGGAGGCAAATAAGGATTTTATTAACTAACAGCTTGAAATCTCATAGGCCAGTCTATTTTACAACAGCTCTGTAAGATGGTACAATATTTAATTTCTCATGATATACAAATTTTTGGTACTTTATCTTCTTGGTGATCTCTTTTAGCTGATAGCCTTATTGTGCTAATCAAGCTCTCTAAATATGAATAAATATGATGCTACCAAGATTCCATGGCTCAAGGAGTTATGAGTGCTTTAGGGCAACTAGAACAGGGGAACATTATACTTTATTTTGTAGTATTCAGTATTACTGAAATTTTAAAATGTTCATGAATGACATTTAAAATTAAGAAAATATGAGCCTTGGCCGATTGGCTCAGTGGTAGAGCATCGGCCTGGTGTGCAGGAGTCCCGGGTTCGATTCCCGGCCAGGGCACACAGGAGAAGCGCCCATCTGCTTCTCCACCCCTCCCCCTCTCCTTCCTCTCTGTCTCTCTCTTCCCCTCCCACAGCCAAGGCTCCATTGGAGCAAAGTTGGCCCAGGCGCTGAGGATGGCTCTGTGGCCTCTGCCTCAGGCACTAGAATGGTTCTGGTTGCAGCAGAGCGATGCCCCAGATGGGCAGAGCATCGCTCCCTGGTGGTCTTGCCAGGTGGATCCCAGTCGGGCACATGCGGGAGTCTGTCTGACTGCCTCCCTGTTTCCAACTTCAGAAAAATACAAATAAAATAAAATAAAATAAAATAAAAAAGAAATATAATACTTTTATAACACTAGTGGAGAAATCTAGTAATGTAAATAAGTCTGAAAAACAACAAAAAGTATAAGAAAAATAAAATAAAATTATATACAATTCCATTACCCAGAAATAATCATTGCTGTCATTTAGATGTATTTTTTCATTTTCCTCTCTTCTTTTGCATGTATATGTAATATATTTATGTATGCACCTATATGAGTAGGTGCTGCTTTATGAATATTTAAATTTTTCTCAGATATAAAGTTTTACTAGAAATATTTTTATTGCTACATATTTTTCTATGATATATGCTTACCCACAGACATCATATATACATGTATATAGACTTACAGATTATTTTTAAATGTTTAATATTATAAGTAAAACTAGTACACAAATATTCATGTATATTTTATTGTCTCCATAGAGTAAGTCACCACATTTATTTTCAATCTTTAAATTTTCCAATTCTTGTGATCATACATCACAGCTGAATGCAATAGGTGTATCTTCTACTGTTGGCCCGCCCCCTGGTCTCCAAGAATCTCACGTTCAGTTTCTTCTCTGCACATCATCATCTCACTCTTCTTCCTGTCCTTTCTCACAGCACGGCTCAGGATCTACCATCCGGTCTGGTCTGGTCTCATGACTAGCTCTCACTATCCTGTTACTCACATCTTCTCTCAAGAAAATAAGCTTCTTTAAAGCTTTGTATACAGCCTCGCTCTCAAAGGGAAATGAAGAATTTTCTGGGCATGGTGCCAGTAAGAAGTGTGCACACAGACAAACCAGACCTTCCAGCCCCCACGTCCTCCCAACTCTGATTTTTCCCTTCCAAAAAGTGCTTCCTGCTTTTCCATAGTTATGAGACAGGGGACAAAACGGTCCTGCTTAATATTCAAGAGCTAGTTCACAATCAGATGGCTTTTTCCCAGTAAATACGTTCTTTTCAGCTCCTTTAAATCATTTAACTCTTTCTTGCCATCAATGTTAAAGTTAAAAATTACATCAGAAAAAAACAAACAAGTATGTAATACCTAAAGGTATTTTATAACAGAGATGATCTTTCAGATGAGAAAAGAAATCAAAGATAATGTCGATTCTGTTATATTCTAGACCTTAGGTTTTAACCTCACTCAAAGCACAGTTTTCCAAATTTTCTATTGCTATCTATATAATCCCGTATAAAAGGGCTGCACTGTAATTTCTAGGGCCTGGAGAATTAATTACCTCCTTGCATGTTTATGGATTCTATGGTAGCAGAAAGCTCACATATTGACAGATCATCTTCCCTGAGGGCCCACAAAGTCACTGTAAGTATAGAGGTCATCCCTGTGGGAGGAAGGACCTGCCCTCAGTTAACCTTGGGACCTTGCCTGACAGGTGGTGCAGTGACCTCTGGTGGAGCAAAGGGCCAAAGAGCCATCATGCTCCATAAGGGACAGCTGGGCTGGAACTTTTGAGGACTCTTTTTTTTTTTTTTTTCAAATTCCTTAAGATGCACATCTTGCAATAAAATTTACAAATGCCACTGAGAATATATCCTATTATATATAGTTCAAATTTATACGAACAACCCTGACATCATGTTTTTCTGACTTATTGCAACAGTACTTTTTTCATGAGTGAAAGAATATGTATGTTTGTCTTTGAATTCTAGTAAAAATTCTAGAATATGTGAATTAATTTTGTTTTCCTATTGTGCTTTCATTTGCAAAGAAGAAATAGAAATTTGCTCTTTAAAAGGTACATATTGATATGGGTTTAGATGAACAATATCAATATAATTTTGTAAAATAACAAGTGACTAATAAACTTTCCAATCAATCCCAAGTCACTGTTTGAGCATTTACGAGATATGTGGAATTTGGCTGGTTACTCTTTGTTTTCCCGTTTGTAAAATTGCAATAATAGTCGCTTGCCTCATAGAATTGCTATAATTATTCAAAGAGCTAATGCTGTGAAATTAGTTTTACAGCTACTTAGTTCAGTAGCTGGCACATAGTAATCCTTGGTAACTATTACTAATTACTTTTTTCTTATTATACCTTTACAATTATACTGTGACTAGACATGTGAATATCAATGAGTTGACCAGTATCTCTAGCCACACCAAGTTGTAAAATCTTTTTTCAATTGTGTGTTTACTTTATTGCTTTCTTGATTACCAGGGATAACAATAAGTCATATAAATTACTGTTCAACTTCAGAACATTTTCATACTGTATTTCATCCTCACTACAACTAAATGAGCTAGGTAATAAAAGCTCTGGTTCCCTTTAATAAATCAGTATATGTGGCTTAAAAAAGTAAAGTCTTTTATTTATATAGTATTTTAAAGCTTCTAGTATTAACATCTTCTGTATTAATGGTCTTGCCAAACATTAGAAACAAAGAAAGTGGCAACATTAATATCTGAACTCTTTTCTTCTGGTTCCAAATCACAAACACCCCACTGACCGTCCAAGAACACTCTCCTCTCCCCCAGCTTGCCTGCCAACCCTCTTTATCATGGCTATTGAAGTCATCTCAACTCATTTGCCAATTTTAGGCTAGATTGTTCATAAACCTAACACGTTCGAATGCTCTCCTAATATGATTTCACAGCTACCCCAGATTCTATGGTTTTATAAAATGTTTCAGAACTCTTCTTGCTATCAAAGGTGTAATACGTTTCAGTACATATATAGTAGGCCAGATATAAAGTTAAAACTAGTAGGACAAGAGAGGCTGGGATGTGGACAAAGCGTAGATATTTTGCACCTGCAGGAAGGGAGGGAAAGGGCCACGCAAAAATCTGGGAAAGGAACACTCCTGGGAAACAGAGCAGCAAGTGGCAAAGCTCAGAGACTGTTTGAAGGGCAGTGAGAAGGGTAGTGTGTCAGAGCAGAAAGGGTGGGAGAGAATTTGAGGTCGGTTCAGAAAGTCTAGAGGGCAGAGCAGGTTTTGTGGGGTCTTGAGAACATAGGAGGAATTTTGGGTGGACTGTGACTTTGGCTTCTTTTTATCAATGTTTGAGCCAGGTGGAAGTACGGAAGTCCCAACAGTAATCTCTCCCTCACATTTAGAATTAAGACCAAGGCTGGGCCAATTACATGGAATATTATGATCTGCCTGCTCTTTGATTGATAGAATCAAAGGAAGTTAATATATTAGAGGAAAATACTGAAACAAATACCATCTAGGAGATGGGAGATGTGCAGGGATGGCAGGAGTTTGGAATTTTAACCATTTTCTGTTTCTAGAAATTTCAAAATCTTTAGATTGAATTATCACTTTTTACCTATGCTAGGGCTGGTTTCTTTGTGTTACTTGTCCTAGTTAACACAACTGTCCATTCTTCTAACAACCCATTTAAAAATTATCAAGCCTAGCAATACTATGTAGTTTAATGATAGATACAATACATAGTATTGAACCACACTGTACTAAAAACCAGAGATTTGACTTACTACATGTTATTTTAATAAGCAATTTCAAATGGATAAGTGGACAACAAATTATAACAATAATACTGATAATTTACAAAGACATCTTAGATATTGCCTAACAATCTTGTTGTTCTATAGACTATTTTAAAAAAATATTCTCATTTTATGAAAAACATTTCAAATATTATGCATTTCTATACAATAGTTATACTATTTAAATGTTAAAATCAGTTTGCATGTAGGTAAAAAAGTACACAAACACATCAAAATGTTAATGTATAATACAGTGTTATAAGTGGATTAAAATGTAAAATAAAATAATAATAACAAGTTTTTTAAAGTAGTTTATGGTATCTCCAGTTTAATGAGATTTAAATCAAGACCAAAAATATTTGGAATTGTAACTAAGTTACAAACAAATAAATCGTCTACTTTTAGAGATTAGGAGTCTAATTGGAATATTTGACTCTCCATGGAGAGTCATTCTGTACACATTCAATCTATAGTTACATGGTTGCGAGCTGTTTTTGTGTAGGTTTTTGTCTAGACTTATAAAAATTTTCAATAAAGCCATGGAGACATTGAATTGCTTCCTGTCTCATGGAAAAAATTGTAGAACCCAAATCATGCTGCCTGTTATAAAGTGATTTCTGAGTTTGTGGCCTTTCTTTTGGTGCATTATCTGAATCAAAGAAAGAAAACTAGGAACTATTACTATAAGTGAAAGAATTGTGTAGAAAATGTGTGAAGTAACATTTTTATCAAGTATGAAAGTAAGCAAAATAATTGCTTTATTATAAGAAGCATCATTCTGGAGCCTAGACAGAATCTGGTATTTCTTCACTCATTTTGTGGTAGTACCTTCATAACTCTAAAAAGTAGAATTTTCATTGCATAATGTTGAAAACATGCCAATAAATATGCCAGATCAAGAAATATATGATTTTATTATTATAACTTTTCTGTGATATA
Source organism: Saccopteryx leptura (assembly GCF_036850995.1). Classification (NCBI taxonomy): domain Eukaryota; kingdom Metazoa; phylum Chordata; class Mammalia; order Chiroptera; family Emballonuridae; genus Saccopteryx; species Saccopteryx leptura. Next base: position 68,865,343 of record NC_089506.1, on the reverse strand, counting down.
TTTTAAATTGATTTATTCTTGGAGATAAGATAATATTTACAACATTAAAACATTTAAAATAAATTACAGACAAGAAAATTCAGTCATGGAAGAGTTGTCATAATACTTGTTATACTTCATGTTTTTATTTTTCTGGAAGAGTTACAATAGTTATAATGTGCTCAATCCTAAATAATTATCAGGATGGATTAATATGCTAATTTTAAAATGCCCAGATGGATGGGGATTAGAGTTTAGAGTAATGACTCTGATTCCTTTGATCTCCAATCAAAACACTGTTGAGAGTGAGGACAAGCCAGAGTTTACAGAGGGACTCCTTAAACAGGGCTCTGTGTTAGGGATGAAAACATAAGGGTCAGTTTCAAAATGAGGAAGAACACTTCAAACCAGGAAGTTGTAAAAGTTTATGAAGAATTTTCAGGTTAAGTACAAAGGCAGATACAGAATCAGAAAATAAAAAAATAAATAAATTAGGATGGAAAAAATATTACAACATGCAATGTAAGATTAATAAAGCTGAATTAATCATTCAAATGCTAGATTAAGGTAAGAATTTTTAGATGGGAAAATATAGAAGTAATAATTATACATAAGTAATAAATGTAGATAAAAGAGTATCTCAATCCAGAGTCAGTTTCTTAAGGAAGGGTCTAAGGACAAGTAGGCAGGATAAAATGTAGAAATATCAACACTGAAATATTTCAGACAGACTACTGTTGCAATTACAAAGATGTGTAGGCCAATTCTAATGTGTCTGAGAATCTAAGTTGAGTTCTGCTCTCTGGTCTGGTGGGTACAAATAAATCAGTGGGACAGCACCTGACAATGAGCTTTGTGCCATAAACAATGGCTTCCTTTTTCCTTTGCACTCCAAAAGCTATGACAAAAGTATATTTTATATATTGTAATATAAGATAACATGTATACTGTATGTGTGTAATATATATATATATATATATATATATATATATATATATGTTTATAACAACTAAAATGAAATGATAACATCCCCATTGCCCCCATAACATCCCACAAACTAAGTGATATGGAATACAGAATCCCAATAAATTAATTTATAATGACAAGTTGTAATCATGCCAACTTGATTAGATAGGTCTTTTGAATCTCAATTTCTGACTTTTCCTTAAATAGCAAACATGCTTGTTATTTTTCCAGAATTCAAATATTCCACTGGATAACACACAAAGTCAGAGCATATGCCCAAGAATGATCAGGTTCATTTACTTCTTATTATGTAGATTTTTTGGCTTCTCATGAAAACTTACATAACAATAAAGATTTTTAGGAAAAAGTCAAACTCATAGAAACCGTAGAGAAGTGGTTTTCAGGAGCTAGGGGGTCAGGGAAATAGGGAATAATTGAAAAAAAGTATAAACCTTCAGTTACAAGATCCGAATCTAATGTAAAACATGGTGACTATACTTGATAATATTGTATTGTTTAATGGAAATTTGCTAAGAAAATAAAAGTTTCATGTTCTTATACCCCCCACCAAATAACTACTAACTGTGTGAGGTGATGGATGTGTTAATTAACTCGATTTGGTAATCAAGTGTGTGTGTGTGTGTGTATAAAATCATCAAATCATACAATTAAAATATCTTACATTTTTCAATTTACTTTAATAAGGCTGAAAAAACTGTGCAGTTTTAAAATATAAAAACAATAAAGAGTAAATGGAGAATAGAGTAAATAGAGATTTTTATTTTACAAATAATTACCTTTGTTACTAATAAGAATTAATTCTGGTGTCAATTTAGTAATAAGTTATATTACTTCTGCTATAAAGGTATATTTTAATGTTCAAGATTAACTTTACATAAACTAATATTTAGTATTCTTATATATTTAATTTAAAAGTAGGAGTAGCAAAAAAAGCAGTGGTACATATATACAATGGAATACTATGGGGCCATAAAGAAGAAGGAAATCTTACCTTTTGTGATAATATGAATGGACCTAGAAACTATTATGTTAAGTAAAATAAGTCAGGCAAAGAAAGAAAAATATCATATGACCTCACTCATTTGAGGAATCCAATGAACAATATGAACTGAGGAATGGAATAGAGGCAGAGGCGGGGTCACAGGGACCAGAGGGAAAGTGGACAGAGGGAAAGGGGATGAGAGGTTGGGTTCAGAGAAGGGAAAGAGATTGGTAAAATTATATATACATAACACAGCGTTATAGAGAGGAGAAAAGCCAATCCTGGAGGGAAGCGGGGAGGGCGTTGGGGTAGGGGGGCAATGGGATGTGAGGGGAACACAGGGGTGGGGGGATGTATTCGGTGGGACACTTGAATCTATTTAACACAATAAATTTAAATCAATAAAAATAAATAAAATAAAAATAAAAGTAGGAGTAGCAAAGATTTATATTAAAAATTGAGAACTGGTTCTTCTAACAATCTTGCATTAATTTGGCAATAGTTTGTCATTGATAACTGATAACATCAATTTATTCATGCTAAAACACTCATTTTAAATAATAAAATGTTATTTTTTAAGTGAAATAAATGAGATTATAAAAATGGGTAATTATCACACTGAATTGTCTAGACCCTATGTGTTAAATGTTCAGTTGGTAGTTTATTTTATTTTTTTTTAATCTTCCCTTCTATGTCTGTGGAGTATAGTCTGAGGTGCTGGGCCTCAGTGGAGTAAGGTTCATATCCATCTCTCTCCACTGAAAAGGTTGCTGACCTCAACCCTTCTATGCTCCTATATTCTTGTATGTAGAATAGGGAAATAATAGCACTCACTTTATTGGATTGTTGTAATATAAACGGGTGAGGAAAAATATCTAAATTATTTAATATAATATCCATTATAATAAATAATAAATGTTAGAAATTACCATTTTTACATGTTCTGCACTTCATTTTTCCTCAGATAATAAAAATAAGAATCAGAGAAATTAAGTAAACTTCTAAATCTGCTTAACCCCAGTTCTGTTCAATTTCAAAATCTATCTTTTCCCCTGCTATATCACATTGCCTTTAGACAGTTGTTTCAATTTCTAGTATTGTCTATTTATTTTTTCATGTTTCCTTCTAATTTAATTTTTTAAATAATAGTTTATGCTCAATATTATTTTGTATTAATTTGAGGGGTACAACATAGTGGTTAGAAAATCATATACTTGACAAAATGGTTCTTTTGGTATTCTAAGCACCCATTGTCACCATATATAGTTATTACAGTATTATTGACTGTATTCCCTACTCTGTACTTGACATCCCTGTGACTATTTTGGAACTACCAATTTGTACTTCTTAATCCTTTCACCATTTTTATGCACCCAAACCTCTCCCCTCCGGCCACCATCGGTCTGATCTCTCAACAGAGTTTTACTTAGCTCTATTTCTTAATCTATTTTGTGCCAGCTTCAATAGCGCATTTAACTTCACAAACAATTCTATTTCTTGTACCAAATGAGGTATTTTAAGAAAAATGCCTTAATTTGCTCTTGCCGACACTTCTTAGCAACGGTAACTGACATTATGCCAGCGTCATACCTCAAGCAATTTAAAAATGTTATTATAAATAAAATCCTCTCATTTCTATAGAATTCTCTTTATTATTTGTGCACTAAAAATAATGGAAGCTGAAATAACTGTCCAAGCCCAGGGTTTTGAACTGACGACCTCAGTGTTCCAGGTCGACACTTTATCTACTGTGCCACCACAGGTCAGGCTAGAAGTATTTTTTATACAAAGGATAGTTTAACAGAGGTTATCTATTTTTTCCCTCAATATGACAAAAATGATTTATATATTCTAATAAATGTATTCTTACAATCGTTCCATTCTTCATTCATTCTTCTTTTAGTATTTATTGGTTTAAATCATATTGAATCAATTATTTGTAATATACTGATCAATCTAATATTTGAGAATATAAAGACCAGTCATTTCAGTTTTTAGTTTCTAACCTTTGCTTCTTACTTTAAACTAATTCTCAATTATTCTTTGTTAGGATGTATCAAGTAGAGATAGATACACAGAGGAATTATGAACTACCCTGATAGAGTAACATATTTTGTCACACCCTTTGGTTGCTCTCCCAAGAAGTGTTAGTTTTTTCTATTAAGTTCTCTGTATCTTTTAAAAATTTCTATTATGTAAAATACATTAGACAATGTCAATAACATTTAATAAAATGCTCACTTCATTTTGGTGAGCTAAAAGTCTTTATGAGTCTGTTGGATGTCCTTGTTATTTTCTCATTTTTCAAAGTTAACCTTAGAGTCTATCTAAAATAACATCGTATTATTTCAGTCAAATTTATTTATCTAGCAAAACTCCCAGCAAAGTAACAAAGTAGTTGCAGTAAATAATTTGGAAATATAATAAGAATAGTTACCATTTGTTAAGAATTTAATGCTAAACACTTTGCATTGGCTCATGAGATTTCTACAACACTCAAACCATTTTATAGTTGAAGAATCTGAAGTTCAAGCAGTTTAGCCTAAGATCACATAGCCAGGAAGGGACTGGGACCAGCTTGAAAAAATTCTTAATATTCTTGCCCCAATAACTCAACCAATGATTCTCAAACCTGAGAAAAGAGTAAAATCATGATTTTTGGGTAATGGACACGAACTTCCCCAATTTCATGTTATTTATTTTATGTTATTTATGTATGTGTGTCACTTAGACACTGTCAGTGTCTAAGTTAAGAGATCAAGACTGCATGACAAAAGTAAATCAAATTTTGTCCCTATAGTCCAGTTTCCTCTACTTTAAACTTAGTGGCTTTTGTAACAATTTTTAGAAAAGAAAGCAAGGGTCTGAAGGGTGGTGAGGGAGGTTGCAAAGTGAAGGAAGGAGATTCAATACGGGATATGCCCCCTTTCTCATTGCCCTCTTTGTCCATCTATGGACAATATATTTACATAATTATTTGGACTCTCGTATTTCCAAAATTTATTTAGATGCAGGATTTATGCTGCGTAAGCTTTCTCTGGTGAAAGTGAATGCATGACCTTTTTCTCACAGTAAAACAACAGTTGTTGCAAATTTGTAAGGGCAGGTAGGCCACTCAGAAAAGACTGAATCACAGCATTTTCTTAAGCAACAAATTCATCTCAGGCATCAGCAGAGGTGAATAAAAGAACACCTGCATTTATAGACACAATTCATGTTAATTAAACATGATTGAGGTAGAGATTCAAATGGTGCTTTCCAGGGGCTGAGGGGGGGAGGAGGAGTTGGGAGGTGTTAGTCAAAGGGTACAAAGTTTCCAGTATACAAGGTGAATAGGTCCTAGAAGTCAACTGTAGTGCATACTGCCTATAGTGAACAACACTTAACTTGTTAAGAGGGTAAAACTTATTTTAAGTGCTCTTGTCACCCTCCCCCCAAAAAAAGATAATAATAAATACTGATGGTGGGAGGATACTTCTGAAGGTGTTGGATGTTTATGACATAGATTGTGGATATAATTTCACAGGTGTACCCTTATTTCCAAATCCACTGTATACATTGAATATGCACAGCTTTTTGTATGTCCGTTATACCTCAATAAAGTAGATAATATTTATTTAAGACATAGGAATAATCCAAAACTCAAATCTCTCAGTCTGGAAATAAATCTTATTGAGGAGAAGCAGAGACTCACCAGGTATTTCTGTGACTCTGCAGGACGTAAGAAGGCTTACAAACAGAACTCAAGTGCGAGAGCCATTACTGTGAGGCCCAGGTGAGGGTTTGTTTCTCCAGATGGGAAGTGTGGAAAGGCTCTCTCAGCAGCCCTGCAGCTGTGTCCAGTGCCCTCACCATCTCCTCCTCCATCATCTTCTGTAGTTCAAGCTTCTAGTCTTAGGCACTCATCAGCTTTATTTTAAATCTTGGACATTCACAAGAGAAGGTTTGGGCATGACACAGCCAAGTTTGTAGAATTTGAAGTCACATTATTTATTAATGACTTAATTCTCAAAAAGGCAGAATAACTAACTGAAAAGAGTTTTTGCTGGGGCTTGTTATAACTGAAATGATAAATCAGAGTGAATAAATGACAGGAGACATTTATTTCATTCACATAAATGTTGAACCAATTTTGATATTTTTATGTATTTCTTGAATTGAGAAGTAGGAGATGAAAAAGAAGTTTATATGTGTTTCAAACCATTTATGTTTGAATTGAGAATTATAACATTTAAGAACAAATTAACAAACTAATTTAACTGGCTGTGCTAATACATGTTTACAGATAAACATTATGTTAAATATCATGCTATAAATATGTATTGTGTTTGAAGGAGATAGTTATTTTGTTTGTTTGTTTTAAGGGTAACAACACTGTTGAGAATTCTGTGAAAGCAGAATGGGCTGTCCTCTATTATAAATTAACATAGTATTTAAAGCCAAGTACTTAATGAGTAGATTTATTTGACCTGTGTTACTGAGTATTAGAGCACATTATCTGTATGGTTAAGGTTTATGTCTTAAAATATAAACTGTACTTTTAAACTTTCCATCCCTGATGCAGAAATGAGATGGAGTATATTATATCAGCTAATCTATGACATCTGCATATTATAAACATGCAACAAAGTATATATTGAATGCCTATTAGTTTTATACAAACTTCTATTAAAAACTAAATATTAAGATTCTGTTACCACTTTGGCTCACATTTACATTTTATTTGCTTACTTCCAGTCTCAATTCCCTGCTCTTTCAACCCTTGGAGAAAATGGCAAAGCTTCTCTTCACCTAGTATAGCCCAGATGCTTTGATAGGATGCGTTGTGTGTATTTCCTAAATAAATCCTCACAGGAACCCTGATAGGAAAGTAATTACTCCTAATTTTTCAGGTAAGAAAACTAAGACACTAAAGAAGAAGAAACATGCTTTTGCACATCACTAACAAGTTTAAGATTCTGAAACAGAAATCAGTTCTACATGACTCTGACAATGTGAGTCTTTTTTTTTTTTTTTTTTTTCCATTTTTCTGAAGCTGGAAACAGGGAGAGACAGTCAGACAGACCCCCGCATGCGCCGGACAGGGATCCACCCGGCACGCTCACCAGGGGCGACACTCTGCCCACCAGGGGGCGATGCTCTGCCCATCCTGGGCGTCGCCATGTTGCGACCAGAGCCACTCTAGCGCCTGAGGCAGAGGCCACAGAGCCATCCCCAGCGCCCGGGCCATCTTTGCTCCAATGGAGCCTTGGCTGCGGGAGGGGAAGAGAGAGACAGAGAAGAAAGCGTGGCGGAGGGGTGGAGAAGCAAATGGGCGCTTCTCCTGTGTGCCCTGGCCGGGAATCGAACCCGGGTCCTCCGCACACTAGGCCGACGAATGTGAGTCTTTTTAACATGTACAATCTTATTTTTAACATTTTTAGTCAAAATTTATTTGCATAATAAAAAACTGATGACTATCAACTTTTTATTGTCATAAAGTTTAAATTACTTAGCATCGCCTTCAACCTCCTCCTTCATCCAGCTCGCTCCACATTTTTCTATGTAAGCCTTGCCACTTTTTTTCATTTGTCTTATTATCAATTCAGTAAACACAATGGTATTTCCTTAATAAGCCCAGGTTTTTTTCTTTCCTGTTTAATAATTTATGTTATTCACTCCCCATGGATTATTTTCTACTTATATTTGTTGAAATGATATATTTCATTCAAGTCCTAGGATCTATGCCACTTTTCCCCAAGAAGCCTCTCCTCATCTTCCTTAATCGCCCTTCAGAAATCATTGTCTACCCCCTGGTTTGGAACTAGGGCAGCCTGACCTTATTCTGTGCATCTGTTTTAGCTCCTTTATCAGATTCTTAGAGGGAAGAAACCAATCTTTATATTTTCTGCTGTGCGTGGCATAATCATTGGTACATAGTAGAGATGCAATAATTCTCTTTGAGTGAGTGGTAGGCAATGGAAGAGAGTCTTAGATTTTATGCTTTATTAGTGAGGTCTTTTTGTTGTTGATTTTCATAGAGCTGTTTTAAGGAAACTTGTTCATAATAGGATCTCCAAATGTTATCCTGAGGTTAGATTCTGGAATAGTAATATATAAAACTTGCTTGTAAGCCCATGGAATGCATTCCAAAATGTCAAGGATTCTGGATTTAAAAACAATGATGATGACATTAATATGGAAAACACATGCAGTAATTAAGAATGCATATACTATGTATGTGTGCATGCAATATGTTAGATTTGTTTGGATTGATATATCTACTTCCCAAAGAATAGAACTCATTTGTGACACAGAATGTTAAGATAATTTGTCAGTAACACATGCATTGCTACAAGTTATAACAGTAAAAAAAAATACTATAAATTAAAGCACCCACATGGGTCATTCAACTCAGCTAGCAATACACCTGAATAAAAAAAAGGAAAGCTGGACTTAATCTCCAACCCTGTCATTTCTTTCTTTCACACAAAAAGTATGGGGCACAGGTGGCCAGAAGTCAAAGATCATACTCTGCCTGAATGCTTCATAATGCACAGTACAAATGTATGGGACCTGCTGGGTGAAATCAAAAAGTCACCAGAATGGAGTACCATTTTAGTGACCTGGGTCAAAGGCCATACAGCTTTCAGTGTTTTACAAATGTTTGACAGATTAAATACCCACCTCCTAGGGATAACGAACAGGCCATTGAGCTAAAAGTATTTGCAAGCATTAAAGCTTCATTCACAAATCTCATTATGAGGATGTAGGTCATGTAAGATTAGTGATACAGTTACAATAATTTTTTTCCGTTGTCAAAAAATTATACTCTAGAAAATACTCCCAAGTGTAATTGTAGGTCACCTAATATGAGGACTAGAAAAATAAAGAAGAAAGGAGCAGACAAAAGAGCAACAAGTAGACTTGTCCTTCTCTGAAATATAGCATTACCTTTTTAGCATTTTCCCATATTTTACTGTATGTATATTCTTTTCTTGGATGTAGTGTCATTTCATCTCTAATCTATGTGAATTATTTCCTGATATTCAGCACTTTTTACAGCTTAATATCTCTAGAATATTGACCTAGAATATGTCTAGAATAAAGAAATATTTTGACAAATAGTTTTGTGGTGTTATCAAGTCCATTAAAAAGTTAATGTATGGACAAGTACTTTATAAATATTGTAAACAGTGCTCTGAAATTAAGGTACTATTGCCATGTAACACAACATCTCTTCCTTCTTATTGAACTCCAGAAAATGTGCTCATGAAATTAGTTTTTGCTGTAATATGCATCTCCTTTTTCTTTTTAGTGTTCTTTTATAATTTAGTTTCCTCTGTGACCTTATGTAAACCAATGGTTTAAATTATTGAGTCACAATCACCTGGAGGGCTCATTCAAACACAGATTGCCAGGACCCACCTCAGAATCTTTTATTCAGCAGATCTGGGTCAGAAACTGGTATTTCTAACAAATGTTCAGAGGATGCGGAGGCTGCTGATCTGGAAATCACTGATGGAAACAATGTACCAGCATAACAATATGAAAAGGGAAAGAATTCTCTTACAAATGTGGAAATGTTCGAATATGGCAGCATTGCATATCACGCAGATTTAATAGGAATACTTGTTTTAGTTTCCACTTTCATTTGTATGTTTTATCAAGTAATTTGTCATACTTCCTAAGTTAGTTATTACCAGCAACATTGTTTACTTTGACAGAAACTGTTAAAAGATCTAAAAACTATATTAAAATAATTTTTATGAATTAATATGTTAGAACCCTGCTAACTTTGTTATTGTTCTTTGACATCACAAATAATGTTGATAATGGTTATACTGGGAATAATATGACTGAAAATTCAAGCCATTCATTTTCTAAATTAAACAATGTTTGTCTGCTTGTACTCTTAAAATTAATTATTGTTTCCAGGATTTTATTATGTGCAACTCTTTTCTTTTTTCATCAGAAATGGTTAAGAGTCACTTCTGCCTCTAATGCCTTTGTTTTATATTGATTATTGTTTGCTTTTCTTTCTTCCCACAAGGAAATGCACTTGTCACATAGATTCTGTATTTCTTTACAATAATTCCAGGATACTAGTTTTAACATATAATATGAGAGAAACTGTGCCTAAATTATGTGTTTTTCACATTCCCTTTAGCGGAGGTGAGATGTATCAAGTCTATTGCCAATAACAGACTTTTTATACCAGAACTAATTAATGTTGATTTACTCTAAGAGATCAACGGAGGAACCAGGAATACAGAATATGAATGAACCACTGAACCATTCAGCCCTTAATATTATATCAAAATGTTGCAGGAGGTATTGGTTTGCTATTGCAGGGTAATTGGTTTACCCTTTAGTTTATCACTGATTATGTAGTTTTGCATATCTGTTAATGTTTTTATGTCAAGAGATAGAGGGAAGAATAGTCTTGGTGCCCATAGATTTTAAATTTATAGTAATTAATTCTTATTTTATTCCTCACCATATCCCATTGTAGATTAAAAGTTCATTATTAGCTATAATTTTAATAATTATTCATGCATAGGATACTGATATGCTAACATTTTCAGTTAAAAAATAAGAAAGTATTAGTAATAAGCAATGTAAAAATGCATGCTAATGTGCTTAACTTTGTAATTTAACAACCCATGTAAACATAGATGTGATATCTGTTTTTACATTTTTCAAACTGATATTTATTTTATTTTATTTTCTATATTGTCTTTGTTTTAGACAATATAGAAAAAGCATTATGTAGGGCAAAGGTATGAGTGTAAGAAGTTGTAAAAACAAAATGAGAAAAGAAATTGCAGAAGCATTTTAAGTTTATTTTTTTTCTTATTTCCTTCTGAAAATGTTGTCAAAACAACTAATTCTAGAGAAGAATGCAGTCACAAAGTATATGTTAGCTTGCTCAGTCTCATTTTTCTTCTCTCATTCAGACTTATCCATTCTATCAAAAATTGTAGATAAAATCCTGCTACAATTTACAACAGAGTGTGAAAAAAATCAACTGACATTTCTTTAATATTACAAACAATTTACCATAAGTCTTAAAATTTCATTTTCATTATTTCCATAAATGTGAATTTATTTATTAATTTCCTTCCCCAAATGATTTATATTTTAAACTTGCCTAGTATATTGAAAAAGTTCTCTTTCTTAGTGAAGCAATTCAAAACATAACTGAATAGGGAGAGGGAAATGCACAAAAGTGAGTGTGTGTGTGTGTGTGTGTGTGTGTGTGTGTGTTTCTGAATATGTGGAGAGGTAAATTCCATTCAGAGGAAGTCAGGAAAGATAGCTTGTGAGAGAATTTGTCTCATGGTACGCTCCACTCTGAAAACATATGATCATATTTTATTAATACTACATAGTTGCTTATGTGTTGATGCTGTGTATTGATGTTTAACTGGACTATGCTCCATTGTTCATATCATAGTTTATTTCATTCATGCTTAGTGAATCTTTCTCTTCATTAGACTATAAACCTTGATTCCTTTACATCTGGAAAATAATAAATCCAGTATTATACATATGGCTCTAGACAAAAAATTTTGACCAACTGAATTATTGTCCTATTTCAACCTTATAGTGGTATTCTCTAAAGGGGTAGCAAATAGAGTTTGGTACCATATATCTAGATGTTCCCAGTCAACAAAAAAATGTATAAGGAATAATGCTAAATGTAATATTTGGCTATATTTATGACATGAAATTTCTCTCTTGTTTCAACCACATTCCTGCTTCCAGACATCTAAGCAGACAGAGACCATTTTACAAAAGTTTAAAGTAAATGTTAAAGCTGATTTAAAAATACAGTAATAATTGTCAAGCTGAATGTTTCTATGAAAAAATAGAGTATCATTTTTAACTAACACGTCTTGACATAGTATTTTCTAATAAGGAAGTTTCCTGTGAATGAGTAGAAGAGATTTGGGATTCAATATCCTTTCATAAATCAGCACTCCAAACATGGATTTCACTTTTCAAAATTGAGCTAAGAAAATAAAATCTGCCTAAGTAAAATGCATATTACTCTTGTTCTTATGTAATAATATTAAATACTGTTCACTGAGGTTTGAATAACTAACTCATTGATGTCGTTTTCTTTTTTCTGCTTTATGGGTTGTTGTGAGAGCATGCGTACTTTGAACAGCTGAGGAGAACTGAGAAAATTAGAGTGACACCACCAAGAGCTGAGTGACATCACCAAGAGCCAGGGTGTGGTCAAAACTTTGAATCCCCCCCTCCCCCAGTGGCCTGCTTGCAGGTTATTTGTTGTCTTCTAGATTCTTTTTTTTTTTTTTTTTAAATAGAGACAGAGAGTGAGTCATAGAGAGGGATAGACAGGGACAGAAAGACAGGAATGGAGAGAGATGAGAAGCATCAATCATTAGTTTTTCATTGCGCGTTGCAACACCTTAGTTGTTCATTGATTGCTTTCTCATATGTGCCTTGACTGCGGGCCTTCAGCAGACTGAGTAACCCCTTGCTGGAGCCAGCGACCTTGGGTTCAAGCTGGTGGGCTTTTGCTCAAACCAGATGAGCCCACGCTCAAGCTGGCGACCTCGGGGTCTTGAACCTGGGTCCTCTGCATCCCAGTCCGATGCTCTATCCACTGTGCCACCGCCTGGTCAGGCTAGATTCATTTTTTAAAGTCAGTTTTCTCCTGTTTCTTGTCAGAAAAGCAAGATTCAGTAAATTTTATAAGGATATGAGTTGATAACACTTATATTCTTATCTATAACATAAAGCCAAAGACAATGTCTACTTATTAGATATGAAAATTACCTGGAATTAAATAGATACACCAGAAAACTAAAAGAATTTGCACTTGAGCTATAGTGAGATCTTCGGGCACAAAAGCAGAAATGAGATGAAGGCAGAAAGGATCTGGCATTGGTAGGGTGGTCAAGATCAGCAAATCCTTGCTCTTGGTAGCAAGGGAAGTTTTCCAGTGAGCTGAAGTCACCTTAAGTCCTGATTGAATCCTTTGATGTTCTTTTCTCCACATGTCAGGGTTCTATAGTTTTGGGTTTTTTTGTGATCTGGCCCTGTGTAGGTGATTACTGCTTTCCTTCTATCCATGTGGTTTCTGATGCAAAATTATCCATTACTTGAACTAACATAATGGAGATTCTCCTTTGCAACCATAACAATGGCAATGTTGACTTATTTTGTTGACAGTATTTGCTATAAAAAAGGTGTCAGTATACTGCTAAGTGCATATTTTTACCCAAAATAATGGAATATACTAATGAGTTAGTGTATCAAAGCAAATCAAATGTTTTTTTTCAATTTTAGTTATGAATATATTTTAAATTGTTTTCAATTTTAAAAGAAAATAATTACTGATTACAATATTAGACCAAACCTGTAAATATGCTCCAGTATGCCTACACAAACTTTTCAGTGCTTAATTGAAATATTTTATTATCAAAAATTAAGTTGTTTGCACTGACTATGATAAGGTGAATTATTACAAGTGAGCAACTAACAAACTACAAAAAAAGTAAAAGACCATTAAAATTGAAAAGGAGAGATCAGATGGGGAAGTTATTATCTGGGGTGTGTAAATCCAGTGTTGGACAACTGGAGCTAAAGGAGCTAGGCTGAGCAACTCTAACTAAAATGTACAATTTTGTCATGTCTCAAAGTCAGTAGCCACATCTTGTTAATTGAGCTCCTGAGCACTGGAAGGACACAACTATATGTGTTGTTTATGTCAGAAGGGAGAAAATGTTTTTCTTTTCCACTTTCATGAACCTTTAATGTGATTGGATTTAGATTCATATTCTTTTTTAAATTAAATTTTATTTCAATTACAGTTTACATTCAATATTATTTTGTATTAGTTTCAGGTGTAAGGCATATTGGTTAGGCAATCATAGACTTTACAAAGGGTATTTCCAGTAGAATAGTTCTGCCATATAGTGATGGTGTAATTTTATAACTGTCTCCATTTTCATATTAAAAAACAGATAGCCAAGAAAGGATAATACTTTACAGAGATGCAAATATAGAGTATCTGATACATAGTAAACATTTGCTGAATGTTGAATTATAATAGAAGAGTAAAGATGATCTTTATCTCTCTATAGTCATTCTATCATCTATCTATCTATCTATCTATCTATCTATCTATCTATCTATCTATCTATCTATCTATCATCTATCTATCTATCATCTATCTATCATCTATCTATCTATCTATCTATCTATCTATCTATCTATCTATCTATCTATCTATCTATCTATCATTTATCTATCATTATCTATTCATTATCCAGTCATTATCCCTTCACCTTTTACCTTGTGACTAAAGGCATTCAATATGGACAAAGCCATTCTACCAAAAGAAAACATATATGTCTTCCTTAGCATTGTTAGGCTGTTCAGGAATTTTAGGCAGTCATTTGAATTTGATGCTACCTGTCCTACACTTTGTCCTGAAAATGATCTGGCATGCCTCAATGTGAAAGACATGGTGAGATAGAAACACTTCTTCATGAGTTGAGTAAATTACAATTTTCTTAAATTGTAATTTTCCTCCAGTGGAGTGGAGCGAAGCATTTTTCCTGAGCACCATCATCTGGATTTGTAAGATATCAAATATAAATACATTGTTTTATTAGGTCTGCACTTAGTACAGCTTTGGGAGGACTGATAGGACAAGAGATTCTAAAGGAGGAAAGTAAAATCAGAAAATACAAAAGTGACCACACTAAAATGTAGTTTAAGAAAGAAAGCAAGGCCCTGGCTGGGTGGCTAAGTGAATATAATGTTGTCCCAGCACGCTGGGATGGTGGTGTGATCCTTGGCCAGGGCACATACTAGAAGCAACCAATGAGTGCACAACTCAATGGACAACAATGAAGTGGAACAACAAGTTGATGCTTCTCTGTCTCCCTTCCTCTCTCTCAAATCCCTGGAAAAAAATGTTAAAAAAAAGAAAGAGCCTGACCAGGCAGTGGCGCAGTGGATAGAGCATTGGACTGGGATGCTGAGGACCCAGGTTCGAGACCCCGAGGTTGCCAGCCTGAGCACGAGCTCATCTGGTTTGAGCAAAAGCCCCCCAGCTTGAACCCAAGGTCGCTGGCTCCAGCAAGGGGTTATTACTTGGTCTGCTGAAGGCCCACAGTCAAGGCACATATGAGAAAGCAATCAATGAACAACTATAAGGTGTTGCAATGCGCAATGAAAAACCAATGATTGATTCTTCTCATCTCTCTCCGTTCCTGTCTGTCTGTCCCTGTCTATCCCTCTCTCTGACTCACTCTGTCTCTGTAAAAAATAAAAAAAATAAAAAAGAACTAAAGAGAAAAAAAAAGAAAGAAAGAAAGGGGAGAAGTTGGTGATGAGTGTGGCAACGAGTCTGCCTGGTGGGACTCATGCTTACTGCAATCCCACACACGCACTGTGCAATTGTATGTACATGGATGACTTTAGATAGTGAAGGAGCACATAAAACACTAAAAGAAGAACCAAAATTCTAAATGAACTTCCACGGTTATAATGTCTTATTACATTTTTGTGCGTTTCCTCGTGGTTTGCAAATTACTGAGCATACCAGATGGATGGATTTGCCTCAGAGCCACATTATAAATCATCATGAGAATTAGTTGTGATAGTTACCACTAATGCTTGTAGTCCATCCTGAAATGCTTACTTTCTCTTCTTCCTTTGCATTCCAACTGATCATCAATCACAAAAGCAGCTTGGCCATTTCTCTCTGTCTTGCCTCAGTGAACTCCGACTTTCCTTGACCGTTAACCCTCGCTGGAATGCACACGGCCTGGATGCCTGTCCAGGCCTCTATTCACCTCTCCCAATGAGCCTCCCTTCCTGGCACGGAGTTGCAAGGCAATATTTTCCATCTGTTGAATGAAGAGCATGTCACAGGCAGTTTGATATGGTCTCAGAGACTACAGGAAACCAACGATGCACAACTTACTTTTATTCCACAAGCCCGTGGGAGCCCAAAGAGATAAGAGGCCTTTCTGCTAGGCTGAACAATAAGCTTGGCTTTCAGAAAAAAAAATATTTCTTCCTGAAACACTCAGTATGTGTTATATTCAAGCCAGAAACATTGTGGGTTGGAATAATCTAAGGATGAATCTAATCGGAAGTTATCTTGAAATGTATGAACAAGCTTCTCTTCCATATGCCAGCTGTTTTCTTTCCCTGGAATATTTACTGGATGGAGGATCAGCTTGTGTTTATTATGCAGTTGCAAGAAAGTTTCGTCATTTCCGAAAGAAACTTTGTCTTATTTTCAAGGAGAAGAGAGGAAGGATGGTTGATCCTGAGTTCAAACAGATTTGGAGGCCTCTCATTATATCACATCCTCAAACTAGGGAATATATATTTTTATAAAACATTCAAAAATATTTTATGGCACTATTCATTATCTGAATGTAATAAAATTGTTGAAACAATTTTCACAAGAATTTTGTAACGTATCACAGGATTTGTAATGTATGTTAATATATATGGTTTCTTAATTTGTACATTTGAGCAGAAAATTGAGTTGTTAGGTGTTCTTAACAGATCATTACTTTAAAATCAAAATGAGGAAGAAATAATATTGGTAAAGGAAAAAATGTTATTTAATGATATTTACTTCTTCAAAACATGTCAATTGTATCAGTGTTTCAAGAATCAAATTATGCTTTCTGGGGTGATTTTCATGATGCTTCATGCATATACCCAAACCCACACCAGACAATTTTACTTACATATACTAAAGTATCCAAATATTCTAGCATCTTCTTCTACTGTTTTCTCTGAAATCCCTTTTTAAAAAATTGATTTTGAAGATTAAAATTCTAACCAGCTACAGAGGACATTTTATTAGTTTATATTTCTAAATTTCTTCTTTCAGTAATTTTTTCCAACCTAGTCCTCCAGATATAATTACATCTTAACTATTTTGTGCTCTGAATAGAGTCTCTCTCTCTCTTTCTTGAAAATTCTGTTTTCAACTACAAGATACCTTTTCTTGATGCTGTGCTGATTGTACTCCTCATGTTACCTCACTGTATCTCTACAACAACCTTCTGAGTTTAGTATTATTATCTCCCTTTGCAGATAGGAAAACAGTTCAAGAAAGGCTAAGAAAGTTGCTCAGGGTTACCCAGTGCTAAGTGGTTAAACTGAAATTTGAACCCAAGTGTAATTGATTAAAAAGCCTAATTTTCTTTTTTTTCTGTATTAGTTTTGTGGACATTTTCACGATCAGCTACCAACTACAAGACCTGATCTTAGTCTTTCTAGATTCCAAACATCTAGTTCAGTGCGGATGTTGCCAATCCATTTGATCTTGACTTGAAAGATCTTGAAAGATCTTGGACAAGTTGATTGAAAAGTGGAAAATAAAACTACCACTGGCACTGTTTAGATATTTGTCTCAGTTTTCACAGTTGTGATATATGAAATCATTCTAATATATATATATATATATATATATATATATATATATATACACACAAATACTCAGGCATAAGGTTTATGTGTAGATGTATAGTGTGTAATATAATCACCTACTAATTTTCATATATAGATAATTTATTTTTTTTTAATGTCTATTACTCACAGTTTTCTTCTTTAAGCTCATACTGGTGGTTAAGATAAATATGATTTTTTACCTGATAAATGACCTTTATCTTGTTGGTGTTTGGTTAGTAAAATGCTTTTGCTTAAATTTTTTTTACCCTTAAGATTTTATAAATTACTTAATAGAGTTTAGGTAGGATATTTTTGCAATACTAATTGAGCCATGTTCCTTGTAAGCAAAAAGAGAAAAAAAAATCTTTGAAACCTAAATGTAGTCATGAAGAATATGCGGGACAGTAACTTTGAGACAATGCCAACCATATAGCCTTTGAATCAAAGAAATATTATATAATTTTCTTATTCAAAGTTACTATCAGAAAATGTTGATTCCTAGACAGAAAACAATTAAGATTATGGCTAGATAGACACTTAATACATTTATTGTCCTTATAAAGTTTTATTAACGAAAGCATGTTTTTACCAATTTCAGTGTAACAAGATGTGTGTATGAGTGTGTGTGTGTTTAAGAAGGAAAGTTATTTAATTGTCAAAAGACTCACAACAGTTTGGTTTCTCTTTACAGATCATTTCACATGCAACATTGTGAAAAATAATTATTTTACACTTACTACTAAACAAATAAAGACCTGGGTTTTTGTACCCTTATTTCTTTTAGTTAAAACATGTACCACAGTGACAAAAAAAAATCGCAAGCTCATATTCTTATTTTTAATTGTTGAACAGTGATTCAGATTATGGCTTTTTTATATCGACATTTATTTCATACTATTGATAAGTCATAATGTAAATACTATTTTCAAATAGTTATATTATTTCTCTCTCAAATGTCATCTTAGCATTATAGAGTGCCTAAAACTTCCCCAGTGCATTTACAGAGCCCTGAGAGGGAACAGGAGCAAGAAAAGCTGAGTCTCATTATTCTTTTGAAGTTGAGACAGAAATGAAAGATAAGAATAAGAAATTACTTATACCCGAGCCAGCTTCCTATCATCATTAATATAGTTATCTTTATCTCCAAGTTGTTCATTATTCTGATTTAAAATGAAAAATTGTTGTTTCTTAAAGACACTGTTTTCTTTTGAGGTTACTAAAAACTAAATAATAAACTGCCCAGAAATCTCAAAAATGAATATATAAATGTACTGTGCAGTTTTTATTATGCTTCAAGTGTTTTATCTTTCTCATGTATTTTTTTTTTCTTCTTTTTTTCTTTCTGAAGCTGGAAACAGGGAGAGACAGTCAGACAGACTCCCGCATGCGCCCGACCGGGATCCACCCGGCACGCCCACCAGGGGCGACGCTCTGCCCACCAGGGGGCGATGCTCTGTTGCGACCAGAGCCACTCTAGAGCCTGGGGCAGAGGCCAAGGAGCCATCCCCAGTGCCCGGGCCATCTTTGCTCCAATGGAGCCTCCGCTGTGGGAGGGGAAGAAAGAGACAGAGAGGAAGAAGAGGGGGAGGGGTGGAGAAGCAGATGGGAGTTTCTCCTGTGTGCCCTGGCCGGGAATCAAACCCGGGTCCCCCGCACGGCAGGCCGACGCTCTACCGCTGAGCCAACCAGCCAGGGCTCTTTCTCATGTATTAATCATGAATTACATGTTCACATTTAAATATTTTTTCTAGACTTTGAAATTAAATTAGAATGGCAAGAGAAGCTGATTTTTACTATTTATAATTTGAAGTGAAACTATTTTATATTTTTTTATTGAGGAAGATTTTGTTATACGCATCAATTACAGAACATCCTCCCACCCCCACTAAAAATCTACTTTGGTAAAGTTTATTGAAAAATATACTTTTTGTCACTAATTTCATCACTTAGATTTGGTTAAAAAATGTTTCTGTAAAATGTCAATGAAGTGTTCCTATGTGGGAACAAAAGTATAGCTATCACTCCCCTTTTCTTTACGTACTCAGGGTAGTTGGCTTATACAGATCCTCCATAGCTGCTTGCTATTTTTATTGTGTCTTTTGGAGCCACCGTGCAGCCGCAATGACTGTACCTACAATCTGACCTACGGCTGTACTTCTTCATTTTAATGTTGCAGGCTCAGTTTTATTCAGTGGATTGGGCAGAAAAAAACTGAGTATACAAATGACAACATATTATTCTCTTGAATTCAAAAGGGCAATATTATTTATGCAATAATCTAAGCAAATTAATACAACAGAACTTTCAATCTATCTCATCATGTATTTTGTGCTTTCTGTTCTTTTTGTTGTTGTTGTATGTATTATTTGTATATTTTAAAACCTTTCTGGAAGTCAGGTACAGAGTACCCTTGTAACCCTTGTTTTCAAGGAAGATGCATCCAGCACCTCCAGGGAAATGGCACGGAGAGCCTAGAGCAGGCGTGGCCAACATTTTTTGCCTGCGAGCCAGATTAGAAAGTAAACTTTTTTCACAGGCCGGATGAAATGTTAAAATTAAAAAATGTTAAATACAAAAATGATTTGTTTAAGTAAACAAAATTTTATTATGCAATTTGTTTATGAATAAATGTAAGTGAGTGAAAAAAAATTTAATATACAATATTATTTTAATAAAAATATATTTTAATAAAAATATAATTACATACTGTAAAAATATCCACACTGTATTACAATCAATCAAAACAATATTTAATAGAATGAGCTTGAAGGGGTATATAGCAAATAAAATAATTATTTCGTTTTACAAACAAATGGGCACATTTTCAGTTACCAACTGCAGCTAGTGTCCATGCTACAATGCCACTTGATTCAGCACACTTGACCATAAAAATAACGAATTGTTTGACCTTGGGTGCGCACTGGCAAACTCCACCTAAAAGAATGGGGGTTTCACATCGCCGCTAAATGTCAAACAGTTCATATCGAGTACAGACAAGTACAAAAGTTGTAAATCTTTATAATAGAATTTTTTAAAAAAATAAGTATTGCAAATCCATTCAACCAATTATTGGAAGTTAAC
This sequence comes from Saccopteryx leptura, assembly GCF_036850995.1. NCBI lineage: Eukaryota > Metazoa > Chordata > Mammalia > Chiroptera > Emballonuridae > Saccopteryx > Saccopteryx leptura. The sequence continues at coordinate 68,844,867 of NC_089506.1, read as the reverse complement.
CCTAGATTAGTCACATGCGGAATTCTTTTCCGCGTATCACTATCTTCTTAAATATCTCAATTTCCAATAATCAAAGATGCTTCTGCTTCTGAGCAGCTAAGATTTTAAAGTAGTAGAGAATATTAAAAATTTAATTGCGGATAAACTCATTACGTGGGCCGGATCCAGCCCATGGGCTGTATGTTGGTCATGCCTAGACTAGAGGCTTCTTGATCAAATCCTGGTTAAGCATTTTAAGCAGGAAACTCCACCTATGATAGACTGCACAAAAAAATTCCATCTCCAAACTAGAATTTTGTATTTAAAGTATATCTTATGGTGCCTACATGCTAAGTAGTTACAAACAGTTGTTTCTTCTGTATTATAATCTCATTACAACCTGATACATGCTATATTTGCAGGAAAATGGAAATTAAACATACAAACATCTAACTTTTTATATCCACATTTCACAATGATATATACATATAATACAGTCAGTAATCCAAATAGTTAACATATACTGCTCACACAAATTATGGAATATTTTAAAATGAATATGAAGTGATAAAATGTCCCCTAATTTTTGTGAGCAGTCTATATTTTTAAAAAACAGTGTCCAGCATTAAAAATCACAGGATACTTATGAAACTCAGAGGGTAAATCCTTCAACTTATGAAAATAGTTTGACTTTATTTTGGAAATTCTGCCATCATAAATCTAACTAGAGTAATTATTAGTGCATATTAAATTAGCAACTGATATTACTATGATAAAATATAAAGATAAGATAAAAGCAATTTTTTAAAGTCATCCATATATGTATTGAATACTAGGCTATTTACTCTAAGAAAACATATGAAAAGTTGCAGTCTCATTGAGGAGAGAAATGTTAGGCACAGCAAATAACTAGAGAATGATATCTGATAGTATAATATCAGACACTAAGTTTTATATAATGGATTGTCAGTTTTAAAATAATTTAGCATAAAAGAGATAGTAAAAACTGATAGGAAAATTAGTATCTAAGATTTGTCAATATATAACAGAGCTAGAGTCGGATTTGATCAAGTTTTTTACTTTCAGTCTTGCCCCTATGCCAAACTGCTTGTAATTATTTATTCTTAAGAGTACGAATTTCAACAGTTCCGTACATACTGTGTAGGCTGTGGAGAGTCTCTGGATGATGACCTAGAAGAGAGCACTGGTACAGCACTGGGAAGGGTGGGAGTGAAGTACTCACTAGCCTCACTAACTTTCTAGATAAAACATAAATAAGATTCTTTCCTGTTCATTTAAATATTCTCCTTTGAATCAACCAAGACAATAAATAGACTATAGATTTATCCATGTGTTTGGTGTTACTGATCTTAAAGTACAAAATGAACTTTATTACTTCAAAATCATTTTATATAAAGTATATGTATATTTTTCAAAATATCCTAATATGCCTTTTTCATGTGTCTTTACTCAAGGACCTATGAATACAGTCTTTGTTTTACAATTATTTATGCAGAGATTTATCCTAAGGCATAGCTAGGATATGACTAAGGACTGGAACATAGCTTACTATTTATCATGTACATCACATGTAAACACCCCATTTTTTTTCCTTCCTAAAGCTGCAAAGCTATGACAACATACCTCAAAGAGCTACAAGAACAAAACGTCTTCCATTAACAGAAATCAGGCTTTACTGGCCTCTGTGACTATTTGCACCAATACTTTGATATGCTCCTTTTCTATAGAAGAGATATAAATGAAGTAATGCTATGTCCCTGAGACCGAAGCAAATTTCAGTGATGGGGTCAGATGCATTTCTTTTTCTCTCCTGAGTCAATTATAAAGCAGGAACAAGAGGTTAGCATGCCAAACCAATACACCAAAGCCTGATACCAGTAAGACTTTCCTATAGTCTACAGGCAGAGCAGGTATTCTGCTGTTACCTGGCTTTTGAGCTAGTACTGACTTAAGAAGTAGTTGCAGTGTGTTCTATTTCTGACCCTGAACAGGGCTAGCAGCTATCTCATATTGTGTCATTCAACATCTTTCTGATTTACTTTCTTCATCTTTGGACTAAAGATAAGAACATCTGCTCATAAAGGGCAGAAAAAGAAACACAGGTATAAAGACAAGGGTGAAGATAAAATATTAATACTTTTGAAACTTCAGCTATTTGCAAAAAATGCATGTTCCTAATCAACAATATCTTAGTTATAGGTTTAACTGTCCTTAATCCATCCAATTTAAGGTATTCTGTAGTGTAATATCTCATCCTGCTGACAAAAGGAGTGTCTAAAAATATAAAACAGATCATGTTATGTCCATGTTACAAATACTTTAATAACTCTCCCTAACATAATAGAACAGTCTGAACTCTCACTCAGGACATATAAGATTCTTCTCAAATTAAACTCTAATTACATTTATAATTTTATTTTCTACTGCACTTACAAGTACCTGCCAAGTTCTACTCACACGGAAGTATTTGTAGCTCCTAACCCAATACACCATTCCTTCATTGACATTTGTGAATTCCTAGAGGCCAGAGACCGTAGTGTCACCATTTTGTTTCCTTCAGCAGCACAAGCAATACTTAGATATAAAAGATGCTGAGATATTGTGTGTTGAATGAGCTCATAAATAGTGATTAGAGCTTACAAAGTAAAATCATACACTTCATCTCATTAATTTTTGTAACAACACTGTGAATTGGGAGGGAAGAATTAACATCCTCTGTAGGATACTGAGGTTGCTGGAAAATAACTCATTCATCTGAGATCTCCAAACTAATGAATGATATAACCCGAATTCTACTGCCTTTTTGCTGAGTCAGATGCTTTTGTATTAATCCTCATTGTGTCAATAACACAATGCAAACATAGAGAAGCCTTCAATATTCAAAAATCTCAAGCCATTCTACTTACTACATGTTCTAATCTGACTGAGACAAGATCATTTGCAACATAGGTAATCTTGGGGGAGGATAATATATTTTTACCAGTAATGAGGTATTCCTGGTGTGAGCCAACACTGACAAATTAAGCAATGTGTCAATGGAATTATTAATCTAGTATTTTTACTTCTTCTTAGCTAAACGTAGGGTATAAATAGCTAAATTGAAATTTATTGTGGCAGGAAGAAAATCAGTGTGTGATATTAGATGTCAGGTGGAATGCAAAATACTACCTTTTGTTCCAAGCAATACTTTCAGATATTTTTGGAAGAAAATTCCTAAACTCAGGGTTTTAAATTATATAATCCCAGTAGTAAACAATCACTTCTTTCCTTAATTTGTTCTTTATATATGACTAGGATAATTTTATGTGTCAACTTAATTGTGTTGCCCAGATATTTGGTCAGCGTTATTCTAAGTGTGTCTGGGAGGGGTTTTTGGATAATATTAATATTTAAGTTGCCACACTGAATAAAGTAGATTGCCCTCTTTTATGTGAGTGGTTCTCATTCAATCAGTTGAAGACTTGAATAGAACAAAAAAGCTTATCCTTCTGAAAGTAAGGGGGTATTCCTCAGATTGTTTGAGCTGGGAAATTGATCTTTTTCTGCTTTTAGATTTGAACTGAAATGTTAGTTCAAGCTCTTCTTGAGTCTTAAGCCTTCATACTTTCAAACTGAAACTACATCATTGGTTCTGCATCTCCAATATGCTGACTGCAGATCTTGGAAGCCTTCGCAACCACATGAGCCCATTTTTTATAATAGATATAATAAATACAAATGACATATGCATATCATATATATAATATATTATAATAATATATGCTGTATATAGCTCAATAATTTTCAACCAGTGTGCCACAACACACTGGTATTCTTAAAAAAAAATTCTTGTAAGATTTTATTTGATTGTTTTCTAGAGACTGGAGATAAAAACGGAAGGAGATGTGAGAAGCATCAACTCATAATCATTGCTTCTCATATGTGCCTTGACAGGGCAAGTCCAGGGTTTTGAACCAGTGACCTCAGCATTATAGGTTGACACATTATCCACTTCACAACCACAGGTCAGGCAATGCTGCAAGAATTTTTAAAACATGAACTACTTGATTATTTAGTCAGGGGCACTGACCTGTTATTCCTTAGATTGTCAGATTAAAAAAATAACAGCCAACACAAAATTCATCTGGTGTGAATGAATCAAAATCATACCTATTTTTTTTTAGTCAGATCAGCAAAAATATATTTTCAGTGTCTCACAAAATTTTAGTAATTAGTTTATGTTAGTTTATGTGTACCATGAGATGAAAAGTTTGAAAATTACTGATCAATCTATTTATCTATCTATGTACTTACCATTGGTTGTATTTCTTTAGAGAATCTTTGGCCATCCTTGGATTGCATTTGCATAACCCTAATCTCTAACTTTGTAATCACATGGCATGCTTCCTGAGTCTCTGTCTCACATGGCTGTCTTCTCCTCACACCAGTCACACTGAATGAGGAGGCCAGCTTCCTACAATATAATCTCATTTAACTTAACTATTTATACCTGCAACAACCCTATTTCCAAATAAAGTCACATTCTGAGGTACTGGAGGTTAGGACTGACACATGATGTGTCAAAGAGACTTCAGAGAGGATGAACAGGAATAGAATAGATTGCGGTTACAATAGTGACTGGAGAAAATTGATGAAGCCAGGTAATTCAGCAGTTGGGAAAGTGTGAGATGAGTTACACTTCTGGGCAAGTTAATTTTAAACAACAAAAGTATATCTTATTCTTTCTAAGACTGCAAAAGAAAATATATGATAGATGTGAGTACAGGTACATTTGTAAAGTTGGGGTAAGAACTTGAAATAGTTCAAACAGTGATCACCTGTTTTCTCCAAGACAGTTTTCTTTGAATAAGGTAGAGAAAGATTTAAATAGGAGAGTTATAGAAAAACAAAAGGTTTGAAATAAGTTTTGAGGAAGTAAGAAAGAAAAGTGCCTAAGAAAAATAAAAGACTACTGAGAAGCACTAAATCCCTAGGTGAGTACATTTATTTTCAGGCAAATCTGTACACTTGAGAGAATTTATCAAGAAGTGCTCAGGAGGGCATAGCAGTATTAAAATTCTAATATTACTAGGTCATGTTATGAATGATTATACTGCCAGCTTTTTTAGAATTCCTGATAATCCATGTAAAGTGCAAATTTAAATTGTTTTTTCACTTGCTTCTGCACCAATTACTTCCAATCTATCCATCCCTTGGAGATTCTCAAAGAAACAACATTTCTGACATTCTAGTAGCTCTTTCAGTCATTATTCAATGACATCCATCATCACTGTGTACCATACCCCTTGGAGGACTCTTCCATCCAAACTTCTCTACTCTTGTCTTAGTATTTTATTGAGAATGTGCTAATGAGAAAGTATCTATCAATGTCTTAAGAGTGTAAGGCAAGATAAGCAAGGGGCTCTTTAGATCAGTCAAATCTCTGCCCATTGGCTTTGTAATTAATAAGATTCCATTCTAAGAACTGTATTTTTAGTCCCTTCTTCCAATTCAAATACAGAAGGAAAGGATTACAAGTAAATGTTAACTGCTGTTTATACCGTTGTTTGTTCTCTTATTTGTTAATTTTTGTTACTAGATCTTTTTCCAAGAGCACATGTTTACAATGAGGATGGAGAAGAGCGTGACCCACCAGAGTCAAGCACCTGTGTATGCATTTGGAATTAGGAGGCGGGTACAAACGTGAAGGAAAGCAGAGAGGATTACAAGCTCCATGGTTTTGCCTCCATTATGACTGCCAAAGCCATGTTCTGTCCCTTGGCCCGACAGCCACAGCTCCTCTGTTCTCTCAATGGTGTCTGCACAGGTAAAGAGAAGATTCAATTTGAGGTTTCAGGAAGATTAATTATAAGTTTTGTTTGGAGTCTGAATTAGAAGAAAAGATGAAGCATTTGAGGCACATGAAGGTGGTTGCAAAGTGAGTATAAGCAGGTACTTGTGCTGTAAGAGCATTTTAGGCATTCGGAAATAGAGGTCGCTCTGCAGGAAGGTGTTCAGATTTGGAGACAAATTTGTAAATAATTTACATAGAAATGATTTCTGTCATTTGGGTGATAGACTCTTGTATTATTTCCTGGAATTGAAGAAATTCTAGAAATAAAAATGCAGTATAACAGTGATGGGCAACTCAGGTCTTGCACTCTGATCATATAAGGTCTAATTCCAGGAAGTTCTATGTCGCTTTGGGCAAGATGCTCAAAATATCTTCGCCTCAGTAGGCTATCAATAAATAACACAGAGATATGAGTTTTACAGTTTCAGTTGAGGATTAAATGGGACAATTTATATGTTCAAATAAATGTTAGTCACTATTATTATTGTTATTATTATTTATGTATGAAAGTTATCAGGTTGGCCTGTCATCAGTTGTTGGTTTTGTAAACAACTATCAATAACAATGTTCTCTATTGTATACATAGGATACTTTATAAAAATATAAAAGGGGTATTTAATGGCTTTTTAAAAATTACCAGTTAGAGTCAGAAAAAAGCACCTGGTGAATGTTAGTATATTCACAGCCTCCAGGAAATTCAATTCAATGAAAAAAAAGAGAAGAAAAAGAAATCCAATATCCGTCTGGAACAACTGTCAGTCTCCAAAATTGATTTTCGTGAGTGTGGAGTGATAATCTTTTACCCAAGTTTCTTAGAGCCAGAGCTTTATAGGTGGGTTGTCTAGTAGTTCAGTCTGTTTTAAAAGATATTTCTGTAAACATGCTAAAGTGCTTCCTGTCTCAGATCAGTTCTTGCTGAATGACATGGCATTGTACAGTGTGAGTGCCTGGAGCTTAAAATGCAGGAAGCTATAGATCACTGTTAATGAATAAATCATGTGTGTTCCTGCTGTCAATGCTGCTCATGCTTTTGTAGAAGCCAAGGCTAGTGCTGTCAGAAACTATAATGATAAAGAACAATTAAACTATAATAACTAGGTCAGCTATTTAGTATCTTGGCATCGCAGTAAAATCTGTTCTTGTGTATATTGCTTTCTTTTAAGATACTAAAGCCTAACTTAGAAAAAATTAGTTCCTAAAATGTACCTTTTTCTAAACCAGTGTTTTTGTTTGTTTGTTTGTTTGTTTTTCCATGTAGGGCAATACAACCTTCACAAAAGTAAACTATTCAAAAAAATTTTAAAGTTTATTTGAACAAACATTAATCCAAATGAGGCATTGCCAAACTAAAAGTGGCTAGGAGCACCTCACTGTTAGGAGGTAAGAGCAAAGTGTTTAGAGAGAAGACTTGGAGGCAAAGCAAGGAAATTAATTGATTGGCTATAATATTTTTTAACATTTTATTTCTTTAACAATTTTTTTTCTTTTATATGATCCACTCTTAGTACTTTATTTCTTCTTTCCTTCCTTCCATCTTTCTTTTTTTTTTTTTTTTTTTTATGTGACCATCCTTTTATTTTTCTTTTAAACATCTTAATATTAGCCCATTTCCAAACTGTAGGTTTGTTTTTTTTTATAATAATTTTATTTTTTTAATGGGGTGACATCAATAAATCAGGATACATATATTCAAAGATAACAAGTCCAGGTTATCTTGCCGTTCAATTATGTTGCATACCCACCACCCAAAGTCAGATTGTCCTCTGTCACCTTCTATCTTGTTTTCTTTGTGCCCCTCCCCACCCCCTTTCCCTCTCCCATTCCCCCCTCCCCCCCGTAACCACCACACTCTTATCAATGTCTCTTAGTTTTACTATTATGTCCCACCTACGTATGGAATAATACAGTTCCTGGTTTTTTCTGATTTACTTATTTCGCTTCGTATCATGTTATCAAGATCCCACCATTTTGCTGTAAGTGTTCCAATGTCATCATTTCTTATGGCTGAGTAGTATTCCATAGTGTATATGTGCCACATCTTCTTTATCCAGTCATCTATTGATGGGCTTTTTGGTTGTTTCCATGTCCTGGCCACCGTGAACAATGCTGCAATGAACATGGGGCTGCATGTGTCTTTATGTATCAATGTTTCTGAGTTTTTGGGATATATACCCAGTAGAGGGATTGCTGGGTCATAAGGTAGTTCTATTTTCAGTTTTTTGAGGAACCACCATACTTTCTTCCATAATGGTTGTACTACTTTACATTCCCACCAACAGTGTATGAGGGTTCTTTTTTCTCCACAGCCTCTCCAACATTTGCTATTACCTGTCTTGCTAATAACAACTAATCGAACAGGTGTGAGGTGGTATCTCATTGCCGTTCTGATTTGCATTTCTCTAATAGCTAAAGAAGATGAGCATCTTTTCATATATCTGTTGGCCATTTGTATTTCTTCCTGGGAGAAGTGTCTATTCATATCCTCTTCCCATTTTTTTATTGGATTGTTTGTTTGTTTGTTGTTGAGTTTTATGAGTTCTTTGTATATTTTGGATATTAGGCCCTTATCTGAGCTGTTGTTTGAAAATATCATTTCACATTTAGTTGGTTTTCTGTTTATTTTGTTATCAGTTTCTCTTGCTGAGAAAAAACTTCTTAGTCTGATGTAGTCCCATTCATTAATTTTTGCCTTCACTTCTCTTGCCATTGGAGTCAAATTCATAAAATGCTCTTTAAAACCCAGGTCCATGAGTTGAGTACCTATGTCTTCTTCTATGTACTTAATTGTTTCAGGTCTTATGTTTAGATCTTTGATCCATTTTGAGTTAATTTTTGTACAGGGGGAGAGACTGTAGTCCAGTTTCATTCTTTTGCATGTGGCTTTCCAGTTTTCCCAGCACCATTTATTGAAGAGGCTTTCTTTTCTCCATTGTGTGTTCTTGGCCCCTTTATCAAAAATTATTTGACTATATATATGTGGTTTTATTTCTGGACTTTCTATTCTGTTCCATTGGTCTGATTGTCTATTTTTTTGCCAATACCATGCTGTTTTGATTGTCGTGGCCCTATAATATAGTTTGAAGTCAGGTATTGTAATGCCCCCAGCTTCATTCTTTTTCTTTAGGATTGCTTTGGCTATTCGGGGTTTTTTATAGTTCCATATAAATCTGATGATTTTTTGCTCTATTTCTTTAAAAAACGTCATTGGAAGTTTGATCGGAATTGCATTAAATTTGTATATTGCTTTGGGTAATATAGCCATCTTGATTATATTTATTCTTCCTAGCCAAGAACAAGGTATATTCTTCCATCTCATTATATCTTTTTCGATTTCCCTTAACAGTGGTTTATAGTTTTCATTATATAAGTACTTTACATTCTTTGTTATGTTTATTCCTAAGTATTTTATTTTTTTTTGTTGCAATCGTGAAGGGGATTATTCTTTTGAGTTCCTTCTCAGTTGTTTCATTGTTGGCATATAGAAAGGCTATTGACTTCTGTATGTTAATTTTGTATCCTGCGACCTTACTGTATTGGCTTATTGTTTCTAGTAGTCTTTTTGTGGATTTTTGGGGGTTTTCGATGTATAGGATCGTATCATCTGCAAAAAGTGATACCTTTACTTCTTCTTTTCCGATATGGATGCCTTTTATTTCTTTGTCTTGTCTGATTGCTCTGGCTAGAACTTCTAGTACCACATTAAATAAGAGTGGAGAGAGTGGACAATCCTGTCTTGTTCCTGATTTAAGGGGGAAAGCCTTCAGTTTAGTGCCATTTAATATGATGTTAGCTGATGGTTTATCATATATGGCCTTTATCATGTTGAGATATTTTCCTTCTATACCCATTTTGTTGAGAGTCTTAAACATAAAATTGTGTTGTATTTTATCAAAAGCCTTTTCTGCGTCTATTGATAAGATCATGTGGTTTTTGTTCTTTGTTTTGTTGATATGGTGTATTACATTAACCGTTTTACGTATGTTGAACCATCCTTGAGATTCTGGGATGAATCCCACTTGATCATGATGTATTATTTTTTTAATATGTTGTTGTATTCAATTTGCTAGTATTTTGTTTAGTATTTTAGCATCTGTATTCATTAGAGATATTGGTCTGTAGTTTTCTTTTTTTGTGCCATCCTTGCCTGGTTTTGGTATGAGGGTTATGTTGGCCTCATAAAATGTGTTTGGAAGTATTGCTTCTTCTTCAATTTTTTAGAAGACTTTGAGTAGAATAGGAACCAAGTCTTCTTTGAATGTTTGATAAAATTCGCTTGTATAGCCATCAGGGCCTGGACTTTTATTTTTGGGGAGGTTTTTAATGGTTTTTTCTATTTCTTCTCTACTGATAGGTCTGTTTAGGCTTTCTGCTTCTTCTTGATTCAGTCTAGGAAGGTTGTATTGTTCTAGGAATTTATCCATTTCTTCTAGGTTGTTGAATTTAGTGGCATAAAGTTTTTCATAGTATTCTACAATAATTCTTTGTATATCTACGGTGTCCGTGGTGATTTCTCCTCTTTCATTTTGGATTTTGTTTATATGAGTTCTTTCTCTTTTTTCCTTGGTAAGTCTTGCCAAGGGTTGGTCAATTTTGTTGATCTTTTCAAAGAACCAGCTCCTTGTTCTATTAATTTTTTCTATAGTTTTTCTGTTCTCTATTTCATTTATTTCTGCTCTGATTTTTATTATCTCCTTTCTTTGGCTGGTTTTGGGTTGTCTTTGTTCTTCTTTTTCTAGTTCCTTAAGGTGGGAAGTTAAGTGGTTCACTTGGGCTCTCTCTTGTTTGTTCATATAGGCCTGAAGTGATATGAACTTCCCTCTTATTACTGCTTTTGCTGCATCCCATAGATTCTGATATGTCGTATTGTCATTTTCATTAGTCTGTATATATCTTTTGATCTCTGCACTTATTTCTTCTTTGACCCATTCATTTTTTAAAAGTATGTTGTTTAGTTTCCATAATTTTGTGGGATTTTTTTCCTCTTTTTTGCAGTTGAATTCTAGTTTCAAGGCTTTATGATCAGAAAATATGCTTGGTACAACTTCAATTTATCTGAATTTGCTGATGTTGTTTTTGTGGCCCAACATATGGTCAATTCTTGAGAATGATCCATGTACACTGGAGAAAAATGTACACTCAGTCACTTTGGGATGAAATGTCCTGTAGATGTCTATCATATCCAGGTGCTCTAGTGTTTTGTTTAAGGCCACTATGTCTTTGTTGATTCTCTGTTTGGATGACCGATCTAGGGCCGTCAGCGGTGTATTTAGGTCTCTAAGTATGATTGTGTTTTTGTCAGTTTTTGTTTTAAGATCAATAAGTAGCTGTCTTATATATTTTGGTGCTCCTTGGTTTGGTGCATATATATTAAGAATTGTTATGTCTTCTTGATTCAGTGTCCCCTTAGCCATTATGAAATGGCCATTTTTGTCTCTGAGTACTTTTCTTGTCTTGTAGTCAGCATTATCCGATATGAGTATTGCTACACCTGCTTTTTTTTTAATGTTATTTGCTTGGAGTATTGTTTTCCAGCCTTTCACTTTGAATTTGTTTTTATCCTTGTTACTTAGATGAGTTTCCTGTAGGCAGCATACAGTTGGATTTTCTTTTTTAATCTATTCTGCTACTCTGTGCCTTTTTATTGGTGAGTTTAATCCGTTTACATTTAGTGTAATTATTGATACTTGTGAGTTCCCTATTGCCATTTTATATCTTGCTTTCTGTTAGTTTTGTGTCTTGTTTGATCCTTCTCTTTCGTTTTTCTATCTTTTGTTTTTATTTGGTTGTATTCCATACATCTTTCCTCTGTTGCTATTTTTTTTATCTCATGTGCTTCTGTGGTGGTTTTTTCAATGGTGGTTACCTTTGAGTAATGAAAAGGGTCCCTACCCTGTTCATTGTAGCAAACTATTTTGTGAGTACTTTTGCACTCCATCGTCCTTTGCTACTGTTAATCTCCATCTTCTCCCCCTCTTTCTTTTTGTTGTTGTCACAGTTTAAATTTGGTTTTATTGTGTTCTTCTTGGAGCTTTTACTTGTGGCTGGGTTTTTTTTTTGTTCTTTGTATCTGATTGGAGAACCTCCTTTAGTAATTCCTAGAGTGGGGGTTTTCTTCTGATAAATTCCCTCATCTTTTCTGTATCTGTGAATGTTTTTATTTCTCCTTCATATTTGAAGGATAGCTTTGATGGGTATAGTATTCGTGGCTGAAAGTTCCTCTCTTTCAGGACTTTAAATATTGGGGTCCACTCTCTTCTAGCTTGTAGAGTTTCTGCTGAGAAATCTGATGATAATCTAATGGGCCTTCCTTTATATGTTGTATTCTTCTTTTCCCTGGCTGCCTTGAGAATTTTTTCTTTGCTGTTGGTTTGTGTCAATTTCATTATGATATGCCTTGGTGTAGGTTTGTTGGGGTTAAGAAAACTCCTAGTTCTGTTTGCTTCTTGAACTTGAGGCTTTAGTTCTTTCCACAGGCTTGGGAAGTTCTCATCTATTATTTGTTTGAGTATGTTCTCCATTCCATTTTCTCTCTCTTCTCCCTCTGTTATACCTATTATTCTTATGTTATTCTTTTTGATGCAGTCAGATAATTCTTGTAGGGCTATCTCATTTTTTTAAATTTTTGAGTCTCTTTCTTCTCTCAGCTGTGCCTCAAGTTGCTTGTCTTCTATTTCACTAATCCTCTCTTCTATCTGACCTGTTCTATTAGCTAAGCTTGTTACTTCGTTTTTCAGCTCGTGAATTGAGTTTTTCATCTCTGTTTGATTTGTTTTTATAGTTTCAATTTCCTTGGACATATATTCTTTGTGTTCATTGAGTTGTTTTCTGAGCTCCCTAAATTGTCTTTCTGTGTTTTCTTGTATATCTCGGAGGATTTTTAGGATTTCTATCTTGAATTCTCTGTCATTTAGCTCCAAGGTTTCCAATATATTAAATTTTTTCTCCATAGATTTTTCCTCATCTAGCTGTGTTACCTCTCTTTCTTTTGTATCCATGATATTCGATTTTCTTTTCTTTAATGGCATCTGAGGGTGGTTTTGTTGATAGTATTAATGAGATTTAATAAAGAATAAAAAGTTAAAAAAATAATAAAAAAATAAAAAATCGAAAATAGTTGTTTTTTTTTTAAAAAAAATTAATAATGAAATAAAGAAAAATAAAATAAAATAAAAATTTTTTTAAAAAGAAAATTATTCCCCCCCTCCTTTTTTCCTCTCCTCTCCTCTCCCCTCTTTCTTGAGAAAATCTTGTGGTGAACTGTGAATTATAACAAACAATGCCTGTGATGGAGGGCCTGAATTGGGGAAAAGTAATAAAGGGGCAAAAAAAAAATAATAAAATAAAAAGAAAATAAAAAAAAAGAAAAACGAGAAAAAGAAAAAAAAAAGAAAAAAGAAAAAAAAAGAGCGTATGGACCCACAAAAAGCAAATAAGGAAAAAATTTGGGTCAAGAATAAAATGATTTGCTTTTAGGTGTTGGTTGTCTAAGAGTTATGATGAGAGGAATAAGAGGAAAACGGAAAAATGGGGAGACAAATTAAAAAATTACTATTGTATTTAGTGGAACAAGAACTAGATAAAATGGAGAGCCAGGGATGGGAGCACTGCTAGTGTGTTAAAAAGGTGAAGTAAAACCCCCCCAAAATGCCACAAACATAAGTTTGAGTCCCAGATAAGATAATTTGTTTGTTATTGAGGTTTGAATGAGAGGAGATGTAAAGGAGGAAGGAAGAAACTAATATAGAGGGAGAAAAGAAAGAGAGAGAGAGAAATAAAGAGGGAACCACAAATAGAAGAAAAAAGAAAGGAGAGAGAGAGAGAGAGAGAGTTAAGGGTTTTGGAGTGCAACCCTCATAGAGAGAAAGGAAGAGAAGAGAAAAGATAATGGGAGATGTAACACTTATGGGTAGTGTAGTTCAAGGAGAGGAGAGAGTAAGACCGGCAGAGAGTTAATCGGCCAAATTGGAGGAGGAAAAAAAGTATCAAGAATGAAGATAAGAGAAACAAACGAACAAATATAATAAAATGGGGTAGGTTATAAAGTCTGCAGATTATTCTTGATTTTGAGAGGTTATCTTCTTGCTTTTTCTTTTCTCTCCCTCTTCCTGGTCGGTGACTCTGTACCCCGGGTTCTGCCCCTTTGGCACGCTCAGGTAGAGGTTTGCAGTTGATAAGTCTCTATGGCAATGTCATGTATTGTGCTTTAGTCTCATTGGCAGTCGAGGCTCATTAGCATTTATAGGCTCCAACAGTGAGAGAGTCCGTGTTCCTGGAGCCTTTCTCCTAGTCTTTCCTTTTTCAATTAGTAGCCTGATAATCCAGCTATGGGTTTGCTGCTGCCTCTGCCTGGATAGTAAGAGGCTCAAAGAGCTGGCAACTCCCCACTCTATTTCCACTCAGCACAGGGCTCTGGGTAAGGCTCAGTCAGTCAGAGCTGCTAGCATAATCAGGCGGGCTTTCCGCCCACTCAAAGACCTCTGGTTCTGTCTGCCACTCTGTCCAGTAACACAGGCGGGCGCCCACTTCCGGGGCGCTTGGAGGAAACTCTCACTCACTGGCTGCGCGTGCAGACCAGGATATCCGGCCAGCAGTCTCACTCTCTGAGTGAAACCCCCAACCGCAGGGAAAAGTTGCAGCATTGGAATTGAGTCTCACTCCGTCCCCGTGTGCGGCTTTTGCAAGGTGCTGGGGCGGCCCGAGATTCCACTTTGGCCCACACAAAGGCCCCTGACTCTGCCCCTCTGTGCGATAACCCGGGCGCGCACTGCCGAGGCACTCGGAGGAATCTCTCATTCACTATCTGCGCGCGCAAACCCGGATATGAGGCCGGCCGCATTTCCCTCTGAGTGAAACCCCCAGCAGCACAGAAAATTTCCACCGTTGGAATTAGTTCTCACTCCCTCCCGTGCGTGGCTTTCCCAGGGCACTGGGGCTGCCCAGAGACTCTGCCCTCGGCCCACAGAAAGGCCTCTGACCCTGCCTCTCCGTGGGGCAACACGGGCACCCACTCTCAGGGCCTAGGAAGAAATCTCTCGCCCACTAACTGCGCACCAACCAGGAGACCGGGTAAAATGGCCGCCCCGCTTGTCTTTCTTTGTTTGGGTTTGGCGTGAGTGTTAACTTGTATTGCCCGGGTTGCCACAGGACCAGTTTTTCCTCGGCTTGGATCTCCGTGCCACAGCCTGGTTCGGCCGTTTGTGCCGCGGCCTGAATCTATTCACCCCCTTTGCCCGCCTCAGTTTCTATATTCACAGTTACCAGAGAAAGCCGCCCTGTTTAGGTTAGTGAGGAAGGCGGAGCATTTCTTACTCCCTATTTCCTTCGGGGTTTGGTTATATATTTAGCCAATTTTTCACTCGACCATACCTTTGGGTGTATTGCGAAGCATCTGGAGGCTCCAAGTATAGGTTTTTCTGTTTCTGGTTGAAGATCTTGTTGAGTTTTGGGGGAGATTTATCGGAATCACTTCCTACCCTGCCATTACTCTGACATCATCTCCTCCTTCCATCTTTCCTTCCATGTTTCTTTCCTTCCTTCCTCCTTTCCTTCCTTCCTTCCTTCCTTCCTTCCTTCCTTCCTTCCTTCCTTCCTTCCTTCCTTCCTTCCTTCCTTCCTTCCTTCCTTCCTTCCTTCCTTCCTTCCTTCCTTCCTTCCTTCCTTTCTTTCTTCCTTCTTCTTTTGTTTCCAGCTCCAGCCCCACTCCCCTTTGGCAACCCTCAGTTTGTTCTCTATATCTATGGGTCTCTCTGTTTTGTTTTCCTTATTTACCTGTTTTTAGATTCCACACATAAATAAAATTATATGGTATTTTTTGTCTTCTTCCGCCTTATTTCATTTAGCATAATGCCCTCTAGGTTCATCTTGTTGTTGCAAATGGCAAGATTCTTTTTTTTTTTTTTGCTGAATAATATTCTATTGTGTGTATGTGATGCTAGTGGCCAAGGCCAGGCAGGTCCACGTTGGGTTCGGGCAGATGGTAGAGAAACTGCGGAGCCAGAAAGCATCAGGCCATTCTTGTTTAATAGAGTCTTGAAATGGTGGATGCGCAAACCTGCAGGGGACAAACCATTTCTCACAGCAGCAGGTGAACATACAGCCAAAGGGCCCCTCCAATGGTAGGCAAGAGATCCACCATCCACTCTGAGGGCAAGCACCTGTAGCCTTACACAGACTGTACACACGTGGGCTTGCCATGTGTTCATGCACTAAATATGCAGAATGCAAGTGAGCAAGCCTAACACAGCTGTTGTTCCTACAGTGAATATACCACATCTTCTTTATTCAACCATCTTTTAATCAACCTTTGGTTACTTCCATATCTTGGCTATTACTAGTTATGTTGCAGTGAACACAGGGGTGCAAATATATTTTTAAATTAGCGTTTTTTTGTTTTCTTCAGATAAAGTGAACAATTTTTGAATAATAAAAATAATCCTGTTGTTTGAGGCACTGAATTACCTAATTATTTGTTAAAATAGGATTGATTGCCTTCTTTTTAAAACTTTTTTCCTTGCCGTAAAAAATCTTAACAATGTATTTACCATATAAGTAATAAAAGGGAAAATGAAGTGGGAACAGCAAAAATTAAAGGAAACATATTTTACATGCTTTATCTTTCAAAAAAGAATCTAAATTGACAACTCCATTTTGGAAGGAAAATAGGTTATTTTACAGGAATACACAAATGTATCAGTAAAAGTATTTCTTTAATGTCAGTGATGTAAAATACTAACTAAATACAAAATAAGTATGCACTCATTTCAAATAATTTTACATGCTTACTTTTATTATTTTCAAAGTCATAATTTAACCAAGTATTTAGTTCTTTCTTTTTTTTTCTTTTTTTTTTCTTTCATTTTTCTGAAGGTGGAAACAGGGAGAGACAGTCAGACAGACTCCCGCATGCGCCCGACCGGGATCCACCCAGCACGCCCACCAGGGGCGACGCTCTGCCCACCAGGGGGCGATGCTCTGCCCATCCTGGGCGTCGCCATGTTGCGACCAAAGCCACTCTAGCGCCTGAGGCAGAGGCCACAGAGCCATCCCCAGCGCCCGGGCCATCTTTGCTCCAATGGAGCCTTGGCTGCAGGAGGGGAAGAGAGAGACAGAGAGGAAAGCGTGGCGGAGGGGTGGAGAAGCAAATGGGCGCATCTCCTGTGTGCCCTGGCCGGGAATCGAACCCGGGTCCTCCGCACGCTAGGCCGACGCTCTACTGCTGAGCCAACCGGCCAGGGCCAGTATTTAGTTCTTAATTGCACCAAAAACTTTTTCTTCATTTAGTAAGCATCTGTACCTTTTTGGAAAATTTTTTCTTTAACATTACTTGTTACAAAAACATCCATTTAAAAAACATAAGTACAAAGCACACACTTGACTTTTTTTGAGCATACTTACTCATATAATCATGGAATCCTTATCCTAAGGAAACTTTTATTAGACTAGACAAAAACAGCTAAATAAATAAATTTTTACATAGAACATAGTGTGCTAATAGCTGTGATAAAGGTATTTACAGAATACTAGGTCAGCACAGAACAGGAGTGGTTAAATTCTGTAGTATGGCAATAAAAGTATAATTAGAGTTGAGGTAGGTGAATAACAGAATACTAAATAAGAGTGTTTGTTAAGCAGGGTCCTAATCTCAAGTGGCCTTCAGGGTTAAAGTAAAGGTTTTGAAATTTGACTAGAAAATTAAGGGAGGCAATACAGAATTTTAATTAAAATTAATGTGTGATCAGATATGTGGTTTTAGAAAGTTTACTCCCACCTCCAGATGGACAGTAGACATGAGAATGATATTGGAGGACAGGCCAGTATTTTATACTGATAACAGATTTGTAGAGAAGTTGACATAGTTGAGAGATCCTTAAAGTAAAAAATCATACATATTTGGTAACGTAGGTGGTAAGGAAGTTGGAGCAGATAGGAGTAAACCTTTATATTTCCCAAACTAATTCTGTCATAAGAATAGAAAAACAAATCATTGACAAGAATTATTGAATATTTGTTGTATGCAATAGGTATAAATGTAATTTTAAATGATCCTTAATATTTAAATAGATACATATTTATAACTTTTAGTGCCTAAATTATGAATGATTAAGAACCTGTTTTACTGTTTTAGATTTCTGTGGTTGTTATAACAAATAACCACAAACTTCGTGGCTTAAAACAACCTCCACTTATTTTCTTGTAGTTCTCTTCCAAAAGTCTGAAATCAGTCTCATTCAACTGAAGTCATGCTATTTTGGAAGGATCTAGAGAAGATATTACTTTTTACCTCTTCTAGTTTCTGGTGGCTGCTGTCATTCTTGGATTATGTCAACATCACTCCAAATTTCAAGGCCACCATTTTTAACTGTCTCTTTCTTCTACTTTAACATCACTCTTTGTTTTGTGTGGCTGTCAGATTTCTTCCTGCCTCTTTTTTTTGTGATTACGTTTAAGGACTACCTGGTAATGCAGAACAATCTCCTCATCTCAAAAATTCTTAAACTCGAGCGGACTAGTATTCAGCCAACCTAAAAACCCCTACTGTCAAAACAGTAAAATGTGAGATTAGCTACAATAATAAGATTTGAAAAGAAAAAGCCTGAATTTTTGTGGAATATTGTATGACTCCACTTTATGCAGTCTCTAGAATAGGCAAATCCATATTGACAGAAAGTAGAATAAAGATTATCAAGGGTTGGGGGAGGAGATATGGAGAGTTATAGTGTAATGGGTAAAAAGTTTCTATTTGGGATGATTTAAAAAGCTCTGGAAACGGATAGTGTGGATGGTTACAAAACATAGTGAATGTATTTAATCACACTGAAATATACACTGAAAAAATGGTTGCAATGGAAAATTTTATGTTATTGGTGTTTTACCATGATAAAAATAAATTTCAACATAAGAAAACATGTTTTGCTCTATTAAAACAAACAAACAAAAACAAATAAAAAACAAAACCCTGCTGATCTCAGAGAAATTGCGGTCACAGGTACAACTTGTGATTAGATGTCACTTAACTTTCCCACTGCCCTTTTGACTAAATCAATGATATCCCTGCCCTAGCTCGGTAGTGCAGTTGGTTGGAGCATCTTACCAGTGTGTCAGGGTGTGGGTTTGATCCTCAGTGGGGTACATGCAGGAATCAACCAGTAAATGTAACAACAAATTGATATTTCTCTCTTTCTCTGAGAATGAAATCAATAAAAGAAAAAAAATAATATTACCAACAGTACCCCAAATTGATATTTTGAGAATTACTTCCCTGCATAGGAGCTCTGGGGCAAAAAGGAGGTAACTGCAAAACTGGAGACAGAGAGAAAAAGAGCGAAGAACATCAATTTGTTCTTCCACTTATTTATGCATTTATTGGTTGATTCTTGTATGTGACCTGGCCAGGAATGAAAACCTCAACCTTGGTGCATCAGAATGATGCCCTCACCTGAGCTAACCCATCAGGATGACATTTTCTCTTTAAAATATAGAAAAAGAGAATAAAAAATACGATGCATTGATTTTCAGAGATTTTAAATAATAAACAGAACAAGAGGGTGATCCTTGAAAGAAGGGAAGCAATTGTGACCACTACAAATACCCCGTGTTTTTCCTAGGTCAATTTGCAGGTGTTGGATAAGTTTAGGTTTGTTCAGTTGTATTTTGCATTGTATTGGGTAGCGCATGTATGTATAGTTACTGGAAGGCTATGGGTGCTTGCCCTTAGGGCAGCAGATTGCAAATTATGGGTGACCTTCCTGCTTAAGAGGGGCCATTATTTGCTATTGTTTGCTGGAGAAGGGCTTTTTCCCCCCAACCTGTTTTGCTAAGAGTGGAGAGAGAGACAGAGAGAGAGAGAGAGAGAGAGAGAGAGAGAGAGAGAGGATAATGCTAAGGGGCCTGGGCACCCTGAGATTTCAGTGAGACCTGTTTGGTGTGGGAGTACTGAGGTTGTTGAGGGCCTGTGTGTTGGGGATTGGGAGCCCTGAGTGAGAGGGAAGTAGTCTTCCTGTTTGCTGGTCCACCTCTATGAGACTTTAATAGACAGAATGGCCCACCATTTTCTGGCTCCACAGTTCCTTTACCATCTGCCCAAATCCAATGTGAACCTGCATGTCCATGGCGGGAGCCACTGGCCTTATACCAGGATTAAATAAAGGCAAGGGAAAAATCAAACACTACTTGGCCCTCTCATAGACAGTAAAGGTCAGAGTTTAGGGAAACCAAGTGGCTAGAATTTGGGGGCAGCACAACAGAGAGAAAGGAACTATACCAACAAGTCAATAAATCTTTAGAAAGGGCCTCAAATTTTTGGAAAAGTATAAACTACTTAAGTCTAAAAATTGAAGGGGGGGGTGAAATATATAAAAGAATATACATATTCATCTTATCAGGCCGAAAGAAAATGATGTTACATTAAAGAAAATGATGTTACAAAAAAGAATGCAGGGCATGTAAATATTTGAGTAAGAGACAAAGAAAATAAGAGAAAACTAATTACAGTGTAAGCAGAAATCAGGGGAAAAAAATAAAAGCAGGTATCAGTAAAAAACCCTGAGAAATGTTAGGAAAAAAAAATTAATGAAACTTACATTTGGTGTTCTGAATAAGTCAGTTTAATTGATTAATCTGTACTCAGAATGAGAAAAATACACACAAATCATCAATGTCAGAAATGAAAGTCACATAATTAGAGACTATACAGATAATAAGAAAATATTAATGAAACATTATAATAATTTTAAACCAATAAATCTTACAACTGGAAAGATCGCTTGAAAGAAGTAAATTGCCAAAAGACAGTCACATAAATAATAAACATGTAATAAATATATAAAATAAATAATGCCAATGGTCTCCATCATGGGCTTAATTGTGTCATAAAACCCTTCTCCAACTTATATAGTGAAGCATTAACTCCCAGTACTCTAGAATGTGACTGTATTTGGAGAGAAGGCCTTTTAAAGGGGTAACTTTGTTAAAATATGGCCATGAGGATGGGCCTTAATCCAACCTGTCTGGTGTCTTTATAAGAAGAGAAAATTTAGACACACACAAAAAATAGCAGGGTCTTGGGCAAGCAGAGGAGACACTATGTGAAGACACAGTGAGAAGATGGCTACATGCAAGACAAGGGAGGCCTCAGAAAGAATCAAAACTGCCAACATCTTGATCTTGGACCTTCAGCCTCTAGAATTATGTGAAAATAAATTTCTGCTATTAAACCCATCCAGTCTGTAATGTTTTGCTATGGCAGCCTTAGCAAACTAAAATAGCATCATATCTATTACATAAATTGAATTCATAATTAAATCCTTCTAATCAAAAATACATCAGGAGGATTGGTGGTTTAACTGTGATTTTTTCCAAATATTTTAAGATTAATTGAAATTTATTTTACACAAATTCTCCCAGAAAGCAAAAAACATGAAAACAATTTATGAAGCCAGAAATACCCTGATAACAAAAACCAGTTTAAGTAATTTTACAAAATAAAATTTTAGCTCAATATCTTTTATTCTTTTATGAATATAAGCACAAAAATCCTTAAAAAAAGTTTTTAGGATATCAAATTTACAGATAAATTAAGAATTTCTGAGAGGCAGAAATGGCTCCCCAAAACATCTACATCTTAATCCCAGGAAACTAAAAATATGTTACCTTACATGGTAAAGAGACTTTGAAAATGTGATTATAAGTTAAGGATCTTAAAATGAGATGACTACCTTAGTTTATCTGGGTTGGCCCAATGTAATTGCAATGGTCTTTAAAAGTAGAAAGGGAATACAGACAAGAGAGAAAAGAAGAAGTGATTACACAGAAATGGTCCGAAAAATGCAAAGTTGTTGCCTTTGAAGATGAAGGAAGAGGGACAAAAGCAAATTAAAGTGGTTGGTCTCTGGAAGCTGGAAGAGGCAAGGAAAAGATTCTCAGAGCCTCCAGAAAGAAACTGCCAACACCTTGATTTTAGCCCAATAAGGCCTATTTCAAACTTCCAACCTATAAGCTGTATGATAATAAATTTATGTTGTATCAAGACAGTAAATTTGTAAAATTGGTTTAAAATATAATAAAATATTTTTTGTTATTCAAGTAAGATGTAAGCCAGGAAAGCATTGTTGGTTTAACATTTAAAAATCAATTTCTGTTATACACCATATTTACCACCTAAAACCAACAACTAGCAACAAAAAATATAATCATCATAACAGATGCAAAGATAATATTTGATTTTCAACACTTATTATTAAAAACAAAAGTTCTAGCAAACACAATATATGTTTACTAAAACCTATAGACATTGTTAAACTTAGTAGTAAAATTTTGAATTCTATAACTCAAATTTTGGAAGAAGGCAAGGATGTTTATTGCCACCAGTCCTACTCAGCATTGCACTGGATCCTTGCCAGTGCAAAAGAACAATGAAAAAACAAACAAAAAATCATATATTTTTATTGACAGATGACATAATCATCCACATGAAAATCCTAAATGATTTTTTGTGCTCACAGAAATAACAAGTTAATTTCTCAAGGCCACAGTAAACAAGTTAAATACAAAATTAGCTTGATTTGATGATGAACAACTAGAAATTAAAATCTTATAAAAACAATAAAACAACACTTAAAAAATTAAAAATAAGTAAATATTAAAGATAGCTAAAAAATTGGAAAGAGACATTTACTGAAAGTTTTCATTTAAAAGATATATTCTATATTTATGAAATAGAATACATATTTCAGAAAAAAAGGTTACTTACATCTGAATAAACACCATAGAAGTTAAAAGGCAAGAAATTAATTTAAAATTTATTTACTTATTTTACTTATTTTAAGTTTTTAATATCTGACAGGATAAATAGCCATAATGTGTATTGTCGCACACTCACACACAACTTCACACAAATCCATAGAACAAAAGCAACAAAGGAACAATACACATTTGGGGAAATTATATTTGCATGCAAGTCATAGAAAATGAAATAAACAAATCCAGTAGAGATAAGATAAAATTTAACACATGTAAAAAGGTAGTGCAAATTAAAAAGTGTGAAACTTTATACTGATTAGATAAGTAAAAAAATAAACCTGGTATATATATGAAGCGATAGTAACTCTCATGAATTGCTTATTCAGAATGATTATTAGTTTCTATTTAATGTTGAAGTTATTTATATTATATAGTTTAGCTTTTTACTTTTATTTATTATATTTTTTGTATTTTTCTGAAGTGAGAAGCGAGGAGGCAGATAGACGACTCCTGCATGCACCTGACTGGGATCCACCTGGCATGCCCACTAGGGGGCGATGCTCTGCCCATTTGGGGCATTGCTCTGTTGCAACCGGAGCCATTCTAGTGCCTGAGGCTGAGTCCATGGATCCATCCTCAGCGCCCAGGCCAACTTGCTCCAATGGAACATTGGCTTCAGGAGGGAATGAGAGAGACAGAGAGAAAGGATGGGGGGAAGGATGAAGAAGCAGATGAGCACTTATCCTGTGTGCCCTGGCCAGGAATCAAACCCAGTCTTCCACATGCTGGGCCAAAACTCTACCACTGAGCCAACCAGCCAGGACTAGCTTTCTACTTTTAGATATAAAGTCTAGACCCTAATGTTGTATTATATGTGCAAAAACAAACAATAAAAACATGCACAAATATTTATTGACATTTTAGTTTGGTTTTAATAGTGAAAACTTGTAATAATCAACAACAGGAAATGCTACTGACATGGGAAACAATGCAATACCTTAGTGAGCATCAATTTAAATGAATGAACTGACAATATGTGTATTAATATGGACTAATTTTAGAAGTATACCTTTTAGTGCCAGAAAGCAAGATTAAAAGAGTATATAAAATATGACACTATGCAAGTTTTAAAAATATTCAAAATAAAACTGAACCTGGTTAGTGGATACAAAGATATATGATAAAAGTATACAGTTTTTTCATCAGAATGAAGTTCACCAAATTTAGGTTACTGAGTAGCTCAGAGAGATGGAGATAAAGAAATCAGAGAAGAAAACAACTAAAAGATGATAAAAGATCCAAAATAAATAAATAAAATGTTGAGGTGTCCTGAACTTGAGGGGGCTTGTAAAATAATGCTTATAATATTTTCTTTATACTTTTCCAAGATAGTTTGAACTATCTAATGATAAAATAGATCACAATGAACAGACACTGCTACTGTTTTATCAACAAGCTTAAATGCTGACTTTTTAAAACACTGTTTTACTAATAATGTAATTCATAAATGTTTACAACTGAAGTAGACAGTGTTGCATGCTAGTTAAACCTATTGTTACCCAATCTATTATTTTACTGTTATGGGAAATAGGTGGCGCTGAGAGTTGTCCAACTGCAAAATGGGAACAAAGGACTAAATCTGATTACATTAAATTTAAATCATATTGTGTACGTGCAACCTTCTGCCAGCTGCTTATTTCCATGTGTATTGAGTTTAGCACCCTCCTCAATCAGTTCTAAACCTTTCTTTAGCCCACAAATATTTTTCCTGCCACAAGTGAAAAGGGAATCTGTTTACATGTGGAAGACATAGAAAAAATTCTGTGTGAATCTGTCTTTATCTGAAACAAGCTGCTGTTATATCTTAGTAACTTCAATGCTGAGATGGAAGGACACTGTTTATGCTGTAAAAGCACTTTCATCTAAACGTTATCTTTACCATAAAGATAATTCTTAGAAAGTTCCTATTGCAGAAAACAGAAGATAACGAGTCCATGTGAAGTATGTATGTGTATTTACTTGTGAAATTGATTATTAAGGTGAATGAGTTGAGAAATGTAACTGATTTTTAACAAAATATTAGGTTGCTATACTTATTTGATTTGGTGATTCTATTATGGTCTTTAAAATTTTAGACACCTAGATTTTAATATTTTGTTTATTTGCTTTTTCTGGGGCTTTCCATCTATAAGCTGGGACAATACAATTTACCTGACTTCAGAAAGCTTTGTACTATTTTGATATCTCCAATCTCTTATAATAATAATCTTTTTTTTATTTCTTATTTTTTATTGATTTAAATTTATTGTGTTTACATAGATTCAAGTGTCCTACTGAATACATCCTCCCGCACTCCCGAATTCCCCTCAACATCCTTCTTGCCCCTCCCCCCAACACCCTCACTGCTTTCCTCCAGGATTTGCTCTTCTGCTCTCTATAACGCTGTTATGTATATGTAATTTCACCAAGCTCTTTCCCTTCTCTGATCTCATCCTCTCATCCTCTTTCCCTCTGTCCGCTTTCCCACTGGTCCCTTTGATCCCTCCTCGGCCTCTGTTCTGTTCCTCAGTTCACATTGTTCATTAGATTCCTCATATGAATGAGGTGATATGATATTTTTATTTCTTGCCTGGCTTATGTCACTTAACATAATCTTTTTTATCAGGATAAATAAGGCAGAAATGTGAAAGTGCTGTTCAGGTATTCACTGAGGAATTCAGCTTGCTTGACTTTGCATTTAATAGTAACCTACACACCTTAAAATTAGTCTCAACCGCCCTGGCTGGTTGGATTAGTAGTAGAGCGTCAGCCCAGTGTATGGAAACTCATGGTTTGATTCCCCGTCAGGACACACAGGAGAGGTGACCATCTGCTTCTTCATCCCCCCTCTTCCCCTCCTGCAGCCATGGCTTAAATAGTTCAAGCAAGTTGGCCCCAGGCACTGAGGATGGCTCCATGGCCTAGCCTCAGGTACTAAAATAACTCAGTTGCTGAGCAACAGAGCAGTGGCCACAGATGGGCAGAGCATCCCCCTGTAGGAGACTTGCCGGGTAGATCCTGGTCCGGGTGCATGTGGGAGTCTGTCTGTGCCTCCCTGCCTCTCACTTAATAAAAAGAAAAAAATTAGTCTCACCTGAACAAATTTTAACAGATTTTAGGCCATTAGATAAGATTCTCCTCTTAGTTGGAGAAAAATTTTAATGGCAACAGGTTTAATAATAAAGAAATCTTAATATAAATCATATTATTTTCTTTTTTAATTGAATTTTATTGGTGTGACACTGGTGAACACAATTATACAGGTTTCAGGAGCCCAATTTTACAACACATTTGTGTACAGTGTATTATGTGTTCATTCCCTAAGTCAGGACTTGGTCTATCATCATTTATTCCCCCTGATAGGCTCCTCTCCCTGCCTCCTCCCCATAACTACCACATTGTTGTCTGTGTCCATAGGGTTTGTTTTATTTTTTTTGCTCTATCCCTCCACCTCCCTCACTCAGCCCTCCCAGAGAGCTGTCAGCTTGCTCTATATGTATAAATCTGTTTCTATTTTGCTTATGAGTTCATTTCTTTCCATTAGATTTTACATACAAGTAAAATCATATGGTATTGTTTTTCTCTGACAAACTTTTCTTTCTTTGTTTCTTTCTTTGTTTTGTTTCATTTCTTTCTTTGTTTTGTTTCCTTTCTTTCTTTCTTTCTTTCTTTCTTTCTTTCTTTCTTTCTTTCTTTCTTTCTTTCTTTCTTTCTTTCTTTCTTTTTTCCTTCCCTCCTTCCTTCCTTCCTTCCTTCCTTCCTTCCTTCCTTCCTTCCTTCCTTCCTTCCTTCCTTCTTTCTTTCTTTTAATTTTTTTCCCATTGATTTGAGTGAGAGAGAGAGAAGGGGGAAGAGAGAAGCATCAACTCATTGTTCCACTTAGTTATTCCATTTATTTGTGCACTCATTGATTGCCTCTCCTGCATGCCCTGATCTGGGATCAAACTGGAAGATGATGCTTTATTCAGTGAGCCACCCAGCTATGAACTGCTTATCTTATTTCACTCAGCAAAATAATCTCCAGGTCCAACCATGCTGTTGTAAGTGGTAGGATTCCATAGCTTTTTTATCTACTCATCTAGTGATGGGCATTTGGGCTGTTTCTGACTCTCAGATATTGTAAATAATGCTTCAGTGAACATATGAGTGCATATATTCTTTCAAATTTGGTGTTTCTGGATTCTTAAAATACATTCCTAGAAGCAGAACTACTAGGTCAAAAGGTAGTCTATTTTAAATTTTTTTTAAAGATAACTCTATACTGCTTTCCTAAGTGGCTGTACCAATCTGCATTTCTAATATATATATTAAAACTCTTTTAAAAACTCATGTGCCATTTCATTCACAAAGATTCATTCCTGGGAAAAATATGATTTTAATCATTTGGGTATTTATTTCAGGGAGGTGCAAATATCTTCATGTAAAAACATAGTAACATAACATTTTATCAATGTGGAGAAAGGCAACTAATCTATAATTTCATGAATAAAAATTTGAGTGGTCTCCCATTGTAAAAACAACTATTTGAGGTAGAGTTTTCAGGGTGGCAAAAACTCAAACCTTGAGCCAGATGTTTCAATAACCAAGGCTGATTTAGGGTGTTTGTAGTGGAAAAAAATCAGGTAAATTTTTCATGACTTGAGGTTTCATTACAATTTTTGCTACATCAAATTACTGACAGCTGTTACTCAATCACACATCATGTCATAAATTCATACCTTCTGTTCCAAAAATCAAAATCAGTTCCACAGGAGAGGAAATAAAAGAGATTGTACTTTGCATCTAGGACCTTTTCAATCAGGGCCTTATGCCATTATATGCATGTTAATTTCCCATCAATTATAAGTGATATTCAGTGAGTTAACAATCATGAGGAAAGCCATAATTTGAAAATTATTTATAAGTTTAAAGCCTTGGAAATTATAATGATACTTTTTCCACCACATAAAAATTAATTTATTATTTTTTTAAAATTGTGAATAAGATGAAAAACAGTCAATTATAGATGAATGATATAGATACACACATATAATATTTATATATATGTGCACGTATATGTTTATGCATCTATACACACTCCAAAGAGAAAATAATATCCATCTAACTAAGATAGACAATTCTGAGAGAAAGATAGTTGAATGTGATAGTTAGAAAAATAGAAGTAGAAAGTATACTTTTCTACTTGTTACTTTCTTCCTGAGTCATGCACTTTAGAATTCTAGAAACTATGGTTGTTCTGAAGATGCTTTGAGAATACCTATTTACATATTAAGACCTCTTATAATACTTCACTTGGATTTTGTTTTTAAAAATATTTGTAGTTTTGAAGAACTTTATGTGGGAATTGTGTTGTTTTTGTAGCATGAAAATAACCCATTAGTTATGATCCACCTTTAGGTGATAATGTCTAGAGTTACATGAAATCCTGTACTGGAAGCATATGCAGTAACCATGTTAAACAGTGTACATTCAAATGAGTCATTCTATTTTAAAGTGATTTATCTGGCAGTTTTACACTTTTCTAAGATAATCTTGGTGTCAGGGACCATGCTAGAGCCTGCTACCCAAAATTTGAAAAAATCTTCTGAATGTAATCTTAGGTAATAAAACACAGAAATAACAAATCTCAGGAAGACTAGGTAAGCCACCTTATAGATTCCAAACTGTGGAGATAAGCATGACCCAGAAAATTCTTTAACACACTAAGGGAACATTGCCCCCTTAAGAAATGTGCCCTTACTGGAGGAGCTTTCTGGAATCCTCAGATTTAAGGAAAGAGCTAAAATAATAGAGAGTACCATGCTGTTTTCAAATAAAAATGTTTTCTTTGCTTTAGTTCAGGATTGTTGTCAAAGGCATAAGCTTCCCTCTGGGCCATTAGTGACATTGTCCTGTGTGTAGGAGTTTTATATATTGTTGTCTGTGTTACTAGTAAAAGTCTACATGTGGGCTTCGTCTGTCTCCTTATCTTCCCATCCAGTTAAAACTTAGAAGACATCCTCTGGTAAGAAACAGAACCCTATAGATAACCCTAAATCTGTTCCTTGATGTTGTGAGCAAACCATTGACAATGTCAGACTGATACCCCGGCTCTTTCAAAATCATGAAACTCTATGAAGAAAACTAAATAAAGACATGAATTGCTTGTTTATGTACTGTTTTGAGTTTTACCAGAACATCCCTCTGGGTAAATCAGACTTAAAAATATTTTGTTCTTACTGTTGAAAACAATATAGTTTTTAAACAAATCATATTCACTTAACTAGTTTTGTCTAGCTTAGAGCAAAATCATTTTCTTGGGATGAAGTTAAGCCACTTACATGCTTATTTCTGTGATTTGCAATTCTATACAAGAAAACATTAACAATGTTGACTATGCCCTTCCTTCAGGAAATGCTCCCCAGTAAATTCACCGTGCAGATAGAAATAGGGTACTTATTAAAAAATCAGATTTCAGGTATAATCCACAATCACCAGAGTACAATGTATGAAATAACCATACACTATCATAAGTCAAACAGGGAAATTCTGGAATAAGTTATCATTTGAATGTGGCGCATGAGAAGCAATCATGTAGGAAAGAGCATATTTTTAAAAGATAAGTGACTTTTAAAAGACCAGTGTTTTTGATACTTGGCTACTTGTATGTAGCACAATAAAATTACATGAAATGTTTTAAAATTTTCAGTGAATACAGAATTAGAATCTTTGAAGTTGAGCGGCAAGAATTTGGTGTGATTGCAATGCATTTATAAATTTGGGACCCATTGACCAAATGCTGAATATAAATGATAATCTTATTTTCATCAACACTAGGGAGTACAAAACAATTCTCATCACAGTCCTAGAAAGAGTGTCCTAGAATTAAGTTGCGGGTGTGCCTGTGCCAAATGCATTTTGTGTTAAAGCAGTTAAACCTGCTGGGTTTCTAGTATGGTCATGGACTTGAGTCACAGTAAACAGAAAAATAACTGCCTTTTTGTATTTAAAAATATTTTTTAACCACAGAAATATAAAAATGTATCAGCAATAAACATAGAAGTTCAAATAAGATTAATAGCGCCAACACTTATGGAGTGTTTACCTTGTTTCACTAATATAATCAAAGAACTTCAAAATTCAGACTTGGCCACACAGGGGTTGCAGAAAACAGAAAATAAAATAAAAACTATTAATTTATTCATTCCCGGTTAGGCACTTCCTTTTTTTTTTAACTCTATTATTGAGATAGTTAACAATAGAACTCTGCTATATATCTTTTATAGTTTTGTACATTTACATTAGTTCTTAATAACGATTTTCTCATGTTTAATTAGTTTAACCTTTGTTTTTTAAATTTTATTTATTCATTTTAGAGAAGAGAGAGAGAGAGAGAGAGACGGGGGGAGGAGCTGGAAGCATCAACTCCCATATGTGCCTTGATCAAGCAAGCACAGGGTTTCGAACTGGCTACCTCAGCATTTCCAGGTTGATGCTTTATCCACTGCACCACCACACGTCAGGCTAGTTTAACCTTTTTATAAATTACTAAGAACCCCGATCAGTCAATATTAAAGAGTCATCCCAGCATAGTGAACTTTTCTGGCATTTTAGTCATGTCAGCTATACAGATCCAGAAAAGCAGATAAGCATATTGCTTACAAAATGGCTTCTAAACAGTGTCCATTACAAATTCAGTGTGCTGCATTTATGTGGAGAAGACCTCAGTGCTTCCCAAGGAACAGTTGCATTACCATCCCTTAGAAATTCTATGCATTTTTGGTTCACACTTTCTCTCATGCATAATTTCAATAGAATTAGTAAAAATCACAATGTGTTTGTCTTATGTTTAAAAAGTGTAGGTAGACGCATTTGTTATTATGTCACATTTCTATAATATTCTGAAGAAATTAAGTAATGAGAAAGAGAATGATGAGAATGTTGGGGGTAACAATGACAATGATTGAAAAACAGTAGGGGTAGACCAATGAAGAAGAAAAGGTGAAAATGGAGAAGATAAAGAAAAGAGGAACACAATTTTAGAATTTTTATTTATTGATTGGTTATTAAAAGCCAGGTTCAAAAGCAACCATTTTATGTAACCTACCAATTAGGTACTTCATTACTACCAGTGCCATATACAGAACCATGTATGCAGTTTGTTCAAATCACAAAATAAAGAGACTTATACTAAATCTCAAACCCAGATCTGCCCAATTTTCTAGAAGAAACTTAAGAAAATTACAAGTTTTTGGAACAATTAATAAATGGAAGCAGAAAGTCTGGTTTGAAAAAACTCATATAACAATAAGTTTAGGTCTCTGTTCATACAAAGAAATTCTAAATATCTGCAAATATGTTCTCTTTCCATTTAATGACAAAACCCTATAGTAACAATAAATACTCATTTAACTTTATTGTCAGATGAGTGAGTGTATGTCTATAAAAAATTTTAAGACATGAGTAACAAGATTTAATATTTTGTTTTTTCATTATGTATTATTGAAAGTATTAACACTAAAAAGAGGATTATGAGACCAAGACCACATCATGTTGTATGAGAAGGCATTATAATTTAAAGTTAAGAATGAGAATATTATCAATATTGCAATTTATTGAGTGGTAATCTTAATTTTAAAAACAGTACTGGGATTTAAAATTTAAAAATAATATAAAACAAGTCCTTATAAAATTTTATGTTTGCTTATACCCAAACAGATATATTAGGTATGCATTTAACATATATTTAAAAAAAAAGAAATCAGAGATCGATTTCAGAAATTTTTTCAAAGAGCAGATTATTAAAACAGAGAGGCTTTCTTTTTCCCTTCAAATAATTCTAGTACAATATCTTCAGAAGTAACTTTTTGACTTCCACTGAAAACACCCATCATATTGTCCTTCCCTGAGAGTCCACAGATACACATCCTGGGTGTGCTGCCTGGACATGATGCAAGTGCTGTCAAGTTTCCTGTCCTGGATTTCGTTTCCTTCAGAAGGAGAAGTAGAAGCACGTAACTTGGCAGAGAGAAAAGTGATTATCCTGTTGCCTAAGAAGCAAATGTTTTAGAGATGTTCAAAATAAAAAGAACTACAGATTCCAAGCAATATGTGATGCTGTTCTAAGTGTGGGAGGTAAGAATGTCATGGGAAAAGGAATTGTTTGTGGAGGGTGGGTCTGAAGAAGTAGAAATTGGTTCTAGAAAACTAAGATGGACAGATGGAGTTTTGCTTTGGATTTGACTTAGGTTAAAATGTGCATCCAGAATAAAATCACAGTTTCTCTGTTTTTTATCTTCCTGATTCACCCCCCCACACACACACACTTTGTTTTTTTGTGTGTCTTCTTTCCTCTTTGTTTGACTCCTGACCATTTCTTTGGGAAGTTTTATATTTCTTAATACAAAAATTTTCTTTAATTAAGGAACCACCATTCACTGCTAGTAGGAATCCAAATTAGTACAACCATTATGGACGAAAGTATGATAGTTCCTTCAAAATTAATACTAGAACTACCATATGACCCAGCAATCCCTCTATTGAGTATCTACTCCCCAAACTTGAAAACATTAGTACATAAAGATGCTTGCAGCCCTCATGATCATTACACCATCATTCACAGTGGCCAAGAATGGAAACAACCAAAGTGTCCTTTGACAGAAGATTAGATAAAGAAGATATGGTACATACATACTATGGAATACTACTCAGCCATAAGAAATGATGACACAGTGACATTTATGACAACATGGATGAACCTTGAGAACAGTATACTGAGTTGAAGAAACAAATCAGAAAAAGCTAAGAACTGTATTATTTCACACATAAGTGGGATATAAAATTGAGACTCATGGACATAGGTAAAATTAAAGTGGTTACCAGGGGAAAAGAAGTATGGGGGTGGGGGGACAATGGAGGGGTTGAGGGAAGGGTGTAAAGAGGGATAAATATAAGGTGACAGAAAATGATTACAACATAATCAACAGTTCAAATGCTATAGAAATGTTTATCTTAAGCATATGTACTCTTAATGATCAATGTCACCCTGTTAAAGTTAATTTTCTAAATAAAATTTTAAAACTATAAAATAAATAAATAAATGGATTTTTTTCTTTAATTACTTGACTACATGACTTCTTTTAAAAAATGTAAGTACAAACAAAAGTGCCTCTTTTTTATATTCATATATAAGTGCTATTTGATTTTAAAAGGTCCAAATGGCAGGACAATGCAGCCTGAAATAGCTCCATAGCCTAGCTCACTCTGGGCCTCACTCAAAGTTGGCAGATTTTAGGGTCAGCTTGATGAAAGGGAGTTTTTTGAACAACATATTCAAAGTGGTATATGCAACCTCTAAAATTCAAGAGACATACCTAGGGTGCAATTTTCAAGTGCAGTGAAAATTTTCATCTTGAAATAACTAACCTACAATTTTGAACTATAGAATACTAGTAACTTTACATAGGTGTCAGGCTTCAGGATTTAGCTCCCTATTCACTAATATAATTTACAAAGTCATCCATGATTAACTGGTAATTCAGAGTCTCCAAGTATTACTAGAATCATATTATTGATTTTGTTTTAAAGATCTCTAAATGCATAATGGGCCCTAAAATCTGTATTGATTTTCAATTCAAGTAAATACCTGGTTAAACTTATAATAAATCTCTGAAATAGAGTAAGAATAATCATCACTTATACCAGCCAATAGGTAATGTAAATGAGACTATAATGGGAATCTCATCTTTTGCATCTTTTAAAATTTTGATGATGGCATAAATTACTGATTTTCTCAGGAGTGTGATATAGATTTTAGCATTTATTTTAATAGGTAGGGTAAATCCCAAGAGCTTTTAATGGTCAAAATTCCTCTCACTCCATGAATTGGAAAGGTTATATGGGGATTGTGCTGGTTTTTAAAATATCTGTTTTAAAGACTTTTTTTTTTTTGGCCAATATATAACAAAAACTAAATTTATTATCCTACTTCAGAGAAACAAATAACTAGACAAAATAAATGAAACATGCTTTTCAAGATATTGCACATAAGCAACAGAGGATAATGACCCTTGAGAGAGCAAACACAAATGAAGTGAGCTCTATAATTGATATAGTTTACTGATTTGAGGGAATTTCCAGATCACAAAACAAGAAGGAGAAATTGAGGTAGAGCTTCGAAGACTTCCTGACTTGAGTAGGTGAATCTAAAAGTCAGGGAGCCTGACCAGGTGGTGGCGCAAAGGATAGAGGTTGGACTAGGACGCAGAAGACCCAGATTCAAAACTCCGAGGTCGCTAGCTTGAGTGCAGGCTCATCTAGTTTGAGCATAGCTCACCAGCTTGAACCTAAGGTCGCTGGTTTGAGCAAGGGGTCACTCGCTCTGCTGTAGACCCCCAGTCAAGGCACATATGAGAAAGCAATTAATGAACAACTAAAGTGCTGCAAGGAAGAATTGGTGCTTCTCACCTCTCTCCCTTCCTGTCTGTCTGTCCCTACCTGTCTCCCTCTCTATGTCTCTGTCTCTGTTACAAAAAAAAAAAAAAGAAAGAAAGAAAGCTCAGGGAGAAAAAAGGTAGCTAGAGATCACAACACAGTATTGAGGTAACAGCTACACAGAGAAAGAACTCTGGAGAGCTACAGAGCAACCCCTCCAGTGTTCATCAGAGTACTGACCAGTAGAGCATGTGGAAAACTACCTGAGGCTTGGAAATAAACCCACTGAAAGGATTAGAACAGAGTAACTTGAGCTCATCCAGGGCTGGGAATAAGAACTTTTTCATTCAACCAAATTGAAAACCCTCATAATTCATTGAACATTTGGTAGTGTACCCAGAAAAATCTTGCCCCAGTAGTGGAGAATAATTAACCAATGTCTGAGCACTACTTCAGACCCATCTAACAAATCTTAAATAGACTCAAATAGACTCAAATTATCAAATTATTTTTCAGTAACATAAATGTGTCCTAGAACAAAAGTTGTGCTCAAAGCATATAGGATTGCAGAAATACCCAGAACCCAATACAGTAAAACTAACAATGTCTGATATGCAATAAAAAATTATTAGGCAGACAAACAAGCAGAAAAATGTAACCCATGATGAGGAGAAAATGAAATCAATTGAAACTAACCTAGATGTTAGAATTGGCAGACAAAAGCATTAAAATAGTTATTATAACAGTATTCCATATGTTCAAAAAGCTAATGAAAAAAACGAATATGTTAAGCAGTAATAGAAAAGATATCAAAATATAGTAAACTTGTGGAGGTAAAAACTATAATATCTGAGATAAATAAAATGCATTGGATATTATTAACAGCAGACCATACATTGAAGGAGAAGTGATTAGTGCAGTTGAAGATATAGCAACAGAAATTATGCAAAATGGAGCACATAGAGAAATATATAATTTAAAAAATAAATAGAACATCAGTGAACTTTGAGATAACTTCAAAAAAATCTAATTATAACTACAATTAGACATGAAGGTTGGTTGAGGCAGAGGAAGAGGAGTGGCAGAAAAAATATTTGAAAAAATAATGATGTGAAAATTTCCAAATTGATTGAACTATAATTCCAAAATTGTCAACTAACTCTGAACACAAGTAAAATATGTATCTACTGTATCAAGGTAGAACATGATTAAATTTATACAAACCAGGGCTGAAAAAAAAATCTTAGAAATACCCAGAGCAAAATACACAAACATGTACTATGTTTAGAGGAACAAAGATAATTACCAGTTCAGATTCAATGCAATCTCTATTAAAATTCCAGTGGCACTTTTCACAGGAATAAAAAGAAAAAAAATCCTGTTTATAAGGTTTTTATTTCTTAATTAATTTACCTATTTTACCCAGACCCCCAAACCTTCTTCCTGCCTGACAGCTGTAAGACTAGTCTCCTTATCTATGAGACACAGACAGCAGTATGGTGATGACCAGAAGGAAAGAGGGATGGAGGCCAGTAGAGGAAGGTGAATGGGGGATAAATGGTGACAAAAAGAGACTTGACTTTGGCTGATGAACACACAATACAACATACAGATGATGTATTATAGAATTGTATACTTGACACCTATATAATTTTATTAACCAATATAACCCCAATTACTTCAATAAAAATATTTTTTAAAAATAGTCCTAAAATTTGTATGGAACCACAAAAGACTCCAAATAACAATCCAGACAGAGAACAAAATTCAAAGAATTATGTATTTTCTAATACTAAACTATATTACAAGACTACAGTAATCAAATTGCTTGGTACTGGCGTAAAGCATGCCATGTAAACATACAAACATCTATATGACTATATATATATATATATATATATATATATATATATATATATATATACACATATACATACACAAATGGAACAGAAAAGAGAGTCCAGGAAGAAGCTCATGCATACAATCAACTAATATTCAATAAGGGAGCCAAGAATATTCAATGGGGACAGAATCGTCTTTTCAGTAAAATAGTGTTGGGAAAACTGGATGCTATATACGGAAAAATGAAACTGAACCACTATCTTACATCACTCACAAAAACAAATTCAGAATGGGTTAAAGATTTAACTATAAGACCTGAAACCATAAAACTAAAAGAAAATATAGGGTAAAAGCTCCTTGATTTGTCTTGACAGTAATTTTTTTTTGAGTTGACATGAAAAACACAAGCACCAAAAACAAAAATTAATGAGTGAATCTTTACTAAACCAAAATGTTTCTGCACAGCAAAAGAAACTATAAATAAAAGAAAGTTGAGTTACAGAATGGGAAGAAATATTTGCAAATCACATGTCTGATAAAGGCTTAATATCCAAAATATATAAAGAACTCACATTACTCAATAATAAACAATCAGATTTTAAAATGGGCAGAGGTCCTGAGTAAATATTTTTTTAAAGAAGAAATACAAATGGCTAACAGTTACTTGAAAAGGTGCTCAACATCAGTAATCATCAAGAAAAACAAATCTAAATTACAATGACATTGGACAACACACTTGTTAGAATGGCTATCAGCAAAAAAGCAAGAGATAAGTGCTATGGACAAGAGAATGAATATAGTTCAGTTTAAAGATGTTGAATGACAAATGCAAACATAATAACAATGTACTGTAAAGGTTATGAAAAATGTAGAAGTGA
Source organism: Saccopteryx leptura (assembly GCF_036850995.1). Taxonomy (NCBI): domain Eukaryota; kingdom Metazoa; phylum Chordata; class Mammalia; order Chiroptera; family Emballonuridae; genus Saccopteryx; species Saccopteryx leptura. The sequence goes on along the minus strand of NC_089506.1, from coordinate 68,808,126 downwards.
ATGCATGAAGTGCCCTCAAAACTTTAAAAATAGAACTATAATGTGATCCAGGAAAGCCGCTTCTGGGAATATATCCAAAGGAAATAAAACCTAGCTATTTGGAGAGATAGCTGCACTCCAATGTTTATTGCAGCATTGATTATAATAGCCAAAAATATGAAAACATCTTAAGTATCTGTGAATAGGTAAAACATAAAGAAGATTACACACACACACACACACACGCACACACACACACGCACACACACATGAATATTATTCACGCAGGAGAAAGAAGGAAATCCTGACTTTAATGACAACATGAATAAACCTTGATGGCATTATGCTAAGTGAAATAAGTCAGGTATAGAAAGACAAATACTACATATTATTATTTATATGTGGAGTCTAAAAATGCCAAACTCATAGAAATAGAGAGTAGAAGGTGGTTACTGAGAGGTGGAAAGTTGGAGGAAAAGGTACAAATCTCCAGTTATAAGATGAACATATTCTGGAAATTTACTGCATAACGTCATAGCTATACTTAACAGTACTGTATTATATACCTAAAAATTTTTAAGAGAGTAGATGTTAAATGTTTTTACCACCGAAAAGAAATTATACTTATGTAATGTGATGAAGGTGTCAGCTAACACCAAGGTTGTAATTATGTTATAATACATAAGTGTATTCAGATCAACATATTGTATGCCTTAAACTTAAAAAATACTATGTCAATTATATCCGAATAGAGCTGGAGAAAAACTTTAACAATAAAAACAATCTTTTCACTTCATCACCTAAAGGTCTCAATGGTTTCTCTTGCTTTTTAGGATAAATTGTCAAAACCTAACAAGGCTTAGACACTCTGTAAGATCACACTTCTGCTTACTTTATTTTAAACCATTCTCCCCTGGTGAATTAGTCCCTCATATTTGTCCTCATACTGGGACGCCAATGCATAACTCTTCTCTCTGCTTGTTCTTCAACTTCCTCTGCTTCCCATGCAAAACATTAGGTAACTTTCAGTTACAATGTTTTTTATTAGCTCTTCAGACTAATTAAATTTCATCGCTGTATAAATTTCTATTACATTTTGTACTCTCCCTTTGTGATATTAATAATACTCATATTAATTGCTCATGTGTACCTTCATATTAGACTCCTAATTTCTAAGATTTCAGGAACAACTCTCTTGCTCACAGCTATATACCAAGGTTTATTACAGAGTATAGATCAATAAATATTTCTTGCTGATTTAATATCTTTTTTTTACTTAAAATATATATTTTTTAATTTTTCAATTAGAGTTGACATATAATGTTATATTAGTTTTAGGTGTATAACCCAGTGATTAGACATTATATAACTTACCATGTTATTACCTGATAAATCTAGTCCCATCTGCCACCATACATTATTATCACAATATTATTGACTATGTTTCCTATGCTGTATTTACATCCCCATGACTATGTTGTAACTATTAATTTGTCCTTCAAGTCCCTTTACCTTTGTATCCATCCCTTTAACCCCCTCTCATTTTAAAAATCCTTTAACATTTTTTATAACACTGGTTTGTTGGTAATAAACATTTTTAGCTTTTTTTTTTTTTTTTTTGGTCTGGGAAACTATCTGTTCTTTGCTTTTAAATGATAGTTTTGCTAGGTAGAATAATCTTGGTTGCAGGTCCTTTCTTTGAATATTTCTTGCCAATCTCTCTGGCCTAAAGTGTTTCTGCTGAGAAATCAGCTGACAGTCTTATGGGAGCTCCCTTGTTGGTAACTAACTGCTTTTCTCCTGCTTCAGTTAAGATTCTCTTTGCCTTTAACCTTTGGTATTTTAATTATGATGTGTCTTGGTGTGTGCTTCTTTGGGTTTATCTTGTTTTGGACTCTCTGCATTTCTTGGACTTGTGTTTCTATTTCCTTCACCAGGTTAAGAAAGTTTTCTGCTATTATTTTTTTCACATAGATTTTCCCTGTTCTCTCTTTTCTCCTTCTAGCACCCTCATGATGTGAAAGTTGGTAGGTATGCCTAGAGTTGTTCCAAATGCTCCTTATACTAGCCTCATTTTTTTGGCTTCTTTTTCCTAAATACTGTTTTTATTGGGCATTCTCTTCTTTCTTATCTTCCATATCTCTGATTTTATCCTCTGCTTATCCACTCCACCACTGATACCCTGTTGTTCATTTCTTACTACTTCTGTGTTATGTTTTCTAATTCCATTTTTTAGTTTCCTCTTTGTTGAAATTCTCACTGAGATTATTAAGGATCCTTATAATCAGTGTTTTGAATTTTGCATCTGAAAGATTACTTGTCTCCATTTTATTTGGTTATTTTTCCAGAGTTTTGTTCTCTTCTTTCATTTGGAACATGTTTCTTTGTCTCCTAATCTTGGCAGCTTCTCCATGTTGGTTTTTATGTATTAGGTAGAGCTGCTATATTTCCCAAGCTCAATATAGTAGCCATATATCCATATATAGTAGATGTTGTGTAGGGTTCACTGGCATAGCCTTCTTGATCACCTTAGCTGGGTACTCTAAGTGCAACCCCCAGGTAGGCTTTATACACACTTTTCTTATAGTTGAGATTTGATTATTATTGACATAGCATTGAGAAGGGATTTCCTCTAGTACAATCTACTGCAAGGACTGGTTATAACCTTTGTGGAGTATCAGTCATGCATAAGCCAATTCTGTGAAGAAGGACTTATCTCACCAGGGCTCTGGAGCCCACTGACTTTGCCTATAGAGTGTATTACTTGTGGAGGTAGCTCTGGTGTCCCCCAGGAAATGTAGGCCAAGGTCAACTTCCACCTATGTCTTGTGCAGGGCCACTCAACATGAACTTCAGATGGCTGCTACTTGAGCTGGGACTAGAAGTGTCCAGGACAGGCCAAGCTGCAAAATGAGGCTGACTAATACTAGTGCTGAGCTTGGGGCCACTTAACAAGAGGTATGGGGCACACTGAGGCCGGAAGCTACTTTATGAAAGATTTTAAGAAAGTGTAAAGCATAAGCCAAGACTGGTCAATAGTACAAACACAAAACAAAACAAAAACACTGAAAATGGTTTTGGTTGGGCCTGCAAATTGAATGGGGCAGGGTCTCAGGGAATCAACAAGGTGAGGGAACAGTATGGGCCAGGCTGATGGAAACACAGATATGGAGACTTAGACATGACTCCTATCTGCTGAACCTGTGGGGTTAGGGCTCAGAAAAGGAATTATGGCCTCTACCAGTGCTTCTGTCTGGGAAAGAAATGCCCATCCAGTGCTTGTGTTAATGCCAAACAACTCAGGCTTTCCCCATATATACCTAGTGCCCTCACAGTGGAATTCAGAGTGAATGATCCCAAGTACATCTATGCATGGGCCCTTTAAGAGGAATTCCTGAGTCTCCAGCAACCCTCTGTCTCCTCAGTCACAGTCTTCACATGTTTACAGCCAGAAGTTATGAGAACTTATATTCCTGGCACTGGACCCCTGGACTGGGGGGCCTGGTGTGGGGTTGGAGCCCCTCACTTCTCAAGGAGACCTCTTCAGCCTAGATATTCCTCCTGATTTTTATTTATCTTACATGAGTATAAAACCAGACCATCACATCTCTACCCTTACTACCAGTCTTGATATGGCTTCTTCTCTATATCCTTAGAGGTAGGACTTCTGTGCATCTTGATTTCATGCAGCCCTGAATGCTGGTTGTTCTGTAGTCTAGTTGTAATTTGATGTGGTTGTGGGAGGACTCAAGCACCACATGTGCCTACACATCCATTTTGACTGAAACTCTTTCAATACCTTAACTATTTCAAGCTTAGGTAACTTGAATATAAATTAATTATTAAGTAGAAATAAGAATCTACAAAAAGAAATGTCTTTCCATGAACTAAGATCAATTTTTGTGTTTATACTCAATTTTAATTTGGATAGGATTTCAGATATAGTGATTTAGAAGTAATAGAAATATACAGCTTAAAAAGAGGAATAGAAGACATAGTGGTGAATGCCAAACTAAAATACAAGTAGTCTTATATTGTTTTTTTTTAAAGAAAGAAAGAAAATTAAAGAAAAGAAAATCATGTTGTAGAGAATAAAATTGCTTAAGTATGATCATCCATGATGAGAATCTAATGATTGAATATATGCAAATTAATGATATTGCTCAGTAATAATACAGAACAGAAATAAAGCCAGAAAACAAGATATGGTTCTTTGAAAAGATCAACAAGATTGATAAACTTTTAACCACATTCATCCAGAAAAATAGAGAAACCAAATAAATAAAACTAGAAATAAAAGACAAGAACTGGCATTACAAAAATACAAAGGATTGTAGGAAAATACTATGAACAACAAATTGGATAACCTGGCAAAATGAATAAATTCCTAGAAACATACAGTCCTCCAAAACTGATTCAGAACGTCTGAACATATCAATTACTACTAATGAAATTGAAGCAGTAATCAAAAAACTCACAGCAAACAAAAGTCCTGGACCCAATGGCTTCACAGGCAAATTTTCAAACATCCATAAAACTAACAACTATTCTTCTCAAACAATTCCAAAAAATTCAAGAGGAGAGAAGACTCCCAAGATCTATTTATGAAGCCAGAATTATTCTAATTCTAAAATCATATAAAGATACTACAAAGAAAAAAAATTATAGGCCAATATTCCTAATAAATACAGATGCTAAAATCCTAAACAAAATATTAGCAAACTGGATAAAACAATATATTAAATAAGATCATATACCATGTTCAAGTGGGATTTATTCTGGGGATGCAAGGCTGGTACTATCAGGTCAATAAATGTTATACATCACATAAACAAAATGAAGAATAAAAATAGCAGTCAGCCTGGCCTGTGATGGCACAGTGTATAGAGCATTGACTTGGAATGCTGAGGTTGCTGGTTTGAAACCCTGGGCTTGCCTGATCAAGGTATATAAAATAAGCTATGAACAAACTAGTGAAGCAACTATAATTGATACTTCTTGCTCCCCATTCCTCTCTTTCCTCTCTCAATAAAATTAATAAGGAAAATCTTAAAATAATTACATGATCATATCAATAGATGTAGAAAAATATTTGATAAAATATAGCATACATTTGTATTTAAAAAATCTCAGCAAATTTGGAGTACCATTAATATACCTCAACATAATAAAGGTTAACCTGACCAGGCAGTGGTGCAGTGAATAGAAAGTTGGACTGGGATGCAGGTTCAAAACCCCGAGGTTACTGACTCATACAGCTTGAGCACAGGCTCAACATGGGGGTTGCTGGCTTGAGCATGGAATCATAGACAGGACCCAATGGTCACTGGCTTGAGCCCAACAGTCACTGGCTTGAAGCCCAAGACCACTGGCTTGAGCCCAAGGTCGCTGGCTTGAGCAAGGGGTTACTTGGTCTGCTGTAGCCATCACTACTCCCAGTCAAGGCACATATGAGAAAGTGACAAATGAACAACTAAGATGCCACAACAAAAAATTAATGCTTCTCATCTCTCTCCCTTCCTGTGTCTGTCCCTATCTATCCCTGTCTCTGACTCTTTTTCTGTGTCTGTCAAAAAAAAAAAAAAAAAAAAAAGGCTATATGTGACAAACCCACAGCCAATATCACACTCAATGGGCAAAACCTAAAAGCATTTTTCTTAAGATCAGTAGAAAGATAGAGATGCCTGTTTTCACCACTCTTTTTCAACATAGTACTGGAATTCCTAGCCACAGTAAACAGAGAAAAATAAAATAAAATAAAAAAAGCATCCCAATTGGAAAGGAGGAAGTAAAACTGTCATTATTCACAGATGACATGTTATTGTGTTTAGAAAACCCTAAAGATTCCACCAAAAACCTATTAGCTTTTATAAATGAATTCATCAAAGTAGCAGGATACAAAATTAATATTTAGAAATTGGTGGCATTTTTATACACTAATAGTGCACTATCAGAAAGAGAAAATAAGAGAACAATCTCATTTACTATTGTCACACACACACAAAGAAGTTACACAGAAGTAAATTCAACCAAAAAAGTAAAAGACCTGTACTCAGAAAATTATAAGATGCTGAAAAAAAATATTGAGGAAGACAACATAAATGGAAGCAAATACTGTGTTCATGGATAGGAAGAAATATGATTAATATGTCTATACTACTCAATGCAATTCCTATAAAAATACTAATGACATATTTCAAAGAACTAGAACAAATATTTCCAAAATTTATAGGGAACCAAAAAGGACCCCGAATAGCCTCAATCTTGAGAAAGAAGAACTAAGTTGGGAGAATCACACTACCTGATATCAAACTATACTACAAGGATGTAGTAATCCAAATAGCATTGTAGTGACACAAGGACAGGCACTACGCAGTGTACAGATGATGTTTCGTTGAGTTGTACAATTGAAACCTATATGGTTTTGTAAACCACTGTCACCTCAATAAATTGAATAGAAAAGAGCTTTGGGTTTTGAAATGATAGCAGTAATTTTTTAAATGTTTACTATTACCAAAATCTGCTAATTATTCTTTGCTTCCTTATAAGGGAGATAGTTCACCTCTGTTTTAGAGATGATAACATTGAGGCTGTAAAATTGGAAGATTTGTCAAGGTACTACCATGTCAACACTAAATATCTAACTTTATCTTTCTCCAAACCCAAAGTACTCCACCAGAGCATGATGTTCTTTCCCCGCAAATGAACTCATTTCAAGTCAATGCAAAAGCAATAAGGGTGAGATGCACAGACTTTTGGCATGGAAGAGGAGGGCAATTGTGTAAACTCAGGTTGGGATGGTTTCAATTTTCTCAGTAGGAGGTGAGGTTATGTGCTAAGAGGGGAAGGAGGAGGGTTGGGATTAGGGATTTGAGCAGAGTGGAAACATTTGGAACAGCTGCAGTAAGGAATGCAATAGGGAGTCAACAAGTGATAAATAAAAGAATTGCTGAGATTCAATGAGAGCCCAGCTGAGATCAGTTGACTCGGTCATTATTGTTTAGTGACTTGCTTCAGTTTACAAATAAGGGAAGAGAAATTGGGCAACAGGGGTTATTGAGATGAAGTGATTGGTAAAGTGGAAACAGCAGAGGAAGAAAGAGGAGGGAAATGTAGGCAGGTAGTAAGTTTATTATTGACCTGATTAATTGTGTGGATTTTGGCAGACTGGAAAGGAAAGGTGTGGCTTCTAGCCAGGAAAAAGAGCAAATGAATAAGCTACTAAGAGCATGATGAAGATAAAGACAGCAGAAAAGATATGAGGAGGAAGGACAGAAGGCTGTGTATGGTTTAATAATAATAAAATAATTTTTAAAAAATGATTGCAGACATTTAATGATTGTTCATCTTGGACCAGAATTGATATGTGTTACCAAGTTGAATTTTCACAATAAAATCACCAGTTGTACTTTTTCTCTCCACTTTATATATGATGAAACCAGAAGTTAGATAGATTAAGTACCTTGAAAAGGATTTTAACTCCTGGTAATGGAAAAAAAGAGATTCAGGGACAGGCTGTTGGGCAGCAGAGCTCATGATCTTATCCAATGAGCATAGTCTTTGATCTTTGATGAGAGCTTAGGCACTCTTTGCTAATATATATATTATGGTATAAAATACATGATGGAATAGCTCCCAATTCTTTGAAACTCATTAGTAAAAACAGATACATAATTGCTTATATGTAATTCTTATGAAACCCCAGTATACTACATTTCAAGTCATATGAAAGCTTTCTGTGGAAGGTACACACCTGTTAATTGTTACTAACACCCTCAGACATATTTTATTGGTCAGGCTACAGTGCTCTAGAAGACTTTTAGTTCTTGCAGCTGGACGAAACTGAGCATTTTGAATGCCTGAAATTTGACCTAAATGGTGTTGACATTACAGTGACTGTGAGTGATGGAAAAGGAAACAAAAAATCCTGGATTTTTTTCCTCTACAGAGACCTCTTCTCCTCAAATTAATAACAACAACAGACTTAAAAAATATCTCTTAAACTACAGACCTTAGCCAACAGTACAGCTGCATAGTTCTGAGAGGCCCATAGAGATTCCTTCCTTTCAGCCTAAATCCTTCCACTCATAAAAATCCCCTTGTTGTTTTGTTAATGTCCTATGTGCTTTTTATTTTATTTGTTTTACTTTATTTGATTTGATTTGATTAAGTTTAAGTCTCAGTGGAAAATAATTCCAATGTCTGACATGGATAAATTTAGGAATCTACATTTATGGTTCTGCAGTTTAAAAGAAACAGAAAGGAAAATATAATTGAGTTCAATATTTATCTATGTATTAAAAAATACAATGAGTAAAGTCCTAGGGAGTATCCAATATGATCAAAGCATGGTCTTTGTCCTTAGAAATCACATGGTTTAGGGAGACAGATAGGCATACAGAACTATGATTACAATGTGAATTATGAGATTATTTTGAAAGGGTTTTGAAAAATGCTTTGGTAACATAGATGAGGATGCTATTATACATGGCTATTGAGATATTAAGAGTAAGTACGATTTTGATAGGTGGATATAAAAATAAAGACCAATGCAGGTATATAATATCTCAGTATCACAGGCAACAAAACAAGAAGGTGATGAGAATTTTCACAATGTAATAGACTCTGCTCTGGGTAGTAGACCGACTCATATGCAGAGTTACCTAAATCGAGGGAAAGGTTTTCAGAGAACTATAGAATGGTCAATTGGGGGCATTTTTGAGATTCTTTTAATGTGTAGTTAAGGAATAGTGGTTGCATTCTGCATTTGACAGTAATAGTGAAAGATGTATGGACAACTAAGTCATGTAATCAGACATCTTTAGGCAACATACTCACTTAAAATACAAATGAAGTAATTACCTGGAAAATTATAGTGAATTACCTTTTTATTGTTTACTTAAACATTTTGATAAAGGTAATGTGTGAAATTAAATGATATAGCTATATATGAGAGGTAAACAACTGGTCCTATATATTTAATGACAGAGACTTTGAGTGAAGGAGCAGGAGTGATGGTCTGGACATCCTCTGTCATTTCTCTCTTAGGCATTAAAGTCTACCTGATACCTTGACGGACTTTTCCACTTGAAACAGTAAAAGCCAGTGTGTGGTTGTGTGTGTGTGCATGTAGCAGGAAGACTAAACATGTGTATAACTGTATTGCCGAGGCGGCAAGACAGGAAAAACTCCAGAATGAACAAATATAAAACTAAGAACATCTGGAAGGTAAAAAGGCATCAAATTTGGCTTTATCTTATTTATTACTAAAAAAACCAAATAAACAAGCAAACAAACAAACAAAAAAACATATACACCTGGATTCCTTGAATTTCTGCTCTGATAGTTGTACGGGAATGAGAGTGAGGAGGAAATGTCTAGCCTAGGGTAAGAGTCCAAACAAGGGACTTCTGCTGTAAAGCTAGAAAATTATTTCAGTGGCATCATGAGGATTAAAGGGAAATAAAGCTACTAAGTAGAAAGTGACAGCAAAGCAAAAAAAACCCAAGAACTAAACAACTAAATCCTGTCTTAAACTTGGCATCTGAAAGAGAGGAAAAACAGTTATCCCTCACTTTAGCTTGTGTTCATACAAGCTATTTATATAATCAGAAAAAGTAACAAAACTGATTTTACATTGGTAATATATCCATGAAATGAAGAAACCCAGAATCGAGGAAATAATTCTCATATATATATTTATATAAATATATGAGGAATTTAGGCGTGATGAGCACACAATAAAATATACAAGATTATGTATTATAGATTTGTATACCTGAAACCTATATAATTTTATTAACCAATATCACCCCAACAAATTCAATAATAAATAAGTAAATAATAAAAATAGATTTATTCTCAAATCAATTTTCTGAGACTGTGATAACTTTGATACTAAAACAGACTAGGATAGTGTAAGAAAGAAAGCTTATAGGTCCATTTCTCTCATGAAAAAACTGTTAAACAAAATAGGTAGCAAAGCAAATTATCACTGTTTAAAAAAATGATTCAATATGAGCTAACTATATTTATTTCTAATATGCAAGCTTCAGTTAATTTAAGCTAACTGATTTTTATAATTTGTCATATGTGTCAAGACTATTCATTGTCCCAATATTTATTTTCCCCTTCTTCCATAGAAATACAATTTTTGCCTAGAAATATGCCTTCCTAGGAACAGTCATTTGATAAATTCTCAAAAATTTAATGTATGGGCACATGCTTTCCTAGAACAACTCACTAACTTCCCAGGCTTTTTTGCATATATGCTTTCATGGGACTAACTTCTGGGGAAAGGACATGTGATGTTGTGATGTATTTATCTCCCAGTCAGTTCTCTTAAATGAAAAGAAGTGTATCTGGCTCTATCCTTTTTTCAGCTTACAGAAATGTTGATATTCATATAGTGTCCTCATGATCCATTTAAGGATGAAGGCACAATAGGGCAGAAAAACCAGGTATCAGATTTTTTACCAGAGTTGTACTCTTTGCCTAGTCTATTAGATGAGAAAGAAAGATATTTTCATCTACTTTAAGCCATTTTTACTTGAGATTATTTTATAGTTACTAAATCTACAGACTAAGTAATAGACCACATTAATATCATAACGAAGAAAAGCCATATCAGGGCAAGGGCTGGAGGGTAGCTTTCTTCTACATAAAATTGTTGGCTGAGGCCACTGTCCCTTTTCTGAACTCTTCCTCACAGATCCTGAAAGTGGGTGCCTCCATCAACCTGGACAAACCTGATACTCCACCCTGGTGATTCCCTGAGATCTTTCCCCACCCAGCTTGTGAGCCCACTCAGGCATTTCCAGTGGCTTTTTCATACAAATGGCCTCTCTTGTATCATACTTTGGGCTTTCATAAAATCTCTCAAAAGAGTTGCATCTGGTTTCTGTGTACCCTGTACCTCTCTCTAAGTGGCCTCCAGCCCAGCATTAGCTGTAGTCAGCTTGGTTCACAATTTGACCTCTCCTGGGCACCTCCAAGTTCAGCACAAGTAGCAGCTTGAAGATCACTCTGTAGATTGTGCCAGGTGGCCACAGACAGGTAGAGGGGGTGGCTGACTTTGTATTACTCAGGAGACCCCAGAGCCAGGGCTCCCAGACCATGCCTGTTGTAGATTGCAAGTGGCAAAAAGCCTTTGTAAATTTGAGGCTTAGCAAGAGGCTAAGTTCTACCCCCTCCACCTCCATATTGGCTATGATGCTGAGTATTTGCACCCACTTCACTTGCTTGCTTAAGTTGCCGGAAACAATTTACATGCCCTTCCTATCACTCTGTTTGTTCAGATGTTGGTTGATTTCACTTATTCATGGTGGGGAGATTCCTGTTTATGCCTTGGAAGAGTTCCTGTTTTTGCCTTAGATATGTAACTTTGTATCAAGGACTTCCTTATTTGCATATGGCTATATAATAAAGTAAACTGGGGCTATGGGCATTCGGATATTGCAATCAGCATTGAAGAGGCCTCCCGATCCCATCCTTTTTCTCAGTGAGTCTATTTTCTTAATTCTACTCTGTTCTCCCTCAAGACCCAGAATTACAAGCTGCACTGGTCCGCGGCACATGCCGTTTATACACTAGCAGCTCTATGAGTCACACACTCAAAAGACGATCTCAGTCGAAGCATGAAAACCTCGCTGAAGCAAGTTCTGCTCCATAAGGTTAGACCCTTCACAGCAGCTCCTCAGCTGTCATTATAGCTGGTCCTTGTAGCTAATTGGCCTGAGGAGTCAATTCCTTCCAGTGATTTACCAACTGTATTCAGGGCTCAATTAGATAAGACAGTGTGCACAGCCCACAAAAGGAATACCTGGAGTGCCTAGCTCGCCTAACTCTGGAGGCTGCACTGCTGGGCCAGACAGAACACCTACCACTTAGCCACTGTACCAAGTGCAGGAGACATAGCAGCTCTACTGAACACATAAAAGCTCACAAAGGTAACAGCCAAAATAAGTAGATAAAGAAACAGGTCCCAAATGAATGAACAGGAGAAATCTCCAGAAAAAGAACTAAATGAAATAGATGCAAGCAAACTATAAATACAGAGTTCTAAGCAATGGTTATAAAGATGCTCAAGGAACTTAGTGAGAACTTCAACAGCATTAAAATGAACATGGAGACCATAAAAAGAAACCAGTCAGAAATGAAAGATACACTAACTGAAATAAAGAATAAATTACAAAGAGATATCAGTAGAGAAGATGAAGTAGAGATTTAAATCAACGATTTGGAATATAAGGATGCAGAATACACCAAATCAGAATAGCATGTGGAAAAAAATAATCCAAAAAATGAGGTTAGTGTAAGAAGTTTCTGAGACAATTCAAGCACATCAATACTTGTATCATTGGTCTGCAAGAAACAGGAGGAGAGAGAATGTAAGAAATTAAAAACTTGTGTGAAAAAATAATGATAGAAAATTCTCTAATCTGGTGAAGAAAATAGACATACAAGTTTAGGAAGCACAGAGAGTCCCTAACAAGATGAACCTAAAAGGGCCCAAGGCCATACCAAAACATATCACAATTAAAATGCCAAAGGTTAAAGACAAAGAACTTAAAAGAAGCAAGAAAAAAGCAGCTAGTTGCCTACAAGGGAGTGCCAATAAGACAGTCAGTTGATTTCTCAACATAAAGTTTGCTGGCCAGAAACGATTGGCACAAAATATTCAAGTGATGAAAAACAAGGACCTACAGCCACGATTGCTCTACCCGGCCAAGCTATCAGTTAGAATCAAAGGATAGATAAAGAACTTCTCAGACTAGAAAAAGCTAAAGGAGTTCATCACCACCAAGCTAGTACTACATGAAATGTTAAAGGGTCTTCTTTAAGAAGAAAAAGAAAAAAAATTTGAATAATAAATGGCCATAAAAAAGAACAAAATGTTATCATTTACAACAGCATAAATGGACCTACAGAATATTATGCTAAGTGAAATAAGTCAGTCAGAGAAAGAAAAAAACCATATGATTTCACTTATATGTGAAGTCTAAAGAACAGTATGAACAATAAAAACAGAAACAAACTCAGATACAGGAAACATACAGATGATGGCAGAGGGTAGGATGTTTCAGGAAATAGGCAATAAAGGTGAAGAGTTTGAGTAGTACAAGTTGGTAATTACAAAGTAGTTATAGGGAAGTAAATACAGTATAGGAAATATAGTCAATAATAGTGTAATAACTATGTATAGTGTCACTTGAGCACTGGAAATATCTTGAACACTCTATGAATAATATGATACTAATAGAAAATTATACTGAATGTAAAGTATAATTGAAAAAAATTTTATCCCTAGCCAGTGGTTCAGTAGATAGAGCATTGGCTCAGAGTATGGACATTTCAGGTTTGATTCCCAGTCAGGACACACAGAAGAAGTAACCATCTGCTTCTCTCCCTCTCCCTCTCTCCCTTCTCTCTCTCTTTCCCTCCTGCAGCCAGTGGCTCAGTTGGTTCAAGCGTGGCCCCAGGTGCTGAGGGCAGCTCGGCTGTTCTGAGCATGTCAGCCTCAGGTGCTACAAAGAGGTTGGTACTTGACTAATGATCCAAATCTCGAATCAATGAAAATGTCCTTCAATAGGTAACTTTAGTTATAACTGTGGTGTATTTGATAAAATTAAAGAACCCTTATAACTAAAGTTCACAGTTTATATTAAGGCTCACTTTTTGTGTTTTACAGTTATATAAGCTTTGACAAATGGATTAACCATTAAGATTTCATACAGAATAGTTTCACTGCCTTAAAAATCCTCTGTGTTTATTCTATTAATCCCTTCACTCCCTAACCCCAGGCAGCCACTATTATTCCCTACCTTTATAGTTTTGCCTTTTCCAGAATGCCATATCATTGGGATAATGCAGCATGTGGCATTTTCAGACTGATTGCTTTCACTTAGCAACATGCATTTAAGTTTTCTACATGTCTTTTCATGGATTGATAGCTTTCCTAATCATGGACTAATGTTCCAATGTATGAATGTACCACAGTTTGTTTATCCATTTACCTATTAAAGGACATTTTCATTGATTTGGGATTTAGATCATTATAAATACAACTATAAACATTGTTTAATGACTTGTGGGTGGACATAAATTTTCAATTTGATCAGGCAAACATACGGTAAGACTATGCTTAGCTTTAAAAGGAATTGTCAAAGTGTCTTTCAAAGACTGAGCCATTTTGAATTCCACAAGAAATAAGTTATAGTTCATCTTACTCTGCACCTTCACCACAATTTGGCATTGTTAGGTTTTGTTCTTTGTTTTATACTTTAGGTGTTGTCAGTGTTTTCTTATTTTAGCCATTAAAACAGGCAGTCATATCTCATTGTTGTTTTAATTTGAAAAATTTTAATGACATACCATATTGGATACCTTTTCATACTTGTGTCATCTATATATCCTCACTGGTGTAGTGTTTGTTTAGATCTTGTGCCCGTCTATAAATTGGGTTGCTTGTTTTTTTATTGTTAAATTATAAAGATTATTTGTGTATTTTTGATGCATATGTTTTATTAGATATGTTTTGTAAATATTTTACCCAGTCTGTACTTTGCTTTTTTATTGTGACTAGTGTTTATTCTCATAAAAATAATTAAATAAAGTCCATTTGTTAGCTTACATTTTAGTTTATGGTCTATTTTAAGTTTATTTTGTGAAAGGTATAAGGAAGTCAGTGCCTAGATTTAACCAAGTATTTTTTTTTTGCATGTAGCTGTCTGTTTCAGCATTATTTATTTAAAAGAAAATTCTTTTTCCATTGAATTGCCTTTACTTGTCAATCAGTTGAAGATATTTGTGTGGGTTTATCTGAGTTCTATATCCCATTACATTGATCTGCCATTTTTCACCAATGCAGTGCAGTCTTGATTATTGTAGCTTTGTAGTAAGTCTTGAAGTTGAGTAGTGTCAGTCTTCTGACACTTTCTTCTTCAGTATTGCATTAACTATTTTGGGTCTTTTGTCTTTCCACATAAACAGTAGAAACAGCTTGTCAATATTTATAAAATAACTTTGTGTATTGTGTTCAATCCATAAAGTATATCATTTTCGGAACAACTGACATCTTAACAGTATTGTGTCTAGCTATCTATGAGCATGACTTATTTCTCCACTTATTTAGAGCTTTGATTTCTTCAAACAGAGTCTTGTAGCTTCTTTTTCCATAAAGATTTGTACGAGCCCTGGGTCGGTAGCTCAGTTGGTGAGAGCATTATCCTGATACACCAAGGTTGCAGGTGATTCCTGGTCAGGGTACATAAAGAGTCAACAAATTAATACATAAATAAGAGGAACAACAAATCAGTGTTTCATTCTTTCTCTCCCTGTTAATCTCTCTCTAAAATCAATCAATTAAAAAGGTTAAAAAAAGACTTTGTATATAATTTTAAGATTTATTCTTAAGTATTTTTTTCTCTGTGCTAGTGCTAATAGTATTGTGCTGTTAATTTCAAATTCCAATTTCTCATTGCTGCTATATGAATACAATTTTATTAATAATAATTGTATTAAGGAATTTTCTGTTGATTGAAATTTTTTCTACATAGACAATTGTCACCTGTTTTATTTCTTCTTTACAATCTGTATGCCTTTTATTTTCTTATTTTAGTGCACTAAGTTTCAGTACAATAATGTATTAAAGTGTTTATATGAGATATACTTCCTTGATCTTCAACTTAGGGGAAAGCATTTAGTTTTTCACTACTATGTGTGATGTTAAGTATACGTTTTTTGTTTTGGTTTTTTTTTTGGTGTGTGTGTGAGTGTGTGTGTGTGTGTGTGTGTGTGTGTGTGTGTGTGACAGAGACAGAGAGAGAAACTGATAGGGACAAAGAAACAGTAAGAGAGAGAGATGAGAAGCATCAATTCTTCATTGCGGCACCTTAGTTCTTCATTGATTGCTTTCTCATATGTGTCTTGACCAGGGGGCTACAGTAGACAGAGTGACCCTTTGATCAAGCCAGTGACTTTGGGCTCAAGCTAGTGAGCCTTGCTCAAATCAGATGAGCCCACATTCAAGCTGGCAAATTCAGGGTTTCAAATCTGGCTCCTCCATGTCCCAGTCCGCGTCCCAGTTCAACGCTCTATCCACTGCACCACTACTTGCTCAGGCAAGTGTAAGGTTTTTTTTAAATCATGTTCAGGAAGTTCCCTTTTATCTTAGTTTACTGAGGTCTTTTTTTTTTTTTCTCTCATTTTGAATGGGTGCTAGAGGTTGTCAAATGTTTTTTCTGCAACTGTAAATATAATCATATAATTTTTCTTTTTCTTTTTTTTTATCCTGTTGATTCAATGAATTGATTTTTAAATGTCAAACCAAACTTACACATCTAGAATAAATCCCACTTGGTTATGGTGTATAATACCTCTTTAAAAAAAATTTTTGGCACATTGTTGAATTCAATTTGCTAATATTATCTTAAGAATTTCATCATTATACATCATGACAGATATTTATTCTTAGTTGTTTTTTTTTAATATTTAGATCTGACTTGACATTGAAGTAACCCTCCTCTAGGACAATTGTTCTTGGCATCTTCTTAACTTCTGTTGGTTTGCCAGCAGTCCTTGGTGTTCATTGGCTTCTAGCTGCATAATTCTAATCATTGCTTTCCTTCACCATTATATAGCAGTCTCTCCCCCTCACCTTCTGTACCCTATTCATTTGACCTTTTTTTTTTAAAATTAAGACATTATTCATATTGGATTTGGTTTCCACCTACTCCAGTATGACTTCAGAATCATAATGTCTGCTTTTCCTAAAAATAATATAGATAGTCCAGCTTTCTATTTATGCTAGCATGATATGTCATTTTTTGATCCTTTTACTTTATTATCAGTGTATTTATTTGTAGATAATATACTTTGGATCTTATCATTCTGTCTTTTAATTGACATATTTAGATCATTTATGTTTAATGTGATTATCTGTATATTGGGTAAATATCTGTCACGTTCATAATTATTTTAATTGCAATTTTTCTGTCTTTCTATCCTCATTTCCCCCTTTAAAAAAAAACTTTCACCCTGGCCGGTAGGCTCAGTGGTAGAGCATTAGCCTGGCGTACAGGAGTCCTGAGTTTGATTCCCGGCCAGGGCACATGGGAGAAGCAACCATCTGCTTCTCCACACCCCCCCTCTCCTTCCTCTCTGTCTCTCTCTTCCCCTCCTGCAGCCAAGGCTCCATTGGAGCAAAGTTGGCCCAGGTGCTGAGGATGGCTCTGTGGCCTCTGCCTCAGGTGCTAGAGTGCCTCTGGCTGCAGCAGAGCGATGCGCCAGATGGACAGAGCATTGCACCCTGGTGGGTGTGCCGGGTGGATCCCGGTTCGGAGCATGCGGGAATCTGTCTGACTGCCTCCCCGTTTCCAACTTCAGAAAAATACAAAAAATACAAAAACAAAAACAAAAAAAACTTTAATTTTTTTTAATAATTTTATTTTTTTAATGGGGTGACATCAATAAATCAGGATACATATATTCAAAGATAACATGTCCAGGTTATCTTGTCGTTCAATTATGTTGCATACCCATCACCCAAAGTCAGATTGTCCTCTGTCACCTTCTATCTAGTTTTCTTTGTGCCCCTCCCCCTCCCTCTTTCCCTCTCCCTCTCCCCCCTCCCCCCGTAACCACCACACTCTTATCAATGTCTCTTAGTCTCACTTTTATGTCCCACCTACGTATGGAATAATGCAGTTCCTGTTTTTTTCTGATTTACTTATTTCACTTTGTATCATGTTATCAAGATCCCACCATTTTGCTGTAAATGATCTGAGTCATCATTTCTTATGGCTGAGTAGTATTCCATAGTGTATATGTGCCACATCTTCTTTATCCAGTCTTCTATTGATGGGCCTTTTGGTTGTTTCCATGTTCTGGCCACTGTGAACAATGCTGCAATGAACATGGGGCTGCATGTGTCTTTACGTACCAATGTTTCTGAGTTTTTGGGGTATATACCCAGTAGAAGGATTGCTGGGTCAGAAGGTAGTTCTATTTTCAGTTTTTTGAGGAACCACCATACTTTCTTCCATAATGGTTGTACTACTTTACATTCCCACCAACAGTGTATGAGGGTTCCTTTTTCTCCACAGCCTCTCCAACATTTGCTATTACCTGTCTTGTTAATAATAGCTAATCTAACAGGTGTGAGGTGGTATCTCATTGCAGTTTTGATTTGCATTTCTCTAATAACTAAAGAAGATGAGCATCTTTTCATGTATCTGTTGGCCATTTGTATTTCTTCCTGGGAGAAGTGTCTGTTCATGTCCTCTTCCCATTTTTTTATTGGATTGTTTGTTTGTTTGTTGTTGAGTTTTATGAGTTCTTTGTATATTTTGGATATTAGGCCCTTATCTGAGCTGTTGTTTGAAAATATCATTTCCCATTTAGTTGGCTGTCTGTTTATTTTGTTATCAGTTTATCTTGCTGAGCAAAAACTTCTTAGTCTGATGTAGTCCCATTCATTAATTTTTACCTTCACTTCTCTTGCCAGTAGAGTCAAATTCATAAAATGCTCTTTAAAACCCAGGTCCATGAGTTTAGTACCTATGTCTTCTTCTATGTACTTAATTGTTTCAGGTCTTATGTTTAGATCTTTGATCCATTTTGAGTTAATTTTAGTACAGGGGGACAAACTGTAGTCCAGTTTCATTCTTTTGCATGTGGCTTTCCAGTTTTCCCAGCACCATTTATTGAAGAGGCTTTCTTTTCTCCATTGTGTGTTGTTGGCCCCTTTATCAAAAATTATTTGACTATATATATGTGGTTTTCTTTCTTTCTTTCTTTCTTTTTTTTTCATTTTTCTGAAGCTGGAAACAGGGAGAGACAGTCAGACAGACTCCCGCATATGCCCAACCGGGATCCACCCGGCACGCCCACCATGGGGCGACGTTCCGCCCACCAGGGGGCGATGCTCTGCCCCTCCGGGGAGTCGCCATGTTGCGACGAGAGCCACTCTAACGCCTGAGGCAGAGGCCACAGAGCCATCCCCAGCGCCCGGGCCATCTTTGCTCCAATGGAGCCTGGGCTGCGGGAGGGGAAGAGAGAGACAGAGAGGAAAGCACGGCGGAAGGGCAGAGAAGCAAATGGGAGCTTCTCCTGTGTGCCCTGGCCGGGAATCGAACCCGGGTCCTCCGCACGCTAGGCCGACGCTCTACCGCTGAGCCAACCAGCCAGGGCGATTATGTGGTTTTATTTCTAGGTTTTCTATTCTGTTCCATTGGTCCGAGTGTCTATTTTTCTGCAATACCATGCTGTTTTGATTGTCGTGGCCCTATAATATAGTTTCAAGTCAGGTATTGTAGTGCCCCCAGCTTCATTCTTTTTCTTTAGGATTGCTTTGGCTATTTGGGGGTTTTTATAGTTCCATATAAATCTGGTGATTTTTTGTTCTATTTCTTTAAAAAATGTCATTGAAATTTTGATAGGAATTGCATTAAATTTGTATATTGCTTTGCGTAATATGGCCATCTTGATTATATTTATTCTTCCTAACCAAGAACAAGGAATATTCTTCCATCTCATTATATCTTTTTCAATTTCCCTTAAAAATGGTTTATAGTTTTCATTGTATAAGTCCTTTACATTCTTTGTTATGTTTATTCCTAGGTATTTTATTTTTTTGTTGCAATCGTGAAAGGGATTATTCTTTTGAGTTCATTCTCAAATGTTTTATTGTTGGCATATAGAAAGGCTATTGACTTCTGTATGTTAATTTTGTATCCTGCGACCTTACTGTATTGGCTTATTGTTTCTAGTAGTCTTTTTGTGGATTCTTTGGGGTATTCGATGTATAGGATCATATCATCTGCAAAAAGTGATACTTTTACTTCTTCTTTTCCGATATGGATGCCTTTTATTTCCTTGTCTTGTTGGATTGCTCTGGCTAGAACCTTTAGTACCACATTAAATAAGAGTGGAGAGAGTGGACAACCCTGTCTTGTTCCTGATTTAAGGGGGAAAGCCTTCAGTTTAGTGCCATTTAATATGATGTTACCTGATGGTTTTTCATATATGGCCTTTATCATGTTGAGATATTTTCCTTCTATACCCATTTTGTTGAGAGTCTTAAACAGAAAATTGTGTTGTATTTTATCGAAAGCCTTTTCTGCGTCTATTGATAAGATCATGTGGTTTTTGTTCTTTGTTTTGTTGATATGGTGTATTACGTTCACCGTTTTACGAATGTTGAACCATCCTTGAGATTCTGGGATGAATCCCACTTGATCATGATGTATTATTTTTTTAATATATTGTTGTATTCGATTTGCTAGTATTTTGTTTAGTATTTTAGCATCTGTATTCATTAGAGATATTGGTCTGTAGTTTTGTTTTTTTGTGCTATCCTTGCCTGGTTTTGGTATGAGGGTTATGTTGGCCTCATAAAATGTATTTGGTAGTATTGCTTCTTCTTCAATTTTTGGGAAGACTTTCAGTAGAATAGGAACCAAGTCTTTGAATGTTTGATAAAATTCGCTGGTATAGCCGTCTGGGCCTGGACTTTTATTTTTGGGGAGGTTTTTAATGGTTTTTTCTATTTCTTCTCTACTAATAGGTCTGTTTAGTCTTTCTGCTTCTTCTTGACTCAGTCTAGGAAGGTTGTATTGTTCTAGGAATTTATCCATTTATTCTAGGTTGTTGAATTTAGTGGCATAAAGTTTTTCATAGTATTCTACAATAATTCTTTGCATATCTGTGGTGTTCGTGGTGATTTCTCTACTTTCATTTTGGATTTTGTTTATATGAGTTCTTTCTCTTTTTTCCTTGGTAAGTCTTGCCAAGGGTTTGTCAATTTTGTTGATCTTTTCAAAGAACCAGCTCCTTGTTCTATTAATTTTTTCTATAGTTTTTCTGTTCTCTATTTCATTTATTTCTGCTCTGATTTTTATTATCTCCTATCTTCGGCTGGTTTTGGGTTGTCTTTGTTCTTCTTTTCCTAGTTCCTTAAGGTGTGAAGTTAAGTGGTTCACTTGGGCTCTCTCTTGTTTGTTCATATATGCCTGAAGTAATATGAACTTCCCTCTTATCACTGCTTTTGCTGCATCCCATAGATTCTGATATGTTGTATTGTCATTTTCATTTGTCTGTATATATCTCTTGATCTCTGCACTTATTTCTTCTTTGACCCATTTATTTTTTAAAAGTATGTTGTTTAGTTTCCACATTTTTGTGAGATTTTTTTCCTCTTTTTTGCAGTTGAATTCTAGTTTCAAGGCTTTATGATCAGAAAATATGCTTGGTACAACTTCAATTTTTCTGAATTTGCTGATGTTGTTTTTGTGGCCCAACATATGGTCAATTCTTGAGAATGATCCATGTACACTGGGGAAAAATGTATACTCAGTCACTTTGGGATGAAATGTCCTGTAGATTTCTGTCATATCCAGGTGCTCTAGTGTTTTGTTTAAGGCCACTATATCTTTGTTGATTCTCTGTTTGGATGACCGATCTAGAGCCGTCAGCGGTGTATTGAGGTCTCCTAGTATGATTGTAGTTTTGTCAGTTTTTGTTATAAGGTCAATAAGTAGCTGTCTTATATATTTTGGTGCTCCTTGGTTTGATGCATATATATTAAGAATTGTTATGTCTTCTTGATTCAGTGTCCCCTTAGCCATTATGAAAAGACCATTTTTGTCTCTGAGTACTTTTGCTGTCTTGTAATCAGCATTATCAGATATGAGTATTGCTACGCATGCTTTTTTTTTTGGATGTTATTTGCTTGGAGTATTGTTTTCCAGCCTTTCACTTTGAATTTGTTTTTATTCTTGTTACTTAGATGAGTTTCTTGTAGGCAGCATACAGTTGGATTTTCTTTTTTAATCCATTCTGCTACTCTCTGCCTTTTTATTGGTGAGTTTAATCCATTTACATTTAGTGTAATTTTTGACACTTGTGAGTTTCCTATTGCCATTTTATAGATTGCTTTCTGTTAGTTTTGTGTCTTGTTTGATCCTTCTCTTTCATCTTTCTATCTTTTGTTTTTATTTGGTTGTATTCCGTACATCTTTCCTCTGTTGCTATCTTTTTTAAATCATGTGCTTCTGTGGTGGTTTTTTCAATAGTGGTTACCTTTAAGTAATGAAAAGTTTTCCTACCCTGTTCATTGTAGTGCACTATTTTGTGAGTACTTTTGCACTCCATTGTCCTTTGCTACTGTTAATCTCCATCCTCTCCTCCCCCTTTCTTTTTGTTTTTGTCACAGTTTAAATTTGGTTTTATTGTGTTCTTGGAGCTTTTACTTGTGGCTTTGTTTTTTTGTTTTTTTTGTTTTTTGTTCTTTGTATCTGATTGGAGAACCCCCTTTAGTAATTCCTGGAGTGGGGGTTTTCTGATGATAAATTCCCTCATCTTTTCTGTATCTGTGAATATTTTTATTTCTCCTTCATATTTGAAGGATAGCTTTGATGGGTATAGTATTCATCGCTGAAAGTTCCTCTCTTTCAGGACTTTAAATATTGGGGTCCACTCTCTTCTAGCTTGTAGAGTTTCTGTTGAGAAATCCGATGATAATCTAATGGGCCTTCCTTTATACGTTGTATTCTTCTTTTCCCTGGCTGTCTTGAGAATTTTTTCTTTGCTGTTGGTTTGTGCCAATTTCATTATGATGTGCCTTGGATTAGGTTTGTTGGCGTTAAGAAAACTAGAAGTTTTGTTTGCTTCTTGAATTTGAGGCTTTAGTTCTTTCCACAGGCTTGGGAAGTTCTCATCTATTATTTGTTTGAGTATGTTCTCCATTCCATTTTCTCTCTCTTCTCTCTCTGATATACCTATTATTCTTATGTTATTCTTTTTGATGGAGTCAGATAATTTCTGTAGGGCTATCTCATTTTTTTTAATTTTTGAGTCTCTTTCTTCTTCTCTCTGTTGTGCCTCAAGTTGCTTGTCTTCTATTTCACTAATCCTCTCTTCTATCTGGCCTGTTCTATTAACTTAGCTTGTTACCTCGTTTTTCAGCTTGTGAGTTGAGTTTTTCATCTCTGTTTGATTTGTTTTTATAGTTTCAATTTCCTTGGAAATATATTCTTTGTGTTCATTGAGTTGTTTTCTAAGCTCCCTAAATTGCCTTTCTGTGTTTTCTTGTATATCTCTGAGTATTTTTAGGATTTCTATTTTAAATTCTCTTTCATTTAACTCCAAGGTTTCCAATATATTAATTTTTTTCTCCATAGATTTTTCCTCATCTATCTGTGTTACCTCTCTTTCTTTTGTATCCATGATATTCGATTTTCTCTTCCTTAATGGCATCTGAGGGTGGTTTTGTTGATAGTTTTAATGATTTAATAAAGAATAAAAAGTTAAAAAAAATAAAAATAAAAAATCGAAAGGTTTTTTTTTTTAAAAAAAAATAATTAAAGAAATATAAAATTAAATTAAAAATTAAAAAAAGGAAATTATTCCCCCCCTCCTTTTTTCCTCTCCTCTCCTCTCCCTTCTTTCTTGAGAAAATCTTGTGGTGAACTGTGAATTATATTGTACTAAATAGAACAAACTATGCCTGTACTGGAGGGCCTGTATTGGGGAGAAGTAATCAAGGGGCAAAAAATAAAATAAAATAAAATAAAACCAGGAAAAAAAAGGGGGTATGGACCCACAAGAAGCAAATAAGGAAAAAATTTGGGTCAAGAATAGAATGATTTGCTTTTAGGTGTTGGCTGACTAAGAGTTATGAGGAGAGGAATAAGAGGGAAACAGGAAAATGGGGGGACAAATTAAAAAATTACTATTTGTATTTAGTGGAACAAGAACTAGATAAAATGGAGAGCCAAGGATCGGAGCACTGCTAGTGTGTTAAAAAGGTGAAGTAAAAAACCCCCAAAATGCCACAAACATAAGTTTGTGTCCCAGATAAGATAATCTGTTTGTTATTGAGGTTTGAATGAGAGGAGACATAAAGGAGAAAGGAAGAAACTAATATAGAGGGAGAAAAGAAAGAGAGAGATAAAAAAAAGAGGGAACCACTAAAATAAGAAAAAATAAAAAAGGGGAGAGAGAGAGAGAGGTAAGGGTTTTGGAGTGCAACCCTCATAGAGAGAAAGGAAGAGGAAAGAAAAGATAATGTGAGATGTAACACTTATGGGTAGTGTAGTTCAAGGAGAGGAGAGAGTAAGACCGGCAGAGAGTTAAATGACCAAATTGGAGGAGGAAAAAAAAAAATCAAGAATGAAGATAAGAGAAAGAAACTAACAAATATAGTAAAATGGGATAGGTTATAAAGTCTGTGGATTATTCTTGATTATAAGAGGTTATCTTCTTGCTTTTTCTTTTCTCTCCCTCTTCCTGGTCGGTGACTCTGTACCTTGGGTTCTGCCCCTTTGGCACGCTCAGGTAGAGGTTTGCAGTTGATAAGTCTCTATGGCGATGTCATGTATTGTGCTTCAGTCTCATTGGCAGTCGAGGCTCATTAGCATTTATAGGCTCCGACAGTGAGAGAGTCCGTGTTCCTGGAGCCTCTCTCCTAGTCTTTCCTTCCTCAATTAGTAGCCTGATAATCCAGCTATGGGGTTGCTGCTGCCTCTGCCTGGATAGTTAGAGGCTCAAAGAGCTGGCCACTCCCCACTCTATTCCCACTCAGCACAGGGCTCTGGGTAAGGCTCAGTCAGTCAGAGCTGCTAGCATAATCGGGCGGGGCTTCCGCCCACTCAAAGACCTCTGGCTCTGCCACTCTTTCCAGTAACATGGGCGGGCGCCCACTCCCAGGGTGCTTGGAGGAAACTCTCATTCACTATCTGTGCACAGACCAGGATATCAGGCGGAAGTCTCACACTCTGAGTAAAACCCCCGCCCGCTCGGAAAAGTTCCAGCATTGTAATTGGATCTTGCTCCCTCCCCGTGCGCGGCTTTTTTAGGATGCTGGGGTGACCTGGAGATTCCGCTTTGCTTTTGGCCCACACAAATGCCCCTGACTCTGCCCCTCTTTGGGATAACACAGGCGCACACTGCCAAGGCACTCAGAGGAAACTCTCGCTCACTATCTGCGTGCGCAGACCAGGATATCAGGTCAGAAGTCTCACTCTCTGAGTGTAACCCCCGCCCACACGGAAAAGTTCCAGCGTTGGAATTGGCTCTTGCTCCCTCCCCATGCGCGGCTCCCTCAGGGCGCTGGAGTGGCCCGAGATTCCGCTTTTGGCCCACACAAAAGCCCCTGACTCTGCCCCTCTGTGGGATAACACAGGCTCCCACTCCTGAGGTGCTGGGAGGAATCTCTTGCCCTCTCTCCATGTGCGCTGACCAGGATATCAGGCCGGAAGTCTCACTCTCTGAGTGAAACCCCCGCCCACACGGAAAAGTTCCAGCATTGGAATTGGCTCTTGCTCCCTCCCCATGCGCGGCTCCCTCAGGGTGCTGGGCGGCCCTGAGATTCCGCTTTTGGCCCACACAAAGGCCCCTAACTCTGCCTCTCTGTGGGGTAACACAAGAGCCCACTGCTGAGGCAGTTGGAGGAATCTCTCGCCCACTATTTGCGTGCGCTGACCCGGAGACCGGGGAAAATGGCTGCCCCGCTTGTCTTTCTTTGTCTGGGTTTGGCACGAGTGTTAGCTTATATTGCAGGGGTCTCAAACTCGCGGCCCATGGGCCGCATGCGGCCCGCCGAACAATTTTGTGCAGCCCGCAGACTAATCCACGAAGTTCAAAATATTTTGGATAAAATTAAGTAAACCTGTGGATTAGTCTGCGGGCTGCACAAAATTGTTCGGCGGGCCGCATGTGGCCCGTGGGCCGCAAGTTTGAGACCCCTGTTATTGCCTGGGTTGCCACAGGCACAGTTTTTCCTTGGCTTGGATCTCCGTGCCACAGCCTGGTTCGGCCGTTTGTGCTGCGGCCTGGATCTATTCACCCCCTTTGCCTGCCTCAGTTTCTATATTCTCAGTTCCCAGTGAAAGCCGCCCTGTTTAGGTTAGTGAGGAAAGCAAAGCATTTCTTACTTCCTATTTCCTTCGGGGTTTGATTATATATTTAGCCAATTTTTTGCTCGACCATACCTTCGGGTGTATTGCGAAACATCTGGAGGCTCCAAGGATAGGTTTTTCTGTTTCTCGTTGACCATCTCGTTGAGTTTTGGGGGAGATTTATCGGTATCGCTTCCTACCACGCCATTATGCTGACGTTATCCAAAAAAACCCTTTAATTTTAAAGCAGTTTTGAGTTCACAGAATGGAAGGTATTGAGATTCCTTATATACCTGTCCCCACACATATATAACCTCCCTAACTACAACATCTCCCACTATAGTGATGCAATATATTATGACTAATAAATCTACACTGATACATCACCAAAGTCCATCATTTAATTAGGATTTACTGTTGATGGTGTATATTTGATGGGTTTGAACAAATCTATAACAGCATATACCCACCATTATAGTGTCATATAGAATAGCTTCCCTGCCCTCAATACCCTCTTTGCTCTGCTTATTCATCCTGCCCTGCCTCCAGTTTATCTGTTAATCTTTTATTGTCTGCATTCTTTTACCTTTTCCAGAATGTCATATATATAGCTGAAATCATAGTTTAACATTTCAAATTGATTTTTTTCTTTTTTAAAAATATTTATTTAATCATTTTAGAAAGGAAAAAAAGAGAAAGATAGAGGAGGGAGAGAAGCAGGGGAGGACCATGAGGCATCAATTCCCATATGTGCCTTGACCAGGAAAGCCCAGGGTTTCAAGCTGCTGACCTCAGAATTCCAGGCCAACACTTTATCCAGTGCTTCACCACAGGCCAAGCAGATTGATTTCTTTCACTGAGTAATATGCATTTAACTTTTGCCTATGTCTTTTCATGGTTGATAGCTCATTTCCTTTAGTGATAAATAATATTTATATATGGATGTACCACAATTTATTTAATTATTTAGCTACCAAAGAACATCTTGATAGCTTCCAAGTTTTGGCAATTGTGGCTAAAACTTCTATTAGTATCTGTGTGTGGGATTTCATTTAAACATCAGTTTTCAATACCTTTGGGTAAATACCAAGGAGCATGATTGTTGAATTATATGGTAAGAGTATTTTAAGTTTTGTAGAGAGCTGCAAAACTCTCTTCCAAAATGACAGTGATATTTTGTATTTATACTAACAATGAATGAAAATTCCTGTTGTTCCACATCCTCACCATCATTTGGTGTTGTCAGTGGTATTTATTTATTCTTAGGCATTTTATATAATTCTACCTTTTTTCATTTCCTAGTGTATCAATTATACAATTTTTACAGTTTTTAAACAGTTAGTTGCTCTAGATTTTTCTAGATATATTTACAATTAATGTAACACCAATTAATGTAGAGCAGTTACCTTACAATTTTTCAATTCTAAGTGCCCCATTCTTAACACATTGCTGTATTTTATTTATACATGTACTATAATTATCTAATATAAACAAAGTATTTTATTTCTTCTTTCTCTGATGCTCTTTTTTTCTTTATGGGATCCAAGTTTCTGACATGTATAATTTTCTTTCTTCTTGAACTATTTTTTGCATGATAGGTCTGCTGGCTTACAAATTACAACTCTTAGTTGTTATTTTTCTGAGAACATCTTTATCTCCACGTTTGAAAAATGTTTCTAAATGCAGTTCTAGGTTCATGTTTATTTTTCTCCAACATTTTATTTTATTTCACTTTATTCTTACCATCATGATTTCTGATGAGAAAGTTCATTATTTTTTTCTTTGCTCTTCTAAGAAAAGTGCCCCATCCACACATTGACTCTTTTCAGGGTTTTCTACACTTTGGTTGTGATGTACCTCGGTGTAGATTTTTTTTTTTATTTGTATTTATCTTGCTTTGTGTTCTCAAAGTCCTTGACCTATGGTTTGGAGTCTGTTATTAATTTTGATTTTTTTTATCTATTATAACTTCAAATATGTTTTATGTTTCTTTCTCTCCTTTTCTTCTGGTACTCCTATACATATATAGTACAACTCTGTAATTGTCACCCAGATCTTGAATATTCTATTCTTTCATTCTGTTTTATACAATTTAGTTTGGGCAGTTTCTATTGACATGTATTGCAGCAAAATAATTATTTATCTGTGCCCAATCCAGATGAGACAATCAAAGACATTCTTCATTTCTCTTACAGAATATTTTTTCTGGCATTATTTTTTATTCTTTTTTAGAGTTTCCATCCTTCTGCTTATAATACATCTGTTCTTACATGCTGTATACTTTTTCATGAGGACTCTTAACATAGCGGTCATACTTTTTAAAACTTTCCTGGCTGAAAATATTAAAAACCACACACAATGTTTTTTATCTGATTCAAAGATATTTTCTTTGTCTCTATAAACTGGTTTCTCTCACATTTAACATGTCATGCATATTTTTGTTGAAAGATGGACATGAAGTATTGAATAATCGAAACTGAGATAAATTAGGGGTTTCAGTCAGGGTTTAAGTTAAACTGACAAGGAGTTGAGCTGTGTTCTTTGTATGCTTATGCTGTAGGTGTCAGAGATTTCAGTTTCTTAGAGTTTCCTTATTGGTTTTTTATTCCCCTGTTGTCTTTGAGTTTTCCTAAGAATCCTCTCTAAAATAGAATCTGCGCCTTACAGCTCTCTCAATTGTAATCAACTGGCATTATACAGTAGCCCAGTCATTGTCTCCAATGTCTTCTCCTGTGGTAAGCTGATCGTAGCTCTGACTAGGTATATTCACCTCTCCCTCCAGATCTCGAGGCAGTTGTTTGCCTTGTGATCTTAGTTCTCTGATAGACCTGTGAAAAATCACTGATTAAGAGTTCATTCATCTTTTTTCTTGTTGTGACAGGCAGTAATAACTTTCAAGCTCTTTACATATTAGAACCAAAACTAGCACTGTTCCGATGAGCTTTTTGAGGTCATTGTAACTTTGACATCAAAACAGACTAACAATATGAGAAAGGACACTTCAAAGCAACTGTGTAGACCTACAAAATTGTGAGATATAATAAAATAATTGCTGTTTTGAACCACCATGTTTTGGATTAGTGTATAATACAACAACAATAAAAACACTGAATTCCAATATATAACGTTATGTTATTAAAATTATAAAGAAATTTTGGTAAAATCACTGAATACAAATCAATACCAAAAATCAGCCCTGGCCAGTTTGCTTAGTGGATAAAACATTGACATGGTATATGGATGTCCTGGGTTTGATTTCTGGTCAGGGCACACAGAGGAAGATACCATCTGCTTCTCTTCCCCTCCCTCTCCCCTCCCCCATTCCCTCTTGGAGCCAGTGGTTCAATTGGTTCGAGCATCAACCCCAGGTGCTGAGAAAATCTTAGTTGATTCGAGCATCTGTCCCAGATGGGGTTGCCAGGTAGATCTTGGTTGGAGCACAGGTGAAAGTCTGTCTCTCACCCCTCTTCTCGCTTAAAAAAAAAAATCAGCTGAAGTTCTATATATCATCTGAAATAAAATATAAGTAAAAATATTCTTTAAAATGGTAACAAAAACTCAAAAAACATTGGAATAAATCTAGCAAATGATGGGAAAGCTTTTTATGTAAAACATTAAAACTTCACTGAAAGTTAATGATAAAGACCAAATTGATAGACTGCTATATCATATTATTATCTAGGAAAATTCAGTATTCTAAAGATAACTAATCTCTTCAAAATGGCTTATAGTGGGCCAGTTAATTATATAATGTAGATGAAAGGAAAAAAAAGATGAACTCATTCTTACAAAAGAAGGAAAAGTTTTAGAGGTATTCTCACTTGACTTGGCAGAGGTGGTGACTTTTTATAAGGCAAAAAAATATAAAAGAAATTACAAAATTCAGGTAGGAAGATATAGGGCAGGGCTGGCAAAGTATACTTAAAAGATATTTATCTCAAGTGTTCAAGTCAGCCACTAAATCTTTTCTGTTACCCACTCCCACTTTAATTTCTGGAAGAAACTTTAATTTTTATCAGTTATTTTTCAAAACAAGATTTTTTGGGATGGTTACTAATTTACTGCAGTGAATAGTCAAGAGCATCAAGAGGTCAACATAGCTATTTTTAACAAGGTGGGAGGAAAGCATTTTTTCCCTTGAACTTGTGAGGTCACATTAGTGAGCACTTCCAAGCTTGAAGTAGAGAGCTTGGCTCCTGGACCAGTGTCACAATGTTATTAATTTACCTTTATAGAAATCTTCATGGTGGAAAATTGGGAGAGAAGAACCACCTTCTTCCTATTTTCAATTTATTTTCTTCTTAGTGTCTACAATGAGGATACTCGGAAGCACAGGTATATTACATGTAACAGTGAGTGAAAAGGGGATGAGGTGGTGGAAGGTGAAAAGAAGTTTGTTTTTTCTAAAGTATTTTAGTACCAACTTTTCTTTTCCCCATTAAGTCATGATGGCTCAATTTTATAGACATAAACCATAAAAGTTAATCGATATAAGTCAGAATTCAAAACTATATTAAAAGATACAATGTTAAGAAAAGAGTACAAATATTACTTGTGTTTATATTTTAAAGTGTGACCACAACAATATGGAGCACCTGAATTACCACATCTAAAAATTCATCATTTTGAAATTATTTCAAAGATATTTGACTATTTGTTTAAAAAAGCCAATAAAATTCCAACTTCTCCCTTTCCTCTGCCAGATTATAATTACAAGAATCAGTTGATGCACGGAAAGAAAATGATGTCGAATACTGACATAAATTCTGTAGAATATATGGTTCTTTTTTTTTTTCTTTTTTCCTTGCTGATTTAAAATAAAGTTCAGGCATTGTGTACAACTTTCTTCACCCTACTTTTTGGCAAGTCATCATACCAACACTGTAGAAATCTGCTATGTTCATTGGTATTTATCAAGTTAATATATCAATACATCCAAGTTTTTTATTCTTCCTAAATGGGTAGTGTCAATTAAAGTCAGTACATTTTACTTAAAATATTTTTAAATATTTGATTTTTTTCATAACATGGTACTTAAATAATATAGAATCTACAAATATTTAGCAGATGCATTTGTTAAAATCACTCTACCCCCATACACAGCTAAGCAAGACTGAACAAATATTCTGAGTGTCTTCACAGTAGGTCATAGGGGTCATTCCAATTGGAAAACAGGACTTCAGATGCTATTTCCTTTACCTAAGCTAATTGCAAACAAATGTTCCTTTTGTCAGAAAAGAAAGGAAAAAAAAGTTAAGCCCAGTGGAAAAGCTCTTTCTGTGTTTGGTGCTAGCTTCTGGCAGTTTATGTAGTCCAAAGATCTCATTTTTCTTTTTCCAGTTTTCTTCAGTCGGGATTGCCTGGGCATAATTATTTTGCCCCTAAGACAACTTCTATTCTTGACCTGATTTAAAGGATATATAATTAGAATTTATTTTGGGTGCTAGGGATTATACTGCTCCTCATGATAGTAACTCCCATGTCTGTTGGCCAAGAGGAAATAAACACTGCAGCCTCGGGATTCAAATTGCCAGCCCTTGAGGCTTCTAGAAAAACAATGAAATGCAAAAGTCAGGGGGAGGAAAATGTCAAGTTTACTAATGGAACTGACTACACAAGAAAGAAACCACTCTGCAAAAGTTGATTTGAGCCCTTAAGCTGTGCGCAGGAAAAGATTTAACCCACCAAAGAAAGTAAGCTCCAAAATACAAAGAACAAGGTGCTTTATTCTTTATTTCATACTTGCATTACCAAGTGCTTATTCAGAACTTGTTTTCTGTTTGAAAGGCCTTGAGGGTTAGGGAACTATTCACTACTCTATTAATTGGTAAAGTTAAATCACTTGCCCACTGCATTTGCTATAACACCCACATTCTCAGCATAACCATTGGCCACCTGTACTCAGCATGTTCTCACACATGGTCATTAACTCTGAAAACTAATGCAAGCCAAACAAAGGCTGAAGAATAAATGGGTTGCCATAAGAAAACAATTAAAAAGTCACCTGTTGTGAAAAGACATATTTAATCAAACCTGGGCAGAGAGACCACCCAAGATTAAACAGAAGTTTTTCTACAAGTCTGGTATTTACAATACAGGTGCATTTTTGTGAATGAGTTATTGTGATGAAAATATAGTTAGTTGATACGCGTGAGCACTAAGAATAAAAGTACCTGATATAATAAACATTCCATTTATACATATTAAGCATTTAGCTTTTTTCTTAAAGGATCAAAATTATATTTAACAAAAATTTGAGTATTAATGATTTTGTAAAATATTTGAGATTGTTGATTATGTTGCTCATTGAATTCATCAAGATTTGGGCTATAAATTATATATATATTAAAATTTGAAAGATATATATTTTTATTTATAAATAATCATGAATATACCTATATATTAGTTCCAAATCTTCCAAATGCTTATTTTTCCCCCTTAAGGTAGGTCCTTCCAAGCACAGTGTTTTAGATTTGTGACATAAACATTTTTAAAGCATTTTAAAACAATAAAAAACTAATATATCCTAGTTAACTTTTCTGTTACTAGGTTTTAAATTTCTCTAAATAATAGAGGAAAGTATTTGTCACATTGTTTTATAGCAAACACTAAGTCCACACTGGAAGATATGATTTGTATTGAATACTTTGAGGAGAAAAATGCTCACTTTCACACATACATAAAAACACACATTAAAAAACAGGATGTTTATTTATTCTTAAATGAAGGGCAATTTAATAATGTTAACTAATATAATTATTAAGTTATAATATTAAATCAAATATTACCATTGATGTTAATCAATTTCTAACTCAAAATTTTCAAGAGCAAAATTATATGATGGAAATGATAAATCATTATTGTCCTTTTTAAAATAGTTTTATTAAAAACTGTATTTAATACTATTTGCTTTGCAAGAATCTTATGCAGAATTTGAATGTTTTACCTAAAACTCAGAGAAGAGCAATTGAGAAAAATATTTTGTTCTGAGTTTCCAAATCTTTAAAATGGGACAAATATTTTTTATAGGGTTAATATAGTATACAATTTATTTAATAACAAGATGTATACCCAGGACAACATTCTTAAACAATCTGTGCCAGGTTAGACATCTGTAAAATGGGTATAATATTAACACCTACCTGTTAAATTTATAAGATGAAATTACTTAACAAAAGTCACGTGCTAATATACATCAAATACTATTTGTTAGTTACAGCTGATGTTGCTGCTCTTTCATATTTCATGAATTTCTGAAGATCTTAGGATATAAAACATATAAAATTTGTTGTAGTCTGAAACATTTTCTTTTATAATTTATGATTAGATATTAAAAATAAGTTTTTGTGAAAGATGATTTGACTTTGGATGGTGAGCACACAATGTAATGTACAGATTATATATTATGGAAATGTACACTTGAAATCTATATAATCTTATTAACCAGTGTCACCTCAATAAATTTCATTTAAAAAAAAGACATTTTCTTCTTTGGTATGTATTTCATAATTAGATCCATTCAAGTGGGGTGAGGTTTGATTTTTAGTAAAGTATCCAATTTTAGCTACCTCTGGATAAGAAGCAAAACTTAGTGTCTCATTCATTTGATCTGTTCTGGTTTCAGTGCTAATTAAACTGTACAATGTAGTATTTTCAAGCATATGGAGGTTAAAACTAATAACCATACTTTACTAATAAATCTTTTTCTTTACAGTACATAATTGGTTAATATGAAAGTATCTGTATGAGTAAAATGCCTGTTTTGATGATTTGAAATTTGAATTCATTTGTCAAAGGCAAGATGTAAACATAATGCTTGATGAATTATACCAATTAACTAATTTGCTATATATTCTATAGCAAAAGGTGGCAAATATTTGTGCTTTATAGTATCAGAAATTGCAAGTGTACACAAGAGAGTGATCTTTAATACTTGCACCTCTATTATGGAGCCTGTGTAAACTGCTCATGGTCTTTTTGTTATTTTCTTCTACCTTATGTAAGACATATATTATGTAAGACAAAGCATAGTAACATAGATATTACACAGAGCTTAAACTCAGTTTGTCTAAAAGTGCCCTTATACACTTTCTTTTTTAAAGTTTCTCTACCATGGCATTGCTAGACTTTGCAACTTAAAAAATTGTTTTTAAAAATTACTATTTTCTTTTACTTGTGAGGATTCCATTCTTCACATTTATTTCTATCCCTTAAATAGCTCTTGGATACATTTTATTATTTCATTCCTGATGCCTTTGTTTAAGGCATCATCCTTTGTACTGTAATTGTCCTCTCACACTTTGATCTTATTCTCTCAGATCTGTCCTTCACACCATCAGTCTGACTTCTCTGACATGCAAACTTGCCATATGTCACATACCCATTGGCTACAGAGTGAGTTTTAAATTCCTTAGCATATTGGAAGGGGTTTTGTTGACCTCATCTTGGCTTTACTCTGTCCTCTCCCTCTCCCCTCCCTTGCCTATATGTACTTCTGCCATATCAAACTGCTAGCTGTTGTTGGAAAGAGCTCATGACCTTCTGTGGCTTCATGCCTTTACATTGTTCCCTCAGCCTGACACAGCCTTCCTTTCTTTAAACAGTGAATTCCACTCATCTTTCATGAACCAGATTAGTGCCATCTCCTTTCCAAATTCTCCCTTGACACCCCGGAATAAATTTTTCCTTCTTCTGTCCCAACAGTGTCATATACTCACTTCTATAGTAGCATTTTCTGTATATTATTAAAATTGTTTTAATTTTTCGACCATTGATCTAGAAGCTGTATTTAGGCAGGATTTTTGTCTGATTTTAAATATATTTTATCTTTAAATTTACAAAATTTAAATTTTTTTCTGGGGATAAAAATTTTAAAATTTTATTATTTATTATCACTATATATTATAAAATAAAGGCTGCTTTACTCCAAAAGTTGGAAGATTATACTATTCCCTCAGGAATCAGGTCAGATATTTTTCCAAGCAATTTTACTGAAACCATATAATAGGATGCATTATCTTTCAAAGGGTCTATATAATAATTTTCTAGAGAGCATAGCTATTTGTACTAATCTTTTTATATGAAGAACATAGTGTTTTGTGATTTTAAAGATAACTGTGAAATAAAATTGTTTCACTTGCTTAAAAAATTTATTTAAAAGATGTATGAAAATATGACCAAATTTCTTTTATGTTTAGCTTGTTTGATTTTGTTTAATATGAACATTGGAAAACCTTGTCTTGGACTAGTGCAGGCTTAGGAACTCCCTACTGGGAACTGCTAATTTAATATACTAATTTAGTTTGAACTCGGGTTCAAGAATAATTGAAACAAAGTCCAAGAGTTTAGTTGTGTGATTGTTTTTGTAATGCATTACATTTAGCCTAGAGCCAGTGACTAAATGCCTTTGACAAATATCCATTGAATAAATGAACATGTTAAGAATGACTACTTACTTAATTCATGTATTTATGAGATGATGCATCTTTACATCAAAATCAACTTATAGGTAATTATTGTCAACTCTATCTTTTGCCTCTATCCTGTCTCCTCCTTTGCTTCCAGTATCCTATTCATGTTTTTCTTCTTTTTTCCCTTATAGTTAATGGATTTTCAAAATAAAAAACTCATTTTACTTTTCTTTAACCTAAAAAAATATGTACTCTAACAATACTCTAACAATTTTTCTTCTTATGTTCATTTTATACCAAATTTGCAAAGACATTGTTTCATATCTATTCATGAATAATCTTATTTTTTATCTAATGTCATAAAAGTCAGATTTTTATTCCTGTGTTACCTTTCTATGTGGCTATATTATATATTTTATTAAATAGTTATAACAAAGGGACAGGTAGAAATTTCTGACTTTCAAAAGAGAAGTCAAAACTCACTTGAACCTTAAAGAGTGGCTTTGGAATCCCTAGGATCCTATCTGGGCTATGGCAAGAACAAAGAGAGTTGTATGGTCTCTTATTGGGTGTATTCATCCCTAAAAAAGGAGAAAATAATGTTTTTTTATCATTCTTTTTAAGGATAAGTAAAAGAAGAAAATGTATCAAATGTATTCTGAACAAGATTATCAATAATAAGAAAGATATTATTACTACTAAAGATAGAATTTTCATAATGTATTGAGATATTTTACGAATGTAGTTAGTTTAACGGAAATCTATGCATGGTTCAAAAAATCATTTTGCACTATTGTACTATTATTTGGTTATTATTAGTTGTGAATAGTTCCACAACTCCATCGAATAAGAAATTTTATCTATATCAGCTGTGGACTTCCTCAATCATGCCTTTTTATACAGAAGGAATATAATTTAAGCTCGTAGTGGTTGTTTCTGAGGGTTTTGTATCACAATATTTTGAATTATAATTATAAGATATGCAAAATCTACCAAATAATTCAAAATCTAATAAAAGTGAAAAAAAGTTGCCATGTTTCTTCTTTGGTTCTGAGAAAATGCTGAAGAATCAGGAGCAGCAGCAGAGACCCCCCCCCCCCCCAGTGGAGAACATCTGTCTGATGGACCAGCAGGAAAGAGTGCTCCCAGAAGGACAAGAAGAACACCAGATAGAGGTCTAGAACATGAAAGGGTCTGGAGGGCAAAAGTCAATAAGACTGTGGATTTCTGAAACTGGTCAATAAAATGGCACAGCAGCACAAAATGGAAAAATATTTCAAATATAACTTACACCTAACACAAAAATGTCTGAAGGAAAAGTAACTCAAATTTAAAATATTCTTTAACATCTGTAAAATGTAAATTGTAAAAGTCACGGGTCACTAGTATCTCCTTTAGATAACATTTCTATGAACATTGGTGGGCCACTAAATGGATTAAATGCATTAAATACTTTTGTTGTTTTTGTTTTTGGGTGGGTTTTTTTTATATGTGTGAGAGACAGAGAGTCAGAAAGAGGGATAGATAGGGACAGACAGGCAGGAAGGGAGAGAGATGAGAAACATCAATTCTTCATTGCGGTTCCCTAGTTGTTCATTGATTGCTCTCTCATATGTGCCCTGACCAGGGGGCTACAGCAGACTGAGTAACCCTTTGCTCAAGCCAGCGACCTTGGGCTCAAGCTGGTGAGCCCTGCTCAAACCAGATGAGCCTGTGCTCAAGCTGGCGACCTCGGGTCTCGAACCTGGGTCCTCCACATCCCAGTCCAATGCTCTATTCACTGCACCACCGCCTGGTCAGGCTAAATGCATTAATTTCGTATTTTCAAAGATGATGACTGGTGAAGTAGACCATATGTGTTAGGCAAAACCTTCTACCTCTATCCACCACACATTTACTACTTAGCAATTTTTTTTCAGCTCTTTTTAAAATGCTGCTCAATAGCACTTTCTTTCTAATGCTTTCCATGATCATACATTCTGTGATGGACAGTCTTATCACTTCTTTTATGTAGCTCTGCCAAGTTGCTTCTGGTTATATACTCAATGTATTCCTGTCCTACCTATTTTTATGGGTACTTGGGGATTGCTTTATCACCTTCATTGAATTCTGCTTTGTCATTGGATCAAGCGGTTTCTTGTGACCATTTTCTTTGAAAAAACACTGCATGTTTTTCTTTGTTAGTGTGTGGTCATATAGACTTACTGTGGCTTCTACTTTTTAAAATAAAGTCTCATATTTTCAAGAGCTTGATTGATATATAGTAGAAACAACTCTTCTGTAGGTAAGTCTTCTCATTGCTTTGTCCTTAAAACACATATGCATTTATATCCACATTTCATTACTTTCTCTTTTATTTAATAGCTAACATTTATGAAATTTTTTGACAATAATTCACATTTGTTTCTTCCATGTAGCCTTTCCTAGCTATCATATCCAACACTAATATCTCCCTTCACTTAACCAGTCTGGGATATGTTCTATTATATTCAGCAAATGATGCCTTATTGTATAAAATAGAAAAGTCTCAATTCAGAGAGGCTAGGGGATTTTCTTTGGTTCAGGGTCGTTAAATGAGATGATGTGTACAAAGCAGTTAGTTAAAGTAAGTGCTCTGAAAGATAGATATTATTATAGATAATGATGGTAATTAGTTCTGACTTAGTGATTCATTTCAGATATTTTTATATCCTTAATTAGACTCTGTACTCCTTTAAAGCACATACTAAATTTTTACTGTCTTGTATAGCATTTGCAGCATAGCAAAGGGGACTACGTATCTGCTAATTGTTTGATTCCAGGAATGAAGACTGGGAAAAGAGTTAGGGGAAATAATAAGAACTTGAAAAATCTTACCAAGGCATCAAGATATAAGCAAAAGTTGGGTGGGAGATGGATGCTTTTGGAAATAGCTTTCCATAGATAATATTCTAGCAGAAAGCTAAAAAAGAGTATTCTTCTGATAGCATATGGCTCAAATGAGAGTTTTATAAAACAACTAAAACATGTAAACATTATTTAGTCCCAGACTGTGATGTTTTTATCTTTTGTATCCTTCATATTTTTCCTTACTCTATTACATACAAAAGGATGCACAATTATAACATAAAAAGTTAAGTATAATCATTTTCTGAAAAGCATAGACTTCATTAAGAGAAAACAATATTAATGGAAACTGCAATACACAGTTATAGCCAAAGGAAAAAAAATCTACAAAATAAATTCCAGGAACATTACAATAAAATGTTAGACAAAGTGGGAACCAGGAAGGGAAATGAGTTTTAACAGAAAGAAAAGTAGTTTACAACCTCCTGAGGCTCAAGGGAGAAAAAGCTCACCCACATTGCTCCCTTTAAGAGTTTTTCCAGGTTTAACTAGCTGCACGGAGGTTCCCATATGGCTATTAAAGAATTATATTATCAAATAGAAAAATAATAAGTATATTAAAAACAGTATATAATCATGCTATTAGAAGGGAAGGGCCATGTCATGAGTGCATTATATTTAAGAGTTTAGAAGAGTAGGTACTCAATAAACGCCATGCACAGCAAGGCTTTGAGAGCTTACTTTCTAAATCTAATATGTAACTAAATAAATAATGCAGCCTTGATAACCCTTAAAATAGAAAGTAAATGGTCCATTAAGAGAACACATTAAGAAGTCTTATTGACTTATGCATGGACCCTTCAAGTGCCCATTATTAGCCAAATGCTTACATCAATAGTATTACACACAGAAAACAGTCTTCTTAAACACACCTTCAGGCCATAAATTTCCATTCTTAGTTAACTATTGACCAATGTTTCTAATTTGAAATTTTATAATTTTATAAAAATGTTATAATTTTTGCTTTAAGGTTGCATTTTTGAATAGTATAGCTTATTTTAGAAAGCAATAACAGTCAACATTTAAAAAAAATTAAAGTTAATGTCCAATAGAAAGGTACTTAGGTGGGCCACTGCTCTTATTCATGCTATCATCATGAAAAAGATAAAGCAGTAGGTTTATTCTCCCATTCCAAATTACAATACTAGACAAATCAGCATTCTAAAATAAATCATTCATGTCCTTATCCATAAAAGGCCAACAGTAAAAAAAATAGACATAATGTAAGCCATATGAGGATGTTATCTCTGCTTTTTTGAATAGATAACCTATTTTGTACAGACCTGGAAGACACACTAATTAATCCAAATCTATTGGTTTTCTAATGGATTAATACCCAGGCTGCCTCAATTATGTTATTTTCAACTTCTGGCCATTTAAGTATGCAAGGTCCCTCAGTGCTGTTGCAGACACTCCTCAAAAGTTAGAGTTAAAACTCTTTACTCAATTGTCATCCTATCTTGGAACTCAAGGCTGCTCTGACTACTTTGGTTTATTAACGTGGACTTTTTGACAGAGTTGCCTCAACTTCCAGCTTAGAACTCGTCCCAAAATTGTTCCTCCTCAGCTCTTCTTGATTTAATTTTATCTCTACCTTTCTAATTTGTATTTCCTTGAGTTTATTACATTCCAGATATCTTTACCGCCTTTCTCTTTCACCTTTCTTCCAATTTTCCTCAAGCTATCTTTTCTGTCTTGGTTCTATCTCTTAGCCATAGATTCTCATTTCCAATGACCACTGCTTCTGGCGCATCTCTGGTGTGGGCTAATGGCTACTAATCACAACTTTAGTCAGACAACTTACTGGGCATGTGTCTATATTAGCATTCATCAACTTCATTTTGTATCAGTAGGTAAATGATGACTTGTTTTTCCTACAGAAAGGAGGTAAATGTAATACACATTTAATTTGAAAAGGGTTTAGTCATCACAGAAGTCATTATTCAGATATAGCTGCTCAGCAATTTATATATCTGAGAATGAATGAAGTATATGTCATGTAGGGTCTGTTTGACAGATATTTAATATCTAAAATATTTATCAGGAGAAAGTTGATAATATCTATTCCTTTTGCTGAAAGGGCAGGGTTAAATGAAGGTTATATAAAGAGAGATGGAGAAAAGTATCTGAAATAAATATTCAGAGAAGAAGGAAAAAATAAAATGAGAAAATAAAGAAGAATGGAAGAAATTTAAAGAGAAGACAGGAGTGCAAATGAGAGGAGAGAACAGGAAAGACAGGAGAAGATCCAGAAGAAGGGAGGGAAGGGATAGAAAATGGGGTAGCATTAGCTTCATTAATACCTTTTTTAGAGTAAAATAGTTGTGATATAAGTTATGTCAGTGGTTTTCAACCTTTTTACTCTCAAGGACTGGTGAAAATAGGAGAATTATTTCAGGGACTACTAAGGCAGAAATCACCCTGAACATAAGCAAATTCAACCAAGATCCTTGCGTCTATAATATTCATACACCATCATGGTGGTTAACTCTTTGATAGACAGCATGGAATTTCTGGCACGGCCTAGAGACCAGCAGTTGAAAAACGCTGGGCTATATGACAAATGGATTGAAATTCTTTTTCTACAGGAGCAAAACTAGAGAAGAGCTTAGATGGGAGGTTCATAAGATAAATCTCTTTTCATCTTTCTGTGGTATATTTTCGGCAGTTACTCCACAGTTATACCTCTCTTCCCTTTGTTTATATTCCCCCAGAAATACTGTGACTATCAACCCATTTTGTTTAACTCAGAAAGCTTTCTTTTCCCACCATAGAGGAAGGCGTATCTATTTTTATACTAAAAATTAAAGAGGAATAAACTTAGCCAATGATATAAAATAAAAAGGTTGTTTAATAAATTATTATTAAATTAAACATTTAATTTAACCAAGTTAATTTATTAAAATAGTTAATTAAGTTATTAGCAAAAGGTGGCTCTTTTGTTTCAGTCTTGTCTTTTGAGACAAAACAGTAAAAGAAATGAATCACCATCACTAGGAACATGGTTATGTAAAAATAGTCTCTTTGTATAGTGACTTATTATTCAGCCACTAAAGGAATAGTTTACCTGATTTAGGAGTATTTTCATGATTTAATTATAAGTCAGGAAATAAATTTAAAAAAATGTGTATACAGAATTATTTGCATAAATAATAACAAAACCACTCTAATAAGTATAGGTGTCTATATGTATAAGGCTATACTGTATATATTCATATATATCTGCTTATACAAGTTTGCATAAGCATAGAGGAAAATAAAGATAACATATACTATTAATATAAATTTTATGGATTTGGGTGGGTAAAAAATGCAAATGGAAAATTTATATACATATATATATAAATTCATGTGTGTCTATGCACATTTTTTCCCAAAAGAACTAGAAGGAAGAAGATTTTAGCTATTTGCTGATTTAGCCCTCTCTCTATCCCACCCAAGATCTACAGTAAACCAGTTATACATCTACAGTTCTACAAATAGACATATAGATACTCCTTCATATAATACATTTCTTCTCCTCTTCCTACAACTTTCCCAGTGAGGTATAAATCCAACACTTTAGGCTGAAAATATCTAATACAAAAGTCAAATTAACAAAAATCTTATTCCAGGTCAATAATCAAAATTATTTTTGTTGTTTTAAAAATCATATGATAGGCCTGACCTGTGGTGGCGCAGTGGATAAAACGTTGACCTGGAAATGCTGAGGTCGCTGGTTCGAAACCCTGGGCTTGCCTGGTCAAGGCACATATGGGAGTTGATGCTTCCAGCTCCTCCCCCCGTGTCTCTCTCTCTCTCTCTCTCTCTCCTCTCTAAAATGAATAAATAAAATTAAAAAAAAATCATATGATAGTCATTAATAGACTTTATAATTTTTTAAATGTATACTTGCTCTTTTCTTTTTTAGTTTTTATTTTTTTAAAAAAAATGTATGTGCGTTTTTCTCTTGTATATTATTTTTAAATTAAAATTTTATTTTTATCTAGGTGATAAGTGCTCAGTTTCAATATTTAAATAATCCAATAAATCTTAAGATGAGCAATAGCAGTGTTGTGCCTTGCCCTTGCATGTTCTGATTTCAGCTACACTGAAGTTCATGATGTTATTTTTGCTATTTCTTTTAGAATTTACCTCTGTACATCTAAATGATATATTAAAGTTGCTATATTTTGACTGTTTACTTTACATATTATCTATTAAATTCCTACTATGGAAGTTGTATATTTAACTATTTCTACCTTATTTCTCCCTTTGACACATAAGCCAATATAAGTTCTATCAATATTGTCATGTAACACTTTTTTAATCAGTGTTTCTTCTTTATGTTTTAAAAACTGTTACCTTAAAATGAAGTCTTGTAATATGTTTCCCTACTTTGTGCACAAGGTTTTGTTTTCTTTGGAATAAACAAGAGTCTCCTTTTTTTCTTTCCATTTGGTTTTTCCTATACTTATCACTAATTTTCTTTCTTAAGTGAGAAGCAGGGAGGCTTAGTGACAGACTCCTGCATGCACGATGACTAGGATCCACTTGGCAAGCCCCCTTCCAAGCAATGCTTTGCCCATCTGGGGCCATTGCTCCATTGCTCAGCAACTGAGCTATTTTAGCCCCCAAAGCAAGGCCATGGAGCCATCCTCAGCAACTTGAACCATTCAAGCTATGGTTGTGGGAGGGAGGGGGTGATGAAGAAGCAGATGGTCACTTCTCCCATGTACCCTGACCAGTAATCGAACCCAGGACTACTACATGCCAAGCCAGTGCTCTACAACTGAGCAACCCGGCCTGGGCTGATAGTTATAACTTTAATAACTTTAAGCTACTTAACTCTGAAATCTAGCTAGTCTAATGCTCTACACAAGTTGTTTTAGAAATGTAAAAATGAATGTACACTTTCAGTATTTTCTTTAAGCACATGAGAGAGAAAGACAGAAACAGGAACAGACAGACAGGAAGGCAGAGAAATGAAAAAGATTAATTCTCCATTGTGGCACCTTAGTTGTTCATTAATTCCT
The DNA here is from genome assembly GCF_036850995.1 of Saccopteryx leptura. NCBI lineage: Eukaryota > Metazoa > Chordata > Mammalia > Chiroptera > Emballonuridae > Saccopteryx > Saccopteryx leptura. Next base: position 68,764,938 of record NC_089506.1, on the reverse strand, counting down.
TTCTCATTTGTGCCTTGACCAGGGAGCTCTAGCCAAACCAGTGAACCCTTGCTCAAGCCAGATACTTGGGGCTCAAGCCAGCAACCATGTGGTCATGTCTATGATTCCACCTTCAAGCCAGAGACCCACGTTCAAGCTGGTGAACCCACCAACCAACTGGATGAGCTCACGCTCAAGCCAGCAACCTTGGGGTTTTGAATCTGGGCCCTTTGGGTCCTCTGAGTCCCAGGCCGATGTTCTATTCACTGTGTTTCTGCCTAGTCAGGATCGAAATATTTTTCTACAGCAAACATATTATTGATACCTAAATCTGACAAAAATATTAGGAGCAAGGACCAATATAACTTATTAATATTGTTGCAAGCCTGACCTGTGGTGGCGCAGTGGATAAAGCGTCGACCTGGAAATGCTGAGGTCAAGGCACATATGGGAGTTGATGCTTCCAGCTCCTCCCCCCTTCTCTTTCTCTGTCTCTCCTCTCTCTCTCTCTCTCTCTCTCTCTCTGTCTGTCTCTCCCTCTCCTCTCTAAAAAAAATGAATAAATAAATATTGCTGCAAAATACTAAGCACAATTCAAAGTCACATTAAGAAAATCAGATACTATGACAACATTGACTCTATTGAAGGAATTCAAGGTTATCTCAATATTAGAAAATCCATTAACATCTTACATAATAATAAAGTATGAAAAAAAATCTCCTTAAATGCTTAAAAAGGCTTTTATAAATTCAATATTTATTTCTGATTTTTAAAAATGTGTGATAAAATAAGAGTTTCCAAAGATTTTTCTGACCATGATACAATGCATATAATTTAGTCCTAGAATCAGGTCTTATTAAATGTGGAGTTAGTAAGAATATTTCCATTGAAATAAGAAACAAGACAAAGATTTCCCCAACCTTTAATAAGGTAACAGAATATATCAGTAACATAAACATTCATTAGTCTTCATACACACACACACACACACACACACACACTAAAAACCAGTTTTATGGCATAACTGGTTTGATGAGCAAAACTCCATTTATTTTAACAAGAACAAGACTAAAAACAAAGAATGAACTAAGTAATGAATGTGTAAGTCTATATAAGATCAACTCTAAAATACTGAAAGGTTTACATTCACTCACATCTAACAGTAGTAACACCCTTCCCTCCACTTGCTGGGGTGGTGTCAGGGGAGACCCAGTGTTGAGTCAGGGCTTTCATCACCCCCTCCCACACACAGAAATGAGGGAAGATGTGCAGAAAGCAGTAATGAGGAGCTTTTTCTCCACCAAGCCTACGAGGTATCAATGGAGACCTCATTGGGGGCCAGTATTCTTCCTTATATTCAGTAGTAACAAATACTTCCTCATCAGTTCAGGTGTCAATGAAGACCTATTGAGAAGTTAAGACTTCTACTGAAAAGGCAGCATCTCTCATTCTCCTGCTGGAAGAGTGTCAAAGGAAGCTGTATAAAATAGAAGGTTAAATAAGATGCAGAGTATAACATAGTCACACTTGCATTATTGGAGATGAGAAAGATAGTGGTGGAAAAAGTACTCAAAGTGACAATGGTGGAAAACTTACCAAATTTGCCAAAGACAAAAATGTACATTGGTTAAGAGTTGAGGGCATTCCAAATAGTATAATATAAACCCAAACAAATCCACATCAAGAAACATCATAGATAAACTTCTGAAAACTAAAGACAAAAAAAAAAAAATTGAAAGCAGTGATAAGAAGAAAGTGCGTGAAAAAGATAATGCCATTTTCAAATAACTCAGGAGCTAACTTCAAAAAGCTATCAGTGGCCAAATCTGGGATTTTTTTTTTTTAAATGTCTCTCCGCGTACAGAGTTCTTTTTTTATTTTTAAATATTTTTATTTATTTATTCATTTTAAAGATGAGAGAGAGAGGAAGAGAGAGAGAAGGGGGGGGGAAGAACAGGAAGCATCAACTCCCATATGTGCCTTGACCAGGCAGTTCCAGGGTTTTGAACCTCAGTGTCTCTAGGTTGACGCTTTATCCACTGCGCCACCACAGGTCAGGCTGGGACATTTTTTAACCACAAAATAATAATGAACTTAATGTATTAAGTTCTATAAACTAAAGTAAATATCCATAAGTTTACACTGATATAATAACTAAATAAATGGATAATGGATAGATTGAGAAGGGACTTTTTCATATAGTACATTTTGAATATATAAATAGAAAAAGATTCATAGAAATATAACATCATTTTTCAGAAACAATATAATAATTTTCCAAGGTATCATCAATGTATGCTAAAAGTATTGTGATAAATAGGATATTTGCAAAGATTCAAAGTATCTCCCCATAAAACACATACTATTAATTAAAAATGAAAAACAGCAATTTTGGGGGTGGCAAAAAATTGGCAGACACTGCCTTAACAAAGTTATTAAATTTAATATCACTATTGATGAGACATATTGTTATCATATACTTGGTATGATATAATGCATTGAAATAGGTACAATTCATTTCTGTGTTACTCTTGCCAAAAAAACAAACAGTATGACAGACACAAGAAGAAATGCAAACTAAATGCAACAAGGATTTCTGGACTGGATATTATGACAATAAAAAGTAATTAGTGGAACCACTGGTAATTTTGAATAGGATGTCTAGATTAGTATTTTATCAATATTAATTCTTTAATTTTTATTATTGTACTATGGTTATGAAATTTTTTAGCATTTGAAGAAGTGGGTAAAATTTTTTCAGGAACTCCTTGTACTATATTTGCAATTTGTCATGAGTCTGTTGTTATTTTTTTTTATAAATAAATTTTTATTTTAATGGGGTGACATCAATAAATCAGGGTACATATATTCAAAGAAAACATTTTCAGGTTATCTTGTCATTCAGTTCTGCTGCATACCCATTACAGAACGAGAGATCGTCCTCCGTCACCCTCTATCCAGTATTTTTTTGTACCCCTCCCCCTCCCCTTCCCCCTCTCCCTCCTTCCCTCCCCCCACCCCCTCGTAACCACCACACTCCTGTCCATGTCTCTTAGTCTCACTTTTATGTCCCACCACTGTATGGAATCCTGCAGTTCTTGTTTTTTTCTGATTCACTTATTTCACTCTGCATAATGTTATCAAGATTCCACCATTCTGCTGTAAGTGATCCGATGTCATCGTTTCTTCTAGCTGAATAGTATACCATGGTGTATATGTGCCCCATCTTCTTTTCCAGTCTTCTATTTTTATTACAGTGATTAAAAGCCTTTAGGCAAACTCTTGGCCAATACAGCAAGAATTCATAAAAGAGTAGTGTCCTTAACATGTTCACCAAGTCCAAGTTGGCCCCATCACCATGCCAAATCCCTGAGAAATGCAACCCAACCACAGTTCAGTCTGTTAGGAGCTGTCACAGGGAGCAGGAGTCCAGGAAAAGTCCACACAGGAAAAGTCTGCATGGTGCTGGAATTGTTGTCACCATTCTATATTTTGCAGCTCATGTCCAAGTCCCAATGACAGCTGCTTCTAACTGGTAATGATTCAGGTAGACTGGAAAAGCCATTTGCAGCATGCGTGAATATGGAGCTTCTGTTCTCCACTGCCTGGAGAATTGAGACCAGGTTGCTTTTCCCTGGAGCTCTGTGACTGTGGCATGGTAAAGAGAACCTTGGGATACCCTAAGCTGGGTGGCAAAGGTAAATTCATAATACAAGTTGGCAAAAGGGGGAAGGAGAGCTCTACATTAGGAGTAGGTCCCAGCCTGAAATATGAGTGGGGCATTGAGGTAGGAGGGATAAAGGAAACACTATATACTAAGCAAAGCAGCAGAAAATAGGACTATCAACACCCACAACAGAGATCTTTGAGGGAAGAATAAAAAACCTGACTATTCAGGCAAAACATAGTTAAGTGGCCTTTGTGCAAATGAGATCAGTTTACCTGCTTCTTGGAAGAAATACCCTAGGCTCGTTCACAGTGTCATAGATGGGGCCGACGGCCCTGGGCACCTTCAGCCTTCAGTGGCAAACCCCAGCTTTCTGGGCAAGGTTAGGTCATAGGTGGCTGGAGCAGGGCTGGAAGAGACTGAACCCTCCCTTAGAGGAGCGAGGGGGAAGCCTACCTTCCAGTGTCCCTGTTTCCTCGCAGCAGAGGCATGTAAGCCTGACAGGCTTTAGCTCAATTATCTTCCTTTCCACTATTGAAGCAGGACCCAGATGGCATCCTATGAGACCCCTTTGGGGCGTTGGAGCCTTTAAGGGTGTATCCTAAAAGCTGGTAGTTCCCCTGATCTCTATTGGGCTTTTTCTGCCTCTAGGTATTTTAAAAGCCATGCTCAGAAGATCTCGCTGAGGGGTTTGAGGATCCCCATCCACCTATATAAATCTTTTCCATATATCTGGAGCTATTTGGAAAAAGACAAAACAGTGTTATTAGCTGGATCTAATAAAGAAGGTAGTAGTTTGCAGGCAAAAAATATTTGGTGTCTCCTGTACATCAGCCTTCAAAAGAAATGTAAATTTTTTTTTTTTTAAGTAAAAAGCATGATATGGTAGACCCGTAGGAGTCATTGGCCTGGTGTGCAGGATTCCTGGGTTCGATTCCCAGCCAGAGCACACAGGAGAAGCGCCCATCCACCCCTCCCCCTCTCCCTCCCCTCCCTCCTCTTCGTCTCTCACTTCCCCTCCTGCAGCCAAGGCTCCACCAGAGCAAAGCCACCACAGGCACTAAGGATGGCCCCATGGCCTCTGCCCCAGTCGCTAGAATGGCTCTGGTTGTAACTGAGCTACACCCCAGATGGGCATAGCATCCCCCCCTGGTAGGCATGCCAGGTGGATCCCAGTCAGGCGCATGCGGGAGTCTGCCTGACTGCCTCCCCATTTCCATCCTCAGAAAAATAAATAAAAGAAAAAATACAAAAAAAAAAAAAAAAAAGGAAATAGGAAAAAAGAAAAAAGAAAAAAAAAAAAAAGGGCATTCCCTTGTGTTAAAGCTCCAGGGAGCTTGAAGTGAGCTTGAGTATGTCCTATGAAACATGGAGCTCTATGTTGACATATAAGTCTTTGAAGAAGAAGGAACTGCTGAAATAGTTCATCAGCATTTGTTCCTAAGACAGCAGTCTTTATAGTGGAAACACCATAAGTAAATATTTGCTGGCTGTCTATAGATTAAAGGGGGAATATGGCAAATACTGAAAAGCCATGATCTTTGTGCCCCTCCCCTCCCCTCCCCCAACCCCCTCCCTCTCCTCCCCCCCACCCTGTACCCCCAACACTGTTGTCCATGTCTCTGAGTCTCATCTTTATGTCCCACCTATGTAGGAAATCATATAGTTCTTAGTTTTTTCTGATTTACTTCTTTCGCTCAGTATAATGTTATCAAGGTCCATCCATGTTGTTGTAAAAGATCCTATGTCATCATTTTTTATGGTTGAGTAATATTCCATAGTATATATATACCAAAGCTTTTTAATCCACTTGTCCTCTGATGGACACTTGGGCTGTTTCCAGATCTTTGCTATTGTGAACAATGCTGCCATAAACATGGGGGTGCATTTCTTCTTTTCAAACAGTGCTATGGTGTTCTTGGGGTATATTCCTAACAGTGGTATAGCTGGGTCAAAAGGCAGTTCGATTTTTAATTTCTTGAGGAATCTCCCTACTGTTTTCCACAGTGGCTGCACCAGTCTGCATTCCCACCAGCAGTGCAGGAGGGTTCCCTTTTCTCCACATCCTCGCCAGCACTTATTCTGTGTTGTTTTATTGATGAGCACCATTCTGACTGGTGTGAGGTGATATCTCATTGTGGTTTTAATTTGCATTTCTGTAATCATTAGTGATGTTGAACATTTTTTCATATGCCTATTGGCCATCTGTGTGTCCTCTTTGGAGAAGTGTCTATTCGTTTCTTTTGCCCATTTTTGGATTGGATTGTTTGTCTTCCTGGTATTAAGTTTTACAAGTTCTTTATAAATTTTGATTATTAACCCCTTATCAGACGCAATGTCAAATATATTCTCCCATTGTGTAGTTTGTCTTTTTATTCTGTTCTTATTGTCTTTAGCTGTGCAGAAGCTTTTTAGTTTGATAAAGTCCCATTTGTTTATCCTGCCTTTTATTTCACTTGCCTGTGGAGACAAATGAGCAAATATATTGCTGCGAGAGATGTCAGAGAGCTTACTGCCTATGTTTTCTTCTAAGATGCTTATGGTTTCACGGCTTACATTTAAGTCTTTTATCCATTTTGAGTTGATTTTTGTGAGTGGTGTAAGTTGGTGGTCTAGTTTCATTTTTTTGCAGGTAGCTGTCCAATTTTCCCAACACCATTTGTTGAAGAGGCTGTCTTTACTCCATTGTATTTTCTTACCTCCTTTGTCAAATATCAGTTGTCCTTAGAGCTGTGGGTTTATTGCTGGGTTCTCTGTTCTCTTCCATTGATCTATGTGCCTGTTCTTATGCCAGTACCAGGCTGTTTTGAGTACAATGGCCTTATAATATAACTTGATATCCGGAAGTGTGATACCTCCCACTTTATTCTTCCTTTTCAAGATTGCTGAGGCTATTCATGTTCTCTTTTGGTTCCATATAAATTTTTGTAATATGTGTTCTAAATCTTTGAAGTAAGTCATCAGTATTTTAATCGGTATTGCATTGAAGTTATAAATTGCTTTGGGTAATATAGACATTTTAATGATGTTTATTCTTCCTAACCATGAGTACGGTATATGCCTCCACTTATTTGTATCTTCCCTGATTTCTTTTATCAATGTTTTATAATTTTCCGAGTACAAGTCTTTAATCTCCTTGGTTAGATTTATTCCTAGATACTTTATTTTTTTGGTTGCAATGGTAAAGGGGATTGATTCCTTGATTTCTCTTTCTGGTCTGTTGTTATTTTTAAGTAAAAAGTTTTAAAAAAACAGCACTAAATTATAAGACTTTGGTCATCTGATTGGATCATGATTGCTGAACAGCTATGGTTTTAAATTTGTTGGTAAAAAGATACTAAAATATTTGGAGTTTTATATCAAGAAAGATTAGTTTGACATTTAAAATAAGTTTAATATTTTATGTTTGTATATGGTCTTAAAGTGTTTTATGTTAAAATATCTTAAGGAAATTTATTACCATAGTTAAATTATTAATTTTTAAGTTCAGATTTACATTTATTTGTAACTTATACTTTTTAATTTCGTTGCTTCTTCCTGTCTTTTATGTAAACTTTTCATAGTTGAATAAAAATGCAGGACTGATTAGGAAATACTAAAATAGAACAGACTTTTATCATAATATCTTTTCCAAATAAAGTTATCCCAGTATATAATCTTCACAGGCATTCCCTATTTGGCAAAGAAACTATGTATAAATGTTTGTGTTTCTGACATGGAGTAAATTATAAACAGTGTAGCAATTTCTCAGGATTGGCAAAGAACAAAACATGCCAGGTTTTGAACATTCCACATAGTTTTATTCACATTTACCCTCAATTAAACATTTGATACATGTGAAGGCAATATTGGAATTGAGATAAAATATTTACACTAATGTTTTGTGTAAGGCTAAAAAGAAGATAACATCTTTTTTCATAGTTTGAACTGGTTTGAATTTGACCAATTTGAATGAATAGCTTTGCTTGAACATCTTTATCTAGATGGTCAAAATTTAGATCGGTAAACTGCCTGATTAATTCCAGATTTCAAATATTTTTCACTCCAAATTTCCTTCCTGCCAAGATAATTATAAGGCACAACATAATGCAAGTTTGGTTTTGGAGAATTTTTATGTTGTTTAGGGTTAAAAATAAGTTCATAATATTGACACTTCAACTGTACTTAGTAAATGTATCCTTTGTCAGATTCTAATTGTTAAACATTTTTGGAAGTAATCCTTGTGAGGTTTTGTCACACTCAGGATTGTTTGTAAGATAAATTCCAGTTGGCTGTATTTCATAGCACCTGCAGCTTTCGGAAATAACTAAAATTTTCAGTTGACATGTCCTAGATATCAATTTATGTTGCAAGTTAAAATCTGTACACTTGTGAGTCAAGGTGCCCTTGTTAAAAAAAAGAAAAGAAAAAAGTTGCTCTTGTTAAGAAGACTATCTAATGATGAAGGGCAAATAAAATCAGCCTGTGATTTATGTCTCTACTCAAGAGGGAAAAATATATAAAAGCAATTCTTGAAATTTGACCTCTGTTGTTAAAGGGGAAATGAATTACAAGAAGTAGAAACATGTATGTTTGTTTTTATTAATGTTGCTGATGTTTCATAAGCTAAATTGAAAAAAAATTGTTTGAGTATTGCCTGGTATGTGTAAATAAAGCAATATTTTACTTAATTAGTATTCTACAATTAAATTTTGTAACACATAGTAAGCTGTTATTTTGTGATGAGTCGTCTTTCTGAAGGTTAGAATAAACAATGGAAGAATAAAAAAACAATGCATGTTTCCTGTAATTTGGGACCAACTCCTAAACTTTCAGTGGGAAAAGTTCTGTTGAAATCAGATACAAAAACTATACTGATTAATTTCATTTGTTAATCAAAGCCCCCAAATAGGAATGATCTATCAAGGCTCAGGATACCAAATTGATAAAAAAAATTGAATAAAAAAATTACAAACTAATCAGAGTATTTTGTATACAACCATATACCTGGCTCACTGATAAATTTGGAATTCAAGGATATTGGAGGCTGGCCTGAAAATTCAACATGCATGTTCAGCGTTGGAGATTTGCAATGAGATAAGAATATTTTGTCAAGTATTGAGTTTATTTGGGTTGAAATACTTTTAGGAAATATCAATGGACTCTATAGTTGGGTTGGGGGTAGTGGTGAAAAACATTTCAAAGCTGTAGACCACTTGACCCTACAGCAAAAGGGACAATTTTAGGTGATAAATTCTGGACTTTATTGGCTTCTTTCTGTAGTGAAAACCTGGAAACATATAAAGGAAGCTTGCTGGAAAAGATAGCTAAAAGCACAGATGCCTATGAAGGGCTAATGTGTCCCTGGAAAAAAGAGCATTTGTCTTCAGAATGTTTCAGTGGTGAGACAGATCTTGAGAAACACTGAGGACTACTGGCAGAAATACATCCTTCCAGGGAGGCATGCATTTTCTCTGTCTTGGTCATCAGTATGTTTCCACAACATGATGAATTACTTGACACTGAGAATGCACTTAGCAACAATTTCTTTAGGAGACGGAAACATAGTCACTTCTTCTGTTTTATTCTTTACATTTTTGGATCTAACTTCAACTGTAATACTTATCACAATACATTGAGTTGTCATATAACATGTTATATGTTGAGAGAGAACAGAGTTTGGGAGTGATATGGCCTTTTCTTTCTCCCTCCCTCCCTCTCCCCTCCCTCCCTCCCTCCTTCCTTCCTTCCTTCCTTCCTTCCTTCCTTCCTTCCTTCCTTCCTTCCTTCCTTCCTTCCTTCCTTCCCTCTTTCCTTTCTTTCCTCCCTCCTTTCTTCCTTCCTTCTTTTCTCTTTCTTTCTTTCTTTCTTTCTTTCTTTCTTTCTTTCTTTCTTTCTTTCTTTCTTTCTTTCTTTCTTTCTTCTTCCTTATTCAGTGAGAGGAGGGGAGGCAGAGACAAACTCCTGCATGTGCCCTGACCAGGATCTACCTAGCAAGCCCACTTGAGGATGATACTCAGCAACCAAGCTTTCCTTAGTGCCTGAGGCAGAGACCAAGGACTCATCTTTAGCACCCAGTGGCAACTAGCTCCAATTGAGCCATGGCTACAGGAGGGGAAGAGAGAGAGAGAGAGACAAAGAAAGAAGTGAGAGGGGGAGGGATGGAGAAACATATGGGTGTTTCTTCTGTGTGCCCTGACTAGAAATTGAACCCAGGACATCCACACACCAGGCCAACGCTTTACCACTGAACCAACCTGTCATGGCCTTGATATGGCTTTCAATCAAATTCTATTCACTGTAAGTTTAAGAATTTAAGAAATTTACTCAAGTCCACTGAGCTTCATGAGTTTTATCATCTGTAAGTTGAGGTTAATAAAACCAACACCACAAAGAAGAAGTAGAGCATAATGTTTAATATAAAGTGGATTGAGTAAATTAAAAAACATGAATTATAAATTCAGAATATAAAACATAGAATAAAATAATTAAAAATTTTATATAAGGCATTTGCTGAAGAAACTGACTTACATGAAGTAGTTGCCATAGAAATGCAGCAAATGCAAATTCAATATTGATTTAGGCAACGGTACTAGGATTTCCAACTCATGAGAAACGCTAATTGTTACGACCTTTAATAGTGGTGAATATTTAGGAGTTATATGGTCAGTTTTCTAGTGCAGGAGCAAGGTAGATCATTTCTATCATTGCCTGGTTTTTTAGTACTCCATTTCTTGAGTAATGATGAACTCTTAGACACAGAAACTAGGTTGTATAGGGAACTAAGCAGAATCTCTGTCCTGCTGGTTCACCACAGAGGGTAAGAGGGAGAAAACTGGTAGCAGTTTTAGGATTTGGTATATAACTGCAGGAACTTCTATCTAAAGACCCATGAATAGAGACTTAGCTATATGAAGGTCAAACATTATTTTGAGACCAACAAATAGGAATTGGAGCAAGGCCTTTATCTCGACCCACCAAGTAGAGGAAAAGGACTGGAGTGGGGGAAATTAAGGTAGTTGATGTGTTTCCTTTTAGGGTTGTATTGGGTTCTCTCTGTCAGGGACGAAAATGAGAATAAGCTTGTGGTGACAGGAAGAAGAATTGGATACTGTGTAATTCAAATTCCAGCAGAAACCAGATAAAAAAAAAAGTAAATGTCTAATGCATATAAATGTCTTATAATTCAGATTCATGTTTCTCATACATTTGGCAGAAGGTTTCCAGAAGAAAGACAAATGTTAAATAAATCCAAAATCAGGGAAGAAAATTTAACATTCAAAGATATATTTTAAAATATGTCTGGTCTTAAAATGTGACAAGTATGTTGAACTGAATTTGACCTCGGCAATTTGTAACAAAAGATAAATACTTTCACACACACACAAAAAGAACTTTTGTTTATCTAAATTAAATGATAAACTATTTTGCCTGAAGTTGGCATTGATTTTTCACAATGAAGGGTGTCTTCTGACATCTTTTCCCACAACCTTTCCTTCATTCTTCTGAATACCCATTTCCTCCCTCATACTCTAAGAAAAATTAATAGAATGGGACTGACTCACTTTGGACAACAGCTCAATCACCATTAGATGTGTGTTTGTGTAATCCCACTTCATTATAACCTTTATGAGTTGGATATAGATTATCTCATAACTCACAGAAGATATAATTTTTATTTTTTGATGAATCTTTTTTTTTTATTTTGGATAAAACTATTACAAATTATAAAATTAAAGCTATGTTTGTATATAAAAAACAATTCTGTGCAAAGCTTAGTCTTTCCACAACCAGCAATGTGTTTTTTACACTAATAATTGATGAGTCTCATGTTAAGGATCATTAATAAATTTAGGCATAATTCCAACTTTTTAGAAATTCTCCTAAAGATTCCACTTATACATGTACATGTTTTAGAGCACCTGTAGGAGGCCTGGAGATACAGTTCGTAATTCTCCTCTTTCTGAAGAAGGCCTTTGCAGCTTGGTGAATCCTTTGGAACCCTGTCTGCATAAGGAACATAAATTTAAACCAAGAACGCAGTACTGTGATAGGTTACATGATAAAGAATGATATCCCTAGGAGTCTCACAACCTATTGCTATCATCAGTTTGTGGTCCAAAGTTCAATGTTGATTTTTAAAAGAATCCAAATGGTGAATTTTTGCCAAAGTTTCAAAAGGGAGAGGAAAGGTAAGCAAGAAGTTTCTTCTCCTTCCTAACAAGACTTAATCTGTTTGCTTTTCTTTTTAGTCGGTTCATCCAAAAACTTGCTGTGGCAGAGTATTTTGGGTTCTTTTGATGAAAGAAGTGTGACCTTAAGTGAAACAGCTCTTAAATATAAAAGTTGAGATAGAAATCCATGCCTCTTGTCTCTAATTCCATAGCCAAAATATATACTACAGGGCTTAAATAACTAATCTTTTGCTGGAGAGTTAAATAAATTTGGGTTTGATTCAATAATTGAAAAAAGCACCTGAGTGTGGTTCCCTTAGAGAAGCAGAACTTCCTTTAGACGTCAGCAGAAATAGGACTCTATTGAATTCAGGGTAGGGCTCTAAATGGACATTCCTACTGCCTGATCATATTTCTTTGTAATCTCTTAATATTTATAGATAGAATGCCAAAAAAAAAAAAAAAAAGTTAAGTGTGTGTTAATCAGTTCCTAAAAGGATTAGATCTTAATTTTAAGTATTAAGCTTTTGCTTATCTTGTTGAACCTTCAGTTTTCTTGGAATCCTAATTACTCACCTATCCCCCTGTGCATGCAGATGGTCATGGGGAGGAAGTTCCTCCTTCCTTGACAAAAGTAATTTATTAGTTTGTTGACAGATTACACAGGCTGAGTTCTCTGCTTATCACAGTTAATATCTTAAATATGCCGGAGGAGTGTGTATTTTGTACTTGTAGGGTCATCGTGTTACCACAAGCTCTAGCCTGTTTGTTTGAACAAGGGCAAGAACATGCACATAGATCATTCAGTAAACTTATTAGTTAGAGCTATGGTGGTTAACAAAGATAAACACTCTATCTACATAGTACCGGAGGAAATGGTCTTGAAAAATCTAGCCTGTTTTTACATTCTAAAACCAACACAGATTTTAAACAAACTTATTTATTTGTCCTTGTTTTTATATACATGCTGATAAATTAGTTTATCTCCTTAGTAATGTATCTGAATCACAATAGATTAAATTCATGCAGAATTATTTGTTAAAATTTAAAAGAGATAACCACATCTACCACTCATGAAATGTCTTAAAATTTTCTTAATATTATATATATTTTTAATGCAAGAGTATAAATTGATAGACTTCCTTAATTTGTTACCTAATAGAAAAAGCATTTGCTTTTATATGTCCTGAATCAGTTAAATTTATGAGGTCTTTCATATAATTTTAACATTTGAGATTTCCTATGCCGTCTGATCATACCTCTACTCATAAAACTTAAAAAACTAAAAAGGGTGAAAAATCACTTTTGATAACCAAATTGATTCTGATAAAAATTCAGTTATACTGGCCTGTGGTGGTGCAGTAGATAAAGCGTCGACCTGGAATGCTGAGGTCGCTGGTTCAAAACCCTGGGCTTGCCTGGTCTAAGGCATGTATGGGAGTTGAAGCTTCCTGCTTCTACCCCCTTTCTCTCTCTCTCTCTCTCTCTCTCTCTCTCTCTCTCCTTTCTAAAGTGAATGAATAAATAAATAAATAATTTAAAAAAATCAGTTATTGTGCTTCTAAAAAAGAAAATCAAGCAATCTGATACAGTGTCCATAACTCAAAAAATGAGAGTGTGGAGTCATAACATAAAAATTCAAAAAGATAATTTGTGATGAATAAACATCTCAAGATGAAAAATGCTAGTTCTCCTTTTTATCCTTTATTATTTTCCAAATGCAGAAATACAACACACTATTAACCAGAGCTCATTGAAAACTGGCAAATAATATGTTGCCAGGAGCTGAAGTGGTAGGAATTCCTTCTCCGTTTGGTTGAATAGTTACCTGCTCTTGAAGAACTACTCGGTTGACAAGGCACTCAGGAGGCTGACTTAATGAGGCAGTATGAGGGATTTTATGATAGTGAGTACATTTCAGGGACTCATGTCACCTGCTCTTCCTTTGTTTACTTCTTATTTATTTAATATTTATTAAAAACCAGTTTTGCTTTGTAGTTCGGTATTTTAATATTATTTCAATTCATTACTATGAGAAATGCTATTTATTGTTTATTTCTAATTGTATATTAAATATCAAAGCAATTGAATTTTCTTGATTCTTTATTTCTTGTGTTTGATACCTTTACTACTTTAAATCTTCTATTTGGAAAGTTTATATATTTTTTAATTTTTATTGATTTATCTTGTTATATTTATTCTACATTGTTCAATTATCTCTTTGTTCACTATTTTAATTTTTACCTTTCTTTTAAATTTTATTTTCATTAAAACATTTATTTCCTTTGATTATTTAACTTTTTATTTGATTTTCTCAATTTCTATTTTATTTAATTTTGTTGCCTCCCTTTTTAAAAATGTCTTTATTTATTTATATATTTATATGGGGAGGCAGACTGACAGATTCCTGCATGCGCCCGACAGGGATACATCTGGCATGCCCACCGGGGGTGATGCTCAGCCCTTCTTGCTCCGCTGCAAATCGAGCCATTCTAGGCCTGAGGCGGAGACTTAGAGCCATCCCGAGCGCCCAAGCCAGGCTAACTTTGCTCCAATGGAGCCCTGGCTGCAGGTGTGGAAGAAAAAGAGAGAAAGGGAAGGGTGAAGAAGCAGATAAGCACTTCTCCTATGTGCCCTGGCCAGGAATCAAACACGGGATTCCCACACGCTGGGCCGACCGGCCAGGGCCCTGTTACCTCCCTTTATAATAGCCTCAACAGTGTAGCAACAGAAGGAAAAAGTTGCGTAGAACATGAAAATGTTGTTCATTTACTGATAAAGAATATTACATAACCACAAACTATTAGGCAGGATATTCTGAAGAACTATTAACAAGCATCATTTACTCAAGCTTTGTAGATTCTATCATCATAGCAGTAATGTGAACTTGGTGCAGTTTCTCTCAGCCATTATTTTATGTTTGAGTGCCCTCGTAATAATAGAGACATTGCTGTCTCAAGACCATCTGAGTGCTGGTGATGTATATCTTGAGGAAGTGCACTCCTCTGATTTTCTCCTGACAGGAGTGCCCATGCAGAGCCACATACAAGCCGACTGATGACCATACATCGGGCAATTTAAGCTGTGCTTTTTTCATGAGGACTTCCATGACATATCCATCTCAGGGGGTCCTACCTGGGAATAGCTGTTCTTCTGAGTAACACTATTGTATGTGCATTGTGAATGACAAAGCTGACCATACTTCCTTTTTTGCCATGACCATTAGAACACTCACAGTCAGCTATGTGGCTCACTTCTTGCAATTTGGTAGCAGAAATTTATAATATAAACTTGATGTACTAAAATTCACTCTTGTCTGCCTCTTTGTTTTCATCCTTATATTTAATTGCCCCGATTTCTTTTCTAATTAGTATCGTTTGTGTTATTTCTCTTCTTCTTTGCATTTTGAAAGGTGCTTTAAATTAATTTTAAGAGAGAGAGGCCTCCTTTTTTTCATACTATAAAAAGTTTTTAACAGATTGTGTATTTTTGAGCAGAAACTATGCTCCGTCTGTCTTCCCTGGCATCAAATGTATACAACTTGACACACAAAAAAGGTGTGAATTCTAGTTTAATTGATTTCAGAGAAGTTCTCAGTTTTTATTGTCATATGGAAACAAGTATTTAGGATTCAAAAATACTTCATTTCTAACTTTAAAAAAATCATGCAATAAACACTGTTTTTAAGGTTCATCTTCGTTGGTCTGGTGTGCTCAACACAGTACCTTAAAACAGCTTCTGGTATCTATTTCTCTACCTCTTCTAATTCAAGGTCCATTAATCAAAGGCATTTTACCCCAAATCATTGTTTTCCACAATTCAATTCACATTCCCAGACTTTTTGTGAAATTTACCTACAACTTTCCGTTACCTTGGGGGAAAAATGTTAAATATTTTTCCTGAACTAAATAAACATTTCTTAAGGATACATATAATAAAGAGCAGACTGTTGTAAAATTATGGGGAGGAATGAGAACAAGTAGATTTTTAGGAAAATCTCCATCTAACCATTTTAGCAGGAATAAATTTGAACTCTTCTTATGGAGTAAGAGTATATCTCCATTATCCTGCATGTCTCTAAATGTAGAGCTTTATCTGGGGAAAGATTTAATGAGATCTAAAGGCCAGTTTCTTCAGGGAAATGCCTGGAGTATAAACTTTTACAATCCTTCACCACAAGGATACAGGGAAATTATTCCCATGTGTTCAATACAATGAGAAGACTCCTTCCTCTTCCTGCATGCAGGGACATGGAGACTGCCATCAGTGGCACTAAACCAGGGGTCGGGAAACTTTTGGCTGAGAGAGCCATGAACACCACATAGTTTAAAATGTAATTCCATGAAAGCCATACAACAACCCGTGTACGTTCGTTATGCATTATCCAATAAAAATTTGGTGTCGTCCCAGAGGACAGCTGTGATTGGCTCCAGCCACCCACAACCATGAACATGAGTGGTAGGAAATGAATAGATTGTAATACATGAGAATGTTTCATATTTTTAACGTTATTATTTTTCTATTAAAGAGCCACATCTGGCTCGAGAGCCATAGGTTCCCGACCCCTGCATTAAACCAAGCTCTGGAGAATGAGCGGATGAACAATTTTATTTTTCCAAAGCCTAAGGAAAGAGTTAGGCATACATTTATATTCTTTAAAAATGCATTTTAAAGTTAACTTTAAATGTATCCATGCTGACAACAATCTTGAGAGTTGTGTAAATTTTTTCTGGAAGCTCTCAGAACTTCAGGTGAAGGGGTATGGAAGATAAATTATGGAGCTTTAAAATATTAGATTCTACTCTGGATTACAATTCATATCAGTTTAAATGTAGCCAACACAAATCATTTTATTTTAAAATTAATTTTTCAGCAATAAAAATGACATATTCTATTAAAACCAAACATTTCATTGGAATTAAATAAAATGGTTGGAAATGGAATATTACCTCTTTAGACAAATTATCTATTTTTTTTACTATATAGTTTGTTTAGCCACATTTGGCCTTTTTATTATAAATTTTCTATAATAACTAATTTAATCCCATAATATAAACAACTTGGGTGATAATCATTGGGTGCTTGCATTACTTTATGCTAATATACGATATAAGGCCACTATTTTCCTATACTGTTTGTCATCTTTATACATATTGAAGACTAGACTCTAGCACTCTGCATGGTAGGCCCTGGCTGGAGCCTAGCTTCTTCTTTTCACACCCACACTTGTCAGTCCCATCATGGTAATTTACAGTGTAGTCTATCAGGGTTGTCTTTTCTTTGACCATATCAAATATCAAAAGAAGCAAAATTTCTTGGTGATCCTTGTTACTTGAATTTCTATTCATAATCTCTTTCTCTCTTTTTTTTTTTTTTGTGTGTATATATATATATATATATATATATATATATATATATATATATATATCTCCAATAACATGTATATTTATGTAGATATAAATTATATATAAATATAATACATATTTTTGCTCACACATACATACATGATTTTACTTACAAGTGTTGATTAAAATAGTTACTATATTGCAATGGCCAACTATGAAGGGTTTTTTTTAAAGTAAAAATAGCCAATATGGTGATTCTAAAAAAGTATTGGGAAAAATTTCAATAGCCTATTAAGCATTGTCTTGGTTTTTGTTTGTTTTAAATCCAGTGAGAGTCAGGAAGTCAGAGAGATAGACTCCCACATGCACCCCCAACAGGGATCCACCCAGCAACCCCTGCCTGGGGCTGAAGTTCTGCTTATGTGGGTCTGCTGCTCTGTTGCTCAGCAACTGAACTATTTTAGCACCTGAGCCCAGGTATTGGAGCTCTCCTCAGCATCCAGGGCCAATTTGCTCATTCAATCCCTGGCTGCAGGAGGGGAAGAGAGAGAAGGTGAGGGCTCTAGAAGCAGATGGTTGCTTTTCCTTTGTGCCCTGAGCAGGAATCAATCCAAGTTCTTCACAGTGGGCTGATGCTCTACTGCTAAGCCAACCAGCCAGGGCTAGCTTGTTTATATTGAGTCTAGGTACCACTAGAAATAGTTATTTATATATAATCCACTTTCATGGCTTTGCAGAAAAAATGGATGCTTCTAGGATGATTTTTTAGGGTAAATTTGAAACTGAGGTACCACAGTATACAAAAAATATACATCATAGAATCCAAAGCATAAGTTTAAATAACTTATAAGTAAATTTTGCATATCTACAACTTATTAAGTAAGTATGAGAAAGTTTCTTTTTTAACAAGCCATTTTAGAAATTTATTATAAATTTTCCTTTAGTAATGTTATAGTCTTTTTTTTCTGAAAATGAATGATTCTTAGCTGTACAAAATAAAGGTAAAATAATTTTTCCACATATGCATAAGATTGTAACCATATGCACCCAATAGTTCTGTTTCTACTATGGTTTATATTACATCAAAATAAATGACAAAATTTTTGCCTAGAAAGCCAATATTACAGGGGAATAAGTGACGTAATAAAAATAACCAGTGTTGTCTGTTAACTTTAATTGAAATAAATTTTCACTGTAGTTTCCAGAATAAGATTAACACATATTAAACAAAAATAAGAAAAAGCCAAATATATTGAATAAGTTCAAAAATTAAAAATATTTTCATTTTACAAACTTTGTTTCCTGTTTTTAGTAGGATCATTATTTTAAGAGAAAGGAAATAGGAACTACAGTTGATTAATTAAGCATTAATAAATGAAATTTGTGACTCAGACTAAACTTTAAAGCTGACTTCTCCTCAGCCATTCAATCAAGTAAAGTAGCTTTATGTAATGAATTGTCTTAAGATTAATTTTAAAAAATATATGTATATATATATATATATATATATATATATATTTTATTAAATGAGAGGCAGGGAGGCAGAGACAGACTCCAGCATGTGTTCCAGACCCGGATCCACCCAGCAAGCTCTCTACCAAGTGATGTTTTGCCTGTCTGGGCCACTGTTCCATTGTTTGGCAACTGACCTATTCTAGTGCCTAAGGCGAGGCCAGAGGGTCATACTCAGCACCTGGGGCCAACTTTTCTAGAACCATTTATGCTATGGCTGTGGGAGGGGAAGAGAGAAGTAGAGATAAAGGGAGGAGAAACAGATGGTTACTTCTGTGTGCCCTGACCAAGAATTAAACCCAGCACTTCTACACACTGGGCTGACACTCTACCACTGAGCAAACTGGCAAGAGACAAAATAATTTTTTCTAATATAATATTTGAGAAGTTTTGAATAGTGTTAAAGAAAACATTCTTTTCCTAACTCTGGTTTTCTTGAGGAAAGATTTTCCTTAAATATACAATGAAGACAAACAAAAAGCCAACAGATATCTGAAAGATGCTTATCCTCACTGTCAGGGAAATTCAAATCAAAGTTACAATAAGATAGTTTGATTTTAGGGGATGGGTACACAATCACATCATACCTGTTAGATATGCCATCTTCGAGAAGACAGGTAATAACAAGTGTTGGAGAGGTTGAGGAGAAAAAAGAAACTTTCATTCACTGGTGGGAATGTAAACTGGTATAGTCATTATACATGACCCAGCAATCCCTCTACTGAGTATCTACTCAAAAAACTCAAAAACATTTGTTTTTAAAGACATCTGCAACTCATATTCATGGCAGCATTATTCATAGTGACCAACACATAGAAACAACCAAAGTGTCCATCAATAGAGGATTGGATAAAGAAGATGTGGTACATATATACAATGAAATACTACTCAGTCATAAGAACAGATGAAATACAGGTATTGATTGACTTTTGACCTACGCAACTTACGACCCTTTGACTTTACGACCACAATCACTAGCCACGACTGCTCCGCGTCTGGCAGCACAAGCATTGCCCAGCTGGGTGTACGACAGTGCTGGCCAATAAAATGTTTCGTACATGTTTATATATTTTGATATGTTTCGCAATTGGGAAAATGTTTTCTATGGTATTTTTTACATCTGTATTTGGTATTTTTGTATGCACCTATATTTTATAATTTTGTATGTTTTGCAAATATTAAACCAGTTGTACTGGTAATGCAGTGTTTTACTTAAACCTGACGAATGTAAAAATAAGAAACAAAATGGTGTAGAAATGATACAAATGGCATAAAATGAACAAAGAAAATTATGATATATAACAATAATGAAATAAAATTATGATAAAATATGATTTAAAGATTTTTAAAACATCATTTCACAGTAGTATACATATAGCCTACTCAACTTATGACCAAATCATGTTATGACTGGTCTGTCAGAACCAATCGTGGTCATAAGTCGAGCACTAGCTGTAATGCCATTTGTGACAACATGAATAGATCTTGAGAATATTATGCTAGGCTAAATAAGACTGAAAAAAAGCTAAGAATTATATAATTTCACTCATGCTGAATATAAAAATGATACTCATAGACATAGACAATAGTTTGGTGGTTACCAGAAGGATGGGGGTGATGTGGTGACCTGTGGTAAAAGGCCAAATATACAGTGATGGAAAATGGTTTGATTTTAGGTGATGGGTACACAATGCAATACACAGATCATGTACCATAGAGAGGTACACCTGAAACCTATATGATACAAAAAATATATTTAAAAAGTTTGTAACTTTTGTTGTATGTATATAATATTTAAGGTTGAAAAAAAAATTTCAAAAGCAAATATATTAACTCTTATTAGATTAAAAAAGCTCTGGCCAGTTGGCTCAGTGGTAGAGCATCAGCCCGGCATGTGTGTGTCCCAGGTTGATTCCTGGCCAGGGCACGTAGGAGAAGTGCCCATCTGCTTCTCCATCCCTTCCCCTCCCACTTCTCTTTCTCTATCTCTTTCTTTTCCTCTCCTGCAGCCATAGCCCTGTGAGAGTGAGATGGACCCAGGATCTGAAGATGCCCAGTGTTTAAAATACCTGAATAAAGTGCTGTGTGATTAGATCTCTATCCCACCCCTACTTCTACCTTTCAGTTACTTAGTTAGTTGAATTTATTTGATTGATGCATATCAAAATTGGTGTGTAATTTTCATGAGAAGGCTTAAACTTTCAGAAATTACTTCATGAGATTTAATCTCTTTACTGCTTCTTTCTTTATTCAGACTCAAATAAGTGTGCTGAATGTGAAGACTTAATGCCTAACCAGGAAGTGGGACAGTGGATAGAGGGTCGGACTTGGACACAGAGGAACCAGGTTCAAAACCCTGAGGATGCCTGTGTGAGCATGAGCTAATCTGGCTTGAGAGTGAGCTCACCAGCTTGAGCGCGTGGTCGCTGGCTTGACTGTGGGATCATAGACATGGGATCATAGACATGACCCCAGAGTCGCTGGCTTGAGCAAAGGGACAGTCGCTCTACTATAGCCCCCCCTCAAGGCACATATGAGAAAGCAATCAATGAACAATGAAGGTGCCACAACAAAGAATTGATGCTTCTCCTTTCTGTCCCTTCTTGCCTGTCTGCCCCTCTCTCTGTTCTCTCTAAAAAATAAATAAATAAAATAAAATATTCAGTGATGCACTAACCTTGCTTTCATGAAAAATTATGTAAAACCTGATTTTTCTGTAATAAATGGGATATTATGGATTTTTTATCTTTTTTAAATTAATTGAAATCTGGTCTGAGCATCAGAATTATGGTTGCTGCCAAGACACAACTGATTAAATGACTCTCAAGGATTTTTTTCCTCTATGCAAAAGAGAATAAAATTTGCTACTAACTAGTGATTGACTCCTCAGTACTTTGTTTTATTCTATATATTTTTCACATTTTACATCTTTTAACTTTTCTACAGCCTAAAATGCTTGCTCCTGATACATTCATTTTATTGATTAGTAGAGATAAAAAAATGTTATTACTCTTTTTTTTTTTTTTTTTTCATTTTTCTGAAGCTGGAAACGGGGAGAGACAGTCAGACAGACTCCTGCATGCACCCGACCGGGATCCACCCGGCACGCCCACCATGGGGCGACGCTCTGCCCACCAGGGGGCGATGCTCTGCCCATCCTAGGCGTCGCCATATTGCGACCAGAGCCACTCTAGCGCCTGGGGCAGAGGCCACAGAGCCATCCCCAGCGCCCGGGCCATCTTTGCTCCAATGGAGCCTTGGCTGCGGGAGGGGAAGAGAGAGACAGAGAGGAAAGTGCGGCGGAGGGGTGGAGAAGCAAATGGGCGCTTCTCCTGTGTGCCCTGGCCAGGAATCGAACCCGGGTCCTCCGCACGCTAGGCCGACGCTCTACCGCTGAGCCAACCGGCCAGGGCTGTTATTACTCTTTAAAAAGTATAACTAATAACTGACAGAGCCATGACTCAAATTCAATTCCATCTGATTTTAAAGATTATTCTTTTTTAAAAATGTGATGTTTAATGTGAAAAATGTGATATAGCAGGACATGATTAATTTAACATGTGAATTTTTTTGTATTAAGTAAAATAAATAATATTAAAAATAATCCTTTTGGACATAAAAGTTAAGTGGTGACCAGGGAGAGGGGGGCAGAGGGGAAGAAAATAAAGAGAGACAAATATATATCCCACATAGGTGAGTTATGAAACTGAGACTGATGGACATAGATAAAGTAAAATGTTTATCTGGGAGGGGGTGGGGAGGGGAGTAAAGAAGGACAAATATACGATGATAAAAATTGATTTGACTTTGGGTGATGGGCAATGCAACCAACAGTTCAAATACTATAACTATGTTCACCTGCACCTATGTAATCTTAGTTATCAATGTGACCACATTAAATTTAATTTCGAAGTAAAAAAAAAAATGTTAAAAAAAGATTCATAGCTTGCCTTGAGGGCAAGGTACAAACTTCTAAGAGTTTCATTTGAATATGTTTAATCAATGCCTGTTCCTTTTGGACTTAGAAGGCTGTAAATAAGTATGATTTAGTTGCCAATAAATCTTTAAAAGAATATTCTATCTAATTCCTCCTTTCAATTTCCCATCTCTGATTAAGCAGTACTAATAGTTGTTGTTTTTAATTGGCTCAGAACTTTCTTCTTGCTCTTGTGATTAAGCAGTACTAATAGTTTGTTGTTGTTTTTAATCCGCTCAGAACTTTCTTCTTGCTCTTGTAAAACATATATACATGTAGATAATTTGGGTTTTTATTTATATATTTATAATCATAATCTACAAGTTACTATAAAACTTTTTGTTTTTCACTAACAAATTTCATATAATTCTATTTTAAAGTAATCTATTCATATATTTTATTTTACATGAGTTAGGTTGTCAAACATGGTTGACTAATTTTAAGGCTTTATTTTTCTCTTTCATTGACTTCCCTCTTTCCCCTCTTTTTTCTGTACCTCTGCATACAGTGACACCACAGCATATACACACAACAAATTAAATTTTTCTGCATGCTTATGTATGCTACAAAACATTAAGATTTAGCACTTGAATTCAGATAAGTCAGGTTATACAAACTCAACTTTATAAGAAATTTTATTTACTATTATTTCTTTTGCAATTTGTAAATTAATTAAAAAAATTTGTAAGATATTGTTTGCTTCAGGAACAGATGGGTACAATCACATGAGAGCTACCCACACAATTTTATAGTTAATGCACTTTATGGCAAGTTTTCCTGTTGAGATTTTACAGTTTATAAATTCATAGCAATACAATTTTATGCAACACACATTCCATCATGTCATTTCTTTAGTTTGATTAGGTATCATTGGCATTCTTTTCATGGGTTTCTTTAGTCTTTACTCTTTTTTTTTATTTCATTAAATTAGAATTGCAAAAATTATAAACATATACATATTTTTCTCAGTAGAATGGCTGAAAAAATTTATAATAGTTACAAAAAAAAAAAAAACTTAAAGAGACAGCAAAACAATAGAAAGATTTACTAACTGGATTTATAGAATTATTCACATTTTCTCTTTGATTTCAGTTTTGTGAATTGTATTTTTCTGGTAATTTATTTCTTATTTTACATATAGTTGTTTATAAACATGTTCTCATTATCCTTAAAGTATCTGATATCCTGATATTAAGTATTAATGACTTGTCTTTCTTTTTAAAACAATTCTCCATAAGTTTAAAATCAATAAGATTTTTAAGAGACTGATATAAGTTACATTTATCAATTTTATTCTAAGAAATATATTTTCTCTCTTAATTCTCTTACTTTTATTAATTTTTACTGTCATATTATTATATTTTACTTTTTAAATTTTATTTTTGTTTATTCTATAATATATTTAGATAGGTGCTTAGTATATTAGTGTTGGTCTATCTTCTTTTCTAATAGGTGCATAAGAAATGTAAGTGTTCTCTTACTGCTTAAGTACATTGAACAACATTTGGTATGTCATAATCTATTATCATTCATTTATAAACTTTATTATTTTCTATTATGATGTCTTATTTTGTACATAGGTAATTTAGAAAACTACTTTTATATTCAATAAATATAGGTACTTCTTAATATGTTTTTACTTATGATTTCAAAGAAAATTCTGTATCAATTTAAACTTTTGGAATTTTTTAAAGCATTCCTTTATTGTCCATCATATGATCATTATTTTTGGTCAATAATTGCAAATATTTCTTACATATATGCCTGGATATAATGCTATACTGTATTTTTTATGGTAAACATTCTATACATATACAGGTGCTATATTTTAAAAGTATGTTGTTCAAGAGTCATTCTTCTCTGTTGGGATCTTGTTTTCAGGCATATCCTGTTTCACTCAACTGAACTCATAAATGCAGACTTGTGCAGCCAATGTGGAAGACAGTATGAAGTTTCCTCAAAAAATTAAAAATGAAACTTGTTAGACTTGGGGAGGTGTGCTGTGGCTGCCAGAGTAACATTTTGGAGCAGGAACAGGAAGTGCTGATAGGGCCCCTGTGAGGCTGAGAACAAAGAAGTTTATGTTTGAAATTCGCCACTAAGCTAAGCCTGGCCCCTGTTGCTATGCTGCATGTGACCTCCCTAGCGAATAGCTAACTGCCACATCTGCTTCTGTAAATGCTTGCTCACTTAGGATATATAAGGACCTAGCTGTAAGTGCCAGGCGCGACTCTCGTTTGCAGCTCCTTGTGAGTACGATGTCTCCGGACATCTTGGGAATTCGCCCCTGCGCAGGTTAAACTGGCCAATAAAGTAACATCTAAACTCCTGAAAGTCTCCGACGTTTGTTCTCGTACCCGGTGGATGCAACATTTTTGGGGGCTCACCCAGGATTCTCCCTCGGTGGAGTTTTGGGTCGGAGACTGGAAGGACAGCTCGAGCTGAGTAAGTATTCACTGAGGATCCTCTTTAGGTTTGGCTTTTGGGCTCCGGAGCACACAATCCTGAGGTAGTAGGTGGGACACTGCCGGTAACCTACCCAGGGCTTTCAGAAGCGGGACGCCGCTCTCTGAAATTTGGATATTTGGATTTGTTAACTTTAGGAGTGACTGGTCACATTAGGAATCCGTTTTGCGCTGCGCTGCGTTTTGTCTGAGCTCAAATGACTGAGTTGAGTGTGAGAGAGACAAGTGTGTTCCTTGTGTTAATACTGTGTGTTGCCTGTATCCTACCCTTTCTCTTTATTCCTGAGTCATCTAGGATGGGACAACAGGAGTCTGTGCCAGGATCCCTGCTTGAGTGCCTGTTGAAGAATTTTTCTGATTTCCAGAAGAGGGCTCAGGGGTACGGAGGTCCGCAGCCAAGTCCAGGTTTCCTCCGGACCTTGAGCCAGCTGGAATGGCCTGCATTTAATGTGGGATGGCCCACAGAGGGCACTTTTGACCTTCCAACTTTATTTGCTGTCAGAGCCATGGTCTATAGGGCTCCCCACCCAGACCAATACCTGTATATGGATGTGTGGGTAGATACAGCTATTTTGCCTCCTTCTCCGGGAGGCGCAGCTATTTTGCTTCCTCCTTCAGGAGGGCAGCCATTTTGCCTCCTCCTCCAGGAGGGCAGCCATTTTGCCTCTCCAGAAAACACCACCGGCACCAGATGCTGGCCCACGGGCACCTCCTCGCCTCATTTATGTGTCTTTTTTCACTAGCGATTTATACAATTGGAAACATCAGAATCCCCCATTTTCTGAGAAACCTCAGGGACTAATATCTCTCCTTGAGACCATTTTTAGGACCCATCAGCCCACATGGTACGATTGTCAGAAGATTTTACAAACCCTCTTCACTTCAGAAGAAAGGGATAGAATAATAAGAGAAGCTGCTAAGGTGGTATTGGGAGAAGAAAGGGAAACTCGGGAGGGAGGAAGGGAAATAGAGGATATTCTCCTGTCTCAACCTCCTACCTGGGACCCTGATACCACTGGGGGAAGGGACGCACTCCTCCAGTATCACCAGGCTCTGTTGAGGGGGCTCAAGGCAGCAGCTAGAAAGCCAACCAACTTTAGCAAGGTAAGTGAGGTCATCCAGGGAAGAGAGGAATCCCCAGCAGCCTTTCTAGAAAGACTCATAGAGGCTTATAGAGTATATACCCCTCTATATCCTAAGGCAGAAGAGAACAGGAGACTAGTAAACATAACCTTTGTGACTCAAGCCACTTCTGATAGAAGAAAAAAGCTTCAGAAGATTGAAGAGTTCGAGGGAGAGAATAGGATTATGCTATTAGAAATAGCCCAGAAAATATACATATTAACAAGGATGATCCAGAGGTTGGCAGAGCAAAGGAGGTAGCCAAGATCCTGATTGCTGCTCAGAAACCTCCCCCCAAAGGAAAAGGGGGACAGAGGAAGGGCCAAGGACAGCGAATAGACAAGATTCAATGCGCCTATTGCAAGGAGAAAGGACACTGGAAGAGAGAGTGCCCAAAGTTGAGGGCCGACAGCCAGAGGCCAAAACAAACCCCAGAGGTCTTGCTCCAAACCTTAGACTGACGGGGCCAGGGCTCCATTCCCGTCGGCTCCCAGGAGCCCATGGTCACCTTAACAGTCAAAGGAAAGCCAATAGACTTCCTAGTCGACATGGGAGCCACCTATTCAGTCCTAAAGAAACCACAGGGCCAGATGCAGAAGACAACTACTAAGATAATAGGGGCAACGGGCAAAGCAGAAGCCTACACATGGGCCACCGCAAGAATTACTGACTTAGGTCGAGGCACCATCAGCCACTCTTTCCTAGTCATTCCAGACTGCCCTTACCCACTGCTTGGAAGGGACTTATTGCAGAAACTTCAGGCCACCATTACCTTCCGACGGGAGGAAAACCCTATAGGGAACAAAGAGGCAGAGGTCAGCATAGAAGTAACTCTCCCACTGTCTGAAGAACACTTACTTGCCACCATCCTAGAAGGTAAGGAGGCCGAGGAAGGGGTTCCAGACACCCTGCATGCCCAGGAACCTGATGTTTAGGCGAAAACCAACCCCCCAGGTTTGGCTGCTCACCAACTGCCTGTCCTGGTGCAACTGCTTAGCATTGCTGGACCAGTTAGGATCAGACAGTACCCGGTCCCAGCCTGAGCTAGACAGGGAATTGCCCAGCACTTGCAATGCCTGCTGGAGGCAGGCATCCTTCGAAGGTGTCAATCAGCCTGGAACACCCCGCTGCTTCCCATCCAGAAACCAGGGAGCCAAGATTATAGTCCAGTCCAGGACTTGCGGGAAGTGAATGCGCGGGTAGAGACTATTCATCCCACAGTGCCCAACCCGTATATCTTACTGAGCTCATTGCCCCCAACCCATACCTATTATTCTGTCCTGGATTTGAAGGATGCCTTCATTTGTATTCCTTTGGTGCCTCAGAGCCAAGAGATCTTTGCCTTTGAATGAAATGACCCAGATAATAGACTAGTGGGGCAGTTCATTTAGACCAGACTACCACAAGGGCTTAAGAATTCCCACACCAGGCCCTGGCCGGTTGGCTCAGCGGTAGAGCGTCGGCCTGGTGTGCGGGGGACCCGGGTTCGATTCCCGGCCAGGGCACATAGGAGAAGCGCCCATTTGCTTCTCCACCGCCCCCCTCCTTCCTCTCTGTCTCTCTCTTTCCCTCCCGCAGCCGAGGCTCCATTGGAGCAAAGATGGCCCGGGCGCTGGGGATGGCTCCTTGGCCTCTGCCCCAGGTGCTAGAGTGGCTCTGGTCGCGGCAGAGTGACGCCCCGGAGGGGCAGAGCATCATCCCCTGGTGGGCAGAGCATCGCCCCTGGTGGGCGTGCTGGGTGGATCCCGGTCGGGCACATGCGGGAGTCTGTCTGACTGTCTCTCCCCGTTTCCAGCTTCAGAAAAATACAAAAAAAAAAAAAAAAAGAATTCCCACACCATTTTTAATGAAGCCCTCAGCAAAGATCTGCAGGCTTTCCACTCCTCCCATCCGTCAATCGTACTGCTCCAGTATGTGGATGACATCCTCATAGCTGCCAAGGTCGAAGGAGAGTGTGAGGAAGCTACCTAGAAACTGCTACAAGATCTCGGGTGGATAGGGTATCGAGTCTCCGCCAAGAAGGCCCAGATTGTGATGAAACTGTAAGTTATTTGGGGTATAACTTACAGGGAGGGCAAAGGACATTGTCCAGCCAGCGAATTCAGACGGTCTTGCAGATCCCCGAGCCTACTAACAAGAGACAGGTATGAGAATTCATGGGTGCAGTAGGATACTGCCGACTGTGGATATTGGGCTTTGCAGAACTAGCTAAACCCCTGCATGAACTAAGCAGGGGTAAGGAAGAGCAGTTCACATGGACAGATAAGGAGAAGCAAGCATTCCAAGCACTTAAAGAGGTCCTGGTGGCTGCCCAGGCTTTGGCCCTGCCAGATCTGGCCAAACCCTTTCAGCTATTTATAGAAGAAAAGGGAGGGGTAGCCTTAGGGGTACTGAGCCAGGAACTTGGGCCGTAGAAGAGGCCTGTCACCTATCTGTCCAAGAAACTTGATCCTGTAGCCTCAGGATGGCCAACATGTCTGAGGGCACTTGCTGCCACCTCCTTAGTAGTCAAGGAGGCTAGTAAATTAACTTCAGGGCAGGACATCCAAGTCATTGGGGAACACTACGTAGAGCAAGTGCTGCGAGCACCTCCTGACAGGTGGCTATCTAATGCGCGGCTAACGCAGTATCAGGCTCAGCTGCTGAACCCTCCATCTGTTCAGTTCCTCAAAACCGCTGCCCTGAATCCAACGACTCCACTTTGCTCCACAGTTGCAAACAAATCCTTGACACAGTGACTGCCTCCCACCCGGACTTAAAGGATCAAGCATACGGGAAGGCAGACCTGGCCCTCTTTACTGATGGGAGCAGTTTTATTAAGGATGGACAGCGACATGCAGGGGCAGCAGTGACCATGGAAAATAAGGTCCTGTGGCAGAAAGCACTGCCCACAGGAACATCTACACTGACAGCCAATATGCATTCACCACTGCCCATGTCCACGGAGCCATATACAAGGAGAGAGGCTTACTGACAGCAGGGGGGAAAGACATTAAAAATTGCAATGAAATTCTTGCCCTCCTAAATGCCATTTGGCTATCTACCAAAGTTGCCATCATCCACTGCAAAGGACACCAGAGAGGTGACTCTCCTATTGTAAAGGGTAACAACCTAGCAGACTCAGCTGCAAGAGAGGCAGCCACTAGGCCACAAGAGCCTTCTTCCATTGCTTCCTGAGCCAACACTACCTCCGGATCCTAGATATTCCCCAGAAGAAGAGCAGGAAGGGATGCAGTTGAAAGGGAAGAAAAATCAGCAGGGATAGATAGAGCTTCCTGACTCCTGGCTCTATTTACCCCAGGGAATAGTAAGGGAAATAGTAGGAGATATTCATACTAGTACCCATCTAGGACAAAACAAGCTAGAACACCTTATCAGGAAATATTATGTAGGGACCAACATCAGGGATATTGTCCACTCCATTGTCTCGAGGTGCAGCATCTGTGCCAGAGTAAATGCGCAGAATAAAAAGCTACCCCCCTTTGTGAGGTATCAGGGGAAAGCTCCGGGAGAACTGTAGGAAAGATTTCACAGAGATAATCCCTAGGAAATCAGGTTATAAGTATCTATTAGTATTAGTAGACACCATCTCAGGATAGGTAGAAGCATTCCCCATGCGAGGAGAGGCTGCTTCCAGAGTTTGCAAAGTCTTATTAAGGGAAATCATACCTAGATATGGCATTCCCCTAGCCCTAGGATCAGACAATGGACCTGCATTCATATCCAGGATATCTCAAGAATTAGCCACTAAGTTAGGTATTAATTGGAAATTGCATTGCATTTATAGGCCCCAAAGTTCAGGACAAGTAGAAAGAATGAACAGGACTCTGAAGGAAACTATAATTAAGCTGAGAGGGGAGACCGGCGAAAACTGGGTTGAGCTCCTCCCTTTCACCCTTTTTAGAACCAGATGTACCCCCTATCTCAATAAATAGACCCCTTATGAAATCTTATTTGGGCAACCTGTGCCCCTTGTACCTCGATTGACCAGAGGGGAACTAGAGATTTCTAATCATAATTTCCTCAAGTCCTTGCAGGCCCTGCAACACATCAGAAGTGAGGTGCAGGCCCTCCAGAGATCAGCCCAATCGAATGCGAAACACAGCCCCCGACTACCGGAGCCACCGGAGCCTGGACAGTGGGTGTGGATTCTCAACCACAGACGGGGCACCCTTGAGCCGCGGTAGAATAGACCATCCCAGGTGATCCTGAGTACACCCACAGCTATTAAGGTAGCTGAAAAGCCCTACTGGAACCACCTCTCCCACGTGAAGCCGGTCCAACCACCTGATGAAGGGTCTCGAAGATGGCAAGTCAAGCAGACCCCTGGAGAGCCTCTAAAGCTCACCTTCTCCTCCACTTAGGACTGATGACTTTTTATTTTTTACCCAGTAAGGGACTAGAGTTGCAGGAATAGATTTTAATCAGGACAGCAGATAGTACAGTTATAGCACAGAATAACACCTGGGAAAGGAACCTGCTACCTCCTGGCAAATTTCACCTTAGGTAATTCCAATTACAGTGATTATTGCCTTAACCAAGAAACCCTACCTGCCACCCTAGAGGGCCCAAAAGTAACGAAGGCACCTGAAGGACTATGGTTTGTGTGCACTCAAGGTATCTTCAAGTGTATAGTCCCCACTCATCCTGAACTTTGTGTAAGTGCTTATATTATTCCACAGGTATATCTGTATAGGGGAAACTCCGAATTCCTTGTTGCTCCCCCGAGGTGGGCAAAACGAGCTCCACTCCTTATCCCTATCATATCTACCATAGGAATTATAGGGTCAGCAGCAGTATGGACAGCATCCCTCATTCAGTGGAACTTACCCTCAGACAGCTATCCAAGACATTCTCCAAAGATATTGTGCTTCTCCAAAACCAGGTAATATACCTTGAGAAGCAAATAGACTCCCTAGCAGAGGTAGCCTTTCAGAATAGGAGAGGGCTAGACCTCCTCCTCTTTGAGCAAGGAGGACTGTGTGCTGCCTTAATAGGAATAGGAACCTAGAAGAAGACAGCCCTAGCTAGTATGCCTCTATGTTCAAGACTTCTCCTTGGTTAACTACCCTCATACCCGCAATTGCTGGACCTATTATTCTTATTGGCTCTTATCTTTGGACCAATAATACTTAATAAGCTCCTTGCGTTCGTAAAAGAGAGGGTAGATGTAGTAAAGTTAATGGTTCTCTCCCAACCTTATACCATTCTCCCCACTGATGAAGAATCAAGGGTTTGATTTATGCCCAAAAGAGAGGGGGGAATGTTAGATTCGGGGAGGTGTGCTGTGGCTGCCAGAGTGTAACATTTTGGAGCAGGAACAGGAAGTGCTGATAGGGCCCCTGTGAGGCTGAGAACAAAGAAGTTTATGTTTGAAATTCGCCACTAAGCTAAGCCCAGACCCTGTTGCTATGCCGGCCCCTGTTGCTATACTGCGTGCGACCTCCCTAGCAAATAGCTAACTGCCACATCTGCTTCTGTAAATGCTTGCTCACTTAGGATATATAAGGACCTAGCTGTAAGCACCAGGCGCGACTCTCGTTTGCAGCTCCTTGTGAGTACAGTGTCTCCGGACATCTTGGGAGTTCGCCCCTGCACAGGTTAAACTGGCCAATAAAGTAACATCTAAACTCCTGAAAGTCTCCTATGTTTTTTCTCGTACCCAGTGGATGCAACAAAACTGCCTTTTATGACCCAGCTATCCCACTTTTATTAATATGTCCTAAGAATACCGAATCACTGATTCAAAAGAAGATATGCATCCTCATGTTTATTGCAGCATTGTTTACAATAGTCAAGATCTGAAAACTGCCCAAGTGTCTGTCAGTGGATGAGTGAACTAAAATACTGTGGTACATATGCACCAGGAAATATTATGAGGCCATGAAAAAGAAGGAAATCTTACCTTTTGTGATGACACAGATAGACCTGGAAATTATTATGCTAAGTGAAATAAGCCAGGCAGAGAAAGACAGATATGATATGATCTCACTTTTATGTGGAATCTAATGAACAATGTGAACTGAGGAATGGAAGAGAGGCAGAGGTGGGGTCACAGGAACAGAGGGACAGCTGTCAGAGGGAAGGGAATGAGAGGAGGGAATCAGAGAAGGTGAAGGGATTAGTGAAATTATATATACATAACACATAGATACAGATAACAGAATAGCAAATCCCAGAGGGAAGGGGGGAAAGAGTTTGGGGGAGGGGGACAAAAGGGGTATAAATAGGGACACAAGGGTGGGGTGTGAAGGTTTTATATTCAGTGGGACAATTGAATCCAGGTAAACACAATAAATTAAAATTAAAAAACATTAAAAAATTTAAAGTAGAGATGACGTCAGAGTAATGGCGGGGTAGGAAGCGATACCGATAAATCTCCCCCCAAACTCAACAAGATCTTCAACCAGAAACAGAAAAACCTATACTTGGAGCCTCCAGATGCTTCGCAATACACCCAAAGGTATGGTCGAGTGAAAAATTGGCTAAATATATAACCAAACCCCGAAGGAAATAGGGAGTAAGAAATGCTCCGCCTTCCTCACTAACCTAAACAGGGCGGCTTTCTCTGGTAACTGTGAATATAGAAACTGAGGCGGGCAAAGGGGGTGAATAGATCCAGGCCGCGGCACAAATGGCTGAACCAGGCTGTGGCACGGAGATCCAAGCCGAGGAAAAACTGATCCTGTGGCAACCCGGGCAATACAAGCTAACACTCGTGCCAAACCCAAACAAAGAAAGACAAGTGCGGCGGCCATTTTACCCGGTCTCCTGGTCGGCGTGCATGCAGTTAGTGGGCGAGAGATTTCTTCCTAGGCCCTGGGAGTGGGTGCCCGTGTTGCCCCACGGAGAGGCAGAGTCAGAGGCCTTTCTATGGGCCAAGGGCAGAGTCTCTGGGCAGCCCCAGTGCCCTGGGAAAGCCACGCATGGGAGGGAGTGAGAACTAATTCCAACAGTGGAGATTTTCCATGCTGGAGGGGGTTTCACTCAGAGGGAAACGCGGCCGGCCTCATATCCTGGTTTGCGCGCGCAGATAGTGAATGAGAGATTCCTCTGAGTGCCTCGGCAGTGCGCGCCCGTGTTATTGCACAGAGGGGCAGAGTCAGGGGCCTTTGTGTGAGCCAAAGCGGCATATCGGGCCACCCCAGCACCTTGCAAAAGCCGCGCACGGGGACGGAGCGAGACTCAATTCCAACGCTGCAACTTTTCCCTGCGGTTGGGGGTTTCACTCAGAGCATGAGACTGCTGGCCGGATATCCTGGTCTGCATGTGCAGCCAGTGAGTGAGAGTTTCCTCCAAGCGCCCCGGAAGTGGGCGCCCACCTTTGTTACCGGACAGAGTGGCAGACAGAGCCAGAGGTCTTTGAGTGGGCGGAAAGCCCGCCTGATTATGCTAGCAGCTCTGACTGACTGAGCCTTACCCAGAGCCCTGTGCTGAGTGGAAATAGAGTGGGGAGTTGCCAGCTCTTTGAGCCTCTTACTATCCAGGCAGAGGCAGCAGCAACCCCATAGCTGGATAATCAGGCTACTAATTGAGGAAGGAAAGACTAGGAGAAAGGCTCCAGGAACACGGACTCTCTCACTGTCGGAGCCTATAAATGCTAATGAGCCTCGACTGCCAACGAGACTAAAGCACAATAAATGACATTGCCATAGAGACTTATCAACTGCAAACTTCTACCTGAGCGTGCCAAAGGGGCAGAACCCGGGGTACAGAGTCACCGACCAGGAAGAGGGAGAGAAAAGAAAAAGCAAGAAGATAACCTCTCAAAATCAAGAATAATCTGCAGACTTTATAACCTACCCCATTTTATTATATTTGTTCGTTTGTTTCTCTTATCTTCATTCTTGATACTTTTTTTCTTCCTCCAATTTGGCCGATTAACTCTCTGCCGGTCTTACTCTCTCCTCTCCTTGAACTACACTACCCATAAGTGTTACATCTCCCATTATCTTTTCTCTTCTCTTCCTTTCTCTCTATGAGGGTTGCACTCCAAAACCCTTAACTCTCTCTCTCTCTCTCTCCTTTCTTTTTTCTTCTTTTAGTGGTTCCCTCTTTACTTCTCTCTCTCTTTCTTTTCTCCCTCTATATTAGTTTCTTCCTTTCTCCTTTACATCTCCTCTCATTCAAACCTCAATTACAAACAAATTATCTTATCTGGGACTCAAACTTATGTTTGTGGCATTTTGGGGGGTTTTTACTTCACCTTTTTAACTCACTAGCAGTGCTCCCATCCCTGGCTCTCCATTTTATCTAGTTCTTGTTCCACTAAATACAATAGTAATTTTTTAATTTGTCCCCCCATTTTTCCGTTTTCCTCTTATTCCTCTCATCATAACTCTTAGACAACCAACACCTAAAAGGAAATCATTTTATTCTTGACCCAAATTTTTTCCTTATTTACTTTTTGTGGGTCCATACGCTCTTTTTTTTTTCTTTTTTCATTTTTCTTTTCTTTTCTTTTCTTTTTTTTTTTTTTGCCCCTTTATTACTTTTCCCCAATTCAGGCCCTCCATCACAGGCATTGTTTGTTATAATTCACAGTTCACCACAAGATTTTCTCAAGAAAGAGGGGAGAGGAGAGAAGAGGAAAAAAGGAGGGGGGGAATAATTTCCTTTTTTTAAAATTTTTATTTTATTTTATTTTTCTTTATTTCATTATTAATTTTTTTTAAAAAAAATAACTCTTTTCGATTTTTTATTTTTTTTATTATTTTTTTAAACATTTTATTCTTTATTAAATCTCATTAATACTATCAACAAAACCACACTCAACTTTCCACCTTAAATCAGGAACAAGACAGGGTTGTCCACTCTCTCCACTCTTATTTAACGTGGTGCTAGAAGTTCTGGCCAGAGCAATCAGACAAGACAAAGAAATAAAAGGTATCCACATCGGAAAAGAAGAAGTAAAGGTATCACTTTTTGCTGATGATATGATCCTATACATCGAAAACCCAAAGGACTCCACAAAAAGATTACTTGAAACAATAAACCAATACAGTAAGGTCGCAGGATACAAAATCAACATACAAAAGTCCATAGCCTTTCTATATGCCAACAATGAAATATTAGAAAACGAACTCAAAAAAATAATCCCCTTCACGATTGCAACAAAAAAAATAAAATACTTAGGAATAAACATAACAAAGAATGTAAAGGACCTATATAACGAAAACTACAAGGCATCGCTAAGAGAAATAGAAAAAGACACAATGAGATGGAAAAATATTCCTTGTTCTTGGATAAGAAGAATAAATATAATTAAAATGGCCATATTACCCAGAGTAATATATAAATTTAATGCAATTCCCATCAAAATTCCTATGACATTTTTTAAAGAAATGGAACAAAAAATCATCAGATTTATATGGAACTATAAAAAACTCCCAATAGCCGAAGCAATCCTAAAGAAAAAGAATGATGCTGGGGGCATTACAATACCTGACTTCAAACTATATTATAGGGCCATGACAATCAAAACAGCATGGTATTGGCAGAAAAATAGACAATCAGACCAATGGAACAAAATAGAAAGTCCAGAAATAAAACCACATATATATAGTCAAATAATTTTTGATAAAGGGGCCAACAACACACAATGGAGAAAAGAAAGCCTCTTCAATAAATGGTGCTGGGAAAACTGGAAAGCCACATGCAAAAGAATGAAACTGGACTACAGTTTGTCCCCTGTACAAAAATTAACTCAAAATGGATCAAAGATCTAAACATAAGACCTGAAACAATTAAGTACATAGAAGAAGACATAGGTACTAAACTCATGGACCTGGGGTCTTAAAGAGCATTTTATGAATTTGACACCACAGGCAAGAGAATTGAAGGCAAAAATTAATGAATGGGACTACATCAGACTAAGAAGTTTTTGCTCAGCAAGAGAAACTGATAACAAAATAAACAGAAAGCCAACTAAATGGGAAATGATATTTCCAAACAACAGCTCAGATAAGGGCCTAATATGCAAAATATACAAAGAACTCATAAAACTCAACAACAAACAAACAATCCAATAAAAAAATGGGAAGAAGATATGAATAGACACTTCTCCCAGGAAGAAATACAAATGGCTAACAGATATATGAAAAGATGGTCAGCTTCATTAGTTATTAGAGAAATGCAAATCAAAACTACAATGAGATACCACCTCACCCCTGTTAGATTAGCTATTATCAACAAGACGGGTAATAGCAAATGTTGGAGAGGCTGTGGAGAAAAAGGAACCCTCATACACTGTTGGTGGGAATGTAAAGTAGTACAACCATTATGGAGGAAAGTATGGTGGTTCCTCAAAAAACTGCAAATAGAACTACCTTATGACCCAGCAATCCCTCCACTGGGTATATACCCCAAAACCTCAGAAACATTGATACGTAAAGACACATGTAGCCCCATGTTCATTGCAGCACTGTTCACAGTGGCCAAGACATGGAAACAACCAAAAAGCCCTTCAATAGAAGACTGGATAAAGAAGATGTGGCACATATACACTATGGAATACTACTCAGCCATAAGAAATGATGACATCAGATCATTTACAGCAAAATAGTGGGATCTTGATAACATTATAAGGAGTGAAATAAGTAAATCAGAAAAAAACAAGAACTACATGATTCCATACATTGGTGGAACATAAAAACGAGACTAAGAGACATGGACAAGAGAGTGGTGGTTACCAGGGGTGGGGGGAGGGAGGACGCAGGAGGGAGGGAGGGAGAGAGTTAGGGGGAGGGGGAGGGGCACAGAGAAAACTAGACAGAGGATGACGGAGGACAATCTGACTCTGGGTGAGGGGTATGCAACATAATTTAATGACAAAATAACCTAGACATGTTTTCTTTGAATATATGTACCCTGAATTACTAATGTCATCCCATTAACATCAATAAAAATTTATTAAAAAAAAACAAACAAAAAAAACCAAACCACCCTCAGATGCCATTAAGGAAGAGAAAATCGAATATCATGGATACAAAAGAAAGAGAGGTAACACAGCTAGATGAGGAAAAATCTATGGAGAAAAAATTTAATATATTGGAAACCTTGGAGCTAAATGACAGAGAATTCAAGATAGAAATCCTAAAAATC
The DNA here is from genome assembly GCF_036850995.1 of Saccopteryx leptura. Classification (NCBI taxonomy): domain Eukaryota; kingdom Metazoa; phylum Chordata; class Mammalia; order Chiroptera; family Emballonuridae; genus Saccopteryx; species Saccopteryx leptura. The sequence goes on along the minus strand of NC_089506.1, from coordinate 68,727,616 downwards.
CTCCGAGATATACAAGAAAACACAGAAAGGCAATTTAGGGAGCTCAGAAAACAACTCAATGAACACAAAGAATATATGTCCAAGGAAATTGAAACTATAAAAACAAATCAAACAGAGATGAAAAACTCAATTCACGAGCTGAAAAACGAAGTAACAAGCTTAGCTAATAGAACAGGTCAGATAGAAGAGAGGATTAGTGAAATAGAAGACAAGCAACTTGAGGCACAACAGATAGAAGAAGAAAGAGACTCAAAAATTAAAAAAAATGAGATAGCCCTACAAGAATTATCTGACTCCATCAAAAAGAATAACATAAGAATAATAGGTATATCAGAGGGAGAAGAGAGAGAAAATGGAATGGAGAACATACTCAAACAAATAATAGATGAGTACTTCCCAAGCCTGTGGAAAGAACTAAAGCCTCAAGTTCAGGAAGCAAACAGAACTCCGAGTTTTCTTAACCCCAACAAACCTACTCCAAGGCATATCATAATGAAATTGACACAAACCAATAGCAAAGAAAAAATTCTCAAGGCAGCCAGGGAAAAGAAGAATACAACATATAAAAGAAGGCCCATTAGATTATCATCAGATTTCTCAGCAGAAACTCTACAAGCTAGAAGAGAGTGGACCCCAATATTTAAAGTCCTGAAAGAGAGGAACTTTCAGCCATGAATACTATACCCATCAAAGCTATCCTTCAAATATGAAGGAGAAATAAAAACATTCACAGATACAGAAAAGATGAGGGAATTTATCATCAGAAAACCCCCACTCCAGGAATTACTAAAGGGGGTTCTCCAATCAGATACAAAGAACAAAAAAAAAAAACAGAGCCACAAGTAAAAGCTCCAAGAAGAACACAATAAAACCAAATTTAAACTGTGACAACTACAAAAAGAAAGAGGGGGAGAAGATGGAGATTAACAGTAGCAAAGGACGATGGAGTGCAAAAGTACTCACAAAATAGTTCGCTACAATGAACAGGGTAGGAACCCTTTTCATTACTCAAAGGTAACTACCATTGAAAAAACCACCACAGAAGCACATGAGATAAAAAAGATAGCAACAGAGGAAAGATGTATGGAATACAACCAAATAAAAACAAAAGATAGAAAAACGAAAGAGAAGGATCAAACAAGAGACAAAACTAACAGAAAGCAAGATATAAAATGGCAATAGGGAACTCACAAGTATCAATAATTACACTAAATGTAAACGGATTAAACTCACCAATAAAAAGGCACAGAGTAGCAGAATGGATTAAAAAAAGAAAATCCAACTGTATGCTGCCTACAAGAAACTCATCTAAGTAACAAGGATAAAAACAAATTCAAAGTGAAAGGCTGGAAAACAATACTCCAAGCAAATAACATCCAAAAAAAAGCAGGTGTAGCAATACTCATATCGGATAATGCTGACTACAAGACAGGAAAAGTACTCAGAGACAAAAATGGCCATTTCATAATGGCTAAGGGGACACTGAATCAAGAAGACATAACAATTCTTAATATATATGCACCAAACCAAGGTGCACCAAAATATATAAGACAGCTACTTATTGATCTTAAAACAAAAACTGACAAAAACACAATCATACTTGGAGACCTCAATACACCGCTGATGGCTCTAGATCGGTCATCCAAACAGAGAATCAACAAAGACATAGTGGCCTTAAACAAAACACTAGAGCACCTGGATATGATAGACATCTACAGGACATTTCATCCCAAAGTGACTGAGTATACATTTTTCTCCAGTGTACATGGATCATTCTCAAGAATTGACCATATGTTGGGCCACAAAAACAACATCAGCAAATTCAGAAAAATTGAAGTTGTACCAAGCATATTTTCTGATCATAAAGCCTTGAAACTAGAATTCAACTGCAAAAAAGAGGGAAAAAATCCCACAAAAATGTGGAAACTAAACAACATACTTTTAAAAAATGAATGGGTCAAAGAAGAAATAAGTGCAGAGATCAAAAGATATATACAGACTAATGAAAATGACAATACGACATATCAAAATCTATGGGATGCAGCAAAAGCAGTGATAAGAGGGAAGTTCATATCGCTTCAGGCATATATGAACAAACAAGAGAGAGCCCAAGTGAACCACTTAACTTCCCACCTTAAGGAACTAGAAAAAGAAGAACAAAGACAACCCAAAACCAGCCAAAGAAAGGAGATAATAAAAATCAGAGCAGAAATAAATGAATTAGAGGACAGAAAAACTATAGAAAAAATTAATAGAACAAGGAGCTGGTTCTTTGAAAAGATCAACAAAATTGACAAACCCTTGGCAAGACTTACCAAGGAAAAAAGAGAAAGAACTCATATAAACAAAATCCAAAATGAAAGAGGAGAAATCACCGCGGACACCGTAGATATACAAAGAATTATTGTAGAATACTATGAAAAACTTTATGCCACTAAATTCAACAACCTAGAAGAAATGGATAAATTCCTAGAACAATACAACCTTCCTAGACTGAGTCAAGAAGAAGGAGAAAGCCTAAACAGACCTATCAGTAGAGAAGAAATAGAAAAAACCATTAAAAACCTCCCCAAAAATAAAAGTCCAGGCCCTTACGGCTATACCAGCGAATTTTATCAAACATTCAAAGAAGACTTGGTTCCTATTCTACTCAAAGTCTTCCAAAAAATTGAAGAAGAAGCAATACTTCCAAACACATTTTATGAGGCCAACATAACCCTCATACCAAAACCAGGCAAGGATAGCACAAAAAAAGAAAACTACAGACCAATATCTCTAACGAATACAGATGCTAAAATACTAAACAAAATACTAGCAAATCGAATACAACAACATATTAAAAAAATAATACATCATGATCAAGTGGGATTCATCCCAGAATCTCAAGGATGGTTCAACATACGTAAAACGGTGATCGTAATACACCATATCAAAAGAACAAAGGACAAAAACCACATGATCTTATCAATAGACGCAGAAAAGGCTTTCGATAAAATACAACTCAATTTTATGTTTAAGGCTCTCAACAAAATTGGTATAGAAAGAAAATATCTCAACATGATAAAGGTCATATATGATAAACCTTCAGCTAACATCATATTAAATGGCACTAAACTGAAGGCTTTCCCCCTTAAATCAGGAACAAGACAGGGTTGTCCACTCTCTCCACTCTTATTTAATGTGGTACTAGAGGTTCTAGCCAGAGCAATCAGACAAGACAAAGAAATAAAAGGCATCCATATCGGAAAAGAAGAAGTAAAGGTATCACTTTTTGCAGATGATATGATCCTATACATCAAAAACCCCAAAGAATCCACAAAAAGACTACTAGAAACAATAAACCAATACAGTAAGGTCGCAGGATACAAAATCAACATACAGAAGTCAATAGCCTTTCTATATGCCAACAATGAAACAACTGTGAATGAACTCAAAAGAATAATCCCCTTCACGATTGCAACAAAAAAAAATAAAATACTTAGGAATAAACATAACAAAGAATGTAACGGACTTATATAATGAAAACTATAAACCATTGTTAAGGGAAATCGAAAAAGATATAATGAGATGGAAGAATATACCTTGTTCTTGGCTAGGAAGAATAAATATAATCAAGATGGCTATATTACCCAAAGCAATATACAAATTTAATGCAATTTCCATCAAACTTCCAATGACGTTTTTTAAAGAAATAGAGCAAAAAATCATCAGATTTATATGGAACTATAAAAAACTCCCAATAGCCGAAGCAATCCTAAAGAAAAAGAATGAAGCTGGGGGCATTACAATACCTGACTTCAAACTATATTATAGGGCCACGACAATCAAAACAGCATGGTATTGGCAGAAAAATAGACAATCAGACCAATGGAACAAAATAGAAAGTCCAGAAATAAAACCACATATATATAGTCAAATAATTTTTGATAAAGGGGCCAACAACACACAATGGAGAAAAGAAAGCCTCTTCAATAAATGGTGCTGGGAAAACTGGAAAGCCACATGCAAAAGAATGAAACTGGACTACAGTTTGTCCCCTGTACAAAAATTAACTCAAAATGGATCAAAGATCTAAACATAAGACCTGAAACAATTAAGTACATAGAAGAAGACATAGGTACTAAACTCATGGACCTGGGGTTTTAAAGAGCATTTTATGAATTTGACTCCACAGGCAAGAGAATTGAAGGCAAAAATTAATGAATGGGACTACATCAGACTAAGAAGTTTTTGCTCAGCAAGAGAAACTGATAACAATAAACAGAAAGCCAACTAAATGGGAAATGATATTTTCAAACAACAGCTCAGATAAGGGCCTAATATCCAAAATATACAAAGAACTCATAAAACTCAACAACAAACAAACAAACAATCCAATAAAAAAATGGGAAGAAGATATGAATAGACACTTCTCCCAGGAAGAAATACAAATGGCCAACAGATATATGAAAAGATGCTCATCTTCTTTAGCTATTAGAGAAATGCAAATCAAAACGGCAATGAGATACCACCTCACACCTGTTCGATTAGCTGTTATTAGCAAGACAGGTAATAGCAAATGTTGGAGAGGCTGTGGAGAAAAAGGAACCCTCATACACTGTTGGTGGGAATGTAAAGTAGTACAACCATTATGGAAGAAAGTATGGTGGTTCCTCAAAAAACTGAAAATAGAACTACCTTATGACCCAGCAATCCCTCTACTGGGTATATATCCCAAAAACTCAGAAACATTGATACGTAAAGACACATGCAGCCCCATGTTTATTGCAGCATTGTTCACAGTGGCCAGGACATGGAAAACAACCAAAAAGCCCATCAATAGATGACTGGATAAAGAAGATGTGGCACATATACACTATGGAATACTACTCAGCCATAATAAATGATGACATCGGAACATTTACAGCAAAATGGTGGGATCTTGATAACATGATACGAAGCGAAATAAGTAAATCAGAAAAAACCAGGAACTGTATTATTCCATAAGTAGGTGGGACATAATAGTGAAACTAAGAGACATTGATAAGAGTGTGGTGGTTACGGGGGGGAGGGGGGAATGGGAGAGGGAAAGGGGGTGGGGAGGGGCACAAAGAAAACAAGATAGAAGGTGACAGAGGACAATCTGACTTTGGGTGGTGGGTATGCAACATAATTGAACGACAAGATAACCTGGACTTGTTATCTTTGGATATATGTATCCTGATTTATTGATGTCACCCCATTAAAAAAATAAAATTATTAAAAAAAAAATTTGAAAGTATGTTTTTCAAACTTCTGTAGCTTTATCTATTGTTTACATGTTCTAACAATTATTTAGTAAAAGATTTCTATGTTATTGTAGATTTGTCTACTTCTCATTTAGTTTTACTATATTTTGGCTTCTACATTTCAAATTTATATTATTAAGTGAAAATATATTTCTGCGAAATTGGAAAAAATATGATACAGCCTTTTACTTTAAATAAAGATTGCACCTAAAAGCCTATTTTGTTAAATTTAACAAAACTCTACCAGCTTCCTTTATTGAAACTCATTGCTATAATTTTCCATCTCTTTATGTATTGTAAATCTTTATATTGTATCCAAATCTTTATACTGTAAAATGTTTCTGTAAACAATATAATGCTGCTGTTCTGACTATTGCTGTTGCTTTTAAACAGTATTAAACTGAATAAATGGTAAAAACAATCAACTATATGAGATGGACATGGTAATGTATTAGGTCAGTGTTTGCTGTAGTAATGAGTTCTTTATTGCATTTTAGCTGCAGGTTTCTTACATAGCTGCTGACAATTTTCCCAAACACTGGATCTCAAAGAATTTAGCTATTGTTCAATACTACTGATAGATGAATAACTAAAAGTAAGTGAATGATTTTGGAATATTCTGATTTTTTATTTATTGCAGTAAAATTGGTTAATAAAATTATATTTGTTTCAAATGTACAATTCTATACTACCTGATCTGTACATTGCACTGTGTTCCACACCCCAATTCAAATCTTCTACCATCACCATATATCCTACCACCCTCCTTTCTCTTTAATGACTATACTGTTGTCTGTGTCTATGAGTTTTTTCTTTGCTTAATCCCTTCACCTTTTTATCCAGCCCCCAGCTCCCATCCCCGAGTCTGTTCCTATTGTGTTTGTTAGTTTATTTTGTTCATTAGATTCCACATATAAGTGAAATCATATAGTACTTGTTTTCCTATGACTGATTTATTTCACTTAGCAGCATAATCTCCAGGTCCATCCATGTTGTCACAAAAGGTAAAATATAATTTTTTTGCTTGTTTGTTTGTTTTTTCTCTATTTCTTCTTCTTCTTCTTCTTCTTCTTCTTCTTCTTCTTCTTCTTCTTCTTCTTCTTCTTCTTCTTCTTTTTCTTCTTCTTTTTCTCCTCCTCCTCCTCCTCCTCCTCCTCCTCCTCCTCCTCCTCCTCCTCCTCCTCCTCCTCCTTCTTCTTCTTCTTCTTCTTCTTCTTCTTCTTCTTCTTCTTCTTCTTCTTCTTCTTCTTCTTCTTCTTCTTCTTCTTCTTCTTCCAGTCATGTAGTATCCCATTGTGTAAAGGTACCACACTTTTTCATCCACTCATCTTTTGATGGGCATTTGGGCTGGTTCCCAATCTTGGCTATTGTCAATAATGCTGCAATGAACAGGGGGTGAGCAGTATTCTCTATCTCTGTATTTTGTTTGATGATTGTTTGAGAAAGCTGAGTTAAATAAAGTTTGCTAATTACTAGTCCCAGCTAATACTGGAGTAGATAAAAAGAGTTGATGATAATAATAATAATAGTAATAATAATAATATAATAATAATAATAATAATAATAATGAAGAGGAAGAGGAGGAGAAAGTGAGAGGAATCAGAAAGATATCTTTTAAGACATTATTCTCAGAAGATCCTTTCTGAGAAGAATCCAGCAAGAATCACTAGTCTACTGAATACACTGGTATATAGAGGCAAGTTATACAGTGATCAAATAAATGATCATGTTTATTCCTAAGGTCAAGAATATATCATCCTGGCTAAAATATTTTCACATATATGTCTATACATCAAGATGCAGTTACCAACTACAAATATAATAAATGCAATTGGTTAGTAATTTAGGCAAGGATAGTTTAGGAACATAATAATATAAATGTATATTATGTATTAACAAAACATTTGACCACATTATTGATGTAATTTTTTCTGATTTTCATTTTTGAATGTTTTTCATATTTCTTCATGTAACTATTCTTAAAAAGTAGAATTGAAAATCAAAATAATAGTAGAAAACTCCACTTTTAAAGAAAACCGTTAAGCTTTAACTATGTGTCAGATTTTCTGGAGAAGACCACCTGAGAGACCTTTGGTTTTAGAAAGAAGTTGTATCTGTTGATTAATCATTGATTTGAATGTTCTTATGAATTTTTTTTTTTGGTGTTTGGATCAAATTATTTTAACCTAATTATTAATAAATTTTATTATAAGGCAGATTAAAAAATCCTGACTCTGATAAATACACTAGTTAAGTGAACATGTTAATTTTATGATGTACTGAATATGAAAGGTACTGGGGTCTTGTTCTCATTATAAACGGTAGTTACATTTTTTTATATTTTATTTATTCATTTTTCAGAGAGGGGGGGGAGAGAGAGAGAGCAAGAGAGAAAGAGAGAAAGAAGAGGGGAGGAGCAGGAAGCTCCAATTCCCATAAGTACCTTGACCAGGCAAACCCAGGGTTTTGAACTGGCGACCTGAATGTTCTAGATTGTCACTCCATCACAAGTCAGGCAAATGCTGGTTACTTTCATTCTACACTCAAAATGACATTTAAAATGTGGTATTTTGGAGAGGACAATGTATAGTTACTCCTTAGATGTATTGGCCCTCCTTAGAACTGCTAAGTAGAGATAATGAGCATAGCAAGCATTATTAAGAGGGCTTTTATTGCTTTTTAAGACATCTAATTGACTGACCAAGATTGAGTCTCAATATCCTTTTGGAGGAGATAAAGAGACATAGATAATTTTAAAAAATTCAATACAAATTTTAAGGAGAAGTCATGGTTATTAATTAAAATAAAATGAACACATTTCTTATAACTATTTTATTTTTTTTCTTGGTAATTCTGTGTCTTGTTTCGTTCTTCTCTTGTTTTTCTGTCAATTGTTTTTGTTTTGTGGTATTCCATACTATTTTCCTCTATTTCTTCTTTTTTAAGCTGTGTGTTTCAGAAGTGGCTATTTTGTGGGTGGTTATCATTATGTTAAAAAAAAGTTCATATGTACAAAAGTCCTTTGTCTTATGAGTGCTTCTCTACTCCATCTTCCTTTGCTCCTGAAGGTCTTTATCCTCTCTCCTTTTACGTTATTGATGTTGCAGATTATTCTTGTTTTTATTATGATCTTGTTGAAGCTTTTACTTGTAGATTTGATTTGTTTATTTCTTTGTATCTGGTCAAGTAACATCCTGCAGTGGGGATTTTTTGGTGATAAATTCCCTTAGCTTCTCTATTTCTGTAAAAGTTTTTAAGTCTTCTTCGTAGTTGAAGGATAACTTTGATGCGTATAGTGTTCTTGGCTGGTAAGTCCTCTCTTTTAATACTTTGAATGTTTGGGTCCACTCTCTTCTGGCTTGCAGAGTTTCTGCTGAGAAGTCTGATGATAACCTAATGGACTTTCCTTTATATGTTATGTTCTTCTTTCCCCTAACTGCCATGAGGATTCTTTCCTTGTCATTAATTTTTGACAATTTTATTACAATATGCCTTTGAGTAGGTCTGTTTGGGTTGCAACTCTGCATTCTGTTTGCTTCTTAGATTTGAGACTCTAACTTTTTCCATAGGTTTGGGAAATTCTCATCAATTATTTGTTTGAATAAGCTCTCCATTCCCCTCTCCATTTCTTCTTCTTCTGATATACCTGTTATTCTTATATTGTTTTTTCTAATAGAGTTAGACAATTCTTGTAAAGCTCTCTCAGTTTTTTAAATTTGTGAGTCTCTCTCCTCTTTTCTCTGTAGCATCTCTAGTTGCCTGTCTTTGATGTCACTTTCCATTATCTGGCTTGTCCTATTAGCTTAACTTGCTAACTCAGTCTTTAATTGATGTATTGATTCTTCATTGCTGTTTTTAAAGTTTCAATCTCCTTGGTGAGGTATTCGTTTTGTTCATTAGTTTGCTTTCTGTAATTATTAAGTTGCCTATTGGTGTCTTCCTGCATCTTGTTTAGTATTTTCAGAACTTCAATTTCGAATTCTCTATCATTTAACTCCAATGCTTTCATGTGATTGAGATTTTTTTCTGTAGATTTTTTATTTTCCTTCTGAAATATATCTCTATCTTGTGTAGTCACGGTATTCAATTTCTTCTTCCTTGATGGCATTTGAGAGTGGTATTGTTAAGAATCCTAAAAAAATAAATAAAAAAATGATAACATTATACTGAGTGAAATAAGTAATCAGAAAAAGTAAGAACTATATGATTCCATATATAGTTCGGATATAAAAATGAGACTTGGGGACATGGACAAGAGTGTGGTGGTTACCGGGGGTGGAAAGGGGAAGGGGGGGGGAGAGAGGAGGGGCACAAAGAAAACCAGATAGAAGGTGATGGAAGACTATATGACTTTGGGTGAGGGTATGCCACATAATCAAATGTCAAAATAACCTGGAGGTGTTTTCTCTGAACCTATGTACCCTGATTGATTAATGTCACCCCATTCAAATTAATAAAAAATAAAATTAAATTAATGAAAAATTAAAATAAAAAATACAATAAAATATAAATTTTTATAAATTATGACAAGTAAAGGAGAAAAACCACTGAGAAAAGATCAGAAGCAAACAGAAGTATCAAAAACAAAACACAAAAAAAGAGTAAACAATATACAAATTAAAGAAAATAAAATTCAAAAGACAAAAAGAAAAAAGAATAAGATGGAAAAAAGAGAAAAAGGGGAAAACAGAAAAAATTAATTTTGGTTTTGAGAAGTTTCTTCCAGTATGTGTTGCTGTGTTACTTTTATTTCCTGTGAAGTTCCTAGGCTGTCCTCTGCTGAGATGGTGCTGTTGCAATGACGTAAGGGAGGGCCACAGTCACGTTGGTGGGTGAGGCATGTTGTGAGGGCTTTAGAGCTTCTGCCGTATGGCTTCAAACTTACAACTTCAGCTTTCTGGCTTTACAGCTCTAGCAATGGCAATCTCAGGCTTCTGGTTGCTCCTTCCCATGTCTGAACAGATCTTTAGTTCATTCAGTGTGTGGATCTTTCTGGCACACCTGATAGCCCAGCTGTGGTTCTTTTGCTGTGTTATAGTTATTTAATTCATTAAAATTTAAGGGGAGAGATCAGGAGTATCTCTCACACCACCATTACTCAGTTGGTGTGCTGCTTGTCAATGACCAGTAACACCTTGGCTTTCCTGGAAAATACGGGAGGCGGTGCAGGCACATCCACCAAGCCAGCCAAGGCAGCCATCTGCTGAGCCATTTTAAGTGCTTGGAAGTGGAAATACAAAGTGAAAATAAAATTCAAAGAAGGTCTTTTAAAAAAAAATCAAGAATGGCTTAACGGAAGAATAAGCTTTTGAATTAGTCTTTGAAAAAAGACCAAACCCAAAAATACAGCAATAGGGTATTTATATGTAAACACAGAGAACCTAGTGAATAAAATCACTTGTCAAAAATGTAAACAGCATGGGTTGATTGCTGAGTTTCACACCCAGAGCTTTTGTTTCAATATGTCTGGAGCAGAACCTCATGATTGGAAAGTCTCACAGTATTTATCTGATTACAATACTGCTGATCCAAGAACTGCACTTAGACAAGCACTGCATCATTTTAAAGTAGGATCTCTCTTGATGCAGGCAGAAGGCTAACAGTAATCCTGGGATTACTCTCATTGAAGTTATCTGATTCACATGCCATATCTGAACTAATCACTGTAGTCTGGATGTTCTAATTAGACAGGCCTGGATCATATGCTCACCTTTGTATCTGGGAGCAAAGTCATGTGGAGTAAGGGAAGTGAGAATCCACAAAGGATTTTTAGATACTATTTTAGATACAATGGGGAGGGGTACAAAAGCAAACATAAATATTCACCAATGTGCTCTAATTCACAGCTCTTCTAATTCATTTAATTATTAATAAAAACATAAATACTTATACTCTGCATTAATAATGAGTTTGGGTGATAGGACAGCTTCGCTAAAATGTGGCATTTGGATTTTAAAATGTAATAGTATGAACCATAACATGGGAGAGTATATACATTTTGGAAACACTTCAATATGCACAATATTTGAAAAGAAACTGTTATTTTTCTGACAATCACTTCCTCAAAATGAAGTTAGTTCAGTATCAACATGTTGCGCAGCTCAAGCTGGGCAACACTCACTTTGTAAGCTATGAAAGTGGAAACCATGCAGTTGTGCAACATGATTATTTCTTAATAACTTTAAAAATTTTCTAAAAGACATTGCTCATGAGATACCATTTTTTCAGCTTTGACATTTTAATGATCAATGTTACAATACAGGTTTCTTTTTTTTTTTTTTAATTTTTTTTTTTTTTGTATTTTTCTGAAGCTGGAAGCGGGGAGAGACAGTCAGACTCACGCGTGCGCCCCACCGGGATCCACCCAGCACGCCCACCAGGGGCGACGCTCTGCCCACCAGGGGGCAATGCTCTGCCCCTCCAGGGCATCGCTCTGTTGTGACCAGAGCCACTCTAGTGCCTGGGGCAGAGGCCAAGGAGCCATCCCCAGCGCCCGGGCCATCTTTGCTCCAGTGGAGCCTCGGCTGCAGGAGGGGAAGAGAGAGACAGAGAGGAAGGAGAGGGGGAGGGGTGGAGAAGCAAATGGGCGCCTCTCCTGTGTGCCCTGGCCGGGAATCGAACCCGGGACCTCTGCATGCCAGGCCGATGCTCTACCACTGAGCCAGCCGGCAAGGGCCAGGTTTCTTAAAGAAAGTATTTTTTATTAATCCAGAAAACAATTCTTGGCAGGTATGGTTTCTGCTAGTCTATATGAAGACTGCTAGGAAGCCTCAATGGAATCCAGATTTTTTCAAGCATTGTTTTTTTCTACGAATACACTGACTAGAGTCCCAGAATGTCTATATTGTCCATGAATCCATAATTTCCCTATGGGATGCAATAAAGTTACTCACTTTATAGCATTAACTTAAGAAGTTACAGGGTGGCAAATTTTTTTATATGTATCTTTGGACACACAGCTATAACACACCAGCAACACACATAAAGGCTTCTAGCAAATTTTCCATCAGCAAAAATGTTTATGGAGAAAAAAAAAAAATTAAAGCACACTTGACATTTAAGCTTGTGAAAACTCATTGTCTAAACACAATTTCCAAATAAAGTAGCCATGTGAGAATCATTTTCACACATTTTAATTCTATGGAAAATTGATAATTTAAGAACAAATAAAGAAAGCAAGGGAATAATTCTTTAAGCAGGCATGCTATTCTGTAAACTTGCCCTTGTGAAAAACTGCCCATGAGTATATTTAAGGGCTTATTGTTCTGTTTTCTGTGTATATAAGCTATGATCATACATCTGGGGAATGAGTTATGAAATGGAAAATGTTCCCTGGCCTGAGACTACAGACAGAGCTGTTCCGGTGTTGCTTTGGCGTGGTGACAGCAGTTTAAAACTCTTCCTGGTGCAGCCAGAGTTGAGAGTCTCAATGTCTCTCAAATAGCAAGGTAAAAAATTATCTTACTTAACACACCTTGCTTAATTTTATAATTTAGACAAAGAAATTACAATAGCAGCTTTTGTATTCAGTTACACAAAAATTTGAAGCATCTTTTCTTAATTTATTTTATTTGCATGCAAATGTTACTCAATATCTAGCCAAACAAACAAGTAAAATGTGTAAATATTTTGTATCACTGTCCAAAAAGACATAAATGAGTAGTAATGAAACAAACGTCCATGACTTTTTCCTTGGCTTCAAGATTGTTGATTATGGATAGAAGTTAAAAGTTGAAATTTTCTTATAATACTATGTTTCTATTTTTTGAAAATAATCTATCCAGTTGTTAATATATTTAATCTAATTTCATAACACTTGTCATAATTTGTTTCTGGGTGGTATGTACAGAAGCATGAGGGAATTTTAGTATTAATCTATTAATTTTCTGTTGTTACTACTTTAAGTTTATTAAAAATCTACATGTACTAAACCTTTATGACTGTTGTACACTATAATACATCTTAAGGATGAATTGTTTTTTCTATGGTTAAAAATTATAAAATGCCCATGAGATTTCATTTAGATATTTTTTTTAATTGCTGAAACAAGACATTAGCAGGATGGTAGAATAGGAGGAGATCCCCTGCTCCTATTCTCTTATAGCAGCAATGATTTGGCAGCCATCCATGGAGAAAGTGCTTTTCTGTGGGAGCTATGGAATCTAGGTAGGAGGTTGTGAAACCACAGTGGAGCTCAAGACAAAGGAGGATCATTTAAGAGCATTGGCCTGCATCCAGATGACGGACTTGTAGACTGTGGTCTGGGCTACAGATCTGGAAACAGCAACATCCTCTATGAACCTGGCGCTAGCCACATTTACGAGGTCCAGCTACCAGCACCACCCACCAAGGATTCTGGGACAACTCCACCTGCTTGTGCCTCAGGTAACAGGCTCACCAATGTCAGTCCCAGCTCTACATCTTGAAGCCTCACATGGCCTGGCACTAGCTCTTCTTCCAACAAGATATGGAAACAACCCAAGTGTCTAATGGCAGATGAATGAATAAAGAAAATGCGGTATATATACAATGAAATATTATTCATTAAATATAAAAAAGGAAATCCTACCATTTGCAACAACATGGATAAGCGTGGAGGTCATTATGCTAAGTAAAATAATCTGGACACAGAAAGGCACATACTTATGCTGTCACTTATACGTGTGGTCTAAGGAGAAAAACTTAGAAGTAGAAAGCATAATGGTGGTTGCTAGTGGCTGGGGGCTGGGGGAAATGAGAAGTTAGTGAAAGCATATGAACATTCTTATTTATAAGATGAATTCGATCTAGTATATAGCATAGTGACTATAGTTAATATTGTATTTATTACATTTTTGAAATTTGCTAAGGGTTAAGTAGATCAAAAGTGTCTTACTCCCCCACACACATACAAACTGTAACATGTGAGGTGATGGATGTGCTAATTAGCTTGATTATGCTAATTATTCCACTATATATATTTATAGATATGTAAAATCATCACATTGTATGCCTTCAATATTTGTAATTTATATTTATCAACTATACCTCAATAAAGCTGGAGAGATTGCTTAAAAATATTAAATGTATTAGTTTGATAAAAATGGCTAATTTTTTTTCTACTCTGATTTGCAGAAAGTGATTCTTTATGAATATATGTATCTTTCTTGAGACATGTAAATTAATTTAAATAGAATTAAATGATAAAAACAAACTTAAATTGAGCAATTTAGTATTTTGATTTGTACTTAAACATTGATAATTTAGAATTGTCTTCACTACCAAAAGCTGTAAATCCTACTTCAAAAATTTTAATGCATTGGATGCTTTTGAGGGGTTTGAGTTTCTGTTTCCTTTTAGCTCACTAGAAATTATGTAGATTTACTTATTCCACATCTGTGTTTATTTAAAAAACTTCTATATAATATTGTTTATAGTAATGTACATATATATGTGTGTGTATATATATGTGTGTGTGTGTATATATACACACACACACACACACACACACACACACATATATATATATATATTTTTGGCTGTATCTAACAGTATGAAGAAACAGCGTATTGTTATTTATAAGGTGTGTGTGCTTCTCATGTATAAATGCCTGAATATCATTTTCTAACTTACCCTTATAATTTATACTCCATTTAAACGTCTTTGAATTTCATAATTTCATTTCTTTTTATTCCATTCTGTCAGCTAAAACTTCTCTAAACCTATTCCATTATTTAGCTTCAAAATACACTGCTCACAAAAATTAGGGGATCAGGCAATGTGCAGATACTCTAATACTTTCAGCCTTTTGTATAGTGCATTTTCACCAATGAAATAAAAATTAGTTTTGTATCTCATTTGCATAATCAAACAACTTTCTTTGACTTGTCATTTGCTTTTCTGATGTTCTTGTTTAATAAAAAAAATAGAATGCTTCTTTTTTTATTGCTTCATATTCATTTTGAAATATTCCTAATTTTTGTGAGCAGTATATTATCCTGAGGATTGGAAATGAGGACATACATTTGTGAGAACAGTGAGTGCGTCCTCCATTGAAGTCAAATGCATTCTTATATGGATTTAAACAAGGGGTATTTTAATACTGAACAATAACTTTTAACATTATTACTAATCAGAATATTTATTTTTCTTTGGTAAAATGAAAAGAACAGCATGCTCAAGGCATAGATGAATTCAACCACTCGGATACATATTTACAATGTGAATGATGTCTTTCTTGAAGAAATAAAAGCAAAATATAATGAGTTAGATAATATGAGTATAAGCTAAATATTCTCCTTCAGAAACAGCAAATACAGATTTATTGGTAACACAATTTGCTCCATCTCCTTTCCACTTCCCTCTCCTCTTGTTTAATTTTAGAAAATTGACAGAAGCTGGGGCTTAATTGAAGTTGCTATAGAATCAACATCCATCATCAGTTCTTTCTCTTCCCAAGTTGATAAAAATATCAAAGTTCGTTTCCTTCCTTCCTTCCTTCCTTCCTTCCTTCCTTCCTTCCTTCCTTCCTTCCTTCCTTCCTTCCTTCCTTCCTTCCTTTCTCCCTCCCTCCTTCCCTTCCTCCCTCCCTTTCTTCCCTTCTCCCTCCCTCCCTCCCTCCCTCCTTTCCTTCCTTCCTTCCTTCCTTCCTTCCTTCCTTCCTTCCTTCCTTCCTTCCTTCCTTCCTTCCTTCCTTCCTTCCTTCCGTTTTCTTTATTTTTTTGATTGACTTAAATTTATTGTGTTTACACAGATTCAAGTGTCCCATTGAATACACCCCCCCACCCCCATTCCCCTCAACACCCCCCTTGCTCCCCTCCCCCAACGCCTTCCTCCCTTCCCTCCAGGTTTTGCTTTCTCCTCTCTGTAACGCTGTGTTATATATATATAATTTCACCAATCCATTTGGTTATTTTTTAACATCTTATGATATCTCAGAAAAAACTTTCAAACTAAAAAAATTTTTTTATGGGAATCTGATATGACTTTTGAGAACATAAATTGGCTCTTAAAACCAACTCAGAGGCTCTGGCTGGTTGGCTCAGTGGTAGAGCGTCGGCCTGGCGTGAGGGAGACCCAGGTTCGATTCCCGGCCAGGGCACATAGCAGAGGCGCTCATTTGCTTCTCCACCCACCCCTCCTTCCTCTCTGTCTCTCTCTTCCCCTCCTGCAGCCAAGGCTCCATTGGAGCAAAGATGGCCCGGGCGCTGGGGATGGCTCCTTGGCCTCTGCCCCAGGCGCTAGAGTGGCTCTGGTTGCGGCAGAGCAACCCCCCGGAGGGGCAGAGCGTCGCCCCTGGTGGGCGTGTCGGGTGGATCCCAGTCGGGCGCATGCGGGAGTCTGTCTGACTGTCTCTCCCCGTTTCTAGCTGCAGAAAAATACAAACAAACAAACAAACAAAAAAAACAACAACTCAGAAACCTAATTCTTTGAGTGGTAAACAGTCGACAGTTTGCTAAGCGTTTGAAACAGTTACATTTAAACTCTTCAATTTGGCACTCTGTTATCCAGCATATCTATGAGGAGTCTATCAAGGACAAGAGAAACTGACTGATGCTCTTTCCTAGGACTGTTCACCTTAGAGCCTATAGTAGCACTTACTTAGCTCTGATGTTTCTAATCAGCTGAGAACATTTTTTCAATATCAACCTGAAAGTGGAAAGCAGTAATCCAGATATGTTGGATAAATTGTAGTCATAAAGTGCTATATTTCTTACTTGCTAACGTGGTTCTTAAAGACTGATCATTTAACTTAAAACATAGGTAATGGATAGATTTTTGAAAAATACCCACTAAAATTTGAAGTTAAGTCATTTGACTTGTTTTAAGAGTGGTTTTAATACATCTTTTAAATGTTACAAATTAAACACACACACACTCTCTACTGCAGCAAAGATATAAAGACTATAACAGAAAGCTATGGAATATCAGAATGCTTTTCTAGTGGATAGGAAATAGTCTGAGAGTTTTATAAACACGGAGAATTAAGTTAAAACCCAAATGACTCTGGATAGTACTGTAGGTCATTTATCAATTATATATGCAAACATAGATGTTTTGTACAAGTGGAATTTCTAAATGAGCTTCTGTTTCTGGTTGAAAACTAAATTTGTGTGTCATTCAATATAGCAAAATCAGAAATGTAGTAGGATTATTTTTTATTTTTCTGAAGTGAGAAGAGGGAAGGCAGACAGATAGACTCCCGTATGCGCTCGACTGGGACCCACCCAGCATGCCCAATAGGGGCTGATGCTCTGCCCATCTGGGGCATTGCTCTGATGTAACTGGAGCAATTTTAGTGCCTGAGGCCAAGGCCATGGAGCCATTTTCAGCACCTGGGCCAACTTTGCTCCATTGGAGCCTTGACTGTGGGAGAGGATGAGAGAGATAGAGAGAAAGAAGAGGGAGTAAGGGTGGAGAAGCAAATGGGTGCTTCTGCTGTGTGCCCTGGCCAGGAATTGAACCCAGGACTTCCATACACCGGGCTGACACTCTATTGCTGAGCCAACTGGCTAGGGCTAATGGAGCCTATGTTACTAGGTGTTTAAGAGAGTCCTTAACTTTTTAGACCTAACTATTTACTTTGTCAAAATATATAGTGGCCTGTATACATTTTTGTGTAGTTTCAGGCAATGTCCACTTCCTACCTCCGTCATTGTGTTTAGAGTGAATGCAATGTTTGTATATAGCAAAAGACCATCAAAATGTCTCTATTTAATGGAGTTTAGTCTGGAATTGCTTACTGTAAATAAAGATGAGAAAAGGACACTTGCTTTACCCAGGAATGTGGTCTAGTGTCTGATACTTTGGTTTTATGAGCTTAGCATGTATTTTTTTTATAAATGAATATCAATTTTGTAAAATAAGCTCTAGATATTTTTATGGATGATTTTTAAAGTATGATAAGCTCATTGTTGTGTAAAATATAAATTTAACTTTGATTTCTCATAAATATATTTAGTAGTTTCTTAGTAGTTTAGGGGTAACTGGAAAACACATGTTTTTTTTTTTTTTGAGAGATAAAATGCCACTCAATTATATGTTTATAATAAGCTTATTATAGGCTGCGCACTGTCATCAGTGATGTAGGAAATCCAACAGAACTGTACCGTGGAGACTGGGGTGGTGGTAAAAGTAGGAGTAGACGTAGCAGTTTTACTTACAACCACACTTCCTTTCAAACAGAATTTTGTTGTCTGAAAAGAAATTTTAAGACACATAATGCCTCCTTCTAGGGGAGAAAAGAAAAAATACCTACCACAAATAATGTATAAACCCAAGCCAAATGGTAGAGGGGTGCCAAGTAAATGTCATGGACACATGATGACTGTAGAGATTTAAAGAACAAGGAGCTTGAGTCAGGGTGTTTTTATGCAAATTGCATGACTTGAGCCGGCAGCATTTAATATGGATTGAGCAAAAATAGAAAAGCTCAGTTATATAAATGCATTTCAAATAATAAGAACTGCAGGATCTGAAAACTTTTTCTAAGCATATGACTAGGAATGTATGTAAGTAATGTAGACGGAACAGGCATTCTAAGTAGATGGAACTTTCACTTATAGCAGTGGGAGGATACCGAATACTATTAATCTGAACTATCACTTAATGGGAAATAACTAAGCTTGAAAAATCTCATGAACTAAAAAGCATGACTGTTTCTATTTCCAACTGCCTTTTGATATTGAAAGCATTCAACTTAACTTTTAAAGTTATACAGATTTTTCCTTCAGGTATAGCCACTTCTGCTAGGAATAGTTAAGATAAAGATAGTTGGAAAAATGATTGGACTACTAAATATGGATTTAGTGTTTCTCTTATCACCAGAAAGTGCATTGCTGAATAACTGAGAAAGACCATACAATTAAATAAAAGCTCTGTATTTGTCAATTAGTGTATAAAGTGTGCTACTTTACCTATCCCCCAAGTTATACAGAACTCTTTTTGTAATATGCTTATCTTCCACATTTTCCTAGTAACTTTATTTTTTAATTTTCAGCCATCATCCGGAAAGCGTATTTGAAAGAAATATGAACCTGACTTAAGTATTCTTAGAGGAGGATTGTAAGTAGTAAAACTGATTCAGTAGAGAGCTATTACAAATTGTGGTATTCTACCTCATGGAATACCTAATAGTGGTAGGATCTAACATCCCAGTGCCCCCTTTGAGGCTCTGAGTTAAGAAGACATCACTGAATTTCTATGTCTCAATCATCTGAATAAGAAGTGGAAGTGATTAAAGAAGTGAAGAGGAAGTAAACATATATATGTTTTAAGGCTCAAGCAACTTACTGAATACATTACCTAAGGAAAGTCAGCTAATTTTTTAGTTTTTCCCATTTGTAAAAAAGAAAAAAAGTATGAAAATACATGTTTTATTTACTTCATTAGGTTGGTATGGGCTTACATTACAATGTTAAGAAAGGTTTATTGAAAAATTTAAAGCTCACTACAAATAAAAAATGTTCTTAAATATTTTCACTCATTATTACCTACTTCATGTTCCTTTTGTCCCCAACATTTATATTATTTTACAGAGTATAAAGTTTCAAACCAGAGGCTCCTAAGTAAAAATGCAGAATGGAAAATTAGCTGAAATACTGAACACATGCTACCACTGAGTGCTCAGTGCTCATCGGTGAGGTTGCACATCGTCTCTCTGGGAAGCTGTCAGTAACAGCGTTCCACACCCACAGTGTCGTAGGGCAGGAGAGTTGTGGTCTAGTCACAGCTCTCTCACTGCTCAGAGTACTCCCCACTTCTCTCTGAAAGGTTGAACTACCTTTCAAAAACTCATTGCAAAAGCCTAAGTCCATGCTGGAAAGCACAGTAAGAGATGAACTAGTGATGCTGAGTGAAGTATTTTGGAACATAAGTGAAAAAAAAGTCAATAGAAGAATTTGTATATAAAAAACACAATGAGGCAAGGAATTCATTACTTTATGCTGTAGATTTTCCATTTCCAAATACATTTTCTGAAACTTAAATTAATTAATGTGAAAGATACTTTACTATAAGTAGGTATAAAGAAGGGAATTTAATTTTGAAAAGATACACAATAAGAAAACTTACTTTAAAAGATATATATATATATTTATTTAATTAATTTTTCTCAGAACATTAAATCAATATACTTTTTGTTGTTGTTGACACTTGAGAAAATAAAGAATAATGATTGAGAGCTTAAAATCTGGAGACAGAAAGAATGAGCTAAATTTTGCCCCCTACCCCCATTTCTGCCACTTACAATTAGGTGGATTTGTTCAACTTTTTCAACTTTCTTGATCCTCAGTCACTTATCTGAAAAAGAATAGTGTGCAACCTAACTCATATGGTATTATCAGGATTAAATGAGAATCTATTCTAACTTTTTATATTGCTGTACTAACTTGCATTGACCATTCTTCAAATTTTTTTCATTGTTCAGATGATTTTGGTAAAAACTAAAGTAAGACTGGAGAATGTACTTGGATAGTGAAGGATTATTCTGAGTCAGAAGAGAAAAAATGGAAAGGGACTATTTATGTACTTGCTCTACTTCTGGTATCATTTTTGTTTGTTAATGGGTGAAATGGTAATGTAATTGGATTGCATAAAATAGATATTAAAAATACTATTAAATTTTAACATACAAACCAGTAAAAATGACACTAAATTCAAAGTTTGATTTTTAAGAAATAAGGGTATATAAACATATTGTTAGAGCCCCAATATCTGCTTCAGTCTTCACAAAGTTTTATGTTAAAACAGAAAAGAAGGCCAAAGAAGTCACCAGGAAACTCTCAATTCACGGAGCTACATTAGTACATAAATAATAAACCAACTGCATGAATAAAGGACTGGATAATGTAGTGTTTGACCAGAGAGATGGAAGTTCTATATTCTCTTCCAGAAGGTAGAGAGGGGGATGCAACAAAAAGCTTCATTGAGAAAGTACTTTACTGCTTCCCAGATGTCATGTTACATAGTACAAAGGAGAAAAACAGGTAGAATTGAATCATTATATATGTATGTATGCACAGAATTCGGGGAAGTTGGATGTGCATTAAGAAAACCCGATATTTTGTATATATTTATACAAATTAAAATTGCATTCACTTACATTACATTGTTTAATCCTCAAAGACCTTTGTAAATTATTATATTTTAACAGATAATATAAATCAGACGAAAAGTGACTTATCTAAGCACATATATACAACATAGCTCAAATCCTTTCCTCTATTATTCTGAATAAATATTTTAAACATATTATTTTAAGAGTAAAATTGAGAATGAATTATAGTAAATTTAGAAACACCAATATAATAAGAAAATTACTCAAAAGGAAATAAAGAAAAGATTTATGGATTCTAACATAGTCCAAGAAATGTATAACATATACACATTTCCTTTAAACTCACTAAGTGGAGTCTAAAGTCTCAAAAAATATTTAAACAAAACATTTGTTTAATCTTTGTGTTGTTTTAAAGTGTTATTGTAACTGACAGAGAGATTATTTATTCTCTTTTACTGTTTTTCATCCCATGTTTGGTTGACTGGATCTTCTCCAAAGAGAACTTAAATGCAGAGCTTAGAGTATTTCATTCTAAAATACTGTCAGTGAGACACAAATCCAGAAACTCTATGGGAGAACACTTCATTATTCCTTTCATTTTGCATGTCGTCAAGAAGCTCTAATAGTTAGTAGGTAGGTGGCATTACTGTTATGTTAAATAGGAAAATCCAGTATTTATTTTCAGTTCTAGTTCTGCCACAATAAAAAGCTACATAACCTTGAATAAATTGTTTTCTCTCTCAATAATATTCTTTTATTTAATCTGCAAAACAAAATCATTAGACTAGATGTGTTTTAAGATCCTTATTAGCTTTAACTTTATCTTTATAGAAAACTGCAAAAGGAATTTGATATGTATGTAGAAGTAAAAAGATAACTAGTTAAAAAAATTATAGAAAGAGTTAGATGGAAAAAAAATGCATTAGTGGATGAACTGCAAAACATTTCTCTGTAAGCCATTTTCAAGGATATGCAAAACCAGGAAATACTTAATAGCACTTAAGGATGTTTTATTATATTGAAGTATAAAGAAAATTATTTTATACTTGCATTTAAAAGGCTGAAAAAATAGGAAAAGCGGTGGAAGCTAGAATGAAAAAATATTTCTTCTTCCAGTTAAACTGTATTATCAATATTTATTTAAAATTTGGTGAACATATCTAATCATTAGAATGAAGGAGAAAATATAAAGAAATGACATATCAATATTTCAAAAGAGAATTTGGTAAATAGTGTCTTCATCTAGGATTATAAGAAAAACTAATGAAACTATGTCATAACCAGTTTTCAGCAAGTGTGAAAATAATTGATATGGCACTAAAATATTTACATTTCACTGTATTATTTTGTAATATTGCATACATAAACACAAGGCCTGAGTTATCTGATATTCATAAAATACGTTTCGGTAATGAAAAAAAGGATTTGACTAATCATTTCAGCCTAGGAAACAGAATGTTGAACCTGCTTACAGGAACGAGGGTTAGTGTTTAGAAAAGAAAAAGATGAAGAAACAAGTTGGGAAGAAACTGCCTGGATTGGGAAGGAGCTGTCAGGAAGAGAGGGGTTGTATCCACTAGCCTTTATTATTCCCTCTTTACAAGTGACTGTTGCAGACTCAAATTCTGGAAGAAAGAGAAGTGAAAATGTGAAAATTAATAAAGGGAAACCTCTTTACAGCAGAGTCCAGAGGCCAGGAAGAGGAATGCCTTGTGAACTACCACTTGTGTCAGTTACAGAACCCAACAGGAAGAATTGTTAATTACAGACCTTAACAGGAAGAGAGGCACCTTTCAAATCCATCCTACCTCACTACTCCAGCCAGAGGAAGGAACATTTCTTTCCTTGCCTGGCAACGCAGCTAGTGAGAAACTGTCAGCCTGTGGACATCTCGCTTTCCTCCAAAGGACATTCATTCAAAACAGTCTCTCACAACATCTTTCTTTTTCTCTCCCTTAAATTTTCTCTTCTATGCTTGTTGAACTTGCCTATAGTTTTGGCTATAGAATCTTTGCCATGATTGCAATTTTCTGCTACTCCCAAACAGATCCATTTTTTGGTAAAATAACTGGCAGTTTTATCTTCTAGGATAGAAAAAATAATGGTGATTTCTGGAAATTAAGGTTTGTGGTAGATCACATATTTACTATTGAGTAACAACTGAAGAAATTAAATAGTTTATAAGACAGATTGTAGGTGTGGAGTGAGATGATTTGTATGATGGATAAGAGTAGGAGTTCTGGAAAATGCCAACTTTTCTCTCATGATTTACCTTAGACATTGTTCTATTATAATGTCCTTGACATGTCCAAGTCTGGGTTTTATACCCACCTAACCTTTGTAGAATTGTAGCCTATAATGAATTGTCACAATTATTTTTACACTTGTTTGTTTCCTTTATTCAGAGGAAAAATTCTGAGCACAGACAGATTTTATATTAAGCTTAGTTTTGCATTGCACTTAGCAACATTTTGCTACAGAGAAAGGCAACCTAATGAACAAATGCTCTACAGCAGCAGAAACAAAGTTTGTGGAGACACAAAATGTAACAAAAACAAGAACAACCTAAATTAGGCATGAGAAGTGAAGGGAGGTGGTTAATGGCTAGGGTTCTAATAAGAATGTTCATTTGTTTTTAAATCTAAGATTCACCCTTACTCTATAATCAAGACTTCCTATTTTCTTATTTCTAAGCTTGAATGTCCAAATTTGCCAAATGGAGACAATAATAGTGTCTCTGTCTCCTGGGGTTGACAGTGGGTTG
This sequence comes from Saccopteryx leptura, assembly GCF_036850995.1. Lineage (NCBI taxonomy): Eukaryota > Metazoa > Chordata > Mammalia > Chiroptera > Emballonuridae > Saccopteryx > Saccopteryx leptura. The sequence goes on along the minus strand of NC_089506.1, from coordinate 68,703,549 downwards.
AAAGGAAGTAATGCATGGGCTTCTATAGAGTAAATACTCTTGACATATTTACTATTATTTTATAAACTATAACTTCTGCTATAGTCATTAAAATACAGAAAAAATATCAAATAATTTTCCCCAAAAATGTGTATTAAAATAATATGAATGATATTGTGTCATGACAAAAAAAATTGTATAACAAAAGCCTGTCACTGCTCATTTTAAAAAATATAATATTGTCTTAGAAAATTTTCTATTTCAACATTATATTAGATAGTCACAGTATCTATAGTCACTGATACATTGTGCATTCAGTAAATATCTGTTGAATATGTGAAACCGCTTTATTGCTATATTAAACTCAATAGCATAGTCCTATCTATTGGAAAATAGTTTTTATTTTTTTTAAAACTTGTTAAACTTCATATCTTGTTTGAGAAGTAGATCACTCGATGAGTCACTGGTGGAAATAAAATTTTAAAAAGTACAATATTTTCCCTTTTGTCCATCAATGCAAGTTTTCACAAGGTTCATTTTCCTTTATGACTAAGATAATTCTCTCTGTGGAATCTGAAGGATACTTCCAGCTTGCATGTGTATTTTTTTTTTATGTTCATGTGAGTATTTTAAGGAAGCAAATTCAAAAAGATTATATAATTTGAGAGAGGAATAGATGCTTTGACTTTTTTTTTCTAAGAAACAGAATGTTGCCTTTTCTAATACTAGGTTGAGAAATCTTCCTGCAGCAGTATGGAATACACATGATGTACTCGCAGGGCACACAATGACAACGTGAAGGTGTGCTTCCAGTAAGAACACAAGAGATGGAACAGAAGATATGTATAACAATTGGTAGAGATTGGTTCTCTGGGGCATTTATTATGGTAAAAGCATCTGAAAAACACAATTTATTTGTTCTGTATTATCCAATAAGTCTGTATTTCTGTGTTTATACTATCCTATTTTTTTTGAGATCTTCTAGTTTAATGGTTCATAATGTATTTGATGCCTCCATATGCCTGAGTAACAAATATGTTTTGAAAAGGAAAAATACCATCTAAAACAGTAACTAAATATCAGTGAGTATTTGTATGTGCATTAATATGAAAAATTATTTGAGATGATTGTAATTCCCACTTGCAAGGAATCATGACTACCTCTCACTTACCATTAAAATTCACTAGTGTGGTTTGTGGCAATATTGCTAGTTGTTAACTCAGTGTCCAATCCCCTGTCTTCCTTAATATGTAAACTTTAGCTAAACTACTGAATTTTCTAGCTTCTCTCATGGTAATAGGTGGACAAATCATACAGACTTAATGATAAAATTTATCTAAGGCCCTGACTGGTAGGCTCATTGGTAGAGCATCAGCCTGGCTTGTGGCTGTCCTGGGTTTGATTTCTTATCAGGGCACACAGGAGAAGTGACCATCTGCTTCTCTACCTCTCCTGACCTCTTGCTTCTCTCTCTGTCTCTCTTCTCCTCCCTTTCTGCAGCCATGGCTCAATTAGAGCGAGTTTCTCCTGGGTGTTGAGGACGGCTCTATGGCCTCTGCCTCAGGATCTAAAAATGGCTCTGGTTGCAAGGGAGCAAGGGCACCAGATGGGAAGAGTGGTGGGCTTGCCAGGTGGATCCCAGTTTGGGTGCATGTAGAAGTGTGTCTCTGCCTCCCTGCTTCTCACTAAATATATTTTTTACCTAAGTTTGGTGTATATTTCTGGAAGAGTTGTGCTTTTCTTGTATTTGTTCACACACCTATTCTTTTTTCTCTTGATCAGAATTTTATATGACATTGGGGCAGGAGTAAACTTTTTACAACCAGAAAGAAAAATGTTGCATGGCCAGAATCATTTTTGTGTGTCAAAAAGAAGTCTAGATCTTTGGATTTTTCTCAAGTAACCAAATCTACCCTGGAATTCCCCATCTGGAGACTTGTTGTTATTTGAAATAAACTGGTTTCTGACCACAGAAGGTTTTCTACATCATGCAGATATAGATACTCCTGTTGCATAATTCACTACTATATATTTACAGATGAGGAGATCTAGTCCCAGAGTGTTTCATTATTTGTATCGAATGATCTATATAGTCATGACTCCTATATTTGTATCTCCATCTCAAAACTTTTAATTGAATTTCAGACTCACATTCAACTGTCTACTTGTCAAGGTCATGTGATGATGAGAAGCATTTTTAAATTAACAAGCCCAACATGGAACCTCATGGTTTCAATTACCCATCAACAGAAACTGTGCATCTATCAAAACTTTTAACTGAATTCCAGACTCACATTCAACTGTCTACTTGTCAAGTTCATGTGATGATGAGAAGCATTTTTAAATTAACAAGCCCAACATGGAACCTCAGAGTTTCAATTACCCATCTGCAGAAACTGTGCATCTACTTGGGTTTCCCGTTTCTTGTTACTGTCTATTTCATTTGTGCTGTTGTGCTGGCCAAAACATTAGATTACCTTTCACTACCTTTACTCAAAACACATCTATCAGCTCACTTGTTGACTCTTTCTCTAAAATATATTCTGATATACCATTTTTATGACTTCCATAGCTATCATCTCAATTCAAGTCACTACTATCTCTTTCAAAAAATATTTTAAAATCTCCTAGCTGGTCTTTGTACTTCCACACTGCCCCTCCCATGTTGTAATAGAGTGACGAGACAGAACGGTATAAAGAGTAAACTTTTAAAGCCATTTCTCCACTCACGACCATTTTATTCAGAGTAGAAGTCAAAATATTGGCAAACACTCACAAACCTATAAGATACTGTGCTCTTATTTTCTTTGCCACTTCATTTCTTAACACTATCCATCTCTCTTAGTCCATTCCAGAGAAATGTATTGATGGGTGCTTTAAAAGGGTAAAAAAAAAAAATAAATAAATAAAAAAAGAAGTGCATTCCCTAGCCTTTTGAATATTTAAAGATGTTGTCACTTAAATTATTTTACTCTTTCTCAGTCAAGGCTATAATTTAGTGGCTGCAAATTTAACTAGAATTGTATTACGGCAACTCATGTGATGACACTTAGAATGTTATTATTTTCATCGATCCCAGCTCTGTGTTACAGGGCTTAAAAGACCTTTCTTTACACCATGATCACAGAAATTCTCCAACTTTCTGTCTGTGCTGTTAATGACTTCTTTATCTTTCCTTCAAGTTATTCACACTTGTATACTATCAGTAGTGACCTTATCTTTGGTCCTCTGATCTTTAATAGTCTTTATAACTTTCTGTGGTGGCAGAATGTTGTGCCTCCAGTAAATGTATTAATTATTTTATCACTGTGCTTTATGCTGTTGCTTTCTAATCTAGAAAATGAATGAAATGTGCATTCTTACATCCATTCTTAAACAGATAATTTCAAACACGGTATATTCCTTGTGGACCTCTTGCTAATAATTCATTATTTCTCCCACTCATTTCTGATTAATTTAGGGTTCTTTGGTTGCAAGTTTAAACTGACTGACTAAATTTGGGGGAAAAAAACATAAAATTATATGAGGTCTAAAAAATTCAACTAATGACCTTTAAACCAGGTTTGAAAATTGGCAAAAATAAGCATAAAAGAATGATGAAACATTCAGAATGGGTTTTTAGTAGAAAAAAATCTAGTTAGGGCTTTAACTTTATAAAAAGAAAGAAATCTAAACATCAGTTAGAGTGTCATCTGCTCGACATGCAAAGACTCAAACAAACACATTCAGTTGAGCCTTATCTTGGGATAAACCTCTGGTTCTGTCCCTCTGTCCCAGGTTAAAGAAAGCATCTATTTGGCCATGTGGCTTCCATAAAGGGACATAACATGCCACACAAATGGTGGAGAGAATTACACCAAAGTAAATATGCATGCTGTTTGGAGGGGATGAAGTGAAATATAGGTAATCAAAAGGCATCAAAGATCTACCATAGCAACCTTATTCCTTAGTGGTTCTCCAAATGGCACATGGCTTCTATTAAAGTTATTATTTTAAACTTGCTGATTACTTCCTCATAAATGTTTTATTTACTTTTCAATACTTGAAATTTTGCCTATGGGAGAGTAAACAGATAACTGTTTTTTATAAAGATTGAAAGAAGGAAAGAGGAAAATAAATTGTGGTTTAAAAGGCCTGGAATAATTTAAGAAAATCTTTCTTATAGCAGTTTATAAAGCAAGTAAAAGTGCCATCTTGAGCAATGTATGTTATGGTCTGAATTACTATTTCCAATTAGAAAAAAATGGTTAATGCCAAATAATTAGTTAATGAAACTATTATATGTTTATAAATGCAAATATTTCTATATACTTATAGATTTTATGTTTTTATTCAGTCATACTTTCACTTTTTCCTTTCTTTCCTTTTTTTTTGTAATCCATGTAATTGACTTATGTATAAGTCAAAATAAATAAGATATCCCTACTTACTCTTTCAGTTTTGAAAAGCCAATAAAATATACTCATGGAAAATTCATATTACTTTTAAAGCAGGAATTAGACTAATCTAGATAAAAATATTGATATACTATGAAGGGAAGAAGGCATATTAAGAGATTTAAATGTTAACAGGATCCAAAATTGTACTTAATTTTGGATATCTTTACTCTTCAACAATTTGGGCAGAGATTTTGAAAGACAGTGGAGGTTAAGATACATATAACCAGACTTGTTGAATCTTTTCCTTATCAAACACCTTCACCTTATTAAAGACAATTATCAGGAATAAAGAATGATGGTATAGCCCTGGCAGGTTGACTCAGCGGTAGAGCGTCGGCTAGCGTGCGGAGGACCCAGGTTCGATTCCCGGTCAGGGCACACAGGAGAAGCGCCCATTTGCTTCTCCACCCCTCCACCGCGCTTTCCTCTCTGTCTCTCTCTTCCCCTCCCACAGCCAAGGCTCCATTGGAGCAAAGATGGCCCAGGCGCTGGGGATGGCTCTGTGGCCTCTGCCTCAGGCGCTAGAGTGGCTCTGGTCGCAACATGGCGACGCCCAGGATGGGCAGATTATCGCCCCCTGGTGGGCAGAGCGTCGCCCCATGGTGGGCGTGCCGGGTGGATCCCGGTTGGGCACATGCGGGAGTCTGTCTGACTGTCTCTCCCCGTTTCCAGCTTCAGAAAAATGAAAAAAAAAGAAAAAAAGAAAAAAGAATGATGGTATATAAGAAAACAAAATATATTTTTCTTTGTTAACTTTTACCTGAAGAAAATAAGAGAAAACTTTATGTGTTCCAGAAGGAATTTTGTGAAATTACAAGATCATACAACCTAGGGTTCCTTCCTTACTTCTTGTGGAACTTTAGTCTTTTCAAGTTCACAAATCTTTCTTTTTTAATTCTTACCAATATAAAGGTGTCATTCATTTTCAATTCTATGTCTATGGGACAAAACAAGATTCTAAAATAAAGTAAAACCAATAACTTTTCCTTGTTTCATAAATGTAAGTACTGTATACAATTTTTAACTTATCTACCTTTAAAATAAGACTACCTGACACAGTTTAATTCACTAACATATCACCTTGTTATAAATATGTTCTGTTGTCTTTTAATGTGATTAAATAAAAAGATAAAGAAAAGTTTAAAGGACAGAAATTTGAATTTTATCATTATATTCTGCTTAGTAAGTTCAGACAAGGAGAAATCTCAGTTAATATCTGCAGAGTCTATAAAAAGCTAACTGTTTGGGCTGAGCAAAGGAAAAATAGCAGTCATTTAAAAAGAGGGAGGTAGAAGTAAAATTAGAAAGTGTAGTGGAAATCACAGAAGTTAGTTGTATGAAAATTATTTAAACTCCTTTAGTTTTAGTTTTCTCACGGACAAAATGGAGTAATTTGACTTGTAGTGTTTTTATGTGAATGTAAGAAAATATGTTTAAGTATCTGTGGTCGATAAGAGAGGTGGCCTCTCCATTTCCTTTAATTGTGTGTTGTCTTGCAAAGACTGGAAAGTTAAGACTGTATTTCTCTAGGCCCTGGCCGGTTGGCTCAGTGGTAGAGCGTCGGCCTGGCGTGCAGGAGTCCCGGGTTCGATTCCCGGCCAGGGCACACAGGAGAAGCGCCCATCTGCTTCTCCACCCCTCCCCTCCTCCTTCCTCTCTGTCTCTCTCTTCCCCTCCCGCAGCCAAGGCCCCACTGGAGCAAAGTTGGTCCAGGCACTGAGGATGGCTCCTTGGCCTCTGCTTCAGGCACTAGAATGGCTCTGGTTGCAACAGAGCAACATCCCAGATGGGCAGAGCATTGCCCCCTGGTAAGCATGCCGGGTGGATCCCGGTCGGGTGCATGCGGGAGTCTGTCTGACTGCCTCCCCGTTTCCAACTTCAGAAAAATACAAAAAAATTTTTAAAAAGACTGTATTTCTCAGTCACTCCCAAAATTCTAGATTTGATGTATATTTGGTTAACCCAGATATACTTGCTCATAGTTGGCAAACAAAATTGAGGCAGAGGTCACACTTCTGCTGCTGGTGAAATATTGGCTGGCCACTATCTGGAGATACTTGACTTTTCTGTGGCAGTATTAACAGAAGTGCAGGATAAAGTCACTGGTTATGTATCTAACAAAAAGTGGAGCTGTGTGGTCTGAAGCTGGAGACAATAGCTGCTCACAGTGGTTTTCAGCTTTTTGGGGATTTCTGGTTGTGGCAGTGGCCTTGGGATTCTGCAGCCGGCGGGATCGCTTTCCAATTTCATGCCTAGTTCTCAATTGCATAAAAGACAGTAGCTTTTTTTGGTGCTTGGTAGTCATTAACAAATACTTCACCTAGAATCTATTTCTGGTCTCATCAAATAAATCCCTTCCTCATTAATGTGGTTGGTGGGAATGATGTGCTCTGAAAAAAAAACTTAAATCAGCAAAGGGCTGAGCAGATACTGATGCATAGTTGAAAATTAGTGGCAGCAATAGTCATATTATAGCTGTAAAATATGCACGTGTATACAAAAGAAGATGCATTTAAAATTTTGATAACAGGATAAATTATTGACTAAATTTTGAATATCTTCACCATGTTGAAAAACCTTCAAATATTCTATTTCTTAAGTCACATCAAACATTAAATACTAAAGTATAATTTAACTACAAATGCCGTGTAAATTAATTCTTTTCTGAATATCAAATTGGGTTGCAGGCATTATCCATTTGTAAGTTCTCCTTAGCAAATCCAGATAAGGAAGTAACCTAGGTAATATGTGCATAATTGATTAAAAGTTCTCCAAATAATGCTCTGATATATTACAGAGTAGATATAAACACTTATGGGATATGCTCTAAAAAGTACAGTGTGTCTGTACTTTTGACCAGTCACAGGAAAGCAACAAAAGATGATAGAAATGTGAAATCTGCACCAAATAAAAGGAAAACTCTCCCAGTTTCATACCTACTCAGTGCAGTTTGATGTGGGCTCACGCACGGATTTTTTAGGGCTCCTTAGGTAGCTATCCCGTGTAGCCTCTACAGACTCATCACTGACTGATGGCCTACCAGAATGGGGTTTCTCCACCAAACTGCCGGTTTCCTTCAACTGCTTATCCCACTGAGTAATGCTATTCCTATGTGGTGGTGCTTTGTTATAAACGCGCTGATATTCACGTTGCACTTAGGTCATGGATTCGGATTAGCGAGCCGCAGAACACACTGAACTTTTCCTCTGAACTTTTCCACATCTCGACTGGCATGGTCGTGGGCTGCTCCGCTGTATACATGGTGTTACGTCATCATCTGCGCATGTGCACATGCTGCCACATCATCCTACAGAAACTGGGAGGGTTTTCCTTTTATTTGGTGTAGATTTCACATTTCTATCATCTTTTTTGCTTTCCTGTGACTGGTCAAAAGTGCTCTATGACTTTACGGACACACTGTATATAAAGTTCTCTGTCTGTACAGCTTGGTCAGTTGGAGTTCAGTCCTGTAACACAAAAGGTTGCCAGTTTGATCACTGGTCAGGGTGCATATAAGAACTGACTGATGTGTCTGACTCTCTTTCTCTCTCTCTCTCTTTCTCTTCCTCTCTCTCTGAAATCAATAAATAATTTTTTAAGTTAAAAACATAAAAAGTATATAGAGTGAACTAAATTGTATATAAGTCCAAAAGCAACATAGAAATATATGATAACCTTAATAAAACACTTAAATCAACTACATCCTTTTCTCTAAAGAAGTTTACATTATCTTAGGGCTACATGAAAGTAGTCTGAATTTGATTGCTCCCAAGTTATTTGAAGAGTCTCAAAAGAACACTGAATGTATTTAAAAGCACATGTTACTGTTAATATCTTTTGGGAAAACAACCAGAGAAAGTCACTTTGTGGTCATCACAAACGAAGTCAACTTAAACAGCAGTAACCAGCAGATGTACAATAAAGTCAGGAAAACTGAAAGTTTTTTGGCTTGGGCTTCCAGCAAAACAATAGGAAATGAACAGTTCAGGACATATGGGAAGACTAAATTTTCCATTGTAATTTCTTGAGTAAATCTAGAATTATTGCACAGGATACAGTTCATAATGTTCACTTAAAGCAGCTATAATCACCAATATTGCAATGTTTTTGTTTGTATAAACAATGTGTTTATGTTAAATAATTAAAGACAAATAGTTTTTATTTTTTTCACATATTTGCAAACTTCTACTCAAGTTTCATACATTCTAAGATTCCTTAAAATAAAATAGATATACACTTTTTGGTTTCTTACATTTATATGATAAAAATATCATTTATAACTTTTTCAGTTTCCATAAAAAACTTCACCCTATATTGTAGATAAAGTTTTTAAAAAACAAAAGGATCTTGCACCTTATCATCTGCCTTCCTTTCCCTGACAACTACGACAATATTAAAATAATGAATTACCTAAGGGAAGCAACTAAGGTCACACCTATTGTGTGCTAATTAGCAATTTCCTTGAGTATGTCATAATTGTGATGGAAAGAGATCTAGAAATACACATTTTCTTTATTCTCCCCATCTCATCTCTTACCCAAGTACATGGGAGATAATTTTGCATAGCAGGACTCCGAACAACAATGCATGAGTAACTTTTTAACTACTATAATTATACTTTTTGAGGTCTAGCGTGCGTAATGAGATCGAACATCTTACAGACATATTTGAAACTTGAATAAATTTTCCCTCTGTCCTACCCGAGGGCCAGTGCTAGTTCTTCCTTTATCCCCCACTTGGACTACTAGAGTGACAGGAATGCTGTCATGTTCCTGGATCTTTTGTCTTAAATCAGAGTGAGAACAATTAAGGGAAAGATTTGGTGGTCTATGTGAGATGATTAGAACGGACTCAAAGCACGTTGGAAAGACAAGTTCTATTTTTTGCTGAACAGTTTAGTGCAACCTGGGTAGCTCTGAATGGACAGCAAGAAGGCACTGCTAGGGGGCCCTGCTGTCCCTCTGCACTGGGTGGGGAGAGATGGTCTGCAGACTTCAGTTTGCTACATCAGACTTTCTTGTTCCGGATGAACAGAGAAGGTGCTCTGAAGTTCTTAAATCAAACTTCATTCCTCTTTTTAGAACTCACTCAGAGCCAGTCCTATAACTTCATGACCTCTAGAGCACTTTATGGACATAATTTCTCTTCCCCTCTTGGTGACCTTCAGCTCATCTCCCCAAAGAGTAGATACAGGTGGTTTTACTCCCCAAATTTCTTTTGAATCTACCGTGAACCTCTATCCTCAGCTTTCCCCAAGCATTTCTCTTTTGATTCTAAAAAGCATATTTGTGAAATATAAAGGACCCTTGTTTTTTTGTTTGCTTTTGGGGACTATTTTTTTCATGCCTGGCGATAATACTGATTCTTCTACAGACGCTGTTGATGATGCTGAATGACTGCAAAATGAGAATGAAAAAAACAGACATGATAATTAATATTTCAAGATACATTTATCTGCACATATAAGTAGGAAGTTTTTTGTTGGCAGCCTGAAACCGCTGAGGATTATAAAATTCTGACGTCAGCCCCAGAAGGCATTAACTTTTATTTGTAGGCATCTGCAGCTGGGGACTTGGGGGAAATCATAAGCAGGATGTTCATCTGGGAGGAGATGGCCCCTTCAGCTGTCCACAGATTTATGAAGCAGATCATAGAAATAGAAATATCCCAAGAGCTTGGAACATATTTTTAGGGAAACTGTGCACTTTAATCACTATACTTAGAGTAATTTCTGACAAAAAGATTAAAACTTCTTCATGACTGTTACATTGGCATAGACACAAGCAGTGTTGAGCTTGAGAAAGGCTAGTGTGAGCAATGAAGACAGGTCCAAAGAGCATGCAGAAGGGATTCACTCACGTGAAAGACTTAGATGAGAACTGAGACATGCACATAGCTATTCACCAATATCCCGGTGAGACCATGCTACATCTCTCCACTTTTTAATTGTGCCACTTATTGAAAGTCTACTGTGCCAGATATTAGAGGCTCGCCTATGCACTAATCAATGGAATTCTAACAACAGTATTCTGCATGTGTACAATTTCCTACATGTTCAAGATTAGTGAACTGGAGAAAAAAGCAGTCAAGATCACAACGTATGTGCAAAACCTAAATCCTCCACACATTCTCCAGACTCCAAGTGCAGTGCTCTATGGATCACATCACAGCTACTTCTGGAACTGCTAGGAACACGAGACGCTGTGCTGCATGACGGCTATGTCCAATATGGACGTTGCTTCAAATACTAATAATAGGTGGCATGTATTGATCACTTACCACCTGCTCTTCAAAGTATTTTGCATGCATTATTTTTATTTAGTCTGTTAAGTAATTTAAAGAGACTGTTTGTGTCTTCTTAAGGTAAACTGAAGCTAAGAACGGTTCGGTAAATTTCTGGGGGCATTAATTTATACCTAATAGTGTCAGACACAGGAAGTCTGATTCTAGAAAAATAATGGTTAAACATTAAGCTATAAATCAAAAGGTAATGTCAAGAATAGCCACTGTTTGTCATTCCAGTCTATCTACAAAAACAAAACAAAACATTTTTTACTCAATTTATGAATAAAATAATTATAAAATTTATTAGAAAATATTAATTTGGAGTTAATTATCTTTACAATGTATACATTTAATATTGCACTAAATTCATCCAATAGTCTGTAAGTGTTTGGGTGTATAAACTGCAGAATTACATAATTCTACAAAATCCAGATAACATACTTCAGGTATTATAGCTTTCTTATATTCATTTACTTTCTATATTTTTAATACTGTAAGATGTAATGATTAATTATTGAAATGCACACATATTCTATGGCAAATGTGGAACTCCAGAAGGCCCACTCTGAGTGAGAGAATACCCTGCAGGAGGCTTATGAGGGAATATCATCACCTGTGGAAATATATTTATACTTTGTGAGAGGATGAATCTGGACTGAAATGTAGCCAGAATGAGGACCTCAGCCCACCTTGAGTGGAATGCTAAAACTCTGATGAGCCTTTGATGTAACTAGACTTTTATACTCCTACATCAATCAGTCATTGGATACAGGCTGCCCCCAAGAAGAGGCCTGGCTGTGGGCAAGGTAGCATTTTAGAGAGAACTAAGTGGAGGACCATTTTAGAACTGAGAGCTGAGGGCCAGCAGCACCATCATCTAGAGCAGGAAGGCTAGGTGTCTCCTTTTTTGAAATGGCAGTAATACATAGGGAAAGGATCCAATGTAGAACAAATGAATAAATGAAAGTGAACAGGAATGCCTTCCTTAAGATAGAATGTCAACAAAGACATCTTGAAAGGATAATGTAGTAATTAGAAAATCACCCATATATCATCTGTTGATTAGAGATCATATAATTAGAAAATGTAGAAATCATCATATCAATAATTAATTCAAACAAGGACACTAAGGCTAAGATATGTGGTTTTGATGAGGATTGCAATATTCATACAATCTCAAATTAGGTCCTCCAAAACTTAAAAATTATAAAGGTGAAAAGAGTGAATTCACATTGGAAGAGACTGGCAATCGTATTCAAGTAATCAAAGTTCAAATAAATTGCAGGTTAAGATCATGTACTACTTCACAGGAGTAAAGATATGGCATCACCCCATAGTATTTCTAGCAGAAAATGGATACCCTAAAACTATACCTGAGGAAACAATCAGAATAATCCAAATTGAGAAAAATCCTTTGGCCTGTAATTTTCAGGATTTTCAAATTCATGAAGATCAAGAGAGGTCAGAACTATTCCAAAGCGAGGGATACTGAAAAGAAAGGACAGCTGAATGCAATGATACAGGTTTGGGTCTTTTTGCTGTAAAATACAAAATTGCTCAGTTGGTAAAATTTCAGTGAGTCCTCCAGGTGAGGGATATATGAGAATATTTTGTACTATTCTTGAAACTTCACAGTAAGTTTGAAAATATTTCAAATAAAAAAGAGAAGTTTAAATTAAAATACATGATAAGTTTAGCCTTTTGAGTTCCTAGAATAATATAAATTATAATTACAAAACAAAGAAAAAACTATTTTTAGCCCTGGCCGGTTGGCTCAGCGGTAGAGCGTCGGCCTGGAGTGCGGGGGACCCGGGTTCGATTCCCGGCCAGGGCACATAGAAGAAGCGCCCATTTGCTTCTCCACCCCCACCCCCTCCTTCCTCTCTGTCTCTCTCTTCCCCTCCCGCAGCCAAGGCTCCATTGGAGCAAAGATGGCCCGGGCGCTGGGAATGGCTCCTTGGCCTCTGCCCCAGGCGCTAAAGTGGCTCTGGTCGCGGCAGAGCAACGCCCCGGAGGGGCAGAGCATCGCCCCCTGGTGGGCAGAGCATTGCCCCTGGTGGGCGTGCCGGGTGGATCCCGGTCGGGTGTATGCGGGAGTCTGTCTGACTGTCTCTCCCCATTTCCAGCTTCAGAAAAATACAAAAACAAAAAAACTATTTTTGACCTACAAATTCTTTAGAAATTCATAGATTACTTGCAGTTTACCACATTATTAAAGTTGTGTTTAAGGCTGATTTTAAAAGGAAAATAATTTATAATTCATAGGAAGCAAATAAGCACTCACTTTCAATTCCATTTTCAAAATCAGTCAGCTCTCTTTTTCCAATCCTATGACATCTTGAATTATAAAACATGTATGGACAAAGGTTTTTGTCACTAACTTGTTCACGAGAGTTATTTCTTTCAAAATTTTACAACCTACCACACCATGAATACAATCAGCGCAGAGCTTTCAGTATTTAAAGTTATATAAAAATTTATGTAAGTTGAAATCGCTTTCTATTAGAGTAATGCAGGAAATAAGAGGCATTATAAAGCAAATGGTTGAAGCAACAAAGAAATAAGAGGAATAAGAAGCAAAACAATGTAGCCACTAAGTGTGCATATAAATATATTAAGTATGTATATATTCATTTAAACCATGCAACTGTGGGGAAAATACCATTTACCAAAAATGAGAGTAGATAGAAAATAACCTCTTGCTATGCAAAATTTCTTTGTATAGAAAGACTTTGTAGCAGTAGGTTTTTGCAGAAACTGACATTTTATTCAATTGTTAGTAATGGGCTAGAATCAAATAATTTATCACAACTTTGATTTTATCACACTTTAATGAGATTCCTTGTCATGCTCTGATTGAGCATCTTGATGCCTTATCACACTAATCTTCAACAATTTGGAAGAGTGTATATACATTGTTACCTCTCATTTACTAAGGAGAATTCTAGTTAATAGTAGATAAGTAGTCTGTCCAAGGCTACATAATAATGCAGCCAAAAATTGGACATGGACACAATTACTCCTGAACAGTTACCCTAATCTCTCATAGGGAAATGTATTCTTTTGTTAATTGAAATTAAAATTATTTTATATGTTGTTTTACTGTTGAGTTGATCTTTGTGAATTTTAGTCAATTTTGTTTCTATGGGCTTAATAGGCTACATGTCATTAAATATTTTAAATGAAAATTATACTCCCTAGCACAAATATTGTATCAAGAAATAAAAGGTGATACAATATAAATAAAATAAAAAATTTTAAGAGCAAAGTAAATGTAGAAATTCATATTTAAATATATCAAATGTATAGATACATATTTATATAAATATTTCAATATATTAGATATAGTATTATTTATAATGTGCAATTATAGATAATATATAGTTATGTACTATATTGTTTCATCATATATAAATGTATAACATATTTTTACCTACTATACAATATGTAGATGTAGCTATATAAAATTTAGTTATTTGGACATTTTACACTTGTGTGCGTTTTAAGGTGATGCAGTACCAGCAGCTTTCCTGCACAAATTTGGACTTCTGGAGGGACGGAGAGAAGCAAAAGGCATAGATAATGCAGAAATGAGATAATTTTGTGACTTATCAAGGTTTGTCTGCAGATATATTTTCCTCTCTAATGAATAATATGATTACTTGGTTTCAGAGGGAACTTAAACTTTAATGAGGAGGAGTTGGTCTTTTCTTCTCTTGAGAGAACAGAAAACCTTTCAGCACTCCTCAGATCTATAACCGTCATTCTGTGTGTGGAGTTCTACAACTCAGAAAGCCATTTTCTGGAAAGAATACAATCACAGATACAGTTTCCCATTTAGGTTTTATCACTCAATTAAAAAATATTGATTGATTTTTAGAGAGAGGAAGGGAAAGAGACAGAGAGAAGAGGAACTTTGATTTGTTGTTGCACTTATTCATGTTGTTATTGATGGATTCTTACATGTTCCCTGACCAGGGATCAAACCTGCAACCTTGGCATGTCAGGACAAGATTTCAACCAGCTGAGTTACCTGCCCAGGACCCCGCATTTAGGTTTTGATCTATTGAAATAAGGTGGAAGTATGAGGCAGGTAAATTCTAATCAAAATTTCGCAAGGCTGAATTCTTATTTCAAATTTGAAAATAGAAGGAACTATACAAAAATCAGATCAACTTCTTATATTAGCTGATTCTTAAAGAAATATTAGGACTAATCTTCACAAAGTAGAGTGGAGACTGAACAATAGCAGAGAAAAAAAAACTTTTCACACGTATCATTTTAATTAAATTGAATTTGCATTTCTCCATATTGTCTATAAACAACGTTCATTTACTATTTGAATATCCAAGATGAATGTAGCAGAACTTTGGAATCCCATTGTTTAGACATCCTTGTCAGCAGCTGATGTCACCTTTCACAGGTAAGGCAAAATGGATCACATTTGTGAAAGAGTTCCCGCACTTCAGTACTGAAAAGAGCCTGAGGAAGCACTTGTGAATAGACTGGGCAGCCTTGTTTGTTCAATTTATAAACAATTTGAAAAGTTCTGAAGCTTGCCCAGAACACTGGCTGAGAGACAGTTGTGTAAAATTATATAAAAACAAGCTTAGTTTTTACATTGTCCCTAACTGTTGCAGCATAACAAATATTTTTCCTTTGATATTTTTAAATATTTGTTTGGCTGTTTAATACAGATATGCCATCAAATGTCCCTGCTGCCTTTCAATAGACCAAAAATTATTCATACCATATAAAATTATTTTCTAAAGTAGTATAGGTTTTATCAAAAAACAAAATACTTTTAAAAATCATAATTTGTAGTATGCTCATTTGTGAGTGCATTTTTATTTCTTAAGGCTCTACTTTCTAGAACAGTTTTAGATTCACAGAAAACTTGAAGAAATAGAGAAATCATATATAGCCTTATATCTATATCATTTTTCTATATTATTAATATTGAACTTAGTATGGTAAATTTGCCACTACTGTATTAATGAACAAATGCTGATTTATTATTACTAACTAAAGTTCATAGTTTATTCATATTTTCTTACCTAATGTTTATTATGTTCCCGGACCCTATCCAAGATCCAAAATATCACATTACATTGACATTTAATATGTCCTTAGGCACATGTGTGCCTATAAGAAGTGGGAATTTATTTCTTGAAGACAGAGTACTAATATAATTTATAAAGTGTCCCTGGCTGTGACAGTTTGTTGACTTCCCATGTTTTTGATGACCATAGGATAGAGAGTACTGGTCAAGCGTTTTGTACAATGCTCCTCAATTATAATTTAAATAATGTTTCTTTTATTATTAGACTTGTATATGAGTTTGGAGGAAGAAAGTCACAGAGGTAATTATCATTTATTTGTTATTATTAAGAGAGAGGTGGGAGGCATAAACAGACTCCTGCATGCCCCCCTTGAGATCCACCCAGCAAGCCTCTACCAGGCGATGCTCTGCCTGGCTGGGCTGTTGCTCCATTGCTCGGCAACTGAACTATTTTAGCACTTGAGGCAGGCCATGAAACCATCCTTAGTGCCTGGGTCAACTTTGCTTGAACCATTGGAGCCATGGCTGTGGGATGGAAAGAGAGAGAGAAAGATGGGGTGGGAGGAGAAGCAGATGGTGCTGATGTGCCCTGACTAGAAATCAAACCCGGGACTTCTATGTGCTGGGTCAATGCTCTACTGCTGAGCCAATCAGCCAGAGCCTAATTATCATTTTCAACACATCATATCAAGGGTAGATATTCTCAACATAATTGATTAACTGTGAATAATTATCTTGATCACATGATGCAGGAGTATGTGTCAAGTTTCTCCACAAGATTGTTCTTTCTTTTCCCCCATTTCCATATTAAAATCTTTGGAAGTAAGTATCTATAAACAACTCACCTATAAGAAGTGGGAATTTATTTCTTGAGGACAGAGTACTAATATAAGTTATCTGATTTTCTTCAATGGAGATCTATGTCTTTCATAACATTTATTTATTTATTTATTTATTCAATAATCTATTTACAGCCTTATTAACTCATGGATATTTACTTCTTACATTGGGTTTTAGTCTACTATTAACCATTGGGAGATTTTTTAGTTGGCTCCCATGTCCTTTTGACATACACCCATCAATGCGGAGGAGGATTTCCTTGTTTTAGCACTGCGTCTCTTCCTGTTATTTGAAGATGCTCCAGTCTCACTAGTATCTTTTCTCAGTTCTTTCTCTAAAGAGCTGTGGAGTCTTTCACTAAGAATAGTATTAGAAATCAAGACCTAGTTCAGTAACTAGTTGTTACTGGAGTGACATTGTTTCTAGAACCTCTTTAACGGATTAAAAAAAATTATGTGAGTATTCTAACACCCACACACATCTATAGATTTTGCTATGTGTAATCATCTCCACACAGAGTGAGTTAAACATGAATTCATACTATGTCTCCAACTCTAATGTACTACCACATGAATCACTACGCTCTCTCTTTGCTTTCTGTAAATTCCCATTCCACTATTAAGAAGCCTGAATCCTGCTATTTACTGTCCGTTTACTTAATTGTTCAGTTCCAGTTTGCCTGTACATTAGTATCAGTTGAGAAACAAGTGTACCAACTAGAGTAAAGGAAAAATGTCTTGTTTGTTTTTCCTCTAGTCTTACAGACTTTGCCCATTTCTAAAGTTACTTCAGTCACCACCATCCCTTCTCCCCTACCCACATTCAGTGATTTTGTTTTATATTTTTTAATACAATTATATTCTCTTGTCAAAGTCTATGGCCCTTCCTTGAGTTAATCCAGCTTCCTAAATATTTTATTTGTGTATATTTTTTTCACTTTTGTGCTGTTAAATTCTCTGGGTTTTTATATAGCATAAAGTTATGTATTCCTTATAGGATTATACATAATAATTTCACTGTCATAAAAAAAGGAAAAATATACTGTGTATACCTATTCAACCCTCTCCTCCCTCAGAATCTCTGATAACTCCTAATTTTTGAATATCTTTATATATTTTATCTTTTCCAGAATGTCATATCATTGGAATAAAATAATATGCTACTTTTTCTAAGATCATTCACTTAGAATTATCTATTTAAGATTTTTCCTGTCTTTTCTTAATTGAGGGGTTATTTATTTTATTACTGAATAATATTTCATTATATGGCTGTATCAAAGATTGCTTACCTATTCACCTATGGAAGGACATATTGTTTGCTTAAATAAAACCGCTGACTGTATTCATATGACATTTTCTTCTGTGCAGATGTAAGTTTTCAAATAAGTTGGGTAAATAATTAAGAGTGCAATTGTTGCAACATTTAAGATGATGGTTATTTATTTATTTTTTTATAGAAATTGTCAAAATATGATCCTTGTTTTATTGTAAATCATTGGAGGGAAGTGTCCAGTTTCTCACCGTAAAGTATAATGATAGCTATATGTCTTTGTAGATGTTCTTTATCAAATTGAAGCTGTCCTTTATTCCTAGTTTGTTGAGATTTAAAAAATCATTGATGTGTATTGGTGTCCGTTATTTTCTCTGCATTTATTGATAAAAATATTTTGACATAGAGAATTATATTAATTGAATTTCTAATGGTGAACTTGCTTTTTATACGTAGAATAAATACCATTTGACTGCTGTAGTGTTTCATTCTCTATATACATTGTTGGATTTAATTAGCTAATATTTAGTTGAGAATTTTTGCATCTGTAGTTTTCCTTTCTTATAATAATTCTACCTGTCTTTTGTATTAGGGTAATGACCTAAGTGATGATACTTCCCACTGAGAAGCTCCTCATCTGACAGGGAAGAGCTTAGCAGAAGTATATGACAAACAACTTTTTGTCCACTACATAAACTTTATTGTTTTAAATAATTTCTATCTTTTTACTAATAATCAATCCTGCAATCTCATTAAGACAGTGTTGAAATGTTAAGTTTGACTTTTGACTTTGTCTCTATTTTATATTACTATAACACCTAAGTATTATTATTATGAGAGAGAGAAATATGCCTTATATAATAATGTTCCACAAAACACTAGGAAAGTATTTTGATTTATATGTGTTTCTTTTAACTTGTCTATGTTCTTAGAGGCCTTAGCAGTATTCTTCTATAAACCAGTGATTCACTTATGAACACATAGCTATAGACAAGATGATCTCTCTACCAAAAACATCACTTGTTACTGTATCACATATATATATATATTTTACAGAGACAGAGGGAGAGAGAGTCAGAGTGAGGGACCGACAGAAAGAGCAAGATATGAGAAACATCAATTCTTCTTTGCAGCACCTTAGTTGTTCATTGATCATTTCTCACATGTGCTTTGACGGGGGGAAGGGGCTATAGCAGTGCAAGTGACCCCTTGCTCAAACCAATGACCTTGGGCTCAAGCTGGTGAGCCTGTGCTCAAGTGAGATGAGCCTGTGCTCAAGTCAGCAAACTCAGAGTTTCAAACCTGGATACTCTGAGTCCCAGTCTGATGCTCTATCCACTGTGCATCACCTGGTCAGGCTATACTACAGATATTTTATCCTTGAAAATTATGCAAGCCTTAGTGGCATTTTGAAATTTTACATTTTTAAAATCAAGTTTGCCAACAGTATGCTTAATATTCTGTTCTAGCTGTCACAGTTTGTTTTAATGATGACTAGAACACACCAGCATATAATGAACATTAAAAGTGTACTAATGTTGTAAACAGATGACTTTCTTCCAGAAAATTTACTTTATTTTTGCTTCCAGCACTGAAATAGAGAGAAAGGTCAAGGAGCAACCTACACAATTATTTAATGTCAAAACCAGGAAAAAGATATCCAGAGAATTTTATTAGCATAACTTCTTCAAATAGAAGATGCTCTGACCTTCTTCCACATGGTAATTTTAATTTGCTTTTGGAAGAACTGTAAGATTTTTGTTTTAATTACATTTTAATGATATTAATGTTTCTCTTATTTTTTTCTAGTTTTAAAAAGTACCTTGGAGATGCTATTTGTCAATAAGAGATCCTTCTACTGTGATCTTTATTTTTGTTTGTATAATTAGCAAAGAACACTTTCATACTCTTAAACTAATTTCTGCTTTTCCAATAGTTCTTCCAACTGATTTCTTTTTTTAATTAGATTTTACATATACCCAAAGTTCAGAATGCAGTCAGAATAACAAAGAACATTGCACTAAATGTAGCTGAATATTGGTCTAGTTGGATTAGTACAGAAATAAGGGCCAGTTTAAAATGATTTATACTATCCTTAAAAGTATAACATGTTATTTGTAATTTCAGATGACTCTTGGAGAAGTCTGTCAAAGAGAATATCTTTGGTACAGATTTGTTACAATTATACGTAATAAAGTAATTACCCTGTGGGCCTGAGGGCATTCTGTGCTGGGACCTTTCCCAGGCTCAAGCTTCACTCTTTCAATGTGCAAGGCCAGTCTATCATCCGTTAGTAGTAACAATTGCCAGCAATTGCAAACATTCGGCTTCTGGTGAGAGGTGTAAAGGGCCAGTTGATAGAAGCTAACTTCAGAATGCCTAAAATTGCCAGAACAATAGCAAATTTCATTCATAAGTGAAGAAAAAATAAACTAATGTTGACCATATGCAATATTCCATTTCAATTTGACATCATTGCACAGATTATGTTTAGCGTAGAATTTTAAATTTTTCAGACCCACAGCAATTTCATTCAAGTTAAAAAAAATTAATAGAAAACATAAATATAAAAATTGTTGCTGAACATATTTAACATTGTATATCAATTTCACACATTTGCAGAGATATTTTAAATATGGCTTTTTCTAAATTTATACTTATTTCTTTATTCATGTACGATTAAAGAAAATCTTGAAAATTTGATTATGCCATTTAATAAATAACCAAGTGGATACTATAAAAGAATTGGGAATATTGATTTGATTTGATTTTTCCTTGTTAGAAGAAGGTTAAAACATTATGCAGTTTCAAAAATTCTTAGGTGATTTAATAGATAAATCTATACCCGTTTTTAACAACTGTGGCATAAGCCTCCCTTTTATTACCTACTTAGTTGTTCTTCCCCTGTTTCCCAATTAGTTACAAGATTTCTTAATTTCTTGATGACTTCCTTGCTATTCTCACTTATATTATTTCCCTAATTAAAAATGATAAGGGAAAAGGACATAATATTTTTATTATATCATTTTTATAACATATCAAATCATAGTGTCACACATTACAGTTTTTGAATAAAGAATGAAAGTACTAAAAGGAAAATGATAATTTTTACTTACTAAAATAATTGTAGATTCAAAATATACTTTTTTAAAGTTAATATTATTTTCTAAGCAAAACTTAAAATCTCAAGAATGAGTTATGGTTTCTGCTAATTGTTTTTCTTAAATTTGGCTATTGGTATTAAATACACCATGGTATTACTTTAAAATAAAATGTTGCGCCCTGGCCGGTTGCCTCAGTAGTAGAGCGTTGGCCTGGTGTGCAGGAGTCCCGGGTTCGATTCCCAGCCGGGGCACACAAGAGAAGTGCCCATCTTTTCTACCCCTCCCCCTCTCCTTCCTCTCTGCCTCTCTCTTCCTCTCCCGCAGCCAAGGCTCCATTGGAGCAAAGTTGGCCTGGGCACTGAGGATGGCTCTATGGCCTCTGCCTCAGGTGCTAGAATGGCTCTGGTTGCAACAGAGCAATGCCCCAGATGGCACAGCATCGCCCCCTGGTGGGCATGCCGGGTGGATCCCGGTGGGGCGCATGCGGGAGTCTGTCTGACTGCCTCTCCGTTTCCAACTTCAGAAAAAAAAAAATGTTGCATGTAACTGTGAAGTTGATAATGATTTTTTCTAGAATTTGTGTCCCATTTAACTAAAGTTTCATACTAGTATATTAATATATTTGGTGGTAAACCCCTTGGGTATGCATATGAAGACTAAAAATATAACGTCATCAGGAGAGATGGTTTGCTAACAATTGATTTCTAATTATTTGAAGTGAAATGTTGGTTTAAAAGTTTTGCTTCTTTTAAAAGCTGGCCCTGAGTTTGACTCTTTTTTGTTTTATTTATTTATTTATTTTTCTGAAGTCGGAAATGGGGAGAGACAGTCAGACAGACTCCCGCATGCGCCCAACCGGGATCCACCTGGCACGCCCACCAGTGGCAACGCTCTGCCCACCAGGGGGTGATGCTCTGCCCCTCCCCGGCGCTCTGTTGCGACCAGAGCCACTCTAGCACCTGGGGCAGAGGCCAAGGAGCCATCCCCAGCGCCCGGGCCATCTTTGCTCCAATGGAGCCTCGGCTGTGGGAGGGGAAGAGAGAGACAGAGAGGAAGGAGAGGGGGAGGGGTGGAGAAGCAGATGGGCGCTTCTCCTATGTGCCCTGGCCGGGAATCGAACCCGGGACTTCTGCACGCCAGGCCGATGCTCTACCACTGAGCCAACCGGCCAGGGCCCTTTTTTGTTTTATTTTTATTTTTTTGTTTCACTTCATAAAAGTATAAGCAAATGAAAAAGAAATAGAAGAGTCTGCAATCATCTAATCATTATTTTATATACAATTCCAGCATTTAATTTGGGATTCTATTAAATATTTCTAAGAATATTTTTATTTGTTTGATTTAGTTAATAAAGGTAGAAAATAAACTGAACATATATTAACATGTTTTCAAACATAATACATTTTCAAAATAGTAATTCTAAAACACAGTTGTTTCATGACAGACAATAACTTCTGAAGAGAGAGAAAGTGGCTATAGACTAATTGAAAACCTGTCTGACTCAATTGAAGAGTTAAAAAATAAGGAGAAAAAAGGCCTAGAAGAGGTGAGAATGAAAATAGAAAAAAGAAAAATTTAAGTATATGGTTCATGGTAGATATCTCAAAGCATTTCAGCTTATTTTCAGGACTTTTGGAAATCTTGAGAAAAAAAGTCTAAGAATTCTAGTAACTACAATAGGATTTGGTGAAAATCAAGTTTTAAAAAATAGATTAACTGCAATAGGATTTGGTGAAAATCAAGTTTTAAAAAATGGATCTCTATCTTTTTACTTCATCCAAAGAACTTCTCAAATATTCTATACTCCAAATTATCTAAAGAGAATGCCCTCCTAACAAATGTCTCATAAATCTTTTTTCTTTCACATATTAAACCAAGTTTTTCTTGATAATTTTGTATTCTTTCTCCATGCAGCTCCATATGCCAACTAATGTCTGCTGCTGTTCATAAATAAACAATTTCTCTCTACGATCATTCAAACAAGGCAGCAGTAAGTATGCTCATATCAATAATCATATTAATTCATATCTTAAGTTTTCAAATTTAAAGAATGTCTAAATCAGAGCTCAGCAAATCATGGCCAAAGGAAAAAATTTGATCTGCCATCTATTTTTGTATGGTTTGAAATTGAGAATGCCTGTTTCTGCATTTTTAAATGAATAACAAAGGGGAAGAAAGAGTTTTTTGAAACATAAAAATATATAAAATTGAAATTTTAGTGTTCATAAAGTTTTATTAGAACACAGGTCTGGCACAGTAATGTATTTGTTTATAATACATTATAAATCCTGTAGGCACTGGGTTGAAATTCTTTTATACCGCAAAGGCAGAATTAAATAGTGGCTACACAGACCGCATACCTGAAAATACTAATATAATCTTTATCTGGATCTTGTATGATCAAGCACTTTCACAGAAAATTTTGCTGATCCCCAGTCTTATAAAGATATGGTGAATGTGGACATTAAAGTCATTGTTTGTTAATTCATTCACTTTAACTAAACGTGTAGTTACTTACTTTCTTGTAAAGGGGGCATATATAATATTTGGGACATATACAATATTTAGTTTGTTCCTAGGCTTACATGTTTTGGAACACAAAATTATATATATTTTATTTTTCCTGGTTTCAACTAAGATGAAATAAAAAATACATGAGTCTTAAGAACCTTCTGAAAATTAAAGAATGATCAGGGAATAGTAACAATACTTTCCATTTTTAAAGAGTTTAACAGTTTAATTTAAACTAAGTTATCATATATTTAATCTCATTTGATTCCCACATAAATACACAGAAACACGGTGAGGTAAACAAATTAGGCATCATGTTTATATTACGTAAATATAAATATCCAAAGAAAAGTTGTGACAATGATGATAGTCATGAAAAACTTTACTGTGGTATTTGAATTGAGCAGTGAGGGTGTTGCAGGTAGAATCAGTAGAAGGATGTGGGGAAAGTATTGGTAGAAGGGAGGTCCAAGTGTAGGACTTAACTACCTGGGATCACAAAATGGTGATAACTCCAAAGACAAATGTATGTTTGATTATTATTGTTATTAATAGAAAATTTAATTTTTTATTGAATTTATTGGGGTAACATTAGTTAATAAAATTATATAGGTTTCAAGGGAACAATTCTGTAAAACATTATGATAAAAATGTGAAACTGAATTATTTTAGATACAACGTACAATCTCCAATTCCAGGTAAAACCTAGATTACATTGGGACAGTGTCTCCGTGGCATTTACATTTATTGTGAGAGGAGTACACATGGTGTGATGGGTTGGAAAAAGGGCAGAAAGTGGGTAGTCTTGAATATGGACAGTGCAAATAGTGTAATTCACAATATTTATCCAAAGCCCTTGAAAATCTTTCTTTCCTTTCTTTTCCTCTATTTTTTTTTATCTCCCCCCCCCCATTTTGTTCTAGTTTTGTTGTTGCTGTTAATATGATGCATTTTAGGTATACTAAATGTATACCATGGGTTGAGAAGCAAGCAGCACATTATAAACAAATACATTACTGTATTTATAGCAAAACATACTAGTATCCATACTTAGCATAACATAAATGACTAAAGATTCTTATCTCCATTTAGGTCAGGTATTACTTCAAATGAGTTTGTCAAAAATATATAATTATTTTTTTTCTGTTTTCACAGCTATTGGTATTCTTGGAAGTAAAAATAAGGGTTTGCGAATTACTATTTAATTCAGGAAACTGCAAGTTACCAAAGATGGTTTTAACCAAAATTGTGGGAGTATTTCATTTACTGAACTGTTTTATTTCATTTGGCTATCAATACCAAATTGGATTGAAGTGAAACTCAAAGTGGAGAGAACACTCTGTTAAGTACGATAGCATAATTTATACAAAGAACTTTGGCTTGAGCTAGTTGCTGATTATAGAAGTGCAAGGAAATTACTGATCTGAAATAAGTTGAAATGAACCTGACAACAATTGAAAACTCATTCAATGTATTTGTCAATTAAAATCTTCATAGGCCCTGGCTGGATGGCTCAGCAGTAGAGTATTGGCCGGGTGTGTAAAAGTTCCGACTTTGATTCTCAGCCAGGGCACACAGAAGAAGCACCCATCTGCTTCTCTACTTTTCCCCCCTCTCCTTCCTCTCTGTCTCTTGTCTTCCTCTCCTACAGCCAAGGCTCCATTGAAGCAAAGTTGGCCCCTCTGCTGAGCATGGCTCCATGGACTCTGCCTCAGGCATTAGAATGGCTCTGGTCGCAACAGAGCAACGCTCCACATGGGCCAAGCATCGCCCCCTGGTCGGCATGCGAGGTGGATTCCGCTTCTCACTTCAGAAAAAAAAAAAAAAAAAGATATAAAATCTTCATAAACCTTAATTGCATATCCTTGGAATAAAAATTTTAAAAATTAAAAAAAATAATTTATTTTAAAAATATTTAATCTCTGTGTTGAACATGGCAAAGTTATTAATGAAATAAATTAGTAATAAGTCAGATCATTATAGATAATTTTCAAAATGTTTAATTTTGTGGTTATTGTCAAGACAAATAAAAATAACAGATTATTTGATTATTTTGTCTTTATTCATTAAGCATACCTCTATTAAGCAATTGCTATTTTCTCATGTTATGTAGGATAAGGGCATAAAACTGGAAGAGATGTAATCTCTGTCTCCAAAAATCACAATATGGAAGGATAAAATGTATGCACATAATTACTACCTATATTGATGAATGACATAATACTTGTATGCAAAATATAAAAAGAGGTAAGAAAAAATGGTACACTTCTCCAGAGTTGACTAGCTACGGAGTAGGCAGAGTGGAAATCAGAAAATTTTAGGCAAGAAAAAAAGAAAGAAAGAAAGAAAGAAAGAAAGAAAGAAAGAAAGAAAGAAAGAAAGGAAGGAAGGAAGGAAGGAAGGAAGGAAGGAAGGAAGGAAGGAAGGAAGAAAGAAAGAAAGAAAGAAAGAAAGAAAGAAAGAAAGAAAGAAAGAAAGAAAGAAAGAAAGAAAGAAAGAAAGAAAGAAAGAAAGAAAGAAAGAAAGAAGGAAAGAAAGAAAGAGAGGAAGGAAGAGAGGAAGGAAGAAAGAGAGAGAGAAAGAAAGAAAAAACATACACGCACTGATGAACTGAATTAAAAATTATGACCTGGATATTTGCAGATAAAAAATAAATTGGAAGTGAGAAATATTTATCGAAAATAGAACTGAAAATGATTCCATGGCACTTAAAGGGATTATACTCAAAATGTCTCAAATGTCAGTGAAGGCTAGAAAATTCTGAGCCAGTGATGGAATTAAAGAGCCAAGACAAGGTGAAGGGGAAAAACAGATATTATTTCAAAACTGTGTTTCCTCTTTACAGGAAAGAATTAGATTGAGAGTATGAAACTCCCATTTTGTACTTTCATTTTGCTTGGAGGATAGTTGCTCTATAGATTTAGATAGAAAATACAAGAAGAAAACTAATTTACAGTGCAAATTGTTTGAAAAGTTGAGCTTTACATATTTTTCAGACATCTAGATAGACTCTCAGATGACAATCAAATAGAGGAACTGATATGATGAGTAGGATATATAATCATCTAAGTAGTAAAAACATAGTATTTGTAGAAAAGGTAAAAAAAAAACATATTAAACACTTTGTGTGTTAAACTATGTTAGAGGTTAATTATCTTTCCAAAAACCATCGCAGCAACCAGTTCTTTGGGAGAAAATTATATGCATATAATAGAATATAGAAAAATTCTTAAAATAATAATATAATCACACACCTTTAGTCAAGTAAGTTAGTAAAATAAGAACAATATAAACCAAAGCAAATGAAAGGAAATGATAAAGAGCAAAATTCAATGGAACTGAAAAAAGAAAAATCATACAGAATATTGATGAAACTAAAAGCTGTTTCTTTGAAAAGGGCAATGAAATCTTTAGCAAAACTAACAAAGAAAAAAAAATACAAAGACATAGATTACTGATGTTAGAAATAAAACGGTATATCACTACCTACCCTGAAGAAATAAAAGGAAATAATAGACAAATATATACACATAAACTTAACAAGTTAGATAAAATGCACCAATTTTTAAAAAGCACAGAGTATCATATATTATAAAAGAGATGGCATGAGTAGATGGTAGAGCATGAACAAAATCCTACAACTAACATTATACTTAATGGCAAAAGATTGACTGCTTCTTAAATTGGTAAAAAGGTAAGAATGTGTTCTCTTGCTACTCTTATTAAATATTTTTGGATGTTTCATAAATGTAAGACAAGAAAAGAAAATATATGCTGATCAAAATTTGAAGAAATTAACTTCTTTTTCTTTGCAAATCATATAGTTGTCTGTGTGGAAATGTCAACAAACTAGAATAATAACAACAACCTACTAGGACTAAAAGTGAATCCAGCAAGGTCACAGTATATAAGATGAACACATAAGACTTAATTCTATTTCTATATACAAAGATGACATGAATACATTGAAAATAAATATTCAATCTTATTTAAATGCATAAAGGTTTAATATTAGATATAAATTTAAGTAAACCTGTACAGGTTTTGTATGTTTAAACTACAAAATGCTGATAGAAATCATAGAACTAAATAAATACCGAGACATACTGTGTCACTGTGTTCATGGAGTGGCAGTCTCAACAAAGCAAAGGTGTTAATTTTACTATTTCTGGTTTTCTGATCTTAGCCTGACTAGCTGTAAAATAGAGTTAAATAAGAACTTACTAACAAGATAACCTTATAAAATAATTCCTGGAAAATGTTAAATCTAGTCTATTGCTCTTATAACCATGACTCGATATGACCACTTTAGTGATCACAGTAATATATTCAATAAAAAATTAAAAATTTTCTGTGTTGCATAAAATTAATAAAAGCTCATTCATTTATGTAACTTCCTACTTTATTTACTTCCGTAGAAAATTGTCGGTTTGTATGTTTTTTAATTAGATTTCTTTTTTTCTTCCATTTTCTTAAATTGAGTATATCCTGAATTCAGCATTATCTATTTTTCTTTTTCTAAAATAGCTGTCTATGAAATCTTATCTATGTTCATGACTTAAAATCTAAAATTTATATAGATGATTTTATTGTAAATAGTTTCTTTGGGCTTCAACTGAATACATTTTATCACATATCAGAATGGCTAGAATTAAAAACAAAAATAATTCATCTTTAAATGCTGGTGAGGATGTAGAGAAACTGGGTCACTTGTATATTGCTAGCAAACAACGTAAAAAGGTACAAGCACTCAGAAAAAAAAAGACTATCTATATTTAAAAAAAATAAACATGCAAAAACATTATGGCCCAACAATAGTACCTGTGGGCATTTTTCTTAGAAAAATAAAAACTTACACTATGCAAAACCCTACACACAAATATTTTTAGTATACTTATTTATTATAGTTGAAAACTGGAAACAAGCCACATCCCCTTCAAAAGAATCCATATTAAAAAAATTAAAAAAAGAATCCATATTAAAAGAATTAAGTGTGATATATAGATATTATGGAATATTGCTCATCATTAAAAAGAACAAATTATTGATACATACAACCTGGATGAAACTCTAGAAAATTATGTTGACTGAGAAAATTCAATTAAAACTGTTACATACTGTGGGATCTCATTTATGTAACAGTTTAAAAATGAATAAATTATAGAAATAGAAACATTATCGGATGCCAGTGGTTAAGAGGATGTGGTGGTGGCAGCACAGTGGGTGTAAAGATAAGTGAGCAGCCTGTGGGAATCCTTGTGTTGATAGGAATATTCTCTACTTTGTATCAGTTTTACAATTCTGATTACATATTGGATTATAGATTTACAAGATGTCACCATTTACGTAAATTAGGTGAGGGGTACACAGTATCTTCATTTTTTACAACACTTATATCTACAATTATCTCAAAAGAAAAATTTTTATTGAAAACTAAGTAATGGATTTACAATGGTATTGAGAAGGTTAATATATATTTATACAATACATTATTTTGGATAGAATAAGTAGACAGAAATCTGATAAAATACAGATAATGTTAATTATTAATTGAAAATACCGAGAAATATAACAATTAAATGAGTTCATAATTGTTAAAATATTAATATATGTAAATATATTTTATAAATTATATCAAATGTTTTTCCTTGCAAAGAGTGAGGCTATGGCCTATACAAGAGCCAAGAGTACATTAAAAAAATAAGCATATGACACACAAAAAAGTGCTGTGATAAATTCATAATGCATCAATCACACTAACTGTATTTTCCATCTGTCCTACAAAATTGTTATTAGCAAAGTTAAATCTGTTAAAAATTTTAACACATCTGCAAATAGGTCTTGGAATAAATGGGAATTAAGGATTATAAAGAATGTAGAAAATAAATATATTATATAGATTTATAAATAAGCCTATATGATTATAAACATTTGTACTGTATATGAAACATATAGGAAAGAGACATATAAAACATAATAGAAAATAACCAGATATTTATATAACATATTGTAACACTTTCAGAATG
This sequence comes from Saccopteryx leptura, assembly GCF_036850995.1. Classification (NCBI taxonomy): domain Eukaryota; kingdom Metazoa; phylum Chordata; class Mammalia; order Chiroptera; family Emballonuridae; genus Saccopteryx; species Saccopteryx leptura. The sequence continues at coordinate 68,674,034 of NC_089506.1, read as the reverse complement.
TTGTCATATCTCTACTCATAGCCATAAATTCCTCCAAACTAAGGCAGGAGCGTTGAAAGTATAACCTAAATATTCAGTATGAGTGCCAGAAGAGAATATTAAAGCAATCTTAAGTGGCAATAAAATAAAGACCAATCATTAATTAATGAATAAGTTGTATGAACAGCTAAAAATCTCTGCTGGATACAAACGTAAATAGAACAATGTATTTATATAAACATACAATAATTGCAAGATTTTTAAATAAATATATTTTATTAGAACTGTATGTTGAACTTGACCCAATAACATTTTGAAATTTAGTAAAATGATCATTAAACTTTTTTTGAGTAGTTTGTACTTTAAGATTTTTTTTGATTTTTAGAAATTTTACTTTATTGTGGAAAGAATACTTAACATAAAATCTAACTTCTTAATGAAACCTTAAGTGGCCAATATATTATTGCTGATCATAGGTGTAATGTACACAGATATCTAGAGCTTATTCATCTTGTGTGACTGAAACTTCATGTACACTGATTAGTACCTCCCTCTCTCTCGGTCCCTGCCAAACACCATTCTACTTTTTAATGTTATGAATGTGACTAATTTAGATAAGATGATTCATTTGCTACTTGCCTGTCTGTGACTGGATTATTTCACTTAGCATAACATTCTCAAGGCTTATATATGATATTGCACATTAGAGATTTTCTTTCTTTTTTCAGACAGAATAGTGTTCCAGGACACATTTATATATCATTTCTTTATCCATTCATCTGACAATGGACATTTAAGTTGCTTCCAAATTTTGGCTATTTTGAATAGTACTGCAATAAACATAGATATTTTATGGTAAGGCAGGCAAAGAACCCAAGATATTTGGCATATTTTTAAAGCTTTCAAGATGCTTCCTTTTTTATGTATGAATATTAAGGAGAAATAGCAAAGTTTTCTTGAATGTCACCCCTTGTCCTTTGCCAGCCTTTTCATTAAACTGTCTTTATTCTGTATTCATATGCCCATATACCAACTATTGTGATATCTAGCTATTTTTCTTTCCTACATTTAACAGTTAGGATACTTTTACTACAGCAGGTTTGTGTACATAAAAAATGCGCAATTCATTGCTAGCTCTGAAATAACTCTTAATTTGATATTAGACTGTTTTTTGCACTCTACTACCTATAATTTTCTCGGTTTTTGACCAGTAATCATTTTGAAATCAAAACAGTTCTTCTATTTATCCTCTCTTACATTTATGATTTGCTTCTGGATAGAGGTACTTTTTTCTAGGACTCATTGTATTTTTTAATAGAATTTAGTTCTGAAATTCTTTCCTTTGTTTTGAGTGAGCCAGCTTCACTGGAGAAACCATATCTTGAACTATATGGTCCACTCTAATCAATCTCTTATAATAAAGCAAAATTTAATCATTACTTTATTAATTGCCAGAAGTATGCCAAGAAATTGTACACTTAGTCTAAATTTTACCAATTTATGTAGCATAGAACTTTTCTCAGTCTTAACTTACTTAGTAAACAGAGAAGGGTAATATTTTTGTATTCTTAAATTTTTTAAATGGTGTTCTGGTAGATTTTACAGCCTAAAACATTTTTATACTTTAAGAATCAGAGAAATAGGCAGTAGTCATATAATATTTAGTGGAAACATTTACTTTGAACCAGAATTGTTGAAATAATGTCACTTAAATATCTACATATTCAACTTATGTATAAAATTTAACTTGAGAAAGTGTTCAGTAAAGGATGTTGGGTGTCTCAATGCTCAAATTACATAATCAATGCAATGAAAATAAAATAATTGGGTGTCTTGTTTATACAGTGATAAAATGAGTGTTGTAGTTTACCCCGTCTGATCAGATGTGATTTTTAAATGTTTTCTAACTTTGGTTTCCATGAACCTACTCAGCACAAATCCTTATATATTGCACATAGGAGAAAGGATAGCGTGTTATTACGTGACTGAATTAATCTATATATTTAAGTTATAATTAACTGTTTCCATGTAATAAAAAGCAAAGACATCTTTTCTGATATTATCACTCAAAAAGTTCTTCTAAATCAAAATATATCTACATTTATCTTATATGGTGCTTTTTCAACAGTAATATTAAGAGTCAAACTTGGTATCTCTTCTGAGTTATATTTTAAAGTTACCGGTAAGAACAGTTTGAACCAAATATTTACTATGAAGTATGTAGAATAGAGTGAGAAAAGATAGGTACTGTTATCTTTTTAGAGATTGCTCTTTTGTCATTCATCATATATGATAAAATAAATCCTTAGATTAGTTTCTTTTCCAAGAAGAAATAGTTGTTTAAATTTCATTTTATTATCTTGGAACACAAAGGGTCATGGTTTTAGTGCACTAAAATATTTAGTCATCATCCTGGGAAAGGTTAACAAGTTTTCCCCCAGAAATCCCTTAATGTATATAGAACAAAGTGCTTTTATTTTTAAAAAGCATTTAGGTCTAACAGCTATACTTTCTGAGTATTTACTAAATATAAAGGAAGTAAGCTACAGTTCCTTTTAAATGTAGGTTATTACTGCAGTCCAACCCATTAAGTTTTCTAAACTAGGGTTTGTGGTATTTGGCATCAACTCTTCTGTTCTTTTGATAAGTACCTAAACAGGATGTCCCTGCAAATTAAATGAAAAATAGCTCTGGAAGTTTTCCTCCCTCAGGAATAAGCATTGAGATTGGCAGATGGCTTAAGTGGAAATACACAAGAATGCACTTTAGCCAGCATTAGAAAAGTGTTTCAGCAGATACTGCTGAGGTTACTTCTTGGAGACCCATCTCACTTCCTTCTGCACTGAAATGTTTTAATGGCCTCAAACTGAAGGGGCTTAATTTATTTTACCTTAACTGTTACAAGACAGTCTCAATGAGAAGAGCTTAAATATAACTAATAAAATAAAAATAATGGCTGATTTCTTACCACAGAAATATTATGGCTTGATATGGAAAAAAAAAAAATCTTAATTTAAACATGTTTCTCAAATCTTGGATTTCCCAAAGACCCAGTCATTCTCACAAATCCTCGAAACTTTACATTTTTATTTTCTGTTTCTATCTCCTATTTTATGCATGAATAGTTAATGTGGCAGATATTAAATAATAATTTTATGATTAAGTGTCTATAAGTTTTACAAAAACTAACTGTCTAGAAGTAATGTTATACAACCAGCAGATAGAATTCAAAAATATTAGAAATACTTTAATGTTCTGATTTAAAGATATTAGTTATTAGACATAATTGGAAAAAATCTACATGAAAATGGAAGTTGGGGAAATTCTAATATTGACCTATTAATGACCTAATATTAAACATAGTACCCTATTTTTATTTAACTAAATAATTCATAAGTAGAGGTATCACTTTAGCCTGTATTTATATTTAAGGATTATTTCTCAAAATATGAACATACTATATTTAAAGAATTAGGAAAAGTCTTAGGCATAAACTCAACTGGGGATTATATGGAATTGTTCAGCAGTCTAGCCTGGCATTTTTAGTGACATAAACTGAACTTTCTTGAGTTTGCCTTAACTACTATGTTAACTGTAGTAAAATACAGAAAATATACAAAGAATATCCAGAACTTTTAAACCTACATTTTAATTTCTTCCTTCCATAGTTATAGATATTGGTCACTTTTAAAAAAATACACTTTAACATTAAAATCATAAAATAAATATACTTATAATCACTTTCATTAAAAATACTAAGAAACAGGCACTATTCTTCATAGAATATTTTCAAAATGTATTAAAATGCTAACTTTCCCAATCTGTGTATGTGGGTGTGTTCTGTTTGTATATTGGCTGTGGCTTTAGCTATTAAATAAGGAATAGCATTATATATGGCAAAAGTATCCCCTTAAATTATTTTTCCTTTTCTTTAAATTTTATTTAGGAAATTAAATTTAATGGAGTGACATTGATCAATAAGAGTACAAAGGTTTCAGGTAAACATTTCTATAGTATTTGAACTGTGGATTGTGCTGTGAGCCCATCACCCATAGTCAAAATATTTTCTGTCACCATACATTTGTCCTCTTTACTCCCCTTCCCCCCTTAAATTCTTAAAAATCCATTATAATGCCTTTTAAATAATAGATTGAAGATGTTTTTATTAAATGAATTATTTGAGCAAATTTGATAGAGTACATAATTAAGACTGCCCAAAGCCATGGTTATAAGTTGGGACTTTGTCATCTCTCCCTTTTCCTCTCCTGTGAACCCAAGAACGTAGTCTCTGTCTCTCAATTACAGTTAATATATATTAAAAATTCCAGATTACATTTTCAGCCTAGATTTTTTTTTTTTTGTATTTTTCTGAAGTGAGAAGCTTGGAGGCAGAGAGACAAGACTCCTGCATGCACTCAGTGAGGATCCACCTGGCAAGCCCACTAGGGGGGCAATGCTCTGCCCATCTGGGGTCTTGCTTTGTTGCAGCTGGAGCCATTCTAGCACCTGAAATGGAGGCCATGGAGCTATCCTCAGTGCTGAGGCCAACTTCGCTCCAATGAAGCCTTGGAGGGGAAGAGAGAGATAGAGGGGAAGGAGTAAGGGAATGGTGAAGGAGCAGATGAGCATGTCTCCTTTCTGCCATGGCCAGGAATTGAACCTGGGACTTCCACATGCTGAGCCATTGCTCTACCACTGAATCAATGGGCCAGGGCCCAGCCTAGACTTAGATTCAATATATGTCCTTACCTAAATTCATGATAATCACCTCTTACAATTCTGATTTTCTTTTGTATTCCTTAGATAAGTCAAAGGCACTTTACTCTATCTCACTATCTAAGACAGAAAATTCAAATCCTATTTCTCTATCAGATAAATTATCTAAACAATAATTAAGTTCAGTCAATTCTGTTTATCAATCAGCACTAAAATAGTTTCCTGCTTTTAAAACAATTTTACTTTAGAAATATTACAGTACCTAATGTGACTATTTTCTCTCTCTCTTCTTACATATTCTATTTCAATACGTAGTTTATACTATTACAAGAATAATCTTTTAAAAGAAATTTGAGCATGTCATTTTTTAAAAAAAAAAACACCAAAAACCCCCAAAACAAAACAAACAAACAAAAAAACCTTTCTAGAGCTCTTTTTGTTTATAAGAAAAAATAAAAATTCTTCATCATGATATATTTTATTGAGGACATCTTCATCTAGGACTACCTACATTTTCAAACATATCATGTATACAGCCACACTGTATTGCCCCAACATCCAACATATTTTATTGCACTGAAATAAAAATGTGCTAATCAAATTACCCCAGAATGATTGTGCATTTATCTTTCTTTGAGCTCTATCAATTTTTTCTGTATATATTATAACCCTAATCATTAGCTGCAGTAAAAATGATGGGTCAGTGTAAAGCCAGTAGCCACAGCCACCATCACAGCCGCCTGGCTCTTGCAGGTTCGCATTTAATTTGGACAGACGGTAAAGAAACTGTGGAGCTGCCCTGGCCGGTTTGCTCAGTGGTAGAGCGTCGGCCTGGCGTGCAAGGGGTCCCAGGTTCGATTCCCGGCCAGGGCACACAGGATAAGCGCCCATCTGCTTCTCCACCCCTCCCCCTCTCCTTCCTCTCTGTCTCTCTCTTCCCCTCCCACAGCCGAGGCTCCACTGGAGCAAAGATGGCCCAAGCGCTGGGGATGGCTCCTTGGCCTCTGCCCTGGGCACTGGAGTGGCTCTGTTTGCGACAGAGCGACGCCCCGGAGGGGCAGAGCGTCGCCCCCTGGTGGGCAGAGTGTCGCCCCCTGGTGGGCGTGCCGAGTGGATCCCGGTCGGGCGCATGTGGGAGTCTGTCTGACTGTAGCTCCCCGTTTCCGGCTTCGGAAAAATACAAAAAAAAAAAAAAAAGAAACTGTGGAGCCAAAAACTGGTGGTCCATTTTCCTTTAATCCTAACTTGCACCTGGCAAGTGAGTAAATACACACAGTGTGAAAACCTCTACCCCAACCAACATGAGCATAACCAGGCTCCTTCCTAAGCAAGAAGGGCATTCAGCTGTATCACGTGAGAGCATCACCACGTGGGAGCAGTGGCCATCTTTAACAGGGTGAGCTAAAAATAACTTTTCTGCCTGACAACCCACCCCTTTCCTCACTCTGCAATCCACAATCTACACTACCAGCATAACTGTGCAAGGAAATTATGAACATTACACAAATTACAACAACAGCACAAGTCATACAATTTCAACAATTACAAACATACACTTCACCAGTCTCTGAGCACTTTGCCAAAAGCGCAAAATGTCCTCTGAGCTTCTCTCCAACTGAAAAAGCTTCCTGGTGCAGGAGGGCCTCCAGCAAAGCTGCCCCTTGCTCCCATCAGGGTATTTTACATCGTCCAAAATATGTAAGTTCATCCAACAAAAGAGCAAGTGCCCACTCCGGTCATAGTCCAGGAATCAGTCCATGCACATGGGGCCTTGGGCCCCCCCTTTCATCCTGGAAATCCTGGCAGCTTTTAAGCTACCCCAAGGAGGAGCATGTGGCAACGGTGCCAGTATTTTCACCCCTTTGTCTCAAAATCTCACCAAACTTAGTAGGGGCTTAGTAGGCACTCTCCACCATTCCAGCAGCCATGGGGCAGTGCAAGCCCGGCTCCCAGGCCGTCCGTCCGTCCTCCCGTTGCTGCTTCCACCGGTTACCTTCTGGAGTCTGCAGCTTACAACTCCAAATTGATTCTCCTCATCCTCTGAAGAGGAGCTGGGAACACTAGCTCCCACCGCCAGGCTCAAGCCTCAGTCCACCACTACGGGTCTTGCTGCCCTGGCCCTGGCCTCAGCCCTGGCCTCCTGCTACTGCTAGCTCTCCACAATGTCCAGGGAAATCTGCACCTCACACAACTGTGATTCCTTCTCCAGCACTTCCTCCAGCTCTAGGGTTGGCATCACTTTCTCCTGCGTTTGCTCCAGTTCCTTCTGCTGCTTGGTTTGCAGGTTCTGGGCAGCCTCTTCCACAGAGCTCTTGGTTTCCTCATGAATGGTTGTAAACGACAGCTAGCTTACAGTCCCCAAAAGGACAGTCAGGGGGAACCACAACAGCAGTCAGTCCTCTATTTCACTGCTCAAGGGTGGTGGAGGCTCTATACCTATCTGATCCGAATCCTGCCACAGACTAAGCCAAATGTAAAGCCAGTAGTCACGGCCACCATCACAATCACCTGGCTCTTGAAGGTTCACATTTAATTCAGACAGATGGTAAAGAAACTGCAGAACCAAAAACTGGTGGTCCATTTTCCTTTAATCCTAGCTTGCACCTGGCAAGCAAGTAAATACACACAGCGGGAAACACTTCCCTTTCCATTCAAGGCTCCCATAGCCACTGACTCATCCGAGATTTTCTAGAATCAAAGGCTTCCACCTCACCAGTCTTATCCACCTCTGTTCCCCATCTCCTTCTCCTGTGCAAACTGGCTTCTCCTTCACCATTCTGCCATTTTTGCTACCTCCTCTATGCGCCTCCCTGCTCTGCTACAGCATGGACTCCTCCTCCCTACAAGAACGTGGCCACTCGCTCCCAAAATGCCCTCCTAGGTCCTCCTTTTAAAACCTTTTGGAATAAAAGCCCCTCCCCCAACACACATTAGCATAACCTAGCTCTTGCCCAAGCAAGAAGGGCATTCAGCTGTATCACGTGAAAGCATCACCACATGAGAGCTGTGGCCATCTTTAAAGAGTGAGCAAAAAAAATAAATTTTCTGCCCGACAGTCAGTTTCTATATTTTGCATTTCTGGCTATTGTTTATGGAAGGCAGGACTTTTGGAATGGGAGGAGTTGCAGTTTAACAGTTCTGTACACTGTTGTATCTTGTTCAATAAAAAATTTATCTTCTGCTTATGAAAGTACTTAGAAAATAGTAAATCACTTTGTTGGATAAACAAAAATTTTTTTTTTAGGTTTACTCCCTTGTACTGGGGCAGCGCCGTGTGTGTGTAGTCTGTGGAAGGTTGTGGCTCCTTGCCCTCAAGGCGGCAGATTGCAAATTGAGGATTGCTTTCCTGTTTGGGAGGGGTGATTGTTTGATATTGTTTGCTGGAGAAAGGTTCCCCCCCCCCGTCCTATTTTGCTGGGCAGTGCAGAGAGAATCCAAAGTGGATAGAGAGAAAGGGGGTGCTGAGGGGTTTGGGAACCCTGAGATTTTGGCCTGGCCTGTTTGGCTGGGTTGTGATGAAGCTGGTGGGGGCCTGTGAGTCTGGGTGAGTGCAGAATGCTGAGGGGTTTGGGAACCCTGAGATTTTGGCCTGGCCTGTTTGGCTGGGTTGTGATGGGGGCCTGTGAGTCTGGGTGAGTGCAGAATGCTGAGGGTTTGGGAGCCCAGCATATTTGCTGGTCCACCATTATGAATTTTTTTTTTCATTATGAGACTTTAATAAATGGAATGACCCACCATTTTCTGGCTCCACAGTTCCTTTACTGTCTGCCCAAATACAATACAAATCTGCAGCGCCATGGCAACGACTTTTTTTTCAACCAAAGATTGGTTTGATTCAAAGCAACACTGGACTTAAATTTTGTAAGAATTGGTTTAATCTCATTCATGCAAATGTAGTATTTCTCATGTTTAAATTGAAAACCCAAGTTGCTTATCAGGTGTCTCTTCTATGATTGACCTTAAACTACAATTTCCCTCATTGTCATAAGATGGCAGAAATATTGGCTTTATGTCTAAGTCTTTCAAATTGCCTAATTCGGGCTGTACAAACCTCGGGGTAGAAGCAGGGTTAAATAACAAGATAACCTCTGTCGGCTGCCCTGTTCTGTTCACTTGGTCCCTGAGGTCCTTGATGCTATAGAAGCTTTTTGATTAGCCCAACACCCTTGATTACATTTTGCTCATGCGTTCCATTTGATTTGGGTGGTAGAACGAACATTTTGAAGCAAGATGACCCACTGTTACTGGAAGCCAAAATTCCACAAAATTGCTCCAGGCCTGGGCTACAAGTGGTAATTATAAAAGGTGAGCAGGACACATAAACTGTGGTCTAATGAAGCTTACATTCTGGAATGGAAAGACAGGGGGAAAAAAAGTAGGATAAACATGTGAAAAAATACTTTTGGGATTGAACAAGTTTGTCCTTTATGAGGATGAAGACCAGTGTGCCTAGTAAATAATGAGTGAGGTGGAGAGAAGAAGGTGAAATCAGTAAGAAAGACTGATGTTTTTCTAGTGGGAAGCTTTTGGAGGTTTTAAACAGAGAGACAATGAGTTGACGTATATTATCTAATCATGATTCTACCTACTAGGTATAAATTATAGATATCATGGGAGTAAGAATAGCACTAAAGAGGGCAGACAGAAAGATGCTGCAGTATTCCAGGGAGGATATGGTCATGGCTTGAATTAAAATGATAACACTAAAAATATGGTAAAGATGTAGAATATGTTTTAAAGAAAGCACCAATAAAACTTACTAATGGATTTAAAGTACAAAGATGAAGGAAGAGAAAAGAATCAGAAATAATGTTTTTTGGTTTGTTTCTTGATTTGAACTACTGAGTACATAGTAACATCATGTGAAGAAGAACAAATATGGAGGGGAAAAATCAAATATTATATGTTTTAATGACATGAAGCCTGAGATGTGTATAGGATTAGTCACGTAAGGTTGGAATAGTGTTTTAAATTAAAATTCAGTGTTGAATTAATTCAGAATGAAATTATATATTTATATGCATTTAATGTCACTAATAATGAATAATTTTTCAATTATGCAAACTAATAAATTAGAAAAGCATTTTTGACTTATTACTTACTATACCATTTAAAATAAAAAACTAAACTACATGACTATAATGTTTACTTAGGTTTTAAAACTTATATGCAAAATAATTCAGTTAAAAAAATAACATTTGGTTTGAAATAGATTCATGATTTCCCCAACAAGAACTTTCTAAATATCCCTGACTTATCTAAGACTATAGATCTTAATCTATTTTCCACTCCTTTCATTTCTCAATGCTTGGAAATTTATCTGTTGTCTTTAATATGCTTACAAAACAATTTTCTATAAAATCATCAGAATCCTCTTCATTGTCAAATCCAATGACTTCTCTCTGGTTATTCTATTCTACTACTCCTGTGCCTTTCTATTATAATTTTACCTTTTCCTGCTTCTGGAAGCTTTCTCAATCTCTTTCTTTATAATAGCAATCTTCATATACTATCTTTAGTCTGTATCTTTTAAATATCCTTCATTGACTCATCTTTGATTCTAAATTACTTGAAAGATAAACTATTAAAATTCTTCCCTTGTGGTTCCTCTCCTTTCTCTTGAGACATTCTTCTTGTATAATGGTTCTCTTCCAAATGCTTCATCTTCCACTTTCACTCAGAACTATCCAAAGCCATTTATTAATTCATAAAAAACATTTATTGGTGTTTGAGTTGTATGTAAGACGGTACTGTTTTATTGGGAAGAAAATTAGATAATATAGAAAATATTCTGGAGTTATAAGTCAAATAAGACTGAAAAATATAAGCAATTCAAATACTGTGTGATAATGATTTAGAGAGTACAAATGTTACAGGAGGATAGAAAAGAAATGGTGGTTGTTCTAGCACAAAAAAAAAGGAGAGACTAAATATAGAAACAAAATTGTGTTTAGTAATTAACAATGACTTATCATTTAATTGTTCACATATCAGGAGGATAATGTAGGCATAAGAACTGCATAAAATGATAAAGGTGTGACCTGGCCGGTTTGCTCAGCAGTAGAGCATCGGCTCAGCGTGTAGAAGTCCCGGGTTCGATTCCCAGCCAGGGTGCACAGGAGAAGTGCCCATCTGCTTCTGCACCCTTCCCCCTCTCCTTCCTCTCTATCTTTCTCTTCCCCTCCCACAGCCAAGACTCCACTAAAGCCAAAGTTGGCGCAGGATCTGAGGATGGCTCCATGGCCTGTGCCTCAGGTGCTAGAATGGCCTCAGTTACAATGGAGTAATGCCCCAGATGGACAGAGCTTTGCCCCCTGGTGGGCTTTCCAGGTGGATCCCAGTTGGGCACATGTAGGAGTCTATCTCTCTGCCTCCCTGCTTCTCACTTCAGAACCACCCCCCAATGATAAAGGTGGAAAGAACTTAGCAAAAATTCTTTTGTAGAAAAGAAGTTTTTCAAAACTGAAAATAGTTTTACATGGTAAAACTTATTTCTTTTTTTTTTGGCTTAAGCCAAACTAAAGGGCATCTTTACTAAATAGTTGTCACTCTACTATTTAGTATTCTTAATCTCTAAAATTTCTTAGTGCTATATACTAGATGAAAGGATTCACTAAAACTACATGCTAATATTTATAGTATTTTTTTCAAGTTAATTTGTTTGGCTAGGGACACTTCTCAGAGCATCTCTTTTGTGTTCTGTATGTCATGAGTTGGAAAATTGCAACTTTATCACCTCTCTCACTTATGTCTTGGGTCACATGTCTTTTTTATGAGAACTTTTAGTTGTTTCATGCTGAAAAATATTATTTTAATGTTTAAAGTTCCTGTTTCCAATTGATAATATACAGTAAGAATATACATACATACATATATATATATTTAATTTAGTTTTAATACTACTCAATACATTGGGACTATTTTAGAAAGCACTATTTAAAGAGCACATAAGAGCACTTTTTATATTTCTATTTAAATGGCTCTTGAAGAAAATCACATTTTGAATTTATAGTTATAAATCTGTGTTGACTAAACAAACAAATGAATTAAACACTAAGTGAATGGATTCTTGCAAAATCTACATTCTATACAATGAGAAGGGTAGAAAAAAGTAAACACTTCTTAATAGGTTGAAAGGCAAGTGATTGTTCTAACTTATTTAACTCCCTGGACAGCACACAGATGTTCTTCTCCCACAGGGAGAAATGAAGAGAAAGATGAAACAAAAGAAAATAAAAACAAATGAGACTATATCAAACTAAAAAGTTTTTGTACAGCAAAGGAACCCATTAACAAAATAAAAAGATAAGCCATTATATAAGAGAACATGTTTGCAAATAATACATATGATAAAGGGTTAATATCCAAAATACCTAAAGAACTTACACATTTCAAAATCAAAAATAAATCAAAATCCAATAAAAAAATGTGCAAATGACTTGAATAAACACTTCTCAAAAGAAGTCATATAAATGCCAATAGATGTACAAAAAGATGCTCAATGTCACTAATCATCTGAGAAATGCAAATTAAAGCCACAGACCTCACTCCTATCAGTATCATCAATAAAAAACAAAAAAACAAAAAAAACCCAACAAGTGTTAGTGAGGATGTGGAGAAAACAAAACTCCACATGCATTGCTGGAATGAATGCAGACAGGTGCAGCCGCTGTGGAAAGCAGTGTGGAGTTACCTAAAAAATATTAAAAATGAAATAGCCTTATGTCTCAGCAATTTCACTTCTTGGAATATATTCAAAGAAACCCAAAACACTACTTAGAAAGAATAAATGCATCCCTATGTTCATAGCAGTGTTATTTACAATAATCATGATCTGGAAACAGCCCAAGTGACCATCAGTAGATGAATGGATAAAAAATTTTGTGGTACATTTACACAATAAAATACTACTCAGCCATAACAAATAAGGAAATATTATCTTATTTTACAGCATGGATGGACATGAAGAGTATTATGTTAAGTAAAATAAGTCAGAGAAAGATAAATACCATATGATTTCACTTATATGTGGAATCTAATGAATAAACAAGCTAACACAAAAAATAGAAACAAGACTCATAGATAGTCAGAGGGGAGTGGAATTCCAGGTCTGGGTGGAAATGGTGAAGGAATTAAGCAAAATGGATAATCAAATAAACAAACAAAAAACAAAAAATGCCACAAAACTCATAGACACAGACAATAGCATCACCAGAAGGAAAAGAGGTTGAGGCCGGCGGAGGCGGCGGGGCGGGGGAGAGAGAAGAGGGTATAGCCTGGTGATAGAAAGAGACGACTTAGGGAGGAGAACACATAATACAATAGAGAGATGGTGTGCTATAGAACTGTACACCTGAAACCTACATAACTTTATTAACTAATGTCATTCCAATAAATTCAATAGAAAAAGGAATTGAAGAGATAATAGTATGTCTTAACAACAGTTCCAGAGCAACTGCCAGAAAGATTCACTGTTAGCAAATAAGGTTCAGATGTAGTGCAGTACAATGTGTCTCCACACAGGAAGGAGAAGGCAGAGCTTTTTATTTTTAAATCAATACCGCTATTTGTTATGTACTTTGAAGTTGAGTGTGACAAAGGAAGGAGAGAGAGAGAGAGAGGGAATTGTTCGACTGTCATACATACATACATTAAGAGAACTAGATACTTGCCTAAAATGTATTTCTGTGTATTTGCTTCTTTATGTAACATTTTGAAAGTTACAATATTATGAAAAATTGGAAAATATAGCAATTGCAATTCTCATGAGAAAATGGTGAAGTATAATAATAGCCTTTACAAAATATTATTTCTTTTTTTATGCTTCTTCCTCCCTGTCTCCATTTTTAAACTTCTTTTCATCTTTTTCTCATTTTCTTTATCTATTTCTTGCTTTTTATATTCTCTCTCTCTCTCTCTCTCTCTCTCTCTCTGTTGTTGTCTTTACTTTAAAAATATTTCTTTTTAATCACCACTGCAATCCCAAGGTCATAGCTGGCAGCATCTGGAATTCCCGATGAAAGAGGGATCAGTAAAACATGTCTATGTGGAAAGGAAGAGCAGGAACTCCCTGGGCCCTGTGTGTGAAGTAGCAGGTGCTTCTTCTGTCGGGTGGTGGCAAGATCGCAGTGGGCAGGCGATGGGAAAGAGGTCTGGGCTGCGACTTCCTTGGTGCTCTAAGGTCTGCCAGTTCAGGGTAAGCTTGCTCACACCTGGATGAATGGATATTCCATTTAGACAGGAAAGTCACTTTGTCATGTATTATTTTCAGAAGTAGAGATTGGGTGGACATTTAAAAGCTGAAAAAGAGGATGAATGAGCTCTGGAGTATGCTTTTGCACCTTAATTTACTGACAGTAAATAAGTTGCCCATATTAAACAGAGCTTTATTTCATATTTGTCAAGGAACATTACTCCTGAAGTCTCAAATTGTTTAGCGTTTTTTAAATTAATGACACATTACAGATATTCAGAATACATTTTGTTGTGCACACTGATGATTAATCGGCACCTATTTAATAATTTAACAAACCTCTGTTCTCTGTTTCTAGATTAAGTTATATAAAATAAGTATTTCTTTAAATATTGATACAGGAAGTCCTTGATATTGTAAGGTTGGTGGATAATGGGGGATGGTCATGGGTAACCCAGACCTGGGAACTTTGGTTATGACCACCCACAACCAAGCACCCTTCAAAAGAAACTTCCCAGGAGCTCTTTGGAAAAAAGCGACCGTCTGCCAGCCAGTGAGATTTCACCACGTCATATTAGCTCGCCCACCCTAGGGACCCTTTAAATATCTCCCACGTGGGTCACCACTTGCGACTTGCCTAGCCTCTGTTCCCGGGGCTAGGGAACCTCGTTGGGCAGGCGGAAAGTGCGCTGTACTCAATAAAGCCTTTTATTACTCCACACTTTGTGACTACACCCCTTCCTTCCTTCTCCATGGGGAAAAATACCTTACAGATATGTTGTTTTCATCTAACACAGTGAAATGTCTGTTTAAAGAGGCACTAGCAGATGAATTAGCAAATATAAGTTATCAGTGAGATATATTTGCCAGATTTTTTAAACAGTTAGCACTATTTGAAATTGGGTGGCTTATTTTTAAAACGATATACCATAAAGATGTATACCTGAAACCTATTTATGGGACACTGACAGTTTATTCATCATATAAATTTACTATACATATATTTCTCTGTGTGTGTGTGTGTGTGTGTGTGTTCTGATTCCTGAGAGGTAGAGGTTTAAGAAGGTCACAAGTTAATATATATGTGTGTATATTTTGTTCATTTGCCTTAGAAATTAGGTCAAACTATGATTTCTAGTTAATCATGTATATAATAAAACTTACTGGTTTAACATCTCTCATTTGTATGTACTTCATTTTCAGGGTATTCCCATTATATTATGGAAGATAATAGAGGAAAAAAGATACTTTTCATAGAACCAAGGAGAATATGGCTACTTCTACTTGGAAGAGAAGAGCTGACTCATTTCAGTCTGAGACAAGCAAAATAGTGCGGAAGAAAGGTACTGTTGCTGTTGTAGAGGAGGCCATTTATCAGAAAGTTTGCCTGCGTACACTCTTGGTGTCACATAGAGAAAGGGTCTGAGTGCAAACCTATCATACGGCTACTGTAACAATTATCTGTTTGAACTGGAAATAGAACTAGTGATGATAACTTGAATAAAGAACAGTTGATGAGAGGGGTCACATGTGACTTCTGGTGGATGACAGAGGAAAAGCCAGCTTTAGACCTGAGTGTGTAATCATTTACAAAGAGACAGCCAGAAGAAGAAGTCCTTGCGGTGACCTGTCACAGATCTGGGCAGAACAAAATATAGAGAATTTACTGGTAAACTTTAGTACAATTGAGGTTTGTTATAGATTAGCTTTGCTTCTCTCTGTTCATGCTCTACACCCACACATGGTTCCCTACATCTTTTAAACTGGTTGTGCTCAGGGCTGTATAATAGCATCATTAGTGAAGTAGATGGACCACATTTATGAGCCCAATTAAGGTTTCTGTATGGCTGAGTGTTATTGTATGTTTGCTGAAGACTGCTTATGTGAGCCAGGGAGTGTTTACAAACACACCATCTAGAAGAAATATGAAACTTTGTATCTCTAAATTAACAAAATTGTCTACTAGTTAATATTCTACATACTTGAATGTGAGGATCAATCCTAAATCATCTCACTAGGTTCTTATTCTAAGTGAGAGTATATTCCTTCTCTATAGAAGATGGTGTTCTGATTCTTAAACTATAATCCCCCTTTTCTGGCCACTAATCTGGCTGATGGAACCACAGCCAAACCAAACCAAACCAAACTAAAAGTCAGAAAATAAAACCTCCAAATTGCATAGATTAGAAGTACATTGCTTATAGTTATCTTCTTGTTAAGTATCAAAAGAAATCATTTATATGGTATTCTTCATTGCAGCTGACCTTTGAAGAAAGTTGCGTTAGTGGTGTTGACCCCCCACACAATAGAAAATACGTGTATTAATTTAAATTGACCCTCCATATACACAGAATCTTTCCATGAATTAAAAAATACAATGTCAATTTTCTGTTTATTTGCAGGCTTTTTCCAGGATTCTCTGAGGAAAATTTTATTTAAATTATAAAACAGTACCTCTTCATGTGATTTGGGATAATACAGAAAAGAAAGGCTAAATAAAATTTTTGTACAATTGGTAAATTAAGACATTTTTAGTATTTCCAAATCTAGAGTAATAAATTATCTTCCAAGTTAATTTTGAAAATTTTATAAAGTGGATGAGTAATTCTAGAAAGAATTAAATATTCAGAAAGACTATATTGGTGTTTGGATAATCTTGAACTTTGAACTCTAGTGACTGGAAAACAGAAAAGAAATTCTTCCACTCTTCACTTTTTTTGTTACAAATGTCTAAGCCCAAAAGGGTTAGACCCTTTGGTTAGACCCCACCATGCTTTGACACAATCTTAGAAAAAAACTTATTCTTCAATAGTTCAGATAAGACCCCTCATCTTTGTTCATAATTGTTTTATAAAACCCAGGGTTTTAACTCTTCCTTTAAACATTCGTCATTAAAGAAAAATAAAAACCTCTCTATTTCAATAACTGTAGTAAAGTTATCTCCTTAATTGGCTGGTACATTTTGTTTTCCACAGTGTTGAATTTATATTATTGCCATAAGTGATGGTGTGCTAAGAAATCGAAATATCATTTAGGTTCGGCATTCCTCAACCACTATTTTGGACAGAGATGAT
This sequence comes from Saccopteryx leptura, assembly GCF_036850995.1. Taxonomy (NCBI): domain Eukaryota; kingdom Metazoa; phylum Chordata; class Mammalia; order Chiroptera; family Emballonuridae; genus Saccopteryx; species Saccopteryx leptura. The sequence goes on along the minus strand of NC_089506.1, from coordinate 68,657,072 downwards.
ACTTTTTAAAAGAACTGGATATTTGAATATTTCATTTTATTTATTTATTTTTTCTTATTGAGTGAGTGGTGGGAAGGCAGAGACAGACTCCCACATGTGCCCCAACAAGGATCTACCCAGCAAGTTTCCTACTAGGCAATGCTCTGCCCCTTTGGGCAGCTGCTCCATTGTTCAGCAACCAAGCTATTCTAGTGCTTGAGGCGAGGCTATGGAGCCATCCTTGGTGCAGTGTCAACTTTGCTTAAAAGAGCCATTCGAACCATGGCTGCGGGAGTGGAAGAAAGAGTAGGGAGGGGGAAGAGTGGATAAGCAAATGGTTGTTTCTCCTGTGTGCCCTGACAAGGAATTGAACCCAAAATTTCCACACTCTAGGCTGACGCTCTACCAATGAACTACCTGGCCAGGGCCTTGAAGATTTTTTTAAAAATTGTATATACATATCTACTACATAAAGGGAAGAGAAGATTTGGCAGTTACACAGTTTCATGGACATTAAATTTCATTCAGACAATGATATATATGGCCAAGGCTTAATTGTATTCAGGAATGAGTTATGTGACTCACCAGCTTTATGACTTATTAGTGTCACAACCTTGAGAAAATTACTGTGCCCTACAAAGCCTTTGTTTTCATATATTTCTTATTTCCTATCTCATGGGATTATTCTGAAGATTTAAATAAGTAATATAAGAATGACTAAAGTCCTGTGATAGGATTGGCTCTTGTTATATGTTCTATTATTATATTTATTAAAGCTCTAAAAAACCTTATTTAGGCTTTATCCATGGAGATTTAGATACAAAGGTACAAAAAGGCTTCGTTGTAGCACTACTATTCTAAATCCTCATTACAACCTTTAGGACATTGAGTGTAAAAAAAATTACCTTATGTCATTTATTTGATAAAGAAGAAACCATCTATTCTGTTCTAAATAGAAAATCTTGTAAGTGGTGAATGGTGTGCTCACTGAGCAAAACCAATTGCTTTTTGGTTCATGGATGGATGCTACTATTGAACACAAGAATAAAAAAGAATATCTTTCAATTAAATATTTGGCAGATTGCTTTTTGCTTTTGTCTTATAATCGGTATTTCCCTTTGGTAAGAGCTGTATAATAGCATCATTAGCAAAGAACAATCTGGTTTTTAGGTGAATCTAAACATCATTAAAAATACAATTCAGCAAATTAAGGATTGTACAAGTTAAAAATCTTATCAGTAATTTTAAATGCTCACAGATGTAAGTTGACTTATCGTTCTTATAGCATATGAAGATCTCTGGCCTGGTAACAGCCTCCTCTTGCCTTTTCTGCACTAATTATAAAAATTATCATTATAATTCTGTTGTAAGATGGGGCACTGCCTACCTAAAACATAAACTACAGAGCCAAAACAACATTCATCGTTTTAATGAATGCTAGCAAAGTAGTATAAGTAGAAAATTCATTTTGACTAAATATGTGCTAAAAATATTTCTAGCCAAATAAAAGTTTACTAGAAACTACCATATATTTCAGTGGAGAGTGGGTGACTATATATAAATATATATACCACACTATATTGCCAATTATAAGAGTCTTTTATTCTTCTTGAGTTCAGAAGGGAATGGAAGTCAATGGGATAAACAATGACTATTGCTTAAAAAAATCTTATTCAATAAAATGTAAACAACATTTGAATGCAGCATTCAGTTTGGAATAGAAGTTTCAGTGCATTTAATAAACTAAACTATGCATAAACATTTGGAAATTGTGTGTACTTGTATTAAGCTACATATTCCATAGCTAACGGTTGATATTACCTTCCCATAATTGTCTGGTACACCTTTTCTAAGATAAACTACCCTTTAAGATGTGTATAGAAAGAGAGGGATAGGCTCTCAGTAGTGTTGGATATCAGCAAAATTAATTCTACCAAAGGGAATTAGGTAGAGGATTTTTAAAGAAGATTCACCATAGAGGTTCTCTTTAATTTTTGTAATTTCAAATTTGAGACTAACAACAAGGGAAAATAAAACAAAAATATAATGTTTAATGTATATGTGAAAAAAAAAATTTATATTTTGTTTTTTCCTTCCTTTGTTGAAGTTATATATATATATTAGTTATATATATAATGTATTAATTATATATATTAAGTTAATAAAAATAGTAAATAAGTATTTTATCTCTCTCTCTCTTTCTCTCTCCTCTGAGTTATATAACAATAAAAACAATAGCTAATGCATACTTCATCCTCTATAAATCCAGCATTGTGCTAATTGCTCTTAGAGATTTTACTTCATATAACATTCTTATTATCACTTTACCCTTCAAAAATCTGTCTCAAGTTGTTCCTCATGGAAAAATTTATAAACAATAATGTATATGAAAGATAATGCAAGCTGTAATCATGGTTATTTCATATGGTTATTACACTATCATACTTATCAGTCATAGTAAATTTTCTTATTACATTACTTTTTCCTGTTTGCCAAGGTATCTTCAGCAAAATATACTCAGACAGAAAATAGGCTGTTAGAAAAATATCAACCTAAATATGAAACATATAAAACATATTATTTGATGCACTATTTTATTTATCTTGTTGACATTCATGGAAAATAGGTTGCCTGAAGGTAAAAACATTTATTTCACTTTATTTTCTCAATAGTGTCTAAAACACCATGCTGAGCACAGGAAAACATTTCCTGATAATAATATGAAACAAAAAGGAATTAAGTCACATTTTTATAAATAATTCTAAATGAGAAAAATGGATAACATCTGATATATAAAATACGTTCAGAGAGTAAAATGTACAAGGATGGTAGAGCTTATAAATTTCACTTCTATAGGAGGTGAATCATTAATTAGTTAGGTCTTTGCCTTGAAAAGATAATACAATACACAATTCAGCATGAATTAGAAGATTTCATTGCTAATTAAGATTCTCTGACACTTACTTAGAGTTAGGATTGGATTAAAAAATTCACTCATTAAATTGGACAATATATCATTCATTTAGAAGTTTATTTATCAAGCATTTAGTAAGCTGTTAGTGTCTGACACTTTTAAATGTTAAAATATTACCTAGATGAGTAACTCTAAAAGTGCCAAAGAAAGCAATAAGAAACATTTAATAAAATGTTTAACAGGAAAGCAGAAAGGGAAAAATAAAAATAGTGATGGAGGAATGACAAATAAAAGAGAACTTTATATCTGCCAATGAAATATTAATTTTTATAGGTTTTTATATGACGGTATTCAGTTAACAAAAATAGTAAATAAATATTTTAATAAGAATTTAACTTTGAATGTAATTATTACCAGAAAATTTAGATATGAGTGTTCCAAAGAATTGTAGTGGAAGACAAGTTACTCATCCTTCTTGAGGATCAATTTTTTGATTAGAATAAAAGCAGCTTCTACAAATCTCTGCAGCGATTTTCTAGGCTGCAAATTGCTGGTTCTTTGACTGTTACTGACTGGGCGATCACTAGAGGGCACTCACGCCATAAGCTCTAGCGATCAGCTTTGTGTTTTGTCATCAGAATAGTTGTTTACTATCAAGTCATAATTACAGGAAAATTAGAAAACAATTTCTTACTAACTAAAACCAATTATAAACTTGACTTAATGTCAAAGCAGTAATATTCATTTGAAATAAACAGAGTAGGTAAACACTTCTGTGGTATACAAAAGAATAAACTCCATATTTTAAAAGTTTAATTTGGAGCCTTTACAGAAATAGGATATCTATCTAGGTAAATTTTCTTAGCAGTGATACCAATAATAGCATACTAGGATAAGATCAAGTGATTAATTGATTACAACGTTTAGACTGGCAATAATGATAACTACCATTTATGATTGCTTATGATGCATCCTTTATTATTCTAGACAACTTTTATATATTACTTCATTTAACTTATACACATTCACACACACACAAAATGTGTTACACTGACTCACTGACAGTGTCTGGAGAGATGTTTTAGAAGAAGAAGAAATAGAAGGTCTTGGAAGTGATCATGAATCAGATACAGTATCTCTCACTGTGTTTTCATAGAAAGTCACCTTCACAAGTTCATGTGAGCTATGGTATAACACTACCATTTTAATAGAAAATCTGACTGTATCTGAAATGGCATTTTTAATTGACGTGATCTTTAATCAAATGGTGACATAAACAAGTACTGTAGTTAGTTTTGTCTGCCTTTTGATTCTCTTTATCTAATTTTTTTAGCAGCTAAGAAGTAAAAATGAATTTTAAAACTAAAGATTCCAGGATTAATCATGGTAAGACTAGAACCTAATGCGAAATGTTAATTTTAATTTCCAAAGCATAATTTTTTTATTTAAAATAAGTCTTTCATAATTATTTAGAGATGTAAATTCATTACAAGGTTTATGGTAAATATGACTATTATATTGCCCATAAAAGAACGTTGAGTGGTACCTCTCACTATCTCTCTTGTTGTGAGGCCTCATGGCAAAGTTACCAGATCAAAACTATTTTTCATGAAAAAATTAAGGCCCAGAGAGTTTGATATTTGTGTTTCTTAAAAGCATTGGGATAGATGAAATGTTTATGTCTCCACAGGATCCTATGAGAAAATCTAATCCCCAGTGTGATACTACTGTATTTGGAGATGAGACCTTTGAGAGGTAATTAAATGAATAGGGTGGAACCCTCATCATGAGATTTGTGTCCTTATAAAACAAGAGGAGGGAAAGCTTGACCTTTTTATCTCCCTGTGAGGATATAGTGAGAAGATGCTTACCTTCAAATCAGAAAGAAGGCTTTCATTATAACCCAAACCATTTTTTCCAGGGACAGATACTGCTCAAGAGAATTCTAAGACATTTAACTAACAAACTAGAGAGTTATTTTAGTAAAGTAAGAAGTCTCTGTTAAATAAGGTATCAAAACATTAAACAGATAATTACTACATCAGTAGGCTCACATTGTAATTTTCAGTCTCAACTTTTTTATAGGCTGGGCTCAGAAGTTTGTTACATAGAAAAATGTCTCTATTACATCAGAGTGTGAGCATTGAATTCTATCGAATAAAAGTGTTAAAATTGTTAAAATAGATTAATACATGCTTTCCAGTTTGAGTTAATCCCAGATTCCCAAAATACAGTTTAGAAAATCACAGGATTGTATCATGTAGTTCTGCTACCTCTGCAAATTCAACAGAGAGTTTTGGTAGAAATCTAATATAAAACATTTGCGTTAGCTACACCTTGTGTTTTGTGGATATTCTAAAGCTTAACATAACAAAAGTTATTCTAGAAAAATGAAGATAGTAAAGAGGGTATTTTTACAAAGAAGGTGTCTACTTTAGCCAGAGTGGTCAAGCTAGGTCTTCTCAAGGAAATGAACTTTAAAAAAATTGTCCTCACTTACTAGAAAATAAAAATCCAAAATAGCACCTGAGAGAAATGCTTTCTAAGCATGGGAACATGAAGAAAGTGAAGAGGCTTTAGAGGGGAGTGAGGTTGAGGTGCTCAAGGGTTAGAAAGACTTGGTGTATGAAGTTGAGTGATTAAGGAGAATTGAAAGAAAAGGTAATAAAGGTAGAAGGATGCAAATTCTGTCGGAATTTGAAAGATATGGTAAGGATTTTGATTTTAATCTAATTACAATGAAGCCAATGGAAAAAAAATGACATGATTTGATTTCAATTTGGAGACATTCTCTATCTGCTAATGGAGGATGTTGAGACAAGAATAGAAACATAGATACCAGCAGGGTTGCTAATATTCAGTCTAAAGAAAGGTTAGAAGAGGATCTTAGTGAAAGGCTACTGAATTTTATGTATATCTTGCAGCTGATGAACTAGAAGGTGAATTCTAAAGCCCAGCCAGAGCTCCTCAATTAATAGCGATGTTATTTGCTTTTCTAGGTAAAAGTGATAGGAGGACATTTACTCTGCCAAACAAGACCTTAACTTATAGATCTACTGAAGTAACATTGTCTTGAATTTAACTGCTTCCTGGTAAATATTTATTTATATTCCTTACTAACACTTACAAGGTTTATATAAAATACAAATATAGATGTCATTTTTCAGACTGTTTAAAACAAAGTAGCAATTTTACATATTACTAATAGACAACTTTTTTTAAAACATAGCAGAATTCAAAACTAACCAAAAATGTAAATGTAATTCTATTTAGGTAGAAACTCTAAAAGAACTTTAATGATCATATAAATTAGAAAATGGTTTACTGATGGCAGAAAAACAGGGAAGAGGTAATCCTTGTTGACAAATCAGAGAAAATTGGCCTGAACCACTTAAAGAAAATGGAATTAATATTTGACAGACTCAACTTACAGAAAATCAAAATTGCAAGTTAAAATATTAGAAGTAAAATTATCTGATGTTTGTACAAAGATATAGAGAAGGAGGAGTATGACAAACTCAACAGTACGAATAATTCAGGAGTTTTAGTGTTACAGAATTCTAAGTAATATATGACAGACTATTTTTTGTCACAATACATTAAAAAAACTGAGTTAAAAATAAAAATCACTCTTTAATTTTTTAATGAATGACAAAACTTAATACTATATAAATTCTTGTCCTCGTAACACAAATAAAACTGGCATTGAGAGTCAAAATGGAAAGTTCTCTGAGTAGATCTAAGAAAGGGACCACTTTTGGAAGTAATAAATATTAAAATGACAAAGAAAATAGTATCACCTATGTACTCTTATTGATCATTTTCACTCTGTTAAATTTAATTTTATAAATAAAATTTTTAAAAATAAGAAAAGGGTATCGAAGCTTTAGTCGAATGATTGTATGGAAAACTAAAAAATAGTCAAGAATGGCACACAAATGTAAATATCCATCTTCCAAAAAGGGACAGCTGAGTGATTGATCAAATTACTGGATCTATTTCTGATGTAGGTTTTGATAATCCACTAAAAATAGAAAAATGAGAGAAAGAAATAGAGAAATGAAAAAGAAGAGAGAATTAGTATTGGCACCAACATGTGGTAAAGTGAGTTGAACTGAATTGAACTGAGCCTTTTTGAATAAAACTGCATTGAATGAAATTGAACTGAGGGAATTATACTGGATGTAAATAGCTGGCCATGTAGACTGGCTGACTGATTAGCCAAGAGCTTTACACTCTAAGTCTACTGTGTGAGACTGCACAGAGTGAGCAGAAAAGCAAAATGAGGGGTTACCTCTGACAGGGATTGGATATTAAGACAGTACTGTAGAATTATTAGAACAGCAGAATAAAAAACTATTCACAGAGAAGAAAGTGCAAGATGACACAAATAGATGCCAGAAATGAAAAATAAAATGGGGACAAAAAACCAGAGAAATGAAAAATACTGGAATAAAAGTTTATTACAAGATATATATTAATCATTAGGTAATTTTACTACTCTTTTAAGTCCATAAACATTACCAAATTTAAGTCCAAAGGGCTCTCATTTCTTCTTCCAGTAGTGGAATGTGATGTACATATCTTCATTCTGAACTTATAGGAGTCATTGAAAAAAGAGAATTGTTATTGATTGCTCTTGAGAAATGTCACAGCATCTTGGAACAACTGCTGAGGTTGATAATGCCTTATGTCAGTTTTCATAGATGTATATTTATTATCTTCTTAAACACAAAAAAGAGAAAACTGTGGAGGTGACATTTAGTTGTTTCATGGGTGTCAGTCAGGAGCAAAGCACAGGCAGTCAGGTAAGCCCTGTGGCCTCCCCAGCATGACTCTTTGAAATAGGCCGTCATATACTCTTCTTGTTTTTGAAAATACTATGTTTTGTGATGATCAGATATATCTGCCTCTTGGTTGTCTGTGAAGTGCAAACTAGGAAACCCCAGCCGGGAAGTCTTCTGCAGCTTCATGCTGGACAGGCTGCAACAGTGCGAGGGAGCTAACGGCATGCATCTTGTCCCAACTTTGTTTTCAGTGACCTGAGGTTGGCAGCCTGAAACAGCATGGTGAGAGTATTTACACCTCAGAAATCACTGAAGACCACAAATTGGAGCTCTCTCCAACCCCGGAGCCCAAGTCTTTAGACATTTACTGGCATACCACTGGCAAATGAACTTGAGGACAGTAAAAGCCAGCAAAACAAGTGATATCCATGAAAGGAACGTGTCTGTCCCTCTGTGTTGTACTCTGCTTGTTTACACAATGTATTGGTAAATGACATCAATAATGACAGTGAAGAAATATTGATTTTAAGTGTCATTGTTTTTATTAATAATTTTGTGAACTTTGACACATTAAATGCCTTCTCTAAGCCACTGTTTCCACATTTAATCTTTCTCATAGGATTATATAGAAAACAATGTACCTAAAATGTTTAACTCTGTCCATGGTATATGGTAATTGATTGTGTCAGGCTGTGGCATAATACAATATATGCTCATTAATTAAAGACTTAGCTTTGTTTACTATCTTTTCAACTCTTTGCTGATTTACCTCAAGTCCGTTATCATATTTGTCAGCAGTTGGTTATGTGCTTGATTCTATTAGCTTTTGCTCTGAGCTAGGTTTATTTCTTCCGGTTAGATCATGAACTCTTCCTGGTAGATTACTCATCATCTCTTTTCTGTAGGTACTGACCTCTATGCATTTCTATCAGATCCTGTCACTTAGGCTATTAAATAGTAAAAGTGTTAATGTGATATATTTATAGCTAATTTTCACTTACAAATTATGTATTAAATATATATGCACATATTATAATTATCAAAAGTCTCAGAAAAATGATGATTTTGATTTTTTAAAATATAATTAACTTGGAGTAATGCAAATGTAGGTAATTCTATAGGTATTCACAGCTTAATTTAGATTCTCTTATCTAAAGAATAGATATGATGGTTAATTTTATGTGTCAACTTCACTAGACCAAAGAATGCCCAGGTAGCTAGCTGGTCCAACATTATTTCTGGGTCCGTGAGGGTGCTTCCTGGAAAACAGCAGCAGCATTTGACCTGTTGACTGACTAACGCAAATGGCTCCCCTCAATGTGGTGAAAATTACAATCCACTGAGGGCCTGAGAGAACATCAAATGAAGGAAAAGAAGAAGTCACTCTCTCTCTCAGTCTGACTTGAGCTGAGACATTGCTCTTCTTCTGTCTTTGGAGAGCCTCATTCTCAGGCCTTCAGACTCAGACTGAAACTTACAGCATTTTCTTTCTAGTTAATCAGACCTTCTATCCACAGCACCAGCATTCCTGGGTCTCCAGTTCACAAAGGGCAAAGGGTAGGGCTGCTCAATGACTATAAACCTGTGAACCGCTGCCTTATGATATTAAGTCTCTTTATTTTTTCTCTGGAGAACCCTGACTAATAAAATAGAAGAAATATCATGTAAAACTATTATTTATCAATGGGATCATATTATGTGTCAGTTATCAGGAAAAAGTAACTGACAGCTTTCTTATTTTCCATAGTCCTTTTTATCATTTCCAAAGAATCATTTTAGCTAGAATGTCTTAGCTAGAAAGAATTGTGTCAGCTAGAAAAACAGTAACAATAGAATTTTCTGACTTCCAGTTTAGCACCCTTCTTTGATTATGATAATTACTTGTTTTTGGGTCCTCTTTGTCTGTCATAGGCCAACAAATTGTAGAGAAAACAAAACAGAATAAAGGAAAGAACTAAAGTAAGTGTTACTTAACTGAGTTCAGTTTGGTTTTATTATATAGCTCTCCTGAACTATAATTGCTAATATTTTTCTCTGCTGTAGTTTTCTCTGTCCTTTTGAAGAGAATCTGCCTTTATCAATAGCTCAATTAAGCAAACTTGGGTCTCAAGTGACACTTACTGGACGTAGTTGTTTAAATTCAAGGTAGGCATTTTGAAAATCTGAGTCAATTGGATAGTCTTTTTTTTGAGAATTTGTCATATGGGATTGTTACCGGGTTTGAATACTTGAAATAGATCACATAGATTCTTGGCTGTCCTGTGTTTTAGAACTGGTGCTGCAAATTCCAAAGTCATCATCATGGCTGATGGTTTATATCAGGGGTCCCCAAACTACGGCCCGCGGGCCACATGCGGCCCCCTGAGGCCATTTATCTGGCCCCCACCGCACTTCTGGAAGGGGCACCTCTTTCATAGGTGGTCAGTGGAGGAGCATAGTTCCCATTGAAATACTGGTCAGTTTGTTGATTTAAATTTACTTGTTTGTTATTTTAAATATTGTATTTCTTCCCGTTTTGTTTTTTTACTTTAAAATAAGATATGTGCAGTGTGCATAGGGATTTGTTCATAGTTTTTTTTGTAGTCCGGCCCTCCAACGGTCTGAGGGACGGTGAACTGGCCCCCTGTGTAAAAAGTTTCTCCACCTACACACCTTATTGGAAACTTTCAGTGTCTTCTTTCTTGTTGCTGGTGTTTTCCAGTTTCAGTATGGTATGCCTTGGTGTGGGTCTGCATTTCCCTTATAGTCCTGGTAACTCAACTTGAGTTCTTTCAATTGGCAAACATTCACCTTTCCTTTCCTTCCTTCCTTCCTTCCTTCCTTCCTTCCTTCCTTCCTTCCTTCCTTCCTTCCTTCCTTCCTTCCTTTCCTTCCTTCCTTCCTTCCTTCCTTCCTTCCTTCCTTCCTTCCTTCCTTCCTTCCTTCCTTCCTTCCTTCCTTCCTCCCTCCCTCCCTCCCTCCCTCCCTCCCTCCCTCCCTCTTTCTTTCTTTCTTTCTTTCTTTCTTTCTTTCTTTCTTTCTTTCTTTCTTTCTTTCTTTCTTTCTTTCTTTCTTTCTCTCTCTCTCTCTCTCTCTCTCTCTTTCTTTCTTTCTTTCTTTCTTTCTTTCTTTCTTTTTTTTCTTTTTTGTGACAGAAACAGAGAGACAGAAAAAGAGACAGATAGACAGTAAGGGAGAGAGATGAGAAACATTAATTTTTCATTGTGACACCTTAGTTGTTCATTGATTGCTTTCCCATGTGTGCCTTGACCAGGGGGCTATAGCAGAGTGGGTGATCCCTTGCTCAAACCAGCAACCTTGGGCTCAAGCCATTGACCATGGAATTATGTCTATGATTCCATGCTCAAGCCAGCAACTCTATGTTCAAGCTGGTGAGCCCGCCCTCCAGCCGGCAACCTCAGAGTTTAAATCTGGGTTTTCTGCATCCCAGTCTGATACTTTATGCACTATACTACCACCTGGTCAGGATTTTTTCTTTTTTTAAAAAATCAAGTGAAAGGCAGGGAGGTGGAGAGACAGACTCTTACATGCACCTCAAACTGGGATTCATCCAGCAACCCCTGTCTGGGGCTGATGTTCTGCCTGTCTGGTACTGTTGGTCCATTGCACAACAACTGGGCTATTTTAGTGCCTGAGACAAGGTCATGGAGCCGTCATTAACACCTAGGGCCAACTTGCTCATTAGAGTAATGACTGTGGGAGGTGGAGAAAGAGAGAGAGAGAAGAGGAAGGGGAGAGGTGGAGAAGCAGATGGTTGTTTTTCCTGTGTGCCCTGACCAGGAGTTGTACTGGGGACTTCCACATGCCAGGTCAACACTCTACTGCTGAGACAACCAGCCAGGACATCACCCTTTCTTTTAAGTCTTTCTCATACATTGTCTTTCATAATTCTTTCACTTCCACTTTCTGTTTTTTCCTTGTATTACATTTTCATAAAAGGTTATATATCCTAGATTGAACCTACAATTATTTTTCTATATTTTTTGTTTTTGTGCTTTCTCAACCCCAATTCTATTCTCTCTCTCTGGAGATGGATGTATATTCGTCTTCAGGAAGACTTTCCTTTTCTTTATATTTCTTCTATTACAATCTATATAGCCACCAGTTTTCTATTAAAAGCATCCCTTGATAGAAATGAGAATGTTTTTTTTTAAGCTGGGGAAATGGGAGAGGTCAGGCTGACAGGGTCAAGAAAGTTATACACAAGTGAAATTATGTGCTAATAGATACTATCTAGTACAGTTTAATTCCTGGCCATTCAGAAGCTATCAAATATTAAAGTAACATTATTTTTTATTATGTTTGCTTCTTTTTCTCATTCTGTATATCATTCCCCTATCTTGGAATAAAGAAAGAAAGGGGGAAGTAGTATGATTGAGTCTTATATGTCAGGATTTATATTTTGAAATTTTATGTTTATCGTTTTGTAATCCTATAAATTATTTTAAATTATCACACTTATCTTCAATCATGCTAATCATCAGTCTCTATGTCATGCTTAGCTTCAGACTATACCTACTGTTTAATAAAGAAACTGAAAGTTTTCAATGTTCATGTCATTCTCACATGGCCAAAGCGAAGTGCATCACCTCTCATTTGTCACTTCTCCTTTCCTGATCACTGGAAGGGTTTCAGAATGATTCCCTTTTCCCTGTGCTACTGCCCTTCGTCAGTTTGATAATTGAGAGCTTTCCCAGGCTAATTCTTTATCCTGTTGACACAAGCCTATCACTTATCCTCTTCTTTTTTTTTAGAACCTTCCTTACTTCTTGGAACTACAAGATACTCAAGACTAATACTTCGTTATTCTTATTTAAATACAAGAATCGGCCATTACTTCAGGAATCCCTGGCTCCTTTTATTAAATAATTGGCATTTTGAAACAAAAATGTGGGCCCTGATCAGTTGGTTCGGAGGTTAGAGCATTGGTCTAGATGTCCCAGGTTCTATTCCAGTCAGGGAACACGAGAGAACTGACCATCTGCTTTTCTTTCTCTCCCTCGCCTCCTTCTTTCTCTCTTCCCTCCTGCAGTCAGTGGCTCAAATAGTTCAAGTGTTGGCCTCTGGTGCTGAGGATAGCTCAGCTGGTCCAAGAGCTGGCAACCTCAGGCACTAAGAATAGCTTAGTTGATTTCAAGCATAGGCCTATGAGTGGGGTTGCCAGGTGGATCTCATTTGGGGCACAAACAGGATTCTCTCTATTTCCCATCTTTTCAGTTAAAAAATTAAAAAAAAAAACATTTAGAAACTAAGAGGTGAGATTTATATATGCTCATACAGCAACTGAATTTTACTTTATCTTATTTAAAAATAAATGTTGATATTTATAAATAGTTATTGTGAACAGTAAGAAAAATAAAGAACATTATAAAAGATAATAAAAATCATGCTACATCCCATCATCTGGTGATAATCACTATCATTTTCTTTATGAACTTTTCCTTTCTATACATACATTTTTTGTAATGAGAAATGATTAAGATTTGAGGTAGACCTTTAATTTTTGCTTAAGTAGTTCTTTCTTATTATTATGATGTTATTAAACATTCTTTTGAGAATTTTATCTACATTATGATTCACGCTATTTTTGAACATTTTTGTAAGAGATGTTCTGAAATCAATTCTTTTTTTTTTTTTTTTTTGTACTTTTCTGAAGCTGGAAACGGGGAGAGACAGTCAGACAGACTCCCGCATGCGCCCAACCGGGATCCACCCGGCACGCCCACCAGGGGGCGATGCTCTGCCCCTCTGGGGCGTGGCTCTGCCGGGACCAGAGCCACTCTAGTGCCTGGGGCAAAGGCCAAGGAGCCATCCCCAGCGCCGGGGCCATCTTTGCTCCAATGGAGCCTTGGCTGCGGGAGGGGAAGAGAGAGACAGAGAGGAAGGAGGGGGTGGGGGTGGAGAAGCAAATGGGCGCTTCTCCTATGTGCCCTGGCCGGGAATCGAACCTGGGTCCCCCGCACGCCAGGCCGACACTCTACCGCTGAGCCAACTGGCCAGGGCTGAAATCAATTCTTGCACATGCAATGAACAAAATAAAAGGTGAATGTTACAAGAATGTGTTATTAGCTTAAATGAAAATAAAATTAATGTAGTTACATAGATTCCTATTTGAGTAAAGATATTTAAAACAAAATTACTCAGCATGTGACTTTTGGAATACAGTATTACTAGAAAGGTCTAATCAGAGCTAAAGGGAAACAGATCAAATAATAGTTATTCTTAGCTTTATGCATTCATCTGTAATTATTGGAATTATTTATTTATATTTCATAATGAACTTCCTTTGATTTTTAAAAAATTTGTATATTTTTCTTTTCAGTAATGAAGGAACACAAGGTGACTCAAATTGTAAATAGTAATAGTGTGTTTACTTATGAAGCCTTAATTTAATGTAGATACTGATTTACAGTAACTTTAAGATTTTTATTTTAAGCCAAGATTTTTAAAACTCTGCAAACCTATAGAATTTTGCTATCACTTCTGAATTTTGCACAGTTATTCTTGGAGCTTCTCAAACTTCTGATAGTTAGTGGCTTGAGGTTACCCTTTATTCTTTCCTGTCCCAACCAACCTAAAAGCATTTGGACAGTGTGCCTGGACCACAGTTGGCACTTATATTGTCAACCTCATTGTTATAGACTTAAGATAGCACACCAAAGTAAATAATCAAATTCCTTCAAATACATAATTATAATATTTTGATTTAAAAATACCATTGTGCTTTAGTAATCAGTGAATATTTTCAAGTTTACTTAGCATTTAAAATACATCCAATTGCCCTAATCCTGCAACATCACATCCAACCCAAACAGCATCCCTAGAAATAAGCAGATACAATCTCAAGAAGCTATCCTGATTCTTTCTTATATGTACAGAATGAAAATCAATTCTTTATAGTTTTCCAAAATATGTAAATACCCTTTACATTGAATTATTTACTACTTTTGTTTACTTTATTTTTGTTATATATAAAATGAGAATAAAAATTTAAAAATCCTCAACATAATTAAGTTTGATATCAATAAAATCTGTAGAATGCTTAAGTGAGTGCTGTACATAAATTGGTGCTAAATAAATATGAGCAATTATTATTATTACTTGGATCTGCACTGAATTGTCAATTGTCTAGGTCAGTCTTATTGCATTCCTGTTTGAAACTGTGAGTTAATCTAGCAATATAGTGTGCTATTTACTGGCCAATACGCAGAATAGAAAAATACATTTAAGACAAATCACTCCAAAGTATAAACACAGGAATTTAGGCTGGATTATTCTTGATAGACACCATACATCACGTCAAACACAGTCTCATTTTTGTTCACTGTCATGGCACCAGAGGAACATCTGGCTTTTGAGTAGAATAGCTTTCCTCTGTGACAGTGATGTTTCCAGCATGTTAAAATGAACTTTAGCTACAAATAACCTAAATATTATTTAAAACAATATGCTGAGACTTTGGAGATAATTAAAATTAAAATGACTTAAAAATGGAAGCAAGCACATTAATATTACAATAAAAAGAATATGATTCTTACATGGCAGGATTTCAGTTGTAACAATTTAGAAGCAAACTTTGTGTTAACAGAAGGAAATGGTGCCCTCTAGTGTTACAAAGATGAACAATTAGATAAACTGAATTCATGTCTTGTTTTGTTTATTGGATCCTCAACTGAAAATTATTTCAGACAGTCAAGATTAGATAAAAAATAATCATGCTATTGGTATAATAAAATTAAAAAATATTTTGTGTTTTAAATTCACTTTTCTTGACATTAAGCATAGACAATGGTTGGATGAAAGATTAGAGCAGCGGTTCTCAAATTTTTTGAAGTCAGGGCACATTTAAAATTTTACAAATAATTGTAGGCACACTATATACAAGTTTCTGAAAAATATGTTGTAATAATTAAGTCAAATATTAATGAAAAAAATATAAAGTCCGAGCGTACTTTTATGGTAATCAAACGAAGTAAATACAACAAAATTAAATTTATTCTGACATTAAAAAACATTTTTATGTTATATATGTTGAGTTATGTTTTTTAGAATTTGTAAAAAAAGAGGGGTTAAAAAAAACGACAGAAAAAGTTATTTTTTTATATATAGAGATACATAATAGTGAGATTTAGTAAATTCGGCAGGTTTTGGCAGAAATGTGTCAAGTTTATTCATTCTTGTGTTTATGAGAAATATGGACCTGATGTGTCCTAGAGATTTCTTCAATGTTAGGGCATATATTTGAAAGGCAAACTCTCATTTCCTCATCAATACATTGAAGAATTCCTCTCTTTTTACTCTTGTGTTGAGTGCAGAAAACCCCCACCATACATATCATCAGCAAACTTTACAGCAAACAAAGGATAGAAGAAACTTGCCTCTAGTCTTTCTGGGGAACATGAGGGGTAGTGTTAGCAATCCAGCACCACAGTTTAACAGACTTTTGCAACTTAATCAGGCTTGTGAGGTGGGGGGTTAGGCAGACTGTCAGCTTACAGCCAATTCCCCACACCTCTGTTCCCCAAAAATCTAAACTCCAAAAACCCTATTGATTTTTGGTTCCCAACAGGCACATATTTCTCTGGAATACCATAGGGCACACTTGGAAATCTTCTAGGTTGCACCAGTGTGCCCTGGTACACATTTTGAGAACCACTGGATTAGAGTCACACTGATCTCTTTTTCTGTTACTTAAAAAAAATTCAGCTCTTCTATCTGGCCTCAACCTTGGGATTGCTACATATTTATAAATATGATGTATGCATGTAAAATTACATAGATGCCAATATTTTTATCACTAAAAATATTGATTGCACACCACCAACCCTCCAATTGATTACTTCTACATTCTTGAATGCTAACTTTAGCTTTATTGAATCAAAACAATATAAATTACTTTTTTAAAAATTTATTTCAAACTATTTTACCAAGTATGATCAATATTTCCATGTCTCATTTTATTAGAATGAAAATTAAGATACTGCATTGTCCAAATCTCTGTAGTTTATTTAAGTGGGATTTATGGAGGAAAATGCTGTGAAAGTGAGTCTGCCACACCCTTTACAGCCCTTGGGCAGAGGTGCCTGTCTACATGAAAAGATGTGTAGTAAGATGCAGAGTACTGGCCAGGTGATTCTTTAGTTGTACATAGCCTTCTGATATGGGCTGAATTGTATCACTCCAAAATTCTTGTGTTGAAATCCTAATCCTGGTACCACAGCTTGTGACTGGATATGGAGATAAGGACTCTAAAGAAGTAATTAAGGCTAGTTGCAATTTTTTGGGTAAGGCCTTAATCCAATAGTACTGGTGGTTTTATAAGAAGAGGAGATTAGGACAGACCATGAAAGGAGAGAAGACCTTGTGAAGACAAGCAGGGAGGGGCTGACATCTGCAAGATAAGAAGAAAGGCTTCAGGAGAACTCAGCCCCAAGGACACCTTGATCTCAGACTTCTGTCCTCCAGAACTGAGAGATAACACATTTCTGTTATGTAAGCCCCACATCTGTGGCGCTTGGTTTGGGCAGTTCTAGCAAACTAAAACATTCCTGACTGCTTCTTTTTTTATTTTTTCTGCAGTATAGAGATTTGAAACTTATATTTTCAGAAAGCAGTTCTTTCAAATCAGTTTTGAGCTCTAGTAAGAAAAGGAAAACTTACACATAACATGGTGATTGTAAAGCCAGAAGCCACAGCCAGGGCCGCTATCACAGCAGCCTTCTGGCCCATGCAGGTTCGCAGTGGATTCGGACAGTCGGTAAAGAAACAGCGGAGCCAAAAACTGGTGGGCCATAGTCTTTAATTCTAGCTTGCACCCGGTGGGCAAGTAAAAATACACACTGGGCTCCAAAACCCAATCACATTCAGTGCTCACAAAGCCACTGACTTATCCGAGTTTCCTAGAATCAAAGGTTTCTAGCTCACCAGCCTTATTCTCCTCAGTTCCCCATCTCCTTTGTTGGGCAGATAAAATGTATTATGCTCACTGTTGGGCAGATAAAATGTATTATGCTCACTTTGTTAAAGATAACACGAGGAGGCCGTCGCCCAGGTGATATTAATGTGTATTGGGGTGGGCTAAAGGCAGGCAGAATCCTTGTAGCCTGGGGCTTGGTTTTGGGATTAAGCCTTTCCTACCCTTTTTGATGTAGGGCGGTACAATCCAATCATGCCTCAGAGAAGTGACTTTGTATTAGAGACTACCCTATTTTGTATATTGGATTAAAGGTTGTGAAGCTACACTATAAAATGGGGGCAGAACGGGACTTGGCTCTTGGTTCCTGAGATTATCATTAGAAGAGAGAGCAGAGGAGAGCAGAGAAAGGCCACGTGGAGGAGGCCAGGAGAAGCAGCCAAGATGGTGGAGTGCTGAGTGAGATGCCAGTTTGTGTAGAGTTTGTATTTGGGATAAGGAAGGAGATGGGGAACAGAGGTGAATAAGTCTTGGTGAGCTAGAAACCTTCGATTCTAGGAAACTCGGATAAGTCAGTGGCTTTGTGAGCACTGAATGTGAGTGGGTTTTGGAGCCCAGTGTGTATTTTTACTTGCCCGCCGGGTGCAAGCTAGGATTAAAGATGACAGCCCATCAGTTCTTGGCTCCGTTGTTTCTTTACCGACTGTCCGAATCCAATGTGAACCTGCATGGGCCGGGTGGCTGTGATGGTGGCCCTGGCCGTGGCTTCTGGCTTTACACTCACTTTGTTAAAGATGTCGCCGCCCACGTGGAGGCCGTTGCCCAGGTGATATTAATGTTTGCTCTGTGGGCTAAAGGCAGGTAGAATCCTTGTAGCCTGGGGCTTGGTTTTGGGATTAAGCCTTTCCACCCTTTTTGCTGTGGGGTGGTACAATCTAATCAGGCCTCACAGAAGTGACTGTATTGGAGACTTCCCTATTTTGTATATTGGATTAGAGGTTGCGAAGCTACAATATAAAATGGGGGCAGAACAGAGTTTGGGCTCTTGGTTCCTGAGGTTAGCATGAGAGAGCGGAGAGAGTAGAGCCAGCAGTGGAAGGAGGCCACGTGGAGGAGGCCAGGAAAAGCAGCCAAGATGGCAGAGTGCTGAGTGAGATGCCAGTTTGTACAAAGTTTGTATCTGGGATAAGGAAGGAGATGGGGAACTGAGGAGAATAAGGCTGGTGAGCTAGAAACCTTTGATTCTAGGAAACTCGGATAATTCAGTGGCTTTGTGAGCACTGAATGTGAGTGGGTTTTGGAGCCCAGTGTGTATTTTTACTTGCCCGCCGGGTGCAAGCTAGAATTAAAGACTATGGCCCATCAGTTTTTGGCTCCACTGTTTCTTTACCGACTGTCCAAATCCAATGCGAACCTGCATGGGCCAGGAGGCTGCTGTGATAGTGGCCCTGGCCATGGCTACTGGCTTTACACCTTCCTTATCCCAGATACAAACTCTGCACAAACTGGCATCTCACTCAGCACTCCGCCATCTTGGCTGCTTTTCCTGGCCTCCTCCACGTGGCCTCCTTCTGCTCTCTGCAATGATCTCTCTCTGCTCTCTCATGCTAATCATCCCAGGAACCAAGAGGGCAAGCTCCCGCTCCATCCCCATTTTATAGTGTAGAAATCCAAACTCTTAATCCAATATACAAAATAGGGAAGTCTCGAATACAAAGTCACTTCTCTGAGGCATGATAGGATTGTACCACCCCACATCAAAAAGGGTGGGAAAGGCCTAATCCCAAAACCAAGCCCCAGGCTACAACCATCCTGCCTGCCCACCGAGACACACATTAATATCACCTGGGCAATGGCCTCCACGTGGGCAGCGTTATTTTTTACAAAGTGAGCATAATACATTTTATCTGCCCAACAGTGATAAAGAGTATAAACTTACAGTTAATGGATACGAAATAAATATCAGTAATATTTTTCATGAGCTGGGTTTGTAACTATGCCCTTTCTCCACAGTGCAGGTGTCTTTACTATCTCCCCTTTTCTTCCCTTTGCCCAGGCCAACTGCTGCTTCTTCCTCTTCAACAGAACAGTGGGTTCGCCAGACAGTAGAGGACAAAGAACAGAAAATTCTCACCTTTAGCTAAAGTAATCTGTGAAGCCAGTATCCACGGCCACTATCACAGCCGCCTGACCCATGCAGGTTCGCACTGGATTCGGACAGTCGGTAAAGAAACAATGGAGCCAAAAACTGATGGGCCATCATCCTTAATCCTAGCTTGCACCCAGCGGGCAAGTAAAAACACATACTGGGCTCCAAAACCCACTCACATTCAGTGTGCACAAAGCTACTGACTTATCCAAGTTTCCTAGGATCAAAGGTTTCTAGCTCACCAGACTTTATTCACCTCTGTTCCCCATCTCCTTCCTTTTCCCTGCACAAACTCTGCACAAACTGGTTTCTCACTCAACACTCTGCCATCTTGGCTGCTTCTCTTGGCCTCCTCCACATGGCCTTTCTCTGCTCTCTTCTCTGCTCTCTCCTCTCTAATGCTAATTTCAGAAACTAAGAGAGCAAGTTCCGTTCTGCCCTCATTTTTTAGTGTAGAAATCAAAACCTTTAATTCAATAAATATACAAAATAGGAAAGTCTCTAATACAAAGTCACTTATCTGGGGCATGATAGGATTGCACCACCCCACATCAAAAAGGGTGGGAAAGGCTTAGTCCTAAAACCAAGCCCCAGGCTACAAGGATCCTGCCTGTCCACAGCCCACCCCCAACACACATTAATATCACCTGGGCGACGAGCTTCCATGTGGGCAGTGCCATCTTTAACAAAGTGAGCATAATATATTTTATCTGCTGTTGGGCGGATAAAATGTATTATGCTCACTTTGTTAAAGATAACACGAGGAGGCAGTCGCCCAGGTGATATTAATGTGTGTTGGGGTGGGCTAGGGGCAAGCAGAATCCTTGTAGCCTTGGTTTTGGGATTAAGCCTGTCCCACCCTTTTTGGTGTGAGGTGGTACAATCCTATCATGCCTCAGAGAAGTGACTTTGTATTAGAGACTTCCCTGTTATGTATATTGGATTAAGGGTTTGGATTTCTACACTATAAAATGGGGACGGAACGAGAGTTTGCGCTCTTGGTTCCTGAGATTAGCAAGAGAGAGCGGAGGAGAGCAGAGGGGGGCCGCGTGGAGGAGGCCGGGAGAGGCAGCCAGGATGGCGGAGTGCTGAGTGAGATGCCAGTTTGTGTAGAGTTTGTATCTGGGATAAGGAAGGAGATGGGGAACTGAGGAGAGTAAGTCTGGTGAGCTGGAAACCTTTGATTCTGGGAAACTCGGATGGGTCGGTGGCTTTGTGAGCGCTGAGTGTGACTGGGTTTTGGAGCCCAGTGTGTGTTTTTGCTTGCCCGCCGGGTGCAAGGTGGGATTGAAGGCTATGGCCCACCAGTTTTTGGCTCCATGGTTTCTTTGCCGACTGTCCGAATCCAATGCGAACCTGCATGGGCTGGGCAGCTTTGCTAGTGGCCCTGGCCATGCCTCCTGGCTTTACATCTGCCCAACAAATCCATAGCCACACACAGTTCTTCCAGTAGCTCTCAGTGTGCAGATAATATAACTCACCTCTCACTTGAACTTAAATTTATAATAATGGTGTTAGAGGAACTAGACAAAACTAAACCAAACCAGTCAAGAATATGTCCTCACACTAGTCATTCAACATTTTAAAATAATGTTATGATTAAGCTGACAATAATTGGGAGACTCTTTCACTTAATTTTGATGGTAAAACAAAGAGATATCTCAAGTAAATTGAGATATCTAATCAGCTTTGTTAGATAATACAGAGAGTGAAATAGAAGGATATAAAAGTCATGATTCCATTAATTTCTTCTTCTACTTAATTGTCTTTTATACTAATTTTAATTTATTGTGTTAACATGGATTCAAGTGTCCCACCGAATATAACTTCCACATCCCCAACCCTGTGTGCTCCTTTTTACCCCTCTTGCCCCTCCCTCTTCTCTAGAGAATTTGCTGTCCTGCTATCTATATCTCTGTGTTATGTATATATAAATTCACGATTCCCTTTACCTTCTCTGATCCCATCCCCTAACCCAGTGTTTTTCAACCAGTGTGCCGTGAGACATGGTCAGGTGTGCAGTGGGGAAATTAAACATGGGTCCCCAAACTACTGCCTGCGTGCCGGATACTGCCCATGGAGGCTATTTATCCGGCTATTGGGCAGATAAAATATATTATGCTCACTTTGTTAAAAATAGCACTGCCCACATGGAGGCTGTCACCCAGGTGATAATGTGTGTTGGGGGCGGGCTGTGGGCAGGCAGAAACTTTGTAGCCTGGGGCTTGGTTTTGGGATTAAGCCTTTCCTACCCTTTTTGATGTGGGGTGGTACAATACTATCATGCCTCAGAAAGTGACTTTGTATTAGAGACTTCCCTATTTTGTATATTGGATTAAAGGTTTGGATTTCTACACTATAAAATGGGGGCAGAACTGGAGCTTGCGCTCTTGGTTCCTGAGATTATCATTAGAGGAGAGAGCAGAGCAGAGAGCAGAGAGAGGCCACGTGGAGGAGGCCAGGAGAAGCAGCCAAGATGGCAAAGTGTTGAGTGAAAGGCCAGTTTGTGCAGGGAGAAGGAAGGAGATGGGGAACAGAGGTGAGTAAGTCTGGTGAGCTAAAAACCTTTGATTCTAGGAAACTCGGATAAGTCAGTAGCTTTGTGAGCATTGAATGTGAGTGGGTTTTGGAGCCCTGTGTGTGTTTTTTACTTGCCCTCTGGTGCAAACTAGGATTAAAGAAGATGGCTCATCAGTTCTTGGCTCCGTTGTTTCTTTGCCGACTATCCGAATCCAATGCAAACCTGCATAGGCCAGGCTGCTGTGATTGTAGCCCTGGCTTCTGGCTTTACACCTGCCTGCCACCAGCCTCCTCCCTCCGAAAATAAACATTCCCCTCACAATCCCTCCAGCTATTAGCAACAGGAAGAGTGGAGACACAGGGAATGCTCACTGAGCAATCACCTTCTAGGATTCATCCCGACCACCAGCAATGAACCAATAGTAGTCCACCTCTCATCCAAACCCAGGAAGGTCCCGCTCGGGCTGCCGCGCATTTGTCATTGTGTGGCCCGGTGAGTAGTTGAAGCTGCTACTCCTCCCCATGGTCCCGATTTCTAATCCTGGTCAGGACTGAAGGTAAATATTGCCACCACTAGATGAAGCCTCAGCCTCAACTGGTTATGTCTATCCTGATGGTGTATATAGATATTTCACCTTTTTCTTTTCAAAAGAGGCCCCTGCAAAGGGTGATATACAATGCATCACAATGCATCAAAGTGTTATCTAACTTTAAAGGTAAAGTTTGCTGATCTTCCTTTGGACAGTTTTTGGTTATCTGTTCCCAAGGAGTTCCCCATTCTGGCCAACAAAGCTATTTTGACATTGCTTCCATTTTCAACCACATATCTATGTGAGCTGAGCTTCTCAAGCTTGACTGCGATAAAAACTAAAAACACAGAGAGACTAAGAACTGTTGAGGAAGAGCTTCGTGTGTTTCTTTCTACCATTCCTGCCAGGATATCCCTTTGGTGTTCATTGAAACAGGCCCAGGTTTCACACTAAGTGAGTATAAATACATTTAGAAACTATATTATTAACTATATGTATAATATGTACTGTGTTAGAGTGTCATTTTGTGTCATTTTGGTAGGTGGTGTGCCCCAGGATTTTGTAAATTAAAAAATGTGCCGCAGCTCAAAAAAGGTTGAAAATCACTGCACTAACCTCCCTTCCCTCTGACTGTTGTTCCTCTGGTCCCTGTGATCTTGCCTCTGCCTCTATTCCGTTCCTCAGTTCACCTTGTTCATTAGATTCCACATGTAAGTGAGATAATATGATATTTGTCTTTCTCTGCCTAGCTTATTTTACTTAGCATAATAGTCTTTAGGTCCATCCATGCTATCACAAAAGGGAAGATTTCCTTCTTTTTCATGGCCACATAGTATTCCAGTGTGTATATGTACAACTGCTTTTTAATCCACTCATCCACTGATGAACAATTGGGCTGTTTCCAGGTCTTGGCTACTGTAAACAATGCTGCAATAAACATGGGGGTGCATATCTTCTTTTGAATCAGTAATTTGGTGTCCTTAGGATATATTTCTAACAGTGGGATTGCTGGGTCAAAAGGCGGTTTCATTTTAAATTTTTGAGGACACCCCATACACTTCTCCGCAGTGGCTGCACCAGTCTGCATTCCCACCAGCAGTGCAGAAGGGTTCCCTTTTCTCCACTCCCTCGCCAGAGCTCATAGTCTGTTCTTTTGTTAACACCTTTCTGACAGGTGTGAGGTGGTATCTCATCGTGGTTTTAATTTGCATTTCTCTAATGATTAGTGATGTTGAACATTTTTTCATATGCCTATTGGCTATCTGTATGTCCTCTTTGGAGAAGTTTCTGTTCAGTTCTTTTTCCTATTTTTTAATTGGATTAAAACAACTTCCTGGTGTTGAGTTTTATAAGTTCTTTATAAATTTTTGTTATTAACCTGTTATCAGAGGTATTGGCGAATAAGTGTGGGTTGTCTATTTTGTTCATATTGTCTTTAGCTGTTAAAAAGCTTTTTAGCTTGATATAGTACCATTTGTTCATCCTGTCCTTTATTTCACTTGCCAGTTGAGATAAATCAGCAAAGATATTGTTACGAGAGATGTCAGAGAGTTTACTACCTATGTTTTCTTCCGAGATGTTTATGGTTTTATGACTTACATTTAAGTCTTTTATCCATTTTGAGTTTAATTTTGAATATGGTGTAAGTTGGTGCTCTAGTTTCATTTTTTTGCATGTACTTGTCCAATTTTCCCAACACCATTTATTAAAGAGATTGTTTTTATTCCATTGTATGCTCTTACCTCCTTTGTCAAATATCAATTTGCCATAAAGGTGTGGGTTTCTTTCTGGGTTTTCTGTTCTGTTCTATTATCTATATGCCTGTTCTTATACCAGTACCAAGATGTTTTGGGTACAATGGCCTTGTAGTATAATTTGCTATCAGGAAGTGTGATACCTCTCACTTTATTCTTCTTTTTCAAGATTGCTGATTTTTTTGTGTGTTCTTTTTTGGTTTCATATAAATTTTTGGAATATTTGTTCTATATTTTTGAAGTATGCCTTTGATATTTTAATACTAATAGCATTAAATTTATAAATAACTTTGCGTAATATAGACATTTTAATAATGTTCATTCTTCCTATCCATGAACAGGATATATATGCTTTCACTTGTTTGTATCCTCCTTGATTTCTTTTATCAATGTTCTATAATTCTCAGAGTATAAGTCTTTTATTTCCTTAGTTAAATTTACTCCTAGGTACTTTATTTCTTTTGTTGCACTCATGAAGTGGATTGTTTCCATAATTTCTCTTCCAGACAGTTTATTGTCGGTGCATAAAATGCCACTGTAATCTGAATATTAATTTTATATTCTGACACCTTGCCAAATTCATTTATCAGGTCTAGTAGTTTTTTACCGAGACTTTAGGGTTTTCTATGTACAGTATCATGTCATTAGCAAATAATGATAGATTTACATCTTCTTTACCAATTTGGATGGCTTTTATTTCTTTTTCTTGTCTGATTGCTGCAGCTAGTACTTCCAGAACTATGTTAAATAAGAGTGGTAAAAGGAGGCACCCCTGCCTTGTTCCTGATCTTAAGGGGATTGCTTTTAATTTTTGCCCATTGAGTATGATGTTGGCTATGGTTTTATCATAGATGGCCTTTACTATGTTGAGGTATGTTCTCTGTGTTCCCACTTTGGTAAGAATTTTGATCATAAATGGGTGCTGGATTTTATAAAATGCTTTTTCTGCATCTATTGATATTATTATATGATTTTTATCTTTTCTTTTGTTTATGTGATGAATTACATTGATTGATTTGTGACTATTGTACTAGCCTTGCCTCCCCAGAATAAAATCCACTTGATCATGATGTATGATTTTTTTCATATATTGCTGGACTTGGTTTGCTAATAATTTTGTTAAAAATTTTAGCATCTAGGTTCATCAGGAATATTAACCTATAGTTTTCTTTCTTTGTAGTGTCTTTACCTGGTTTGGAAAGAGGATTATGCTTGCCCCATAAAAGGAGTTTGGAAGTCTTTTCTTCTCTTGAATTTTTTTGAAATAGCTTGAGAAGGATAGATGTTATTTCTTTTCTGAATATTTGGTAAAATTTGCCTGTGAAGATATCTGGTCCAGGACTTTTGTTTGTTGGGAGTTTTTTGATAACTGTTTCAATTTCATTTGTTGTTATTGACCTGTTTAGGTTTTCTAATTCTTTCAGATTAATTTTTGAAAGACTATATCAGTGGTAGTCAACCTGGTCCCTACTACCCACTAGTGGGTGTTCCAGCTTTCATGGTGAGAGGTAGCGGAGCAACCAAAGTATAAATAAAAAGATTTAACTAGAGTGAGTTGTTTTATAAAGATTTATTCTGCCAAATTTAGCGAAAATCCAACATAAAGTACTTGGTAAGTAATTATTATTATATGCTTTAACTTGCTGTATCTCTGCTTTATAAATTTTATGAAGTAAATTACTTCCTTTCTTTATAAATCACCATTATTGTGGAACTGGTGGGTGGTTAGAAATTTTACTAGTAACAGAGATACAAAAATGGGTGGTAGGTATAAAAAGGTTGACTACCCCTGGATTTTATGTTTCAAGGAATTTATCCATTTCACCTAGGTTGTCCATAGTAGTTTCTTAGAGTCCATTGTATTTCTGTGGTGTCAGTTGTTACTTCACTTTCATTTTTAATTTTATTTATTGAGTTCTTTTTTTTTTTTTTTGGTGAGTCTTTTTAAAGGTTCATCAATCTTATTTACATTTCCAAACAACCAGGTCTTGTTTTCATTTATCTTTTGTACTGTTTTTTTTTGAGCTTCTATGTCATTTATTTCTGCTCTGATCATTATTATTTACTTCCTTTGGGATTTATTTGTTGTTCTTTTTATAGTTCTTTTAAATGCAGGGTTAAGTTTTTTATTTGAGTATTTTCTTACTTCTGAAGTTATGCCTGTAGTGCTATAAACTTTCTTCTCAGGACTGCTTTTGTTGTGTCCCATAAATTTTGAGTTGTTTTGTTCATTTTCATTTGTTTCAAGAAAATATTTTTCTTCCTTATTTCATTGTTAACCCATTCGTTACTTAATAACATGCTATTTAGCTTCCAAGTATTTGAATGTTTTTCAGTTTTTCTATTGTAGTTGATTTCTAGTTTCATGCCATTGTGATCAGAGAAGATACTTGACATTATTTCAATGTTCTTAAACTTTTTGAGATCATTTTGTGTCCTACCATGTAGTCTATCCTAAAGAATGTACCAAGAGCACTTGAAAAGAATGTATATTCTGCTATTTTAGGGTGGAAGGTTTTGAAGATATCTATTAAATTCAGCTTATCTAGTTTGTCATTTTAGGCTGCTGTTTCTTTGTTAATATTATGACTAAAGGATCTATCCATTGATGTTAGTGGGGTATTAAAGTCCCCTACTATTATAGTATTGCTGTTGTTCTTGCCCTTTATGTTCATTAAAATCTGCTTTATATATTTAGGTGCTCTTATATTAGGCATAGAAATATTTACAGTGGTATATCCTTTTGTTGGATTGTTCCCTTTATCATTATGTAGTTACCTTTTTTGTCCCTTACTATAGCCTTTGTTTTAAAGTAGATTTTGTCAGATATTTTACACTATAAAATAGGGGCAGAATGGGAGCTTGCTCTCTCGGTTCCTGAGATTATGATTAGAAGAGAGAGCAGAGCAGAGAGCAGAGAGAGTCCATGTGGAGGAGGCCAGAAGAAGCAGCCAAGATGGCGGAGTGTTGAGTGAGAAGCCAGTTAGTGCAGTTTGCGCAGGGAGAAGGAAGGAGATGGGGAACAGAGGTGAATAAGTCTGGTGAGCTAGAAACCTTTGATTCTAGGAAACTCAGATAAGTCAGTAGCTTTGTGAGCACTGAATGTGAGTGGGTTTTGGAGTCCAGTGTGTATTTTTACTTGCCCACAGGGTGCAAGCTGCAATTAAAGCTAATGGCCCACCAGTTCTTGGCTCCATTGTTTCTTTACCGACTGTCCAAATCCAATGCAAACCTGCATGTGTATGGCCACGATGGCGGCTGCTGGCTATACACACAGTGATACCGGTGGTGCAGATTGTGAGTAGTAAAGTGAGCATAGGAGTGGATTGTTGGGCAGATAAAGTATATTATGCTCACTTTGTTAAAGATGGTGCTGCTCATGTGGAAGCCCGTCTCCCAGGTGATGATATTAGTTGCCTTCATCCTTGGAATGCATGTAATTATATTAATGTGTGTTGGGGGTTGGCTTTGGGCAGGCAGGAACCTTGTAGCCTGGGGCTTGGTTTTAGGACTAATCCTTTCTCACCTTTTGTGTGTGTTTGTGTGTGTGTGTGTGTGTGTGTGTGTGTGTTTCTGAAGTTGGAAACAGGGAGGCAGTCAGACAGATTCCTGCATGTGCCCAACTGGGATCCACCCGGCATGCCCACCAGGGGGCAATGTTCTGCCCATCTGGGGTGTTGCTCTGTTATGACCAGAGTCATCCTCAGCACCCGGGCCATCTTTGCTCCAATGGAGCCTTGGCTATGGGAGGGGAAGAGAGAGACAGAGAGGAAGGAGAGGGGGAGGGGTGGAGAAGCAGATGGGCACTTCTCCTGTGTGCCCTAGCTGGGAATCAAACCCGGGACTCCTGCATGCCAGGCCAACGCTCTACCACTGAGCAAACCGGCCAGGGCCCCTTTCCCACACTTTTTTTTTTCTGTATTTTTCTGAAGCCAGAAACGGGGAGAGACAGTCAGACAGACTCCCGCATGTGCCTGACCGGGATCCACCCATCACGCCCACCAGGGGGTGATGCTCTGCCCACCAGGGGGCGATGCTCTGCCCCTCCGGGGGGTTGCTCTGTTTCGACCAGAGCCACTCTAGCACCTGGGGCAGAGGCCGAGGAGCCATCCCCAGCGCCCGGGCCATCTTTGCTCCAGTGGAGCCTCGGCTGCGGGAGGGGAAGAGAGAGACAGAGAGGAAGGAGAGGGGGAGGGGTGGAGAAGCAGATAGGCGCTTCTCCTTTGTGCCCTGGCCGGGAATCAAACCCGGGACTTCTGCATGCCAGACTGACGCTCTACCACTGAGCAAACCGGCCAGGGCTTCCCCACACTTTTTGATGTGGGGTGGACTTTGTATCAGAGACTTTCCTATTTTGTATATTGGATACTGGTTTTACACCTGAAAATCATTATCTTATATTCTGCATCAAGTAGTTGGTTATTTCCATCTAATTTAGTTCTTTCTCTGGGGATTTCTCTTGTTGATTCATTTGGATTGCATTTCTCTGTCTTCCCATTTTGTCTGTATATAGATTTCACCTTTGGGTGTGCTGTTTGTGTAGCTAGATGAGTCTAGGTTTGGTGTTGTCTGCCTCCAGCTTCCAGTTGTGTTGATTCTAGATCTTCTTGGCTTGGCATCAGATGTGTTTGTAATATGCTGTGTGCTATTTGTCTGCAGCTACTGTTATTTTTGCTCTTTGTGTCTGTGTTTTCTATGTCTTAGCTGGGTCAGGTATGAGGAGCCCTTCCTTATGATGCCACTCTAACAAGTGTTGTTAGGTCCTGAACTGATGCTCTCCACATCTGGCTGCTGGATGTTCCAGCCCTGGACCTCCCTATCAGGAACCTGGTGCAGACTAGTGGGGATTACTGCCTATGACTGACCCTTAACAACCTTCTTGAAGCCATAGGTGATCCAGAGTTTGTGGCTGCCTCTGCTGGGTCGAGGTGCTGTTGTAAATATCAGCTGCTATCCTTGGTTGGCTTTTATCTACTTTTGGCCTGGGAAAAGTCCACTTGAAAGTTCAAGTTCCACTGAGTTCTGCTTCCTGCTACCTCTTATTGCTGGCTGCTTGTTGGGCTCAGCAAGGTAATTCAGGGATTAGAAAGAGTAATGGGTGTGGCTAGCCCTTTGGCCTCAGGTGTCATTTTATCCAGACTTTTTTTTCAGACCTCACTAGGGTGTGGTCACAGGAGTCCAGTGGGTGTGGCCTCTGAGATCCAGAGGTGTGGTCTGTGCCCTCCGCTGGGCACACCACTGCTGCTGGGCCCTCCTGCCCTCCTGAGAGTACTCTGCTGTGGGGGTGGGTGGTGTAGCTCAGGCCTCAGCACCCAAACCCTGTGTCCCTGATGTGCCTCCTCCTTCTGAGCAACCCTTTGCCCTGACTGGAGCAGGTGAGACTCTGGTGTGTGGAGTAATTCTTCCCTTTGCTGGTGCCACCATAAGGTGTTGCTTCTCCCAGGGAAAATTGCCAATTTAATATTGGGAAATGACTCAACACAGGGGTGGCCTTCCCCAGTGTCTCTGCCTGGGCCTGTGAGTTTACACTCTCCTCTCACAATTCCAGTCCTCTTTGCTCTCACTGCGACCTGAGTCCCAGGTAAGTGGCTGTGAAAGAGGTTTTCTGTGCGGGCCCTTTAAGACAGAGCCTGGGTCTGAGAATTCTCTTTCTCACAAACAGTAACCCGGATCTTTTCTCAGCTAAATACTGTCTCAGTGCCTCTGCTAAGCTCTGGGGCTCTAAGCTGGGGCTGCGGTCATGGGACTGTAGACCCACACATCTCAGGGCAGCCCACGTTGCAAGTCCAGAAAACTACCTTGGGTCACTTTTTCATCCCTGCCTTGTAATTTTAGGGCTTGACAGTGGCTTCTCTGTTGCCTGTAAGTCCCAGGACTCTCTCAGTTTCTCTCTGACATGTAAGTGTACCTCAGGAAACCAATGGAAATTAGGTCCCTGGTCCCCTAGTGCGTGCTGTTTTGTACTGGGATGCAAAAGGAAGACTTTAGCTGGTTGAAGCCCACTGGACCATTAGTCAAGCCCTTTGATGAGGCATCCACGTGGGTTTGGTGGTGCTGGGTGGTTGAGGAGCCTTAAACGTCTTCATCAGTTCTTTACATCTTCCCACTTCTTTGTCTAGAACATTCTGTGCCAGGTATTTTGCAGTGTGAACTACAAAGATATTTTTATTAAATATGCATTTTCCTAAGATACTCTAATATGGTTATTTATTTCTCTCTCTATTCATCTGTGTTTCTGAAAAGAAATGTGTTAGGCCAGGGTTAATCCTGGTTATTTTTGTCTGATAAATTTTAAAATATTAAATAAAATTTTTCCTAATACTAATTTTTGAAATAAGCCCCTAGATCTCATGTAGCAATTGATTAAAAAAAAAAAAGTATATCTTAAATGGCTTGCCACATAAAATGAGTCTACTTGCTGACCCTGAGGACAGCATAACCTTGCAGATATTTCATTTTTGTTTCCTTGCCTTTGGCAAGTAACACCTTTTTTTCCAGAGCAAAAGTTCTAAAATAAAAATGTCAGTCAGATCAATCTGCTCAAATCATTTTTCTTTCATCTGATATAATTATAAGTATTTGTTTAAAATGTCTAAATCTTTAAAAGTAAAAGCAGATATTTTTGAGTGGTTTAAGTAGTTTTAGACATACTTTAAATATTAATGAGGCTAAAATACTTTTCTATTTTGTTAGGAAAAAATACCTTTTTCATTTTTATGATATACTTGGTAACATTATGAATATAAAAAGTATATCACTTAAAGTGTTGATTAGAGACCACACTCCATAGTGTGACTTTATCTAGTAATTTCATTTGAACATACCAGCTATAATAGAATTTAAATATTGTAATCAAAGCTTCAAATTTGAGTATAAACTTCCAATAATATTTAATAAGTCAATGTTCAGAGAAGTGGAAATTTCTTAACATAAATAGGAAAATGTGTGTCTAAGACATTTTTTAAAAATATTTTAAAACATTCCTGGCCCTGGCTGGTTGGCTCAGTGGTATAGCGTCGGCCTGGCATGCAGGAGTCCTGGGTTTGATTCCCGGCCAGGGCACACAGGAGAGGCGCCTATTTGCTTCTCCACCCCTACCCCTCTCCTTTCTCTCTCTCTCTCTCTTCCCTTCCCGCAGTGAGGCTCCATTGGAGCAAAGATGGCCCAGGCACTGGAGATGGCTCTGTGCCCTCTGCCTCAGGTGCTAGAATGGCTCTGGACACCCCAGAGCCAACAGAGCGACACCCCAGAGGGGCAAAGCATCGCCCCCTGGTGGGCATGCCGGGTGGATCCCGGTCGGGCACATGCGGGAGTCTGTCTGACTGCCTCCCCGTTTCCAGCTTTGGAAAAATAAAAAAATAAAAAAAAAGCAAAAAAAAAACATTCCTTAATCATAACAGTATAACATTTATATTTTAAGATTAGAATATTTGTTATAAAACTATTTTAAAAATTGATAAATGGCCATTCATTAGGCATTCATTATTTGTTAGTAGGTATTTATGAAATAAATATACTCTGTAGAAAAAACTAAATTTTTTAAATTATTGAAGATCAATGCTCATGCCTAGGAAAAGCCTAGCTAATGTATCCATGAAGCTACCATAGAAAAGACATAGTTCTTTTGTCTGCAGGAATGATAAAATTCAAATCTTTATCTTCTCCACAAATGATTATTGACATCTCTGCTTATTAGTTAACTATAACCAGTTCTTATATTTTACCCATCAGACCAAATCTTCATTTAACTCTTTCATACTTATATCTGGTGAAGCATTATTTAAGAGTCTCATTCCCTAAAATGTTTACTTCATTTCCAAATAGTGTTGAGCACAATTGATGCATGAATGCCTTTTCTAAACTGACTTCTATACCATCAGATCTTTTATTCTCCTTTTCACCTTCACATATTTTTCTTAGGTTTCAAACAGGCTAAACTAATTCTGCTTTCCTAAATAGCCCCTGCTCTCTAGTATACTCATGCATTTAGAATGGTCTTCATAAAAAACCTATCCTTACCTGTTTTGTCTGAAACTGACACTTCAAGAATCTGGGTGTATCTACTTCAGGAAGGTTTACCCACCCTTAGTTTTTCTCCATCAGCTCCATAAAAAAGGACAAATTTAGGGTCTCACACATTAATTAGTGTATTATAAACCCCATGTATAAATGTATTCCCTTACCTTGCAACCTGAAACTTTGTCCTCTGTGCCTTTAGTATTCTTCAGAGAACTATGTAATTGTATACTTCTCCATCATTATCACTAGATTTTTAATTTTCAGAAAGCATACAGTTTAGTTTGTTGGCTCTTAAGTTTAATATAAGAGGAAATAAATATATTTAGAATAAAATAAGTGACAAAATTTAGAGAGGACAAATGCTCCTCTAATAAACAACAATAAAGATATTATAGTGGGGGTTCAGCAATGGCCACGAAATAGGCAGATGCACCAACTCCCACTTCCCAGAACCAAGGTGGATTACAACTTAAATCTGAGAACACTCATCATGAAAGACAAATTTTGGACTGAAATAGGAGGATTCACAAACCAAGGGCCACCAAAGAACTCACACAGAGTCTGATAGGAGGGCCAGAGAAGCAGAGAAGGCTAGCCCACTCCCGGTACTGGGGAGCAGAAAATGGGGAGTGTACCTGGGCACCTTATCCCCAAAACTGGAATCCTAGCTGTTGGTCAAATAAGTTTGTAAATATGATATATAGGTTTGCTTGCTTATAGTTTGCATTCGATGTGAGGGACAGGCTGTAAGCAGGCTGGGTTGTTATAGCCTAAGGCTTAGTTTTAAGACTAAGCTTTTCCCCACACCCTTGACTGATTGCATAATGTGGGGTGATGCACTCTCATGAGGAATCCCATTATGCCTCAGATAAGTGACTTTATATCAGAGACTTTCTTGTTTGTATATTGGATTAAAGGTTTTCATTTCTGCACTATAAAGTGGGGCAGACTGGGAGCTTGCTCTCTTGGTTCCTGAGATTAGCATTAGAGGAGAGAGCAGAGAGGAGAGCAGATAAAGGCCATGTGGAGGAGAGGAGAGGCAGCTAAGATAGCAGAATGCTAAAGGAGAAGCCAGTTTGTGCAGAGAGAAGGAGATGGGGAACAGAGGTGAATTAGGCTTGTCAGCTAGAAACCTTTGATTCTAGAAAAATCGGTAAGTCAGTAGCTTTGTTAACACTGAATGAGTGGGTTTTGGAGCCTAGTGTGTGTTTTTACTTGCCCGCTGAGTGCAAGCTAGGATTAAAGATAATGGCCCACCAGTTCTTGGCTCTGTTGTTTCACTACTGACTAACCAAATCAAATGCGAACCTACATGGGCCAGGCGGCTGTGATGGTGGCCGTGGCAATGGGCCATACATTTGGCATAGTTTGTGGCAGGATTTGAGATCGGTATGGAGCCGCCACCTTTAAGGTGCACGATAGAGGACTGGCTGCTGTTATGGTTCCCCATGGCTGTCCTTTTGGGGGCCGTAGGCTGGCTGACTTTTACAGCCATGTTTGAGGAAACTGAGAGCTCTGTGGAAGAGGCTGCTTGGGACCTGCAAAGTGAGCTGTGGAAGGAGCTGGAGCAAACCTGGGAGAAAGAGATGCTAAACTTGGAGCTGGAGGAAGTACTGGAGGAGGAAGCTGACCATGTTCACGTGATTCACTTGGAAATGGAGCAGCTGCTGGAAAAGAAATGACAGGTTTATGAGTTACAGCATGCCCTGGATGTTGTGTAGAGCCAGCAGGAGGCTGGGGCTAAGGCTGAGACTGATGCCGGGTCTGGAGCTGCAATGTCTGCAGAGCAGAAGTCGGCGGCAGCCTGGGGCTTGAGCCTGGCAGCAGGAGCTGGTGTTTTCAGTTCTCTTTGGAGAATAAGGAGATTGGTCTAAAGTTGTGATTTGCAGTCTCCAGAAGGTGAGAGCCCAGCAGCAAGGAGTTCTTACTATGCCCCTGGTAGGTCTATGATTTTGGGACATAGGGGTTGATATCATCATGCTCTCCAAAGTAGAGATGGAAATGCTGACTGCCATTGCCACATGTTCCTCTTTGGGACAGTGTAAGACCTACCAGGACAGTAGGAATGAGGGGGATGGCTGAGGCCCCATGTGCACGGACTGATTTCTTGGACTACAGTCGGAGTGGGCACTGGCTTCTTTGTTGGATGGACTTACGGATTATGAACAATGTGAAATACCCTGATGGGAGTGGGGGGTGGATTTTCTGGAAGTATTCCTCTGCCCCGGGAAGCTTTTCCCATGGCTAGAAAGATGGCTAAGGACATTTTCCACTTTTGGCAAAGAGCTCAGAGACTGGTGAAGTGTATCTTTGTAATTGTTGCAATTGTATGATTTGTCATGTTGTTGTAATTTGTGTAATGTGCTTAATTTCCTTGCACAGGAATACCTGTGCTTTAGAATGTGAAGTGAGTAAAAAGGTGGAATGTTGGTCAAATAAGTTTGTAAATGATATATATGTTTGCTTGCTTATAGTTTGTATTGAGTGTGAGGGACAGGCTGTAAGCAGGCCGGGTCGTTATAGCCTAAGGCTTAGTTTTAAGACTAAGCTTTTCCCCACATCCTTGACTGATTGCATAATATGGGGTGGTGCACTCTCATGAGGAATCCCATTTTTCCTCAGATAAGTGACTTTGTATCAGAGACTTCCTCATTTGTATATTGGATTAAAAGTTTTGATTTCTACACTATCAAGTGGGGCATACCTGGAGCTTGCTCTCTTGGTTCTTGAGATTAGCATTAGAGGAGAGAGCAGAGAGGAGAGCAGATAAAGCATGTGGTGGAGAGGAGAAGCAGCCAAGATGGCAGAATGCTAAAGGAGAAGCCAGTTTGTGCAGAGTTTGTGCAGAGAGATGGAGATGGGGAACAGAGGTGAATTAGGCTAGTGAGCTAGAAACCTTTGATTCTAGAAAAGTCGGATAAGTCAGTAACTTTGTGAGCACTGAATGAGTGAGTTTTGGAGCCCAGTATGTGTTTTTACTTGCCTGCTGGGTGAAAGCTAGGATTAAAGATGATGGCCCACCAGTTCTGGCTTCATTGTTTCACTACTGACTGTTCGAATCAAGCGCAAACCTGCATGGGCCAGGCTGTGTGATGGTGACCATAGCTACTGGCCTTACACTAATCTGGAGCCCTGGAGCCAGGAAGGGGCTATTTTTGGCTGAGAAAAAAGCCTGTACACAGTTTGAGAGAAGGAGGCAGGACTCTCTGACCTTGGCTCTATAGTAATGGAACTGCACGGAGAACCTCGCTCACAGTCAATTTCCCCAGGGCTCCAGGATGACACCCTAACCCCTGGGCTGAGTTATTCCCCAGGTTTAAAGTGAGCCAGCATCACCAGTAAAGGAATGAAAGTGCCCCATCCAGCGAGGCTCCCCTACCCTAGCTAGAACAAAGGTGCTTAGCACCAGGCACCATGTTAGGGATACAAATAGAGCTTGAAGAGGTCTAAGCTACACCACCCACTGCACTGCTGGGTGCTTGCTTGGGGCAGACAGGCCAGAGGCAGCAAGGCGCGGCTGCGAAGGTTCAAGCAAGCACACGCTGTCCGGCCTTCCAGTGCCTGTGACCGACATTGCCTCTAGGGAGGCCTGGGCTCACTTACATCCCTGCTCCTTGAGTGGCCTGCCCTAGGAAAATGTGGAGGCCTGAGAGTCAACAGAGGGGTAATGCACGGGCACATGTGAGCCCACCAGTGAAGGCAGAAGTTGCCTGGCAACCATGGGGAGCCAGGCAGGTGTGCAAGCTGGCCTGGGATGGGCACACACCTGGCAATGATGTGAGCAGAGGCAGAGCCTCAGCACCAACTGAGTGGGGAAGCACGGGCATGCGCACTAGTCCACTGGTGACAGTGGAAGTTGCCTGGCAGCCGTGGGGAGCCGGGCAGTTGTGTAAACTGGCCCTGGGGTGGGCATGCCCTTCTCAGTGATTTGAACAGAGGTGGAGCCCCAGTGGGGAAACGCAGGCATGCCTGAGTCCACCAGCGACGGTGGAAGTCACTCTGGCAACTGCAGTAGCCCCGGCTGCACACAAGGCTGCTCAAGGTGCGGACACGCACTCAGCAGTAACATCAGCATGGGCGACCTTGGCAGAGATCTGAGAGGGCGCATAACCCCTGAGGTGGCCACTGAGATCTGAGCTGACCGAGGCAGTCCCAGAAGCAATCCAAGTGGGTGCGCAGTTATAAGTAAGCCCAACCAGGGCAGCAGTGGTTATGGAGGTGGGCTGGAGCCAGCAGCGCCTGAGCCCAAAAGCCCCTGGCAGGAACAGTGCCTGTGGCCTGGTAGGTAGACCACAAAACAGGAGCTAAAATGTCTAGATAGAAAAACAACTGAAGCAAAGAAGTAGGCCACATCTAATATCGTACCTAATCACTGATTACTGTATTGAGCCCAAGAAGTAGCCAGCAATAAAAACAACAGAAAGTGGATTTTGGGAGCTTGAACTTTTAAAGTAACTTCTCCCAGGCCAAGAGTAGATAAAAGCAAGGTTAGGAGTACAGCTGATATTTACAACAGCACCTGGACCCAGCAGAGGCAGCCACAAGTTCTGGATAACCTGAAGCTCCTAAAAAGTGGATAAGAACCAGTCACAGGCAGTGACTTCCACTGACCTGCCCCAGGCCCCAACCAGAAAAGTCTAGGGCAACACAGATAAAGTGGGAAGACAAAGAAGTGCAATCCAAATGATTGAACAAGAGAAACCCTCAGAAAAAGACCTGAGTGAGATGGATATAAGCAAAGTACTGGAGGAAGAATTTAGAATAATGGTTATTAGAATGCTAAAAGATCTTAGAACAACAATGGATGGTCACAGTGAGCACACAAATAAAGAAATAACAAGTATTAAAAAGGACATTGCAATAATAAAGAAGAACCAGTCAGAAATGACAAATACAATATCTGAAATGAAGACTACACTAGAAGTAATTAATAGCAGGCTGGATCAAATCAGCAGTTTAGAAGACAAGATAAATGAAAACACAGAAGCAGAGCAGCAAAACAAAAAGAAAATGAAAAAATCTAAGGAAACTCTAAGAGAGCTCTGTGACAATAGAAGAGAAACAACATCCGCATCATAGGAGTTCCTGAAGAAGAAGAGAAACAACAAGGGTTAGGAAACTTGTTCAATCAAATCATAGCTGAAAACTTCCCTAAATTGATGCAGGACAAAGTCACACAAGTTCAAGAAACACAGAGGAATCCATTAAAGAGAAACACAAAGAAATCCACACCAAGACACATCATAATTAAAATAGCAAAGCTAAGATATAAAGAGAAAATATTAAAAGCTTCTAGAGTAAAAAAGGCTATCAACTACAAAGGAGCCCCCATAAGGATGACATCTGACTTCTCAACAGAAACACTTGAGGCTAGAAAGGAATGGCAAGAAATATTTAAAGTAATGCAGAACAAGAACCTACAACCAAGACTACTTTATCCAGTAAGTCTATCATTTAAAATTGAAAGAGAAATAAAAAGCTTCCCAGACAAACAAACAAACAAACAAACAAAAACTCAAGGAATTCATTACCATGAAACCAATGTTGCAAGAAATGTCAAGGGGCCTGTTGTAAACAGAACAAAGGGGGAACAGAATACAGCAAAAGAGGAATATAGCTTTAAGAAACAAAATGGCAATAAACAACTACATATAAATAATAACCTTAAATATAAATGGATTAAATGATCCAATCAAAAGACATAGAGTAGCTGCATGAATAAAAAAACAGGACCCATACATATGTTGTCTACAAGAGACACAGCTCAAACAAAAGATACACATAGACTAAAGGTAAAAGGATGGAAAAAATATTTCATGCAAATGAAATGGAAAAAAAGGCTGAGGTAGCAATACTTATATCAGACAAAATGAACTTTAAAACAAAGGCTATAGTAAGAGATAAAGAAGGTCACTACATAATGATAAAGGGAGCAATTCAACAGGAAGATATAACCATTATAAATATTTATGCACCTAATATGGGAGCACCTAAATATATAAAGCAGACTTTGATGGATATAAAGGGTGAGATCAATAGCAATACTATAATAGTAGGGGATTTCAATACCCCACTAACATCACTAGATAGATCCTCAAGAAAGAAAATTAACAAAGAAACAGCAGACTTAAAGGACACAGTAGATCTCCTCGATTTAATAAATATGTTTAGAACTTTTCACTCTAAAGCAGCAGAATATACATTCTTTCAAAGTGCTCATGGTACATTCTCTAGGATAGACCATATGTTAGGACACAAAAGTGGTCTCAACAAATTTAAGAAGATTGAAATCATATCAAGCATTTTTTCTGATCACAATGGCATGAAACTAGAAATCAAACACAACAGAAAAACTCAAAAATACTCAAACACATGGAAACTAAGTAGCAAGTTATTAAATAACAAATGGGTTAACAATGAAATCAAAGAAGAAATAAAAAAATTCTAGAAACAAATGATAATGAACATACAACAACTCAAAAATCTATGGGATACAGCAAAAGCAGTCCTGAGAAGGAAGTTCATAGCACTACAGGCATTCCTTAAGAAGTTTGAAAAAGCTCAAATAAACAACCTAACCCTTCATCTGAAAGAACTAGAAAAAAAACAAAAAAAGCCCAAATGTAGTAGAAGGAAGGAAATAATAAAGGTCAGAGCAGAAATTAATGATATAGGGCTAAAGAAACAATATAGAGGATTAATGAAACCAAGAGCTGGTTCTTTGAAAGGGGAAACAAGATCAATGAACCTTTAATGAGACTCACCAAGAAAAAATGAGAGAGGACTCAAATAAATAAAATTAGAAATAAGAGTGGAGAAATGACAACTGACACAACAGAAATACAAAATACTGTAAGAAAATACAATGAAAAACTGTATGCCAAAAAATTAACCTAGGTGAAATGGAGAAAATTTTTGAAACATATAATCTTTCAAAAATCAATCTGGAAGAATCAGAAAATCTAAACTGACTGATTACAAAAAATGAGATTGAAACAGTTATCAAAAAGCTCCCAAAAAACAAAACCCCTGGCTTCATAGCTTCATTGGTGAATTCTACCAAATATTCAAAGAACTAACTCCTATCCTTCTCAAGCTATTTTAGAAAATTCAAGAGGAAGAACACTTCCAAGTCCCTTTTATGAGGCAAGCATAATTCTGATTCCAAAACCAAGCAAAGACAACAAAAGAAAGAGAATTATAGGCCAGTATTTCTGATGAATTTAGACACTAAAATCCTCAACAAAATATTAGCAAACCGGTTTCCACCAAAACATAATAAAAATTATACATCATGATCAAGTGGGATTTATTCTGGGGAGGCATGGATGGTACAACATTCATTAATCAATTAATGTGATTCACCACATAAACAAAAGGAAGGAGAAAAATGACATGATAATTTGAAAAAATCCCTCATCCATTTATGATCAAAATTCTTAGCAAAGTGAGAATACAGGGAACATACCTCAACATGATAAAGGCCATCTATGACAGACCCACAGCCAACATCATAATTAATGGACAAAAACTAAAAGCAATCCCCCTAAAATGAGGAACAAGACAGGGGTTTCCCCTTTTCACCACTATTATTCAACATAGTACTGGAAGTCCTAGCTACAGCAATCAAACAAGAAGAAGAAATAAATGGCATCCAAATTGGAAAAGAAGAAGTAAATCTATCATTATTTGCAGATGATATAATACTGTATATAGGAGTAAATTTAACCAAGAAGGTTAAAGACTCGTACTCAGAAAATTATAAAACATTGATAAAAGAAATCAAGGAAGACACAAAATGGAAGCATATACCATGTTCATGGTTAGGAGGAATAAACATCATTAAAATGTCTGTATTACCCAAAGCAATTTATAAATGCAATGCAATATCAATTAAAATACCAATGACATATTTCAAAGACATAGAACACATATTTCTAAAATTTATATGGAACCAAAAAGGAGCACAAATAACCTCAGCAATCTTGAAAAAGAAGAATAAAGTGGGAGGTATCACACTCCCTGATATCAAGTTATACTACAAGGACATTGTACTCAAAACAGCTTGGTATTTCATAAGAACAGGCATATAGATCAATGGAACAGAACAGAGATCCCAGAAATAAATCCACATCTTAACGGACAACTGATATTTGACAAAGGAAGTAAGAGCATACAATGGAATAAAGACAGTCAAATGGTGCTGGGAAAACTGATAAGCTACCTGCAAGAAAATGTACCTTGGCCACCAACTAACACCATGCACAAAAATAAACTCAAAATGGATAAAAGACTTAAATGTTAGTCATGAAACCATAAGCATCTTTGAAGAAAACATAGGCAGTAAGCACACCTACATCTATTGCAGCAATAAATTTCTGATTTATCTCCACAGGCAAGTGAAATAAAAGACAGGATAAACAAATGGAACTGTATCAAACTAAAAACTTTTGCACAGCAAGGATAATATGAACAGAATAAAAAGACAAACCACACAATGGGAGAACATATTCAACAATACATCTGGTAAGGCATTAATAATCAAAATTTATAAAGAACTTGTAAAACTCAACACTAGGAAGACAAGCAATCCAATAAAAAAATGGGCACAAGAAATGAATAGACACTTCTCCAAAGAGGACATACAGATGGCCAATAGACAAATGAAAAAATGTTCAACATCACTAATCATTAGAGAAATACAAATTAAAACCACAATGAGATACCACCTCACACCAGTCAGAATGGCGCTCATTAACAAAACAACACATGATAGGTACTGGTGAGGATGTGGAGAAAGGGAACCCTCCTGCACTGCTGGTGGGAAAGCAGACTGGTGCAAACACTGTGGAAAACAGTATGGAGATTTTTCAAAAAGTTAGAAATGGAACTGCTCTTTGACCCAGTCACCCCACTTATAGGAAAATACCCCAAGAACACTATATCACTGACTGAAAAAAAGAAATGCACCCCATGTTTATGGCAGCATTGTTCACAGTAGCAAAGATCTGGAAAAGTCCAAATGTCTGTTAGTGGATGAGTGGATTAAAAAGCAGTGGTACATATATACAATGGAATACTATTGGGCCATGAAAAAGTAGGAAATATTACATTTTGCAACAATATGGATGGACCTGGAAACTATTCTGTTGAATGAAATAAGCCAGGCAGAGAAAGAAAAATATCGTATTACCTCACTCATTTGAAGAATCTAGGGAACAATGTGAATTGAGGAATGATATTAAACCTGAAGGGAAGGGGGGAGGGAGCTGTTGGGAGGGGGGTAAGGGAGAAGTTGAGGGGAATACTGGGGGAATGCTTTTGGGGAGACACTAGAATCTATGTAAACACAATAAATAAACTAGTTAATTATAAAAAGATATTATAGAAAACCTATTCTTACAACTTTGTTAAGTTGAATTTCTATACAATAAAATTACCCTTTTTAGGTATACAGTTTGTCAAGTTTTGACAAATGTGTAGTCATTTCATCACCACCAGGATCAAGATTTTAAGTGTATCTATCATCTTAGAAAGGACCCTAATGTCCCTGTGTAATTAATCCCTGAACTCTCTCTTGACTCCAAATACTAAAGCAAATACTAATTTGTTTTATGTTACTATAATCTGGCCTATTCTAGAATTTCATATGAAGGAGAATATACCATACATCGTACATAGTCTTTATGCTTCGCTCCTTTTACTTAGTATGATTTTGAGATTCATCCATTCCATCATTTGTGTTGGTAGTTTGTTCCTTTTAATTATTGAATAGGATTTCAATAATTGTATGGATATATCAAAGTTTGTTAATTTATTCACCAGTTAATGAGCATTTAGGTTTGGAAATTATAAATACTTTTGTTATGAACAGAATACCGGTATTTGTACAGACATAAGTAAATGTATAGAAGTGAAATTGCTGGTTGAATATGTGTATGTTTAACTTTTTAAAAAAACGGCAAATGTTTTTTTTTAATTAGCTGTACTCTTTTACATTCCTAATAAAATATATATTAGAGTTTATTTCTATACATCCATGCTAATCCTTTGTATTGTGTACATATTCATAATATCTCATGGTTTTAATTTAAATTTCCTTAATGAATAGTGATGTTCGACATCTTTTAATGTCTTACTGGTTATTCATTCATGAAATGTACCTTTGCCATTTTAAAATATATTGCTTTACAATATATTTGCTTTGCAATACAATATATTGCTTAGCAATAGTTTTTTGTTATTCTGATAGTATGTTGGTTCTCAGATGTATGTTTTGCAAACATTGTCTCATTGTGTGGCTTCCTTATTATTTTATTAACAGCAACTTTAGAAATACAAAAGATTTTAATTTGGATGAATTTCAACTCAGTTTTTAAATTATATGACTCTTTTCCATCTTAACCTTTTGAGTAATGAGTTTTTTGTTAACCCTTCGAGTGAAGACATTAATGAATGTTCGTACTATTCAAAGGTTAAGAAACATTACCTAACCCAATGTCACAAAGGTTTTCCTCTATATTTTTCTAGATATATCATATTTGTAATATTTCTGATTAACTTCTTTTCCTTTTTGAAAGATATTTTTATGTCAAGAATTATAGTTGGACAATCTCTTTTCTTTAAAACAATTGAGCATTGTATTTCACTGTCATCTAGCAACCTGTGTTGCTATGAGAACAAGTTGTCATTTAACTTCTATTACTTTGAGGGGTCTGTTTTTAATTCCTGGATGCTATTCAGGTTTCCTCTTTGTTATAAGTATCCTAAATTTTCTCTATAATATTTCTAAGTGCATATTTCTTTTTATATATCCTGATTGAGATTCATTATGATTTAGAAATCTGTACAGTGCTACATGTATCAGAAACCTCTCATCGAACACCTCAGAATCTGTTGGTTCCTTCAACCCCTCGGGTCCTTAGCAATTATTTTTTCTTACACCAATAACTGATGCATATTCCAACTCTATGTGGTCTCTACCATGTTTATAGACCTCACAATAAAACATTTGCCATACCGATATCATACCTTCTACCTCCTGTCCCATAAAACTCCATGGCTTTATTCAGTACCTTTAATACAGAGTTAATATTCCAAAGGGGTAAATTTTGGCTAAGGGGATATGGGAGAGAACAAACTCTGCATTCTGTGTAACACTGACAGTTGTTACATGATTCACCATAGGCAATAGTCACTTAGAACTCCATAACTGAATAGGTGATTTGATGGTCTAGTGGTAATATGGACACCATTGATTTTTTGTAGGTAAAATAGTGATAATCCCTGTCATAAAATATCAATAAAAATCATTGAGGCTTTAATTTGTTTAAGTGGGTTCAGGCAGAAACTGAAGTACAGAAAT
This sequence comes from Saccopteryx leptura, assembly GCF_036850995.1. Lineage (NCBI taxonomy): Eukaryota > Metazoa > Chordata > Mammalia > Chiroptera > Emballonuridae > Saccopteryx > Saccopteryx leptura. The sequence goes on along the minus strand of NC_089506.1, from coordinate 68,613,142 downwards.
GAGCATCAGTTTTTGCAGTGGATTTGTATGAGGGTGATGATAAATATAAAGTTTTTAAAGGTGGCTGGCTTCTGTAAATGACATTAAAATTTTTGCAAAAAGAAATATGCTCATATAAGCAAACAGGCAACTCATTGCATGCTGTGAAAAGTCAGTAGGTCTTGTCTACAGCTTTGAAGCACACTCTAATCTCTTGTAGTCACAGAGATGTGCTGGATATCTGCCCCAGAATCTGCTATGGTTGCAAAGGAGCCTGATAATTGATGGATCTAAGGATTCTATTATTGGCATAGATAATGCATAAAATTTAAAAAAATCACATCCTAGGTGGAATCACAGATTAATGTCATTATAAAAGATTTAAAGACATATAGGAACTTTCTCCAATTTCTCTAATGTTAACATGACTTTTTGGATGTTAAATCTTGACTGGAGCAGATCTACAATGATGTAGCACATGCATTCTCTTCAGTCTCTACCACCAGGGGTGATAAAAAACCAGTTCACATGACACCATATACTGTTTGAATTGCTCAGGACAATGTTTATATTTCTGCTCTTTGTCATAAATTACTCCACTGAATGCATTGTCATTTTACATTATATAAAACATTATGCTTGTCTGCTGTATTGATGATATTTTACTAATTGGAATTTAGATGTGGTTGGAAGTGACAAGTACACTTGGAGGCTCTGTTTAGACAAATGCTTCTTGGAGAATAAGAGATGAAAACCAATTAAGAATCAGTCTGTTATATCAGTGAAGATTTTTGAAGTCATTAGCCTGAGGTTAACCCAGTTATTGATGATTTGTTGCATTTCACACTTATTTCTTCTAAAAAAGAGTCAGAATATATAGTGGGCTACTTCAAATGTTGAGGAGAGCATATATAACACTTGAGAATAGTGCTCTAATCCCCTTATTTTGTTTCAGAAAACTTATTTCAAAAGGGGCTGAAAATGAAAGGCAGACAAATGCAGGTTAAGGTTGTGAATAGCTTACCTTCTATGACAAATGGAACTTTATAAATATGATTGAAGCTGAGGTCTTTAAAATGAAGAGGTTATACTGAATTATCCAGATGACTCTAAAATAATCTGTGAATTTTAAAAAGCAGAAAACCATTGGCCCTGGCTGGTTGGCTCAGTGGTAGAGCGTCGGCCTGGCGTGCAGAAGTCCCGGGTTCGATTCCCGGCCAGGGCACACAGGAGACGTGCCCATCTGCTTCTCCGCCCCTCCCCCTCTCCTTCCTCTCTGTCTCTCTCTTCCCCTCCCGCAGCCGAGGCTCCATTGGAGCAAAGATGGTCCAGGCGCTGGGGATGGATCCTTGGCCTCTGCCCCAGGCGCTAGAGTGGCTTTGGTCGCAGCAGAGTGATGCCCCGGAGGGGCAGAGCATCGCCCCCTGGTGGGCAGAGTGTCGCCCCCTGGTGGGTGTGCCCGGTGGATCCCAGTCGGGCGCATTCGGGAGTCTGTCTGACTGTCTCTCCCCGTTTCCGGCTTCAGAAAAATACAGAAAAAAAAAAGCAGAAAACCATTCCTATATGTAATCAGAAAGAGATGTGGTGACAGGAAAATGTGTTGGAGAAATTCAGTGTTGTGAGCTTTGAAAATGGAGAAAGAAGATGAGGATTTAAGGAATGTGGGTGAGTTCTAAAATCAGGAATTTTGACTTACTTTTGTCTTATTTTAAGCCCCTAAATTTGTATTAATTAGACATATCAGCAATGGGAATCTAAGAAACTCACTACAAGATGAACATATGTGTTGGATGTAGATTCTCCCGTTCTAGTAAATTTAAATTTATTAATTGATTTGTTTAGCAAATTCTGATTAAGTATCTTCTATGTAATAAATGCTTAATTGGTAAGAAATTATAATATTGAATGAGATAGATATGCTTCTTTGTCCTTGAAGAGGTTAAGATTCAATAAGAAAATCATCAATCAAATAATTTCAATATCATAGATTACAAACATGTGATACATTCAATGGAGGAAAAGTAGACGTAGCTTCAGGAGCATATTATATGTCAACTTAAATCTGGCATAAAAAGAAGAAGAGAAAAATGCAAAAAGATAGAAGGATATAAAGACTGTGGCAACCCACCCCACAGGAATAGTGCATTCAAAAGCCCTGAATCAGGAAGGGCAAAGTTGGAAAAGGGGTCACATTGTTTTTGTGGCTGCCTAGTGAGAGAGGAAGGGGAGGTCTTGCAGTTGAAACTGAGGTGCTGGAAGTCTACTACCTCTATCACTGCATCCAGGTACCAAAGTTTTTCTCTTACATTCTGCTTTTCAGGTTTAAGATAATTTACAATATCAACACATAAGGGGAAAATCGAATTTTTGTTACTATAATAAAAGCTTCATTTTCTTATATTACTATTGTTAAGAAGTCTTTTAAAAGAAAAACAAATCTTGCTGGTTCCACAGAACTGCACATTTATAAAATATTATTTAAATATAAATATATTAAACTTGTATCAATTCCTCTTGCTTACAGTTTCTATTATTCCTATAAAATCTAAATTAATATACAAATTAAGGGAAGAAAACGACAAAACCAAAAAATTTAAAAGTATCACCTTATTTTAGTGTGACCGATAATGTTGTTTAGGAAGTATTAAATTACCACTGAGTTCAGAAACTTCAGTGAATGCAGAGTCTAGGATCTTTTAAATCTGGCATACTTAGCCTTCTTAAAAATCTGTCCACCAATAGTTCAAGATTACTGAAATTTCTTCAAAAGCTTCTTTAAAATATATTTTTAGATTAACATCTAGTATTGTTACAATGGAATAGTTTGTGTCTAGGACCATCTGTGTTAGAATCACCCGAGTGTGCTTTTGAATAATGCCATTCCCAACTACACAGAAATTGTAGTTTCTAATGAATGTGTTTAGCAATTTTATCATTTAAAAGAGAAACATATGTTTTCACACTTTTTGTGAGATGTGACTAAATTGCTACTTTTAATGTTGCTAATTAAAAGTTGCTAATTTGTAACTGTAGAAGAATTTAACTGATAGGTAAGGTAACCAGGAGATTTGCTTAGAAGTTCAGTTAACTGATGATTAAGTTTATGCCTCCCCAGTTAGTCTTTCTTTCCCCATCAAAAACCAAAAAAAACCCCCAAAACAAACGAAAAACCCCCAAACTCGCTAATGTTGACTGCAAAAATCTTAAACTAGTATATCATTTCCATAATTTCCAAAAAGATGATTGTTAATAGTTTGGGACTTTTGTGCACTCTTCTTTAGACACAAATTAAACTTTAAAATTTTTTCAAAGATGAATAACTATTGCCATATACCATAGTATTTGAAAATAACATTACTCATACAAGCAACGATTTCCAACTAACAATGACATGAAATGCTAGACTCAATATTCTTTATTAAAATCAGCTTTAAAATTTAATTATTGTAGATATTGGTGTACATCTTAGCTTGAATTATTTTTCAAAATGAAATAAGGAGACATGGAGTTCTCTGTTGTAGCTTATTAGTAAGTAACCACAGGCGATAAATGAGAGAATACAGAAAGAGAGAAACAAAGGAGTAGGGAAAGCAAACCAAAAATGTGTTATTGAGCAGGTATTTTGTGGCCACAAGGAGCTTGATCCCACTGGGAAGAATTCACTTTAGTTTGGTCTACCCAAGAAACCCTCTCATCCCCTGGTGGCTACAAGGCTTGTCCCCGACAAGACTTAACCTTATTCTATTTCCAGGTGTACTATGTCCTCATATCTGAGAATACCTCCTTAGGCTTTCAAAAGAATAGTGGTGGAAAAGTCTCAAGACAGAAAACAAAATATTTCTCATGGATGTGAGTGGAGCTGCTTCCAGGCTTCACTCATGTAGCCGGTTTTTCAGCCTGTGAGGTGCACAAAGTGTCACCCAAACAGCATGTGGGGACAAAAATATGTGGCAGAATCTCCCCCTGGCACCACTCATGTTTTCTACCTTAAGTGGAATCTTTTGTAGAACTTTCAAGGAGGCCACCAGCTTCAATCTTTTCAACAATATTAAATGTAAGTGATTTAGAATTAACTTCTAACTGAAGTTCCCTCTAGAAACTGGTAATGAGGTAAAAATTGAAAATTGATAGTCACCGTCTCTGTTTTTGACCTTCTCTTTTACTCTAGGCTAGCATTTAAATATTGTTTGATTGCGCAGTATCGTCCCCTCAGAGTTAAATCCCTTAGTTTCTTTCTTTCTTTATTTTTTATCTAAAGATTGTGGATGCTACCAGCGCCTATTTGCTCCTATAATTAGGCATGGAAGCACCAGCATAAACCGCAAGAATCCACCCTTGCACTTTCAAACAAGCCTTTTTCTGGTGTTTTTGCGATTCTGGGTAATATGGCAATTAGGTTCAATCACTTGTGCCAATATACATTATTTTTCTGTCTGCTGGTCTACTGGCATGGGAAATTCAAAGTGACTCAGCAGTAACTTCTAGTTCAGTGAAATTCTTAACACTTCCCATGGAAAGTATTGTTCCAGTGACCAAGAGGTCAGGGTTTTTAATAGAGCAAAAGTGAAAAATGTATAAATTTCCCAACTGATACCTATGTAAAAAAAATCCTAGTCTGTATCTTGGTGACTGGACCTATGCATTCTGGTTATTGAGGACACAAACTGTAAATTATCCATTGGTTCAATGCACATACCTCAGTTTGGAGGATGTTTTACTGATCTCCAGGGCATTTTCTCTGAACTGACAGCTTAGTTGAGCTTTGTAATGAGCTGTACAGCTCTCTGTGACTCTGATAGCTTCTAGTTGTAGGGCAAGATCATTTTATCTGCAGATCACAAGCACTTCTTCATAGCTAGAATAAAATTCAGCAATAGCATCAATAGCATTGGCCTAGATCATACTTAGTAAGAGAAATCTCCTGCTTTTGAAAGAAGGCATGTCTTCAATCTCCTCCATCAAAATCTTTCTTTTTATGGCTCCCAGTGGTTAAGTAAAAGGCCTGACTGAAACACACAGAATGAGTCATTCTGAATAGTTAGTGTTGAATGTCTCCTGTGTTGTGGATACTTTATAATGGGCATTAATGTAAAATTCAAACATTTAGATATATAGTGACTACTTTTCATTAGTTTATTTATTAATCTCTTTCCAAAATTTCTTAGTTTTTATTCTTCTAATGATTTCCATTCTTCTAATCTTTAAATGCCCATAAACATCAGCTAACCCATTCATCTTTGCCCAGCATTTTATATATAATCCTAACTTACATACAAGTGAATAGCTAAATTCACTGTTCATAACTCTACTCACTGGGAAGATTTCTTTCACAATGTGCTTCCAGGGCTATGTGTTAATTGGAATACAGTGCGAGCATCAGTCCATTTTCAGCTGGACCAAAAATTTTATGTTAACCCAACTATAAACTTTCCTAAGTGTTGTTTTTCTCTGTTAATCACAGGAAGCAAAAGAGGAAATGCAAATTCAAGGATGAAGTATTCAGCTGATTACTGCTGTGAATATCAGGTCTCAGTCCCAAATCAAGCTTGTAATACCTTCCAGCATGTGTCTGAAAAATGCTACCTTTGACACAGGAGGGAATTTATTGACCACAGGAACCTCTTTGATCAATCATTGCCCTAAGAGAGTTAATGTTCTCCATCTTATAGGGTGTAAGAGAGCACAGGTCATAAGTGTTCCACATTCAATTGGCAAAAAAGCCACAAGTAAAGAGCAAGAGAATTGTAGTAAAGTTCAAATATCTTTTTCTCAACTTTTATCTGTATTTATCTTATTGCAATAATTACTGGACACAAAATTTTGGCCAAAAAGGCAGAAGATGGCAAATACTTATAGGTTAAAACAAATTTCCTCATCTTACAAACATTTTTGAGCATCGATTATGTCCAAGATAATGTGTTCATTGTGATACAACATGTATCAGGAATGTATCTTACCCTCAAGGATATTATAGTTGAGTAAAGAATTGAAAGTTGCATAATTTTGAGAAGTTACAAGAAATGGGATGTGCACTTTACAAGATATCATTATTTTCCAACTGTTAAAGTTCTTCTATAGAACAAGCGAGTATTCATGTAAGTTCCTTTTCTTATTTTTTTTTTAGATTTTATTTATTCATTTTTAGAGAGAGAGGAGTAAGAGAGAGAAAGAGAGAGAGAGAGAGAGAGAGAGAGAAGGGGGAAAGGATCAGGAAGCATCTACTTCTATATGTGCCTTGATCAGGCAAACCCAGGGTTTCAAACTGGTGACCTCAGCATTCCAGGTTGATGCTTTATCCACTTCACCACCACAGGTAAGCCCATATAAGTTCTCAATACAGAGTATAGCTAATGTAGGTTTATAGTTGTGAATACACAAAATACAGTTTATTCTTGTATTATTATTTACTACTTCTGCATTATTTATCATACAGACAACTATAAACCTACATTTTCCCTATTCTGTATGTACAAACATTATTTGAAAATATCTAATAATTCAGTTTTCAAGGGGTGAAATTCTCTTATGCTGAAAAAACATAATTTTTAAAAAGATTTTATTTATTCATTTTAAAGAGGAGAGAGAGAGAGGGAGGGAGAGGGAGAGAAGGGGGAGAAGCAGAAAATCATCAACACCCATATGTGCCTTGACCAAGCAAGCCTATGGTTTCGAACTAGTGACCTCAGCATTCCAGGTTGACGCTTTATCCATTGTATCACCACAAGTCAGGCAAAAACACTTATCATTTTATTTCTATTCATGTTAACAAAACTTTTGTGTATAAAGAAGAGAAAAATTTAAAACATTTGTTACTTAACAAATAAAGTCCTTACAAGATTGTAATAATAGAAATATTAAGTAGTTGAGCTCTCTCATTAACAGACAAGTAATGGAAGGGGGAAAATAGGTCAGAAAATTATTTCAATTTCTAAATAGAAGAACCAGAATCCCTGAATCATCACAAAGAGAAGAAATCAATTAATAAGAGTTGAGATTAAAAACATCACTTCTGTGAGAAATAAATGTTGTTTTATTTGAGTCATTATATATTTAGGGATATTGACTATAGCAACTAATGTTATCATTACATTTACTTATATGGCATCAGATAAAATTCAAGGATATACTACTATAACACATGGGGCATAATGTGTATACAAAAACTGGGGTGGAGCCTGACCAGGTGGTGGCACAGTGGATAGAGCGTCAGACTGGGATGCAGAGGACCGGGGTTTGAGACCCCAAGGTTGCCAGCTTGAGTGCGGGCTCTTCTGGTTTGAGGAAAAGCCCACCAGCTTGAACCCAAGGTCGCTGGCTCCAGCAAGGGGTTACTCGGTCTGCTGAAGGCCCACGGTCAAGGCACATATGAGAAAGCAATCAATGAACAACTAAGGTGTTGCAATGCACAATGAAAAACTAATGATTGATGCTTCTCATCTCTCTCTGTTCCGGTCTGTCTACCCCTGTCTGTCCTTCTCTCTAACTCACTCTCTGTCTCTGTACAAAATAAATAAATAAATAAAAATTAAAAAAAAAACTGGAATGGAAAAATGGTCATACAAGTACAAACATATTAATAATGCTGATAAGAAGAATGAGTTGGGAATAGTGCCAATAGTAAAACTGGTATTGGGCTACATGAAAGTCTTGAGTAGATCAAAGAATGGGAATTGTTTGGAAAAGGTGGACAAGTAGAAGTAACACAATCAGATCTTAGTTCTTCTATTCCTTTGAAACCTTAAGGTAAGTTAGAAAATGCGAAAATCAGTATGACTCAGATGATATTCCAATTTGTTTTCCTGGTTTAATATATGAAGGTCATAACTACAACAGTAATGTAATTCAAAAGTACTATTTTTTAAGGAGCAATAGACAGAATAGCAACATCCAGTTGACAGGGACCATGTATATGTTTGCATATGGGGAAAGAGAATTAATACTTCCATCTATTACAGATAGAGTTCAGCTCTTTGAACATTTTAAAAAAGAGATAACAAAAATAAACTAACCTGTACCATCTTTGTCTCTTTTTATAAATTAAAGAATATTTTAGTATAGAAAATTACATTTATTTATCATAAGAAAATTTTTTGTGATACCTTGTCATATTATTCCTTTTATTGTTATTATTATTATTATAAGTTCAGTGATCCTAGAGTTACAACAGAGTTCCATACCTACAACAGTGATGTAACCCAAAGAACATAAATATACTGTACTATACACTGTACTGCATATTTTTTTTTGCTGCACACACTATATCAGATACTTTAAGATAAATGGTATAGCTTGAGCAACATATCTCCATTTCTCATATTCCAAATTGAGAGAGAAAACATGGTAATAAATTTATAATGTTATAAAAAAGGGATCCTAGGATATATGGAATTATATGTTATCACTTGATATTCTAATATTTTTACTGTATCAATAAAGCCATTCACTATCACCAACCAAAAACAAATGACAGAAAAACAAAAAGAAGAACCAAACAAGACACAAAGCTGTCAGAAAGCAGTATATAAATGGCAATAGGAATTTCTCAAGTGTCAATAATTACACTAAATGTAAATGGATTGAACTCACCAATAAAGTGGCACAGAATAGCAGATTGGATCAAGAAACAAAACCCAACAATATGCTGCCTTCAAGAGACACATCTAAGCTACAAGGATAAAAACAAATTTAAAGTGTAAGGTTGGAAAATAATTCTCTAAGCAAATAACACCCAAAGAAAAGCAAAATGGTTATACTTATATCTGACAATGCTGACTACAAGACAACAAAAGTAACTAGAGACAAGGATGGACATCTTATAATGATAAAGGGATATTGCATCAAGAAGACATAACACTCCTTAATATATATGCATCAAACTAAGGAGCACCAAAATGTATAAGACAACTACTAACTGATCTAAAAGTGCAAACCAAATAAAATATAACCATACTTTGGTGACCTCAATACACCATTGATGACTTTAGATTATTCATCAAAAGAGAAAATCAATAAAGAAATATTGGCCTTAAATGAAACACTAGAACAAATGGACATAATAGATATCTACAGGACATTTCATCCCAAAATGTCAGAATATACATTTTTCTCCAGTGTACATGGCAACATTCTAAAGAATAGACCATATGCTGGGGCACAAAACTAACATCAACAAATTCAGAAAGATTGAAATTATACCAAGCATATTCTCTGACCATAAAGTTCTAAAACTAGAATTCAACATCAAAAAAGAGTAAACAAACCCTCAAAAATGTGAAAATTAAACAACATACTTCTAAAAACTGAATGGGTAAAAGAGGAAATAAAAGAAAAGATCAAAAGATATATACAGAAAAATGAAAATGACAACATGACCTATCAGAATCTCTGGGATACAGCATAAGCAATGATAAGAGAGAAGTTTATATCATTACATGCTTATATGAAAAAGCAAGAGAGAGCTCAAGTAAACAACCTAACATCACATCTTAAGGAAATAGAAAAAGAGAAAGAAAGACAACCCAAAACCAGCAGAAAAAAGAAAATAATAAAAATTACAGCAGAAATATATGAAATAGAGAACAGAAAATGTATAGAAAAAATTAATACAACAAAGCTGGTTCTAGGAAAAGATCAATAAAATTGACAAACTCCTGGCAAGACTAACTAAAGAAAAAAGAGAAAAGACTCATATAAACAAAATCCAAAATGAAAGAGGAGAAACTACTATAGATATCATAAATATACAAAGAATTATCACAAAATACTATAAAAATTTTATGCTACCAAATTTAACAATCTAGGAGAAATGGATAAAATCTTAGAACAATACAATCTTCCTAGACTGAATTATGAAGAAATAGAAATCATAACTAGACCCATAAGCAGGGAGGTAACAGAAACAACTATCAAAAGCCGCCCCCAAAATAAAAGTCTGGGATCAGATGAATATACTAGTGAATTCTACCAAATATTCAAAGAAGAATTGGTTCCTATTCTTCTCAAAGTCTTTCAAAGAATTAAAAAAGAAGCAATACTTCCAAACACATTTTATGAGGCCAACATATCCCTCACACCAAAACCTGGTAAGGACAACACAAAAAAATTAAACTACAGACCAATATCTGTAATGAATACAGATGCAAAAATTTTAAGCAAAATACTAACAAATTGAATATAACAACACATGAAAAAATAATTCATCATGATCAACTGGGATTCATCCCAGAAACACAAGGATGGTTCAACATACATAAAACGATTAACGTAATACAACATATCAACAAAACAAAGAACTAAAATCATATGATCCTATCAATAGTTTCAGAAAAGGCATTAGATAAAATATGACATCCTTTATGTTTAAAACAGTCAGCAAAATGGGTATAGAAGGAAAATATATCAACATAATAAAGGCCATTTATGACAAACCATCAGCTAACATCATACTAAATGGTACAAAACTGAAAACTTTTCCTCTAAAATCAGGAACAAGACAAGGTTGCCCACTCTCTCCACTCTTATTCAACATAGTGCTGGAAGTTCTAGCCAGAACAGTCAAACAAGATAATGAAATAAAAGTGTTGGGGACCGCAAGCTAACAGGGTCTTTGCAGTTTACATTTTTGGGGGCCATGATGTGGGGAACTGGCAGTAAGCTGATAGTCTTCCCAACCACCCACCTCACTTGCTTAGTAAAGTTGTTAAGGGCTGCTTTTTTCCACACTTCCATGTTAGCTCTGGTGTTGTATTGTTTATACTCATCCTATTCCTCATGTCCCTTCCTATTCCCCATGTCCCTCGGAAAGACTTGAGGCTGATTTCTTTTTATCCTTTGTTTTGTGAAGTTAAGATGTTATATATGGTGGGGGTTTTCTGCGCTTGGAAGAATTCTTGGCTTGCCTTGGAAATGTGATCAGAGATATCACTCTCTCTGCCCTATAAATAAAACAGGGTTAAAGGTTGAGAGTGCGCTCTGTTCTGGCCATCAGCTTGCAAAGTCCTCCTGATCTCATCCTATTTCTCGTTAAGTCTATTTTTTTAATTCTGCATTATTTCCACTCAAGATCTGGAATTACTAGCCATGCTGGTTTGTGGCATAAATAGCATTAATGTCAGGAAAGAAAAAGTGAAGGTTTCCTTTTTGCAGATGATATGATCCTATATATAGAAAACCCCAAAGACTCCAATGAAAGGCTTTTAAAAACAATAAACCAATATAGTAAGGTTGCATGATACAAAATTAATATACAGAAGTCTATTGCTTTCTTATATGCCAACAATAAATTCTCAGAAAAAGAACTAAAAAAAAAGAATCCCTTTATAGTTGTGATGACAAAAAAATAAAATACCTAGGAATATACATTACAAAAATATAAAGGACCTATATACTGAAAACTAAAAAGCATTATTAAAGGAAATTGAAAAAGACACAATAACATGAAAAAATATTCCCTGTTCATGGATAAGAAAAGTGAATATAGTTAAAATGGCCATATTACCCAAAGCAATATATAAATTTAATGCAATTTCCATAAAATTCCAAAGTCATTTTTTAATGAAATGGAACAAAAAAGCATCAGGTTTATATGGAACCATAAAAACCCTTGAATAAATAAAGTAATTTTAAGGAAACAAAATGAAGCTGGAGGCATTACAATACCTAACTTTAAACTATATTATAGAACTATGATAATCAAAACAGCATGGTACTGACGGAAAAATAGACACTCAGACCAATGGAACAGAATAGCGGAATAGAGGTCCCAGAAACAAAACCACATATATATATATAGTCAAATCATCTTTGATAAAGGAGCCAAAAACACATAATGGAGAAAAGAAAGCCTCTTCAATAAATGGTGCTGGAAAAATTGGAAAGCCACATGCAAAAGAATAAAACTTGACTACAGCTTATCTCCTTGCACAAAAATTAATTCAAAATAGATCAAAGAACTAAATATAAGATCTGAAACAATAAACTACATAGAAGAAAACATAGGTACTAAACTCATGGACCTTGGCCAGAGATAACATTTTATGATTTTGACCCTAAAGGAAAGGAAAGGAAAGGCAAAGGTAAATGGATGAGACTACATCAAACTAAGAAGATTCTTCACAGCAAAAGAAACTGTCAACATGACAAATAGACAGCCAACTAAATGGGAGATGATATTCTCAAACAACAGCTCAGATAAGGGGCTAATATCCAAAATATATAAAGAACTCACAAAGCTCAGCAACAACAAACAATCCAATAAAAAATGAGGGAGGACATGAACAGACACTTCTCCCAAGAAGAAATACAAATGGCCAACAGATATATGAAAAAATGCTGTTAGAAAATGAAAATCAAAACTACAATGAGATATCACCTCACACCTGTTAGATTAGCTATTATCAACAAAACAGGTAATCATAAGTGATGGGAAGGCTGTGGAGAAAAAAAACCCCTTCATTCACTGTTGGTGGTAATGTAAATTAGTGCAACCACTATGGAAGAAAGTATGGTGGTTCCTCAAAAAATTAAGAGTAGAAATACCATATGACCCAGCAATCCCTCTACTGGGTATATACCCACAAGACTTGAAAACATGGGTATGTGAAGACACATGCACCCCCATGTTCATCACAGCATTCTTCATGGTGGCCAAGACATGGAAACAGCCGAAATACCCTTCAATAGAGGATTGGATCAAGAAGAAGTGGTACATATATGCAACAGAATACTACTCAGCCATAAGAAATGATGACAGTATCATTTTTGACAACATGGATGGAGCTTGATAACATTATACTGAGTAAAATAAGTAAATCAGAAAAAGCTAAGAACTGTAAAAAAAATAGAAAATTTTTTGTGAACTTAGCTCTATTTTACATTGCATTCATTTATAAATGATATATAACTCTTGTACTGAGTAGATAACTCTAACACTCTCATCTTTAGCATCTCAGAAACTTTATTACTTTTCTATATAATTATAATTAAGAAAATATTTGTGAAATATCTATGGTAAATTTGAAACATACTTTGCTACTAAAGTGGACACAAATCTCCATCACCAAAATGAGTTCTATGTCACTCTCATCAAAAGGTGTTGATTGTGTCCATGATTTTCAACAGTAAAATAATATACACATGTACCATTCCTCTCTGAATCAAGGGTATTTCAAATTGGCCATTAGCAAAATTCAGCCAGTTGTTTGATGTTGTTGCAAGATCCTCCATATTTTGACATCTCCTTAAGGTAAGAATCATTATTTTTTTTTATTTTATTTTTTTTTTCTGAAGCTGGAAATGGGGAGGCAGTCAGACAGACTCCCACATGCACTCGACCGGGATCCACCCAGCACGCCCACCAGGGGGCGATGCTCTGCCCATCGGGGCATCGCTCTGTTGTGACCAGAGCCACTCTAGCGCCTGAGGCAGAGGCCATGGGGCCATCCTCAGCACCCGGGCCATCTTTGCTCCAATGGAGCCTTGGCTGCGGGAGGGGAAGAGAGAGACAGAGAGGAAGGAGAGGGGGAGGGGTGGAGAAGCAGATGGGCTCCTCTCCTGTATGCCCTGACCGGGAATCGAACGCGGGACTTCCACATGCCAGGCTGACGCTCTACCACTGAGCCAACCGGCCAGGGCCAAGAATCATTATTTAAAGAGCTATACCTCTGCTAAAAATTGTAGATTTACAACAGAATGAAAGGTCACCTGAAATTTATCTCTTTGGTAGAGAGAAATTTCTAGAAATAGTTTCTTGAAAGGAGATTGGATATGAAAATTTCAAAGTGTAGAAAACCCCATGATAAGACAATAGAGCAAATGGCAAAACAGCAAAATATGAGAAATGCTTCAAATTACACTACTTTCTAAATTTTCTGTGATAATTTTGTTATATGATTCTCTAGTTTATAGTTTGTTATAAATTTAACAAATTATTCAAATGGCCTACACAAGGAAAAATTTGTTAGTAAAGTGAATAATTTCAATTATTTCAGAAAAGCACTTTTGGAAAAACAATAATCACAGGGTTTGAAGTTTGAATGCACAAAGGTTGATTGTAATGATTTATTTTACTGCATAATCAACAGACATTTATTGAAATTCTTATGTATATCTCATGATCTTGTGATCAAAAATTTTCATAATCAGCATACATCATAAATCTACTATTAAACTAAACTATTTTACTTCAAACAACCTAAACTTCAATTTCTTTTTCTCTTGCAAAAAAACTCTGAGGAAAATAAGGTCACTTTATAGTCTCAGTGAAAATGATTGTTTGAGTCAAAACTTCTTCTTGTCCAGTGAATGACTTTATTTTTTATTTATTTTTAGATTTTGTTTATTTTTATTTAGACAATTAAATTTAACAAGGTGACATTGGTCAACCAGAGTATATATACTTAGAGAAAACATCTCCACATCATTCGGACAGTCAATCATGTCGTATACCCACATCCAAAGTCAAATCATCTTCTGTCACCCTATATTTTGATTCTCTTTAAGCCCCTCCCCTTCCTCCACTCCCTCCCTATCCACCCTTTCATTCTCCCTGGTAACCACTGCACTTTTATCTATGTCCATGAGTCTCAATTTTGTGTCCCAACTATGTATGGAATCATACAGTTCTTAGCTTTTCTGATTTACTTATTTTACTCAGTATAATGTTATCAAGCTTCTTTCATGTTGTTATAAATGAAACTATGTCATCATTTCTTATGGCTGAGTAGTATTCTGTTGCATATATGTACCACTTCTTCTTGATCCAATCCTCTATTGAAGGGTATTTCGGCTGTTTCCATGTCTTGGCCACCATGAACAATTCTGTGATGAACATGGGGGTGCATGTGTCTTCACATACCCATGTTTTCAAGTCTTGTGGGTATATACCCAGTAGAGGGATTGCTGGGTCATATGATAGTTCTACTCTTAATTTTTTGAGGAACCACCATACTTTCTTCCATAATGGTTGCAATTTCTGTGACAGAAATTGCAGATCAGAGCTTCCTGTCCACACATGCTAAACTCCTTATGGTAAGCTGGTGCCTGAGCTTCAGATCTGGTGGCACGCAGATCCCAGATCAAGTGAGTCTGGTGCCACAAGGCTAAATTGTGCCCTTCAGGTGGGCATATCAAGTGCGCCCCAGTGTCCTGTGGACTGATCTTTACAAGCTATTTGCCTGCAGGTCTTGGGAGCTTGCCACTGGCTTTGTTTGCGCATGTGCCTGTAATAGCTCAGCTCTGCAATCACGGGTTCAGCAGATGCCAGGAAATAGCCCTGCTCCCCATTCTTGATTGTTGCCCCAACTCAGCTTCTTCCCCTCAGACTCTCCTCTCGGCTTTTCTGGGTCTGAGACAAAGGCTGCACAAACAGTGCCTCCTTACCCTCAGGTCTGTGAGGAAGGAGAAAGACTCAGTCCTATGGTATTATATTTTCTGCTGTGCCTTGGCCCGCCTTCTTTCACGATCATACCTTTGTTTATCTGGTGTTGCTTATAATTCAGGTTCACCTGGGTTCTTTTCTGTGCATATACAGTGTGTCCGTAAAGTCGTGGTGCACTTTTGACTGGTCACGGGAAAGCAACAAAAGATGATAGAAATGTGAAATCTGTACCAAATAAAAGGAAACTCTCCCAGGTTCATACCTATTCAGTGCAGTTCGATGTGGGCTCACGCACAGAATTTTTAGGGCTCCTTAGGTAGCTATTCCATATAGCCTCTACACCAGGGGTCCCCAAACTACGACCTGCGAGCCGCATGCGGCCCTCTGAGGCCATTTATCCGCCCCCGCCGCACTTCCGGAAGGGGCACCTCTTTCATTGGTGGTCAGTGAGAGGAGCATAGTTCCCATTGAAATACTGGTCAGTTTGTTGATTTAAATTTACTTGTTCTTTATTTTAAATATTGTATTTGTTCCTGTTTTGTTTTTTTTTACTTTAAAATAAGATATGTGCAGTGTGCATAGGGATTTGTTCATAGTTTTTTTTTTATAGTCCAGCCCTCCAATGGTCTGAGGGACAGTAAACTGGCCCCCTGTGTAAAAAGTTTGGGGACCCCTGCTCTACACAGACTCGTCACAGACTGATGGCCTACCAGAACGGGGTTTCTCCACCAAACTGCCGGTTTTCTTCAACTGCTTATCCCACCGAGTAATGTTATTCCTATGTGTGGCACTTCGTTATAAACTCGCCGATATTCGCATTACACTTTGGCCATGGATTCGTATTAGCAAGCCACAGAACACACTGAACTTTCTTCTGTATTGTTCACATCTCAACAGACATGGCCGTGGGCTGCTCTGCTGTATACACAGTGTTACGTCATCATCTGCACATGCGCACATGCTGCCACATCATCCTACAGAAACTGGAAGGGTTTTCCTTTTATTTGGTGCAGATTTCACATTTCTATCGTCTTTTGTTGCTTTCCTGTGACCGGTCAAAAGTGCACCATGACTTTACGAACACACTGTAGTTGTAGAATTTGTTCAAATTTGAAGCGGAGATTTGAGGAGTATATTTCACACTGCCATTTCTCTGACATCACAATATTTTTTATTGATTGATTTTAGAGAGATAGAAAAATGAGAGGGAGATAGAAAGGGAGAGAGAGTGCAAGAGAGAGAAAAGCATTTATTTGTTGTTCCATTTAGTTGTACATTTATTAGTCACTACCCATATGATCCTTGACTGGGGATATAACCCACAACATAAGTGTTTTGGGATGATGCTCTAACATAGGGGTCCCCAAACTATGGCCCGTGGGCCACATGCAGCCCCCTGAGGCCATTTATCCAGCCCCCGCCGCACTTCCAGAAGAGGCACCTCTTTCATTGGTGGTCAGTGAGAGGAGCATAGTTCCCGTTGAAATACTGGTCAGATTGTTGATTTAAATTTACTTATTCTTTATTTTCAATATTGTATTTGTTCCCATTTTGTTTTTTTACTTGAAAATAAGATATGTGCAGTGTGCATAGGGATTTGTTCATAGTTTTTTTATAGTCTGGCCCTCCAACAGTCTGAGGGACAGTGAACTGGCCCCCTGTGTAAAAAGTTTGGGGACCCCTGCTCTAACATATTGAGCTAACCAGTCAGGAGCTAAAAATATTTTTGTACATAAAATATATATATTTCTTGTCCCATTATGGTTCATGATACAAAGTGTCTACAGTTTTTGAAAAGCAATATTATCAATATAAAGAGAATAAATTTAGAGCAGAGAATGTGTTTTCAAGTGACAAACGAAAATATCACATTAAAATAAAATACTGGCAAGAAGACAATAACTATAAAATTAAACAGTAGAGAAAATAAAATAAATAAATTATTCTAAATGTAGATGTAACTGATGATTTTTAAAGAACGATGACAGGAAGAGAAACCTGGACTATGTAGCTATGGTGATATATATGTATTTGTAAATGTGGTAAATGGCAGAAAAGAGAACAATAATAAATAAAATAATAGAAGATACTCGCTTCCAGATAAAATAAGGCATTCATCTTTATAAATATAATCTATTGTATATAAATAAAAATGACTAACAATATACTTGTATGTGTAAAATTTTATATTATTTGATAAACTCAAATACAAGTGAATTTCTCTCTAAAAGATATGACTCAGATTTAATCTTGAATATCACATCAGGCCTAAAATATTATATAATGCATGTATTTTTCCAAATTTAAAAATAATTTATTTTTAATTTTAAATTATACAAATAATATAAAAGACAGTAGAAGTTTACTCAAAGTGTAGTGGGTTAGTGGTGAATAATGTGAAAAACATCAAGTATGCACATTTCTTAAGAAAAGTAATACTCTTAATGTACAACTGACAGGGCTGAGATGATTACACTTGAACTAAAGTGAACAGAAGTGACAAATAGACACATTAAAGAGGCTGAGGCCAAATATTCTGTTTCATCTAAAGATGGGTGTTTTCTGGTCACAGATCAAAGGCAGAAATAATTCTAGCTCCTATAATACATATTTGATTTCTAAAATGAATCTTACCCTTTAATGCGTAGGCAAAAGATCAACCACCTATTGAAACAATAGAAGAGTTAGTTCTGTCTTACTTCATCTTGGAAATTTTTAGCTAAATATAGATTTTAAATTGCAACTCTGGCCACAGTTCCATCTAGAAAATAGCTTAGCTCTGTGAAAGAAATTATAGATGTTATATCCATGCTATATAGCTATATCTTAATAATAGAAGTTTCTGAATTCTTGATTTCTTTTTCAGAAAGCAATGTAGTCTGTAGTCAAAACAAAGTGAAATTTATCAGTGTTTGCCTAACATCATTAAGGTTAGGTATTAGAATTTACCCACAGAATTATATTCTCTGAAACTATCAATAATTAAATAAACAAGAAAAGATAAAAATTATTATAATTTCAAAAATAAAAATATTGTCCTGAATAGAGCATTCTCCTTGAGTGCCAAAGTTGCTAGTTTGGTCCTGGGGTCATTAGTTCAAGCCCTGGTTAGGGTACCTACGAGAAGCAATCAATAGATATGCAACTAAATGGAACAGTGAGTAGATGCTTCTCCCCTCTCTCTTTCTCCCCTTTCTCTCTGTCATAGAAGAATACCATTAATTGT
Organism: Saccopteryx leptura; assembly: GCF_036850995.1. Taxonomy (NCBI): domain Eukaryota; kingdom Metazoa; phylum Chordata; class Mammalia; order Chiroptera; family Emballonuridae; genus Saccopteryx; species Saccopteryx leptura. The sequence continues at coordinate 68,594,561 of NC_089506.1, read as the reverse complement.
TTTTTATTCAAAATTTCTTATATTTGACCTCTGATTACATACTTTTAAGTACATTATGATCTTCATAAGATTATTAAAATTTAAACCCTTAGAATTGTATATACGTATTTTCCCATGTATAAGACGTACCTTGCTTCAAAAAATTTAGGGTCTAAAAACTGGGTGCGTCTTATACAGTGGCTGTAGATTTTTTTACTTGCATTTCCCACTTTTCTGCACTTGTTTTTGCGCTTATTGTTGAAGACAGTGATTCATCATTAGACACAGATGAGGACAAGCTAATAGACGGGAGTTTTGACAGTGATGAGGAGTTGTATGGATTTTATGATGAATAAAACTTGAGTTCAATAACTTTATGTAATACATCTTATTTCAAATTTTGGGCTCCAAAATTAAGGTGCATCTTATACATGGGAGTATCTTATACATAGGGAAATACAGTATTTTACCCTAATGTGAAGATTTCAGTCAAGCAATTTTTAAAAAATTATGGCATTGCCTTTAAATTTCAGAGTATTTCCTTGTTATACATATGGAAAATGGCTGAAATGTTCAATGGACCATGTATTTCAAAAGATTAAAAAATGCAGTTAAAATTTACAAGAATAGGAATAACCAATTTTTATTAATAATTTTTAATGATATTAAATATAATAGTATCTAAACTGTTAGAATAGAGATACAGTGAGAGCACCTTTGTTGGATTTAGGAAGAAAAATGAAAAACATTTGCTAATACTATCATCTCAACTAAGAAATTGAGCGTAACAGAAGCATTATCTAAGGAAGATGAGGCAAAATCCAAGGTTCTGACTACTTTCCATCATAGCTTTTTATAAATGTAGAGAATATCTTTGTTCTTCAGAGAAGCAGTGTAGCTACTCTATTATAAAATAAGTAAAATAAGCTTAATAAGTTAAATATAATTGTCTAATTTTCCAAAGTTAATAAAAAAAGTAGTATTAGTTTTATACACACAAGTACACAAATATACATACACAAACCATTTGTATAACTTATTGTACGAAATGCTGTTTATAGTTTGCTTAAATCTTTGCAATTCTTTTGAGGTAAAGAAGAAAGTTTTTTAACTATTTATAGTGGATAAAAAAGGTATCTTTCTCTCATTGTAATTGAATATTTTTATTGTGATGAAGAATATGTGACATATATAAACTGTAAACATTTATTATAAAAAGTCTATAAAAATTATCTTCATTCTGTATATTTGGAAACTGAATGTCAATGGGATATTCCATATTATAATTGATGGCACTAGAAATGAAATCTATATCTGTTGTATTCCAAAACCTCCTAGCTGTGATAATTATGCATTGAGTTTCCTGCATATTCAGTGTCATAGAATTGATCTTTGTTTTCGGCAAAAGATGATTCAAAGTAAAACTAAATAATTTAAAATTGTAGACATTTCATAATAATTTAAAGGAAAGAAATGTTTTTTTTAATATTGAGGCAACTGGGAAAAATTTGTTGAACTTTCGGACTCCTAAGTCCGGGTGCAGCACTGGCTCATGGAGAATATACAAAGAGTAAGTGATGGAACTCTGGCACCCTCTCCTGATCCTCTGTATAGTGAGTGCTTCTCCTGGAGCCTTTATCCCTCTCCCTAATTTTCTAATTCCTACAGTAAGCCATTAATAAATCACATATTCATCGATAAATATAGATGCCACCTCTGACCATTTTAATATATTTATTTTTTATATTTTATTGAATTTATTGTGGTGATGTTGATTAATGAAATTATGTTTCAAATGTACAATTCTACAGTGCATTATCTGTAGATCGTATTGTGCATTTACTACCTCATGTCTTTTTTTGTTGTCGTTTATTCTGCCTTTACCCTATTCTCCCTGCTTAAAATTCTTTTGTTGTTGTTGATTGAGATAGACAGAAGCATCAACTCTATTTTCCAGTTAGTTGTTTCATGTAGTTGTGTACTTATTTATTGTCTCCAATACATAACGGCACAGGGGATCAAACCCACCACCTTGGTGTATGGAATAGCAGTTTTTCACTGAGACACCCGTCAGGGCCTCTACTAGCTTTTGAATATTGATATTTTCCTTTATTTTCAATATCTTGAATATTTAAATTTCCTAAAACTCCAGGTCCTCCCAAAAATATTCTTAATATTGTGATGTTAATTAGTATTATGTGCCTGGGGGGCATTGAGATGTCTAAGGTTGCATTGCCCCCCAAATAACACCTATCAATCTTGTTTTGAAAGGTGTCAGTATGAAAACATAAGTGATTAATTTAAATCCCAAGATCTTTAAGAGAAAGAATTATGATTAAATTGTCTGTAAAAAGTCATTTCAGTCTAATAATTTACCAAAGTGCAAGTTGTCATCGTCATGGAAAAAGACTAGACAATTTCTCCATGTTGTACAGTGAAATTACACACATACAGGTTATATAATACGGGCATTATTTCATTAATTTTTTATATTACTATAAACAGATGTGGACATTGTTTTCTTTACATTTTTTTGGAAAAAAAGATTAGTTATATAGATTATAATTTTTAATATGTGTTTATTTTTTTAATGATACATGAGAGTGATTTACTTAAAATGTAACTGATAGTTTACAAACATGTGTATTCAACTACAAAATAAGGATACATAATATTATATTATGCATTTTAATACATATCTGCACATATTTTAATTCTAAATCTCATGTTAAAACTTTTTAAGGTATAAGCATTTAACTATTGGGATGTGAAATGTTATAGTTTCTAAATGGCTCTTTCACAGTATCTGGAGAAATAATATTTATATATATAAGCAATCACACTTCCAACTTATTTTATGTGTCAGTAAATGTATATTTTAGATTCAATGGTAGCCCTGTTTATTTATTAGAATACTAATGACTATAGGGTATTTTAAGTGTTTATTTAAATAATTATGGGACCATTTTTTAAGAAATGGCCAATATTACAGAGAGTTAATTAAACTCCTAGGAAAGCTGTGCATGGGAGACTTTTCCTGGCTGCTTCGTGACCTCAATTTAAACTGCTCTGGCTTTTCATATTGAGGTGTAAGGCCAGATGTCTCTGAGCATCTGTAAGAGTAGTGAAAGGAGGTGTTTTACACAATATCATCTAGAGTATAGGTTCATACCACCATCTGTGAAAGAAAATATCTAGCTCAGTGTTCATAAAGCAATTTGAAAGTGAATAATTCATAGAATTATATCACTAAAAATGCTATGTCAATCAGCTTTTTTTTTTAATTTTTTATTTATTTATTCATTTTTAGAGATGAGAGAGAGAGGGAGAGAGAGAGAGAGACAGAGAGGAGAGAGAGACAGAGAGAGAGAGAAGGGGGGAGGAGCTGGAAGCATCAACTCTCATATGTGCCTTGACCAGGCAAGCCCAGGGTTTCGAACCGGCGACCTCAGCATTTCCAGGTCGACACTTTATCCACTGCACCACCACAGGTCAGGCCTCAATCAGCTTTTTAGCAGACGAGGACTGAGGCAAATATTAACTTCAACCATAAAAGATGTTATTCTTTTCACCTTAATTTATTATTTTCACTATTAAAAAGGTTTCCTAATCTATTTTCCAGAAAATAATTTATAGCTTGATTAATTCTCATTTTTGTCAGTAAGGAGATTTAAAATCTTACTATAACATGACAAAAGAATGTGGTGCAAAGGAAATTTTATTCATTTTTATTGGAGATGAAACCTGTTTTAGAAGACAGGTTGATAGTAGTCATGATAAGATCCAGCAATCACACTCCTTGGTATTACCCAGATAAGATAATGTTTACAGAAAAATGTATGTCTTCAAAAAATCCTATAATGAATGTTTAGAGCAGATTTATTCTTAACTGCCACAAATTGGAAACAACAAACATACCCATATAAGAATGGATTAACAAACTGTGAAAACTCATACAGTGGAGTATTATTTGGCAGTAAAAATAAATGAGCTATCCAGTCACAAAAAGACATGAAAGAAAATTACACCAATATTGCTATGTGAAAGAAGCTAATCTGAAAAGGCTACAAATTAGCCTAATTCCAATTATACATTAATCTGAAAATGAGACATCAAAAATATCAGTGATTGCCACAGGTTGGTGGGAGGCAGGGAAAAATGAATAAGAGTAATGATATTCCAATAATGGCTATATGTCATTATATATATCTTTGTCAAAACTCATACAATGTAAGGCACAAAGAGTAAACTATAAATTTAGATAATAATGATGTATCAAAATTTGCTCATCAGTTGTAACAAATGTACTACATTAATATAAGATGTTAATAAGAGGGGAAACTGTATATAGGGAGTATCGAATGAAATAGGTAAATGGTAACTGAGTTTCTGCTCAGTTTTTCTGTAATTCTAAAATTACTCTAAAATAAAGTCTATTTTTTATTGGGGTGACATTGATTAAATTATATAGGTTTCATGCATACAATTCCATAATACATTTTCTGTATTTTGTATTCTGTGTTTACCATCCCAAGTCAAATCTCCTTTCATCACCATTTATCCCCTTTACCCATTTATACCTCCTCCACTCCTTTTCCCTGTTATAATCACCTTACTATAGTCTGTGTCTATGAGATTATTGATTATTTTCTTTGCTAAATCCAGTCATCTTTTCCATTAAAAAGTCCCCAACCCCCATTTTAACAAGTGTCTGTTCTCCGTATCTATGAATCTGTTTCTATTGTGTTTGTTAGTTATTTGGCAAGAATGTAGAGGCACCGGACTCTCATGAACTGTTGATGGGAATGCAGATTGGTACAGCCATTATTGAAAGCATTCTGGAGTTACCTCAAAAATTAAAAATGGAACTGCCTTATGATCCAGCAATTCCCCCTCTGGGAATATATCCAAAGAAATCTGAAAAACTAAATCAAAAGAATATATGCACCCCAATGTTTATTGCAGTGTTACTTAGAATAGCAAAGATCTGGAAACAGTGAAAGTGCCCATCTGTAGATGAGCCAATAAAAAGCTGTGGTACATTTACACAACAGAATACTACTGAGCTGTCAAAAAAAAGGAAGTCTTACCATATGTGACAGCATGGACAGACCTGGAGATTATTATGTTAAGTGAAATAAGCCAGTGATAGAAAGACAAATACCATATGATTTCACTAATATGGGGAATTTAATAAAGAGTCTATATTTTAAAAATCTATTTTAAGTCTTAGAAATAGATTCTCATCTTTAAAATGGGAATGTTGACCTTGTTAATAAGTAATGCTGGGTGAATTGGAAGCCTGTTTAGATAATAATTTCTCCTGATCTTAATTGCTAAGCTAAACATAATTAATATGATTGGATTGTAGAACTAACTGTATACAGGTAATTAATGATGTTTTAAAAGGAATACATAGAATATTTTTGTGTCCTTATAGAAAGATATAAACCTTTATACAAAATACTGAAAGCATTTAAATAAAAAATAAAATTTATTACATTTAAGACATTTTATGCCTGAAATATAGAAAAATCAATTCATAAAATGCTGTAAATAATACAGTTATCTATAATATATAAAACTCAATGTAAAAATTCCTTGAGTTATTAACTTTTCACTTTTATTGTATATTACAATGCAATAAAAGTTTTAAAAATCAGAAACGGAAGGTTATATACATAAGGAAGATCTTACAATTGTTTCTAAAGCACAAGACTTTTTTTAACAAAAAGCACTAAAAATTCAAGACATGAAAGTAATTTAGGTTGGTAAAGGCTAAAGTTCATAACAAAGATGTAATAGTTATGGACCCAATAATAGAGCAACAATTTTTACTGAGAAAACCTATAAAAGATGCATAGAGTGATTTATAGAACTTCACTTATAATTGAATAGGTTTAACACATTTCTTTGGTGAAAGAAAAATAAAGTAGACTTAAATTTGTAAGTATATAAAATATTTAAAAATAAAACACAATAAATAAAATCCCTACACACTCAAACTCACAATTATACTCATCTAAATTCCTCTATTAATAGAGAATTTAATTTTTTAAGTGTTAAGAATAACTTTTATAATTTAACATGCAGTGGACTATACCAAAATTACAATAAGTTACAAAAATAAAAATTGTCTAAAACTCACTGCAATAAAATAAAAAATTAAAACCAATTGCAAAAAATTGTAAGTACCCATTTACATGGCAAATAAACAACATATTATTCTAGTGCTTATAAGACAAAAGGAGATACAAATACATAAATGCAAAACATATTGAAAATACCAAGAAAGATCTAAAGATATTAGAATCTTTATAATTTGCCTAGAATAATTCACAGAGGAAAACTAATAGTTTAACTATTCATATAAAGAAAAAAAAGCAAATTAAAATTTCAACCTCAAGATTTATCAGAAACAACAAAATATGTACAAATATTTTAGAAGAAATTAAAAAATGCAATAGCACAAAAATGGAGCAATAATGGAATAATAATATATTTTTAAAAGTAATCAAAGGGGGCCAAATATATAGTGACAGAAAGTGTTTTGACTTTGGGTGACAGACATAAACACAATGAATAGTTCACATGGTATGGAAATGTATACTTTAAATCTATTAGTTCCTATGGACCAATGTCACCTCATTCAATTTAATTTAAAAAAACTAATCAAGATACAGAAACAGATGTTTAAAGTAAATAAGAATAAAACTGGAAATTGAAAGGCAACATCTTGTCTTTTCAATTAGACTCATTTCCCATCCTTTCTACAATCTATGTTAACCACAATATGTTCTCTATACTTATAATCTTGTCATTTTGAGAATGTTAAGTGGAATCATATAGCATTTTGAGGTTGTCTTTTGTTCACTCAGTATAATGCCATTGAGATCCATCCAAGTTGTTGCATGTATCAATAGTTTGCTCCTTTATATTACTGGTATTGTTTAAATATATAGACATTAGGTGGATATACTGTATTATAGTTTGTTAAGCTTTTCATTCACCAAAGGATATTTGTGTTGTTTTCAGTTTTGGGATAATACCAGTAAGGTTTGTAATGAAAATTTTGGCACGGATTTTTGTATGAAAATAGGTTTTCATTTCTTTGAGATTCACTGTGTTACTGTTCTCCCCTCCCCAACTTTTTTTGTCTTTTGTTTTTCAATAAATTCTACACACACACCCCTATCTTAAAAATTTGATATTTTACCTCTAATTTGTTTAGTTTGTTGATAATTCCATTGAATACACTCTTTATCTTTTATTTATGTGTGTGTGTGTGTATATTTACTCTTGTGGTGTGTGTGTTTGTGTATATGAATTTATTACTGGATATTAAACATTTTGTTTTTTTGTGTTTTAAGTTTTATTTTCAATTACATTTTACTTTCTAAACATTTTATCTCTATGAACACTAGAGGTTAAATTAATTAATTCTTATGTTGTTAATGCTCATGATTCTTCTTTTAGTTTGTTTAAGGTCATATCAAAAAAACTTAGGTGTTATTTTGAAGAGACTGCTACTGGCCAAAGATGATACAATTAGAGGTTAATAATAACTTCTAATTGATCAAATCCAGAAGATTATGTGGAATAAAATCATTAGCTTTAAAATAAAACAGAGAGAATAAATAAAACATTTCCCTGCCTTCCTAAACAAGCTAAATTACTATAAAATCAAATAATAAGTGAAGCTTTTTTTTAATCTGTTTAATATAACCATTCTGCCTCTTATTATGCAGAAGTTGATCCAGACATTGAAAGCCAATAGCCAATATAACAACAAAAAATGTTTTATTTGTAGTTGAAAAAACACATCACTATCTCTAGTCTTGTCAAGAAGATTGAACATGATTCTGATAGATGTTTTAGATCCAGCTGCTGATTTGTGAGAAAGACAAGTGAGGGAGAACATGCTGGACTGCACATGAGTATATATGTATAAGCAGCAAACCCAACTATAGAAATCCCTAAAAATAAAATGCTGGCACAATTTTTTCAATTATAAGGAAAAAATTATAAGGAAATTGTAAGGTATTTTTCCCCACCGAGAAGGAAGGAAGGGGCTGGAGCCATGAAGTGGGGAATAACAAAAGGCTTTATTGAGTACAGCGCATCCCGCCCAGCAAGGTTCCCTGACCCCAAGGAAAGATGGAGGCCAGGGAAGTCACCAGGATTGAACCACGTGGGAGATTTTTAAAGGGGTCCTTTAGGGAAGTCGGGCTAATATGATGTGGTGAAATCTCATTGGCTGGCAGACGGTCGCTTTTTTCCAAAGGGTCCCTGCGAAGCTTCTTTAGTCGCGCTTGGTTGTGGGCGGTCCTAGCCAAAGTTCGCGGGTCTGGGTTCCCCACGTGACCATCCCTCATTATCCACCGACCTTACAGAAATGAAAAGGATAGAAGAATTTAAAAGAGATTGAAAATCACATCAATTTAAAAGTACATGTGTAGGACCAAAATGTTGGTTGAGTTCACATGTGGATGATAAAACTATGAAGATATGAAAGGAAACGGTTACTATAAGAATCAGAATAATGACTACTATTGATGCAAAGGATGATTTTGAGATTAAATCTGGGCCTATGAGGGGCTTCTAGAGTTTCTGGCTTAATTATGTCTTTTGATTTTGTGATATTTACCTTATTAAAACTTATAATATTTCATTAAGATACATTTTTTATTTTTATAGTATTTTGAGTCTACATTTTATTTTACATTTTGAAAGCCTTTAAAAAGAAAGCTCTTGTTAAATATTTAGCTTTGATATTTCAGAAGGGCACAATGAAAATATTCAGATAGTAATACAGAATAAGAGCACATTTTTCTTCATATGAGAAGAATCACAGAACATATTCCTTTTTGCCAATAGTTTCTAAGAGTCATTTAACTTTTAGAAACTGTCTATATTAGTAGATTTTGTCACCTAGTATTTTAAGCAGTATATATTTTATTTTATTCATGGATAATTGTCATTTTAAATGTTTAAATTTCAACTGAATTAAATTGTGGTTTATCTTAAGATAACATAAGTGAACAGGCCAATTCAAGAAATTACATACTTCACACTTGCATGGAGAGATAGTGGCCTTCCCTGAATTACCTTCTGTTCACAAGGTGATCAATATAAAAATGCCAGTTTGCATAGTGATCTTTTTAAAAGACAACAGGTAGTGTTGAAATTCTGATAAAGATGTAGAAGGTGTGGAAGGACAAGTTTTTAAATGAACACTTGGGAATCATTCACACAGTGCTCATGGTTGAAAGCCCATATATTCTCAAGTGAAAAAGGGAGGTCAGTTCTTGAAAAAGAACTGACATTTGCTATAATCTTGGATAAAGCCTTCCTTGTTGTTTCAAAATTTAAAAATAAAAGACAACACAAGTTCAGTACAAGCTCCTGAGTGTTTTCTTGTTCTCTGACATAAAGTTACTCAGTATAGTGGTCAGTGATTTTAATGCACTTTATTTTATTTTATTGCCTGAAACATTACATTATATACAATTGCTCAATTAAATTATGTTATGTTGAATCTAGACAAGCAACAATGATGACAACAATAGCAACCAAATTAGAGATCTATTAAAACCTATATATCACTATCTAGTCAAAATATTTATAATTTCATTAAGTAACCAACATACTGCTAGACCAGAAATCACTTTAAGCATTACAAGTTTTCATTTGATTAAGAATAAATAATAACATATTAGAAATATTTGAAAGGAGTCAAGCCTTCTGTGAAAGTGACCTGAGAATACCCAGTGGGCTTTTCTCTTGCTGCATATATAAGAACATGTGTACAGGGCAGGTCGAGATCTAATACATACATTTTAGACACTGAACATAAAGATTGATTACCTTGAAAAGAAAAATATTTTATCACTTAGACCTTGTGTTTAAACACAGACTAGAATACAAATAATTTTGAGAGAGGAAGATGAATTTCAGTTATAATTTATTTGAAGCTTAGTTATTGTTTGTATAACAAAAAAACAAAGATCAATATATATTTAAAAAAATACTGTATGATCTCACTTATAGTAGAATCTAAAAAAAACCCTCCTCTTATAAAAACAGATTGGTGCTGGCAGGGGGCAGAGGGAATGGTGTAAGACGGTCAAAGGATATAAGAGTAGATCTTAAAAGTTCTCACCACATACACCAAAATGACAACTATGTAAGGTGACAGATGTGTTAACTAATCTTATTATGGAAATCATTATGCAATATATATGTTTCAACTTGTTACAGTGTATGTTTTAAACTTATACAATGTTATTTGTCAATGATATCTCGATAAAGCTAAGAAAATATATATACATTTTACTTTTTGCTGCTTGATGTGTGTGTGTGTGCTCACTTATTTTTGTAAATGTTAAGTTTTCATTATTGCTTCTTTGTTTAATCAGTGGTAGTCAACCTGGTCCCTACTGCCCACTAGTGAGTGTTCCAGCTTTCATGGTGGGTGGTAGCGGAGCAACCAAAGTATAAATAAAAAGATAGATTTAACTACAGTCGGTTGTTTCATAAAGATTTATTCTGTCAAACTTAGAAAAAATCCAACATAAAGTACTTGATAAGTAATTATTATTTATGCTTTAACTTGCTATAACTCTGTTTTATAAATTTTATAAAGTAAAGTTACTTCCCTACTTTATAAATCACCATTACTGTGGAACCGGTGGGCAGTTAGAAAATTTTGCTACTAACAGAGATACAAAAGTGGGCGGTAGGTTTAAAAAACTTGACTACCCCTGGTCTACATTAACAAGCCTGTTAAAAAATCTCACTATCTGTGGTACTTTACATTATTTATTTACCATAATTTTATATTCTAAACATTAAGAATGCATTCTATTTTCCCTCTGTTAGATACAAATTCTCCATTTTCCTCTAGATGGCAGAGTAGCATTCTAAATGTTAAGGATGCCTTTGGATAAACATTTCAAACAGTTATGCTGTATTTGCCAGCTCCGTTGAAAGTATATTTCTCCCTTTCTACAATTTAAACAATAAGACAATAATTGTAATTGGGAGAGGGATAAGTGAGACTGTATTCATGTGGTATGTTTTTTAATGGGTCAATACAACATAATAACGAGCAAATAAAACAAATTTTAAAAATGTTAAAGTTATTACATACCTGACCATGCTCATACTGATGTGTCTGGAATGTTTGCATTTAAATGAAGGACCTAGAAACAATCTATGTGCCTTGAATGTTCTATATCTAGAGTATATTGCCTTGCATTCAGTTTTACAGTCTTTAGTCTCTGATGAAAGGACTCAAAGAAATCCCTACAAGTAGTTTGGAACAACTATCTTCAGGTGAATTTCCCATCCAACTTCCCAGAAAAACAAGATCTAAAATGAGTTCTCAATGAATCCAGGATGGAGTTTCTGCAAACATTTTGCCTTAATTCTTCCAAATGTTCAAAATTCTTTCTCTGAGTTTCTCTAGCACTAAAATGAAGCAACATGCTGTTTATCTCCTCTACAAACACACAGGACAGGCAGGTGTGATCCTGCATTTAGAGACAAACTAAGGGAGCCTTTCACTGTGTCCCCATTTCTAGTTCGTCGATTGTCTTAAAGCTATTTGTACAGCATTCTCAGCTTCCAGACAGCCATCTTTTACATTTACTAAGTATATTGCATATACATTTAATTTATATGTAGAGCACTTATATCTTTGTTGCCTTCTTATATGTAGATAAAATAAATTACATATTTAGTGAGTAAAGCATTAATGTAAAACTTAATAACAAGAAATAATGGCAGAGCTTCCTTGTACTGATAAAGGTTTGAGATGTAAATTAAAAAAAAGAACAACTTGCTAACAAGGGTAAATATTTTTCCTTTTCTCCTCATGGCTTAGTATTTGGGAAATGTAAGTATTATAAAGACAATAATTGTGATTGGGAGAGGGATAAGTGAGAATTTCTCTAATACCTGAATCAAGTAAATTAGTGGAAAACAGGCAATCCTCAAGATTGCTCAAAATAACATATGTTTGGCCTTGATGTTGCACTCCCATATTTCTCTATATACAGGAAAAAATTTCTCCAACTTTCTTAAAATAATTTAATAAAAATGTGATTTGATATGAATGCCAACCTCTTTCCTCTCTTTTAGCAATGTGAAGGCACATTTCAAGACTCCTTTACCCTTTATTATATTCCAATGTTCTTATTGCTTGTAATAAAGTGATTAAGACTCATTAAATGCAATACAAAAGCATTATTTGATAAAAAAAATAACACCATACTATGTGTTCATTTACCTAGTCAAATTTTAATAAAAATTAAAAAGTATATTGAAGATACTATTTCATCAAATAAGAATGCTTTTTCATTTTGGTATTTTTTTTTCCAAAGTTAGAAGCAGGGAGGCAGTCAGACAGACTCTCACATGTGCCCAACAGGGATCCACTTGGCATGCCCACCAGGGGCGATGCTCTGTCCATCTGGGGCGTTGCTCCATTGCAGCTGGCTCCATTCTAGCACTTGAGGTAGACGCCATGGATCCTTCCTCAGTGCCTGGGCCGGCTCTGTTCCAATGGAGCCCTGGCTGCAGGAGGGGAAGAAAGAGACAGAGAGGAAGAAGAGGGGAAAGGGTGGAGAAGCAAATGGGTGCTTCTCTTGTGTGCCCTGGCTGGGAATCAAACTTGGAACTTCCACACGCTGGGCCAATGCTCTACCACTGAACCAACAGGCCAGGGTCAAATAAGAATGCTTTTGTTTTAAATATTCAGGTATTTGAGATGTAGTGTTTGATTCTGCTTATACTTAGAAAAATATCTGTATTCTCATCTTACTTTATACCTGTAAGCCTGGAAGTGATATATTTATTTTATTTCTAGTTATATATGTTGTTTCTACTTATTATCCAAAAACATAAAATATCACACAACCTGTATTTTGAGCTGTGCTTTTCAAATGTAAAATAATGCATTAACTATTTACCAAGAACTTTTATATATATATTTCATCACATTAATGCCCCTAAAAATTTTGAAATGAAATACACTTTACTTTAATTACTATGATAATTGAAACTCAGAGAATTTAAACAATTCACTAAAGACAACAGGTAAATAAAATCACTTCAGCATAAAAATTTAGTTATCTCTTTTATACATGATACCCTCTTATTCTAATATTTAGTATATACTAAACTAATTCTGACATTTAGTATATTTCCTTCAGGCTCTGATATTTTTACTTATGTTACAGCTTCCAAATTATCTAGAACTGATGAAATCAATAGACCTCCCAAATTAAGCAGCACCAAGGAATTTTACTATGCGTATTATTTCCTAGGACTGCTGCTTCTCTATTCACTTGCCTTATTAGTTGGCCATGACTATAAAAAAATAATATCTTCTATGTCTTTGAGATAGAATCTAAAAGGTCTTTTGGAAACTGTGAATTGCACATCTAGAGTAAATGTCAGGAAAATTGAAATCTTTGTGGTTCATGAGTATCTTGACCTCTCCATTAGCCTTTCTAAATAGCTAAATTGTTCTTAATCTGTATTCTAACCCTACTTATAATGACATTTATGACTTTCATCTGAAATCTTCACATATCACTTAACTTTATTGTATTAGATATGAGGTAAACTCTGGTGTATTATATTCATTTACTTGCTATACAACTCCTTCGAATGGGCTTTTAAAAAGGCAAGATTCCTCCTGACCTGTAGTTTTTATAACATCTACTTTACCAATGAATCTTAGTAGGCTTTTTGACACTTATTTGTTCCAAAAGTTATTTTAATTTGAATTCATTTAAACAGTGAAAGCTTTTACTCTTTTATAATTGTTTAAGCTTTATATAAATTATTATTCATTTTTTTAGGTTTATTTTATTTCATTTTATTTTTTTAAGTTAACTTATTGGGTGATATTGGTTCATGAAACCATAGAGAATCAAGTGTACGACTCAATGAAACATCATCCACATGTTTCATTGTGTGCTCTTAGCCCAACATAAAGTCTCATTCCATCTCCATCTATCCCCTTTTTGCCCACCTACTCCTGCCTGCACTCCCCTTTCCCTCTGGCAATCATCGCACTGTTGTCTATATTATATATATATATTTTTTTTTTTCCTTAATCCCTTCCACTTCTTTCTCCCAGCCGCACAGCCCCACAACATCCTTTCCCTCTGACAGCTGTCAATCTGTTCCATGTGTTCATACCTCCGTTTCTACTTTATTCATCAGTTTATTTTGTTTACTAGATTCCACATATAAATGAGATCATATGGTATTTGCTTTCATTGACTGGCTTATTTCGCTTAGCATAAAAAATTTCTAGATCCATTATGCTGTAGTAAAATGTAACATGTCCTTTTTATTCAGCTGAGTAATATTCTATTGAGTAAATATACTGCAGCTGTTTTATTCACTCATTTATTGATGGGCACTTTGGCTATTTCTACATCTTGGTTATTGTAAATAATGCTATAGTGAACAGAGGGGAACATTTTTATTTTGAATTAGTTTTTCAGGTTGCTTATATGATTTTATTTTTTAAATATATTTTTCAATACATTATTCTCTTTTAAAATATTTTTACTGAATTTATTGGTTAAAAAACTATACAGGTGTTAGGTGTGCAATTCTATGATACATCTTCTGTATATTGCATAGTGTGTTTGACCCCCAAGTCTAGTCTCCCTCTATCACCATCTATCCTCCCTTCTACTATTTATATTTTAAACCTCAGATTCCAAATTAGTGAAATAAAAGAGTAGAATTGGTTAATTGATAAAGATACTTCCAGCATTTAAATTAAATATACTTCATAATTCAATGATTTTTACTAATTTTGTAATTAAGATAGACAATCTGTAATATCTCTTTTGAGTATGTATTCATCAATCTATCAAATTTCATTGAGTTTAAATGCTGGTTAATTCACACACACTACTGATAAAATTACATTGAATTTTATTACTTTCTTAGCATAACAGTATAGCTTTAGTAGTCTTATTGTATTTATAAAGTATTAATTATCTACACTTACAGGTACTAAAATATCCTTTTCATTCTTTGTTAACTGATGCAAGAGCTTCAAAATAAAATTATTTTCCTATCTTTACAATATTTTTTACATTAACCCTCATAAGAAGATACAACTTTCAAAAGCTTGTGTTATTACTTTGCTCTTCCTTCTCATACATGCAAAAGTTGAGTTTCATTACCTCCCTTATGTAAAAAGCATATTTTCTGATTAGCTCTTTTACTATGAAAAAATATATTCCTTCTCAAAGTTTGGAGGTAAAACCAACAATGGGTCATGGTTTAGGAATTGGAAGAAAAGAGTAAAGAACAATGGAGTTTATTGTTATTTTTAATAGCATAAACAATACCAAAATACGGAGTTAGAAATTTAAATTTTATTGTTATTTTTACAGATAAGAGAGAAAAAAAAGAAAAAGGAATGTAAGAGAAGAGAAAAAATTAACACAAATATTGATTACACAGGTAGTCTTGCCTAGCATTTTATGATGGCAAAATTGATAACAAATGTTTAACAATTGGAGTTTCATTAAATCATAACTTTATATAATAAAATATTATATATTATCATTTAAAATAACATTAATAATTTTAATATAGAAAATGTTTATGACATTAAAAATTAATATATAAATACTAAAATATGCATATTACTGTGCATGCATATTATCACAACTACATATACATATGTATATGTGGTATTGTCATGTATGTATTCACAAGCATGTATGTAAACACAATCCATACATGCATAAATGATGCATATCATAAATATATACATGCATTCATATAAATAAACACATACATACATATATGCACAAATACTCATATAGATTAACACACATTGAGAAAGAGATACAAGAAAACAAATGAAAATCTTAAAGGAATATATAAGTGATAATAATTATGGGTGATTTCAATTTTTTAATATTTTATAAACATTTAAAATTTTACTCACTAAAAATAAAATTATTTTAACAGAAAATGTAGTTAAAATTTAGAATAAAATAAAATTTTGTATTATTTTATAACTATATATAACTTAGGCTTATGAAAGATACTGCTAGGGCTTAAAATTGTTGGCAAAAATGATCCAGGATATGTTATGCTTTAAATAGTTTCAATGCTTAACTCATATGCTGGCTTTTTAAAAATAGAATATATATATATAATATATATATATATACATATATATAATATATATATATACACACACACACACATACACACAGATACATATACACACTGCATTTACCATAAATTGTGAATAATTTAAAAATTTAGTTACTGTAAGAAACAGTTTGTCAAATCTGTGGGCAAATATTGAGATATATACAAAGAAAAAAAGGCAAATATTGTGAGTTTAAGCTCATTTTAAGGATGAGAAAATTAAGATTTCCAAGCAGAGATTTCCCCAAATTTTACAAAAGTGAAAGTGGCCAAAGGAAATCCACAGCCAGGTTGCCTAGCTACAAATCACATGCTCCTAGAAATGGCACAATAATTTCTCTAAACACATCAGTTAATAGAACGTAAGAAACATAGTAATATAAAGCATTCACATCTAATGCCTTCTCATGAAACTTAAAGCTTCCTACATTTTCAACAAATTTATATATCTCATGAGATATTCAATCACCTTAAGTCTTTTTAAATCAGGAACATATTTAACTCTTGAGAGAAATAAAAAATATTTTTATCATGTTTCCCACAACTTCTGGAAAAGCATATTCATACAATGAATACTTAGAAATACCTCTTAAGTAAATGTTTACTCACTTACTTTCTAAGTATTCCATTCTTGGGGACACCAATGGACACTTGAATCAAAAATTAAAATTCTTGTGTTTGACAGTGACTCAATGTGGTATAAAGGAAATTAAGACTTATTGACAAATATTAAAATGTATGTAATATTCTCTAAAATGTCTAATTATAAAAACCATCCAGATGCTTGCTATCATGCATAATTTTAGGCCTTTGCTCATTCAGTGAGTGTGGTATGGATCTGAAAACTCTAAAAATATTGAAAGGAAGTCAGGATATTACTGCCCTAAGACATTCTAAGGGACAAAATAAATGAATGAATCTAATAAAGAACCAAGTTGGAATGGATACATTTGAATCAGAGAAATACAGTACAGTTAAAGATTATAAAAACTAAGAAAAAGAAACAAATTCTAAGTGTATATTGAAGCTTGAAATTGGAACATTAAAAAAGAAGAAAGCATAAAGGAGTAAATATTTACACATTTTCTACTTATCAGTTTTATTGAAGTATAATTAACAAATAAACTGTAACATAAAGTGTGACAATTTGGAATATGTATATAAGAGGATCTCCACCATTCAGTTAATTAACTAATCCATCATCTCGCATAATTAGCTTTTTTACTCTCCCCAAGAATCCAAGTTTATTCTCTTACCAAATTTCACTTATATAATACAATATTGTCAACTATAGTCTCCATGTTGTTTAATAAGCCTTCAGATCTTATTCATCTTGTAACTTAATGCACCCTTTTATCAGCCTCTCCTTATACTCTCACTCCCACACCAGCCTTGGCAACTATGTTTTTAGTCTTTTACCACAAGTTTGATTTTTTTCTCCCACATAGGAATACCATGCAGTATTTGTCCTTCTCTGTCTGGCTTATTTCACTTTAGCATACATAATGACCTCCAGATTCATCCATGCTGCCACAAATGGCAGTGTGTCCTTCTTTGTAAAGGCTGGATAGCAGTTCATTGTTTGACTGTGTGTGCATATGCATACATACATATGATATTATCTTTATCCATTTATCCATTGATGGATGCTTGAGGTTATTTCCATACCTTGGTTATTGTGAGCATTGCTGCAATAAACATGAGAGTTCAATATCACTTTTGAGTTAGTTAATTAGCTTCCTTTGAATATATACTCAGAAGTGGGATTGCTGACTCAAATGGCTGTGTTAATCTAAAAATAAAAAGCCTTTCAAAATGAGGCAACCAGAATTTACTAAGATCAATAAGAATAGCTATTTAGGATGAACTGATTTAGGCAGAAGCCCAAATAGTATTCCAATTAAGAAACAAAGGCAATGGATATGTATGAGAAGGGGAACAGGATCAATTACATCAATAGAAGAAAGGTATTTCTGTTGGTGTGGATAACATAATGATATTAATTTTAAACAATGTTTTTAATTTTCAATCTAGTATTCATAATACCTATTCTCTTGTAGTCTTTTGCAAAAATTTCTTTAGGACACAATATCTCTTAGGGCCCAGTCTAAAGGTAATTTTATCCTCTTATTCCACAGATTAGAAGCATAAAACATGCAAGACAGTTCCTCTGGCATGGCAGCTCCAGCTCCATTTTAAAGCAGCTACATATATTATTTTTTGAGGAACTCCTATAACATTTTCCATAGTGAATATACTATTGTATAATACTAACAATGGTGTACAAATGTTCTTTATTCTCCACACCTTCCTCAGTATTCAATATTTTGTATGTTTAATAATAAGACATTTTAACAGGTGTGAGATATTATATCCTGTGGTTTTGATGTGCATACCTCTGAAAATTAGTAATATTGAGCACCTTTGCATGTACCTTTTGACTACTTCTATTGCTTCTTTGGAATAAAATAGGTCCTTTGTTTATTTATTAATTTGTTTATTTACTTATTCATTATTTGTTATTGAGTTATATAAATCCTTTGTATATTTTGAATATTAACTCTTTATCAGATAAATTATTTGAAAATACTTTCTCTTATTCCATAGGTTGTTTTTCATTTTGTTGATGTTTTCCTCAGGTGGAGCCTTAAAGGTTGAAGTGCCTGATGAGCAAACCAAACCCTTTGCTTCCCAGAAAGAAGGTGGGGGTTTAGGGGGTTTTCTCCAGATTCTATGGCACTGCATTAGGGATGAGGTTATTAGTAAGAGTGTGTCTCAGACTTTTCTTTGTGACATTACGTGTGTATTTTCTGCATTGTTCCATGTGGAGGAGTCACTCAACTAGTGTCTGTATTTCTCACAGAAGAAATTACCCTATGTATAGTTATATATTTGATGATTTGTGGGAAGAGGGAAATTCAGGAGCTTCCTTTCTCTTCATCTCTGCCATAAGTAAATTTTCTTAGTCTACCGTAAGTAATGAAAACCTCTGGAATGCCTTTGAAATGGTGGTTGATTTATCTAGGATAAAAGTCAGCAGATATGATCAATTCTGAGTTTTATTTTTTTTTTAATTTAAGGCTGTTATTTCAACTTTAATAATTTTTTTAGTGTGTCAAGAGATTTGAATTTCTTCTGTTTACAAGCTAATCAGTTATCCTTTCACCATTTCCTGGATACAGATGGAAAACAAGAAGCTCTTGGGGCAGAGCACTCTGTTACCCAGTGGCATGGCATGTGGCATCAGCAGTGTTACGTGTGTCAGCTCCCTTTGTCTCAATTCCCACAAAGGTGACATAACTTGGGCCCAAATAGATGCCTGCACATGGAGTGACTTGTGTTGCAGTAACAAACAGTGAGCTTCAAGAACCTGCCATTTTATAACAAGCAGTTATTCAGCCTGGTTTTTGTTTTAGAGGTAAGTTATAAACAGAACTCTCAATTTAAGTATAACTGAAAAAAAAACCCCAGAGAATAAATTGTCAGAGCCTTAAATTCTTGACATTCACATCAAGACATGTAGGAGTACAAGCATCCCATAGAGGACTATGTCTATCTCAAGTGTTTATTGTACCAGGTCCTGTAACAACATTATATATACATCTCTAGTCTCCAGTTCCATGACATGAAGTAAGTTTAATACCCTAATACACACACACACACACACACACACACAAAAGCACATATGTCTCATTTCCACATCCCTACTTTTCTACTACCTTCTTATTTTATTAATTGGGATTAAAAACTGATATAATCATTTTAATCAAACATGTATAGAGACCATATTCAAATGGAGGCATTTCTAATTCCCAGTCCAAATTGTTTCAGTGTCTCTTGTTCTGTTTCTCTATAAAAAAATTACTGACATTTAATAATAAAGACATAAAACCACTGAGCAATAACCTTCAGGGTGCAATAACTACTAATCAAAGTTACAAAAAAAGGGAGCCCCATTAAAGGGATAATCAATCAACTTATAAAAAAACATACTGACTGAGATAAAATAGCTACTCATAACTAAATAAGTCAAGAAAATGGCAAAATGGAGGATAAAAGCTGAGACTCTAAAAGTAGATACAAGCATGGACACGGACAGCAAGCAGAATGGTGATTGCTGTGGGAAGGTGGGAGTGAGTGGAGGTGGAAGGGGCAAGGGGTCTTGGGAAATAACAGTGAGATGCAAGATGTTGACTCTGGTCAACAGCATGGACCTCAGAAGCCATCCGGCTCCCATGACTTTGGGGCATCTGACTCAGCAACTGCTATGTAAGTCATGACATCATCTCTCTGCCACTTTGGCTGATGTAACGTTGGTTCCATGCCACTGTTGTCCCTAAGCACTGTATTTACTGTTCTGGCATTGCTAGGATAAGAGTAAGGCATTACAGCATGTCTCATATTCCTCTGGCTCCCCGTGCTTTGTTCATCTTGGGAATCTCACCACCTAAGCCGTCCCTTGTGGAGCAGGTGAGCTCTGACAAGAGGAATAAATGGTGATGGATGGAGATTTGACTTGGAGTGGTGCACACACAATACAGTGTACAGATAATGTGTTGTAAAATTTTATATCTGAAACTCATAATTTTGTTAACCAGTGTCACTCTAATAAATTCAATAAAAAATAAAAAAATGAATAAATAAAAAATAAATACAGGAAAATTTCATTGTAATATTATATAAAAAAGGAGAAAATAGAATTTGGGGATGGTAAATATAGAAAGGTGAATATCTTAAACAAGAAATCATATGCATAAAACATTTTGGTGTACTTTATGTATCTTTTTTATTTTTTGTATAGAGTATCACTGTGATTGTTATATAAGAGAGCATCTTCCCAAAAGGAGTGTGGGGTAGGCAAAAAGAAATCACTATTGACTCCTATTCACATGTACATCAGTAAACCACTTTTGCAGGCAGATTACCAAGGCCTCTTGTAAAATGTTGGCAAGCTATTACACTAAAAATGTGTAATGAACAGATGATATTATTAATAACCTTGGATTTTCTACTACTTTATTATATATTTTTCTTGTTTGATAGATTTTCTTTCTCAAACCTTAAATATAGACATCATACAAAATATGACCATTTACATTACATTCAAATAATTGCTTGGGATGAATATGAAAAACAACTGTAGTTATCTACATGCAACCTTTTTAATGCACTTATAATATCTTTTGTTTGTTATGACAGTGATTTTTTTTTTTTTTTTGTATTTTTCTGAACCTGGAAATGGGGAGGCAGTCAGACAGACTCCCGCATGCGCCCGACCGGGATCCACCTGGCACGACCACCAGGGGGCGATGCTCTGCCCATCTGGGGCATAGCTCTGTTGCAACCAGAGCCAGTCTAGCGCCTGAAGCAGAGGCCACGGAGCCATCCCTAGCGCCCAGGCCATCTTTGCTCCAGTGGAGCCTTGGCTGTGGGAGGGGAAGAGAGAGACAGAGAGGAAGGAGAGGGGGAGGGGTGGAGAAGCAAATAGGCACTTCTCCTGTGTGACCTGGCCGGGAATCGAACCCAGGACTCCTGTATGCCAGGCCGATGCTCTACCACTGAGCAAACCGGCCAGGACTGACAGTGAATTTTATGTGTCAAGTTCAAAAACATTTTTAGGTGAGGTTAACATTTAAAACACTGAATTACAAATAAAACAGATTGTACCCCACAATGTGGATGGGACTCATTTCATCAGTTAAAATTCTAAAAAGGATAAAATGACACAGTTCCTAGAGCAAAAAGGGATTCAACAGAGGATCTTTGGACTCCATTTGTACTATTGTCCGTGCTGGCTCTCCAGGTTGTGGACCAGATTGCAGATTTTGGCCTTGTCACCCTTCACAATTATGTGAGCTAACTTCTTAATACTTCCAATAGATAGATATAGATATAGATATAGATATAGATATAGATATAGATATGGATATAGATGATATAGATATAGATATAGATACAGATACAGATACAGATATAGATATAGATATAGATAGATGTAGAAATATAGTATAGATATAGATCCCTGTTGGCTTTGTTTCCCTGGTGAACTCTAATATTTCTTTTCCAAACTTTATTTCCATAATATGGCTTAGTGGGCAATCAAAACTATCTTGCATGGTCTGAGTTCTCACTAATAAGGCTAGATTAAAGGTGAACAAGTCTATATCTGTGTTGTTCTAAATGTTATGACTTTTTGTATGGTTAAACATTTATTAAGAAAACATTATGTTTTTCAACTTTGTAAACTCTTTAATTTGGTCCTCACTAGAAAACTTATAGCTAAAACTAGAGATCTCATCACCTCAATAGCAGTTATGGGTAAATAAATGTTAATAAGATAAAGGAATCTGGACAAAGAGGTGGTGAAAAAGTATTTGTTTTTATATCTGTAAAATAAACTTTATAACACTTAATTTACAAAGTTATTGAATGTATTAATATATATAAAGAAGAGAAATGCATACTAAAAGCTACATGGATATTTAAGTGAACAATATGATTTTAAATTTTAATTATTTAATATTAAGAATATTGATTTTGTATTATCTTTCTTTATTCTAGGGTAGAAATATAAGAGTAAACAAAACAAAATACATTGTTAATTTGTTCATTTTTATGATAATTCTTTTTAAAAATTAGAATTTCATTTATATTTCTAATAATTGAATTTAAAAAGCAAAATTTATTATAAACAATGTAGTTACTCAAATACCTTAAGGAAAAAATTGACCATTCCTTAACTTTACCTAGTTTATAAGATAACTTTGTATAAAATATATTTTTATAAGGTAACTTTATACATTAGCTTTATATAAGTTAACTTTATTTTCTTTACCTACCTCATACAATTCTTGTGCAAGTAAAAATAATTGAAATACATAAATATTTTGCATATTTTCTGGCATAAAAGAGATACTCAATACACATTACTTTTATTTGTGTGTATGAGTCAAGAAGGCAAATGTAAAACTAATTACATATGTTAAAGCCAAACTGATTTTTGTATTTTCCACAAATAGTTAAGGATTCCAGTTTGGTTTAATTATTGTATTCTATATTCAAGTCATAGAAAATAGGCATATAGCCACCACCTTTAAAAATATGGATAGAATGAAATAGTTATACATCTTTATTACTACTATTTTCCTTCAAAAGTTAGACTTGGGTCACTGTAGAATTAAATTAAAAAATTATAATGATAGGACATTAGTTTTGTTGTGTGGTATCATCAATGCTGTGCTAGTAAATATGCAATGCCATATATATTCTCTTACATTTTTTTAAAGCTATTTACTAATTACTATGGTGTAAATACTCAGACCATGGTTAATTTCAAGCAATGAATGTGACATCAGTGAATTTGGAGTTGAGAAGAGATGTGTAAAACAGACTCATGAGAAGATGTATAATCTGACTTCAGGATCCTTCTCACTTCTCCTTTTGTCTTGAGGACATCATAAATAGACACATAAATGAAAATATACAAATTTATACTAAAGCGTTTTGAAACTACTCTTTGTAGTACGTATATTAAGTGTAAGTTTCTTCAGAAAATTCATTTGATGGTTTATCATGTTAATAAATTCTCAAGGCCTCTATATTCCCCATATAAAACCTAATTTTATCTGGAACAAACAATAGGCATGAATGCACATACTAGAATCAAATTAGCAAAATATACAAACATCAGATAGTGCAAAGGAAAAATATATTTGTCTTTTCATAAGACAGTCTTAAAAGGCAGAGTATGAAACAACATGTGTAAAAAGATCTGAACTTGGTTATTTTTGGAAAAAAATGTCTAAAACCATATCAATTTCTTGATATTTTAATTAAAACCCTGCTATGGGAAAAAGTACAGATGTGTACTTCTAAATTAGTAGTTCCTCCTAAGAGGTGTCATCAATCATATGCACTTTTCTCAATAAACAGATTATTTCATGAAAAGTGAATAAGAAAGTCATATTTCTGCCTGCAGTCTGTATGTGCCAGTTTATATTACACATGATGATAGTACACTCAAGAGATTTCACAACAACAGAGAATAATTAAGATTAAAAATTTAAAAAGAGTGAGGCAAAAAATAGTTAATTTGTCAGTGTTATTAGAGGTTAACTATAAAATTTCACGTTTATTTCAATCTGAATATCCTCGTGCCCATGAGTTGAATTCAAAGGCAAGAAAACTTGCAATCCACAGAGCAGAATCTCTCTGTATACAACCCCAGGGAATACACTGCATTCTAATTATCTCTTTTCTGTTGAAATATCTTTTTTACTGTTTCCCAGATGACAGCTATAAATGAAAGAAAAAATTGCTTTTTTAAAGGAAAACTCATAGAGGCTGACATTTGATTTAGAATCATTTAGAATAAAACTCACTTTGTGATAATATTCCCACTTTCCAATAGTAAACTGATCAATAGCAGGTCCCCAAATGTAATTTTGAGATTCAATTTTGTTGACACTCCAGAGAAACTTTAATAGGCATCCAAATATTGTAATTGTTAGCTCACAATAGTTTAAAATTAAAGATTTAAGAAAAATAATTTAAAGGGCGATCACCTACAAAAACCTTATGATCCCCTCCCACTTTCAATATTGGATTGTCTTAGACTATTTGGTAATTTGGTATATTAAATGAACTGTATTATCATTAATTTTAGCAGTAATGTTAAGGTAAATGCTTTGTGGGGACCAAAGTTGTTCCAAGAATGTATAGAAAGAGAGTCTAGTGGTGGAAGCCATATGCTATATTAGTCAGCCCAGAGACTTATAGACTCTGTATATGTGTACAGACAGCCTTTGACACCAAGATTTAATTTCTTAATTGAATTTTATTGGGGTGACATTAGTTCATTTAATTGTGAAGTTTTCAAATGTCAAATTCTACAACATATCTCTGTACACTGTATTGTGTGTTCACTCGCCTCCCCAAGTCAAGTTGTCATCTGTATGTTCTTATATAAAATCTTGAGGATCTTAGGCCAAAATGCAAAAGCAAATCCATACATAAAATCAGGTAACCCTACCCCAACAAAAAGCAAAATATATGACAGTATTTTTAGATGTATTTTAAAAGTGTGCCATCAATTTTTTTTTCCAAGACGGAATTAAGAATTTAAGAGATCAAAGAAATAAATTGAAGAGGATACAAATGAAAGAACATATTGGGCTCATAAATTTAGTATTGTTAAAACCATCATCCTGCCTAACAGCCATCAGCAATTCCTATAAAAAGATTAATAGTGTTCTTCTCAAACCTAGAAAAAAAAATCCAAAATTTTACATGGAACCACAAAAGACCACAAAGAACTAAAGCAATTATGAGAAATGAAGAACAAATTTGGAGGTATCACACTAATTGGTTTTCAAGCTATACTACAAAGTTATAATAATCAAAACAGTATTATATTGGCACAACAACAGACACATAGTTCAATGAAACAGACTAGAGCTCAGAAATAAACCCTCATTTGTATCATCAGCTACTCTATGACAAAGAAGGCAAGAACATGCAGGGAAAAAAATGACAGTCTTTTTAATAGTGGTGTTGGAAAACCAACACCATATGTGGAAAAAAAATAAAGGAAGGAAGGATGGAAGGAAGAAAGGAAGGAAGGAAGGAAGGAAAGAGACTGCCCCACTCTTACACCATACACAAAAATTAACACAGAATGGATTAAAGACTTAAATGTAAAGCCAGATACCATAAAAAGCTTAGATGAAAACAGAGATAAGTAAACTACTTTTCATCAATCTGAATAATATCTTTCTGAATATGTCCCTTCAAGCAAGAGAAACAAAAGCGAAAATAAACAGATAGGACTTCATTAAACTAAAAAAAGAGCTCTCCAATGTGAAGAAAATCATTAATAAAACAAAAAGACAATCTACAAATGGGAAAGTACATTCACAAATTATATATCCAATAAAGGGTTGATACCGAAATACATAAAGATCTCTTATAACTCAATAACAAAATGTCAACAATCCAATAAAAAAAATGGGCAGAAGACCTGAAAAGACAGTTCTCCAAAGAAGACATACAGATGGCCAACAAACAGAAAAAGATGCTCAACATTGCTAGACATCAGGCAAAATCAAGTTAAAATCACAAAATATCGCCTCACAATAGTGAGAATGGCTATTATCAAAAACCCAACAATTATCGATGAGAATGCGCAGAAAAGGGATCCCTAGTACACTATTGGTGGGACTACAAATTGGTTCAGCTACTATGGAAACAGTATAGAAATTTCTCAAAACATTCAAATAGATCTACCATACAACCCAACAATTTAAGTTCTGGATATTTATCCAAAAAAAATGAAAACACTAATCAAAAAGATATATGCACACCTATGTTCATTGCAGCATTATTTACAATACCTAAGACATAGAAGTAGCTTTGGTGTTTATTGCTAGATGCTTGGATAAAAAAAGATGTGGCGTGCGCACATATACACACACGCACGTGCACATGCACACACACACACATGCACACACATGCACACATACACACAACTTGGATTTTATCCAGCAATAAAAAGAACAAAATCTTGTCATTTGGAACAACATGGATTGATCTAGAGCAGGGGTCTCAAACTCAACTCAGCATGTGGGCCGCAGAGCAAGTTCACAGCCATTTGGCGGGCCGCACTAGGTCTACAAAAGGCAACTGTTACGCAACACTTTTCTCACTGCAGTTGAAAACAAAAAAAAAATCAGTACAACAAGCACAATCATACATGCAGTTTACTCAGTGTCACAAAACGAACAGAAACTGTAGTTCGCATCACAACTGCTGTTAACTAAGCTAATATCTAGCTAGGATGCTAGAGAAATGAAAAATACAAGTAGGCCCCTAGGCTTACTTAATTTTATCCAAAATATTTTGAACTTCGCGGATTAGTCTGCGGGCCGCACAAAATTGTTCGGCGGGCCGCATGCGGCCCGCGGGCCTCGAGTTTGAGACCCCTGATCTAGAGTGTATTATACTAAGTGAAATAAATCAGAGAAAGACAAATACTGTATGGGTTCATTTATATGTTGAATCTTTTTTTTTTTTTTATAATTCAGAGACAGAGAGAGAGAGTCAGAGAGAGGGATAGATAGGGACAGACAGGCAGGAACGGAGAGAGATGAGAAGCATCAATTATCAGTTTTTCGTTGTGACACCCTAGTTGTTCATTGATTGCTTTCTCATATGTGCCTTGACTGCAGCTCTTCAGCAGACCGAGTAACCTCTTGTTCGAGCCAGCGACCTTGGGTCCAAGCTGGTGAGCTTTTTTTGCTCAAGCCAGATGAGCCCATGCTCAAGCTGGCAACCTCGGGGTCTTGAACCTGGGTCCTCAGCATCCCAGTCCGACGCTCTATCCACTGCACCACCACCTGGTCAGGCTATATGTTGAATCTAAAAAACAAAAGTTGCAAACAAGAGTTTTCCCTGCGAGCTGCCACTGAAATGATCACTTTTGAAACTGAGGACAGACAGGGTGAGAATCTGGACACGCACTCTGATTTGGATTCCTGGGTAAAATTTGTTCATTTACTATGTATTGGAAAGGTGTACACTAAGAAAACAGTGTAATAGCTCTGGAGCTCAAGTGGAGAGGGAAACCTTGGCTTGAGGGATGTTAGCCCAGCTTATGGGCCTTATAAAAATAAATCTTAAAGAATAGAGATTTTTGTCACACATGTTCAATTCAGGCTCATGTGCTCTGACCTTGGCATCATTCCTGAGAGCAAATGAAAATGATTTATCTCTGGGAAAGTTAGTGAGATTTAAGGTTAGAAGATAAGATGAAGCCTTATGCCAACTGTATTGACTTTAAACTGTAACCTTGACGCTCAGGTGCAGAAGTTATAGCTTGAAGAACAAATACGTGGCAATATCAGGATGGTAATTTGACTATAGCATTATTGAATCTCATATCTAAAGAGCAATTTCTGTCCAGCTTATTTCTGAGAAGTATTTTGGAGGAAAACATTCAGAATCTTGAGCTAAATTTTACTTTAATAATGTATTTTTTCAACTAATAATATTAGCAACATTTCAAATATTCTTAGAATAAAATTTTAAATAAATTCAACCAGTTTCTAAAAGGTTAAGAGAAAGTTGGATATAAAATTGTTACTCCATTTAAACAAATATTGTTTTTATTTATTGATTTGCCAGGAGAATTAGCTTTTCAGATTCAATGAAGAGCAAACTTACTGTTCTCAAAGGCATTTATAAAATTATGTTTTCTGAAGTTTCTTGAAGTTGATCAACACATACCTACAGATATTCCCCAAACTGAACATGTTTTGTGATAGATTTATTTTTTTACATATTTTTTCATCTCTCCTCCAAATGATCATGTTGATTCGCCTTTGTGAAATTGTGCTGTGCTAAAAAGGTGTGTAGAAAATATTTACTAACATGTATCTATTTTAATAACTTTATAATATATGATTCATGTTCAGACAATATTATAATATTTAATAAGAGAAAAGGGGATCCATTTATAGAAACCTCCCTAAGAATAGACAGTGATATATATCAAAATTAAGCTGCTGATATAGGTTTGAGCCATAATCATATGCTGTTTCCCCAACTGATAATTCTTATTCTAATCTCACTCAATTACTTATTTTAGCACTTTCATTCTTCTTTTGAACACAATTGCATCTCATTCTTTTTAATTTTTTTTAAAATTTGTAACAGAGACTGAGAGAGGAACAGATAGGGACAGACAGACAGGAATGGAGAGAGATGAGAAGCATCAATTCTTCGTTGCAACTCCTTAGTTGTTCATTGATTGCTTTCTTATATGTGCCTTGACTAGGGAGCTAAAGCAGACAGAGTGATCCCTTGCTCAAGCCAGCAACTTTTGACTCAAGCTGATGAGCCTTGCTCAAACCAGATGAACCCACGCTCAAGCTGGTGACCACGGGGTCTTGAACCTAGGTCCTCCGCATCCCAGTTTGATGCTCTATTTACTGTGCCACCACCTGGTCATGCTGCATCTCATTCTTATAGATATTCTTCTTTGATACCCCGTAACCCCAAGTATGCTACCTCTCTATGCATTACTTTGTATTTATCTGTTTTAAAAACATTTTAGCTTTAGTTTCAACTTATGTTTACTTACATTTATTATGTACCTAATCACTGATAGAAATCAGCCAATAGAAAAAAAAATGAAATGGGAACTGGATAATAGGTAATATTAAAGCATCAGTTGTATTAAATGTGGTCATGTCAATGTAATTATAGAAAAATATGCCCCTTTTAAGACACATAAAAGTATTTAGGAATAAAATGATAAGATAGCTAGGATTTGCTTTAAATTACTTAAGCAAGGTGGTGGATAAATGAAATTGCAAAGACAAAATAATGATAGTTGTCAATAGTAGGTAAAATGTTTATGGATTTGTATTGCACTCTCAATAGTCTTGTGTGTTTGGAAAATTTTATAGTAAAAAGTTACAAGGAGATGTTATTTATTGGCTGCAAATCAATACCTTTTTGAGAATATTTTTGTTTTCCTTTTTCTTTCTAATATCATTACTAGAAGTTAGAATTATTTCAGAAATAATTTTTATAAAATCAACTACTTATCACTGAATATGCCATAAATGAAAAATAACAAAATCCGTAGTGGTGCTTATGTCAAATAGTCAACAGAGGTTCCTTACTATAAATTATACAACCCCATAATTTAATCATTATTTTGCATGAATTAGCTATGTGCTTTGAAAAAATTAAAAAGTTACTATTGTCATAGAATCTGGTTCATTATAAAACTGTTGGAAATGCAAAATCTCATAGATTTACTGTATGGTGAGATTATGTTTTATAATAATAAAATTAAAAGTTAAGCTCTCAGGAAAGACTAGCTCCAAGGAAGAAAGATTATCATTCTTTTAAGAGCATAGGGTATTATAAGAACAAGAACAGGCAAAGGACTGGTTTCTTGGAGACATTTCTAAACTAAATCTAAAGGAGTTTGAAAATATCACACAAAGAAATAAGATTTCACAAAAGAAAGAAGAAAATATCAATATGGAAACAAATTAAGGCATAATAGTATGTTACTTTCAAAGATCTTCAAGTTTATATTCAAAAAAATACAGAATGCAAATGAAAAGAATTAAAACTTGACAGGTAAAAATGAACCAAACAAAATTCTTACACTTGGCACTAAAAGATCGGGTTGTTTTTTGGAAAGCAAAAGGTAGACATTGACAATTGTTAAATAAGATGTTAGATTATTTCTAAACTAGTAGAGATAAGAAAGCAGACTAGATTAAAGATCACTAGGGAAAAAGAATGTTTCTCACTTTTAAATATGATAGTAGATTTAGGGTTTGTTTCTGTAAATATTCTTGTCAAGTTGAGTAAGTTCCCTTGTAGCCCTTGTTTGCAAACTCTGGTAGGTTTGTTTTTTATTGTTTGGGTTTTGTTTTTTGTTGTTGTTGTTTTTTTTTTTTTTTTGCTTTTTTTGTGACAGAGACAGAGAGAGAGACAGACAGAGGGACAGACAGACAGGAAGGGAGAGAGATGAGAAGCATCAACTCTTCATTACAGTTCCTTAGAATTTAGGACTTTGTCTTTTTAGTTGTTCATTTCTTTCTCATATGTGCCTTAAGGGGGGAGAGGGGGCTGCAGCAGAGCAAGTGACCCCTTGCTCAAGCCAGCAACCTTGGGCTCAAGCCATCGAAATTTGGGCTCAAGTCAGAGACCATTGGTCATGTCTGTGATCCCACGCTCAAGCCAGTAACTCTGTGCTCAAGATGGTGAGCCTGTGCTCAAGTCGGATGAGCCCGTTCTCAAACCAGCGACCTCAGGGTTTTAAACTTGGGTCCTCCTCTGCATTCCAGTCCGATGTTCTATCCACTGCACCACTGCCTGATCAGGCTGCTTAGAGTTTTTATCTTAAATGAATGTAGTATTTTGTCATATGCTTTTTCTATATCTATGTATATTATCATATGATTTTTCTTTTTTACCCTTTCAATGTGATGGATGAGATTAACTTTGACATATTGAAACAGCTTTGTATATATGGAGTAAATCCTACTGGTCCTTTTTCCTGTGTTTCAATTTTATTTTTTTCTGATTAATTCACATTTAATCTGCTCCTCTTTTTCTAGATACCTCAGTAGAACTACTTTTGAGAAATATGTGTTTAATGCTATAAATTTTCTTCTATGCATTAATTTTGCTGCACTTCACAAGTATTGCTTAGTGGCATATTATTATTTTTATTCTATAGTGTTGTTTATTTAGCTCAAAATATGGTTTAATATCTCTAGTGATTTCTTATTTCACTTATGTATTATTTAGAACTCTGGCCTGACCAGGTGGGGGTGCAGTGGACACAGTGCAGGCCTAGAATGCCGAGGACCCAAATTCAAAACCTCAAGATTGCCGACTTGAGCGAAGGCTCATTCAGCTTGACTGTGGGCTCAGCAGCTTGAGCATGGGGTTGTCAGCTTGAGCGTGGGAGCATAGACATGACCCAGTAGTCATGGCTTGAGCCTGAAGGTCACTGATTTGAAACCCAAGATCTCTGGCTTGAGCCCTGGGTTGCTGGCTTGAGCAAGGAGACACAGGATCAGATGGAGCCACTCACCCCGGTCAAGGCACATGTGAGAAAGCAATAAAAAAAAGTCAAGTGCCACAAATATGAGTTGGTGTTTCTCATCTCTCTCCCTTCCTGTGTGTCTGTCCCTGTCTGGCTGGCTGTCTTTCCCTCTCTCTCCCTCAAACAAACAAACAAAAAAATGTGTTGTTTAAACTGTAAGTATTTTGGATTTTACAGCTGTGTTTCTTTTACTGATTTCTAGCTTAGTTATATTGTTCACTTAGAGTATGCTTTTATGATTTCTACTCTTTTAAATTTAAATTGTGCTGTATGGCCCAGATACATTCTATCTTGTTGAAAGTTCTATGTGAGCTTAAGAAGAATATATATTTAGCTACTATTGGGTGAACTATAATATTCATATCAATTAGAATGCATTGATCGATGATGTTTAGTTCAACAATATCCTTGTTGCTTTTTTACCAGTTCAGTCTGTCAATTACTGAGAAGGAATATGTTGGATTTTCCAAATATAACAGTAAATTTGTTCATTATCTGTACAGTTTCATCAGTTT
This sequence comes from Saccopteryx leptura, assembly GCF_036850995.1. Lineage (NCBI taxonomy): Eukaryota > Metazoa > Chordata > Mammalia > Chiroptera > Emballonuridae > Saccopteryx > Saccopteryx leptura. Next base: position 68,562,221 of record NC_089506.1, on the reverse strand, counting down.
GTTCTCCATGTATTTTCATGTTCTGTTGTAATCACATACAAAGTAAAGATCATTAATATCCTGGATACTCAGCCTCTATATCATTGCATAATGCTCCTTGATAATTCTTGACAACTTTCCTTGTTCTAAAGATTGCTTGTATGTAATTAATATAGTTATTCAGGGGTTCTTTTATTTGATTAGTATTTTTTTTTCTTTTTTCTTTCTGAAGCTGGAAACAGGGAGAGACAGTCAGTGTTGGGCAGATAAAATATATTATGCTCACTTTGTTAAAGATAATGCTGCCCACGTGGATGCCTTTGCCCAGGTGATATTAATGTGTGTTGGGGGCAGGCAGGATCGTTGTAGCCTGGGGCTTGGTTTTGGGATTAAGCCTTTCCCACCCTTTTTGATGTGGGATGGTACAATCCAATCATGCCTCAGAGAAGTGACTTTGTATTAGAGACTTCCCTATTATGTATATTGGATTAAAGGTTTGGATTTCTACACTATAAAATAGGGGCAGAACGGGAGCTTGCTCTCTTGGTTCCTGGGATGATTAGCATGAGAGAGCAGAGGGAGCAGAGCAGAGAGCAGAAAGAGGCCATGTGGCCAGGAGAAGCAGCCAAGATGGCGGAGTGCTGAGTGAGATGCCAGTTTGTGCAGAGTTTAAGGAAGGAGATGGGGAACTGAGGAGAATAAGGCTGGTGAGCTAGAAACCTTTGATTCTAGGAAACTCGGATAAGTCAGTGGCTTTGTGAGCATTGAATGTGAGTGGGTTTTGGAGTCCAGTGTATGTTTTTACTTGCCCGCCGGGTGTAAACTAGAATTAAAGAAAATGGCCTATCAGTTTTTGGCTCCGTTGTTTCTTTACCGACTGTCCGAATGCAATGTGAACCTGCATGGGCTGGGCTGCTTTGATAGTGGCGCTGGACTTGGCTTCTGGCTTTACAGTCAGACAGACTCCTGCATGCGCCCGACCAGGATCCACCCGGCACGCCCACCAGGGGCAACGCTCTGCCCACCAGGGGGTGATGCTCTGCCCCTCCGGGGCGTCGCTCTGCCGCAACCAGAGCCACTCCAGTGCCTGGGGCAGAGGCCAAGGAGCCGTCCCCAGCGCCCGGGCCATCTTTGCTCCAATGGAGCCTTGGCTGCGGGAGGGGAAGAGAGAGACAGAGAGGAAGGAGGGGGGCGGGGTGGAGAAGCAAATGGGTGCCTCTCCTATGTGCCCTGGCCGGGAATCGAACCCGGGTCCCCCGCACGCCAGGCCGACGCTCTACCGCTGAGCCAACCGGCCAGGGCCAGGTTTGTGATGTTAAAATAAAAAGCTGGGCCTATCTATGATGTAGAATTTATTGCTATCTCTAAGTAGCTTTAAATAATTCAGGAATTATTATTTATTATATAATGTAATATGAGTGATGTGAAGGCAGCTAAAGAATTTTTGAAACTCCAAGTTCATTGTGGAAGAAAATTACTTGCCAGATTTGACTTGACCTCCTTATGGATAAAAGTCCTTTCAGACATCTAATTCCAAAAGAGAAATAGTTCATTCATATTGAATATTACATTATACATGATAGAAGTTTTTCAGCTTCATTATATTCTTATGAGAACATCACCGTATATATAGTCTGTTGTTGACCAAAATATCACTATGTAGTGTATGACTGTATGCTATATCTTTTGATGTTATATGATATATGCTATATCTTTCTCTGTTTCTTAGGTAACAATGTCTACTTTTTAGTTGATTCTTTCTCAGGCTATCTCATCTACTAATGAATTATTATTTTTATTCTATAGTGTTGTATAATCTTTTCTGGCATTTTTTTAAATTCTTCATTAATTTCTACCTCTCTGTTACATTACCCATCTGCACTTGCATGTTACCCACATTTTCTATGAGAACTTTATAGTTATTAATTATAGTTACATTAAATTACTGATTTGAAAATTTCAAAATCTGTGTTATATATTAGTCATGTTCTGATGATTGATGTGTCTTTTCACATTTTTTTGTAGTAATTTTTGTTTTCTAAATTTTACTTTGTGTCAGTCTCAACAAATACTGTCAATTTTACTGATATTTTCAAAGATTTGGACTTTTGTTTTAGTGATTTTCTCTGTTGCTTTTTTGTTTTCAATTTCTGCTGCTATATTAATTCTTCTCATTTTTTTTCTGCTTGCTTATGGCTTATTTGCCACTATTTTAGGTTCTTGAGTATTTATTTGAAATCTTTTCTCTTTTTTAAATTAACATTTAGCACCATCAGTTTCACTGCCAGAACTGTTTCACTTGTGTTCCAAAAATTTTGATATGCTGTATTTTTATTTTTCATTCACTTATATGTATTTTTTATTTTATTTGAGATTTCTTTTTTGATCCATGAAAATTTTAGACTATTTTTTGATTTCTAATGTTTAAACAGATTTCTGTTATCTTCTCTTTCCTATATATATTATTTATTATTAATTAATTAATTAATTTATTTATTTATTCAGTGAGAGGAGGAGGGCGGAGAGACAGACTCCAGTATGTACCCCAACCAGAATCCACCCGGCAAGCCCGCTAAGGGATGATGCTTTGCCCTTTGGGGAGTGGGAGTTGCTCCATTGTTCAGCAACAGATTTCTTCTCAGCCTGAGGCAGAAGCCATGGAGCCATCCTCATTGCCTGGGGCGAACTTGCTCCGATGGAACCATGTCTGCAAGAGGGGAAGAGAGAGAGAGAGAGAAAGAGAGAGAGAGAAAGAAGCAAGAGGGGGAGGGGCGGAGAAGCAGATGGGTGCTTTTCCACCTGTGTCCCAGACCAGGAATTGAACCTGAGATGTCCATATACCAGGCTGATGCTCTACCACTGAGCTAACTAGCCAGGGCGTTTTTTTTTTTCTAATTTCTGGTTTAATATCATTTTGATTAGTACATACTCTGTATGATTTCAGTCTTTCAAAATTGATTGTTTGCTTTATGACCAAAAATATGACTTGCCATGGTATATGTTTTGCTGTAGTAATGTGTACTGTTCTCTAAATATGAACTAGACACTATTAGTTGATGGTATTAATTCCTTTTATACTTTCTTTGATTTTTATTCTATCTTAAATCCCAGCTGTATCACTGTACTATGTTTTGAAAAATATACCTATTCTCTGGTTTAATTTCTTAACCTTTAAAATGGATAACAGATCACCTATTTTTCAGGCTTCTTAATAAAACCAAACAAATATAAATTATATGAAATATTACAGACACTAATAATTGTAACTTCTACTGTTTTAATACCTGTAATCTGGTAGATAAGGCATTTGACTATCTAGTCTGCAAATGAAATCTGTCTCTAACTTATTTTCTCCCACATGATGTTTGGACTGAGTCAGGCACCACTTTGTCCATTTCTTCAAGAAGTTAGTTAAAATTCTACTGATAATAATGAATTATTATTTTGAATAGTCTTAGTTTGTACTGAAACATAAAATATTAAGATATCATTACTAACGTCATTGAAAAATAAGTCATATTCAAATTGGAGTAAATAGCATGAACAAAAAACCATACAAATTTAAAATAATTTATATATATATATATTTAAAAATAAAGAGCAGTTAAAATTAGAGTTGTACTGTAGATAATTAGATAAAGAAAATGTGGTACATATGTACAATGGAATACTACTCAGCTGTAACAAAAGATGAAATAGTGCTATTTTGAAAATGTGGGTGGACCTCGAGAATATTATGCCAAACAAGATAAATCAGTCAGAAAAAAGCTAAGAACAATATGATTTCATTCATATGTAAAATACAAAACTAAAACTCAGAGACATAGACAAGTTTTGGTGGTACCAGAGGAAAGGGGGGTGAAGGTATTAAAGGGGAAAGGGACAAATACACGGTATAGAAGATGATTTGACTTTGGGTGGTAGGCACACAATGCAATGTACAGATTATGTATCATGAAAATGTACACTTGAAACTTATATCATTTTATTAACCAATGTCACTCAACCAAATTTATATAATTTAAAATTAAAATATATTTTACTAATTAAAAAGATTATATCATACCGAAGGTGCTATTCTAGTTTTTTCTTGAATGATAGGTAATACTATGAAAAGTAGATAAGGGCTAGGAATACTAAAAATAAAGGAAGTATAGAGTGTGAAAAGCAATTGTAATATATTTTGGCCGTAGTATATGATAAAATAGAAAAGTAATATCAGGTATGTATAAAGAAGTAGTATGGCAAGAAAAATTTGTTATATAATAACATGCTGAAACGTTAGATCAGGGGTCCCCAAACTTTTTACACAGGGCCCAGTTCACTGTCCCTCAGACTGTTGGAGGGCCGGACTTTAAAAAAAACTATGAACACATCCCTATGCACACTGCATATATCTTATTTTAAAGTAAAAAAAACAAAATGGGAACAAATACAATATTTAAAATAAAGAACAAGTAAATTTAAATCAACAAACTGACCAGTATTTCTTTTTTTTTTCTGAAGCTGGAAACGGGGAGGCAGCCAGACAGACTCCCGCATGCACCCAACCGGGATCCACCTGGCACGCCCACCAGGGGGCAATGCTCTGCCCATCCGGGGCATCGCTCCGCTGTGACCAGAGCCACCCTAGCGCCTGAGGCAGAGGCCATAGAGCCATCCCCAGTGCCCGGGCCATCTTTGCTCCAATGGAGCCCCGGCTGTGGGAGGGGAAGAGAGAGACAGAAAGGAAGGAGAGGGGGAGGGGTGGAGAAGCAAATGGGAGCCTCCCCTGTGTGCCTTGGCCGGGAATTGAACCAGGGACTCTCGCATGCCAGGCCGACGCTTCACCACTGAGCTAACCGGCCAGGGCCTGACCAGTATTTCAATGGGAACTAGGCTCCTCTCACTGACCACCAATGAAAGAGGTGCCCCTTCTAGAAGTGCAGCGGGGGCTGGATAAATGGCCTCAGGGGGACTGCATGCAGCCCCCGGGCTGTAGTTTGGGGACCCCTAAGTTAGATCCTAATAGTAAATGAAAAAGGTCATGGAAAGCTGGACAACAGGTGACTTGTAATATTAAGATTGTAATTTACTTGCTTAAACAGTAATAAAAAATAAACACTATAAAAGAATGTTCAAGAGGAAAAGATTCAAAATTAAAATAATTTACAGACATGTGATTCTGACTTAATGGTATATAAAACTGAGACCATCTTTTTAAATGTTCTTATTTAGTACTATGCTTTGCAATTACTAATTGGCTTACCCTACCCATTTACACACTGTAAAGTAATCTAACACCATTTTCTAAATTGCACAATTTAGCAAATTGAAAAGTTAAGTGAGTCACCTGAAATCATGACTGGTTTTTAGATATGAAAATGCAAATCAGAATGGTTATTTTTAATTTATGTTTAAATCTTTAAATTTTTTTGTTTAACATAACAAAGTTTTTAATTAAAAATATATTTTATTCATCATGACTTTATTTACTATAGTTAATATTGGAATGATTAAGTATAATTATGGCAGAAATACCAGTTGGTGACATGCCTTTATATGCTATTTATGTGGAGAGTCATTCCTTCTTTATGTAGAGTAGTAGTAGAAAACAGAAGATAGTATTTAGGAAAGAGCAGTTGGTGTAGAAGCTTTTTATTCTGGATGACTCTTTTCTTATTGTATCTGGTTTTGATAAAGAAAATATTCCCTTTGAGCTTCATTTCCCCTACCTTTAAAGTGGGGAAATTAATAACTGCTTTCCAGGTAAGTGTGAATATCAAGAAAGAATGTTTTATAAAATATACAGTAAAATGTAATAATATGCTATTTCTATTATTTTTAGTTATATTGCTAGATGGTATTTTGCAAACATTTTTGCAATAAATAAATTTCTTCTGTAACAATTTTATCCAAATTTTGTTTCAAAAACAAATTTTCTGTCTTGCCTGTTGCTCAGAAGGTTGATGTAAGTGTTGCTTTTGACATGTTTCTCATACTTCATTTGACCATCATTGGTCTAATAAATATAAAAGTTTTATTTTATTTCTCTATATTTTTTTTTATTCAATGAGAAGAGGGAAGGCAGAGTGACAGACACCTGCACTCCAACTGGGATCCACCTGGCAACCCCATTAGGGGGTGATGCTCTGCCCATCTGGGGCATTGCTCTGTTGCTCAACAACTAAGTTCTTCTTAGTGCCTGAGGTGGAGACCATGGAGCCATCCTCTAGGCCAACTTGCTTCAATAGAGCCATGGCTGCAGGAGGGGAAGAGAGAGAGAGAGAGAGTAAGAGAGAGAGAAGTGAGAGGGGGAGAGGTGGAGAAGCAGATAGGCCCTTCTTCTGTGTGCCTTGACTGGGAATTGAACCTGGGCTATCCACATGCTGGGCTGATGCTCTCCCACTGAGTGAACTGGCCAGGGCCTATTTTTCAAGCTTAAATGAAGCTCTTTCAAAACTGACCAACTTGCTCTGACCAATAATTTAATGATCTTCTATTATTTAAAATTATTCTTATTGGAGAATAATGAATATTTGCCGACCTCAATAGCTTTTCCATTTCTGCAGGATTCTGGCTCTCCATGGGACATTTAAAAATCTAAACTAATAATCTCATTTATCCCATATAAGGAACAATGTAAAAAGAACACTTAAGCAAAACCTCATTTCTGAAATAAATTTTTCCAATTCACCAATCCCACCTGCCATGATTCTTTTCTTTAAAAAAAAGAAATCCTCTTTGCTTTTGTTGTAGCTATTTTGATTTTCTGTTCTTTCTTTTTCTTTGATTATTGGCTGCATTTTCTCAGCAATGAAACAGTTTCAGTTCAACAATGATTTGAAATTTTTTTCTTTCTATTCTTTCTTCTCTTCATGTTTGCAACAGACAGCTTTGGGTCATTGTGATTCTAGAACACCCTTACCCTAGCAATGCACTTTTCACAAAGCACTGCTGATGGGCAGAAGCTACATGAACATTGACTACATAATACAAAGCTATGGTGTCATTTATTTTCTCTTTGGTTCACGCATCAATTCTGTAATGATGCTTTATTGTTTCTACTGCTACTGAGATACATCTTTTCTTAATTTGTTATTTATAGTGCTTAACCTACTTTAAATGTAGAAATTAAGTTATTTTTCTCTAGATTAGTATATCTCTGATATAAGTGCTTGAGTTTGAAGTAAAGTAAAATATGTCTGTATCAATGTCCACTTTTATTATGTATAAGCAGTAAATCTGTTTTACTTTACTGCAGTTACTGCTTCAGTTTATTATTTTTATATTTTATACTGAAGAAATAACAAAGCGCTATGTTTTTGCCTAATATAATAATTCTAAATAGGCCTTGCAGAAAATCTAAATTAGGTAATAAATTTAGTTCTCTTTATTATATTTATGCATTTATCATGATTACTCTTTATTACTCTTTCATTGATTGCTATGCTTTGAAAATCTCAGTAGGATTTCTGAGTAATCTGAGTTATGATTTAAATGATAGTCATACCTTACATTTATATTGCTTTACGGTCCATAAAACATTTTGACACACATTATCTCATTTTATTTCATCCTCAGAACAACACTGCCAGAAATGAGGGTCAGTGCATTTATGTTAAATAGAAAAAATGGAAACTCACAGAAAATTCACCAAGCTCACTCGATTAAACATTATATGTCCCTCTTTACTGTATAGTATTGGGTCGCTAAAGTGAAATCTCACTTGCCTAGATATGCCCAGTGAAAGAGGCATCAGAACTAACAAAATGTTTTGTTTTTTATGTTTTTTAGTACAGTAGTCCTTCCATACCCAAGGTTTTACTTTCCACAATTTCAATAATGTATGATCAACCACAGTCTGAAAATATTAAATGGAAAATTTTAGAAATAAAAAAATTATAAATTTTAAATTGCTTGCCATTCTCACTAGCACGATGCATTTTGCATCTTCTAGCACTATCTCACTCCATCTCACAAGAACGTGAATCATCCTTGTCCAGTGCTCCATGCTGTGTACGCTCCCCATTTTTAAGTCACTTAGTAACCATCATGGTTAATGGATTATCATGTAAGAAGTGTTTGTTTTCAAGTAATCCATATTTTACTCACTAGTGGCCTTAAAGCACAAGAGTAGTAAAGCCAGTAATTTGGATATACCAAGGTGAAGCCATTAAATGCTATCTTTAAGTGAAAAGGTGAAAGTTCTCAATTTTTTAAGGTAAGAAAAATATTGTATGTCAAGGTTGTTCAGTTCTATAGCAAGATTGAATCTTCTGCCTATGAAATTGTGAGAAAAAAGACATTTGTGTTAATTTTCTGGGAGAAATACCAGTCACATAATTTTTTATTACACTATATTGTTATAATTATTCTATTTGATTGTTAGTGTTGATAACTTCCTGTGCCTAAAGTATAAAATAAACTTTATCTTAGGTGTGTATGTAGAGGAAAACACGGGGCATATACACGGTTCGGGACTGTCAGTGGTTTCAGGTATGCACTGGGGTCTTGGAATGTATCCTCCACAGACAAAGGAAGACTATTATATGTCTAAAACCTTCTCATTCTTAAAGACCTAGAACAAATTTTTCATTCTATATAATCTCCATTTTTGCTGTAGTTAGAATAAATTATCTCTGTGGGCTTATCATCAATGTTTGAGGTTATTATAGTAATTATGTAAACTAACTTTTCTGCTTACTCTCTAAACTACTTATCAGTTTTTCAGTCTCATAATTGTCAGTTTTTCCTTACACGCACTTCAGATATATTTTATACACGTCTGTCTCTCTTTTCCTCAGCCTTTAAATTTTATGTCTATATCAACCTGAAATGGGTTTAAAAATTTTAATTTATTCACCCAAGAACTCTTTATTTGTTTCTTGTCAGTAAATAAGCTCTACTTAAATAAAACCATCAAGTGAGTCTTATAGACTCTCAATTCATGCTTGTCTTTAACTATATGGTTTTAAAAAAATAATATCTGTGTATGACCATTTATCCATGGTTTATTCAAAATCAGAAAGTATACATATCATGCATTACCCACACATATGGAAGTTAAGTGCTCTCACTTTGGAAATGTGTATTTTCCTACGCATTTATTCAATTTTAACTTTAATCTCCGTGTATGTTGATTTTCCTCAAACTATGTCTTTTAAGGTCATGAATATAGTTTATATTAAGTTAAGATAATTAAATTCATGTTTATAATATAGTACCAGAAAATACAAAATACATATACTGATCAATATATACATCTTGAAACAAATACTAAATTATCTTTGGTAGTGTAATTAGCTTATACAGGCTGAACTATGTTGTAAGTGTTCACAGAGAAACACATTTTCTACATTATCATTGATGACCCTTTAAATCTGCTGTCTCTGCTTATTTCTTTCTGACCATTGAATAAGACTATGAGCTAGTGTTTGGGTCACATGCCCTTTTAGTTTAATATAAAATTTTCAGACTGTGGTGCCAATTAAATTTCTCCTCTTCACTAATTCAGACTTTCCTCACTGGGAATTCTGCAGTATGAAAAGGAAGCATAATAATCTATTTTTACCTCTTATTTTTCTCCTGTTTATTTAATAAAGCATTGTGTCCTTGATGGGTAAGAGACAGCAAGAAGGAAGAGATTAATTTGTGAGGAAGACTGTTAACCTGGAGCTATAAACTGTACTTATCTTCTCTGGTAGATTCCAGAATTGAATCATTTCCCTTTGAACTATATCTATGGCTTTCTCAGATATATTTTCTAGAAGTGGGTCTTTCTTCTAGGCCAATTTATTTTTCTATGATGCTCCTGTCCATACATGCCCAAATGGAAACATGTATCTTTGTCCACTTTTGGTGTAAATATAATTGCAGCTGAATTACAAGGGTGGGAAAAAGTAGGTTAATAATAATAATAAATAATATGATAATGAATAAATATAACGATAAACTCTGTGTTTCACATACTATAAACCCACTTTTACCCACCCCTGTATCTCTCTTGCTCTATTCCACCACCTTAGCCAAATTTAGCCTCAGATCCTAGTCTTTGGATTTCTACCAACAAATATTGGTCACCAGTGTTGGAGGCAAAAGCATAAGACCAGTTGAGATTTGTTTGAGCTGGCTGTGACTGAGGTTCACAGGCATGGAGTGGAATAGACAATGGCAATAGCCCTAGAATTAGCGTCTTGGGAACAACTTTTTATTAATTGAAACATGATAGTACCTTCCTCCTTTGGTTCTAGATGAAAACTAGTTTTGTGAGCTACTTAGTATCCATTAATAAGTAATAGTTTTTTTGGTTTTTTTTGGTATTTTTCTGAAGCTGGAAATGGGGAGAGACAGTCAGACAGACTCCCTCATGTGCCCAAATGGGATCCACCAGGCACGCCCACCAGGGGCGGCGCTCTGCCCACCAGGGGGCGATGCTCTGCCCCTCCGGGGCCTCGCTCTGCCGAGGCCAGAGCCACTCTAGCGCCTGGGACAGAGGCCAAGGAGCCATCCCCAGCACCCGGGCCATCTTTGCTCCAATGGAGCCTTGGCTGCGGGAGGGGAAGAGAGAGACAGAGAGGAAGGAGGGGGAGTGGAGAAGCAAATGGGCACTTCTCCTATGTGCCCTGGCCGGGAATCGAACCCGGGTCCCCCGCACGCCAGGCCGATGCTCTACCGCTGAGCCAACCGGCCAGGGCAATAAGTAATAGTTTTTAATGTAAGTTAGAAGTTATTGTCCTTGTTTTCACATTTTTGGTCCCAAAAAATAAAAATTAGTTGTACAAAATATTGTAAGATTTAATGATTGAATAGACAAGTAGTACTGAGCAGATTATAAATTGTTTTAATGACTTCTTTTACTTCTCTTACTATTAGTTATTCTATAACACATTTGCTGACCCATCATTCTGAATTTACTATTTCTTGCCACGAGGGTGAGAAAATGTAGTAAACTAGTAAGGTGCTATTCACCTACTCCAATTAAGTGGCTATTTTATTTATTATTTATTTATTTTTAAATTTTTTATTTATTGATTTTAGTGAGAAGAAGGGAGAGAGAGAGGGAGAGAGATACCCATCAATCTGTTCCTGTATGTGCCCTGACCAGGGATTGAACTGGCAATCTCTGAGTTTTGGAATGATACTCTAACCAACTGAGCTATCAGGCCAGAGCAGTGCCCATTTTATTTTTCAATTACCATTACTTATACAAAGAGTATTGGCTTCTGTCTCAATTTCTATGCATAAGAACAACTTACAATAAGCAGTGTATCATTGAAACTAAAAAAAATTAAATTAAAACCATGTAGAAATTAAGATAGTTAAAACAGTGTTGTTTAGTAAATATAGTACAAAATGCATATGAAATTTAAGAAGACATCATACCTTGTCACTACATGCTACATAAAAAATGGTCACATGTTATTGACACACATTTGAAATAACTGGAATGCTGGTGAGACATGTAAAGAACAAAAAATATTCAGTTTTACAACTGATCTTTATTACAGTTTTGTAGATTAGAAACAAAGGAGTTAATTTTATTAAATTTCTGCTTCCATGATTGCTATCCTTGCCTAGAAAAGTTTGAAAGTGCTATATACACATGCTTAATCTTATCACAGATAAATTAACAAGTACAATAGACCAAACTGTAACAGGGGTCCCAAACTTTTTATACAGGGGTCCAGTTCACTTTCCTTCAGACCATTGGAGGGCCACCACATACAGTGCTCCTCTCACTGACCACCAGTGAAAGAGGTGCCCCTTCTGGAAGTGCAGTGGGGGCTGGATAAATGGCCTCAGGGGGCCACATGCAGCCTGCGGGCCTGTAGTTTGGGGACACCTGCATAGAAAAGAATTTGAAATCTCTACAGAAGAAATATAAAATGCTAAGAATGTGTTTTTAACACAGGAAAGGAACTTCTAATATTTCTCTTTGCATTACATATACTACATATATTATAAGGTATCCAAATTTCTCTTTCCTTTATAACTTCCTTTAAATTTTATGTCTATATCAACCTGAAATGGGTTTAAAAATTTTAATTTATTCACCCAAGAACTCTTTATTTGTTTCTTGTCAGTAAATAAGCTCTACTTAAATAAAACCATCAAGTGAGTCTTATAGACTCTCAATTCATCCCACTCAAACATTATCTTGATTTTGTACATCAAAAGCTCATAGAGAAGGCAAAAAACAATTCACTTTAATTAGTGAAAGGAGAGAAGAACCTGTGAAAAATCATGCAGTAATATTTTTCTTGTAATATTACGAACAAGAAATACTAATGTAAGCTAATGATTTTGTTTTAAAAATAATGTAAGATTAAAATAATCTAGCAAAAATATGTGTGTGTGAGAGAAAATAAAAGCTTCCAATACTTTCCCAAATTTGCTACTAACATACCCAGATAATTTTGGAGAGCATTTAACTCCTTTGCAGTTTATTCTTCTCTGTGAAATCAGTGTGCTACAAAATAAATGGTCATGGTTTATTTTTATGAAACATTAAACCACTAAAATATAGATTGGAAGTTATGTTTCACTTTTAGAGGAAAATCCTATCAAACTGGTCAACGTTTATAAAAAGAAGATGGCTCAAGAAGTAGTGACCAAAAATACAAGCTTTAATGGATCATGGCTTCAGTAGAAAGTGTTACTTTTATTATAGTCAAATAAAATACAGGAAATAAGGCATCTTGAAAATTACTTTGTACTCCATTCTTACAATTGCTTTAATAATTTATAGAGATAGCATGTAAGGTGACAGAAAATTGATACTCAAACAAATATGTTTCCCCAAACTACTGCCAAATGAGCTGTCCTCAACAATGTGTCCTGAATGACATGGCAGTTGAAGCAGTCCCTAAAGAAATCAGTGAGCTTGAGCAATTTGACAAAATGACTCTGCAAAGCATGCAACCTTTACAAATTACTCTTTGTTTGAATACTGAAATGAATAATAACATTTTTAAAGAGCATATGGGGATAATGCTGTATATCATTTACTCCCTTTGGATCAAAATGTATCTACTTTATTCATTACTGTAGAGTAAGTTCTAATTTACTCAGTTCTTAGAGAAATGTTCCAATAAAAACGGAAAGTGCTGCTCAGCAACTTTTGGTTCACTAAATGTTACTTTTGTTGCAACTTTATAAAAAAACAGTTATGAGTAAACTCACAAAGGAAATTGGCCCAAGACACAGATAGAGAAAAATTTCCAACTGGACTTTTAATGACCCACGAATAGCAACTACGTCCAGTCACTATGGAATGTTTAATTATAGAAATATCTATACTCAAAATCTTTTTATTTTCATTGTTATTATTATTCTTCCCTTCCATGCTCATTTTCTTCTGCTCTCTCTTTTCCCACTTCTAACTACAAATCTAAATGGGAAACAATATTATGTGATTCAACTGTACAATCATAATAAGCCCAAATCCTCCCGGTGGACTGAGGAAAAGAGGACTAAATAAGTGTAGAATGTATTTGCTTATAGTTCCATAGAGATTTGGGGTGAGTGTTTCTTAATATTTTTGTCATGATTTCTTCATTTGTAAATATTTCTATTCTATTTATTTTGTTATCTGAGAGAATTTCTGTGATTATAAAGCAATTTACTGGTTGTAGAAGCATTTAGTAAATTTCAAAATGCTATTCGACTAGCATGCCACTTTTTATTTTAAGTATAGTGTGCAGAATGCTAGAATGGGAGAAAAGAAAAACAAACACTGTCTATTTTTACAATCACTCCTGTTCTTTTTTTTTTAACAATTCAATTTAATTTTTTTCAAATTTTTTTATTTATTCATTTTAGAGAGGAGAAAGGGAGAGAGACAGATAGAGAGGGAGAGAGAGAGGAGAGAGAGAGACAGAGAGAGAAGGTGGGGAGGAGCTGGAAGCATTAACTCCCATATGTGCCTTGACCAGGCAAGCCCAGGGTTTTGAACCGGCGACCTCAGCATTTCCAGATCGACACATTTCCACTGCGCCACCACAGGTCAGGCACTCCTGTTCTTAATATGAATGTGAGATCATGTATATTCTCCACAATGTGAAATCAAAGATATACTAAACTTTTTTGCTGCATATCTAGATGCAAAGTCATTGAGAAATAATAATTTGTTAAATAGCTATTCATTTGAAGAGTAACACCATAGTAATCAGTTCTTGTATCAGGAGGGTCTTTTAAGAGGAATATTTATTTTAATATTTGCTAATTTATAAAGATTCAATAATTATTGCATAGAAAAAACAAATTGTGTTTTTTTGTGAACAATCAAATTACATTCAACTTCATGATTGAAGAGCCTCATAAACTAAAACTAATTTTCTCTAATCAAATGTTTAGAAGTTTCTAGTAATCAGCAATTAAAATCTAAATATATCTGGATGCCAAACAACTCTAATGACTATATTAAACTTTTAGCATTGTTATCATTAGCTTATATAAATCTAAGAATAATAAATATTTTTTCTATTTTCTTATAAAATTGTAGTGCTTTCTCTTTCAATTAAGGTTGGCTGACATTAAAGGGCTAACAGAGATAAGGTGGGTTTTGTATGATGTGTTTATTTAGAGTTTCTGCAACCCAAATTTAACAAAATTGAAAAAAAAGCAAACATTCTGGTTTCAAGAACAATGCCATTGCAGATTTTCTGCCAGGTTTTGCATGAGCTTTTTGAAGCCTGCACTTGAAATTTGCATCAGACCAGAGCTTTCCTCCTGGTCAGCAATGACTTTGCAGAGTGCAACACCTCTGTTTTTTTACAGCTTGCTGCTGTTTCTGACCTTCCTTTGTCTCCTGCATACATTTTTCAGGGGAAGAAATTTTCCACTGATTTTTAGGACAATTCAATAACACAATCACAACCTTATTCTGCTAAACTCTGATGTGATGTATTTGCTGTTTTGTTTTGTTTTTTTTTTTTTTAATTTCAAAACCAAAATTTTCTGCCTCTGGTCAAATAACTCTTCTTCTTTCTCCTTCTGTCCTCCTCCCTCCCACAAGTACAACATAGATTTGTTCAGTCATCTACACCTTAAATTAAGGCCCCTTTGTGACAAGATTTACATAATTTATTTCTCAAGCCCTATTTATCACAGCATAACACGGGTGATATCTCAGCATGCTACAGAATGTATACATACACTCAGTGACCCTACTCTGGTTTGTCACTACTCTGACCATAACCTATTAGTCTTAATACATCTATAGGTATGCTGGGAAATGTTTAACAGCCAGCTCTCTGTCTCTAAAAAAATCAAACAAGCAGACAACAAAGACCTTTACTTGTAGTGTTTGTGATTTCTGTGGTTTAAATATCCCCACCATAGATGCTTTCAAGTTATCAACATAATGTAGATATTACCTGAAAATTTAACATTGTACTTTTAGAACCATTTTAACTTAGTAATATTTCTAATTTTACTAAAAAGTTGGGTTTTTAAGAGATAAAAATACTGATTTAGGTAAGTTCAAACCTTGCTCAAAACCCTGCCTCCAATATTGTGGAAATTTGGGGAAGATTTTTTAAGATTTGTAGTTCAGAGCCTACATTTGTAAAAATGAAGATAATAACCAAAAAGCATTAGGTTAATATGTAGAAATATTAGATAACCCAGGTAAAATCTTTTTCATAGTACATGACAAATAAAAATTCAACTTATATTAGCTTCTATCACTAGTGTTAGAATTAGTAACATTAGTAACATAGGTAATATACATAGTTAGAGGCATGCCTTCTTGACTCTATAGTTACTCTAATCATTACGCCATTCCTCTATGATTCTATTTAAGCTGTACGTCTAGGGTACATCAGAAACTGCATTGATCTTTTCAGTTTTACTTACACATATGATGTGTTCTTATTATTTTAAGAGTATAGACTTTAAAAATTATTATGATTTGATTATAATAAGGAGAAATTATGAGAGGATTCAAATCTTATCTCTATACATTTCTTTAATTTTCTTGAATATTACTGTGTCATAAACTAGATGGTTCTATGAAAACTTTTAGATATAAAGGACAATATGCTGCAACCCTTGTTAATATTAATTGATATTGGCGGTCATTTTTACTCTTCAGCATGTTATTCATAGATTTTCAAAACTTGACAACAAATGACGTTCGTGACACTTTAATGGATGAATTTTTTGTTATTTATATTCAACTCTTCTTTACTTCTCTTTCCAACAAACCCTTCACTTGTGTAATTTAGCAGAACTGAAATGGGACACCATTTCAGTTGAATGCCTACATTTCAGTTGAATATCTACTTGAATGCCTAGATAATTTTTCTAAAGATAAAATATTTACTCATACTTACATTTCTTAAAATATTTACCAACTCGAATATTCAGTGGCTTTTACAACCATTTTATTCCTTCTTCTTTTTGACACTGTTACCTATGTAAACAATATTCCCCATGTAGGAGACTGTATATTAATGTATCTAAATTTATAATGTATGCAATCATACGCCTCATCAAAAGTGAAAGAAAATTCTGGCAATACTTTTAAGTGTAAAAATTACAGACACAGATAGTATTAATCCATACAATCAACATTCAAGTTCTGCACTTTGTTCATTTCTCTATAAATAAAATCTAATATACTTTTAATGGTTATGGAGGACTTATTCTTAAGATTTACAGATTAAGTAATTTTTTGTTACTTTCATCTTTGAAAATCAATTGTTTTTTTATTTTCCTTAAAGTGAAGTTCATGCTTTTTAAAAGGCTTTAAACTTTTTCAAAAATTTTTACTGCCTGACCAGTGGTGACTCAGAAGATAAAGCGTCGAGCTGGAATGCTGAGGTCACTGGTACACTGGGACTGCCCGGTCAGGACACATAGGAAATGATGCTTCCTGTTCTTAGCACCTCTCTCTCTCTCTCTCTCTCCACTATCCAAAATCAATAAATGAAAACTTAAAAGCAGTTTTGTTTTTTATTAATTTGACCCCTTGTACTGGGTTATCTCTAAGAAATGTATCTTAATTGTTTATAGAGTTGTGCTTCCTTTAAGCACCGAACCTCACACAAGATTTCATTCACTTGGATATATCTTTATATATATCCTCTCCTTTATATCTTCCCATAAAACATGCTGATGGCATAAAGCTACACATTCACAAAATCTACCTGCTACCGCAAGTGTCAGTTCAGAATCAGTTACTGTTTTCCTTGATGTTTTCTCATTGGGGTTTGTCTTGTCATAACCTTCACTTGCCTAGTTAATATATTCACTTCAAATTACAGTATTTTCTTGTTAATTTTTTGCTTTCCCCTCTAGCTCATTAGACTTCTTATGGTAGAAAATATTCTCTTTTGCACTTTTCAGTAGATGTTCTGCCTATACTGTAGTAGATTATAAACATCTATTTATTGAATAATTGTGAATAAAAAAATCTCGTACACATGCTATTAACTTTAGTTAGGTCACTAATTTTTCATGTTAAAATTAAAACTATACACACAGATATATAACATATTACAATATTAAGACAAGAAAGAAAATCACCACACTGTCATCGTATATCATTCAAGAGAGATGAGTGCAAATTGGGACTGTAGCACTTGCTGCACATAACATTAATTTCAAATAGTATGTCACTTCTTTCATTATGAGACGCCAAGTTACAAGATATGTGGGATGAAATATCAGCAAACAAAAGTCCTTCGTTGGGGGGTTATACCACTGGGGAGAAGGTAGTCACAGAGTGAGCAAGAGTTTTATGAGTCTGTCAATTGACTGATTGGCAGGTCTTTGTAAAATTAGCCTTGTGGGATTTGATACTTGAATTTTAATTAAACCAAAATTATTCATTGTTCAGTTCTAAGTCTCTAAAGAGAAATTGAAAGTCTTGCAGAGACTCCCAACAGTAATTACATGTTCTATTGAAATTAAATTGACTTGCATTAACCAGTCAGACCTGACGAATGTAGAACTATGTCATGGCTTAGATTTTTAGATAACTTAGATATAAGACAAAAATCTATTAAAAATGAAACCATGGCCAAGATTCTGCATTGGAGGCTTTAACACAAGAGAAAAAAAAAGTGCATTATCTGGATGTGGGAAGAAACCTAGCTATGTCTATAATAAATGGTATATTTTATTTTCCATTCTTCTTTTCTTTCTACTAAGCAATGTGATTTTCAATACAAAAATGTCGTCAAAAAACATATTATTCTGGACGAGTATTTTTTGTAGAGTACTATATTAATCTTCCAAACAATATCTAAAAGAGCTCTTTCTTCTCTTACAAGTAACAATGACCCTCAGTTGTTTTTTCCTACCAATTTTCCATGTGTTAATGAATTTATTAACCCTAATATTATTCTCCAAGTAGAAAGATAACACTGTTGATTACCATCTATTAAACTGTTACTATTTCTTCTTCAGTAATTGACTGAACATATTTATTCCCTGTCTTGCTTAAGCTTTTCTGGGATCTCCTACTATTTTGCCTGTGCATTAGCTTATTAGTCCCACAGGTAGAGAACCTATCTAAAAGTAAAAAAATGTAAGATCATAAAATTATGGGCAGTCTTCTTTTATTAACTTCACTATTCATTTCTTCAGTAAAGCATCAGGCCTTATTTTATGATTCATTTTACCTTTGTCATCTTCTGCATACTTCAAAGTGTCTGTTGTAAATTTCCATTCTCACATTCTTATTCCTACCCATGTTCTGAGTGAGGCTCTCGTGGAAAATATAAAAAGTGGAAAAAGCAGGCAAAGTCATATTCCTTGGAGGCAGTCGCAAACAAATGTATGCAAGGACAGCAGACAGGACATTTTTTGACAGTTTTCAGGTGACTTTTAGGAAATCTCTCTGTTGTTGCTACAGGGGACTCACTTACATGTCCTTCACTTAGTTTCAAACACTTTCTTTTTAAAGAATGCATATGCTTCTAACTCCCTATATTAAATATTTGACATTTGAAGTGCATAACATGGCTCCTTTTTCCTCTTAAGTCATAAAAAAATGTAAATTGTTTATATTTATATTTATTTAAATAAAGGAAAATAAGACCTGAAGAGATTGTAGCTATGCAAATTTAAAAAGTTATCCAAGAGTGATTCAAAATTAATATTACATGTCCTGATAACGTTTTTCAATCAGTTCCTTCAACAGTATAGGTAAATTTCATACATGTGATTAGAAGCAGGTTTACAAAATAATGAGAAACTATTGATTCCTTTATAAATATCATACCATCAGATTTTTTAAAAATAAAAAATAATATAAAATTTGTATAAAGCATGAGGAGTCTGGCTGTTGGCTAAAAATAATTGTGCATTTTTAGTCCTGACAGTAGGCAACTGCACAGACTTTACCTGGCAGCCTAATGGAAGAAAGCTGCCCTCTGCACACCAAGCTTGGTACACAATGCACTGCAGCCTCAGAAAGGGGCTGCAGTCAGGGACTCAGGCCCTCTGGCTGGCCGGGCTCTTACACACATCTCTGCTTTTCTAGCCCAGGTGCCTCTATCCGGAGGTCTCCTTATGACTGGTAGGAGACACTTTCGGAGAGACTCCTTATCAAGAGTTGAGGAGGGACCTTAAAAACACTCCTCTCCACTCTGACTCAGTACCAGTACTTTTCTATTCATAGACCACCTCCATCTCCCTCACCCAGGGGCCTGGATCCTCAAGACTGCAGGAGTCTTTTGTAAGGGTTCGCCTCAGAAGTGAGATGACCGTGACTGTGCTGGTTCACCTGCTCCTTGTCCAGTACAGCACCATTTCATAAGGGATTGGAAGCTGCTACTTGCTAAGAGTTGAAATGATCACAATTTAAAGTCCAAGCCTTCTCCTAGAAGTGAAATTCTTCAATAGAGGTTTCCCTTCAATAGCATCTAGAGTTCCAGAGTGGTAATATCAGATGATTCTGCCAGTGCAATTGTTTGTTGTTAGGGGGGCAGATGGATCCCTGGTGTTTCTTACTCCACCATCATCCCCTCTCATTCCCATTCTAGCTTCCTTTTTGTTGAATTATCTATTCAAATAATTTCTTCCAAATGTTTTGAAGTTGGGCTGTTTGTTTGTTTAATTTATTTTTCTGGATTAATATCCTTTATCAAATGTGTGTTCTGTAATTCACGCCTCCCAGGCATTGATGTGGCCTTTTATTTTCCTAACAACGTCTCTTGAAAATATGTTTTGAATTTTGAATAAAATAAATTTATCATCTTTTATTTTAGGTTGGATATTTTGTGCTCCAAGAAGTCTTTGCCTAACAAATGGTCAAAATTATTTTTTTATGTTTTATCCTAGATATTATATAGCTTTAAATTGCACTTTTAAGTCCATAATACATTTTGCACTACATGATGATTTGAGGAAATCTGGTTTGTTTGTTTGTTTTTTTATGTATGTATGCAGCATATTCTAGCTATCTAAACTTGTTCACACCATTAGTTGAAGAGATTATGCTTTCTCCATTGAATTACCTTAGCAAATATGTCAAAACTGACTATGTACAAGTAAACCCTTTTCCGGGACTCTGTATGCTCATTTATTGATTTATATATATATATATATATATATATATATATATTTTTTTTTTTTTTTTGTCTACCATACTACTTTTATTTCTATAGCTTTATGGTAAATTTGGAAACCATATGAGTAAATACTTTTTGTTCTTTTCAAAATGACTTTAATTCTTCTACTTCTATACCTTTTATGTAAACTTCTTTACCTTTTATGTAAATTCTGATGAAAGACTGCTGGGATTTTAATTGAGTTTGCATTAAAACTATAAATAAATTTGAAATAAACAACTAAATGGAGCTAAGTGAAATGGTGAGTTGATGTTTTTCTCTCTCTTTTCCTTCACCTCCATCTCTCCTTTCCTCTTTTCTCTCACATCAATGGAAAAATTTAAAAAACCCCAAAAATTCTACATATGAAAATTTGGGAAAGCTGATATTTTAACAGAATTGTTTCTTTCATTCCATCTACTTAGGTTTTCTTTGATTTACCTGACCAATGTTTGGTAATTTCAGCACAGATTTTTTCTAGTACCTTAGCTATACCCTTAAATATTTTATTATTGATACTATTTAAACTTTATTTTATTTTAACTTCTAATTTATTATTGTTATAATATAGGACTATATAGTATCTGCATATATATATGTGCATATTTGTATCTATATTTATAATCTATCATCTGTATATACACTCATTTTAATAGTTATAGTGAATTTTCAAAATGTTTATAGATATTTTATGTAGACAACATGTTTGTTTGTTTGTTTTCCTGAAACTGTTCTTACTGATTTGAAGATCAAGGTAATTACTTTTAATTATTTATTTTATTTTTTTTAATTGTTATTTATTTATTTTTTTAAGTGCTAATAGGGGACATGCATCCAGGATCCACCCAACAACTCTTGTCTAGGGCTGATACATGATCAACCGAGCTATTTTTAGTGTCTGAGGGTGATATGCTCCAACAGAGCTGTCCTCAGTGCCTGGGGTCACACTCGAACCAATTGAGCGACTGGGTGCAAGAGTGGAAGAGGAAGAAAAGGAAGAGAGGAAGGAGTGGGGTGAGAAGCAAATGTGTGCCATGACCAGAAATCAAACCCTGTGTCCACACACTTAGCAGACGCTGAGCTAACCAACCAGGGCCGGATTAGGGCAATTACAACATGGGTTTGAAAGTATTCCTTTTTCTTACACTTTAAAAAATATACTTTTTTTGTAGTATTTGCATTATTTTTTGTTAAATGTTTCACAGGATTTGTTATTGAACGTATCTTTCCTGTAGTTTTCACTGTTGAATTGTTTTAAACAATAGGTTTAATTTTATCTTAAAGATATGGGCCTTGTCAGTTTTTACTTTCTTCTTGAGTAAATTTTATAATATTCTTTTATTACCATTTATGTATCTAAGATATATAGTGATATACTAAAACTGAAAATTAGCGACTTTATATTTGCCTTTAATTTCACACAACTTGATCAATAATGAACACAAATTTCCACATTTCTAGATAATTGCAGTTTTCTCAGTTACAATGCTTGTTATTATGATAAATTTAGTTATTTAATCATTTTCTTATACTTTGGTTAGGTGTATATAACTCAACTTTTAACTTTAACTTCTTTAATAAAACTATTTCAGTTTGGGATAACTTTATATGACATAAGAGAGTCAAGATAACTGAAATTTAATTTTACCAACAAGTAATAGAAAAAAAGTGGACTTATGACTGGAGTTCAGAATAAAAGTTTATTAAACAATATATTATATTTTACTGAGTATATATACTATAATGGATACAGTGATAGGTTGTGGAAAATGCAAATGAAAAAAAAGTATCTAGTCTGTCTCACAGTGAACATAGTCTGTATGTAGGAAAACCAACATATAAGTAAATATATGTCACTCTGTAAACTTGGTACCTACAACAGAAGTGTGACCCAGGTTCAAACTGAAAAAAAAAAAAAAGAATGCAAGCAAAAGAGTAATTTTACCAGAGTCTTGAGGAAACGTTTATTTTATATAAATTATATGCAGACTGTCTTACCTTACCTAGTAATGTTAATTACTAGTTAACATTAAAATAATATCTCATTATATATACACACACAGAGACAAACACACTAAAAGAAAGAGTTTTTAAAATTAAATGCTTTTTAAATATCTATGAGCTACACTACATTTCCTAGTTGGCTTTACAGTTATTCTGGGTCATGTGAAAAGTTCTAGCCAATATGGATGGATATGGCAGGTGCTCCCATGCAGTTCTCTGGTTCTCTCTGTTTCTATTGCAGAGGCCACAAGTTCAAACTACAACATCTAGTTTATATTTAATTATCATATGCTTAGGAGAGCTACCCTGGAAACTCTCAAAACCTTCATTGTTTTTAGGTGAGCAAGAATTCTATTTTGTTGTGTTAAGCCACTGAGCTTGGTAGAACACTACCGTAGTAAAGTATAATCTAACCTGACAAATGCAGCGATGGTTGAGTTTATATTTTTTTCTTTATAACTTGCTTGTATTGCTGACAGCTATAATGCAATACCTTTTGTCATATTTTTGAATGATTATAAATCCTTTCCTTCTCAGTATGCAATAACAAAAGGCTTTGTGAGACTTAGTGCAAGGCTGATAAGACCAACAAGGGAACCCTGCCTCAGCCTTTAAAAGTTCAGTACTGTAACGAACTTAAAATGCAGCCCAATGATAATGGTTTACTTTTTCTATAGCAATATAACAATAGATTTTTCTTATTTGATACTATCTGATAAATTTACTAGGGACTAGTTTCAGACATTCCAAAATTATTATCATCCCGGAACAGTTCAAAGAAATATTATTTCTCTTGTTTTTATTTTAATTAACCTTACGAGTATGCTATTTCACTTATCCTAAAATACACATGTTTTTTCCACATGTTGACATCACTGAAATTGAAATGCATGGAACAGTCACTATATCTTGCACTTACTATCCTTCTTTGTGATACATAAAATGATGGTGTCCCTTATATCAATTTAATTGATATAATGCTTATATCAATTTAAATATAAAATACTACAATTCTTTATAATTAAGGACCATTTATTTCAACTTTTTTTAAATCATTGAGGATTAATTAAGAATATTGAAATGTTTTTAAATATTTGAATGAAAACAACCAGCTTAATAGAAAATTAAAGAGTGAGTAATTTAATTCTCAAATCTATACAATTATCATAAGGCAACATCAAATGAAGGTCATAAGTCAGAGAGATAACGCAAAGTTTCATATCTATTAATTAAAAGAAAAATCCATCATGAATCTAGCTTCTCTAATAACACTTATGTAACTGCATTCCCCCACCCAACCCCTAAAGTCAGTTAAAGGGCAATCCAAGAAGGATTCTCTGAATGGTGACACTTAGTCGAAATAGGACAAGTACAAGGCTCTAAGATAACAAAGGGAACCAAATGCCATACTCTCCAGACTGAACTATTGCAGCTTTCTTTAAATTTAAGTTGCTATTTCCAAAAATGAAAATATATAAAACAAAAGCACATTATTTATTACATATCTCTAAAATAAAAAATTATATGAATATAACTTTCTTACATAATAGAGACAGATATTCCAGATCATAACATTTGTTTTAAAATTGTAATTTGACTATTTTAATAAGAATTTAAATAATAGTTTTTTAGCTTGAAATAAATACTTATAAGTTAGAAAGCAAAAACTTTACAGACATATAAGTGTTCTATATTTATGATATATATATTTTCTTAAATAAGAAGAATATATGTGCTTTCACTATAGCAAAACATGGCTTTCTGAATTGAAGCATTTTTGGAAGAGTTTTTTATTGTCATGAAAATGCAATTTGTAGATTTAACTGTTAGAGGATAAAAGTAATATTAAAAGCAAATAGAATTATGAGAATAAAAACTTGAAAGTTATTTTAGATTTTTTATGGCAGTTGTTACATACTAAGAAAACAAAAAGAAAAAGCTTTAGAAGAGAAATACATGAAAAGTGACAACAAAAGATGTTTTTCACAATAAAAATAAGATAGGTACGGCTTGATGCTGAGGACTTTGTTAAAAATTAGTGTTAGTCAATTGTTTTGAGGTGGCCCAAGGAAACAATAAAGGTCCTTATAGCTAACGATTTCAGAAGAATTTTTAACCAGGAAAGATGGTATAGGGACTTTCAGTAGAAATATTAGAGAACACTCATTACTCAGGCAGTTGCTTTAAATCTGCACAGAATATTTCATTCAACATGGGAAGCAAATATATTAGAAGGGCAATGTATTTTATTAAATTTCTTTTCAATATGCTGCTATGCAGGTCCACATAACCTGTAAAAATCGGGGCATGTATAAAATTAATTACAAAACTTGACATCTATACCTAAAATAAAATTAAGATTAAATGCTAATTTCTTGACTTTTTCTTGTGACTTTTTATTTATGCATTTCAGTAATAGATTTGATTTTTTAAAGGTGTTTTATATTCATACCCAACATTGAGACATAGCATTGTGAACATTACTGAAACTGGCTGCTAAAGCAAAAGTTATTATCGTTACAGAGACTGACAGTCTGACTGATAGCCTAACAGCAATAATTGTTGCTTAACTTTTATTTACTACTTAAAGTCTGAGAGCCCTAGGTAGTTTTATAGTTCCTGTTTCCATGGGAAACCAGGCTAAGTGCAATAATAAGACTGTTACATTTGTGTAGTCCATTAAATTACAGTCCTTTCATTTTACTTTATACACATGTTTGATATCCGTGTGGATAGAGTTTAATGCTAAGCCTTATTATTTGCATGAAATTTTCACAAATATCCATTTTGGTTACAAAATAAGATAATGGAGGTGATTTTGAAAAAGCTGTCAAAATTATCTTTAGAGCATTTTTAATCTTTTTTTTCTTTTTTTTCCCCAGGAGAAATACCATTAAAATGCTGCTATATAAAAAGATACTCTGTTTATCTTTAGAAACAAACTGTTTCATACAAACTATGATGTTTTATTTGTAATTTTATATGTATTTCTCTCCAAAATGTATGCATGTGTGTAATGTGTATATATCTGTGTATATAAAGTGTATCTATAATGTGTATATATAATGTGTATATATCTGTGGATATGAAGTATATACATAATGTGTATATAAAGTGTGTATATAATTGTATATAAAGTGTGTATATATGTATAATATATGAGTATATATGTAATGATACATATATATATATATATATATATATATATAAATTGGAGAGACTGGGGGAAGAAGAGTGTGCTCTGTGAGCATGTAGGCAAGAGATTAATAGCCTCAGGAAAAAAAAATCACATATCAAAAACACACACATATACATATATATATTTAATTTAATATGTGATACCACATTGTTGCAGACTCCAAGAATACCTTCATTAGATGTTGAAAGTCAAAAGTAATGATGTTATAAAGATATATATATATTCAAAACAGAAGAAGTCAATACATGTATTTAATTGAATTGACTACATGCAGTAACAATGTGAACTCCTCAGAGTCAAGTATAAGAATAGTGTACACAATAAATATTAAAAATTACTTCATCAGATGTGAATTGCGTAATAAAGTTCATCTAATATCACAGTACCTGAGGTATACACATATAATTAAATTTTTAGAGAATCATCATAAGTCTGATTTTGACATAATTAAATCTTTCTTGAGAAAGAGAGAGGGACACACAGGAAGGGAGAAAGACGAGAAACATCAATCCTTCGTTCTGGTTCCTTAGTTGTTCATTGATTGATTTCTCACATGTGCCTTGACCGGGGTCTATAGCAGACTGAGTGACCCCTTGCTCGAGCCAGCGACCTTGGGCTCAAGCTGGTGAGCCCTGCTCAAACCCGATGAGCCTGTGCTCAATCCAGTGACCTCGGATTCTCGAACCTGGGTCCTCTGCATCCCAGTCAGACGCTCTATCCACTGCGCCACTGCCTGGTCAGGCTGTTCGTGAGTTTTATAACATATAGGCATACTTATTTTATGCATTTCACTTTATTGTGCTTTGCATATGTTGTGTTTTTTACAAACTGAAGGTTTGTGGCAACCTTACGTCGCTCAATCTATGGGCATCACTTTTCTGAATAGTCAGATGATAGCATATTTTAGTAATGAAATATTTTTTATTAGGTATATATATATTGACTTTTTTTTAGATATACAGTTATTGTACATTTACTAGACTACACTGTACATGCACTAGAAAATCAAAATATTCATGTGATCTTCTTTGTTGCAATCACCTGGAACAAAAGTCTCAATATCTTTGAGTGCCTGAAATATTTAATATTGCTTAAACTTACATATGATAGGCTGTTTGCTCTTTTTCTCTAAACCTAAATCCCAATTACTTTTCATGTATCATATACTTTTCTTAACACTGAAGGGGAACAGAATATGCTATCACAAAAAGTGACTGCAGTTGCTCAGAATATGCCACCACAATATGCCACTTTGCAATATTATTTTGAAATGTAGGCATTAAAAAAATAGCAAATGTAGGAAGAGGATTTCTTTGGACTCTTCTTTTCTGCTTAAAGATAGATCCTAAAAAAAGAACTCACTGTCATAAGTCTCCTACCTACGAGTTTAATCAACTAGGGAAGATTCAGTAATCACTGGAGCGAAGAGAAAAAAAAGTCAACACCACACCCACACCTCTCATTTTAAGGGTCTATTCATCTTTCCTAAACATCAGTTACTTTAACTTAAGAGATCTATAGTCCTTCACCATTCCTTAATAAAATGGCATTTAAGTCTGAATTCTGAACCAACTTGGGGAGTTATTCATTTTTCCTAGGTATTTCCCATGTATATATTATGTATACATGAAAATAATTTTGTTTGTTTTTCTTTTGTTAATTCATATTTTATTACAGGAGTCTCAGCTGAGAATTCAGAGGGTAGAAAATTAATTTTCCTTCTTTACAACTGCTATAAGGCAATATAAACTAAGGAAAAACTTTACTGCCATGTAAATCTAAGCTTTTAAATTAGAACTAAATAGATACAGTCCTCAATGATCCTTCTCCTTTGATATAGCAAGACCAATGATACAATCATTTTGGATTCTTGCATTCCATATTTTGAGGAAATGCTGCACTATTTTTAAAAGAAAAGCATCTTAAAAATATTAAATTATTAAAAACAAGAAAGATCCCTCATGCATGTTTTAAATATATCTTACATCTATCAGTGTATTTTATATAAAACTCAGTAATATAACAGATATGTATTGATGTATTTATATAATGTGACTACTTTCTAAGACTACTAAAACAATGAAATGTCCATAATTATCTGTATATATTAATTTTGTACTTTAGAAACTTCTTAAACCTTTTTTTTTAATAGTTAAACTTTTTAAAGAAGTTTGAAGAGTACTGAGAGAAATTTATGGTCATAACTTTGAAAAAGAAAGAATATGATTACTTGCCACATTGTCTCAAAAAGTAGATTTTTTTCTTTTGGGTTATTGTTTTTATGCTACAAGAACAATGAATTTCTCTATAAGAAGAGAGTGCTTTTTATGAAAACCTTGTTATCGATTGGCGAGATAAGCTCCACTGCTCAAAAAGGCCTTAAGGTGAAATTTCCGGAAAAAGCAAAACAAAACAAAACAAAAGTCTAAATGAAACTTTTATAAACACAATGAAGTATGAAGTGTAGTATTAATAATATAGGAGAAAGGAAAATGGTAAACATATAGGATAGTTCTCAAAAAGAAGTAGGAGAATTAATGAAGATATTTTCAGCATATACCAAAGCAACTCTAAAATATAAAAGAGAAACTATTTGCAATGTTCCAATTAATTTACATAATTTATATAATATGCATACAAATATAAAAATATTTCCCAAAATGTTAAGGATGGGTTTAACAGATATAATATCAGATAAGATACATGTTCATTTAAAATTTTGTCATCTTTAAAATCTGCTAAATGAGTGTTGGACAGATAAATTAATTTATGCTCACTCTGTTAAAGATGGCCACTGCCCTCATGTGGTGGCTGATTGCCTTCTTGCTTGGGAAGGAGCTTGGTTATGCTAATGTGTGTTGAGGGAGGGACTTTCACACCCAAAGGTTTTAAAAGGAATAACTAGGAGGCCATTTTGGAGAGAGTGGCCACGTTCTTGTAGAGAAGAGGAGCTGATGCTGTAGCAGGGCAGGGAGGCCACTTGGAGGAGGCGGCCACAATGGCGGAAAGGTAGAGAAGCCAGTTTGCACAAGAGAAGGAGATGGGGAACAGAGGTGAATAAGATTGGAGAGGTAGAAACCTTTGATTCTAGGAAAACTCAGATGAGTCAGTGGCTTTGGGAGCCCTGAATGGAAAGGGAAGTGTTTTTCTCATTGCAAGTATCTACTTGCTTGCCAAGTGCAAGCTAGGATTAAAGGAAAACAGCCCACGACCCCCTGACTCCGCCACTTCTTTACTGTCTCTCCAGACAGTAAAGAAAGAGCCAGGCAGCTGTGATGGTGGCCACGACTACTGGCCTTACAATGAGCACTGGAGTAATTCTCATCAAAAAAGTCTATGGTTTCTTAATTTTATTTTAGTATTGAATTATTTTATAAATAAATAAAAATTGAGTAATGCTGTTTGTCAAGGATGCACACAATTGTATGAAAATCTATGTACTAATATTAGCATTCTTAGTAATTCATCTGGTCAGATAAGAATTGAAATTATTTTGTGACACTTTTTAAAACATTTCTGACAAGAAAACATAGCTATAATTAAAATGTTAATCTAAGTTGATATATTATTATAAAATCACATCAAAATATTTGCTTTTATTGTGTGACTTAAATTTAGAAATTAAATACTACTTCAGTGCTTTAAAGCAATACTTCTCTTCCTCTAGGGGTCAGGGATGACTGGGATTATTTGTGAATGTATTAGTTCTTTGTTAAATTTATTGGGGAAACATTGGTTAATAAGATTATATAGGTTTCAAGTGTACATTACTATGATACATGATCTATATATTACATTGAGTGTCCACCACCTAAACGCAAATAATTTTCTGTTACCATATATTTGACCCTTTTTACCCTGTCCTACACTCCCTCTGGTAACCACCATACTGTTGTCTAGGTTTATGAGTTTTTGTGTGTTTGTTTTTCTTATTTGTTCATTTGTTGCTTTCAATTTTATATCCCACAAATGGGTGAAAGCATGTGTTCCTTTTCTTTTATTATCTGAATTACTTTACTTAGCATGATATTCTCAAGGCCCATCTATATTGTCACAAATGGCAGTACTTCTTATTTTCATATGGTTGAACAGTATTTTTCCATTGTATGTATGTATCACATTTTTTTATCTAGTGATATAATGAAGGACAGTTTGTTTGTTTCCATGTCTTGGCCACCATAAATTATGTTGGAAATGTACTAGTTTCAAAGATTACCATAACTGCAAAGGGTGAATGTCAAGCAGTGCTCAGAGGCCAAGAATATAAATTGTTTTCTAGGTCAACAAATTATTTACAGCAAAGGTAAATCACCTAACCAAAATGCCAATAATGACTTAATTAAAAACAAGTGAAAGTAGTAACTAGTACTATTAACCCTGCACTCAGTTGGGATCAATGAGAAAGTATGGATTAAATAAAAGTTATTGTATAGTTTTAAGTCAGTAATAACCACAAAATGAGATATAATAGAGTTCAGAAGAAATACATTTCAAATATTAGAAAAATATAAGCTATGGAAATGTTTTAGAGAAACTTATAAGTCATAAGACCACAAAGAATGAAAGTTTAAAAATGTCTGTTAGTGCAAATACTAATAATCTATAATCCTTATCCAAAGGGAAGATTGTATTTTTATTCTGTTGATTGTTGTCCTTATTCTTGTGTTACACATTTCAGAAGAAAGGCCAACTTCTTCTGACATTCTTTTCTTTATTGCTCTAGTTAGTTCCAAATTAAATGACACTTCCATTAAAAATTCATTTTCTTTTCTTTTTTTTTTTCTTTTTTTTTTTTTATTCAGTGAGAGGAAGTGAGGCAGAGACAGACTCCTGCATGTGCCTGACCAGGATCCACCCTGCAAGCCCACTAGGAGATGATGCTCTGCACATCTGGGGCATTGCTCTGCTGCTCTACCTAACATTTGAGGCATAGGCCATGGAGCCATCCTCAGTGCCTGGGGTCAACTCACTCTAATTGAGCCATAGCTGCAGGAGGGGAGGAGAAAGAGAGAGAGAGAGAGAGAGAGAGAGAGAGAGAAATGAGAGGGTAGAGGGTGGGGAGGTAGATGGGCACCTCTCCTGTGTGCTCTGACTGGGAATTGAACCCAGGATTTCAATAAGCTGAGCTGATGCTCTATCACTGAACCAACCAGCCAGGGCCAAATGACCTTCTTTTTCAAGCAAATCAAGTTTCTCTGCCCCAAATTACCTAATCATTTTCACCTTGTATTATCCAAAGTTGTATTCACATCTATTCTACTAAACAGATGTTCATTCATACAAAAAATATTTGCCTAACATGACTTAGGCTTTTTGCTAAGCATATAGTATACATAGCAAACACAGTTCATGTTTTTTGTCATTTAAAACATAAATAGGGCTTACCCTTTTCTAGGTACAATAGATGTAAACTTATAACTAATTGTCTCTTCTGTCCAGTTAGTTTTATTCCCCAAGTTTTTCAGTTCATTCTTCATCTCCAGAATTTATATTTGATTATTTTTTACAATATCAATCTCTTTGATAAAGTATACCTTTTGTTAATTGATTTGATTTCTGAATTTATTAAACTGTTTTCTTATAATTCAAATGTTTTCAGACCTACAACCTTGAATTCTCAATCATGAAGACATGGAAAAATGTGATTTAAATCAGTGATCCTCAACCCCCGGGCCGCAGACTGGTACCGGTCCATGGGCCATTTGGTACTGGTCCGCAGAGAAAGAATAAATAACTTACATTATTTCCATTTTATTTATATTTAAGTCTGAACAATGTTTTATTTTTAATAAATGACCAGATTCCCTCTGTTACATCCGTCTAAGACTCACTCTTGACGCTTGTCTCGGTCACGTGATACATTTATCTGTCCCACCCTAAAGGCCGGTCTGTGAAAATATTTTCTTACATTAAACCGGTCCATGGCCCAAAAAAGGTTGGGGGCCACTGATTTAAATCACATTTTTCCATGTCTTCATGTTTATTTTCTGGAGATTTTTAAATTTCTTTCTGAGCTGTCTCATTATCTTAGATATTGATAGTATTTAATGAAATTCTTTTCTGTTTAGGCATCCATGGAAATGAGATATGTGGCCCTGGCTGGTTGGCTTGGCAGTACAGCATTGACCCAGAGAGTGGATGTTCTGGGTTTGATTCCCAGTCAGGACACACAGGAGAAGTGACCATCTGCTTGTCCACTCCTCTCCTTCACCTCTTTCTATCTCTTTTCATTCCACAGCAATGGCTTGAATGGTTAGAGCAAAGTTGGCTCCCGTTGCTGGGCATGGGTCCATGACCTCACCTCCAGCTCTAAAATAGCTAGGTTGCTGGCAATGGAGCTATGGTCCAGAGGCAGAGCATTGCCCTATAGGGGGTTTGCCGGGTGGATCCTGGTTAGGGTGCATGAGGGTGTCTGTCTCTCTGCCTCCCTGCTTATCACTTAATAATAAAAATAAATAAATAAAAATAAATTGAATTATACTTATTCTTTTTTCTTTTTTAAAGAGTGGCACTTCTCTAATTGCAAGGTTTTTTTTAATAAATTTTTATTAATGTTAATGGGAGGACATTAATAAATCAGGGTACATATATTCAAAGAAAACATATCTAGGTTATCTTGTCATTAAATTATGTTGCATACCCCTCGCCCAGAGTCAGATTGTCCTCCGTCACCCTCTATCTAGTTTTCTTTGTGCCCCTCCCCCTCCCCCAAGTTTGATAAAATGTCTTACATTTGTTTTCCAGTAATGAAGCAAAGTTGTTGTTTTTCTCTTTTGTGTTGCTTTTAGTTGCTCTTGCAATATTCTGGTTTCCCCATCTCTGCAGGGAAGTGGAAAATGCCCTGCACATAAATTCAGCACTAGAGAGAGTTATAAGAGAGGTCCTTGGGCTTTACATCACAGCTATATTTGAACATGCAAAGAGGGGCTAGTCCTTTGTTTATACTTTATCTATTTAAATCCAAGGTATAGAATAAGAAGCAATGATTAGAAATTTCATAGAAATAGTAAGTAGAAGTTAAATAAACATCTAATATTTTAATCTTTTTATTAATGGAAAAGGAATCTTTTCAATCAGAATTATATAGGTCTTGGGAACTTAAAGTAATTCCACTTCATCTGTGCAAGGAAGCAAAGTGAATCTATGTAATTAATTGATATTGAGATGAGAGTTGATGGATAATGTGGTGTTAGCCAAATAAAGAATAGAGATGAGTCTGCAGGCAGACTGGCCAGCAGATTGAAGAGGCCCAGAGGAGACTGGCCTTTCACTTTCAGAACTGGCAGGACTTCCAGCAGTATGACTGGAGCACAGAATAGAAGATGAAGACTGGAAAATGGTGACACTGAAGCAGAGCTGAGACCAGGTATGTGGACCCTCGTAACTACCTGAGGATACTGAATTTTATCCAAGGTCAATGGGAAGACCCTGAAAGATTTTATGAAGAAGAGTGACATATTACTGAGTCGAGTAAAAGTAGGCTTACAGTTGTGAGCCAGAAACGCAGTTTACTCCTGTATTGTTATTTATTAATTATTGTATTATTTTCCACATGAACAACTGTAAACTTATTTTTGCCCCACCTATATAAAGATCATTATTGTTTTATTATGAATACCTGATATTTTGTAGTTTTCTCATGACATTTTGTATAGTATACATTTTCAACCCTATTGATGAATTACTTGGTGAAGGGAAAGCCTCTTGATTATCTTCCCTCTCCAGCTCTGGCACCTCAGCTCTCCTCTCTTCAGCTTAGATGATCTGAGAGTCAGTAGAGTTACAATATTGTGCTATCTTCACACTATCTCATTTCAGAACATTTGCATCACCTCAGAAGAGATAGTGATTGAATAAATATTCCTTCAGAGGTAGAAGAGTGTTGATAAGAATTTTTATAGTATTATATAATACAAACTTATTTTCAGTTAAGTGGCTCAATGTTTTATAATTGAATAATTCCTTTAAAGCAGTCTAAAACATTGAGAGCTATAAAAGAAAGTGAATCAAGGCTTTAGACCACAGCTATGTTTAAACATGTAAAGAGGGGCTTGTCCTTTGTGTGTGCTTTATCTATTTAAATCCAAGGTATAGAATAAGAAGCAGTGATTAGAAATTTCATAGAAATAGGTACAATATGAAAATTTAAAAACTTCCAATATTTTGATCTTTTTAATAATGGAAAATAAACCTCTTCAATCAGAATTGAATAAGTTTTGTTAAATTTGATGAAAAATTAAACTAGATAATACCTATTTATTTATTTATTTATTAAATTCAATGCAGTGACATTGATAAATCAGGGTACATATGTTGAAAGAAAACATCGCTAGATTATTTTGACATTTGATTGTGCTGTGTACCCCTCCCCCAAAGTTAAATTGTCTTCTGTCACCTTCTATCTGGTTTTCTTGTGCCCCTCCCCTCCCCCAACCCATCTCTCCTTCTTCGCCCCATCCCCCCTCCCCCCAACCCCCACCCCTGTTGCCATCATATTCTTGTTCATGTCTCTGAGTCTCATTTTTATGTCCCTTCTATGTATGGATTCATATAGTTCTTAGTTTTCTTCTGATTTACTTATTTCATTCCGTATAATGTTATCAAGGTCCATCCACGTTATTGTAAATGATTCGATGTCATCATTTCTTATGGCTGAGTAGTATTCCATAGTACATATGTACCAAAGCTTTTTAATCCACTCATCCTCTGACGGACACTTGGGCTGTTTCCAGATCTTCGCTATTGTGAACAATGCTGCCACAAACATGGGGGTGCATTTCTCCTTTTGGAGCCATTCTATGGTATCCTTGGGGTATATTCCTAAAAGTGGGATAGCTGGGTCAAAATGCAGTTTGATTTTCAGTTTTTTGAGAAATCTCCATACTGTTTTCCACAGTGGCTGCACCAGTCTGCATTCCCACCAGCAGTGCAGGAGGGTTCCCTTTTCTCCACATCCTCGCCAGCACTTATCTGTGTTGTTTTGTTGATGAGCGCCATTCTGGCTGGTGTGAGGTAATATCTCACTGTGGTTTTAATTTGCATTTCTCTTATGATTAGTGATATTGAGCATTTTTTCATATGCCTATTGGCCATCTGTATGTCCTCTTTGGAGAAGTGTCTATTCATCTCTTTTGACCATTTTTGGATTGGGTTGTTTGTCTTCCTGGTGTTGAGATTTACAAGTTCTTTATAAATTTTGGTTATTAACCCCTTATCAGACGTATTGTCAAATATATTCTCCCATTATGCAGTTTGTCTTTTTATTCTGTTCTTGTTGTCTTTAGCTGTGCAAAACCTTTTTAGTTTGATATAGTCCCATTTGTTTATCCTGTCTTTTATTTCACTTCCCTGTGGAGATAAATCAGCAAATATATTGCTCCGAGAGATGTCGGAGAGCTTACTGCCTATGTTTTCTTCTAAGATGCTTATGGTTTCACAGCCTACATTTAAGTCTTTTATCCATTTTGAGTTTATTTTTGTGAGTGGTGTAAGCTGGTGATCGTTTCATTTTTTTGCAGGTAGCTGTCCAATTTTCCCAACACCATTTGTTGAAGAGTCTGTCTTTACTCCATTGTATTTCCTTACCTCCTTTGTCAAATATCAGTTAACCATAGTACTTTGGGTTTATTTCTGGGTTCTCTGTTCTATTCCATTGATCTATATGCCTGTTCTTATGCCAGTACCAGGCTGTTTTGAGTACAATGGCCTTGTAGTATAATTTGATATCAGGAAGTGTGATACCTTCCACTTTATTCTTCTTTTTTAAGATTGCTGAGGCTATTCGTGTTCTCTTTTGCTTTCATATAAATTTTTGGAATATGTGGTCTATATCTTTGAAGTATGTCATTGGTATTTTAATTGGTATTGCATCGAATTTATAGATTGCTTTGGGTAAAATAGACATTTTAATGATGTTTATTCTTTCTAACCATGAGCATGGTATATGCTTCCACTTGTTTGTATCTTCCTTGATTTCTTTTATCAATGCTTTGTAATTTTCTGAGTACAAGTCTTTAGTCTCCTTGGTTAAGTTTACTCCTAGGTACTTCATTTTTTTGGTTGTAATTGTGAAGGGGATTGTTTCCTTAATTTCTCTTTCTGACTGTTCATTGTTGGTGTATAAAAATGCCTCTGATTTCTGAGTATTGATTTTATAATCTGCCACTTTGCTGAATTCATTTATCACGTCCAGTAGCTTTTTGAATGAGTCTTTAGGGTTTTCTATATACAATATCATATCATCTGCAAATAATGATAGTTTTACTTCTTCTTTTCCAACTTGAATGCTTTTTATTTCTTCTTCTTGTCTGATTGCTGTGGCTAGGACTTCCAGGACTATGTTAAATCAGAGTGGTGAAAGGGGGCACCCCTGCCTTGTTCCTGATCTTAAGGGTATTGCTTTTAATTTTTGCCCATTGAGTATGATGTTGGCTGTGGGTTTCTCATAGATGGCTTTTATCATTTTGAGGTATGTTCCCTGTATTCCCACTTTGCTGAGAGTTTTGATCATGAATGGGTGCTGGATTTTATCAAATGCTTTTTCTGCATCTATTGAAATTATCATATGGTTTTTCTCCTTCTTTTTGTTTATGTGATGAATCACATTGATTGATTTAGGAATATTGTACCATCCTTGCCTCCCAGAATAAATCCCACTTGATCATGGTGTATGATTTCTTCCATATATTTTTGGATCCAGTTTTTCTAATATTTTGTTGAGGATTTTAGCATCTATATTCATCAGAGATATTGGCCTATAATTTTCTTTCTTTGTGTTGTCTTTGCCTGGTTTTGGAATCAGAATTATGCTCGCCTCATAAAAGGAGCTTGGAAGTCTTCCTTCCTCTTGAATTTTTTGAAATAGTTTGAGAAGGATAGGAGTTACTTCTTCTTTGAATATTTGGTAGAATTCTGTTGTGAAGCCATCGGGCCCCGGACTTTTCTTTGTTGGGAGTTTTTTGATAACTGTTTCTATCTCATTTGTTGTAATCGGTCTGTTTAGGTTTACTGATTCTTCCAGATTGATTTTTGGAAGATTGTATGTTTTAAGGAATTTGTCCATTTCATCTAGGTTGTCTAGTTTTTTGGCATACAGTTCTTCATAGTATTTTCTTACAATATTTTGTATTTCTGTTGTGTCAGTTGTTATTTCTCCTCTCTCATTTCTAATTTTATTTATTGGAGTCCTCTCTCTCTTTTTCTTGGTGAGTCTAATTAAAGGTTCATCAATCTTGTTTACCTTTTCAAAGAACCAGCTACTAGTTTCATTGATCCTCTGTATTGTTTCTTTAGCCTCTATGTCATTTATTTCTGCTCTGACCTTTATTATTTCCTTTCTTCTACTACATTTGGGCTTTACTTGCTATTCTTTTTCTAATTCTTTTAGATACAGGGTTAAGTTGTTTATTTGAGCTTTTTCTAGCTTCTTAAAGTGTGCCTGTAGTGCTATGAACTTCCCTCTCAGTACTGCTTTTGCTGTGTCCCATAAATTTTGAGTTCTTGTATGCTTATTGTCATTCGTTTCTAGCAATTTTTTTTATTTCTTCTTTGATCTCATTCTTAATCCATTCATTATTTAACAATCTGCTATTTAGTTTCCATGTGTTTGAGAATTTTTGAGCTTTTCTGTTGTGGTTCATTTCTAGTTTCATGCCATTGTGATCGGAGAAAGTGCTTGATATGATTTCAGTGTTCTTAAATTTGTTGAGAGCACTTTTGTGCCCTAACATGTGGTCTATCCTAGAGAATGTACCATAAGCACTTGAAAAGAATGTATATTCTGCTGTTTTAGGGTGAAAGGTTCTGAAGATATCTATTAAATCGAGTTGATCTAGTGTTTCCAATAAGTCTGCTGTTTCTTTGTTAATTTTCTTTCTTGAGGATCTATCTAGTGATGTTAGTGGGGTATTGAAATCCCCTACTATCATAGTATTGCTGTTGATCTCGCCCTTTAAATTCATCAAAGTCTGCTTTATATATTTGGGTGCTCCTATATTAGGTGCATAGATATTTATAATAGTTATATCTTCCTGTTGGATTACTCCCTTTATCATTATGTAGTGGCCTTCTTTATCTCTTACTATATTCTTTGTTTTAAAGTCCAATTTGTCTGATATAAGTATTGCTACCCCAGCTTTTTTTTCATTTCCATTTGCATGAAATGTTTTTTCCATCCTTTTTCCTTCAATCTATGTGTATCTTTTGTTCTAAGTTGTGTCTCTTGTAGACAGCATATGTATGGGTCCTGTTTTCTTATCCACGCAGCTACCCTATGTCTTTTGATTGGATCATTTAATCCATTTATATTTAAGTTTATTATTGATATGAAGTTGTTTATTGCCATTTCCTTCTTTAAAGGTGTATTCCTTTTTTGCTATATTCTTTTCCCACTTTGATCTGTTTACAACAGGCCCCTTAACATTTCCTGCAGCATTGGTTTGGTTGTAATGAATTCCTTGAGTTGTATTTTTGTCTGGGAAGCTTTTTATTTCTCCTTCGATTTTAAACGATAGCCTTGCTGGATAATGTCTTGCTTGTAGGTTCTTGTTCTGCATTTTTTTGAATATTTCTTGCCATTCCCTTCTGGCCTCAAGTGTTTCTGTTGAGTAGTTGGATGTCATCCTTATGGGGGCTCCTTTGTAGGTGATAAATTTTTTTTTCTCTTGCAGCTTTTAATATTTTCTCTTTATCGCTTAGCTTTAGTATTTTAATTATGATGTGTGTTGGTGTAGGTTTCTTTGGGTTTCTCTTTAATGGAGTCCTCTGTGCTTCTTGGACTTGTGAGAGTTTCTCTTGCATTAATTTAGGGAAGTTTTCAGCTATAATATGATTGAACAAAGTCTCTATCCCTTGTTCTTTTTCTTCTTCTTCAGGAACCCCTATGATGCGGATGTTATTTCTCTTCATGTTGTCACAGAGCTCTCTAAGGGTTTCCTCTGACTTTTTGCTTCTCTTTTCTCTTTTCTTTTCTGCTTTCATACCTTCATTCCAGTTTTCCGCCAACTCGCTGATTCGATCCTTAGCTCTATCTATCCTGTTTTTAATTCCTTCCATTGTCGTCTTTATTTCTGATATTGTATTTGTCATCTCCGACTGATTCTTTTTTATACTTGCTATTTCTTTATTTAGGTGTTCATAATGACCATCCATTGTTGTTCTAAGATCCTTAAGCATCCTTACAATAATTATTTTGAACTCCGCATCTGGAAGTTTGATTATTTCCATATCACTGAGTTCATCTTTTGAAGGTGTCTCTTGTGGTTTCATTTGGATTGCACTTCTTTGTCTTCTCATTGTCTGTTTTGGGGTTTTTTATTTGTAGAGTGATTGAGTCTAGGCTTGGTATTGTCTGCCTCCAGTTTTCAGTTATTTCTAGGTCTTCTTGAGTTGGTATCAGCTGTTATCTGTAATCCACTTTCGGATTTGTGCAACTTTCAAGTCTTGATTTGTTTGTTTTCTTAACAGGTGATAGTCTTTTTACTGATCTCAGCAGGGGGCTTCCTTGAAACTGTATCCAGGAATGCGGTGGGTGTAACCTGAGACTCAGAAGGTCTCTAGCCAATTAATCTCTCTGGGGGCAGGGTGTTTTCTCAGCTTCAGTAGGGGGAGGTGTATCTCAGATCTCCATGGAGACATGAGTTACTGGCCCTCCTCCCCACTTCTTGTTTTCAGCTGTGTCTTGTTATGCTGATTGGAGCTGGATAGATGTCCGGAGATCTCTGATCCGGAAGCAATTCAGCTCTGTTTTGTGAAAGGTTCAGTCCCTCCCCCAGCTATGGCCACTTTCAGCATGGATGAGTCAGCTTTTTTAGTTCATCTCCTGCATTCCTAGCCCCTCACAGTCTGTCCCTCTCCTTGTCCTTTCCACTTAGGAGATAAGCTAGTCTTTTCAACACACCTCGCTCTCTGGTCGCCAGGCAAGTGGCTGTGAGCAGTAGTTTCGGCCTTTTTCCCTTGTGTGAGATCCCCTCTGGGCTCTTAGCCTCACCCCCCCCCCTCCGTTCCTGTAAGCAGGGGAGATTCGGGCACTCCCTACCAGGTTTTTTGTGGCTTCTTCTTTGCTCCTTGGTTTTTGAGAGCTGTTATTGTAGTTCAGAGTTGGTTTTTCATGCTGATTTTTCCTAAATTGATTTGTATTCCAGTTTGGTGGTGAGAGCTGGGCATCTGTGTGTCTGCCTACTCCGCTGCCATCTTTTCCTCCTAGATAATACCTATTTTTATTTGTATTGTTAAGCTGTTGTTATAGCATTAATTTGCTTATCAAAATAGAAAACTAGAGAGGCAAGCATTAGAAACAATATCACTAAACCAAAGCTATGTTAGCATTCCAAATTATTTTTATTTTTATTTTTTTTCTTAATCTGGATACATTCATCTGTAACTCAATTAGTCTTTTTTCATTTCAGGAAATATAAACAACAGGTATGCCAAATAAAAAAATGTAATACAATAAATTGGTTAAAAAATGATGTTGGAAAGCTGAAATAGCAAAAGGGGGATGATAAAATAACTCAAAGATTAATAACTGTAAGAAGCAGTTTCCATAATAGCCAAGAAAATAATAAAGTAAGATACTGTTATGAGAAAAAAAGGGCTCAGAGTTTGCTGATTTATAATTATGTCAGCCTGCAGAATATGAGTAGGAGTGATGTATTTTGAAAGAGTACAGAATATGTCATTGGATGAGGCCAAGTTTGATAATATGGCTATACTTCTAAGAGATTTTGGATTTATTATGTTAAATCTGCTCTAATAATTTGTTTGCTTTGTTTACTGAAATATGGGCTTAATGATTACCAACATTCAGTGAGGCTGAATTACCAGAAATTCTCTAACATAATATAGAGGGTAAAAATCCAAAAGCTTAGGAAAATAGGAATGTAGGAAAAGATGTGCCATATGCCATCTGCTCCCTCATCATATGGCAAAAGAGGACTTAAAAGACACCTCTTTCCCTGTGGCACAGATCATACATGACTGACTGCAAAGGGCAGCATCGCTGAAATCATGTTGGCAGCAATCTTGTGTAGGCTGGGGAAGACAGTCGAAATGCTTGCAATGAGATGGGCTTTCTTTTTACAGTGAGGATGAAGGATTCCAGAATGACATCTGCTTGAGGACATATATCCATGCCAAAGAAGAAGGGAAGACTACAGTCTATAATAGGCTTTAGACACAAATAGAGACTATGAGAAAATGTTGACTCTCATGGAGATATGGCAGGTGCTAATGAATCTCAGGATTCTAAGATTTAAATAGATTGGCATTCTGTTAAATCATCACTTGATCTATGTTACACAAACTCTAGATTTGGAGGATGAAAATTTTATATGAGTCATCACAATCGACAGCTACTGCTTCTCAGTTTTCAGTTCATTTGAAGGAGATTCAGAGTCTCTTCAAAAATACTAATTATTGGCCCTGGCCAGTTGGCTCAGCGGTAGAGCGTCGGCCTGGCGTGCGGGGGACCCGGGTTCGATTCCTGCCCAGGGCACATAGGAGAAGTGCCCATTTGCTTCTCCACCCCCTCCTCCTTCCTCTCTGTCTCTCTCTTCCCCTCCCGCAGCCAAGGCTCCATTGGAGCAAAGATGGCCCGGGTGCTGGGGATGGCTCCTTGGCCTCTGCCCCAGGCACTAGAGTGGCTCTGGTCTTGGCAGAGCGACGCCCAGAGCATCGCCCCCTGGTGGGCGTGCTGGGTGGATCCCGGTCGGGCGCATGCGGGAGTCTGTCTGACTGTCTCTCCTCGTTTCCAGCTTCAGAAAAATACAAAAAAAAAAAAATACTAATTATAAATTACATCTTTCTCTATGTTTTCTCCAAAAGGACTTACAGTATTCTATGTTTACTGTGCACTATAGGAAGAGAAGATTAGTAGCTTTCTAGACATTGACTTTGCTTTGATACTAGTACCTAGAAACCAAAAATGGCTTTATTGTTCATTTATTACATTGGAATTTTTGGAAGTAACTTTTCACTCAAGTTCATCTCATAGTGTTCAGTGTGTCTGTATAAATATCTTATGGTTATGTCCACAGTTTCTAATAATATACAGTGTGTCCGTAAAGTCATGGTGCACTTTTTACCGGTCACAGGAAAGTAACAAAAGATGATAGAAATGTGAAATCTTCACCAAATAAAAGGAAAACCCTCCCAGTTTCTGTGAGATGATGTGGCAGCATGTGCGCATAAGCAGATGATGACGTAACACCATGTATACAGCGGATCAGCTCACGGCCATGCCAGTTGAGATATGGCTGGTACAGAGGAAAGTTCAGTGTGTTCTGTGGCTCACTAAATTAGAATCCGTGACCACAGTGCAACATGAATATCGGCGCGTTTATAATGAAGCACCACCACATAGGAATAACATTACTCGGTGGGATAAGTAGTTGAAGGAAACCGGCAGTTTGGTGGAGAAACCCCGTTCTGGAAGGCCATCAGTCAGTGACAAGTCTGTAGAGGCTATACGGGATAGCTACCTAAGGAGCCCTAAAAAATATGTGTGTGAGCCCACATCGAACTGCACTGAATAGGTATGAAACTGGGAGAGTTTTCCTTTTATTTGGTGCAGATTTCACATTTCTATCGTCTTTTGTTGCTTTCTCGTGACCGGTCAAAAGTGCACCATGACTTTACGGACACACTGTAGTTGTATTTAAAAATTGACAAAATAGCTACAATTTGTCCTCATTCTTGTGGCATGAGTTATTATGGTAGGAGAAAAACACAAGGAAGTCTCTGGAAATGTTTTTCCCTAACAGTATAATAAACAAAAACCAATGTCACATTGTCACATCTCAGTGGGAACTGCAGGAATTAGTGCTTCCATCAAAGACTTCAAAGGTGCAGGGCTAGGAAGTCTTATGCACTTTATTTAAATTATTCCTTTGCCTATGCTGTGGGTGAGTGAATATTGAGCAATGACTGTGGATTAGTGTAAATTTAAACAGGGAGTGACATAAAATGCAGCTGCTTTTTCAGCTGTGGTAAATTTTAGAAATAAGTCAACATACCCTCTAGAACTTAGCATGTGCTTATTGATTTACCATATAATTTTCCTGGAGCAGGACAGTTACGGGTTGAATTATGTCCCTCCCAAATTCAGATGTTGAAATCCTATCCCTGAGGACCTTAGAATGTGACTTTATTTGGAAATAGTATTATTGCAGATATAATTAGTTAAGATGAGGTCATATTGAAGTAAGGAGGGCTCCTAATCCAATATTATAAAAATATGAGTGGGGTTTCTTATAAAAAGCAGATATTTGGAAAAAAACACTCATGTAAGAAAAATATATACCAAATTGGAGTTATGTTGCCACAAACTGAAGAACAACCAGAAGCGAGGAGACAGGCCTGTAACAGACTCAGAGGAAGCGTGACCATGCCAACCACTGAGCTTCAGACTTCTAGCCTCCAGAATGATAAGACAATAACTTTCTGCTATTGAAGCCACGAGATCTGTGGTGCTTTATTATAGTGACCCTAGGAAATTAACACAGGATGTCTGCAATCTTTTTTTTTTTTGGTGCAGTGTCATAGAGTAAATACGTTAAGATTTATAGGCCATTTGGTCTCTAACACAACCATTCAGCTCTGTTATTATAACATGAAATCAGCCATATTACCATATAAAAATTAATGAGTATGGCAGCAGGTTTCATTTAGTCTGTGGCTCTAGTTTGCCAATCTCTGTTCTAGGTCCATTTGCAAGTGCTAGCAAAACATCTGTTCTCACCTTGCAGCAGCAACTGTATCTAACTTGAGTCTTGTCTCAAAGCTATGTCAACCCTTGTACTCTACCACATTCTAGTCTGCCTAGACTTTCGACACCTTAATATCTCATAGATCATGCTGGACTACTACGTTTCTGACATTATGATAATTGAATCTAATGAACAGAAGTAGCAACTATCTTCAATCTCTTAATATTCTAAAGGGTGAAGGATACTTTTGTATTCAGGATCTGAGACCATATTGATGAATGAGTTAATACCTAGGTGGGAGAATTCTTTAAAAATGTATACATTTATCAAATCACTACATTGTACACTTTCAAATCACATAG
Organism: Saccopteryx leptura; assembly: GCF_036850995.1. NCBI lineage: Eukaryota > Metazoa > Chordata > Mammalia > Chiroptera > Emballonuridae > Saccopteryx > Saccopteryx leptura. Next base: position 68,518,426 of record NC_089506.1, on the reverse strand, counting down.
TTTTGTCAATATACCTCAATAAAGCTGGAAAAACATACTAATTTTTAAACAAAAGATTTTAAAGAGAAAATTAGTTATCCATATAGCAAAGTAGAAAGATTATGCCTTTAAGTAGTACAAACGTTCATGTATGTCCACGTGCCTCCTGACCATCCAGAGTACGATTGTACAAAAATCTTTATTTTAAAAATGTGTAAAACAACATTTTAAAAATGCAAATGTGTGTTCTTGTTTCCATAAAATGGTTATAAAGCAAACATGATTTTAAGTTAATAAAACTGTAACAGGAACTAATTTTATTTTTTTAAAAAAAAAACAAAAAAACAACTCTCTCCCGGGGGTCAGCAAGCATGAAAAATACTCACTACTCAAAGGGTTAAAGAAGGTGAATCATGATATAACCCAGATATAATGGCAGGAAGCAGTTATGACTTTTAGGCTAAGAAATTAGAATGGAAAAGATGGGGTACCATCCTGTAGGAACTGGCCATAAGTACTGGTCATCACATACTTAGTGCTTAGATCTCTGAAAAGATCACAGCACTGTTAATTTTAGACCTAAGATCTGATATTCAAAACTATGTGGCTGACTGGTATAAGAACCTCCAAGAGCCATGCAATGGCTGTTACAAGGCAATGATAAAAGAAGATGGAATTGTGCTCTTCAGCTAGTGTGATGCTAACTGAGATCGCAGACAGAGCAGTTTGATCTCTTCTTGCCACTTTTAATTACACTCATGTCTCAGAATCAGAAACAGGCATCAGACAAAGCAGTAAACTCCATCCCAGAATCACAGAGCAGACTCTAGAATAGAGGCTCAGGAGTGAAAGGCAATAGGTAAATATACTAAATATAAGCATACTAAATATAATTAATTATTTTTTAGGTAAGCATACTAAATATAGTTAATTATTCTTTCATGTTTTTAAATTTAATTCTGGATTGTTCTGTATATGGGAGTTTAAGTGGAACTAAATAAAAAATATATATATATAGTATATTTTTTGAATAGGCATTAAAGCCATGGAAGAAGGTAACATTGAGAAGCATAAAACCTAGATTTGCTTTTGTAGCTTCACACGGCATAAGAGACAGGATATGTTCATTCTAGCTTTTAGCTACAATGCTGCCTTGTGGAATAGCAAAACATATTGCCAGTTGTAAAAGCATGGAAATAGGTTCTGCACTTTATCAACTTGTTACACTCATAGGAAAGAGATCTTCCATTAAATAGATCATTATTCTTGAGAAAATAGAAAAACAAGTTTTGTAGAGTAACACTTCACTTCATTATCTGACATCAGAGTGTAACTAAAACAACCCAATTGATATTTATTAAAGAAACAAGAATTTATCTATGATGAGGAAAATATTCACAAATGTATAGGTTCTACAAAAGTATACGCTGTGAGATCTTGTTTAGGATAATTTCAAAATACTATTCAAGAATATTACTGTAAATTAAATGTAACAGTCATGACAAAATACCAGAGTAGGTAACATTCAGAGTAAGAGAACATTTTAAAGTAATATGTAATAATAAAAGAAACAAAATCTTACTTATCATCAACATACATATATATAATGATTTGTATATTATAATGAATAAATTAATTAAAATACTCAAAAGTGCCCTGGCCGGTTGGCTCAGTGGTAGAGCATTGGCCTGGCGTGCAGAAGTCCCGGGTTCGATTCCCGGCCAGGGCACACAGGAGACGCGCCCATCTGCTTCTCCACCCCTCCCCCTCTCCTTCCTCTCTGTCTCTCTCTTCCCCTCCCCCAGCCGAGGCTCCATTGAAGCAAAGATGGCCCGGGCGCTGGGGATGGCTCCTTGGCCTCTGCCCCAGGCACTAGAGTGGCTCTGGTCACAACAGAGCGACCCCCCGGAGGGGCAGAGCATCGCCCCCTGGTGGGCGTGCCGGGTGGATCCCGGTCGGGCGCATGCGGGACTCTGTCTGACTGTCTCTTCCCGTTTCCAGCTTCAGAAAAATACAAAAAAAAAAAAAAAAGATAAAATACTCAAAAGAAATAAAATGTGTGAATGCAATATTTTGTCAAGAATGCTATTTACCTACCTCTTCACATGTTCTAGAATCTTGTTTATAAACATAAGGTAAATTTTGTTACTTTATGAATCTATATTTGAAATTTGGAGCATAGGTTTTCAACACATGATACATGAAAAATTTATATAAATAATTATTTCCATTCATTTTAGGATTGAGAGTTATATTCCTTTCTTATATATCATACTTAGCTAAATGATAAATATATACATATATCATACCTATAGTTAGAGATTCAATTTTAAATTTCTTAGTTATAAGTAGTTTGAAATTTCCTAGGCCAGTTTGAGTTAGATATCCATTTTACATCTGTTCAAGACTAATTCTTTTTTTGTGTATCACACAAACATCTTCATATTTTTCCAGATGTGCCCAAAGTTTTTATTTCACTATGTTTTTATTTATTTTGATGATATATTCTTTGAAATTTTGATTATTTTCCAAAATAAATTGATATGTAAAAGTCAGTTTTGTTGTTTATGGTCAGGATTTTACCTGCAGACATTTTTTTTTTTTTGTCAAAAATAGTAGTAAAATATGAGTGACATTTAAAATAATTTACACCACAACCTAGATTTTCACTACATTTTTGAAACTATATTTGGCTTCAGTTGAGAGTGTTGAATTAATAGTAGCTTACCTAAATAAGACTTATCTTTTTCACAAAATAAGAGATTGTTGTTATTTACTGAGCTACTCAGCAATATCAATTTTAATGCACCGAAAAGGCTATTAACACTCCAAGTAGCACATCCTATTGTACTAAAGTAAAGAAGAAAGACAAATAGAAGATGCTAGCCATATTGGCCATCTTTTATGAGGAAAGCAAAAGCTTTACCACAGTCCCAATTCACTACAGGTAGTTTATTCTCAGTGGTCGCAGTTGACACAAATGACAGTCTCCCAGTTGAGAAGGCTGAGAAACAAATTATTAGGGTTGGAGGACTTGCTGTCTTCCCAAATCATTTTTTATTTGCAAGAATAAAGAGATGAATAGATCTAGGGCAGGTGTCATAAAATGTCAAACACACTCAAAGAAACATTGGGCTCCAGTCCTTCAATGGTGTCAATTGACCAGAGCTAGAAACAAAGTCTTTCAACCACATATCTAATTAACTTTATTGCTTATGAGGCTTTGTTAGAAATTTATCACTATGGTTCTAGGACTGCAAATAGTAACCAGGGACTTGGCTATTTATTCTATAGCATACAAAATGTAACGATGATATTTAATGAATATGTGTAAATGTTCTTTGGGCGAATAGTTATTTTCTCCAGTCTCCCTGTAAACTTAGTTCCCGGTGGGTGGAGCGCAAAGCGCATTCCTAGCAGCTGTGGCTGATGCAATGCTGTAAGAATACTCCAGCTCCCAGAAGCCTCCTGGGCATACCCAGGATGGAAGCTCGCCAGCTTTAAGGAAGTGACTTAGCGCCAACCACGCAGCTCACTTATCTTTTCAGCCACTGGCTATGAAGGACACGCTGTAACATCCTATTGGCTGAACCCATGTATATAAACTAGCTTACTTCCTGAATAAAGTGGATCTGCATCACTGAAGCTGGTCCCCAGAGTCGGGTCTTTACATCTCCATCATCCTCACCCCCTGCAGGACTTGTCCACAGTTCCCCTGTAAGCTTCCTTTACTTTTTTTCCTTTGGATTATTTTCTCTCTTATACTTTTACCTATTTCTCTACTTTTTCTCTTCCCAATTTTTACTCTTTACTTCTAGTTAGATTCATTTTGTGCCACAATCCCTTTCTTCTTATCTTCTGCATTACTTTTTCATCTGCCTACATCTTTTCTCTTTGTCTTTTCTTTTCTCACAAGTCTTGTGCTGCCAACATGTACTGTATTTGTTTTTGTTTTTCACTATTAACTTTCAGTGTACTCTCCTTCTCTTTCCATGCCATATTTTATTGTTTTCCTAATTGTTTTTAGACATTGTTTTTTGTTTTCTTGATTTTTTTTTGCCTCTACCATTTTAAGGGCAAAGAATTTACTTAAATGTCTAATAATTTTTTGTTCAATTCCTATTTTTAGCTATAGAATAAATTAACATAAATTATATGTGAGATGTAAAAAGGTTTGAATATTTAAATTCTTTACTAATAGAATAACTAAATGATACACAAACATGTAAAGATTCAATTCAAAAAATGAATTTGAACATATTTTTAATGACAAAGAATGTGATTTTATCAGTCTATTATTCAGTGTGCATCTATAGTTTGCATCAAATGAAAACTTTCTCACAAATCCTAGAAAAAAGAAGTCCTGAGACAGTAAGCTGAGAATGATAATAGCAAGATAAACAAAGACACTGAGAGAAGACATAGATGGAAGATAGAATGATTACTGCTGTGTCTATACAGTACAGCTGTTTGAAACTTGAGCAAGTGGTCAAAAAACAAATTGAACATTTATTTCTCCTGACAAAGGATTAATAAATGTTGTTGATTATACCTTTATAAATGAAACTTTGAGTAAACTGCTGTCTTGATTGATTTTTTTGGTATTTGCTAACACTGCAACTGATCATTCGGTTAGGGATTTTTTTTATTTGTTTCCCAAAGATGTAAATTAAATCATAATTAGTGAGATTAATAAAGACATCATGAAACAGAATGAAAGTTTTATTAACAACTACACTGGAATCGAACACAATTTTTTTAGAGACAATGATGGTGGTTGCATAAAGCTTTTCACAATTAAAATACCAGAGAGTTAAACAACATTTCATTAAAACTTGATGGGTGAAAACAATCTCAGAATAAGATTTAATTCTGAGTCTACCGCAATTCAATCCTACTGTTTGTTTGAAAGCAAAGAGCTATATTTACTTATTCAGGATTATTCAAACTAGATTCCATTATACATCAGAAGGTACTTTTGAATACTTTTTCCATACAAGGCACTACAGGGATAACAAAATTGAATAAAACAAAAAAGATTAATGCATTGAAAGATCTGGCAATGTAGCACTAAAAACAGCAATAGGGATTACTGTTAATAAGGTCTTTTACACAGTTTCACCTTTCACAGAGAGCCAGTATGTGGATGACACCTGTAGCAGCTAATAGGTATTAAACAAGGAATAGAGTCAGCCAGGAGTAAACTACGACACCACTGGAGAAGAGTGACTGTCTTTTTCTTTTTCTCTCCTCCCAACTTCAAATGACTAGGGAGAAAAGACTGGAGTTCAACTGAAAAACAAAGACTATTTTAATATATGAAACGTCATAAAGTCATAAGATCTTTTGCCAAGTCATTTTTTAATTTTTATTAATTTTAATGGGGTGACATCAATAAATCAGGGTACATATGTTCAAAGAAAACATGTCATTTTTATCAGTTGGATTTTTATAGAAAAATGATGGCATACTCAATGCAGTATAATTTCTGAACAATTTAATAAATGGACACTTTATTAAGCATGTGGAAATACTGTAAAAAAGACAGTAATAATACAGAAGTCTGGATTAATAACAGTAAGACCATTACTACCTTAAACTTAAGGGGTACAGAGAGGTAGTGTTTCCTAAAAATCAAAGGCATGTCAGGTGACAGGCTACTTTAAGAATACCTGTGAAATTCAGTCAAAGGAAAGATGGAGAATAAATGCGTCAATCTTATTATCTTCCTCCCTATGTCTGATCTCCTGCTTAGCTTCCCAATAGCCAGCAGATTGGAAGCCAGAATCCAAGAACTATTCTTATTTACTTCATACATGTCAACTCTTTGAGAAGAGATGAGTGTCAGGCAGAGGTAAAGAATGAATCTGGAGAAGCAGAAAGAATATATCTGGTACACTATTTAAAAATCAAAACCAAAAACTCAGCAGAGCATAATTTGAAGTAAGTGACTGTGAAAAAAAATACATTTTATTAACTAACTCATTTCAAACTATAACTTAAACTTTTAACACCTAGATTTATCAAATCATGGCTTCTAAAACATTACTACCAGGAATTTAAAATAATTAGTTTTCATAGTGTTTTTCTCATTCTTAGATCAGATTTAGGAGAGAAATAATTAAATATTGTTAAGGTAAGAGTGACTGAATAATTCAATCAAATAAAACAGGCATCTAAATTTCCATTTGCTTGACAGCTTTGCAATAGAGATTTTAAAAAAGTAGTAAAAGACATGTAATAGTAATAGACATAAAACTTCATTTTCCATCAGAGAACTGGGTTTGACTTCTGACTTTGTAATTTAATAGTTGACATCATCAAAGCAAGTTGTTCATTGAAGGCTCAATTTCTTCATTCATTAAATATTATTTAACCATAAGTTTTCTGTGTAGATTAAATGAGGCATAATAATGGTAAATGTATTATTTTGGCTGGGCTACGGTTCATATCATATATTAATTTAAGAAAGTTAATTATTTTTAAAAAAAGAAGAAATGGGAAAAGAAAGTTACTATGTGGAGATAATATATACTATACACACCATAATTGGGCAATTTTATTTGTCTTATACTTTTTTTTTTAAGTTGACTGTTTTGATTTTAGTCTAAAAAAAGGATAAATATTTATAAATATCTTCAACTGGAAATAGACATTTCAAGTAGGGATTTGTTGTTTTAGAATTATGATTTAACAAAACTATCTTTGGCCAATTAAGGCTATTATTTTTAAGAATTTGGCATATTTTGTCTTTGAGGGAACAGACTGATTACCTACAATAAATAGAATCCCTGAGTGACAAAGTCAGGAAAACTTTGGGGCATTGGCAAAGGGTAGCTCCTAACAAGATGCAGTTGCAAGGGATGGCAAGGAGTCTCCTGAAGTAAAGTTAGCTAGAGAAGGTGGAGTACAAAGCCCTGCAGGTTGACCTTAAAGTGAGCAGAATGAAGCATCCTTGAAGAAGTATAAAATACTATGATCTGCTCAATCTTATGCTCCCTGCCCTTACAGATGCCAAAACAACTGTAGTTCCTTGAGTTTGTTATGGTTCTTCTCACCTGCATTCTTTAAAAAATTGATTTTAGAGAGAGAGAGGAAGGTATAAATGGAGGGAAAGAGAGAGAGAGAGAGAGAGAGAGATATTGTTGTGATATTTCACTTATTTATGCATCCATTGGTTGATTCTTGTATGTGCCTGGCTGTATGTCGAACCTGCAGCTTTGGCATATGTGATGATACTCGAATCAACTGAGCTACGTGGCCAGAGCTCTCACTTATATTTTTTGAACTTCTTCCCTCCCTTTGGTTTATATCAAACCTTTTCCTACCACCTTCTTTGTCTTGCTTAAATTAGTTTCTCTTTTCCATTCTTGAATTAGCCCAACACATGACTTAGCTAAACCTCTAACTGAATTAAATGAGTTAGGTCTTCTCAGTATATTGCTTTATGTATTTCTCTCTCATAACCTTTACCACACTATGATATTATTATTATATTTCCAACTAGACAGAGAAAGAGAGTTATGTCTTTCTATTATCAACCTCTAGTAGTGTGCCTGCTACATAACTTTTTTTCCCCCTCAATAAATATGTGGATGACTGAAAGAATAAATGAACATTAGAGGATTGATGTTACCCTGTCATTATTCAAGGCATCAATATGAGGTTTTCAACTATTTCTTTTTTTATATATATTTATTTATCATTTTAGAGAGGAGAGAGAGAGAGAGAGACAGAGAGAGAGAGAGAGAAAGGAAAGAGGAGCAGGCAGCATCAACTCCCATATGTGCATTACAAGTGCAGGGTTTCGAACCAGTGACCTCAGCATTCCAGGTCAACGCTTTATACACTGTGCCACCACAGGTCAGGAAATATGAGGTATTTAATCAGTTATGGTTAGCCTCAACTTTATTATGTGTTCTGTGGTATATTGATATATTTTAATTCTCCTTATAATAATACAGATTATATTTTAATTTTTGAATAAATATAGAAGTATTTCATACTCTTGCCTATAGAAGAAAAATATTAATTCAAACTTTATGATTTAGTTGTTGTTGTATTGCCTACACAAAATCTGGAGTATAGTATGTTAAAAATAAGTACTTAGACATTAATGAATAAATGGATGCTGACTCAGATTTTTTTCTTTACTATGTAAGTTATTAGACACATATTAAACAGGTACAATACTCTTACTAATTTGAAATTCTAATAATATTTGAAAAATTAATAAAGTTTATATTTTATATTATTTATTGGATTATTTATTATTGTCCTATTTTAATAGAAATATAAAAAATGTATTGGGAAAATAATTATAAATTATGCCTTTAGTATTTTTATTTAATAATGTATAGCAGGATGACATCAGTGTAATGGCGCGGTAGGAAGCGATACCGATAAATCTCCCCCAAAACTCAACAAGATCTTCAACCAGAAACAGAAAAACCTATCCTTGGAGCCTCCAGATGTTTTGCAATACACCCGAAGGTATGGTCGAGTGAAAAATTGGCTAAATATATAATCAAACCCCAAAGGAAATAAAGAGTAAGAAATGCTCCACTTTCCTCACTAACCTTAACAGGGCGGCTTTCACTGGGAACTGAGAATATAGAAACTGATGCGGGTAAAGGGGGTGAATAGATCCAGGCCGCGGCACAAACGGCCGAACCGAACCAGGCTGTGGCACGGAGACCCAAGCCGAGGAAAATCTGTGCCTGTGGCAACCCAGTCAATACAAGCTAAGACTCGCGCCAAACCCAGACAAAGAAAGACAAGTGGGGCAACCATTTTCCCCGATCTCCTGGTTGGCGCATGAAGATAGTGGGCAAGAGATTCCTCCGACTGCCTCAGCAGTGGGCACTCGTGTTACCCCACAGAGAGGCAGAGTCAGGGGTTTTTGTGTGAGCTGAAAGCGGAATCTCCGGGCTGCCCCAGCACCCTGAGGGAGCCGCGCACGGGAAGGGAGCGAGAGACAATTCCAACGCCGGAACTTTTCCACGCGGGTGGGGGTTTCACTCAGAGGGTGAGACTTCCGGCCTGATATCCTGGTCTGCGCACAGATAGTGACCGAGAGTTTCCTCCGAGTGCCTTGGCAGTGCGTGCCTGTGTTATCACACAGAGGAGTAGAGTCAGGGGCCTTTGTGTGGGCCAAAAGCAGAATCTCCAGGCCACCCCAGCACCCTAAAAAAGCCACGCACGAGGAGGGAGTGAGAGCTAATTCCAACACTGAAACTTTTCCGTGCGGGCGGGGGTTTCACTCAGAGTGTGAGACTTCCAGCCTGATATCCTGGTCTGCGCACAGATAGTTTCCTCCAAGCACCCCAGGAATGGGCACCCACCCATATTACCGGACAGAGTGGCAGAGTCAGAGGTCTTTGAGTGGGTGGAAGCCCTGCCTGATTATTGCTAGCAGCTCTGACTGACTGAGCCTTACCCAGAGCCCTGTGCTGAGTGGGAATAGAGTGGGGAGTTGCCAGCTCTTTGAGCCTCTAACTATACAGGCAGAGGCAGCAGCAACCCCATAGCTGGATTCTCAGGCTACTAATTGAGGAAGGAAAGACTAGGAGAGAGGCTCCAGGAACACAGACTCTCTCACTGTCGGAGCCTATAAATGCTAATGAGCCTCAACTGCTAATGAGACTGAAGCATAATACATGACATCACCACAGAGACTTATCAACTGCAAACCTGAGCGTGCCAAAGGGGCAGAACCCGGGGTACAGAGTCACTGACCAGGAAGAGGGAGAGAAAAGAAAAAGCAAGAAGATAACCTCTCAAAATCAAGAATAATCCTCAGACTTTATAACCTATCCATTTTATTATATTTGTTCATTTGTTTCTCTTATCTTCATCCTTGATTTTTTTTTCCTCCTCCAATATGGTCATTTAACTCTCTGACAGTCTTACTCTCTCCTCTCCTTGAACTACACTACCCATAAGTGTTACATCTCCTATTATCTTTTCTTTCCTCTTCCTTTCTCTCTATGAGGGTTGCACTCCAAAACCCTCAACTCTCTCTCTCTCTCTCTTTTCTTTTTTCTTCTTTTAGTGGTTCCCTCTTTTTTCTCTCTCTCTCTCTTTCTTTTCTCCCTCTATATTAGTTTCTTCCTTTCTCCTTTACATCTCCCCTCATTCAAACCTCAATAACAAACAAATTATCTTATCTGGGACTCAAACTTATGTTTGTGGCATTTTGGGGTTTTTTTTCTTCACCTTTTTAACTCACTAGCAGTGCTCCCATCCCTGGCTCTCCATTTTATCTAGTTCTTGTTCCACTAAATACAATAGTAATTTTTTAATTTGTCCACCCATTTTCCTATTTTCCTCTTATTCCTCTCATCATAACTCTTAGTCAACCAACACCTATAAGCAAATCATTTTATTCTTGACCCAAATTTTTTCCTTATTTGCTTTTTGTGGGTCCATACCCCCTTTTTTTTTTGTTTTTTTCCCCTTCATTACTTTTCCCCAATTCAGGCCCTCCAGTACAGGCATTATTTGTTCTATTTACTACAATATAATTCACAGTTCACCACAAGATTTTCTCAAGAAAGAGGGGAGAGGAGAGGAGAGGAAAAAAGGAGGGGGGGAATAATTTTCTTTTTTTTTTTCCTTTTTTCTTTTCTTTTATTTTTCTTTATTTAATTATTATTTTTAAAAAAACTCTTTGATTTTTTATTTTTATTTTTTTAACTTTTAATTCTTTATTAAATCTCATTAATACTATCAACAAAACCACCCTCAGATGCCATTAAGGAAGAGAAAATCGAATATCATGGATACAAAAGAAAGGAGGTAACACACATAGATGAGGAAAAATCTATGGAGAAAAAATTTAATATATTGGAAACCTTGGAGTTAAACAACAGAGAATTTAAAATAGAAAACCTAAAAATACTCAGAGATATACAAGAAAACACAGAAAGGCAATTTAGGGAGCTCAGAAAGCAACTCAATGAACACAAAGAATATATGTCCAAGGAAATTGAAACTATAAAAACAAATGAAACAGAGATAAAAAACTCAATACACGAGCTGAAAAATGAGGTAACAAGCTTAGCTGATAGAAAAGGCCAGATAGAAGGTAGGATTAGTGAAATAGAAGACAAGCAACTTGATGAACAATAGAGAGAAGAAGAAAGAGACTCAAAAATTAAAAAAAAATGAGATAGCCCTGCAGGAATTATCTGACTCAATCAAAAAGAATAACATAAGAATAATAGGTATATCAGAGGGAGAAGAGAGAGAAAATGGAATGGAGAACATACTCAAACAAATAAGAGATGAGAACTTCCCAAGCCTGTGGAAAGAACTAAAGCTTCAAATTCATGAAGCAAACAGAATTGTGAGTTTTCTTAACCCCAATAAACCTACTCCAAGGCACATCATAATGAAATTGGCACAAACCAACAGCAAAGAAAAAATTCTCAAGGCAGCCAGGGAAAAGGAGAATACAACATATAAAGGAAGGCCCATTAGATTATCATCCGATTCCTCAGCAGAAACTATACAAGCTAGAAGAGAGTGGACCCCAATATTTAAAGTCCTGAAAGAGAGAAACTTTCAGCCACGAATACTATACCCATCAAAGCTATCCTTCAAATATGAAGGAGAAAAAAAACATTCACAGATACAGAAAAGATGAGGGAATTTATCATCAGAAAACCCCCACTCCAGGAATTACTAAAGAGGGTTCTCCAATCAGATAAAAAGAACAAAAAAAACCAACAAAGCCACAAGTAAAAGCTCCAAGAAGAACACAATAAAACCAAATTTAATCTGTGACAACAACAAAAAGAAAGGGGGAACAGAGGATGGAGATTAACAGTAGCAAAGGACAATGGAGTGCAAAGTACTCACAAAATAGTGCACTACAATGAATAGGCTAGGAACACTTTTCATTACTTAAAGTTAACCACCATTGAAAAAACCACCACAGAAGAACATGATTTAAAAAAGATAGCAACAGAGGAAAGATGTATGGAATACAACCAAATAAAAACAAAAGATAGAAAGATGAAAGAAAAGGACCAAACAAGACAAAAAACTAACAGAAATCAATCTATAAAATGGCAATAGGGAACTCACTAGTGTCAATAATTACACTAAATGTAAATGGATTAAACTCACCAATAAAAAGGCACAGAGTAGCAGAATGGATTAAAAAAGAAAATCCAACTGTATGCTGCCTACAAGAAACTCATCTAAGTAACAAGGATAAAAACAAATTCAAAGTGAAAGGCTGGAAAACAATACTCCAAGCAAATAACATCCAAAAAAAAAGCAGGCGTAGCAATACTCATATCTGATAATGCTGATTACAAGACAGCAAAAGTACTCAGAGACAAAAAAGGCCATTTAATAATGGCTAAGGGGACACTGAATCAAGAAGACATAACAATTCTTAATATATATGCACCAAACTAAGGAGCACCAAAATATATAAGACAGCTACTTATTGACCTTAAAACAAAAACTGACAAAAATACAATCATACTTGGAGACCTCAATACACCACTGACGGCTCTAGGTCAGTCATTTTAAACAGAGAATCAAAAAAGATATAGTGGCCTTAAACAAAACACTAGAGCACCTAGATATGATAGACATCTACAGGACATTTCATCCCAAAGTGACTGAGTATACATTTTTCTACAGTGTACATGGATCATTCTCAAGAATTGACCATATGCTGGGCCACAAAAACATCAGCAAATTCAGAAAAATCGAAGTTTTACCAGGCATGTTTTCCGATCATAAAGCCTTGACACTAGAATTCAACTGCAAAAAAAGAGGAAAAAAAACCCACAAAAATGTGGAAACTAAACAACATACTTTTAAAAAATGAATGGGTCAAAGAAAAAATTAGTGCAGAGATCAAAAGATATATACAGACAAATGAAAATGACAATAGGACATATCAGAATCTATGGGATGCAGCAAAAGCAGTGAGAAGAGGGAAGTTCATATCACTTCAGGCCTATATGAACAAACAAGAGAGAGTCCAAGTGAACCACTTAACTTCACACCTTAAGGAACTAGAAAAAGAAGAACAAAGACAACCGAAAACCAGCCAAAGAAAGGAGATAATAAAAATCAGATCAGAAATAAATGAAATAGAGAACAGAAAAACTATAGAAAAAATTAATAGAACAAGGAGCTGATTCTTTGAAAAGATCAACAAAATTGACAAACCCTTGGCAAGACTTACCAAGGAAAAAAGAGAAAGAACTCATATAAACAAAATCCAAAATGAAAGAGGAGAAATCACCACGGACACCACAGATATACAAAGAATTATTGTAAAATACTATGAAAAACTTTATGCCGCTAAATTCAACAACCTAGAAGAAATGGATAAATTCTTAGAACAATACAACCTTCCTAGACTGAGTCAAGAAGAAGCAGAAACCTAAACAGACCTATTAGTAGAGAAGAAATAGAAAAAAAAACATTAAAAACCTCCCCAAAAATAAAAGTCCAGGCCCTGACGGCTATACCAGCGAATTTTATCAAACATTCAAAGAAGACTTGGTTCCTATTCTCCTCAAAGTCTTCCAAAAAATTGAAGAAGCAATACTTCCAAACACATTTTATGAGGCCAACATAACCCTCATACCAAAACCAGGCAAGGATGGCACAAAAAAAGAAAACTACAGACCAATATCTCTAATGAATACAGATGCTAAAATACTAAACAAAATACTAGCAAATCGAATACAACAACATATTAAAAAAATAATACATCATGATCAAGTGGGATTCATCCTGGAATCTCAAAGATGTTTCCACATACGTAAAACGGTGATCGTAATACACCATATCAAAAGAACAAAGGACAAAAACCACATGATCTTATCAATAGACGCAGAAAAGGCTTTTGATAAAATACAACTCAATTTTATGTTTAAGACTCTCAACAAAATGGGTATAGAAAGAAAATATCTCAACATGATAAAGGCCATATATGATAAACCATCAGCTAACATCATATTAAATGGCACTAAACTGAAGGCTTTCCCCCTTAAATCAGGAACAAGACAGGGTTGTCCACTCTCTCCACTCTTATTTCATGTGGTACTAGAGGTTCTAGCCAGAGCAATCGGACAAGAAAAAGAAATAAAAGGCAACCATATCAGAAAAGAAAAAGTAAAGGTATCACTTTTTGCAGTATATATGATCCTATACATCGAAAACCCCAAAGAATCCACAAAAAGACTACTAGAAACAATAAGCCAATACAGTAAGGTCGCAGGATACAAAATTAACATACAGAAGTCAATAGCCTTCCTATATGCCAACAATGAAACAACTTAGAACGAACTCAAAAGAATAATCCCCTTCACGATTGCAACAACAACAACAAAAAATACCTAGGAATAAACATAACAAAGAATGTAAAGGACTTATACAATGAAAACTATAAACCATTGTTAAGGGAAATGGAAAAAGATATAATGAAATGGAAGAATATTCCTTGTTCTTGGTTAGGAAGAATAAATATAATCAAGATGGCCATATTACCCAAAGCAATATACAAACTTAATGCAATTCCCATCAAAATTCCAATGACATTTTTTAAAGCAATGGAGCAAAAAATCATCAGATTTATATGGAACTATACAAAACCCCAAATAGCCAAAGCAATCCTAAAGAAAAAGAATGAAACTGGGGGCATTACAATACCTGACTTCACACTCTATTATAGGGCCAAGACAATCAAAACAGCATGGTATTGGCAGAAAAATAGACACTCAGACCAATGGAATAGAATAGAAAGTCCAGAAATAAAACCACATATATATAGTCAAATAATTTTTGATAAAGGGGTCAAGAACACACAATGGAAAAAAGAAAGCCTCTTCAATAAATGGTGCTGGGAAAACTGGAAAGCCACATGTAAAAGATGAAACTGGACTATAGTTTGTCCCCCTGTCCTAAAATTAACTCAAAATGGATCAAAGATCTAAACATAAGACCTGAAACAATTTAGTACATAGAAGAAGACATAGGTACTCAACTCATGGACCTGGGTTTTAAAGAGCATTTTATGAATTTGACTCCACAGGCAAGAGAAATGAAGGCAAAAATTAATGAATGGGACTACATCAAACTAAGAAGTTTTTGCTCAGCAAGAGAAACTGATAACAAAATAAACAGAAAGCCAACTAAATGGGAAATGATATTTTCAAACAACAGCTCAGAAAAGGGCCTAATATCCAAAATATATTATACAAAGAACTCATAAATCTCAACAAAAAACAAACAATCCAATAAAAAAATGAGAAGAAGACATGAACAGACAGTTCTTCCAGGAAGAAATACAAATGGCCAACAGATATATGAAAAGATGCTCATCTTTTTTAGTTATTAGAGAAATGCAAATCAAAACTGCAATGAGATACCACCTCACACCTGTTAGATTAGCTATTATTAACAAGACAGGTAATAGCAAATGTTGGAGAGGCTGTAGAGAAAAAGGAACCCTCATACACTGTTGGTGGGAATGTAAGGTAGTACAACCATTATGGAAGAAAGTATGGTGGTCCCTCAAAAAACTGAAAATAGAACTACCTTATGACCCAGCAATCCCTCTACTGGGTATATACCCCAAAAACCCAGAAACATTGATACGTAAAGACACATGCAGCCCCATGTTCACTGCAGCATTGTTCACAGTGGCCAGGGCATGGAAACAACCAAAAATCCCATCAATAGATGATTGGATAAAAAAGATGTGGCACATATACACTATGGAATACTACTTAGCCTTAAGAAATGATGATATCGGATCATTTATAGCAAAATGGTGGGATCTTGATAACATTATACGAAGTGAAATAAGTAAATCAGAAAAAACAAGGAACTGTATTATTCCATGCATAGGTGGGACATAAAAGTGAGACTAAGAGACATTGATAAGAGTGTGGTGGTTACGGGGGGGAGGGGAGAGAGGGAAAGGGAAAGGAGAGGGGGAGGGGCACAAAAAAACTAGATAGAAGGTGACAGAGGACAATCTGACTTTGGGTGATGGGTATGCAACATAATTGAATGACAAGATAACCTGGACATGTTATCTTTGAATATATGTATCCTGATTTATTGATGTCACCCCATTAAAAAAATAAAATTATAAAAAAAATAATGTATAGCAAATGTTCTTCTAAGATATACAGAAATGGTGCTCTTTTATTTTCTAGACATACAGTAAGTAGATAGAGCATTTTACCTGTATAAAATGCTCTTTGTGTATTATGAATTTTAAAACATTTTTTCCACCAATAAAAAATCACATACATGAAATATATTGGGGGTATTTCATAAAACATTCTATAATAATGGTTCCAATGGCTATATGTTTGGTGACATAAGAATAAGTATGAAACTCGGAAGCTGTTTCTCCAACTGCATAAATATTATAGCTGATTTATAAGAATTACACGTTACAAAACGAAGAGAAAATAGAAGAAAACATTTATAAACCACAACCATAAGAAGAAAACAGAAAATGAGGATCCAAACTGTTTTATTAATGAACCGTGAAGCAAAAGAAAGCAACATCCTTACTAAAATTACATATCATTAAATAAAAATTCTCAGTTATAAAACAACTCCTCATATCACAATTAAGTTTGATAGACCAAATAAATGTAACCTTAGGAATGTGAAATAATTTATGCAGCCAAGGATCATTTGAGTTTACCGAAAAGAAGAATTTTACTTGCTTGAAGTATATTTTTATATTCATATTAACCAAACAAATCATCAGCTTCAATTTAATATTAACATTTGAGTCATGTTGCTATATCTACTCCATTTTCTTCAGTACTCAATGATACCAATTTCACTTCAAAAATATTCCCTAATAATTTTTAAAAATCAACTTTGTTATATATTTGAGTAAGAATACAACCCACTATCTTAAAATTAGCAAAGACAGATTTGATGAGAAAAGTTACTATAAATACAGTTCTCTGTAAAAATAATCAACAAAGAAAACAATTACTATTCTGATCTTACATTATTGAAGACACTCATGTGTGAATTTGTAAATGTAATACTTCAGTCTTTGCCAACGATATGGCAGAGCATTTCTGAAATATTTTTCAAACAAATATAAAGTATTATTGACAAAAACTGGTACGGATTTCTTCTAAAGCACCATGAAAATACAATCTATCTTACCACATTCATATGTCATCATGCTTATGTCAATATCTAAAGAGTTTGTATAGGTTTTCCAACAATAAAAATTATAGAGTTCAAGTGAATGTATCATATTAATCCTTTACCAGCACTTTTCAACTGGTGTACCACAGCACATAGGTATATTGCAAGAATTTTTTTTTTTTTAAATAAATTTTTATTAATGGTAATGGGATGACATTAATAAATCAGGGTACATATATTCAAAGAAAACATGTCCAGGTTATCTTGTCATTAAACTATGTTGCATACCCCTCACCCAAAGTCAGATTGTCCTTCGCCACCCTCCATCTAGTTCTCTGTGCCCCTCCCCCTCCCCCCAACCCTCCCCCTGTCCCCCCTCCCCCCACCCCTGGTAACCACCACACTCTTGTCCATGTCTCTTAGAAGACATGAATAGACACTTCTCCCAGGAAGAGATACAAATGGCCAACAGATATATGAAAAAATGCAAGAATTTTTAAAATTCTGTGATATTTGACTATTTTGTTAGAAACACTGCCCTCTTTTCCTTTAGATTGACAAATTTTAAAAAATGACAACAGCTAACACAATAACCACCCATATAAATGAATCAAAATTGTGCCTATTTTTTGTCAGATCTGCAAAAAACTGCCACAGGATTTTAGTAATTAGTTTACTTGTGCCGTGAAATGGAAAAGATTGAAAATCAGTGCTTTAGACTAACAACTTACCTTGATAAAGTGCTGGGTGTGAAATTCTTCCTTGAAGATTTGACCAGCTGGTAAGAACCAGGATAAATTAGTGGCACAGATTGTTTCTATGAAAGACGGGAGAGTTTCAAAACTCCGACCACAGATTGTTTCTACGAAGGACAGGAGAGTATCAAAACTCCGACCACAGATTGTTTCTATGAAAGACAGGAGAGTATCAAAACTCCGACCACAGATTGTTTCTATGAAAGACATGAGAGTATCAAAACTTTGACCACAGATTGTTTCTATGAAAGACAGGAGAGTATCAAAACTCTGACCACAGGTTGTTTCTATGAAAGACAGGAGAGTATCAAAACTCTGACCACAGGTTGTTTCTATGAAGGACAAGAGAGTATCAAAACTCTGACCACAGATTGTTTCTATGAAAGACAGGAGAGTATCAAAACTCTGACCACAGATTGTTTCTATGAAGGACAGGAGAGTATCAAAACTCTGACCACAGATTGTTTCTATGAAAGACAGGAGAGTATCAAAACTCTGACCACAGGTTGTTTCTATGAAGGACAAGAGAGTATCAAAACTCTGACCACAGATTGTTTCTATGAAAGACAGGAGAGTATCAAAACTCTGACCACGGATGGTTTCTATGAAAGACATGAAAGTATCAAAACTCTGACCACAACAAATAAAATTCAAAATACTGTGACTCACAAATTAGTCTTCAGTATGACTCCCAAATGAAAAATTTGGGGAGCAATTATCTTTGAAAAGGATTAAAGAAACTGATCTCACCAAATTGCTAGAATGAGATAAAGGGGACAATAAAATAAACTTGAGAAGAGGGTAATACTGTTTGTTTGTTTTTTTTTTTTTTCAAAACAAAACAAGAAAGAAACAAGCTTAAATATAATAATTAGAGAATATAATTTCCTCTGGAAGAATATTAAGAAATGTGCTGTGCTATCTGGGAAAGTCATAGCTTCTTCACCAACTTCCTACCCTCTGAAGAAAATAAAATGAAAACATTTAAGATAAGAACAATCCATGTACACATATTTTGAGTTTTCTTATAGAATCCAATATCCTACATAGTCATAACAATGCTTTCTATTTGAATGATGCTCTTCTTTTAACCAGATGCTGTGAACTCTGAGTATCTGTATTATTTTATTAGTTCAGGCCTTTAAAATTCTAACACTTCCAATTCTGTTCATTCCTTTTCAGATAAATGAGGTCTATTTTCAAAGAATTGATGTGTAGGCTTAGTAATACTTTGCATTATCTATGTTTATTATTAATTCATTTTTTAAACTTGGTTTAGTGACTGTTTAAAAGAAACAAAAGCCCATTGTCATCCTATAAACAGGCAAAGTCATTCTTTTCTTCTATTTTTTTTATATTTAAGTATAGTTGATATACAACCTGATAATTGGTTCATTTAGTTTCAGGTGTACAGCATAGTAATCTGAAATTTTTATACCTTATGAAGTGGTCATCCACTAATTCTAGTACTCATCTGTCAGTGTATAATCTTATCACAATATTACGGACTATCTTTCTTTCCTCTTTTCACTTGTCCCCCTACCTTTATCTTTCTGGTATCCATCTGAAAAGTCCTTTTTTTTTTCACTTGAGAAACAGTCCAAAGGTTTTAGCATGCACTCTGTAATTAATACAATTTATCTAACATTTGAACACACATGAAATAATCTTATCTAATTTAAAGGCATAAAAATAAAATTTTATGCTTATTTAATCTTCTATGAACAATATTGTCTCTCTAATGTTAGACAACATAATAAATAAATAATTTAAGAAGGCAAAAATAATGTTTAATACATTTTTTGTCCTCGTGATTTTCTCAAGATTAGAATTTGAACAAATAAACATTTTCTTAATCTGTGAGCCATTACTAAGCATATGTCCTTATTTTTAAAAAATAAGCTCTTTAGAGTTATGGACATAAGTTATTATTTGATTTTTTTTTCCTGGAGTTATCTATATGAATAATTCAGAAAGTGTTTTTGTTTCTATTATTATTTCTATTATTATTGTTATAGGGTAAACTAAAAGATTATCTTGATAAGGAATTATTAGGTGAGGTTGATTAAAAATATTGAGGAATTCTCTCATGTTATAAAAAACAGAGCTTTCTTCTGTTACTTTATCCTTTCATGTCTTGCACCCAGAACTGGCCCTGGCCTGGGCTGCGGGTGCAACTGAGTGTAGTTAGCTAATTTCTGCAGCCTGGGAGGCAGACCTGCTGTATGGTGTAAGTAGGAGAGTTTATGAAATATATAAAAGAATAAAAAAATTATGATATTACAAAAATGAATTATAAAATTAGTCAATATTGAAAATTTGGTTTATGTTCTTAAAATTAGGATATTTTTTTTTGGCAAATGTTTAATTCATTTCTTTTCTTAGAACTTCTATACATGCTCACCTTTCTTATTATTTGAAAATGTAAGAATAAAAAAAGAAAAGTTTATTATTGAGTTCTTTATAAATTTCCCATTAAAAATGGTCTGTTTATCAAATGCTCCCAACTTCTACACTAAAATTTGTTTTAAGCAAACTTCAATTATTCCTGTATACATACTTCCAAATACTTGCCTAATATTATTCACAATCATCATTTCTGTTTTTTACTTTATATGTAGAGAATAATCACATATAGAATTGTCTTGATTAAAGGTCACACAATAATTTCCCTAAAGAAGTCACATATTGAGTTTATACACATGTATTATAAATGAAATGTTCTTTTTTCTAGATATATTCAATAATTTTCTTAATAATGACTTTAGTTTGGCAAAACATGATAAATAAATTATATCATAAATTGTAAACTTTCAGATAATTTACTCAATTGAACTATTTTCTTTTAAGTTTTACCTATAGGTATTAAATTAATCTTAAAAATTTATATCACTTTTTAAATGTAATTACCATTAAAATATCAATAGAAATGTATGCCACTTATATTATTTTAAAAAACAATATTCTGCTCCTTAAAGAAAGTATTAAGCTAATATTATAACAGTGGTAATAATTATATTAAATTCATATAAATTATACATATTTTGGTTAAAATTATGATATAGTTTAATTTGCTTAAATTTTTATGACAGTTACTCTCTTTGTAGTACATAAGGGTAAATAATTGTGAAAGTATTGTGAGTAATATGCCATGTATATGAATACAATGTCCATTTCACATATCTATGAAGTACTGAATAAATTCTAGATATTGCTTTAATTACTGGAGATATATCAGTTAACAAATAAGACATAACCCCTTGCATTCATATTCTTTTTATCTAAAGATTTTTTGTTTATAAACTAAATGTCTCAATGCAAAAAATTAAATAAATGAATTTCCAATAAATTTCATTTAATTTTTGTCTTGATAGATACAGAAAACAAGACAGAATTTTTAAAATAGATTCTCTGTGTCAGTATCTATGTATTTCTTATTTCACATAATCCTAAAAAATGATTTTTTTTTACTAAGTACTGTTTTTATCCTCATTTGGCTAGTTAGATAACTGAAGCATGGAAAGGTTAAATAAACCTTCCAGAGTCAGACAACAATTACTGGGACCTAGATTCCAGCTCAGGCAATTTGACATCAGAATTTATAATTCTAAAAAGGCTTGCTATAGATACAGACTTTTAAATAACATAATATGATATTTATACACTTACTTTTTAATATTTTATATAGGAATCTATAACAGTAAAAACTGGAACTATTATGGAAATATGAACTCTCAAAGAGATATAAAAAGATGATATTGAAGGGTTGAAGTAGTATCATAGCACATAGATAACAGGGGCTGAGACTAGTTCTAGATTCCTAATGAGAGCATCCTGGAAATTACTGGCTGAGTTGCAGGGTGAGTTTACTTATTTTGGGATATAGTGGAATCTTAGCATTATTACTTTTCTACTGATGTTATAACAGTCTATTACAGACTTAGTAGCTTAAAACAACACCAATTATTTTCCCTTATGGTTCTAGTATTCCCAAGTCTAAAACAGAACAACAGGGCTACCTTCTGGAGACCCCAGTCATGCATCTACCTCCTTGGCTTGTCCAGCTTCTAAGGTTTGCTACATTTCTTGGCTCATAGCCTTTTACCTCCCATCATCAAAACTAAATACTTTAACCTCTGCTTCTGCTCTCAAAACAAAGAAATGCCAGGGCCATATGCCACCACGGGTGAATTCTACCAGTTAAAAAATAATTAATACCGATTGTCCTCAAACTGTTCTGAAAATTAGAAGAATGGCCACTTTCAAATTCATTTTGAGTTCAGCATTACCCAGATACCAAAGTCAAACAAAATATACAATAAAATAAACCAAAAAGCAAAATCCCTATTAATTTAGATGCAAAAATCCAAAAAAACACTACTAAACCAATCCAGCAGCATATAAAAAATAAAGTACACAATGAAAAAGTAGGATTTATACAAATAATACAAGGGAGGTTTAAAAAATAAAAGTCTATCAATATAATACAACACATTTATAGAATAAAAGTGAAAATAAAAAACATGATCATTTTAACTGATACTTAATAAATACTTAAAATCCAGTAACATTCATGATAAAAATATTAAACAAATTAGGAATAGATAGAAACTTTCTCAAAACGATAATGGACATTTATGAAAAACACACAAGTGACATCTTACTAAATGGTGAAAGACTGAAAGCTTTCTCCATAAGATGATGAAGATAAGTATGCTCACTTATCATTGGTAGCTTTGACCAGAGAAGTTAAGTAGTCTCAAAAGAGAAAAGGTACCCAAATTGGAAATGAAAAAGTAAAGCTACATTTATAGATTACATGATCTTATATAGAGAAAATCTTAAAGAATTAAAGACTATTTGAGCTGATAAACAAACTCAGCAAAGTTGAAAAATACAAGGTCAAACCAAAAATCAGTTTTATTTCTATACAGCAGCAATAAGTAATTTGGTAAAAAAAAAAGTTAAGAAAATAATTCCATTTACAATTGCATCACAAAGAATAAGATGCTTAGAAAAAAATCTAAAAAGCTGCCTGATGTGTACACTGAAAATGACAAAACACTGGTAAAAATTATTAAATAATATCTAAACAAATGGAAGGACATCTTGTGTTTATGTATTGGAAGATTTACCATTAAGATGACAATATTCCCCCCAATGATCTACAGATTAAATTCAACCTCTATCAAAATCCCAATGCTTATTTTGCAGAAATTAAATAGCTGAGTTTCAAATTTGTATGAATTATGAGGGACTCTAAATAGCTAAAACAATTCTGAAAGAGAATAATAAGTTGGAACACTTGCATTTTCTGATTTCAAAATTTATTGTAAAGCTACACTAATCTAACTTGCAGTGTTGACACAAGGATAGATGCATATGTCTAGGGAATAGAATTGAGTGTCTAGTAATAAATCCATACGCTTATGTTCACTTGCTTCTCAGCAAAGTGCCGTAACTATTCAATAGGGCAACACAAGTTTTTTTTGTTTGTTTGTTTGATTTTGTTTTGTTTTAACAAATGATGCTGGGATAACTGAATATTTACAGGCAAAAGATTGGAACCTTATCTCACGTCATGCACAAAAATTTACCCTAAAATGATGAAATAATTGAAAATAAGTATTCAAACAAAAAATTGTAAACAAATGTTTATAGCAGCTCACTTCACAATAGCCAAGAGATAAAAACTTCCTGAGGTCCATCAACTGATAGATTAAGAAAACATAATGTAGTCATACAGTAAGCTATTATTCAGGTATAAAAAGAATAAAGCATTAATATATGTCACAACATAGATGAACTTTCAAAATATTACCTTAAGTGAAAGGGGCTAGACACAAAAGACATATATTCATTGCATGATTCCCTTTATATGAAAAATCCAGAGAAGGCAAATCCACAAGGGTAGAAAACAGATTAGTGTTTGCCAGGCCTAAGTGTTGGGGGAGCATGAAAAATGATTGCTTAATGGTATGGGGTTTTCTTTTGGGATGATGAGAAGTTTCTGGAATTAAATGGCGATGACAATTGCACAACTGAAATGTATATTTAAAATTATTATAATGGTAAATCTTTGTGCATGTTTTACCACAATTAAACAAAATTAAAAGTTACACATGCTGAAAATCAATATCACGGAAATTCACACATAAACTCACTGAACAAAAAGTAACCTCCTTTAAGTATTAAATTGTACATCTACTCATTAAACATACAATTTTGTTTCCTCTCTCTTTTTTAAAAAAGAAACTTCTTTATCACATCCATAGCTTACTAACCAGTATTTCATAAAAGGGTCTCTTTTAATGTTTTGTTTCATTTAAATAAAATTCTATTCATATTTTTTTAACTGCTTAGTGTTTTAATACTTTTAGATGGGAACAATGATTATGAATGCACTAATATTATCTTCTTTGGACAAAAAGTTAAACAATTAAGCATTTAATACATAATTAAACATTTTTAGAATATAGCTTAAAAATAAAAAGAATTAAACATAATATCTTTATATATAATTTTAATCTTACCTCGATTTCCTAATCCACTTATGTTAAATCCCCGA
Organism: Saccopteryx leptura; assembly: GCF_036850995.1. Taxonomy (NCBI): domain Eukaryota; kingdom Metazoa; phylum Chordata; class Mammalia; order Chiroptera; family Emballonuridae; genus Saccopteryx; species Saccopteryx leptura. The sequence goes on along the minus strand of NC_089506.1, from coordinate 68,493,949 downwards.
TTCTATCATATTTTTAATTAAAATATATCTGGATATGTTTTTTTTCTTCTTAATTGGTTTCTCTCAGCTATGAGGCCAAGTCTTATCTCACACCAGGATGATTGCATTCGTTTCTTATTCTCTCTGATTTAAGTCCTTTCCATTTTAATTCATTTGATATAGTTCTGCCATATTAATCTTCCTAAAAATGGCTTTCATGGGTCTTTTCTCTGTTGTTAATTCTAAAATGACTTCCTGAGACTTCATAGTCAAGCTCAGTTTCCATTGTGTGGCATTTTATGTATTTTCTCCAATTACTGTTTTTACTTATGCAACCTATATTTTCTTAATCTTTTTCATGAACTTTTCTCACTTTATAATAGCTAGTTTTAAAAATAAGATGATGCACAGTCTGGTTAGTTTCTTATGTCAGATGAAATATATCTGGGCATTAATATTAGGATTTACTATTCGGAGCATTGAGAGTCACAAATTGTCAGAATCAGTTTCCATATCTGTAAAATGAAAATAAAAATTTATTTGTATTATTTCCTCTGGTTTTCATGAAGATACAGTGAAATAATATATGTTTAACACTTTAAAAATGTAATATTACTAATGTAATATTAGTGTATAGTGGCATGGTGCCTTCTCATTAGCAGAACATCAATGTAGTACTTTCCACCTATGTTTTTAAGATAATTATGGCTTTGTCACTTGTCTTTCTTTATTTGTACCAATGTTCATGCCTTTATTGAAGAGGGAATATGTATAAAAAAGACTGCACTTGATTATTTCGCAGTAAGTGGAGAAGCATTATTTTTATTCCCGACCACTAGTGTGATCCCAGTGTGGCCTTCATACGCCAACACAATAAATGACTAACTTCAGAGATTGGAAAACAGGTTCTATGAAAATAAAATTTCACTATAAATATATTTATTATTTTTTTCTAAAACTGAGTAGTGATTAATCCCAAAATATAAAACATATCAGTGGAAAAGCTAATCCTGTTTCTTAGCATCACTTTTTTAGCAATAATACCAAAGTTAAAAATTTTTAGACCAGTTAATTTATTTTTAGAACAGGGTTAGATCTATAACTCTGGAATATAGCATCTTAGAATTACTTATCAAAAAATACTGTCCACATGGAATAATCATCTGGCACTAATAACTGGCTACATTAATATTCTACTTAAAAATTATTTTATATATATTTTTGCTTGGAAAATATTAATTTATTATTATTAATTACAGTACTTTATTTTATTTAATTTTTTTCAATTAAAGTATATATTCAATATTATTTTGCATTAGTTTCAGGTGTATAGCATATTGGTTAAACAATTATATACTTAACAAAATATTTCCTCTGATATTTGTAGTACCCAACTGGCACCTTACATAGTTATTACAATATTATTGACTATTTCTTTTTTTTTTTTTTTTTTTTTTTTTTTTTTAGTTTTTTTTTTTTTTTTTTATAATAATTTTATTTTTTTAATGGGTGACATCAATAAATCAGGATACATATATTCAAAGATAACAAGTTCAGGTTATCTTGTCGTTCAATTATGTTGCATACCCACCACCCAAAGTCAGATTGTCCTCTGTCACCTATCTTGTTTTCTTTGTGCCCCTCCCCCCCCCCCTTTCCCTCTCCCATTCCCCCCTCCCCCCCGTAACCACCACACTCTTATCAATGTCTCTTAGTTTCACTATTATGTCCCACCTACGTATGGAATAATACAGTTCCTGTTTTTTTCTGATTTACTTATTTCGCTTCGTATCATGTTATCAAGATCCCACCATTTTGCTGTAAATGTTCCGATGTCATCATTTCTTATGGCTGAGTAGTATTCCATAGTGTATATGTGCCACATCTTCTTTATCCAGTCATCTATTGATGGGCTTTTTGGTTGTTTCCATGTCCTGGCCACTGTGAACAATGCTGCAATAAACATGGGGCTGCATGTGTCTTTACGTATCAATGTTTCTGAGTTTTTGGGATATATACCCAGTAGAGGGATTGCTGGGTCATAAGGTAGTTCTATTTTCAGTTTTTTGAGGAACCACCATACTTTCTTCCATAATGGTTGTACTACTTTACATTCCCACCAACAGTGTATGAGGGTTCCTTTTTCTCCACAGCCTCTCCAACATTTGCTATTACCTGACTTGCTAATAACAGCTAATCGAACAGGTGTGAGGTGGTATCTCATTGCCGTTTTGATTTGCATTTCTCTAATAGCTAAAGAAGATGAGCATCTTTTCATATATCTGTTGGCCATTTGTATTTCTTCCTGGGAGAAGTGTCTATTCATATCCTCTTCCCATTTTTTTATTGGGTTGTTTGTTTGTTTGTTGTTGAGTTTTATGAGTTCTTTGTATATTTTGGATATTAGGCCCTTATCTGAGCTGTTGTTTGAAAAAATCAGTTCCCATTTAGTTGGCTTTCTGTTTATTTTGTTATCAGTTTCTCTTGCTGAGCAAAAACTTCTTAGTCTGATGTAGTCCCATTCATTAATTTTAGCCTTCACTTCTCTTGCCATTGGAGTATTGACTATTTCTTATACTGTACTGTACATCCATCCCAATGACTATTTTGTAACTACCAAGGTGCACTTCTCAATCCTTTAACCTTTTACATCCAGTCCCCCAAACACCCTTCCCTCTGGCAACCATCAGTTTGCTCTCTGTATCTAAGAATTTGTTTCTGTTTTGTTCATTTGAATTGTTCTTTAGACTCCACATATAAGTGAAATCATATGGTATTTCTCTTTCTCTGACTGGCTTATTTCACTTAGCATAATACCATATAGATCATCAAAAATAAAAAAAAAATTGTTTTTTATGGCCAAATAACATTCTTATGTATAGATGTACAATCGCTTTTTAAAAAATGTTTATTTTATTAATTTGAGAGAGAGAGAGAGAGAGACAGGAACATAGATTTGTTCCTGTATGTGCCTTGACTGGAGATCTAACATGCAATCTCTACCCTTCAGGACAACGTGCTAACCAACCAAGTTATCCAGCCAGGGTTACCATTGCTTTTTTATTTACGAGTCCATTGATGGGCACTTGGGTTAGTTCATAGCTTGGCTTTTGGAAATAATGCTGCAATGGATATTGTGTATACCTTGGTCCCTCATCTATTGCTGGGGTTAGGTATCAGAACCCCCACCCCCACCCCCTGCGATAGGTGAAAATCTGGGAAGTGGTGACCTTATATTTATTTTATTATTTATATATATTTTAAGGCCTCATAAATCCTCCCCACACTTATCAACCTTTCCCAGACTGTTAACCTTTCCCACACTCTTATAAACACTTCCTATGCTTATTTTATAGCAGAAAAAAATAAAAAAAATAATAAATATATAAAAATACCTATATACTGCTTAATCTCATGATATAGTGAAAAATATTCAATACAAAATTAGATATATACAATTTAAAAATCCATGATACTGTGAGAGCACAAAAAGTGAATAGTGATATGGTGAGGGACGACTGTATATTCTTTTGAATTAGCATTTTGGGTTTCTTCGGCTATATACCCAGAAGTAGAATCACTGGGTCAAAAGGAAGTTCCATTTTTAATTTTTTGTAAAATACCAATTTCTATAGTGGTGGCACTAATCTGCAATTTCACCAATAGTGCACAAGGGTTCTTTATTCTCCACACCATCACCAACACTTGTTAATTGATTTATTGATAATAGTCATTTTTTTGTATTTTTTGTATTTTTCTGAAGTTGGAAACAGGGAGGCAGTCAGACTCCTGCATGCGCCCAACTGGTATCTACCTGGCATGCCCACCAGGGGATGATGCTCTGTCCATCTGGGCGTCACTCCGTTTCAACCAGAGCCATTCCAGTGCCTGAGGCAGAGGCCATGGAGCCATCCTCAGCGCCCGGGCCAACTTTGCTCCAATGGAGGCTCGCTGCGAGAGGGGAAGAGAGAGTCAGAGATAAAGGAGAAGGGGAGGGGTGGAGAAGCAGATGGGCACCTCTCCTGTGTGCCGTGGCTGAGAATCAAACCTGGGACTCCTGCATGCCAGGCCTACGCTCTACTCTGAGCCAACCGGCCAGGGCCGATAATAGTCATTTTGACAAGTATGAGGTAATATTTTATTGTGGTCTTACATATTTTTTTGACAGAGACAGAGAGTCTGAGAGAGAGACATACATATAGGGACAGACAGGCAGAAAGGGAGAAAGGTGAGAAGCATCAGTTATTAGTTGTAGCTCCTTAGTTCTTTGACTGCTTTCTCATATGTGCCTTGACCAGGAGGCTACAGCAGAATGAGTGACACCTTGCTCGAGCCAGCAACCTTGGGCTCACACCAGTGACCTTAGGTTTCTAGCCAGTGACCTTTGGGCTCAAGCCAGCAACCATGGGGTTGTGTCTATGATCTCATGCTCAAGCCAGCAACACTGCGCTCTAGCTGGTGGTGAGCCCATGCTCAAGCCGGATATGCCTGCTCTCAAGCTGGTCACCTTGGGGTTTTGAACCTGGGTCCTTCATTTGCAGTCTGACACTCTATCTACTGCGCCACCACCTGGTCAGGCTTATTGTCATTTTATTTGCATTTCTCTGATGATTAGTGATGTTGAGCATCTTTTCATGTCTCTTGGCCATCTGTATGTCCTCTTTGAAGAAGTGTCTATTTAGGTTCTTTCCCCATTTTTAATTGCTGTTGTTTGTTTGGTGTTGAGTTCTATGAGTTATTTATAAATTATAGATAGTAACCTTTTATCAGATGTTTCTTTGGTGAATAAATGGTGTTGGGATAATTGCACAGATATGTGCATAAAAATGAAACTAGACCATTTTCTTATACCAGATACCAGAACAAACTAAATATAGATTAAAGATTTAAAAGTAAGACTTGATACCATAAAAATTCTGAAAGAAAACAGGCATTAAAATCTTGGAAATTTATTTTAGTAATTTTTTTTTCTCTGATATAGCTCCTTAGTCAAGAGAAACAAAAGGTAAACAAATGGGATTGAATCAGACTAGATAGTTTTTGCACAGCAAAGGAAATAATCAACAAAATGAAAAGATAACACACTAAATGAGAAAACATATATTCTGTTTTTTACAGTTGATTTAGTATCCCTTCACTGAATTGGAACTATGCTGATTATATTATTAGTGCCACTTTTAACGATGAGAAAGTAAAGTGAAGGCTTAGACTTCTACATCTGCCAATATATATAATGTGTGTACACACACACACACACACACACACATAATGTCAGTCACAGAACTAGAGAGAAAAGTACTTTATTCCTGACTTCCTGATTATTTCCTTTTTGACATTATACACAGGAAATATCTTTCCATGGCCTAAATGTAACTGAAGTTGTGATGCTGTACTCTTCTACTTAGCACTTTTTTTTTCTCCTGAATAAGACTACAAAAATAATGTATAAGCAGGTAAAATATTTTCTTTATGTTTATGATAGATGAGTGACACTAAAAACAGGAAGGCTGACATTGAGTTCCCGAATGTGATGCTGCCTCATTCAGATCACAGCTGTTTTGTCACTCTTCCCAGCTAAAGGGGGTTTCTTTCAAACTGTTCCATTCTGAGGCATAAAATGAAAGGGTAAATGTTGAACTGAAGTGAAAAGGAATTGGGCATCAGAAAAGATCTGTCTTTAGGGGTGAGTAAGAAAGGTTCATAACAAAAATCATCAACAAAAGACAATTTGAGACACAATTATTTCCCATTCTAATAGTGCAAACAGCAACACGAAAAATAAAAGGTGGTTTCAAGTTCTACCTTTGTTCACATTCTATTTTGTGCATTCTGTTGAAAGCTGTTATTTTAGTCTTTCTTCTTTTCCTAGTCAGGTATCAGGAACATAAACTTGAGTTAATCATACTCCTCAACCATACACATTATTGCCATCGCTCTATGCCTCTTATTATTTTATTTATTTTTATGTTTGTTTTCCTTTTACTCCTCAAACTTAGTGCCAATCTTTTAATTTGTATATGTCCACATAAAATGTATTACTGTTTTGCATGAGTATATTGAATTTGCACACATATTGTTATTTTATTGATTATATTTTCCTTTAATTCCATATTTTAGATCCAACAGCATTTCTACATGTACCCCCTGCATGGTATTCTATGGTATCTATCCATTACTATCTACATTCCCTCTCCCTGCATACTTAGATTGCTTAAACTCCCTTCCAGAAAAAACAAATATGCACTGACTATCTTCGTAGATGTTCCCCAAAAAGCATGTTGATCATTGCTTTAGTACAGTGATTTTTCAAATTAGGTCCTGAAGAGGCATACCTGTGTGCTGCAAGAATTTTTAAAACATGCAATACCTGATTATTTAGTCAGGGGCACAGACCTCTTTTCTCTTAGATTGTCAAATTAAAATATCTGTCAGTTGTAAATGAATCAAAATTATACATATGTTTTGTCAGATTTGCAAAAGATACAAAATGTTTTTTTTTTGATGTGCTGCAGAATTTTAGTAATTAGTTTATGAGTGCCATGAGATGAAAAGGGCTGAAAATTGCTGCTCTAGGATATACATTCAGGCAGAGAGTTGCGTGAACTTAGACTGTGCATAAATAATATTTGAATTTATTAAGTATTGCCAGATGAGAAAAGTGGACATAAGTGGAGCAATTTAAAAATAGATCTAGAGCAGCCATCACGAGGAATGGTCTTGTGAGTCTTGGTCTTCAAATCTTTGGAATGTTTGAACTGGACATATTAACTTTTGGACTGAGCCTAAGCAACATAGTATTTCAAACAATGGTTTGCAGTGTTAACAGAAAATCAGACATCCTGACTACCAGTCTGAAAATTAAACACATCCCTTAGAATTAGCATCATCATGTGTAACTAAAGTATTTGCACCTACGGAAATTCCTTCTTTGGTTTATCAATGGAAATTTTTTTCTTCTATTTATGTGTTTATTTCACTTTATTTTTTCATAAAAACTTCATGATTTTACCCCCTACTTGGGATATTATTTGGATTTCAGCCTGAATCAATGTTTCTCAAATAGCTGTATTTTAAAACTCAAATAAATGTTTGTTGCTTCTCAATTTATTTTCATTTTTAGGTTAATATAGATAACTGTGTAAATTGGTGTTACCAGTGCTCACCTCTTCCAGCCAAGCATATAAGTTCTTTTAAGCTTATATTTCTTTCATAGCTTGTGTAATTTTTGTTAAACAATTTCAGAGTGAAATTTTTTTAGTTATAATTTGAAATACTCTGATTTCTTATGAGTGTAATCTCATCACAGATTTTATATCCTGGTACATGTTCCAATCTGAATAATGAATATTAATATATTTGTCCATATTTTTTTCTTTGACAGAGCCAGAGAGAGAGCCAGAGAGAAGGATAGATAGGGACAGACAGACAGGAAGGGTGAGAGGTGAGAAGCATCAATTTTTCACTGCTGCACTTTAGTTATTCATTGATTGCTTTCTCATATGTGCCTTGACCATGGGGCTACAACAGACCAAGTAACTGCTTGCTCAAGCCAGCAACCTTGGGTCCAAGCTGGTGAGCTTTGCTCAAACCAGCTGAACTTGCACTCAAGCTGGCGACCTTGGGGTCTTGAACCTGGGTTCTCCGTTTCCCAGTCTCACACTCTATCCACTGCACCACTGCCTGGTCAGGCTGTCCATATTTCTATGACATTAATAATTAATGTGTATGTATGTGTGTCTGTGAAGGAGTGGTTGAGAGAAGAAAAGATAAAAAGATTGTGAATATTATTTTTATTTGCCATACACTGCTAGCATCACATTGTTTTGTGTTATAGGTGATTCTTAAGAAGTAAGACCAAAGCCCAAGCAAAATTTATCTTTTTAGAGATACAAAATTTTCAGACATATAAAATTTGAAATGCTATTTGAAGTTAGTATACAATACAATGCTATCCAAGTGTGTGAATAGTGATTGATAAAGGTCACCAGTACACAGATTGATCATTGCACCCTGGCTTAGTCAAAGAAAAATCCACTCAAAACTCAACATAAATTGAACCATTGAAGAATGTAATGGGTTGCATGCAGAAGTCAAAACAGAAAATTTCATGCTCATTATCTCCTCCTCTACATTTCCCTTTCCTACCTTCTACTCATGCTGTTTTTCCCCAAAATATTTTGCCTCTTTGTATCTCGATCCTGGTTTTTGACATTTTAATATTTAAAATGATGAGTTTTCAAACTTATATTTAGCAGCAGAACACAAGCTCAAATAAAATATGTAGGTAAAAGTTAAGTAATATATGTATGAGTCCATGTATGAATACTCATGTATACATACACACACTAAAGTAGTTCTACTCTGACTGCATAAGATAAATTACTGATAAATTATGGATAAATTTTTATCACTTTGCCACTTGCTGCTCATTCCCATTATGAGCATTTTGGGCTAGTCCAAAGAACATTAGCATCCAGCTCAAAAATGATTTAAAATTTGAGACATTTGTATAAGTTTGAGAAAATAATGATGCACTTTACTCTTGTTAAAGAGAAACCCACAATTTAAAAATTGTGTCACTTATGGGTTTTTATAAAATTTTATTTAAACTATTAATTGTAATGGGGTGACATTGATCAATTAGAGTACATAAATTCAGAGAAAATATCTCCAGATCATTTGGACATTTGATTATGTTGTATACCCATCACCCACAGTCAAATTACCCTCTATCACCTTTTATTAGATTTTCTTTATGCCCCTCCCCTTCCCACTCCCTCCCTCTCCTCCTTTCCCCTCCCCCTGGTAACCACTGCACTCTTTCTTGTCCATGTCCATGAGTCTCAATTTTGTGTCCCATCTATGTATAAAATATTCCTAAATATTTTCTGATTTACTTATTTCACTCAGTATAATGTTATCAAGGGTCCATCCGTGTTGTTGTAAAGAATCCTATGTCATCATTTCTTATGGCTGAGTAGTATTCCATAGTATATATGTACCACATCTTCTTTATCCAATCCAATTGAAGGGCTTTTTTCCCCTCTTTTTTTATTAATTGTAATGGGGTGACATTAATAAATCAGGGTACATATATTCAAAGAAAACATCTCCAGGTTTATCTTGTCATTCAATTATGTTGCATACTCATCACCCAAAGTCAGATGGTCCTCCGTCACCTTCTATCTGGTTTTCTTTGTGCCCCTCCCCTCCCCCCTCTCTTTCCTTCTCCTCTCTCTCTCCCCTCCTCCCCAGTAACCACCATTCCATGTCTTGGCCACAGTGAACAACGCTGCAGTGAATATGGGGCTGCATGTGTCTTTACGTACCAATAATTTTGAGTTTTCGGGTTATATACCCAGTAGAGGAATTGTTGGGTGTATAGTAGCTCTATACTTCTTGTTACCTGTGTTTTTGATAATAGCTAATCTAACAGGTGTGAAGTGATATCTTTTTGTAGTTTTGATTTGCATTTCTCTAGTAGCTAGTGAAGATGAGCATTTTTTCATAAATCTGTTGGCTATTTGTATCTTTTGGGAAAAATGTCTGTGTCCTCTCTCCATTTTTTAATTGGATTGTTTACTTCTTTGTTGCTGAGTTTTGTAAGTTCTTTATATATTTTTGGATAACTTATTATCAGAGCTGTTGTTTACAAATATCATCTCCCATTTAGTTGGCTATCTGTTTGTTTTGTTGTCAGTTTCTTTTGCTGTGCTAAAGCTTCTTAGTCTGATGTGGTCCCATTCATTTATCTTTGCCTTCACTTTCCTTGCCTATGGAGTCAAATTCATAAAGTGCTCTTTATGGCAAAGGTCCATGAGTTTAGTACCTATGTTTTCTTCTATGTAATTTATTGTTTCATGTTTTATATTTAGGTCTTTGATTCATTTTGAATTAATTTTGGTACAAGAGGATAAACTGTGGTTGAATTTCATTCTTTTGCACGTGGCTCTCCAGTTTTCCAGCACCATTTATTGAAGAGGTTTTCTCTTCTCCATTGTGTGTTTTTGGCTCCTTTATCAAAGATGTTTTCACCATATATATGTGGTTTTATTTCTGGGCTCTCCATTCTTTTCCATTGATCTAAGTGTCTGTTTTTCTGTGAATACTATGCTGTTTGGATTATTGTGGCTCTATAATATAATTTGAAGTCAGGTATTCTAATTCCTTCAGTTTCATTCTTTTTCTTTAGAATTACTTTGGCTATTCAGGGTTTTTTTATAGTTCCATATTTACCTGGTAATTTTTGTTCCTTTTTTTTTTAAAAAAAATGACAATTTTTATGGGAATTACATTAAATTTGAATATTGCTTTGGGTAATATGGTCATTTTGACTATGTTTATTCTTTCTGCACAAGAATAAGGAATATTTTTTTCATTTCATTGTATCTTTTTTGATTTCCCTTGACAATGCTTTGTAGTTTTTATTATATAGGTCCTTTATGTTCTTTGTTATGTTTATTTCTAGGTTGTTGGGTTTTTTGTGTGTGTTGTTGCAGCTGTAAAAGGGATTATTTTTTTAGTTCATTTGTTTACTTCTATTTTGCAGTTGAATTCTAGTTTCAAAGGTTTATGGTCAGAAAATATGCTTGATATAATTTAATGTTTCTGAATTTGTTGATGTTAGTTTTGTGGCCCAACATATGGTCAATTCTTGAAAATGTTCCATGTACACTGGAGAAAAATGTATACTCTGGCATTTTGGGATATAATGTCCTGTAGATGTCTATCGTATCCAATTGTTCCAGTGTTTCATTTAAGGCCAATATTTCTTTATTGATTTTCTGTTTGAATGAAAGATCTACAGCCATCAGTGGTGTATTGAGGTCTCCAAGTCTGATTGTATGTTTGACGGTTTTTATTTTTAGATCAGTTAGTAAATGTCTTATATACTTTGGTGCTTTTTTGGTTTGGTGCATATATATTAAGAAGTGTTATGTCTTCTTGATTCAAAGTCCCCTTTATCATTATGAAATGACTATCTTTGTCTCTGATTACCTTTGCTGTCTTATAGTCAGCATTGTGAGATATGAGTATGACTACATCTGATTTTCTTTGGATGTTATTTGCTTGGAGAATCTTTTTCCAGCCTTTCACTTTGAATTTGTTTTTATCCTTGTAGCTTACATGGGTTTCTTGAAGGCAGCATACGGTTGGTTTTCTTTTTTGATCTACTCTGCTTCTCTGTGTCTTTTTATTAGGGAGTTCAATTCATTTGTGTTTAATGTAATTATTGACACTTGAGGGTTTCCTATTGTCATTTGATATATTGCTTTCTGATAGCTCTGTATCTTGTTTTCTTGTTTGCTTCTTCTCTTTTGTTTTTCTGTCATTTGTTTTTGTTTGGATGTATTCTATACTTCTTCCTCAGTTTCTTCTTTTCTTAAACCATGTGTTTCTTTAGTGACTTTTTCAGGGGTGGTTACCATTAGTTAATAAAAAGGATTTATATCATATTCATTGTAGTACATGATCTCTTGAGTCCTTCTGCACTTCATCCTCCTTTGCTACTTTTAATCTTTGTCCTCTTCCCTTTTTTGTTTATGTTGTCACAGATTAATCTTGTTTTTATTGTAATCTCATTGGAGCTTTGAGTTGTAATTTTGTTTTGTTTTGTTCTTTGAATCTAGTTAGCTAACCTCTTTTTGTATTTCATGAAGTAGGGGTTTTCTGGTGATAAATTCCCTGATCTTTTCTATATCTGTTTATGTTTTTATTTCCCTCTTGTATATTAAGGAAGGATAGCTTTGATGGATATAGTATTCTTGGCTGAAACTTCCTCTCTTTCAGTACTTTCAATATTGGGATTCACTCTCTTCTGACTTAAGTTTCTCCTGAGAAATCTGATGATATCTTAATGAGCCTTCCTTTATATGTTGTATTCTTTTTTTTCCCTGGCTGCTTTGAGGACTTTTTCTTGTCATTGGTTTGTGATAATTTCATTATCATGTGTCTTAGAGTAAGTCTGTTTGGGTTAAGGTAACTCGGTGTTCTGTTTGCTTCTTGGATTCGAGTCTCTAATTTTTCCCACAGCCTTGGGAAGTTCTCATCGATTATTTGTTTGAATATATTCTTTATTCCATTTCTCTCCCTTCTCCTTTAGATATACCCATTATTCTTATGTTTCTCTTTCTGATGGAGTCAGACAATTCCTGTAGTGCTTTCTTCTTGTAGTTTTTTTTTTTAATTTGTAAGTCTCTCTCACTTCTCTCTGTAGTATCTCTAGTTGCCTGTCTCCTTTGCCACTAATTTTCTTCTCTATCTGGCCTTTTATATTAGCTAAACTTGTTACCTCATTTTTCAGTTCATGTATTGAATTTTCCATCTTTGTTTGGTTCCTTTTTATAGTTTCAATTTCCTTGGTGAAGTATTCATTTTGTTTATTGAATTGTTATTTGAGCTATCTAAATTGCCTTACCATGTTTTTTTCTATTTCCCTGAGTATTTTTAGGACTTCAGTTTTTAAATCTCTGTCATTTAACTCCAAGGTTTCCAAGCAATTGAATTTTTTTTTCTAGAGATTTTTTTATCATCTATCTGAGCTACATCTATCTCTGGCTTTTGTATCCATGATATTTGATTTCTTTTTCCTTAATGGCATTTGAGAGTGGCATTGTTAATAACACTAATGAGATATAATTTTTAAAAAATAAAATAAAAATTGAAAAGATACAGTGAAAAAATAAAAATTCTATAATGGTAAGTGAAACAAAAACTACAGAGAACAGGGAGCAGGAACTGAGGGAAAATGTCAAAAGAGATAAAAAATGAAGTAAAAAACACACAAAATACCACAAAGAGAAATATGAATCCAAAATAAAATAATTTGTGATAAATGATGTTTGAATTGGAGAAAAAGTAAAAAAAAAAAAAAAAAAAAAAGAGAGAGAGAGAGAGAGAGAAAGAAAAGTAAAGATTTTTAAAATGAAACCCCATTAAAAAAACAAGAATTAAAAATGTAACAACTATGGATAATGAAGTTGTAAAGGAAAAGAAAAGATTAAAAAGCAAAGAAGATAAAATGACCAAAATGGAAAAAAAGTTATAAAAAATATAATTTTTTCCTGGTTTTGAGAGGTAGTTTCTTCTTTTTTTTTTCAGCCTGTGACACTTTACTACAGGTTTTTCTCCTTTGGGCTCTTGAGCAGAGGTTTGTTGTTGTGTCGCTATAGTAATGATGTAGATTGAGCCTCAGTCCTGTTAGTAGCGGGGCTTCTTAGGACTTGGAGGCTCCGATAATGAGAGTCTCAGTTTTTCAGGTGCCTCTCCTTATGTCTCTCCCACCTTAGCTAGCAGCCTTGGGACTTAGCTGTGAGGTTCACCCCAGACACTGCTTGCAGAGCAAAAGGCTCTAAGAGCAGCCAGGTCCTTCTTCCAGTACCATTCAAAGCACAGTTCTAGGTAAGGCTGTGCCAACCAGTGCCATGAGCAAGAGCAGGCAGGGCTGGAGTCAATTGCAGATCAAGTGCCTTTCTAAAGGCCCTGAGCATGTCTAATATGCCTCAGTGCTCCGAGAGTCTAATCTCTACAGGCTTCTCCCTTGTGCTCTATTTGGTAGCTGGGAGCAATCCTCATGCACACCCAGCCCCCAAGACTTCAGCAGTGCACACAAAGGTTGGCTCCCGCCCACTTAGGAGCACAGCTCCTGTGATCTCAGTCAGAGCTGGGAATGCAAGAATGCGCTTTGAAACCTGTATTGGCCCGGTGGAGGTGCCCCACCTGAACATGTCCAGGCCTAAGGATTCCAGCCCATGCGCGCTTCCCGTGTTGTTGGTCGCAGAGCTGGGAATACATAAAGATGCTGGCAACAGCCCTCCCAGATGTCCACCGCTGGTAATCTCAGGCTAAGCCCTCTAGCCTGCAGGTGCACACGCCTACACCAGAGGTGCCAGGTGGAGCCACTCACACACCGCCAGTGATTATGGAGCTGGGAGCGCACAAAGCTACCAGCACTGGTGCTGGTTCCAGTGGGCATCCCGCACCAGTAACCTTTGTCAAAGCCTGTCGCCAGTGCTCACCCCATGTTCATGATCTCAGGCAGACAGCCAGCACATTCTCTCTGCTTGATCATCCGCCCTAACCTAGCTTCTTCCCTCTGCCCCAGACCTTCCGCTTTGCTTGGTTCCAGATGAAAGCGGCCCTTCCTCAGATCAGTGAGGAAAGTGAAATACCCCGGTTCTCTGTCTTATTTCCCTCAGAGTGGATAATATAATATATTCAGCCACCTTTTTGCCCAATCATACTTTGTCTTGTCTGTGTATATTTCAGGTGCTCCTGATATTTTTCTCTGTCTTTAGTTGTTGAATTTGTAAAAATTTCAAGGGGAGATGTTGGGAGCACCCCTTGTGGTGCCATTTTCTCTGACCATCACTTATATTAAGGTTCATGCTACTATTAGATTGGTGAAGTCAGACCAGACCTTGTTTCAGCAACATTTTGCATTCTGGATAAGAGAGAATTCAGAGCCAAAGCTCAAATTTAAGAGAAAGTTTATTTAGAAAGTCACAGAGGTAGAAGTGAGCTGTAGAAAAAATGGGCTCAGGAAACAAGTTACAACAAAAGAAGGGCCCTTGGAGCTTAGAGGAGAGAAGAGTAAAGATGAGGAAGCATGCTGGGACCCTTGTCCTAAGGGTTATTGAGAGTGGGGATTTTAGGGAAAGTCCTAAGGGAGGATTTCAATGGAATATTCATCAACTCGCCAGATGTGTCCTTTAAAGGTCATAGTCTCCACTGATTGGTCAGGACCAGGGAAGGGCATCATTAATAAATTCAGCTAGGCCTGTGGTCAACCATGGCACGCCTTGTTGGTTTTGCTGCTTTTCTGGGCCTGGAGCTGAAACACAACTGAGACCCAGGTGTTACTGTTAATGGTTAATGCTTACATGAGTGGTCCTGCAAGGACTCACATGGAAGTTGCAGGAGGCCACTCTTCATTCCCTTTTCCCTCTTCTAAGAGGGTCAGCCACATGACTCGTGACATGCCAGAAAAAAAAAAGTCAGGGGAATGTCCTCACCACATAACCAGTGGCTATGAAAGATCAGGTGTTCTAAACCACATGACCAGTGATATGCTAGTGGAGGAAAACTTACCATGTGGGAAAGGTCTTTATTTTCCCAATTGCTAGGCATCTGGAGCTTTCCACCTGGTGACCTTCCATACCTAGCCTAAGGTTTCTGCTTTATTTATGTCTGTCTAGCTGCCTAGCACAATACCAAACCTAGATTTAATACCTGACCAAATTTCTCTTTCAAGTTATTTCAGAAACATAATCTTAATAAACCAATCTAGAATTTTTCTGGTAAAGTACCAGTAAGGTAAACTTTCATGTGAGTCCTCTCTATTCCCCTTCTGCTCCCACCCCCCTCAGAAAGAAGAGACAATCTGAATGATAAAAATCCTAAAAGATAGCCTGGTCTAAAAAAATTAATGCTTTATCTTCTTTTGTTAATGGCTCCCTTGCTCCACCCCTCTTTTTATTAAAAATTCTTCTTCTTGTACAATCCCTCTCAGCATGCTCTTTATTTGTTGGAAGAAATGCTGCCTGAGTCATGAATTACTTAATAAAGGCAATTAGGTTTTCAGTTTTACTCATTGAATTTTGTTTTTTAACTCTCTTTAATTGATATTCTAGTATTACTTACACCCCAAAGTATCGAAATAAAAAGGAGTATGAAGTAACACAATTTTATAAATTTGCCAAAACTCTGTGATTGCATAGCCAACAATCTCTCTTCTGTCTTTACTAACAGAGTGTATTTGGGATAGTTTAGTATGGTAGGGTTGTTGAGAGTCACTTTTTGATATTACCACTGAACAAAGAAGATACCATATTTTTCGCTCTATAAGACACACCTGACCATAAGACGCATCCAGGGTTTTAAGGAGGAAAATTAGAGAAAAAATATTCTGAACCAAATGATGTGTTAAAATATTTAATAAAATATACCACAATAATATTTCAACAATGTAAACTCAACATCAGTATTAACAACCATTAGCACTTATTAACAAATGAGAAAGTCTTTAATGTTCAAATAGTCTTCTAGTTATCTGGGAACCTGCAGCAGCTAAAAAAATAAATAAATAAACATTCTCTTCATAAGACACACGGGCATTTGTCCCTTCACTTTTGGGGAAGAAAAGTGCGTCTTATGGAGTAAAAAATACGATATTTCATTATGTTGAGAATGAGCACAAAGTTTTCTATGCTTAGTATGAACATTAGTTTCCAATGGTGTTAGAATTGTGAAGAATTTGTTTCCCAGAATTAAGGACACATAGTATTTTCTGTGAAAAAGTTGCAACAAACACTCATTCTTATCCTTTTCTTATCCCTACTTTTTTTTTCTTTCCTGCTAATTTCCAATCTTATAATTGCTTCAAATTCCCTCTGACTCTACAACCATACCCTTATTAGTACCTTAAAATGTGCACCAGAACCTGTGCCTGGAGCAGGGCAGATGCTTTCGAACCAATTGAGCCTTGACTGCAGGAGGGGAAGAGAGAGAAAAGGGAAAGGGGCAGAGAAGCAGATGGTCACTTCACCTGTGTGCCCTACTGAGAATTGAACCCAGGACTTCCACATGTCAGGCTGATGCTCTACTACTGAGCAAACCAGCCATGATCAAATTTCCTGTTTTACTGTTCAATTTATCAACATGTTTTAGCATAAAGTGTATTCAATTTGCCAAATGTGATTAAGCTAAACATTCAAACGTTTGACATGTAGCATGATTTAAGTCTTTAAGGAAAAGCCCCCAAATGATTTTGCCTAGTAAAGCATCTCTCCTTTATTTTTTGTATATAAGGAATAGAAGTCCATCAAAATATGAAATTTCAATTAATTCATAACAGTGCTGATTCTTTCTTTATTAGCTTAAGTGACAGAATCTATGTTTGAGAAAACCTCATAATGACACACCTGTCAGGGATGCCTGTAAAAACCCAACATCTGCAATACTCATCCATTAGACTATTGTGACAAATAAAACGAGTACATGATACAGTCACTTAGCAAAAACTAAAGCTGGACATTTTATAGGCCTTTTATATAATAATTATACTCTCCTTAAAATTTTCCTCTAGGACTAGCTGACAAAGACCCTGCCTAGCCACAATTGATCTTTGTTCACTGGAAAATTAAAATGATTATATACAACTGATTACATCAAGTTCAGAATAAAACATTGACATAATTTTATTCTTGCTAAAGACTAACAGTTTTGGTTTATTACTGCCTTTTGGGTCCTTTTTACAAATATATAATTATAA
Source organism: Saccopteryx leptura (assembly GCF_036850995.1). Taxonomy (NCBI): domain Eukaryota; kingdom Metazoa; phylum Chordata; class Mammalia; order Chiroptera; family Emballonuridae; genus Saccopteryx; species Saccopteryx leptura. Next base: position 68,476,698 of record NC_089506.1, on the reverse strand, counting down.
AGCTGAATTAAAATTTGTTGTTGACCATTTAATTTTATAATGTAACTTATCCTTAAAAAAGTGTGCTCAGATTTAGAAAAGGTACAGGTTGTTTTGTATATTTACAAATGCTTCATAATATTTTAGAAGTCCTTTACCAAGCACACACACTCTGACAGATTTTGACTGTATTGTAGAAATTATTATTTCCATATTAATATATTCATTTGTATAGATAACTTGTTTTGCTCAGGTAATAATGCATATAGTCTGGTGAATATGTCTTTACTGACTGACTACAAAGCATCTCATACTATAGTCCATTTTACTTGGATTAAGTAGCTGATTTAAGTAGTTTAAGTTCTAAAAATAAAAGATTATAATAAGCATTATGAATGTTTAGATAACCGTAAGGCTTACATTCTAAGGTTTTGTCTGTCAAGATTCTTTTAATTCTTGCAATATAGTATTTTAGAATGACTGAACATAAAAAAGCAAGGTCCTAATATCATGTTTGGCACTGCATGATAGAGGGGTTTATAAGCAGTGACTTAGAGTTGTGGTTTTGTTTGACTTGTTCTAAATGTTTTCTCTAATATTCTTAGGCAACACGGACTGCATAATGACAGATTGTTCTTGCATTTGGTATCTTGGCCTTTTAATAAAGCACAAAAAAGAACAACATTTTTATTAAAACATGTCATGAACTGGAAACATTATATGTAGTGCATACTTAGAAATACATGTATGAATATAAAAACAGTGACCTGAATAGCTCTAATCTAACTAGTGAATCTGTTGTTTGATGAAAATGAATTGAATTGAGAAAATTTCCAAGTGTATCCACTCAAGTCAGTGAATGGTCAAAATTCTGTAGTAAGCAACTGGAGTGTGTCATACGAGCATTCAAAGAAAACAGGTGGTGATTTCAGATTTCCCTAGTGAGGATTACAATAAAGTTGCAATTGTGGCTCTCTCCTGTGTAAAAGTAAATGAGGATTGTTCTTTATAGTCATGCTCTGCTGGTAGTCTATTTGCTGCAGATACTGCCATTTCAAGCAACTTCTCCTTTAGAGGCAGATAAATTCATCCTCTGCCAAGGACTTTTGTAATTGTTAGAGCCTTTGCTGTTTCCTTTGACTGGAGTGAATCAGCTATTTGACTAAACAGTGAAAAAATGCTCGTACGGTCCTTCTCTCTGCCTCTAGCTGTAGCTTTCTTTCATGCTTTATGAAATGCCCCCTGCTAATCAAAGCCAAACAGTGCATAATGGACTTTCGTGAAAGCTGAAAGGTATTTATTCCAAGTACAAAACATTTGTGCAGCTTGTGATTTAATCCTTGCTATTTGATTTCCTTTATCAAGTGATTGACAGGATGAGGCAGGCACGATCAATTTTTCTGATTAATACAATGTCATGCACTTTGATTTCCTTCATAGAAAGGTTGCAAAGATTAGGTGGTATCATCAAGAAAAAGATTAGTTTTCATAAAGAAAATGCCAAATGCGTTCTCTTTCAGGGAAGATAGCTGAGGCCATGAGGTTTAATGGAAGAATCAGGGGCTTTGGAGCCAGAGAGACCTGGGAATAGACTTCAGCTGTCTAATTTACATGTCTTAGACATGTGTTTTAGCTATGGTATTATTCTAGAAGGCACTTTACCCCCAACTCATCTTACCATGTTTAGATTTTTGAATCAGTATCAATCTACTGACAAATATTAGTTATATTTTGCAGCATTTTGTATTTCTCATGGCAATAAAATAATATGTACCTTACAATGAATAAAACTAGTTTAAGATTCATTGACATATGGCAATCTTTATAAGCTTTTGTTTCATCATTGGAAAATACATTTTGATATTTACTCTTATTTACATATTTTTTTCTGTAAAATTGAAAGGAAAAATATATATTTGATAACAGTAGTTATTTGTACAAATCATACATTTTAAACAAGGTTTTTAAGAAAAGTTTCTCAAAATATTAGATTTTTGGTTAAAAGCTGAACAATCATAAATGAATAAAAATTCCAAAATGGCTATATGAATAGAAAAAGAAATAGAACAAGGGACAAAAGAAATAAAGCAAACATTTTTTCCCCAAAGGAGCACTTGAATTTGAAAGGAATCTTAACAAAACCCCAAAGAAATCCTAATTCCTGTTGATGACAACCTAATTATTTCCTTTTTCTTTCTCTTCTTATCTCTCCTCTATTTCCTTTCTTCCCCTAATTGGTTGAGATTTCCTTTATGTTATTTCAATCATGGTCTTGCTGATTCATAGGATTTCTAGTTTGTTCCTTTACTCTCTGGAAAATATTCAAAGCAGTAGTGAAATAAAACTAAAATAGCTCTTTTATTTGGTTTACATTGTTAGAGAGATTCAGTATATTTTGTGACTTATGATTTTGAAAAAGTTTAATTTATCTAGAAGAATACTTTTTAAAAATATTAATGATTTTAATTTTTCTCTCTTTTTTATCTTTTCTTTCTCTTATGGATTAGTTTTTTTGCAATCATTAGTTCAAAATTAAAAAAAAAAAAAGAGAGAGATAAGAACAGGAGACATCTCAGCACTGACCTTTGCAGACCCAAAATTAACCACTAAACCAACGTACACATACACACACATGCACACACAAACATACACACAACCCACCCATATATCACCTGTGCATATAATATAAAAAGCTCAAGTAAAGAATCTAACATTGTTTATTTTAGCTCTGTAGTAGAATAAAATTATTTGAGTTCATGAAAAAAGTACAGTTTTTTTTACATGCCTTTTACTGATGAAAATTGATGAGACATGACATACAAGATACTCTATCACAGACTAGCCTTACTATGTAAAAAAAAATTTATATGAGATAATGGCTATGTCTCAATGAATAAATCAATGTATAAAATAATATATAATTCTCAGTAATAACTGATAATAACATGAAATATTTTTAAATTATGAAAATGGTAGATCTGAATAAATATAAATAATGCTTTAAATCTATTAAGAAGTTACAGGTTAAGAATCCAAAATACATCAAAGTAGATGATTGCTACACTCACTTTCTCCCAGGGCCAAAATAATTGTATTACAAGTAAATTACAGAACAATTCTTCTGAATAATCAATGAAAAACCCACTGAAGAGAAGTCTTATAACCAAAAATTTATAGAAATAACATTGAGACTCATTGTTAGGACAGAGATGTGAAAAGGGCTAGTCTTGTTCCCAAGGGTTGTTGCTGAGATTCTGGAGGGATCTCTTGTCTGAAAAGTGTATCCCTAAGAAATGTGAGGTCTCAACCCTATGCTGGGCTCCCCAGCCCAGAACACCAAAACTGGGAAGAGGCATTTAACTGTGAAAATCAGTGGGGATTGTGTCTTCCAGGGAGAACTATAAGTCTGCTAAAGATACAGGTACCAACCACCTTAAAGTATCAATGCAAAAAATCTCATTCACAGCCATTCACCCTGGACTCTAGTGGAGGAAGGGCAGAGCAGACTACAGTCTTGTAAGGAAAGAGTAGGTTTATGGCTCTGGAGAGAGAGCTGAAGGGACAAATGCCAGGATCCCTAGGCTGAGTCCCACACCCACACTACAAATGACAACTTTCTTGAGTGGAACTCCCCTCCATGTGACATCAGCCTGAGGAGAAGCAACAGTCCCACCTTCTGGACTCCCTGTCCTCCCACTCTGTGGAACTTGTGCCCTGATTAAGAGTCAGCTGCCTGTTCAGTCTGTAGAGATCTTAGCAGACTCAGTGGGTGTCAGTGACTCAGTTGTGGGGCTTTGAAACAGAGAGTTTTTTCTCTCCTTTACTGTGAACTTGACTGGAATCACCCCCTCACAAGGAATCTGCTAACCCCACTCTCCAGCTCTCAGTGGCCCCACCCTCCCAACACTTGATGGCTCCTCCCTGTCAAGGTCTAGGCAGAATCCAGAACAGACTGAGTTGTGTAGCTCTGGGATGGGAGCCATTCCCTGCATCTTTCCTCAACACGTACCAGCACCTCCTCCTAATGAGAGATCCATCAGTCCAATCTCCTGACTCCCAACAGCCTCCCCTGCCTAACTCAGGCTTCTGGAAGAGTCTGGGAAAGACTGAGTTGTGTGGCTATAGAATAGTGGCATTTTTCCTTCACACATTTGATGAGTGCAGAACCTTTCCTGCGCACAGTCAAATCTTGGTCTGTTTAATCCTGATAAACTCTGCTGGCTTCACCTTGATAACTCCCTCAGACCAGCCAGCAGGTGAGACTAGACTTGGTATATCCTGGGTTATTTGTATGTATGAAATGTAAAAAAATATTTAAAAATAAAAGTGAAGCTAAAGAAAGCAGTTTGAACCACTTTAAATATATAGTGTATATATATATATTAGTGAAATATTGATGATGTTTATGGAAGTAGAGATTGGAATAATATCTTCAAAAAACAATTTTGTAGCACATATCAAAGCATTTAAGCATGTTTATACCATTTGTCCCAGTAATACTACTTATATGAATTTCTCTAAAATATATACATACGGTTATACAGAGAGGTTTGATTAAAACGTTGACATATTCCTTTGCACTGTGACTTAAAATAGCAAAAACTGGAATGGTAGCAAATGTTTGACAATCAAGAAGTGATAAATAATTATATGTCCTTACACTGGATTATTATTTTTTTAGTAACATAAATAAAATTATGCTTCATGTCAATATTGTCAGGTTCAAGTTTCACATTGTCTCCAAAGTTCTTCTAGAGATCATTGCCCACAAAGATGTTCCTTTTAAATTCTAAGCATTTTTTGTACTTGTCTGATTACATGTTTATTATACACTGGCACATATATAATATACATTATATATCTATTTGTTTCAAAAAAAGCAATAAAATATCCCTTTATATCTGAGAAAACAGGGTTGGGTATGATGGTAGACTCACACAATCTAGAAATCAATGTGGCGAAACTTATTCAAATAAATATGTGGTCCAAACATTCAACTCCTGGATATATTAACCAAAGAAATTTTTACACAGTTCCTAAAGGGGATTGTATGGTATGTGATATTAGGGAGTTAGAATTAATTTGTATTCATATCTGGATAAAATTTTGTAATGGAACATCATGGAATACTTTACTATGGTTAGAATCAGTGGACTGAATACAGCTATAAATACAAATAGACTAAAAGGCAAATAAAAAGTAGATGAATCTATAAAATATTGTATCAAGGAAACACAAAAAACCCCCCAAAACATTTATTTTTTCTCTCTTGTGTACTATGTCTTAAGGTCACTATGCTCATTCTACTCTATACCAGCCTACTTTTGTACAACCTGCATGTAGGTAAGCATGATTTTAAATGTTTTAATGATTGTTAAAGGAAGTAGGAGAAGAAGCAAGAGGAGGAGGAAGAGAAAGAGAAACAGGAGGGAGAAGAGGAAGAGAAGAAGAAGAACCTTAAATATTTACTATTTGGAACTTTGCAGAAAATGTTTTGCTGGCCTTTGTTATAAACAGTTATTCAAGGACTCAGGTCATTTCCATCACACTGTGTTATGGATTCCAAATAGCAACATTAGAACAATTACTTTTAGAGTTTCTTAAAATACGGATTGCTGGCCTTACTTCAAAGTTTCTCTCACTTAGTAGGTCTGCTGTGGGCCTAAGAATTTGCAATATTCACAATTACTAACAATGTCCAAGGTGATGCTGATGCTGGATATTTGGGACAAGACTTTGAGAAGCAATGCCTTACAGGATTTTTGTTATTTGTTTAGTTGAAAATGTAGAACTGCCATGTCTGGGTAACAGAGAGCAGGAAGTGAGAAAAAGAAAACACCTCATATATAAGGGTTCAGATCTAACAGTGTTTTTCACCATTTCCAAACAACAGAGATCCTGAAAAATCTAGTATATGATTCTATGACCCTCAAATAAAGTTATAATAATTTTTTTGTAAAAAATCAGCATTCTCTACCACTATATCAGTTACATAAATTAAAAGTTCATTAATGCAAAAATGGCGTTCATTAATAAATCAACACACAATAAGTGCTGGTGAGGATGTAGAGAAAAGGAAACCCTCCTGCACTGCTGGTGGAAATGTAGACTCACGTAGTCACTGTGGAAACAGTATGGAGTTTCCTCAAAAAAAAATGGAACTGCCTTTTGACCCAGCTATCCTGCTTTTAGGAATATATCCTAAGAATACCAAAACACTGGTAAAAAAGAAGATATGCATGCCCATGTTTATTGCAGCATTGTTTACAATAGCTAAGATCTGGAAACAGCCTGGTGTCTGTCAGTGGACGAGTGGTTTATAAAGCCTTGATACATATACACAGTGGAATACTATATGGCCATGAAAAAGATGAGAATCTTACCTATTGTGATGGCACGGATGGACCTGGAGATTATTATGCTAAGTGAAATAAGCCAGGCACAGACAAACAAATATCGTATGATTTCACTTATATGTGGAATCTAATGAACAAAGTGAAATAAGGAATGGAATAGAGGCAGAGGCTGGGTCACAGGGAGAAGAGTGATAGCTGTCAGAAGGAAGGGGGATGAGGGGTTAGGATTAGAGAAGGTGAAGGGAAATTATATATACATAACATATAGATACAGATAACAGGACAGCAAGTCCCAAATGGAAGGAGTGAGGGGAGCAAAATAGGGGTAATGGGGGACAAGGGGATGGAGTGAGGGAGTTATATATATTGAGTGGGACACTTGAATCCGTGTTAACACAGTAAATTAAAATTAATAAAAAAATTTAAAAAATATTTAAAAAATAAAAGTGCATTAACACAAAGTACAGATATCTATTATATAAGAGCATATGGAAAAAGACATGCATATTAAATCATTAAATGGATTGTCTATGTGGGAAGAGAAATGTGTGTACACACGTAACATTTTCATAAATTATATAATATGTGAACTAAGTATTAATTATAGTAATTAATTCAATTCACTGTAGCTGATATTTAAAATAAAAATCAATCATTCTACAAATAAGCTTTTAATTTAATACTTAATTTATAACAGTTAAAAAAAATTGCCATGAGTAAAATTATCAAACAGGAGTGAATCACTTATTATTCAGATAGGTTTATTATGGGTTGAAAGAGTATAACTAAAATTTTATGCTAATGTAGCCCTTTGTGGTAGAATCAACATAAGTCTGTATTATAAAACTTGTCTTGAGTCCTAAGTCTGATACTTAAAAGTCACAGGAGATTTGATAATTTCTCATTAGTAGAAAATAAAACAATAAGAATAGTAAGTGGCATTTCCTGAAAGTTTACAGTACACCAAGTATTCTGGCATTAAAAATTTAGTGTATATTCACTCTTCAATCTTTGAAATAACCTAATGGAATAATACATACTATTTTATTCACCATTTAATTTATCAGTAAACTGAGGTATATATAACAAATCATTTGAAATCACTAGTTAGTAAAAGAGCCAGTTTTGGAGTTTATTTCAGCCTGATTAATGAGCCTGCACTTTTTAAGCCACTATATTAAAACTTGTCTTTAGAAAAGGAGAATGTTCTTAACAGCTGTAAAAGTGAGGAAGCAACTTGCATGTGTATTTAACACATACGATGAATGTATGTATATGAATACAGAAAAGCATTAGTACCCAAAAGAAAATAAGTGTTGTTTTCTTCGCTCTTGTCAGACAAAGGAAGGATAAGTCATGGTCACAGAATGAAAAAGAATACCTTTTATATTCTCCACAGTCTTAAGATAAGCTCTGCAATTCTGTGATAAGAGAATGGTTGCTTGAAACCAGTATAGTAAATTTTACTTCAAAAATGGTATCTGTAAAAGTCAGAGGTTTCTGAATGGCTCCCTTGAATATAAAATCCTGGAATTAAAGTTAAAAATCTATCAAGAATAGAATACCAAATACTGGCTTCTGGTTTATATTTTCTACATTTTGAAGTAGAGGGAGTGTCTTGTTTCTCTACTCAGGGAGAAATAAGGGTTATTTCATCCAGGGTTGCCAAAGTAGTGCATGCTGACCAAATTCACCCACTATTTAATTATGTAAATGAAGTTCTATTGGACCACTACTGCACCCAGGATTTTGTCATTGTCTATGGTTGATTTCCTGCTATCATGGCATAGTTGAATAGTCTTCAGTGCACAAATACTTACTATGTGGCTATTCCATCAATGCTCAGTGACACTCTCCTAGCCATCTAGATTAGGTTAAAATGAACACACAACCCAATTTCAACTATGAGGCAAGAAGGGAGGTTTGCTGAGCATTTATGAAAATAGCCCTTAAGCTATTTGCCTAGGTAGTAGGTTGAATAGTGTCACCCCAAAATTAATGTCCTTCTTAATCTTCAAAATGTGGCCTTATTTGGTAAAAATGTCATTGCAGATGTAATTAATTAAAGATTTCAAGAAGAATCCTCCTGAATCAGGGTGAGTCTTACATCCAATAACTCATGTCCTTATAAGAAAAAGAAAGGACAAAAACACATGCAGAGGACAAAATTATCAAAGCAAAGATTGTACTGGTGGAAGTTAAATAGTCAAGAAATATTTTATTAATGAACATTGCAATACAGAAGAGAGGCCAAAGGGTAAGAGAGTTTTTAGGAGCTGGGATGAGGTAAAATGGGAGGTTCATCCAGCTGATGTTGGCTAACTGGCCTTACCCTTAGAAAAAGTACAACAACTTGGAGTAAGTTGTCTACAGAAGTTAGGTTAAGATTTGGCTCTATCTTCCCTGATGGTTACATTTCAAAGGAATGACTCCTGGTTGCTTGACAAAGACACACACTGAGTAATAAACTCTTAAGAGGTTGTAAAACTGTCATGCAGGCTGTACATCTCAAAGGAGCAGAGAAACACTTTGCAATTGCAAGTTTTCTAATGAAAATATTCTAAGGAAAGGGAGTGGAGGAATTTTGTAGTTAGGGCATCTGAATTCTATAAGGGCCATGGTGAGAGGAAAATCAGGGTCCTAGATGAAGATAGAGGCTAGTATAAAATTTAAGTGGGGCTCAGGGAAACTTTAAGGCTTTATTGGTCCAATGCCATGTAAAGACAAGAGGCTGGATTTAATGCTGTCACAAACTAAAGAATGCTAGAAACCTCTAGAAGATAGAGACAGAGGAAGAATGCTTCCTTACAGTCTTCAGAGGGACCATGGTTCTGCTGATACCTTGATTTGAACTTCTGTCTACCTGATTTATGAGAATAAATTTCTGCAATTTTAAGCCACCCTGTTTGTCATGGTTTGTTATGGCAGTCCTAGAAAATAAATACACTACACTATAGTGCATTTATAGTGTCCTATAGTGACTATAGGACACCAGCCTCATTTTTCCCTGTATGTGGATATGGGTTTGAAAGTTCTTGGTAGCAAACTTACATTGAAATTATTTGACCCCCGGGTTCGATTCCCGGCCAGGGCACACAGGAGAAGCGCCCATCTGCTTCTCCACCCCTCCCCCTCTCCTTCCTCTCTGTCTCTCTCTTCCCCTCCCACAGCCGAGGCTCCATTGGAGCAAAGATGACCCGGGCGCTGGGGATGGCTCCTTGGCCTCTGCCCCAGGCGCTAGAGTGGCTCTGGTCGTGGCAGAGCGACTCCCGGGAGGGGCAGAGCGTTGCCCTCTGGTGGGCGTGCCCGGTGGATCCCGGTGGGGCACATGCGGGAGTCTGACTGTCTCTCCCCGTTTCTAGCTTCGGGAAAATACAAAAAAAAAGGAAGAAATTATTTGACCAACTAGAAGTCTACAAATAGAGAAAACAGGATATTAATGGTATCCATGAAATGCTATATAAAACCAATTTAATCAATTCTGCACTTTTTTTATCTTTGCTGTTCTATCAGGCAACAAATCCCATTTATACTGATGCAAATTTGAGGAGAAATTCAGTTACCTGCAAACAAAACCATCTTAATTGATACTGTGTACTATATATACATTTGAAGTAAGCATATCTGTATACAGTACAGAGAGAATTGTAAATTCTAGGGGTCAAAATTGCAGTTCTATTTACTTTCTTATAGTCATTTGGTGTTCTCTGATCCTATATCAAGCAAAGAAGCCTGAAGGCTCTGTGAACCATAAGGTTACCAGTAATATTGCCTCAAACAAATAGTGTACTAAGAGGATAAAATAGCAATATTTGGGTTATTTGATAAATTATATAATGTCCTCAAAGCTCTATTTAATTTTCATATGTATATAATAATTTATACATGGTTATGAGAATTAAATGAGAAAGGAAAATGTAATTACACATTAAAGAGTAATAGATTTACTAAGAATTTAAAATCTGCAGGTGCAGTTACTGACTCTGACTAGAATGGCACCTGTCTCCTCCTATTCATATTGAAATTATAAAATCAATGCAGGTTCTACAAACAAAAGGCACTGTAGATGTATAAAAGTAATCCTCTGTGACCATAACACTTTATTTACTTCAATATTGTAATCATTAATCTGAGTACAATAAACAGGACTATTTATCAACTTTTGGATAAAAAATATGTTGGAAAAAACCTAATATGTTTCACTATATAATAAGTAAGCAAATGACCTTGAAAAATTAAAAGATAAATTAATGCCAATATAATCATACTTAAAAGGAGCAAATAGAGAATATTACTTTTAGAAAAAGACTCACAACCTGACCTATGGTGGTGCAGTGGATAAAGCATCAACCTGGAACACTGTGTTCACTAATTTGGAACCCTGGACTTGCCCTGTCAAGGCACATATGAGAGTTGATTCTTCCTCCTCCACCCTCCCTTCTCTCTCTCTTTCTCTTTTCTCTAAAATGAATAAGTAAAATATTTAAAAAATTTTAAAAAAAGATTTATGTTTTCAGATTACCTGATTTCTAGAATTACTAACAGGTATAAAAATCAGAAAAGTGAAAGAGATGGGCATGTAATTGACAAATAGATGAAACAAAGTAAGTGTAATTAATATCTGATGCTTAGAAAGATCATTTGAATATCTTTAGCCAAATGAACCAAAGTAATCCAGTGAAGAAAAGATGATTTTAAACCAATGGTATTAGACTATCTCAATATCCATATGAAAAAAACAAAACAAAACTGTATAACTCTTTTTTTTTTTTGGTGCCAAATTTAATTGGAAGTGAAACATAGGTCCAAATGTAAAAGCTGAAACTATTAAACTTCAAAGGAAAACACAGAACATTATATTTTCTGGCAGCAAATGGTTCTTGGATTGATTATAGAAACAAATAAGAAAAAAAGAATAGATATATTAGAAATTATTTTTAAAAAGAAAAATATGCTCATTATAAGACTCAATGAATAAAAAGAATGGCCAAGACACAAATTTGAAGAAAATATTCATAAAACATATATCTGACAAAGAACTGAATATCCATAATATATATAAAAGCATTACAACTCAATGATAAAAAGACAAGTACCCAATACAAAGACGAAATGATTAAAACAGAAACTTCACAAATGTTAAGAAGAATATAAAAAAGTTTTGAATATCTTTAGCCATTGAAGAAATGCAAATAAAAGTCACAATAAAATACCAGTATATACCCACCAGAATAAAATAAAATAGACTGACAACATCGTTTGTGAGATTATGGAGCAACTGGGACTCTGTACTTTTTCTGAAATAATGCAAAGGATTTAGTAAGAATGCAATACTACACAGCCTCTTCAATAGGATCTATCAATTTCTTTTAAAACTAATCACATATATATTTTATCTTCCAGGTATTTAACTAGTAGGTATTCACCCAATATTGTTATAAACGTATTGTTATAAAAATATACTGTACAAAATTTTCAAAGAAACTTTCCTAAAAGATCTAAAAAAACAAAACAGCCTGACCTGTGGTGGCGCAGTGGATAAAGCGTTGACCTGGAATGCTGAGATTGCTGGTTCAAAACCCTGAGCTTGCACGGTCAAGGCACATATGGGAGTTGAAGCTTCCTGTTCCTCCCCCCTTCTCTCTCTCTATCTCTCTCTCTCTCTCTCTCTCTCTCTCTCAATCTCTCTCTCTCCTCTAAAATGAATAAATAAATAAAAATAATTAAAAAAAAGAAAGCTAAAAAACAAAACAACCTGGAAATATACCAATATCAGTCATAGAAAAATGGATAAACAAGTTGGATTAATCTATGGATAGAGGGATAGATAGATAGATATGCAATAAAGCATTTGTAGTAAAATAATAACATTAGAATCTTGCTGGTAGTTAAATGGGCTTTTTTTGTAAAATCCCTTAATCTTTGTAGCATTTTTATAAGTTTTCAAAATAAAAACTTAGAGAGAAAAAAGTTCAACAGAAAACAGACTGCTTCTTAAAGCAATACATGTCAGGTGCTCAGTCTTTCAGACCTTTCCAAAGGGTGTGCCTATGTGTTGAGAAAATAAGGCATAGATGAGAGTTTACTCTTAAACAGGACCAAAAACTTCATTAAAAAAACCCATAGTGAACTCCATAAAAGCAGCTCACCCTTGGGGTGCTTGACATAAATGGAAGAGGTTGGTAGTGGGGACTGAGATGCGTACTAGCCAGCAAAATAAACTAAAGTTCCTGGAAGGTTAGAGAGATCATTTGGAGGGTAAAATAAATTAAATAATGATCAAGTAAGGTATAAAGGATAAAGAAATATAATTATTAACCTAATGAATACTAAAATGTTTATATCCACGTTCAGTGTGAGAATCATATAGATTGTTCTTTCTCTCTCTCAAATTTTAGGAAGATTCCTGCTTGCCATGGGGGCATTTGCTTTCACATTAGTGTGTTGAGTTCTTATGTGAATTGGAGTAAGTTTAAAGAGGTTGTATGATTTTTATTAGGAAGATTGTCTTCTCTGCTCAAAATCTACAAATTGCTTCTGATTTTACTCAATTGTAAATTAAGATATTCAGTTAAAATCCTCAAAATACCTGGTATACCTCTCACTTCATTTTCTACTAATTTCTTTTCTAACTTCCTGCATTAAAGAAGCAGCCCATTTTACTGTTTTTGAAACAATGCAAGGCCTACAGGTCAATTGATGACAAAAGATAAAATCTTGTAAGATTTTGTATTATTTAGCCTATTTCTTATTACACCATTTTATACCAAGCTCAAATATAAATCTATGTTAATTCAAGGTATTATTTACTGTTAAGTTAAAATCTGAGCTAGCAGATTTGGCCTTAGCAGACAGCTGATTAGACAAGATATACAGATAGCAGTGAACATATAAAAAAATACTCCACATCATATATCATCAGGGAAATTCAAATTAAAATAATAATGACAAACAACTACACACCTATTAAATGGCCAAAAGTCACACCCCTGCAACACTAAATGCCAGCGGGGATGTGAAGCAACAGAGCTCTAATTGCTGGTGGTAATGCAAAATGGTACAACCACTTTGGAATATTTTGACAGTCTTTTACAAAACTAAGCATACTCTTAACATACAATCTAGTGATCAAACTCCTTGGTATATATGCAAATAAGTTGAAAACTTATATCTGTACAAAAACCTACACATGAATGTTTACACAATTTTATTTATAATTGGCAAAACTTCCAAAGAAACAAGATACTATTCTGTAGTTGAATGGATACATAAACTGTTTTTTTGTGTGTGTGGTACTTCCAGGCAATGCTATATTGATCAGTACTAAAAGAAATGAGATATAAAGCCATGAATGACACAGAGGAAACTTTCAGTTATGAAATAAAAATAGCCAACTTTAAAAGGCCATCTACTGTATCATTCCACAAATATGACAATCTGAGGAAGGTAAAACTATGGAGACTAGGAAGGAAAGAGGGATGAATAGAAAGAACACAGAGAATTCTTAGGGCTCTGAAACTACTCTGTTTGGTGGAGATATGCCACTATAAATTTGTGCAGACCCATAGAATGTTTAACACAAAGAATGAATCTGACTGTATACTGTAATCTTTGAGTGACAATAAGGTGTCATTCTAGGTTTATAAATTTTAACAAAGGTACTAGTCTGCTGGAAGATGCTAATAAGGGAAAGCTTTGCATGTGGAGGATGAAAAGTTTATATAGGAAATATCTGTTCTTCAACTCAGTTTTGTTGTGAATATAAAACTGCTTTTAAAAATTCTTTTTAAAACAATTAAAATTTTATAATTGCCTTCTAAATCTATTTTCTTTCATTAAGATATGAAATACAATAGTGACCACACTCTGCTCTCCATGAAGATGTGATATTAAATATGAAAAACTTATCATGCATCCATTATGACGTTAAGATTTTCAATTAATTTTATCTTATAATATCATTAAAATTAATTAACAATGAATAACTCATATTATAATGTCAAATACATCTATAACTTTGGTAACATTTGTTTATTTTAGATTCAAAATAATAAAGCTGAATTATTCAAAAGTTGTTTTTAATTTTTTAAAAAATTCTCTTACCCTGTATATGACCATTGTATTTGAAGAAATAAGGCTAAAGCTTTAAAAGTTTTATTTTACTTTGATTTCTAAGATTCAAACTTCATTTTCACAGAGGGAGAAATTGCAAGGTTGGCTGTTAGCTAGTAACCAGGTGTTAGCTATTCACTTTTTTGTTTCTGCCAAAAAGCCAGAAGCAATGAAATAAAATGTCTGTTTTAGTGAGCATATCTACAAATTTCATCACAGGGAGAAATGATAAAATTGGTAATCTATTTTTAATAACTCAAATATCTTTGGGAATATTTTGGTGCTATAACTTTTTTTTATTTATACAGATCAGAAATTTTCAGACTTGTTATGTGTATTTGATGTCAGATTAAGAGACAGACTTGAGCCACATCATGACATTAAAAAAATAAGTATAAAAAGTCAATTTAAAAAAGAGTGTGTTTAGAAGAAATTATGTGCAATGTATAAAAACTTAAATACTTTCTTAAACATTTTTAAATATTTTGTGGTTATATCTCAAATAGCCTTGGTATATAATTCTCAAATGTCAGTTAGTCTTAGGGTATAACTATTGAAGATGAGAAAATGTCTGTCTTATAACAAATCAATTATTATAAACAGAGAATTTGAATTACAACATGTTAAATTTTGACCATTGTCCTTATTCCTTTTAAATTCCAAGTCCAGCCAATAATGAGTATACTATAATAACTCTTCTTCCTACAATGCCCTATTTTTAAATTGTACCTATGTGAGGCTGAGAAAAGAATAGGTTAAAGATCACATTGCATGAATTTATTAGTGTACCATTCATTGCAGTTGTGTATATAAGTGACTTAATTTATTATTATCAGTGATTATTAATAATTATTATTTATTATTGTAGGGAAAATTAATATACTCTAATTTATAGAACTCACTGGACTCTACTTTCAAGTCATCATCAACTGTTAAAAGTACTCAGTAATTGGTATACAATTTCCTTTTTTCTCATCAAACCAAACCTACTAGAGAGACTGGATAAGACTTCTGTGAAATTCATTTTCTACTTAAAGAAATTAAGGTTTGATTGACAAGTAATAACCTCTTCCCTTGAATTTCTATTTTTGGATATCTGTAAAAAATAACACCAATGACATAAACTAATCATCAATGACTAAAACACAAATATGCTTGCTAATCAAAGACTAAAACCAACTGATAAATAAAGTTGATTTAATTAGAGCTGAAAATAATAATAGAAACCACAAAATTGCATATATTTCCAGAAAGAATACTAGAATTGAGTCAGGAGTGGTTGTTAACCTAGATCCATTGCTAAGTACTCATTGTAAGATTATATAGGGCTTTGGTATTTTAGCCACACTCTTCTCCAGTTGATATAATTAATATCATTTTTCCCCCATGGCTTGAAAGAGAACAACAAGGTGTTAAATTATCATGAGTATACATCCAATGCTTAACCTTTCTCATGTTCCAGACCTAAATTTTACACAAAGAGCTGGAGCATTTAATTTGATAGTCTAACACAATGTTAAAAGTGACAGGTATGAAATTGAATTTCTACATTATTTATTTTCTCAAATAGTTTTACTTCTAAATTTCCTTCCCTGCTGTTGCTAACACTATTATTTCTGTCACAGAATTTTGAAACATAGAGTAATATCTGCCTGTCCTCTTCTAAGCTATTTATAGACACTTGGTCATAAGTCCCATATATTACCTCATGCTTACATTATCTTAATATGCGTAACAACAGCTTTCAAATTACGTAGAATGCTGAGAGTGTAGTGAACTGAGTCATGACATCTCAATTGCATTGAGAATTAAAATGATTCTAAAAAACATCAACAGAAAAAGAACCCAGTTAGTTAAACAACTTATTTATTCTCCACTTTTATTCCCACCTTCTTCTGAAGCAGGAGACACATAGGTGTACTATCACACACACACACACACACACACACACACACACACATTCACCCTCACATTTGCATAGCTTTACTCTCCTAAAGAGAATTCAGCTAGAGATGTTTTATATTCAGATGTTCAACAAATATGAATACCTTTTATATGCTAGGCTTTGTGCTAATACTAGGAATATGAGGTTTTAATAGAGCAAATTGATTCTATAGTGATGGAACTAATTTCTTTCATGATCTATTAAACCACTACAAAGGCAAAAAACCACTACAAAGGCAAACAATAATAATATTTCAACTCATAACAAGTTTGTGAGTAAAACACAAAAGGCAGAGAAATAATAATGGAGAGGGTAGATGGTTCCTTTCACTATTGAGGACCTTACAGCAGTGGCAACTGTGATGACACTTGAAAGGTCAAAAGAAATAATCTATGTAAAGAATAAAAAGAAGAAATCCATACAACAGGACAAGTAAGCAAAAAATAGCTTAAATAAAACAAATATTGCTAACGTGACTGTCCACAGGATTGTATGTGGGTATGTGTGAATGTCTCTCAGTGTGTATGTATAGAGGAGGGCTGTTGGTTTAGGCATGCATATTAGTTTTCTAAGGCTGTCATAAAAATACCAAAAATTTGGTTGCTTAAAGAGAAAATTATTTTCTCACAATCCTGGAAGCTAGAAGTCAAAGGCAAAGATGTTGGCGCCATTGAATTTAGAGGATTCCTCTTCTTGGTTTTTAGATTTCCATTTTCTTCTGTATCTTCACATGTTTTTCCCTTTGCATCTGTGTCTTAATCTCTACTTATAAGGACATTAGTCATATTGCATTTTGCCCACCCATATATCTTTATTTTACATAAATTACCTTTTTAAAGGCCCTATCTTCAAATAGAATCACATTTTAGGTACTGGGAGTTAGGACTTCAACATATGAATCATGGAAGGGGACACAATTTAACCTAAATAGTATACAGAGGTATGCACATAATATATGTATAAGTATGTGTAGATGTGTAGGTGTATGAGTTTTGTGTGCATGTGAAAAGAAATAGGTGTATTTGTGTGTATATATTTGAATATTTGCATAGGAAGGTGTAAAAGTGTAAGAATATATATGTGCTGTCTGTGTGTGTATATTTGTATGTCTGTGCATATGTGTGTAAATATACCACCTTGTAATGGCAAAAGATAGGATTGAAGAGACATGTAAATTCTCTACTGATATAACATCAAAATCTTTATTGATAAAAAACTCTCAAAGTGATTCTTATACACGTTACATTGAGAAAGCATTACAATTTTAGAAACTAGTGAAGGAGTGAGTCTTTGATAGATATAGGCATGTGGAACTTCCTCCAATATAAGATAAGTAGGAGAAAATGGGTACATAGGTTTTGTCATTTGATTGTGGCAATGCAGGAGATGGCCCTGTAAGCTGTCTTCTTTTTTCAAAGTCAATTATGCAATGCTGTCAATAGACATGAGGAAAGGAAAAAGAAAGGGATTTTTTAGAATGGAGGATAAATAGGAGATAGTATTTGGGAGAGTGTGAAAGCTAGCATAACTTAAAAAAGAGCATATGCTAATAGTTCCTGTGAAATGTTTGATGGCACTTTGACATAATAAATTTGCTATTGAAGTTTGTAGTCACAGTTGTGTTTCTTTGTCCAACAAATTCAGGAAAGGGGACTATGATTGTCAGAGTTCATTAAGACTGGGGTTTCATGAATAAAGTGGAAAGAGAAACAAGGTAGGGAGGGTATTTACAAATAAAAAAAATAATAATAATGGGTTGTGAGACTTCTGCCAGAAAAGAAGACAACAGAAGACAAGCTAGTTTGGGCAGTAACCTTGCAATCTTTCCCTTCACATCTGTGGTATTGCTGCTATGATTTTCTGAAATTATATTAGTTGACTGATTGTCTGCTCATAGATCTCTAATAGCTCTATGCAGATTTTACCAAAAACTTGCTTCTCTTTATCCTGCTGTAAAATACCCCAAGTTTCATTTCACAGGGACTTATTCTGGAATATGCTATGCACGCTATAATACTACACATTTTTTCTTTTAAAATACCTCTGGCACACAATCACACACACATAATTTAAGCCAACCTTCCTAATTATGAGTGTCAGTGTCACTAAAAGAAAATGTAAAAGGAAACAGAAATTAAGATAGCAAAAGAAAATAAAACACATATTCAAAATCTTAAGATAATAATATGGACTTAACATTAGTTTTATTATTACTAAGTTCTTGACACTGTACAAAACAGCCCTACAAATTTGATAGTAATATTTTTTATGCTCACTTTGTATTCAAATAAAGAAATAAGGAATTAGAGTTCAGTTAATTTGCCAAAGGTTGCATACCTAGCAAACCATAGCTGGAATTAGAATTTAGCATATCTACTTTAAAAATCTAGGTTTTTAAAATTAGTATGTTTTATTACTTCCCAGTACCCACCCATATACATATACACCCTTAAAAATATAAGTACAAATAAACCCAGTTCTATCTTTATGTGATGCTACTTTAGTATCCAAACTTCAGTATTTATACTTGATTTGATTTAGTATTTACCGTCTCTTTTACACATAAATTTAATGGGTTTTATTTCCAAAAATAAATCACTCTTCCTCTGAGTATTAGAAACAAATATAATCTTCTTGGTCATATATATGCCCAGAAAAATGTATTTGGGAAAGCATTAATTGAGAAATTTATGATGGAAAACAAAAGGATTGCAGAAGAATGACAATACCCTATCTTATTATATGCAATCTATGATGCAGGTAATCATTTTATTGAATGCAAATTACATACAGTGAGACATTTGAATAGTATTTTTATTTATTTAATTTATAAGTATTGATTTGCCTGACCAGGCAGTGGCGCAGTGGATAGAGTGTCAGACTGGGATGCAGAGGACCCAGGTTCGAGACCCTGAGGTCCCCAGCTTGAGTGTGGGCTCATCTGGTTTGAGCAAAGCTCACCAGCTTGGACCCAAGGTCACTGGCTCAAGCAAGGGGTTAGTCAGTCTGCTGAAAGCCCGCGGTCAAGGCACATATGAGAAAGCAATCAATGAATAACTAAGGTGTCGCAATGAAAAACTGATGATTGATGCTTCTCACCTCTCTCTGTCCCTATCTATCCCTCTCTCTGAGTCTCTCCCTGTTTCTTTTTTTTTTTTTTTGTATTTTTCTGAAGCTGGAAACGGGGAGAGACAGTCAGACAGACTCCCACATGCGCCCCAGCATGCCCACCAGGGGGCGACACTCTGCCCACCAGGGGGTGATGCTTTGCCCCTCTGGGGCGTCGCTCGTCGCAACCAGAGCCACTCTAGCGCCTGGGGCAGAGGCCAAGGAGCCATCTCCAGCGCCAGGGCCATCTTTGCTCCAATGGAGCCTCGGCTGAGGGAGGCGAAGAAAGAGACAGAGAGAAAGGAGAGGGGGAGGGGTGGAGAAGCAGATGGGCGCTTCTCCTGTGTGCCCTGGCCGGGAATCGAACCAGGGACTTCTGCACGCCAGGCAGACGCTCTACCACTGAGCCAACCGGCCAGGGCCTCTCCCTGTTTCTTTTTTTTTTTTTTTTAAAGTATTGATTTGTTGTTTCACCCATTCAAGCATTCATTGGTTGCTTCTTGTATGTGCCCTGACCAAGGATTGAACTCAAATCTTTGGCATATTAGTTGATGCTCTACCTAACTAAGCTACTTGTCTGAGGCTTTAGCATAGTGTTTTAATTCTTTCTACAAACAAGTCTCAAAGATCCTCATCTTTAACTATGAAGTTATCTAGCCTAGATTCCTCCATTTTCTTTCTTTGTGTCTTTCATATTATTTCCTTTGAAGTTATTTTATTATATTGAAATCTGCAGCAAACTCCACAAAATTCTCCTGCTTATTGCTGCCCAAGGGAAGTAGTCAGTGACATTTTCTGTTTAATATCCACACTAAATCCAAAGCTTAAATAACAATATTTGTAGGTTCCTTCCTTTTTATCTAACTTTTAAAGGGTCTTCACTAGTTATTTGTGAATCACAGAATTACTTTTGTGTTTTGTGTTTTGTTTTCAAATTGGCTGTAAAACTTGAATGAAGTTATTTCCCCATCACTCTGAATAAAGGATGGCACAGTGGCTTTCCTGAACACTAAAATTCATTCCTCCCTCCTCATCCTGCAGCTACTGCTGCTTTGTGCTCTTCTTCCTGTTCTCCTCTCCCTTCTCCCTGCCACCTCCTTGCCCTCCCTCTCTTCCTCTTTTTTATTTTAAACCATTTTATATGTACTCTCAGATGGCTTCCCATTAATTATATATATTTAGTGTTTCAATTAAGGTTTACTCTGAGAAACAGAATCATAATCTCATTAAGATTATAGATATATATTTAGATTTGTATTTACATTTATTACACAGAATTGCCTTATATGACTGCCAACCTAAGCAATTGCAAAGTCCTTAGGAGAGGCAGTCAGGTAGGGGTGATCACAAGCAGGCTAAAAGTCCCACCAGCATGTCTGCACCTGCAGTCCATGTGCAGTGGTCAGCAGGAAAGATTCACAGGGAAAGAAGAGCCACTGCAGACCCATAGGCTATCTGAAGTCTTTCCCTTAGTGAAGGCCTAAGGCCATTTTATTTTTATTTTATTTTATTATTTTATTTTATTTTATTTTGTGACGGAGACAGAGAGAATCAGAGAGAGGGACAGATAGGGACAGACAGATAGGAAGGGAGAAAAATGAGAAGCATCAATTCTTTGTTGTAGCACCTTAGTTGTTCATTGATTGCCTTCTCATATGTGCCTTGACTGGGAGGGCTACAGCAGACTGAGTGACCTCTTACTCGAGTCAGCAACCTTGGGCTCAAGCTGGTGAGCTTTGCTCAAACCAGATGAGCCCACGTTCAAGCTGGTGACCTTGGGGTCTCGAACCTGGGTCCTCAGCATCCCAGTCTGATGCTCTATCTACTATGCCACCTTCTGGTCAAGCCTGAGGCTTTTTTAATTGACCTTAATGGCTAAGTCAGCCCCCTTTACCATAATCATTTTGATTAACTTAAAGTCTCTGATAAAGGACCCTAATCATATCTGCAAAATCACTTCACAATAGCACCTAGATGAGTAGATGTTGAATAATTGGGAGAAGTCATAAAAGGATCTTTACTACTGTTTATACTTCAACTCTCCTAAGAGAATGTTTGTTTGTAGTCTGACCTGAAATGAATTATACCAGAAAAAGTTTTTCTGGGGATTGTAGTTTAGTCCATAATCTATAACATCATAATTCCAAATCCATGCCTGACCAGGAGGTGCCTCAGTGGATAGAGCATCGACCTGGGACCTTGAGGACCCAGGTTCAAACCTGAGTTTGCTGGCTTGAGCGCAGGCTCACCAGCTTGAGCATGAAGTCTCTGGCTTGAGTGTGGGATTATAGCCATAACCCCATGGTTGCTGGCTTGAACCCAAAGTTCCCTGGCTTGAGCCCAAGGTCGCTGGCTTGAGCAAGGGGTCACAGAATCTGCTGGAGTCCCGCAGTCAAAGCACATATGAAAAAACAATCAATGAACAACTAAAGTGCCACAACTACAAATTAATCCTTCTCATCTCTCTCCCTTTCCTGTCTCTCTGTCTTTCTCTCTCTGTGTGTTTATTTCTCTCTTAAAAAAAAGAAAAAGAAAAAAATCTAAGTCCTGAAATTAAATTAAGTTCTTTTTAAAAAACAGATGTATTGAAATTGCACATTGAGTCAAAGAACTGTGTATACTTTTACTAACATTTACTTAAGAAGCAACAAATAAGCATTGACAGTCACTGTGAGCAGCTTGTATAATAAACACTCTCTTTGCAAAGATTTTTTCTTTCCTTCATCGTCTGGCATGTAAGTTCTGTCATATTATCTGGTCCAGGTAATGAAAAGTAAAAGTAGTAATAATAATTTGGGAGTCTTTCTAAAAATATTCTTGCTTTGCTTGATTTATTTAACTGGCTCTCTTGTTTATTCTTCCTTTAAATATACCATGAAAACAGCAATTGGAAGAACTTTTATGTCTCCATCATTGGAAGTTTATATGAGTTAGTAAGATTTCAGCTCTGTAATTTCTAAAGTATTGAATCTTCTACTTATTTGAAAATAGTAAAACATGTTTCAAATCTAAGATAATCAGGTTTGCTATTACTTGCAGATGAAACCCATGGCAGTATTCACCCTAAGCAATTTAATTTTGGAATTAATGTTTATAGCATTGATCCTAACCTCTTCTATATTCTTGAATGTAGAAATATCTTATGATAAATTATTCTGTATGAAAGCAGATGATAAAACAGTAAGATTTGTAGAAACTTATTTTTACAAAATGCATCTTTATGTATGCATGAAAATAATATTTAATATATATTCTACTTCTTTGAAATAACTATGTATAAAATGTTAAAATTCTGTTAAAGTATTAAATTTTGTTTTGAAATTTGATAGGTTAAAATCATGGTTTTATTTATTTATTTTACCGATATAAACTTTTGCAAGAAGGAATGTGTTCAAATAATTTTCAAATAAATTTAGTATTCTAAGAAATATGGTTTAAAAACATTTTTGAGAAAATATTTTAAAAATAAGCACAAAAACACTCTCAAGTTTACAAGTTAATATATATTTGAGAGTTAATTATTAAAAGTAATCTTAAGTAGTTATATAAAAGTTTTTTATCTTTTGGGAAACCTACTTAATAAATCTTACGTTATGATAAAGGGTTACACAATAAGTATGATTTTTACATTAGCTGGTATTTAAATATTCTCAAAATATCTTCCATCTATTTCTAAATAAAGGATGATATCCAGCATAGTTTTTGACATTCTCCAAGAAATTTTTACCAATAACTCCTTTACTGAAAGTTTTTTCTTAAGAACTTTGTAAGTAAAATATATTTAAAAAAATATTATCATGAAACCACTCACTCCAAAAGTTTATCATATGACATGGTTTTATAATCTTTACATTGCTCTTTATACACTTTAGACTTAATTTGCTAATATTACTCTGAATAGCTGACATATAGAACTGAACACAATAGTACAAATTTCCTCTTGTGTATTTCTAGAAAAGCTTGCTATAATACTACAGTACTTAAAATTTACGGGTTTACCTAACCCAAACCCCATTAAAAAAGATCCTGAAAAACAAGCACTGAGTTCTAGTCCTCACTGTGAAAGAAACTCCTAGTACATAGGAGTTTATAAGTAGTTTATGAATTCATGAACTAAATGAAACATTTTAATATCAGTCATTACTTTAATTTATGTGTTATTTTTCATTGGATTGGGAAAACAATATATTTATTTCTTACAGCCAGGAAATGTGAGGCACATCATGACATTATTTATAGTTTTCCTCCTTTATTCCCGACCAAAATATCTGCAACCATTTCTTTCTTGTGGGAGTTCATACATTATCACATAGGCATTCTTTTATTGCCATATGTTGT
Organism: Saccopteryx leptura; assembly: GCF_036850995.1. Lineage (NCBI taxonomy): Eukaryota > Metazoa > Chordata > Mammalia > Chiroptera > Emballonuridae > Saccopteryx > Saccopteryx leptura. The sequence continues at coordinate 68,452,860 of NC_089506.1, read as the reverse complement.
TGCCAAATCATCACTTCTCAACTACATATAATATTTTGAAAAATGTCTTTCTTACAATCACTATTCTCAATCCTTAGCATTTTAGTGTTACCTACTTAATCATAATCATGTCTGTATGTTAGAATTTCCGGAACATTTTGTTTCTTAGGTAGAAATGGTGTTATATAAATCATCTTAGGCAAAACAAAAAGAAACAAAATGAATTTTGTCTGAGTCAATTTCCTCATATTTCTTTTGAGAAATAGTCTTTTGCTTGTGTTTACTTTTTTAAAAAAATTATCTATTTCAGACTTGTAATGGAACATTGATCCTCTTATTCTTCAAATATCAATTTGATTAAACTGGTGATTTTACTAATATGTTTGATTTGGTTTTTTCATGAGGTAATATTTTTGGTAAAGAAACAAAAAAATTGTTCTCTAATATTTAGCTGTTCAATTACTATGTCTTTCATTTGTGCCCAAAGGCAAAATGCTTCAGCTCTTAGAAAAAAATGGAAATACTATCCTAAGTAGTTATTATCCTATATTAGAAATCAAGGTCATTGAAGACCCTTTCATATAAGAATCATAGAATTTTCACTGTATGTTCTATATTTTCAATTTTCTCTATAAAATTCTTTGTATTTGGCACAGGAGTGAGTCATTAAACTCTATTATGATTTTCCTTATTGACCTTGTAATAGCATTCTTTACCTATACTACTTCATCAATTTTTTTAAAATATTAAAAAAAAACCCTAGATACATAGACAAACAAACAGAATCAACTTCAAAAATGAGAAAGCATGGCTTCTTACCCCTAACCTAATCTTGGTTTTTAGATCCTTTAGTTCTATTAAATAGGAAGTTGGTCCCTTGAGAACTGATTCTGCAATTTCACTGAAATAATATAAAGGAAATCAAGGAGATACAATGTACAGCATAAGGAATAGAGTCAATAATATAATAACTTTGTATGGTGACAGATAGCTATTAATTATGGTGATCACATTATAAGGCATATAAATGTTGAATCTAATATAGTACTAGATTATATGTATATCTAATATAATATTAGACATACATACAATTGAAACTAATATAGTATTGTATGTCAACTATAATAAAGAAAAAATAATTAAAAATAAATTTTTCAAAAAAAAAAAATACAGGCGTTGGCCGGTTGGCTCAGTTGGCCCAGCATGTGGAAGTCTTGGGTTTGATTGCCGGTCAGGGTACACAGGAGAAGTGCCCATCTGCTTTTCCTCCCTTCCCCCTCTCCTTTTTCTCTATCTCTCTCTCCCCCACCCCATAGCCAAGGCTCCACTGGAGAAAAGTTGGCCCGGGTGCTGAGGATGGCTCCATGGCTTCTGCCTCAGGTGCTAGAATGGCTCTGGTTGCAAAGAAGCATCACCCTAGATGGACTTGCTGAGTGGATCTCAGTCCAGCACACGTGGGAGTCTGTCTCTCTGCCTCCCTGCTTCACACTTCAGAAAAATACAAAAAAAAGAAAGAAAAAAGGAAAAGAAAAAGAACAAAAATAGAAGTATTCTTCCAATTCTTTCCCTAAAATGATGTGCATCCATTTACCAACATTAATATACACTGGGGAAAATTATGAGGGCTTCTGATGTAGAATGTAATGTGTCACTGATGGTAGAGAATATAAAATGCCATCATCATCCTTCAGTTAGAGTGAAGGCATAAAGAACTAGTGATAAATGAAATCTTAACCCGAGTCTTTTTCATAGTTATTCCAGTGAGTTCACAGTCCTGTGAATTGTGATTTACAGTGTGTCCGTAAAGTCACGGTGCACTTTTGACTGGTAACAGAAAGGCAACAAAAGACGATAAAAATTTGAAATCTGAACCAAATAAAAGGAAAACTCTCCCAGTTTCTGTAGGATGAATGGCAACATGTACACAAGCGCAAATGATGACGTAACACCGTGTTACAGCGGAGCAGCCCACGGCCATGCCAGTCAAGATGTGGACGGTACAGTGGAAAGTTCAGTGTGTTTTGTGGCTTGCTAAATTCAAATCCATGACCAAAGTGCAACATGAATATCGGCGTGTTTATAACAAAGCACCACCACATAGGAATAACATTACTCGGTGGGATAAGCAGTTGAAGGAAACTGGCAGTTTGGTGGAGAAACCCTGTTCTGGTAGGCCATCAGTCAATAACAAGTCTGTAGAGGCTATACGGGATGGGATAGATACCTAAGGAGCCCTAAAAAATCTGCACGTGAGCCCACATCGAACTGCACTGAATAGGTATGAAACTGTGAGAGTTTTCCTTTTAATTAGTGAAAATTTCACATTTCTATCATCTTTTGTTGCTTTCCTGTGACCGGTCAAAAGTGCACCATGACTTTATGGACACACTGTATAATAAGAAATATATATTTAATCTTTATCCCAGTTTCCAGAACAGAGTTAAAACCCTTGGAATTTCCTAAGTGATGAGAACCATAATATATGTTAATGAGATATCTTTTGGCATTCACCTAAGGGTTAGGCAGATGACCAGAGAAACCAACCCTGTGATTAGAGAATTGGAACTTTCAGTTTCACTCCTTGACCTGAAAAGAGGGAAGAGGAGCTGCAGTTTGAGTTTAATCACCTTTGGTCAGTGATTTAATTAATTATTCCTAAATAATGAAGCCTCTACAAAAGAGTCAAAGGGTTGAGTTCAGAGAGTTTCTGGGTTGGTAAATATGTGGAGATGTGGGAAGATGTGGCCACATGAAAGTTCTGCAGCTCTTCCTGTATACCTTGCCTATGCATCTCTTCATCAGGTTGTTTATTTTGATCCTTTAATATCCTTTGTAATAAATTGGCAATCTAGTTAGTAAACAGTTGACATAAATTTTATGAACTCTTCTAGCAAATTAATCAAACCCAAAGAAGTTTATGGAGGTTTTCTCCAATATGTGGAGGGCCATTTGACAGAAGCACAGATAACCTGAGCTTGCCATTGTCTAAATTGCAAGATTAAATCCTTGACCTGTGGGGTCTGATACTATATCCAGGTTTTTAGTGTCAGAGTTGAGTTGAACTGTAGAACACCAAATGGTGTACAAAGCAATGCTTGTTGAAATTGAAATTTACTACACTTAGGCTATTTCTGATACTTGAGAACAAAATTAATATGATTATACCAAACAGTTGACACAACACTTGCACAGGCTCACTAATTTCTAATTTATAGTATAAAAGAAGGTTTCTTTGGTAGGATGTAAGGAGGGAAGGATTAAAAAACTCCCAGTCCTCTTCTCTTGCTACATCAGCCAAGGCAATAAGCTGTCAATAGAAATCATGCTATGTATTCTTGGAGAAATGGCAGACATTAAGGATGCTCTCAAATATTTAAAAAAAAAAGGGATTCTTAAAGTGTATCTTATTTCATTCATTCATATGGTTCTCTCAGGGGAAAAAAGGTATAGTGTTATAGATATTCTACATTATCTTAAATTTAACCAATCAGCAGACTCAATTCCAGTTGTTTGCTAGATCTGGCTTTTTTTATTGAAACAAATCCAAATAGCCTTTGGCAATTGCTATGTAGCTATTAATCTAGTGAATGCATTCTTTTCAAACTCCATTAGTAAATAGGATCAAAATCAATATGCTTTTGTGAAGGATGACAATGTTTTATCAATTTCTTGTTTCTAGGCTTTATCAATGCTTCTTCATGTCCTTGTTATCTCTGATAATCTTGACATGAAGAACATCATGCTGATACTATATATGCTGTAACCCAGAAACAGCTGTGTAGATAAAATGTTGGGATGGCCACAGAAAGTCAAGGTAAATTTCCTGTTTAGGGATAGCAGAACGTAGAATTGAGACATTGTCCTCCAGGATGCAGTATATACTTTGACCAAATGACCAATACAGGTTATCATGTTTCTAACATCTAGAAAGCCCAAGTCTGGAAACAAAAGAATGAATGTAGGATTGGCCCATTTCATTCATTGCCAGTGACTTTACCAATTTTGGCCTTCTTTTCCCTCTATTATCAGGCTCTGTCTTGTTAGAGATTCTAATTCCTGAGCTTGAAATTGCAGGTCATACCATCCAAAAACAAAAGAAGCATTTTAATGAACTGGATTATGTGATTATGATAAGTTAGCCACTTTTCTCTTTTTATCATTTTTTTTTTATTTTCAGTTACTGTTGACATACATTATTATTTCGTTTCAGTTGTATATCATGGTGATTAGACATTACATAACTTACTAAGTGGTCATCCATCTGACACCATTGACTTTATTTTTCATGCTGTAATTTACATCCCTGTTCCTACTCTGTAACAACTAATTTGTAATTCTTTTTAAAATTTTACTTAGAAATTTAAATTTAATGGAGTGACATTGATCAATAAGAGTACATAGGTTTCAGGTAAATATTTCTATAGCATTTGAACTGTTAATTATGTTGAGTAATTTGTATTTCTTAATTCTTTTACCTTTTCTATTCATTCTCCCAATACCCCTTCCATCTGGCAATCATAAAATATTCTTTGCATCTATGACTCTGTTTTTTTGCTTATTTATTCAATTTTTTAGATTCATTTGTTGATATTTATGTGATATATGTGTATTTGTTGTGATTTTATTGTTCATATTTTTAATTTCTTTTTTTCTTACTCTTCTTAAAGAAGACCCATTAACATTTCATATAATACTGGTTTGGTGATGATGAACTCCTTTAAGTTTTTCTTGTCTAAGAAACTCTTTTTTTATTAATTTTAAGGGGTTGACATTGATAAATCAGGGTATATATGTTCAGAGAAAACATCTCCAGGTTATTTTGACATTTGATTATGTTGAATACCCCTCACTCAAAGTCAAATTGTCTTCTGTCACCTTCTATCTGGTTTTCTTTGTACCCCTCCCCTCCTCCCACTGCTTCCCTCTCTTTGTTCCCCCCATCACCCCACCCTGGTAACCATCACACTCTTGTCCATGTCTCTGAGTCTCATTTTTATGTCCCATTCATATATGGAATCATATAGTTCTTAGTTTTTTCTGATTTACTTATTTTACTCAGTATAATGTTATCAAGGTCCATCCATATTGTTGTAAATGATCCGATGTCATCATTTCTTATGGCTGAATAGTATTCCATAGTAATTATTTATATGTATCAAAGCTTTTTAATCCACATGTCCAATAACAGACACTTGGGCTGTTTCCAGATCTTCACTATTGTGAACAATGCTGCCATAAACATGGGGGTGCATTTCTCCTTTTGGAACAGTGCTATGATGTTCTTAGGGTATATTCCTAAAAGTGGAATAGCTGGGTCAAAAGGCAGTTCAATTTTTAATTTTTTGAGGAATCTTCTTACTGTTTTCCACAGTGGCTGCACCAGTCTGCATTCCCACCAGCAGTGTAGGAGGGTTCCCTTTTCTCCACATCCTCGCCAGCACTTATTCTGTGTTGTTTTGTTGATGAGCGCCATTCTGACTGATGTGAGGTGATATCTCATTGTGGTTTTAATTTGCATTTCTCTAATGATTAGTGATGTTGAGCATTTTTTCATATGCCTATTGGCCACCTGAATGTCCTCTTTGGAGAAGTGTCTATTCATTTCTTTTTCCTATTTTTTGATTGGATTGTTTATCTTTCTGGTGTTGAGTTTTACAAGTTTTTTTTTATAAATTTTGATTATTAGCCCCTATCAGATGTATTGTCGAATATGTTCTCCCATTGTGTAGTTTGTCTTTTTATTCTTTTCTTATTGTCTTTAGCTGTGCAAAAGCTTTTCAGTTTGATATAGTCTCATTTGTTTATCCTGTCTTTTATTTCACTTGCCAGTGGAGATAAATCGGCAAATATATTGCTGCAAGAGATGTCGGAGAGCTTACTGCCTATGTTTTCTTCTAAGATGCTTATGGTTTCACGGTTTACATTTAAGTCTTTTACACATTTTGAGTTTATTTTTGTGAATGGTGTAACTTGGTGGTCTAGTTTTATTTTTTTGCAGGTAGCTGTCCAATTTTCCCAACACCATTTATTAAAGAGGCTATCTTTACTCCATTGTATGCTCTTACCTCCTTTGTCAAATATTAGTTGTCCATAAAGATGTGGGTTTATTTCTGGGTTCTCTGTTCTGTTCCATTGATCCATATGCCTGTTCTTATGCCAGTACCAGGCTGTTTAGAGTACAATGACCTTGTAGTATAACTTGATATCGGGAACTGTGATACCTCCTGCTTTATTCTTCCTTTTCAAGATTGCTGAGGCTATTCGTGTTCTTTTTTGGTTCCATATAAATTTTTGGAATATGTGTTCTATATCTTTGTAGTACAACCAAATTTACTGTACTTAGCAAAGCTATTATTTAAAGTTGAAGGACAAATTAAGAGTTTCCCAGATATTGGTATGCTTTTTATCACTTTGAATATTTCTTGCCAATCCCTTTTGGCTTGAAAGTTTCTGATGAGAAATTAGCTGACAATCTTGTGGGAACTCCCTTGTAGGTAAGTAACTACTTTTAAGATTCTCTGTTTGTCTTTATACTTTTGCATTTTAATTATGATGTGTCTTGTGGGTATCTTATTTAAGACTGTGATTTCTAGACTTGTATGTCTATTTCCTTCACCAGGTTTGGGATGTTTTCTGTCATTATTTTTCAAATAGGTTTTATATTTCTTGATCATTCCCTTCTCCTTTGGCTTCCCACATGATGCAAATGTTGGTATGCTTGAATTAATCCCATAGACTCCTTAAACTATCTTCAATTTGGGATTATTTTTTGTTTTTGTTATTCTGATAGGTGTTTTTCTTATTTCCTTATATTTCAAATTGCTGATTTGATTCTCAGCTTCGCCTAGTGTACTATTGATTCTCTGTATGTTATTCTTCCTTTTAGTTAGCATATCCTTAATTTCTGACTCATCCTTTTTATATGTGTTGTAGCTCTAAATTCACTGAGCAGCCTTATAACCAGTGTTTGAACTTTGTATCTAGTAGGTTATTTGTTTCCATTTTGTTTAGTTCTTTTTCTGGAATTTTGTTCTGCTTTTTTATGTTTCTTTGTCTCCTTATTTTGCAGCCTCCTTGTGTTTGTTTCTATGTATTAGGTAGAGCTCAGAGGCAGATTAAGGATAGTTGAGGTCCTGGGTGCAAAAGAAAATACTGGGCCCCTTACATTAAAAAATGTGTAAAATTGGGGTTTTGCAGGGCCCTTCAGAAGTTGGGTCCCAAGGCACACACTCAGTGCACCTGCTGTTATATCCTCCTCTTGTAGAGCTACTATGTCTCCTAGTTTGGTATGGTCTAATGTCGTAGGTGTCCTATAGGATCCAGTGGCACAGTCTTCCCAATTATCTAACTTGCACGCTCTAGTTGTGCCCCCTGTGTAGGCTATATACACTTCCACTTATAGTTGAGCATTAATTGCTATTGGCAGTTCAATGGATGGGATCTACTGCCAGACTGATCAGCTGCAAGTACTGGTTGCAACCACCGACTACCACGGAAGATCAGCTGTGCAGGGGCCCACCCCACAAAGCAAAACTTCAATGGGGCTCTTGCACTTGCTCAATCCATCCCTTGAGTGTGGAGGTGGTTGGGTGATGTTTCTGTAACATAATATGAAGCTGTCCACTGAATTCACTAGCTCTGGGGTCTCCCAGGAGTTGCAGACCAAGGTCAGCAAAGCCTGTGATCTACCCAGGGCTGCCCAGTATGAGCTACAAAGTGATCAGTAAGTGGCTGCTACCTGTGTCACAGATGTTCCTGGAACTAGGACACTTAGAAAATTGTGTCATCATGGCTGCCCTGAAAAATTACCTTTTCTGTACAGAACCATCACTTCCACACACTTAGGTTGCAATGCTAGGTTTTCTCTTAGCACAGTCATAAGATACTATAGAACTGACATTGTGTTCATGTGTGTGTAACAAGAAGTGTAGGAAATTTAATATCTCATAGAACAAATTTTTGATCCTATTTAACACTAGAAACAAAAGATACATTATTTCTCCTTTCAAATTTAGTAAGAATTTCCAGAAATTAATATAGTTTCCCAGATAAAACTTTTGAGAAGTTGAGTAATAAGTTACACTAGATGAAATGTGGTAGCTAACTCAGTATGCACCTCCAAAATTGCTCTACTTCTTTCTCAGACTTACTACCTTTTTCAATCAATGTTAGATTCTTAGGTTTGTACTTCTTCATAAATTATGAGATTTTAACTCATAAGACTTACCTCAGACTGTATTTTTTAGAATACCTACTTTAACACAAATATATATTAGTGGAATGGCTCTTTTTTTCATAGCTGAGGAAGAAATAGTCTTTACTCTTTTGGAAAGTCTTATTCTAGATTGTTTGGAAATTCAAACAATAAATTCCAATTATAAAAAGTAAGAATTAATAAAAAGAGAGATGAAAACTTAATTATACAACAGACTACTCAAAGCTCTCATTTTAAGCTAGCTGCAGGACTCCCTAGCTTCTTTGTTTTCTTTTCCCCTAAAAATCCACATTTCCTATAAAAACAACTCCAAAATGAAAAATCATACATGTTGTATAAAATAATTTCTTGTATTTGTTAAGTAACACATGGGATACCGCAAATAGTGCCTTTTCTGCCTGTCTAATGCAGCTGTTTATTTTTATTTTTATTTAGACAATTAAATTTAAATGGGTAATATTGGTCAACAAGAGTACATAGATTTAGAGAAAACATCTCCACATCCTTTGGAGAGTCAATTATGTTATATACCCATCACCCAAAGTCAAATCATCTCTGTCACCCTATATTTTGTTTCTCTTTAAGCCCCTCCCCTTCCCTATCTCCCTCCCTCTTCACCCTTCTCTTCTCACTAGTAACCACTGTACTTTTATATATGTCCATGAGCCTCAATTTTTTGTCCCACCTATGTCTGCAACCATACAGTTCTTAGCTTTCTCTGATTTGCTTATTTCACTCAGTATAATGTTATCAAGGTCCATCCATGTTGTTGTATATGATCCTATGTCGTAATTTCTTATGGCTGAGTAATATTCCATTATATATATATAATGGAATATTACTCAGCCATAAGAAATATAATATATCACATCTTCTTTATCCAATTCTCTGTTGAAAGACATTTTGGCTGTTTCCATATCTTGGCCACCGTGAACAATGCTGTGATGAACATGGGAATGCATGTGTCTTTACGTACCCATGTTTTCAAGTTTTGTGGGTATATGTCCAGTAGAGGGATTGCTGAGTCATATGGTACTTCTATTCTTAATTTTTTGAGAAACCACCATACTTTCTTCCATAATGGTTGCACTAATTTACATTCCCACCAATAGTGAATGAGGGTTCCTTTTTCTCCACAGCCTCTCCAACACTTGTTATTACCGGTTTAGTTGATATTAGCTAATCTAACAGGTGTGAGGTGGTATCTTACTGTAGTTTTGATTTGCATTTCTTGAATAGTAAGTGATGATGAACATTTTTCATATATCTGTTGGCCATTTGTATTTCTTCTTGGGAGAAGTGTCTGTTCATGTTCTCTTCCCATTTTTTTTTTATTGGATTGTTTGTTTGTTTGTTGCTGAGTATTGTGAGTTCTTTATATATTTTGGATATTAGGCCCTTATCTGAGCTGTTTAAAAATATTATCTCCCATTTAGTTGGTTGCTTATTTGTTTTGTTGAGAGTTTCTTTTGATGTGCAGAAGCTTCTTAGTCTAATGTAGTCCCATTTGTTTATCTTTGACTTTACTTCTCTTGCCTTTGGAGTCAAATTCATTAAAAACTTCATTATGGCCAAGGTCCATGAGTTTAGTACCTATGTTTACTTCTATGTAATTTATTGTTTCAGATCTTATGTTTAGTTCTTGATACATTTTGAATTATTTTTTTGTGCAAGAAGATAAAAACTGTAGTTAAGTTTCATTCTTTTGCATGTGGCTTCCAATTTTTCCAGTACCATTTATTAAAGAGGCTTTTTAATCTTCATTGTGTAATTTTGGCTTCTTTATCAAAGACAATTTGACCATTTATATGTGGTTTTATTTCTGGACTTTCTATTCTGTTCCATTGGTCTGTGTGTCTATTTTTCTGCCAATATCATGCTGTTTTGATTATCATGGTTCTGTAGTATAGTTTGAAGTCAGGTATTATAATGCCTCCAGCTTTGTTTCTTTTTTCCTTAAGATTACTTTGGTTATTTGAGGTTTTTTATGGTTCCATATAAACCTGATGATTTTTTGTTTCATTTGTTTAAAAAATGACAAGAAATTTGATGGGAATTGCATTAAATTTGTATACTGTTTTGGTAGTATGGCCATTTTAACTATATTTATTTTTTCTATTCATGAACAAGAAATGTTTTTTCATTTCATTGTCTTTTTCAATTTCCTTTAATAATGCTTTGTAGTTTTCATTATATAGGTCTTTTACATTCTTTGTTATGTTTATTCTTAGGTATTTTATTATTTTATTGCTACTGTAAAGGAAATTATTTTTTAGTTCTTTTTCTGAGATTTCATTGTTAGATTATAAGAAAGCAATAGACTTCTGTATGTTAATTTTGTATCTTGTGACTTGACTGTATTGGTTTATTGTTTCTAATAGTTTTTCTGTGGAGTCTTTGGGGTTTTCTATATACAGTATCATGTCATCTACAAAAAGTGAAACATTTACTTATTCTTTCTCAATATGAATGCCTTTCTCTTGTCTGGTTGCTCTGGCTAGAACTCCCAGGATTGTTGAATAGGAGTGGAGAGAGTGCGCAACCTTGTCTTGTTCCTGATTTAGAGGAAAAGTTTTCAGTGTTTTTTACCATTTAGTATAATATTAGCTGATGGTTTGTCATAAATGGACTTTATTATGTTGAGGTATTTTCCTTCTATACCCATTTTGTTGAGTGTTATGAACATAAAAGTATGTATTTTATTGAATGTCTTTTCTGCAACTATTGATAGGATCATATGGATTTTGTTCTTTGTTTTGTTGATATGGTGTACTACATTAATCATTTTACATATGATGAACCATTCTGGGATGAATCCCACTTGAACATGATGAATTATTTTTTTGATGTGTTGTTGTATTTGGTTTGCTAGTATTTTGTTTAGCATTTTTGCATCTGTTTTCATTAGAGATATAGGTATATTTTTTTCTTTTTTTGTGTTGTCTTTGCCAGGTTTTGGTATGAGGGATATGTTGGCATCATAAAATGTGTTTGGAATTATTGTTTCTACAATATTTTGATGACTTTGAGAAGGATAGGAACTGATTTTTCTTTAAATGTTTGGTGGAATTCACTCATATATCCATCTGGCCCCAGACCCCTATTTTTGGGGAGGTTTTTCTTAGTTGTTTCTATTCCCTCCCTGATTAATGGTCTATTTATACTTCCTACTTCTTCATGATTCAGTCTAGAAAAATTGTATTGTTCTAGGACTTTATCCATTTCTCCCAGATTGTTGAATTTGGTGGCATATAGTTTTTTATAAGATTCTGTGATAATCCTTTGTACTTCTGTTATATTTGTTGTAATTTTTTCTCTTTCATTTTGGATTTTGGTTATATAAATTTTTTCTCTTTTTTAGTAAGTCTTGGCAGGGGTTTGTCAATTTTATTGATCTATTCAAAGATCCAGCTCTTTGTTGTATTAATTTTTTCTATAGTTTTTCGGTTCTTTATTTCATTTATTTCTGCTCTAATTTTTATTATTTTGTTTCTTCTGCTGGTTTTGGTTTGCCTTTGTTCTTCATTTTTTAGTTCCTTAAGATATGAGGTTAGGTTATTTACTTAGGCTCTCTCTTGCTTTTAAATATAAGCATGTAATGATATGAATTTTCCTCTTATTACACTTTTGCTGTATCCAGAGATTCTGATACGTCATGTTGTCATTTTCATTTGTCTGTATATATCTTTTAATCTCTTCTTTTATTTCTTCTTTGACCCATTCATTTTTTAGAAGTATGATGTTTAATTTCCACATTTTTGTGGTTGTGTTTACTTCTTTTTTGTATTTTAATTTTAGTTTCAAAACCTTATGGTCAGAAAACATGCTTGGTATAATTTTAATCTTTCTGAATATGTTGGTGTTGGTTTTGTGGCCCAGCATATGTCTATTCTTGAGAATATTCCATGTACACTGGAGAAAAATTTATATTCTGATGTTTTGGGATGAAATGTCCTATAGATGCCTATTACATCCATGTGTTCTAGTGTTTCATTTAAAGCCGATATTGATTTTCTGTTTGGATGAATGATCTAAAGCCATCAATAGTGTATTGAGGTCTCCAAGTATGATTATATTTTTTTTCAGTTTGCACTTTTAGATCAGTTAGTAGTTGTCTTATATATTTTGGTGCTCCTTGGTTTGGTGCATATATATTAAGGAGTATTATGTCTTCTTGATACAATGTCCCCTTTATCTTTATGAAATAATCATCCTTATCTCTGATTACCTTCGCTCTCTTGTAGTCAGCATTGTTAGATATGAGTATGGCTACACTGGCTTTTCTTTGGATGTTATTTCCTTAGAGAATAATTTTCCAACCTTTCACTTTGAATCTATTTTTATCCTTGTTGCTTAGATGAGTTTTTCTCAGGCAGCATACTGTAAGTTTATGCTTCCTGAACCAATCTGCTACTCTGTGCCTCTTTATTGATGAGTTAAACCCAGTTACATTTAGTATAATTATTGACTCTTGAGGAGTTCCTATTGCCATTTTATAAACTGCTTTCTGATAGCATTGTGTCTTGTTTTGTTCTTCTTTTCTGTTTTTCTGTCATTTGTTTTTGTTTAGTGGTGTTCCATATTTCTATCTTCTGTTTCTTCTTTTTTTAAGCTATGTGTTTCAGTAGTGACATTTTCAGGGGTTGTTACTATTAGGTTATTAAAAGAAAAATTATCATATTTATTAGAGTCCATTATCTCATGTTATGACCTCTCTTTTAAGGTTTGGACTTGCAAGGAATAAGACACATCAAAATGAAAGTAGTACAAACAGAGGGCTGAAACTCAGAAGTGAAACAGATCTGAACAACTATGCCACTGCATATTTATTGAATTCCAAAAGCCACAGCTCAGCAGATAAAACTAGAAAGCTACAAAAGCCTTTTTTTCTAATCATATCATCTCCAGTCCTTCACATCTTCTCTTTTCTCATGATCAAGGACATGAGAAGAGTCAGAGTCTCAGAGTTTATCAATCATATAGGACATCTGGTTCTTGAAGGCATTCCTCCAAGAATCCTATGTACTTGCATTCAAGTAACCTCAGGCCAGTCTCCTGTTATAGTTAACACACTCCATGATATCTTGTCTCTAAGTAAGCCCTGCTCTGAAGTTAACTACTATTCATATTTGTTCAGGGTCTTTCCCTTCAATCTCATTAGTGCTTCTGCACTCCAACCTCCTTTGTTACTGCTGATTTTTATCCTCTCCCCTTTTATGTTACTGTTGTCACAGATTACCCTTGTTTTTATTGTGGTTTTGCTAAAAAAAATTTACTTGTAATTTTGTTTTGTTTTGTTCTTTGTATCTGCTTGAATAACCCCTTTTAGTATTTCCTGTGGTGGGAATTTTCTGGTTATAAATTCCCTCAGCTTCTGTATGTCTGTGAATGTGTGCATTTCCCCTTCATATTTGAAGGATAGCTTTGATGGGTATAGTATTATTGGTTGGTAGTTCCTCTCTTTCAGTACTTTAAATGTTGGAGTTCACTTTCTTCTGGTTTCTAGAGTTTCTACTGAAAAAATCTGATGATAGCTTAATGGGCCTTTATTTATATGTTATATCCTTCTTCTCCCTAGCTGCCTTAAAGATTCTTTCTTTGTCTTTGATTTGTGATAATTTCATTATGATGTGCCTTTGAGTAGGTCTCTTTGGGTCCAGGTAATTCGGCATTCTGTTAGTTTCTTGGATTTGGAGCTTTAACTCATTTCACAGGCTTGGGAAGTTCTCATTGATTATATGTTTCAGTATGTTTTCCATTCCTATTTTTCTCTCTTCCTCTTCTAATATATCCATTGTTCTCATATTGTTCTTTCTGATGGAGTCAGACAATTCTTGTAGGGCTTTCTCATTTTCTTTTTTAATTCGTGAGTCTTTCTCTTCTTCTTCTGTAGTTCTCCAGTTGCCTGTCTTAAATATTACTAATTGTCTCCTCTATCTGGCTTTTTCTATTGGCCAAGCTTCTTACTTCATTTTTCAGTTCATGTGTTGAGTTTTTTACCTATGTTTGGTTATTTTTTATAGTTTTAATTTTGTTGGTGAAGTACTCTTTTTGTTCACTAAGTTGTTTTTTTAACTCACCACATTGACTTTTCATGTTTCTTGTATCTTATTCAGCATTTTTAGAGCTTAAATTTTGAATTATCTGTCATTAATCTCCAAGGTTTCCATGTAATTGAGATTTTTTTCCTGGAGATTTTTCATCATCTATCTGACCTACATCTCAGTATTGTATATCCATATTTGATTTTTTTCCTTGATGACATTTGCATGTGATATTGTTAATAACCCCAATAAGAGATAACTAACTATTCATTTTTCTGGAAGGGTCACTGCACTACAAGATTTGCCTCTGTGAGATTTTTGAGTGATCTGTTAAGGCTTAGCTGTCACCTTTGTAATGACAAAGGCAGAGTCCTCGAGTTGGTAGGAGGAGCTTATTGCTAAGGTTTTGCAACTTTATGATACTGGCACTGGCTGGCAGGAGTCTTTCAGGGCCCTCCCTCACATTCTCACGCAGCAGGGGAATCTAGTTTCCAGGTGCCCCTGTCTCTCCCAAGAGACAACAGTCTGCAGACCTATTGGAGGTGAGTCAAACACCACTGCTGTTTTCACAGCAAATGGAGCAATGTGGAACCAGGAGGCCAGGACAAGAGTCCAGTCCCTCCTCTGATATCACTATAAGGTCTCCAAGCATAGCCCTGGGCTGGGCCAGTGGTATACACCGCAATCTGCTGTCCTCAAGTTTCAGGAGTAGCTGCAACAGAAATCACAAGTCAGGGGTTTCCCATCCACACACGCTAAACTCCTTCCAGCAAGCTGTTGCCCAAGCTTCAGAGCTGGGGCTTGGAGATCCCGGATCCCAGATCAAGCACATCTGGCACCGCAAGGCTAAATTGTGCTGTAGGTAGAGCTCATTCCTAGCAGCTGTGACTGATGCAATGCTGTGAGAATACTCCAGCACCTGAAACCCTCCTAGGCACACCCAGGAGGGAGCTCACCTGCTATAAGAAAGTGACTCAGTGCTAACCAGGCAGCTCCCTGATCTTTTCAGCCATTGGCTTTGAAGGATATGCTGTAACACCCTATGGGCTGAACCTATGTATATAAGCTAGCTTACTTCCTGAATAAAGTGGATCTGAGTCACTGAACCTGGTCCCTGGAGTCGGGTCTTTGCATCTCCATCGTCCTCACCTCCAGCAGGACTTGTCTACATTGTGCTAGTTGGGTGAGCAGAACAAGTGTTCCCCAGTGTCCTGTGGGTCTATCTCTACAAACTATTTGCCTGCAGTTCTTGGGAGCTTGCCACTGGCCCTGTGTGTGCCCCATGCCTGCAATAGCTTAGCCCTGCAATCATGGGTGCAGCACATGCCAGGAAGCAGCCCAGCTCCCTGTTCCTGTTCATTACCTCCTGCTCTGCTTCTTCCCTTTAGACTCTCCACCCAGCTCCTCTATTTCTGAAACAAACCTGTGCAAACAGTGCTTCCCTCCCTCAAGTCCATGAGGAAGGAGAAAGACTCAGTCCTCTGGTATTATTTTTTCTTCTGGGCTTTGGCCCACCTTCATGCGCAATCATACTTTTGTCTATCCTGTGTGTGTATATTTTAAGTTCATCTGGGTTTTTTTCTCTGCATATAGTTGTAGAATTTGTTGAAATTTCAAGGGGAGAGATGAAGAGTATCTTTCATGCCTCCATTTCTCTGACCTGGACCTATTCTTTTTTGAGTAAATTTTTACCTCACATACATTTTCAGGTATTGTATGTCCTTGTCCTTATCCTTGGTGTTCATTCCTCCCTCACTCAAGTTATTTAAAGAACCCTAAACTTTATCTTGTTTGTCATAATCCTATTTATCCAAGGTTCTAAATGATTCCTTTTCTTATTTTTTGTATTATCTCTATTTAATTGTCAAAATCCCTTAAAATTTTTATAAATTGTGTTAATACCCTATCTTTCTATCTATATATTTAATAAAACTAAAGAGTAGATCCATTTTTTTTACTTTTACATACTTTCATACCTATTATAGTCTTGTAAAAGTATATTATAAATGTTTATTTTGATGCTGATTTATGTTTTCTCTCTCTATTTCATCCCATTACAATTAGGTAGCCAGGACTCTGATGTTTTCTTACCTCTGAGTTTATTAAGGTTTCAAGTTTTAAAGCTTTTGAATAACCTAACTTCTTGTATTTTTTTCTTTACTCTTCATTGTTTGGGCATTATCCACAAAATGAGACACTTTTTAAAAATTGTTTTATCTTGACCTTTTTACAGTAGCAGAAAACAGTATATTTCTACATTGCCTTCTTTTTTTTTTGATAGACTACTGAGATCAGACAGGCTTGTGATATTATTGACTCATGCCATCTTTTATGTATATTCACATTCCTAAAAAGGTATAGCAAGATATTTGAGGGGAAGGACTGCATAATGTATCCAGGCAGACTGACATTAAGCTTTAGGGAAAATGGGTTCAATAAAATATGTTGTGGTTAATTGTTTCACTGAAGCAGTACTTTCTGAATTTTTGCACAGGCCACAGGGAAGAAAAAGGAGTTCTAATAAAAACATTGAATCTTCCAGCAAGCATACAACATTGTAGTTCAAAGTGATGTTTATTAGATTAAATAAAAATTAGCATTTAACATTTAGTTTGTTCTTCAGCTTATAAAATAAGATTTATGCCCATAAGATTCAAGATAGACAACGAATAAATCATACATCCTAGGTATCAATGTGAATAGTCATTCTCCCTTTGTTTCCTTGCCATGTACTATTTATTTTAACAGCTTCAACTAAGTTTCTTAATCACAAGACTCTGAATAATGTGGGACCTTTTCAGACTGCCTCCTTTAAGGATCAAGTTCTTCTTTTTCCCTTAAAATGTGTATTTACTTTTGTCCTTTTGTTGACTCCTGTCTTTGTATCTAGCCTGTCATGTAAGTCTATTTATTATATCTATAATTTAAACTGTGATTAGTAAGAGCATTTTTCATCTTCTACTTTCTTGTTATTAACACTTAAGAAATTAATCAAAAGTGTATTTTTTCCTTATTTATCACTTCTCTTTATTGGTCATTTATTCTACAAATCTCCTTTTCAGTACAAGTGCAAAAACTTATAGCATGCAGAAGCCCTATATAAGTAGGCACAGAGAATACTTTCTACCAGCATTGACAATATTTCTTTCAAAATAATACATTAAACTATTTTTAGTTGTTTCATCTTTTTTTAATAAACTGTTTATAATTAGGCAGATTTCTTTAAAGGCAGAATATATTGTTATATCAGGTATACTTTCTAACAGCATTGATAATATTTCTTTCAAAATAATACATTAAATTATTTTTAGTTGTTTCATCTTCTTTTAATAAACTTTGTAATTAGGCAGATTTCTTTAAAGGCAGAATATATTGTTATCTCACTTGTTAACTCTACAAATATTCAATATTCACAATTTAAAATTGAGAGAAACAAAAAGTGCCATTTTCTGAAATTGAAAATTTGAAGTCAGTACAATTTGAAATTTATATAATGTATATCAAAACAATATAATACCAAAGTCTTGACAGTTTCATTTTGAAATTTCTTATGGATTTGGTTAACCGCAATTCATCCATGTTGAATATATAATATTTTCAAGTTGTTTTGAACTCAGGCAATGAGAATAAAGGCAAGTGTCAGGAGCTTTACAATTTTAAAATGTCATTATTGGTAACAATTAAAACTAGTATCTTATAAGCACCTAGCATTAGTTATCTATTTCTGCATAATATATGACCCTAAAAATTAGCATTTTAAAGCAACAGACATTGTTAAATTATAGTTTATATGTATCAGGAATGTGGACAAAGCTTGTGAGAGTGTCTCTTGTTCAAGTTCTAATATAAGATTGCACACAAACTGCCTGCTGGAGTTACGGTCTCATCTGAAAGCTGGGACTGGAAGAAGACCTACATCCAGGGCTCATTCTCATACTTGTTAACAGTATTTAGTTCTTGTGAGCTGTTGAACTGAGCATCTTATTTCTTCACTGGATAATGTATTGGGGTTTCCTATAACGCTTACCACATGGATCTGTCCAAAAAGCTTCCTTAGAGAAAGTGTGTGTGTGTGTGTGTGTGTGTGTGTGTGTGTGTGTGTGTGTGTAGAGCGAGTTAGGACTAAAACACAATCTATAGCTTTTTTGTAACTTATTCTTAGTAGAGATATCTCAACTTCTACCATATTCACTTATTAGAAATTAATTACACCATCCCATACTTAAAGGAAAAGGACTTCACAGGGGCATAATTCCAAAGAGGCAGGAGTCATCGGAGGCCTCTTAGAAGTGCAAACACACAACTGTTGTGGATGTAATGCAAAACCTGAAAATAATAAAAAATACTTAAAAGCAGGAAAAGTACATAGATTTTTGGAATGATATGACATTATCTAATATTCAAAGGTAATATTATCACAAGCACACACTTTCACATCTTGTGGGAGTTTGGAGATTGGAAGAGTATTAGTGACAGTAATATAAATGTTGGAAATATTAGAAATTTTTAAAAGTATTGAAATAAAATATTAGGTTGCAAAAGATAAGTCATAGGCCTGTTTTATTCCACCATTTTTATTAAGGAAGACTAAACAAACATTATTCTGATATTCAGGTGTGTGCAGTTTTATAATCTGCACAGGTACAGATTCTCTAGCAAAAGAATCTCTGTCATTTATCTGTATGATCTTTTCACCTTTGGAAACATGTTTATATTTTGCTAATGAAATACTGAGATATAGTTTCTTGAGACTATAAAGGACTTTGAGAACATATTTAGTTTTAACAAATTGCATCACAAATTTCACATAGAAGGTTTTGCTCAACTTTCTTGAGTGAGTTACTAAGGAAACACTTAATGGAGTTTATTAGTATGACCTTCCAATACTGTAATTTATCTCAATACAACTCTTCATTTAAAACAATTATATAAACATTATTTTCAGATGATGAGATGAAGTCAAATTTAGTATTTTTATGCTCTTTCTATAGCCATACAGTTATTTAGTCCATGAAAAAATTGGGATTGAAGCCTAATTATGAATAATGATTTGAACATAAACTGTTTAAACAAATTTATTTTTTCTCAACCATTACACTGTTGCTAGCTATTCAAATGAATTCTAAAACATTAGGATCTAAAACACAAATATATTTTTAAATTATTATTATACTCATTGTGCTCTAAGAATATACACTAGTATCTAAGCAAGAATTCTGTAGCTAAATTATCTCTGGACTGAAGTGTCTGGAGCCTGTCTGATACTCTGTGCTCAGGATCTCCAAGTTCTATAATTTTCTGTACAAATGAGCTTTGGTGAATTTTGTACTTTTAATGCTTTGATAACACCTGATTTGTCTGCATTCATAAAAACATGAAAATCTCCTGAAATAGATGTTTTCACTGAGAGACAAAGAACATATGCTTTTACATTTATCAGTGCTGGGGACTAGAATTTTAACAAATATAGACAATATCAGTGCTTTTGGAGATCTGAATATAACGTTTTTGCCAAAAGGAGTTTCTTTTTCTTTGAATTTTTAAAAAAATTTGTTTAGGGTTAACCCATTATAAATTTATGAGAAGATAAGATAATAATATTTTTATATGAAATAATCAGTTATAATTGCTGACAGGAAACAATTTTTATTAATGTTCATATGTTCTTATATCATTTTTATTATATACACACCACTGTTTGGTCTATGGAGAATGAAACTTTGAGGATCCTATATATTGTCCTTAAGCTAACTTAAGGCTATGTTGTAACCACTAAATTATTTGCTCCTCATCCTTATTCATCTTTTCTCCTCCCCTATCTACCTCTGGACCGGTTTATGTTCCAGACTTTATATGAACCTTAAGTGTTTAATTTGTCATGTTTCATTAAACTCATATTCTAATAAAAAAGAAGTAATAAAAGTGGCCCATCATTGGTAAAATTTTAAAACAGGAAACCAATGAAACTAACTCAAGTACAAACAAATTGCTGCTAATGTCTTCTGAAATAGTAATAATTTTGAGATAATAACCAGACTTTTGGTTGAATGATTATAATTCATTCACCATGCCTATCACTATTCATGGCAGCTAGAAGTCACTCCTTATAGATTTAATCATGTAACTTTTTGAGAATATAGGCCTCAAAGTCCTGCATAGTCTCTTTGTAGAAATTGGGTTGTTGTAAATCTAAACTAAGAAGATGAGACTCTGGCATGCTTTGAGAGTTTTCTTTCACCCATCATGTGTCCCTTAATGATGTGATGGCTGCCTGCCTTCCTCACCACAACAGATACAAAGCTTTTCACTTGTCTTGCTCCCCATTCCTACATAATCATAGGAAATAATCTCTAGCCTATTTTCAAGGTAAAACTTTAAAATCAACTAACTTCAGTGATAACTTTTTTTCCTACTTTTTGTTTGTCTTTCTTTGTTTTGTATTTTTTTAGTTATTCGTTTTCAGTGAAGACTTCTTAATATGTATCACATAACCAAATATTTGCATTTAAAAATGTACTGATATTAAGTAAATATCTTTACAAAAGAGAATTCTGTCTTCTAATGGTAGACATTCAAAACTGTAATACATGGATGGCTTGGTAGAAGTGCCACTTGGATTACATTACAAACATGACTGCTATATTTCTTTTTTTTAAAATGAATATTTCCCATACACATTGTTATAATGAAACCATTTAACAGCAGAGACAAGATGTTGAGGTAGCCTTTTTTGGTATTTCTGAAAATCAATCTGTACTTTGACATTTAAAAATCAATTTTTGCATTATAATCCACTTTCATCCATAACTGATAAGAATCTGGTCTCTGAGTTTGGATCTTGCCCTGGGGTTACTGTTGTCACAGGCTGGCACAGGGTGTCTTTGCTTTCTTCTATTGGTGCCAATTAAACTTTAATACTCTGTTTCCTTTCCCCCAGAGTGAAGCCAAAACTATCTCACTGTGACCTTTACACATTGTTAGCTTTCCATTGAGTAAGAGCCTATCATTGGTTTATACTTTTGAATGATATTCCAGTGAGAGCCACTTGTCTAACAGCTATCCCTCAAAATTCTTCTTGAGATGGTATCGTTAGAGAGCAGTGGGCTCAGTGGTGGAATTTAAATAATTTAACAACTGTTTCTCTACCCTAATGATCATTTTAAGTATAATAAAAGATATGCCCAAAGGTAGTTTATTTCATGCAGTTAATACTTAAATAATAACAATAAATGACATACACAAAACTAGATTATAGCATAAGAAAGAGTTTTAAAATATTAATGAAAAAATATTAAACAATAAAACTGTTATTTAAGATGTTTCCATATTGCCTCTTGATTGGCATCCTCACTTATAATTTTTTTCTCCTATGGATGAAATGAATATTATTAGGGGTGCTTAGAATATGCTGTGCAGATGAACATTAAAAATTAGTATAGAATATAAATTTGTGATTTCCACATTGGTCGGTTGCCCAAGCACCCACTTAGAGAGAACCCTGATTACAAGTGCCATTTTAACAACTTGTTTGCCTACTAACTCAACAGAAAATTGGATATCAATTCTGCCAAACCAGTAAGAACTGGCTGAATCCCACCACCAAGAGGGTTCCAGGATTACTGCACTTTACTTCTTAAGAAAGTCATCTGGAGATGACGTCAGAGTAATGGCGGGGTAGGAAGCGATACCGATAAATCTCCCCCAAAACTCAACAAGATCTTCAACCAGAAACAGAAAAACCTATACTTGGAGCTTCCAGATGCTTCGCAATACACCCAAAGGTATGATTGAGTGAAAAATTGGCTAAATATATAACCAAACCCCGAAGGAAATAGGGAGTAAGAAATGCTCCGCCTTCCTCACTAACCTAAACAGGGCGGCTTTCTCTGGTAACTGTGAATATAGAAACTGAGGCGGGCAAAGGGGGTGAATACAAACGGCCGAACCAGGCTGTGGCACGGAGATCCAAGCCGAGGAAAATCTGATCCTGTGGCAACCCGGGCAATACAAGCTAACACTCGCGCCAAACCCAAACAAAGAAAGACAAGCGGCGCGGCCATTTTACCCGGTCTCCTGGTTGGTGCGCAGTTAGTGGGCGAGAGATTTCTTCCTAGGCCCCGGGAGTCAGTGCCCGTGTTGCCCCACGGAGAGGCAGGATCAGAGGCCTTTCTGTGGGCCGAGGGCAGAGTCTCTGGGCAGCCCCAGCGCCCTGGGAAAGTCACGCACGGGAGGGAGTGAGAACTAATTCCAATGGTGGAGATTTTCCTTGCCGAGGGTGTTTCACTCAGAGGGAAAGCGGCCGGCCTCATATCCTGGTTTGCGCGCGCAGATAAGGAGTGAGCGATTCCTCCGAGTGCCTCGGCAGTGCGCGCCCGTGTCTTCGCACAGAGGAGCAGAGTCAGGGGCCTTTGTGTGGGCCAAAGCGGAATCTCGGGCCGCCCCAGCGCCTTGCAAAAGCCGCGCACGGGGACGGAGCGAGACTCAATTCCAACGCTGCAACTTTTCCCTGCGGTCGGGGGTTTCACTCAGAGCGTGAGACTGCTGGCCGGATATCCTGGTCTGCGCGCGCAGCCAGTGAGTGAGAGTTTTCTCCAAACGCCCCGGAAGTGGGCACCCGCTTGTGTTACCGGACAGAGTGGCAGAGCCAGAGGTCTGTGAGTGGGTGGAAAGCCCGCCTGATTATGCTAGCAGCTCTGACTGACTGAGCCTTACCCAGAGCCCTGTGCTGAGTGGAAATAGAGTGGGGAGTTGCCAGCTCTTTGAGCCTCTTACTATCCAGGCAGAGGCAGCAGCAACCCCATAGCTGGATTATCAGGCTACTAATTGAGGAAGGAAAGACTAGGAGAAAGGCTCCAGGAACACGGACTCTCTCACTGTCGGAGCCTATAAATGCTAATAGCCTCGAATGCCAACGAGACTAAAGCACAATACATGACATTGCGATAGAGACTTATCAACTGCAAACCTCCACCTGAGCGTGGCAAAGGGGAAAAACCCGGGGTACAGAGTCACCGACCAGGAAGAGGGAGAGAAAAGAAAAAGCAAGAAGATAACCTCTCAAAATCAAGAATAATCTGCAGACTTTATAACCTATCCCATTTTATTATATTTGTTCGTTTGTTTCTCTTATCTTCATTCTTGATACTTTTTTTTTTCCTCCTCCAATTTGGCCGATTAACTCTCTACCGGTCTTACTCTCTCCTCTCCTTGAACTACACTACCCATAAGTGTTACATCTCCCATTATCTTTTCTCTTCTCTTCCTTTCTCTCTATGAGGGTTGCACTCCAAAACCCTTAACTCTCTCTCTCTCTCTCTCTCCTTTCTTTTTTCTTCTTTTAGTGGTTCCCTCTTTTTTTTTTTTTTTCTCTCTCTCTCTCTTTCTTTTCTCCCTCTATATTAGTTTCTTCCTTTTTCCTTTACATCTCCTCTCATTCAAACCTCAATAACAAACAAATTATCTTATCTGGGACTCAAACTTATGTTTTTGACATTTTGGGGGGTTTTTACTTCACCTTTTTAACTCACTAGCAGTGCTCCCATCCCTGGCTCTCCATATTATCTAGTTCTTGTTCCACTAAATACAATAGTAATTTTTTAATTTGTCCCCCCATTTTTCCGTTTTCCTCTTAATCCTCTCATCATAACTCTTAGACAACCAACACCTAAAAGCAAATCATTTTATTCTTGACCCAAATTTTTTCCTTATTTGCTTTTTGTGGGTCCATACGCTCTTTTTTTTCTTTTTTCTTTCTTTTTTTTTTTTTTTTTTTTTTTTTTTTTCTTGTTTCCCCTTTATTACTTTTCCCCAATTCAGGCCCTCCATCACAGGCATTGTTTGTTATAATTCACAGTCCACCACAAGATTTTATCAAGAAAGAGGGGAGAGGAGAGGAGAGGAAAAAAGGAGGGGGGGAATAATTTCCTTTTTTTTTTTTTTTTTTTAATTTTTATTTTATTTTATTTTTCTTTATTTCATTATTAATTTTTTTTTTAAAAAAACAACTCTTTTCGATTTTTTTTTATTATTTTTTTAAACTTTTTATTCTTTATTAAATCTCATTAATACTATCAACAAAACCACCCTCAGATGCCATTAAGGAAGAGAAAATCGAATATCATGGATACAAAAGAAAGAGAGGTAACACAGCTAGATGAGGAAAAATCTATGGAGAAAAAATTTAATATATTGGAAACCTTGGAGCTAAATGACAGAGAATTCAAGATAGAAATCCTAAAAATCCTCCGAGATATACAAGAAAACACAGAAAGGCAATTTAGGGAGCTCAGAAAACAACTCAATGAACACAAAGAATATATGTCCAAGGAAATTGAAACTATAAAAACAAATCAAACAGAGATGAAAAACTCAATTCACGAGCTGAAAAACGAAGTAACAAGCTTAGCTAATAGAACAGGTCAGATAGAAGAGAGGATTAGTGAAATAGAAGACAAGCAACTTGAGGCACAACAGAGAGAAGAAGAAAGAGACTCAAAAATTAAAAAAAATGAGATAGCCCTACAAGAATTATCTGACTCCATCAAAAAGAATAACATAAGAATAATAGGTATATCAGAGGGAGAAGAGAGAGAAAATGGAATGGAGAACATACTCAAACAAATAATAGATGAGAACTTCCCAAGCCTGTGGAAAGAACTAAAGCCTCAAGTTCAAGAAGCAAACAGAACTCCAAGTTTTCTTAACCCCAGCAAACCTACTCCAAGGCATATCATAATGAAATTGACACAAACCAACAGCAAAGAAAAAATTCTCAAGGCAGCCAGGGAAAAGAAGAATACAACATATAAAGGAAGGCCCATTAGATTATCATCAGATTTCTCAACAGAAACTCTACAAGCTAGAAGAGAATGGACCCCAATATTTAAAGTCCTGAAAGAGAGGAACTTTCAGCCACGAATACTATACCCATCAAAGCTATCCTTCAAATATGAAGGAGAAAAAAAACATTCACAGATACAGAAAAGATGAGGGAATTTATCATCAGAAAACCCCCACTCCAGGAATTACTAAAGAGGGTTCTCCAATCAGATACAAAGAACAAAAAAAAACAGAGCCACAAGTAAAAGCTCCAAGAAGAACACAATAAAACCAAATTTAAACTGTGACAACAACAAAAAGAAAGAGGGGGAGAAGATGGAGATTAACAGTAGCAAAGGACGATGGAGTGCAAAAGTACTCACAAAATAGTTCGCTACAATGAACAGGGTAGGGACCCTTTTCATTATTCAAAGGTAACCACCATTGAAAAAACCACCACAGAAGCACATGAGATAAAAAAGATAGCAACAGTGGAAAGATGTATGGAATACAACCAAATAAAAACAAAAGATAGAAAAACGAAAGAGAAGGATCAAACAAGACACAAAACTAACAGAAAGCAAGATATAAAATGGCAATAGGGAACTCACAAGTATCAGTAATTACACTAAATGTAAACGGATTAAACTCACCAATAAAAAGGCACAGAGTAGCAGAATGGATTAAAAAAGAAAATCCAACTGTATGCTGCCTACAGGAAACTCATCTAAGTAACAAGGATAAAAACAAATTCAAAGTGAAAGGCTGGAAAACAATACTCCAAGCAAATAACATCCAAAAAAAAGCAGGTGTAGCAATACTCATATCGGATAATGCTGACTACAAGACAGGAAAAGTACTCAGAGACAAAAATGGCCATTTCATAATGGCTAAGGGGACACTGAATCAAGAAGACATAACAATTCTTAATATATATGCACCAAACCAAGGAGCACCAAAATATATAAGACAGCTACTTATTGACCTTAAAACAAAAACTGACAAAAATACAATCATACTTGGAGACCTCAATACACCGCTGATGGCTCTAGATCGGTCATCCAAACAGAGAATAAACAAAGACATAGTGGCCTTAAACAAAACACTAGAGCACCTGGATATGATAGACATCTACAGGACATTTTATCCCAAAGTGACTGAGTATACATTTTTCTCCAGTGTACATGGATCATTCTCAAGAATTGACCATATGTTGGGCCACAAAAACAACATCAGCAAATTCAGAAAAATTGAAGTTGTACCAAGCATATTTTCTGATCATAAAGCCTTGAAACTAGAATTCAACTGCAAAAAAGAGGAAAAAAATCCCACAAAAATGTGGAAACTAAACAACATACTTTTAAAAAATGAATGGGTCAAAGAAGAAATAAGTGCAGAGATCAAAAGATATATACAGACTAATGAAAATGACAATACGACATATCAGAATCTATGGGATGCAGCAAAAGCAGTGATAAGAGGGAAGTTCATATCACTTCAGGCATATATGAACAAACAAGAGAGAGCCCAAGTGAACCACTTAACTTCCCACCTTAAGGAACTAGAAAAAGAAGAACAAAGACAACCCAAAACCAGCCGAAGAAAGGAGATAATAAAAATCAGAGCAGAAATAAATGAATTAGAGAACAGAAAAACTATAGAAAAAATTAATAGAACAAGGAGCTGGTTCTTTGAAAAGATCAACAAAATTGACAAACCCTTGGCAAGACTTACCAAGGAAAAAAGAGAAAGAACTCATATAAACAAAATCCAAAATGAAAGAGGAGAAATCACCACGGACACCGTAGATATACAAAGAATTATTGTAGAATACTATGAAAAATTTTATGCCACTAAATTCAACAATCTAGAAGAAATGGATAAATTCCTAGAACAATACAACCTTCCTAGACTGAGTCAAGAAGAAGCAGAAAGCCTAAACAGACCTATCAGTTGAGAAGAAATAGAAAAAACCATTAAAAACCTCCCCAAAAATAAAAGTCCAGGCCCAGACGGCTATACCAGCGAATTTTATCAAACATTCAAAGAAGACTTGGTTCCTATTCTACTCAAAGTCTTCCAAAAAATTGAAGAAGAAGCAATACTTCCAAACACATTTTACGAAGCCAACATAACCCTCATACCAAAACCAGGCAAGGATGGCACAAAAAAAGAAAACTACAGACCAATATCTCTAATGAATACAGATGCTAAAATACTAAACAAAATACTAGCAAATCGAATATAACAACATATTAAAAAAATAATACATCATGATCAAGTGGGATTCATCCCAGAATCTCAAGGATGGTTCAACATACGTAAAACGGTTAATGTAATACACCATATCAACAAAACAAAGAACAAAAACCACATGATCTTATCAATAGACGCAGAAAAGGCTTTCGATAAAATACAACACAATTTTATGTTTAAGACTCTCAACAAAATGGGTATAGAAGGAAAATATCTCAACATGATAAAGGCCATATATGATAAACCATCAGCTAACATCATATTAAATGGCACTAAACTGAAGGCTTTCCCCCTTAAATCAGGAACAAGACAGGGTTGTCCACTCTCTCCACTCTTATTTAATGTGGTACTAGAGGTTCTAGCCAGAGCAATCACACAAGACAAAGAAATAAAAGGCATCCATATCGGAAAAGAAGAAGTAAAGGTATCACTTTTTGCAGATGATATGATACTATACATCGAAAACCCCAAAGAATCCACAAAAAGACTATTAGAAACAATAAGCCAATACAGTAAGGTCGCAGGATACAAAATTAACATACAGAAGTCAATAGCCTTTCTATATGCCAACAATGAAACAACTGAGAAGGAACTCAAAAGAATAATCCCCTTCACGATTGCAACAAAAAAAATAAAATACTTAGGAATAAACATAACAAAGAATGTAAAGGACTTATATAATGAAAACTATAAACCATTGTTAAGGGAAATCGAAAAAGATATAATGAGATGGAAGAATATACCTTGTTCTTGGCTAGGAAGAATAAATATAATCAAGATGGCTATATTACCCAAAGCAATATACAAATTTAATGCAATTCCCATCAAACTTCCAATGACATTTTTTAAAGAAATAGAGCAAAAAATCATCAGATTTATATGGAACTATAAAAAACCCCGAATAGCCAAAGCAATCCTAAAGAAAAAGAATGAAGCTGGGGGCATTTCAATACCTGACTTCAAACTCTATTATAGGGCCACGACAATCAAAACAGCATGGTATTGTCAGAAAAATAGACACTCAGACCAATGGAACAGAATAGAAAGTCCAGAAATAAAACCACATATATATAGTCAAATAATTTTTGATAAAGGGGCCAACAACACACAATGGAGAAAAGAAAGCCTCTTCAATAAATGGTGCTGGGAAAACTGGAAAGCCACATGCAAAAGAATGAAACTGGACTACAGTCTCTCCCCCTGTACAAAAATTAACTCAAAATGGATCAAAGATCTAAACATAAGACCTGAAACAATTAAGTACATAGAAGAAGACATAGGTACTCAACTCAGGGACCTGGGTTTTAAAGAGCATTTTATGAATTTGACTCCAATGGCAAGAGAAGTGAAGGCAAAAATTAATGAATGGGACTACATCAGACTAAGAAGTTTTTGCTCAGCAAGAGAAACTGATAACAAAATAAACAGAAAGCCAACTAAATGGGAAATGATTTTTTCAAACGACAGCTCAGATAAGGGCCTAATATCCAAAATATACAAAGAACTCATAAAACTCAACAACAAACAAACAAACAATCCAATAAAAAAATGGGAAGAGGATATGAATAGACACTTCTCCCAGGAAGAAATACAACTGGCCAACAGATATATGAAAAGATGCTCATCTTCTTTAGCTATTAGAGAAATGCAAATCAAAACGGCAATGAGATACCACCTCACACCTGTTCGATTAGCTGTTATTAGCAAGTCAGGTAACAGCAAATGTTGGAGAGGCTGTGGAGAAAAAGGAACCCTCATACACTGTTGGTGGGAATGTAAAGTAGTACAACCATTATGGAAGAAAGTATGGTGGTTCCTCAAAAAACTGAAAATAGAACTACCTTATGACCCAGCAATCCCTCTACTGGGTATATATCCCAAAAACTCAGAAACATTGATACGTAAAGACACATGCAGCCCCATGTTTATTGCAGCATTGTTCACAGTGGCCAGGACATGGAAACAACCAAAAAGCCCATCAATAGATGACTGGATAAAGACGTGGCACATATACACTATGGAATACTACTCAGCCATAAGAAATGATGACATCGGAACATTTACAGCAAAATGGTGGGATCTTGATAACATGATACGAAGCGAAATAAGTAAATCAGAAAAAAACAGGAACTGTATTATTCCATACGTAGGTGGGACATAATAGTGAAACTAAGAGACATTTATAAGAGTGTGGTGGTTACGGGGGGGAGGGGGGAATGGGAGAGGGATAGGGGGTGGGGAGGGGCACAAAGAAAACAAGATAGAAGGTGACAGAGGACAATCTGACTTTGGGTGGTGGGTATGCAACATAATTGAACGACAAGATAACCTGGACTTGTTATCTTTGAATATATGTATCCTGATTTATTGATGTCACCCCATTAAAAAAATAAAATTATATAAAAAAAAAAAAAAGAAAGTCATCTTAGCCTTCTCCCCAAAATGTCATTTAGAATAGATCTCAGCTACCCATGCAGAAGCTGTAGACAGCCATGCCAGTCCTCTCTGCTTGCCTCTGGATCACAGAGGAATGCAGTTATCTTTATACTCTTCAATAAGTTTAATGGACATGTGCCAGTGTCAGCTTACTAGTCCATGAGCCCTATCATCCTATAACCTCTCTTTCTGCATGGTATAATCATGAACAAATTCTTTCCCAGGCTTTGTTTGATTGGCATACTGAAATCTGTTTGAGGCCACATGCTACACATACTTATTTACCAAAACAGACTAATGTTTTGGCATCTGAGATTTTACAGAATTGTATAAAAATTCTGGATAACTCTGATCCACATATTTTTATTCTGTGATACTCTGAAATTTTAAATATATATATATATATATATTAGATATATTAGTAACAGAAAAATATATATGGTAAATAACTTCTGTTCCCTATCAAAGATGGAAAGAGGACAGAGTAGTGTAGAGGGAAGAATTTAGGAGTTAAAAGAACTTGTTATAATACACCTCATCTTGGGCCAATTATTTAAATGTTATGAGCTTTAGTTTCTTCATAAATAAATCAGGAGAAGTCTTCCTCACTTACAAATTGTTAAGAAACTGATGCATGTAAGAAGTACATTAGAAGTGGGATATTTTTGGGAACAACATATCTACATTTTCTTTCACATTCCCTAGATTATCTTCAGTGATCATTTCACTGGTTAGTCTGCTTAACAATAGGTAGGGGGCACTGTTCTAATTATTGTTAGGCCTATATCAGTGCATTCAGAAGGTATGCTCAGCTATACTACAGTCCTTGTTTTCCTGAGGAAGACTTTTCTCCTTCCCTTTTTTCCCCCTCTGGATTAACTAGAAAACCACCAAAATTGTTTTCATTTTCAGTTTCCTTTTCACATCTTAAGAAATAACTCCTATTCTACCTCACATCAAACACTGACATTGAGAAAGCCAAAACCATTACCTGTTCCTCTTTTAGTTCCCTCCACACATCTGAAACATCCAGATCCATTGACTTGTAAGTAACAGATGTTGCCTTTATTTTCTCACTCCACGACCCAGCTTGTTTGATCTCCTCCTCTCTGAGGAAGAAAGCGTAACTCTCAGACCATGAAAAATCTCTGGACATCTGTTTCTGCCTGTTTTCTTACTTGGTAAAGAATCTTTTGAAAGATTTATAAAATATCTTATCAAAAAGATGACATTCTGGTGGACAGGGCTTATTTTTGTTACTGACAATTTGACATGTATAAGAAAAAATAAAATAATTTAAAAATGTAAATTACCACAAGATCATATTTTTCAAACATGAAAAGTACCCGTTAGCATCATGATAAATCTATCCTTACAGTTAGGTTGATGCCACTTCAGTAAATCCTGCATCTAAGAAACTTATTCTCTAATTTTACTTTCGAAACATGTTTTTGCAATGACTAAAATATGCTAAATCATTTGTGTTTAATTATTTTGAGAGTTTAGATGAATAATTGTATATTAAAAACAAAGCAAAACACACACACAAAAAACTTAGGTTTCCTATAAGGTTTAAGGGAAATTCAATCTAATTCTGATTTATTTTTCATATTTGTCCTCTGGCATTTTAGTTTTTATTGCAGAAATTTAAGGACTAACAATATTTATCATTATTACTGACCTGCAGTGATTCACATATATGTAGGTATAACATTTTAAAGCACTTCACAAATTAACTATTTTAATTTACAATCACAATTCAAGAAAGAATGTCTGTTATTCTTGGAAACATAGGTTTAGAAGGTATACTCAGTACTATTGTACATTCTTTATATACTTCCTAAATCTTTTCTAAGCACGAGATACATTTAATATTGTTTATTTTGTAAAATCAACCAGAAAACATTTAAAAAATACAATCTACTGTGCAATAAATGGAATGACAGGGAGACAAATAAAAGTTTTGAAATGTCATTCATACAATTCACTTTAGCAGTAATAACCTTTGTGAATTTATGGCAGCCAATATTTATCCTAATACATTTATTTGTTAGCAGTGAAGTTTTTGCAATACATTACTATAGATGACAAACTAGTAAATTTAATATACCAGCATGGAAAAAATCTTTTCTTCATTTACTACAGAAGAATAAGGAAGTGATTCTAAAGCAGCACTTCATCAAGAGCATATTACCTTTTTATCAAAGCAAGACTACTTTGTTCATCTCTATTAAGAAAGAGTTCAGATATGCACATGATAACTATTGGGTTTTTTATAGTTCTTTTCAGCCTCTTTTAAATTACAAGATGAACAAGACACTTCTTATTTGTGAAAAGGTATAATTATGGGTTCAAACTGAGCTTTGATATGTTTTTCATAGATATGTTTTATAGCACATTTTTTCACAATTTATGATAGTTTTAAAGAGGACCATATCCCTATAGAATATACAGATACAAATAAAGCACCTTTACTGAGCAAATTCACATTAAAATGCAAATACAAAAACTTTGTATTTGTGGCTTGAAGAACACTGATACATTCATATAACTTTTTAATCATATAATCAGCTATTTACAGGGGTTTTTTTTGTTTGTTTGTATTACTAGCAGTAGGTCATTATGGACTAGCAGACAAATTTGTTAGCTTACATTAGTTACTCTTGAAAGCATTATTAGAAGGATGGATAAATAAATGGGTCTTTGAATGGATGAATCACTAAATGTGTGGATTGGTGAATAGAAAGATAAATGACATAGTAACTTACTAGGTTTTAGTGAAAACTAGTGGGAAATACTCAAAGTATTTTTTAAGCTTAGAGTATATATGACACTTTTTTTCTAAGAATTGTGCATCACTGATTTTTACTACTATTATAAAAACAGTCAAGGATATATAATATTTTAGAAATTTTAATCATATAATTAAGAAAATAGCTTTGTTATAAAAGAAAAAAACACTTGGGCAGAAAAAGAGTATGACAACAAATCTAATTCTACAAAGTCTTTCTGTGTGTTAATTCTGAGAATTGGTCTGATTAATTTGAGTTCCCTTAAAATTAGTCTTGAGAAAAGATTCCAATGTAAGTGTTTTCTTTGGTACATGACCTTAGCAAAATGTCTGTACAAGAGCAAGACACTGAGATAAGAAAAAACAGAAGCCAGTAAATGGGCTGTAATTGAACAAGTTTCTTCTGTAGAAAACTGGAGTTTAATCCTGCTGTGAACTCTGCTACCAGTGTAGAGAACACAATTTCCAGAACTAGACTGTCAAATAGCAAACATGTTGACAAAGCTACCATTGATCTTGTTGTGTAATGGCTGAGAGCTTGTTCTAAGAGGAAACATCCCTCACCTAGCACTTGAAGTTTTCACTTTTGTGGAGCAAACAGCAGTAGCCAGAGAGAATCTTTATACAAAGTTGTGAGTGCTGTGAGTTGGGACCTGAACAGGAATGCATTAAATTATTGTGTAATATGGGGATCTCAGTGGGGAATGTATAGCAAAGTTACATCATACTTCTTACTCATTTGGAAATTACATACAAAAAGGATCCTTTAATTGAGTGAATGCTTATTAAATATTTACCATGTTCCTTCTCAGCTTAGTGAAGCTCTGAAAGAACAATATTGAGCAAGAGCAGATGTGGTTCCTGACTCATTGAGATAACAGTCTAGTGGGCAAGATAAACAGAAACAGAATTTCTTAAGAAAATACCATTTTATAACTGTGGTAAGTAATAAGAAGAAGTGCATGGTGTTATAAGAGCATATGTGTTCTTAATAAGTGGAAGTTTGTGCTAGTGTTGTTCAGCCATCAAATAAGTAAAATGTTACCAAAATGGAAAAATGTGAGTTGTTAAGTTCATCCGTGTTTTATTTTTTATAGCACATAATTATATTACATTTCTTGATTCTATTAAAAAGTACTGTTTTCCCCATTCTAATGAAATCAAAGTTATTTATAAATTTCTGGTTGGTTATGAGGCCTTAACATGAACAGAGGTAACTGAGAAGGCCTAGCAAAAAAAAAAAAAAAAAAGCTGAGATATAGTTTTAATTTGCCGATATTTAAATTTATTCCCCAATCCATCAGCAAAAGACGGGAGACTTACTTACTGAATGTGTTTTTAAAAAACTTCTGATCAACCATTGGGTTGTTACCCATCAAAAACAATCCACGTGCAACTCTTAGAGTTCTAGTCTTAAAAATTCAAGGGAAAAAGAGAGTGAAAGAGACCTCAGTACTAGCACACTGTAAGTAACAGATGTTGCCTTTATTTTCTCACCTCACCACCCCATTGGTCGGTTGCCATAGAGTTAGGCCTGGCCAATCACTGAACAACCCACAACAACAACTGCTTAGATGGTGGATCTGTGTCCAGAGTGGCTAAAATATAATATCTATAATGTTCAGCTTTCAGGCCATAATTATAAAATATGTAAAGAAAGAAGGAAGCACAACTCACACAGAAAAAGGGACTACAGTATTAGTATTAACAGAAAAAGATTTCAATGTAACTACTATAAATATGTTCAAAGATCTAAAGAAAACCATATTTGAAGAATTAGTCAGTTAGAAGATAGGTCAATAAAAATTACCCAAAGAGGAAAAAATAAAAGAATTAGAAAAATAAGTGTGATTAGAAAAAACAGGGGAATTCTGTTATCACCCTGCACTTGTCAACTAATCAAGAAGATAAAACAAGTATCAATATATCCATGTGTAACTACAGATTCATAAAATATATTAAGCAAAATCAAAAATTAAGGATGAAAGAGACAACTCAACATTGATAGTTGGAAATTTGAATACACCTTTCAGGATTTTATACAAAACTGGAATGAAAATCAGCAAGTATATGGAAGTCTCAACTCTACACAATTTGACCTAGCTGAAATCTCAGTAACTCCACTCAATTGCATAATACATAATATTTCCAATTGCACATCTAAAATTTTTCAAGATATTCAAGAAAGACCATATACTCAAACAAGCTGTAATATATTTAAAAGAATGGAAATCACATACAATATTTTTAAATAAAATAAATTTAATAAGAAATTAGCAACTAAAAATAATAAATTTATAAATACAGAAATTGACCAAATAAAATATTACAAGAGACATCAGAAGATATTTTGAGCTAAATTAAAGAAAATAAAAACATATTCATGCTGATAAAGTACAGTTTAAAAAGTTCTTAAATAAAATTTTTATATCAAACACACATGACCCTAGCTAGCTGGCTTCATGAATAGAGCGTCTGCTCAGCATATAGACATGCTGGGTTTGATTCCTAGTCAGGACACATAAGAGATGGACCATCTGCTTCTTTTACCCTTCTTCTCTCTTTTGCTCCCTCTTCCAGCTAGTGGTTCAATTGATTTATGCATTGGCCCCAAGCACTGAGGATAGCTTGGTTGCTCCAAGAGTCCATCTCAAGCACTAAAAATAGCTTTGTTGATTTGAGCATCAGTCCCAGACAGTGGCTTCCAGATGGATCCCAGTTGGGGCACATGTGAGAGTCTGACTCACTGTCTCCCTCTTTTCACTTAAGATAAACAAAACAAACAAACAAACAAAAAACACATGTACTCATATTAAAAAAAAATAATCTAAAATTAATTGCTTAAGATTCCAGCTTAATAAATCAAGAAAAGAAGAAAAATCTATATACCTAAATCAAGAAGGAGAAAAATAATAAATAGTAGAGTAAAAATCATTAATGTAGAAAACAGAAAAATAAAGAAAATAAAAAAAACAAAATAGAAACAAAATACACTAACTCTGCACTAAACTGAAAAAAAAAAATAATAGAGAGCACAAATTACATAAGTGAGGCTGAAAAAGACGCCATTTCTATTCACAACAGAAATTAAAATTATTATAATGAAATATTTAGAACAAACTAATAGCAACCATATTATGCAAATTATATTAAATGGGAGAATATCTATAAAAACATAAATTACCAAAACTTTATTAAAAGGAAATAGAAAACATTACAATATTCCCCATATATAAAATGCTCCTTAATTTTGGGGCCCGAAATTTGAAGAAGAATGTATTATATAAAGTTATTAAACTCAGTTTTTATTCATCATAAAATTCATACAACTCCTCATCACTGTCACAACTCCCATCCATTAGCTTGTCCTCATCTGTGCTTGATGATGATTCACTGTCTTCAATAATTAGCTCAAAAACAAGTGTGAAAAAGTGGGAAATGCAACTAAAAAAATCTACAACTACTGTATAAAATGCAGCCAGTTTTTAGAATCCAATTTTTTTGAAAAAGGGTGCATCTTATACATGGGGAAATATGGTAATAGCCCTAAACCCAATAAAGAAATATAGTTAATAAAATTCCCACAAAGGAAACGCTGGACTCAGGTGACTACATTGAATAATTAATTCCTAAGGAAGAACAAAGTCAGATGATCAGCAGATAAACACAGTCAAATTCCTTCCCAGAAATATTCACAGGCTGGCAAAACTTGTGAAAGTTTTAATTATATATTTAAAGCACTTTTTCTTAAGGTTAATTTCTAAATATAATCTATTTTTACTTTAATATGTAAATGGTAAGGCACAGGTCAAAATAAAAATGAAATGCATTAAATGAAGGATCTATACATATTATTGTTAATATCTTGGTCTAAATTTTCAAGGGTATATTTATAAGTGCAAACTAAAACTTTTAAATAAAAGGTGTGATTATTTTTTAAATAATAATCAGAATATATGTCTTCTGATGGCATATTAATTTTATGTTTCAGAATTACATGACATCTTTATCCCATAATTGCTCATCTTAAGAAAGTAATCAAATCACCAATAGACGTGAATACATAATTGTTTGTTATTCAAGAAAAGAAAAAAACTGAAAGACACAAAAAATTATTTTCCTGCTTGGTATTAATTTCAAAACTCTAATTAAATAACACCTGAAAACTCTAAATTAATGACAGATAACTTTAGCATTTACAAGCAGCTGATGGGTGAATATCAGTATAAATTGAAATTATAATGTTAAATAAAAGGTATGAAGACACATTATTATAATAAAAATGAATTGTCAAAATACATTTTAAATAATTTTTTATGTATTTTGTCATTTTTTCATTCTATCACATATATTTATCCTTTGCTTTCATTAAGTGTTATGAAATATCCAAAAATATCTTCAAGATATTTTACTATTAGATGATTAATGGTAAGATTTAATTAAAATTATTTCTTAGAGAAAATAACTTTTTATTTCTTTTTTTTTTTTTTTTTGTATTTTTCTGAAGCTGGAAACGGGGAGAGACAGTCAGACAGACTCCCGCATGCGCCCGATCGAGATCCACCCAGCACGCCCACCAGGGGCGACACTCTGCCCACCAGGGGTCGATGCTCTGCCCCTCCAGGGCGTTGCTCTGCCGCAACCAGAGCCACTCTAGCACCTGGGGCAGAGGCCAAGGAGCCATCCCCAGCGCCCGGGCCATCTTTGCTCCAATGGAGCTTTGGCTACGGGAGTGAAGAGAGAGACAGAGAGGAAGGAGGGGGGGTGGAGAAGCAAATGGGCGCTTCTCCTATGTGCCCTGGCCGGGAATCAAACCCGGGTCCCCCCGCACGCCAGGCCGACGCTCTACCACTGAGTCAACCGGCCAGGGCCATAACTTTTTATTTCTTATCTTTTAATTTGTATTGCAGAATTCAATAACGAGTTATATTAAATTTTGCCTTACCAACTTGAAAAAACTAAAAAGAGAACAAATATTGCTCTGTGATTACTACAATATATAGAGTCATTTTAAAAAGATATACTGGCTCTTTTTTTTTTTTTTTTTTTGTATTTTTCTGAAGCTGGAAACGGGGAGGCAGTCAGACAGACTCCCACATGCGCCCTACCGGGATCCACCCGGCACGCCCACCAGGGGGTGATGCTCTGCCCATCCAGGGCATTGCTCTGTCATGACCAGAGCCACTCTAGCGCCTGAGGCAGAGGCCAAGGAGCCATCCCCAGCACCCGGGCCATCTTTTGCTCCAATGGAGCCTTGGCTGCAGGAGGGGAAAAGAGAGACAGAGAGGAAGGAGAGGGGGAGGGGCGGAGAAGTAGATGGTGCTCCTCTCCTGTGTGCCCTGGCCTGGAATTGAACCTGTGATTTCCGCACGCCAGGCTGACGCTCTACCACTGAGCCAACCGGCCAGGGCCAATATTGGCTCTTTAAAAAGAAATAATAGGGTAGAGATGATGTCAGAGTAATGACGGGGTAGGAAGCAATACCGATAAATCTCCCCCAAAACTCAACAAGATCTTCAACCAGAAACAGAAAACCCCATCCTTGGAACCTTCAGATGTTTCGCAACACACCCGAAGGTATGGTCGAGCGAAAGATTGGCTAGATATATGGTCAAACCCCGGGGGAAATAGAGAGTAAGAAATGCTCCGCCTTCCTCACTAACCTAAACAGGGTGGCTTTCACTGGGAACTGAGAATATAAAAACTAAGGTGGGCAAAGGGAGTGAATAGATCCAGGCCGCGATACAAACAGCCAAACCAGGCTGTGGCACGGAGATCCAAGCCGCCGAGGAAAAACCCGGGCAATTCCAGCTAACACGCGTGCCAAACCCAGACGAAGAAAAACAAGTGGGGCAGCCATTTTCCCCATCTCCTGGTTGGCGCGCGTGGATAGTGGGCAAGAGATTCCTACGAACACCTCAGGGGTGGGCGCCACCCGTGCTAACCCACAGAGAGGCAGAATCAGAGGCCTTTGTGTGGGCCGAAAGCAGAATTTCCAAAGAGCCCCAGCGCCCTGAGGGGGCCCCGCACGGGGAGGGAGCTAGAGCCAATTCCAATGCTGGAACTTTTCTTGGAGTGAGAGGCGGCTGGCCTGATATCCTGGTCAGCACGCACGGAGAGTGGCCAGGAGATTCCTCTGATCACCTCAGAGGTGGGTGCCCGTGTTATCCCACAGAGAGGCAGAGTCAGGGGACTGTGTGTGGGCCAAAAGCGGAATCTCCGAACCGCCCCAGTGCCCTGAAAAAGCCACACACAGGAACGGAGCTAGAGCCATTTCCAACACTGGAACTTTTCTGTGCAGGCGGAGGGCTTTCTCAGAGTGAGAGACAGCTGGCCTGATATCCAGGTTGGCGCGCACGGAGAGTGGGCAAGAGATTCCTCCGAACACCTCAGGGATGGGCGCCCGTGTTTTCCCACAGAGAGGCAGAGGCAGAGGCCTGTGAGCAGGCCAGGAGCGGAATGTCCGAACTGCCCCAGCACCCTGAGGGGGCCGCACACGGGAAGGGAGCGAGAGCCAATTCCAACGCTGGAACTTCTCCGTGCGGGCAGAGGTTTCACTCAAAGTGTGATACAGCTGGTCTGATATCCTAGTCGGCGCACACGGAGAGTGCGCAAGAGATTCCTCCGAACACCTCAGGAGTGGGCACCCGTGTTATCCCACAGAGGGGCAGAGTTAGAAGTCTTTGTGTGGGCGGAAGCCCCGCCTGATTATGCTAGCAGCCCTGACTGACTGAGCCCTACTCAGAGCCCTGTGCTGAGTGGGAATAGAGTAGGGAGTTGCCAACTCTTTGAGCCTCTTACTATACAGGCAGAGGCAGCAGCAAACCCATAGCTGGATTATCAGGCTTCTAATTGAGGAAGGAAAGACTAGGAGAGAGGCTCCAGGAACACAGACCCTCTCACTGTCAGAGCCTATAAATGCTAATGAGCCTCGACTACCAACAAGACTGAAGCCCAATACATGACAACGCCATAGAGAATTATCAACTGCAAACCTCTACCAGAGTGTGCATCAGGGGCAGAATTCGGGGTACAAAGTCACCAACCAGGAAGAGAGACAAAAAAGAAAAAGCAAGACGATAACCTCTCAAAATCAAGAATAATCCACAGACTTTATAACCTATCCCGTTTTATTATATTGTTCGTCTGTGTCTCTTATCTTCATTCTTGATTTTTTTTATTTTTATTTTTTTCCTCTTCCAATTTGGTCGTTTAATTCTCTGCCAGTCTTACTCTCTCCTCTCTTTGAACTACACTACCCATAAGTGTTACATCCCCATTATCTTTTCTTTCCTCTTCCTTTCTCTCTATGAGGGTTGCACTCCAAAACCCTTAACTGTCTCTCTCTCTCTCCTCCTCTTTCTTTTTTCTTCTTTTAGTGGTTCCATCTTTTCTCTCTCTCTCTCTCTCTCTTCTCCCTCTATATTAGTCTCTTCTTTTCTCCTTTACGTCTTCTCTCATTCAAACCTCAATAATGAACAAAATAACTTATCTGGGACTCAAACTTATGTTTGTGGCATTTTGGGGTTTTTTTACTTCACCTTTTTAACACACTAGCAGTGCTCCCATCCCTGGCTCTTCATTTTATCTAGTTCATGTTCCACTAAATACAATAGTAATTTCTTAATTCCCCCCCCCTTTTCCTGTTTCCCTCATTTCTCTCATCATAACTCTTAGTCAGCCAACACCTAAAAGCAAATCATTTTATTCTTGACCCAAAGTTTTTCCTTATTTGCTTTCTGTGGGTCTATACCACCCCCCTTTTATATATATATATATATTTTTTTTTTCTTTTTATTTTTTTCTTTTTCCTTTACCCCTTTATTACTTCTCCCCAATTCAGGCCCTCCATTACAGCTATTGTTTGTTCTATTTAGTATAATATAATTCACAGTTCACCACAAGATTTTCTCAAGAAAGAGGGCAGAGGAGAGGAGAGGAAAAAAGTAGGGGAAGGAATAATTCCCTTTTTTCTCAAGCTTTTATTTTATTATATTTTTTTTATTTAATGATTAATTTTTAAAAAAAACATCAATTTTTTATTTATTTTTTTTAACTTTTTATTCTTTATTAAATCTCATTAATACTATCAACAAAACCACCCTCAGATGCCATTAAAGAAGAGAAAATCAAATATCATGGATACAAAAGAGAGGTAACACAGATAGA
The DNA here is from genome assembly GCF_036850995.1 of Saccopteryx leptura. NCBI lineage: Eukaryota > Metazoa > Chordata > Mammalia > Chiroptera > Emballonuridae > Saccopteryx > Saccopteryx leptura. The sequence continues at coordinate 68,412,152 of NC_089506.1, read as the reverse complement.
TGAGGAAAAATCTATGGAGAAAAAATTTAAAATATTGGAAATCTTGGAGTTAAACAACAGAGAATTTAAAATAGAAATCCTAAAAATACTCAGAGATATACAAGAAAACACAGAAAGGCAATTTAGGGAGCTCAGAAAACAACTCAATGAACACAAAGAGTATATCTCCAAGGAAATTGAAACTATAAAAACAAATCAAACAGAGATGAAAAACTCAATTCATGAGCTGAAAAACAAAGTAACAAGCTTAGCTAATAGAACAGGCCAGATAGAAGAGAGGATTAGTGAAATAGAAGACAAGCAACTTGAGGCACAACAGAGAGAAGGAGAAAGAGACTCAAAAATTAAAAAAATGAGATAGCCCTACAGGAATTATCTGACTCCATCAAAAAGAATAACATAAGAATAATAGGTATATCAGAGGGCAAAGAGAGAGAAAATGGAATGGAGAACATACTCAAACAAATAATAGACGAGAACTTCCCAAGCCTGTGGAAAGAACTAAAGCCTCAAATTCTAGAAGCAAACAGAACTCCAAGTTTTCTGAACCTCAACAAACCTACTTGAAGGCACGTCATAATGAAATTGGCACAAACCAACTGTAAAGAAAAAATTCTCAAGGCAGCCAGGGAAAAGAAGAATACAACATATAAAGGAAGGCCCATTAGATTATCATCAGATTTCTCAGCAGAAACTCTACAAGCTAGAAGAGAGTGGACCCCAATATTTAAAGTCCTGAAAGAGAGGAACTTTCAGCCACGAATACTATACCCATCAAAGCTATCCTTCAAATATGAAGGAGAAATAAAACATTCACAGATACAGAAAAGATGAGGGAATTTATCACCAGAAAACCCCCACTCCAGGAATTACTAAAGGGGGTTCTCCAATCAGATCCAAAAAAAAAACAAAAACAAAAAAAACAAAAAACAAAGCCACAAGTAAAAGCTCCAAGAAAAACACAATAATACCAAATTTAAACTTTGACAACAAAAAGAAAGGGGGGGAGAGGATGGAGATTGACAGCAGCAAAGGGCGATGGAGTGCAAAAGTACTCACAAAATAGTGCACTACAATGAACAGGGTAGGAACACTTTTCTTTACTTAATGGTAACCACCATTGAAAAAACCACCACAGAAGCACACGATTTAAAAAAGATAGCAACAGAGGAAAGATGTATGGAACACAACCAAATAAAAACAAAAGATAGAAAAACGAAAGAGAAGGATCAAACAAGACAAAAAGCTAACAGAAAGCAATCTATAAAATGGCAATAGGGAACTCACAAGTGTCAATAATTACACTAAATGTAAACGGATTAAACTCACCAATAAAAAGGCACAGAGTAGCAGAATGGATTAAAAAAGAAAATCCAACTGTATGCGGCCTACAAGAAACTCATTTAAGTAACAAGGATAAAAACAAATTCAAAGTGAAAGGCTGGAAAACAATACTCCAAGCAAATAACATCCAAAAAAAAAGCAGGCGTAGTAATACTCATATCTGATAATGCTGACTACAAGACAACAAATGTACTCAGAGACAAAAAAGGCCATTTCATAATGGCTAAGGGGACACTGAATCAAGAAGACATAACAATTCTTAATATATATGCACCAAACCAAGGAGCACCAAAATATATAAGACAGCTACTTATTGACCTTAAAACAAAAACTGACAAAAATACAATCATACTTGGAAACCCTAATACACCGCTGACAGCTCTAGATCGGTCATCCAAACAGAGAATCAACAAAGATATAGTGGCCTTAAACAAAACACTAGAGCACCTGGATATGATAGACATCTACAGGACATTTCATCCCAAAGTGACAGAGTATACATTTTTCAACAATGTACATGGATTGTTCTCAAGAATTGACGATATGTTGGGCCACAAAAACAACATCAGCAAATTCAGAAAAATCAAAGTTTTACCAAGCATATTTTCTGATCATAAAGCCTTGAAACTAGAATTCAACTGCAAAGAAGAGGAAAAAAATCCCACAAAAATGTGGAAACTAAACAATATACTTTTAAAGAATGAATGGGTCAAGGAAGAAATAAGTGCAGAGATCAAAAGATATATACAGAGTAATGAAAATGACAATACGACATATCAGAATCTATGGGATGCAGCAAAAACAGTGATAAGAGGGATGTTCATATCACTTCAGGCATATATGAACAAACAAGAGAGAGCCCAAGTGAACCACTTAACTTCACACCTTAAGGAACTAGAAAAAGAACAAAGAAAACCCAAAACCAGCTGAAGAAAGGAGATAATAAAAATCAGAGCAGAAATAAATGAAATAGAGAACAGAAAATCTATAGAAAAAATTAATAGAACAAGGAGCTGGTTCTTTGAATAGATCAACAAAATTGACAAACCCTTGGCAAGACTTACCAAGGAAAAAAGAGAAAGAACTCATATAAACAAAATCCAAAATGAAAGAGGAGAAATCACCACGGACATCGTAGATATACAAAGAATTATTGTAGAATACTATGAAAAACTCTATGCTACTAAATTCAACAACCTAGAAGAAATGGATAAATTCTTAGAACAATACAATCTTCCTAGACTGAATCAAGAAGAAGCAGAAAGCATAAACAGACCTATTGGTAGAGAAGAAATAGAAAAAACCATTAAAAACTTCCCCAAAAATAAAAGTCCAGGCCCTGACGGCTATACCAGCGAATTTTATCAAACATTCAAAGAAGACTTGGTTCCTATTCTACTGAAAGTCTTCCAAAATGTTGAAGAAGAAGCAATACTTCCAAACACATTTTATGAGGCAAACATAAACCTCAAACCAAAACCAGTGAAGGATGGCACAAAAAAAGAAAACTACAGACCAATATCTCTAATGAATACAGATGCTAAAATACTAAACAAAATACTAGCAAATCGAATACAACAACATATTAAAAAAATAATACATCATGATCAAGTGGGATTCATCCCAGAATCTCAAGGATGGTTCAACATACGTAAAACGGTTAATGTAATACACCATATCAACAAAACAAAGAACAAGAACCACATGATCTTATCAATAGATGCAGAAAAGGCTTTTGATAAAATACAACACAATTTTATGCTTAAGACTCTCAACAAAATGGGTATAGAAGGAAAATATCTCAACATGATAAAGGCCATATATGATAAACCATCAGCTAACATCATATTAAATGGCACTAAACTGAAGGCTTTTCCCCTTAAATCAGGAATAAGACAGGGTTGTCCACTCTCTCCACTCTTATTTAATGTGGTACTAGAGGTTCTAGCCACAGCAATCAGACAAGATAGAGAAATAAAAGGCATCCGTATCGGAAAAGAAGAAATAAAGGTATTACTTTTAGCAGATGATATGATCCTATACATTGAAAACCCCAAAGAATCCACAAAAAGACTACTAGAAACAATAAGCCAATACAGTAAGGTCGCAGGATACAAAATTTACATACAGAAGTCAATAGCCTTTCTATATGCCAACAATGAAACATTTGAGAATGAACTCAAAAGAATAATCCCCTTCACGATTGCAACAAAAAAAATAAAATACCTAGGAATAAACATAACTAAGAATGTAAAGGACATATACAATGAAAACTATAAACCATTGTTAAGGGAAATCGAAAAAGATATTATGAGATGGAAGAATATTCCTTGTTCTTGGTTAGGTAGAATAAATATAATCAAGATGGCCATATTACCCAAAGCAATATACAAATTTAATGCAATTCCCATCAAAATTCCAATGACATTTTTTAAAGAAATGGAGCAAAAAATCATCAGATTTATATGGAACTATAAAAAGTCCCAAATGGCCAAAGCAATCCTAAAGAAAAAGAATAAAGCTGGGAGCATTACAATACCTAACTTCAAACTATATTATGGGGCCACAACAATCAAAACAGCATGGTATTGTCAGAAAAATAGACACTCAGACCAATGGAATAGAATAGAAAGCCCAGATATAAACCCTCATATATATAGTCAAATAATTTTTGATAAAGGGGCCAACAACACACAATGGAGAAAAGAAAGCCTCTTCAATAAATGGTGCTGGGAAAACTGGAAAGCCACATGCAAAAGAATGAAACTGGACTACAGTTTGTCCCCCTGTACTAAAATTAACTCAAAATGGATCAAAGATCTAAACATAAGACCTGAAACAATAAAGTACATAGAAGAAGACATAGGCACTAAACTCATGGACCTGGGCTTTAAAGAGCATTTTAAGAATTTGACTCCACAGGCAAGAGAAGTGAAGGCAAAAATTAATGAATGGGACTACATCAGACTAAGAAGTTTTTGCTCAGCAAGAGAAACTGATAACAAGATAAACAGACAGCCAACTAATTGGGAAATGATATTTTTAAACAACAGCTCAGATAAGGGTCTAATATCCAAAATATACAAAGAACTCATAAAACTCAACAACAAACAAACAAACAATCCAATAAAAAAATGGGAAGAGGATATGAACAGACACTTCTCCCAGGAAGAAATACAAATGGCCAACAGATATATGAAAAGATGCTCATCTTCTTTAGATATTAGAAAAATGCAAATCAAAACTGCAATGAGATACCACCTCACCCGTGTTAGATTAGCTATTATTAACAAGACAGGTAATAGCAAATGTTGGTGAGGTTGTGGAGAAAAAGAAACCCTCATCCACTGTTGGTAGGAATGTAAAGTAGTACAACCATTATGGAAGAAAGTATGGTGGTTCCTCAAAAAACTGCAAATAGAACTACCTTATGACCCAGCAATCCCTCTACTGGGTATATACCCCAAAAACTCAGAAACTTGGATTCGTAAAGACACATGCAGCCCCATGTTCATTGCAGCATTGTTCACAGTGGCCAGGACATGGAAACAACCAAAAAGCCCGTCAATATATGACTGGATAAAGAAGATGTGGCACATATACACTATGGAATACTACTCAGCCATAAGAAATGATGACATCGGATCATTTATAGCAAAATGGTGGGATCTTGATAACATTATACGGAGTGAAATAAGTAAATCAGAAAAAACCAGGAACTGCATTATTCCATACGTAGATGGGATATAAAAGTGAGACCAAGAGACATTGATAAGAGTGTGGTGGTTACGGGGGGAGGGGGGAGAGGGAGAGGGAAAGGGGGAGAGGGACGGGCACAAAGAAAACAAGATAGAAGGTGACAGAGGACAATCTGACTTTGGGCGATGGGTATGCAACGTAATTGAACGACAAGATGACCTGGACATGTATCTTTGAATATATGTATCTTGATTTACTGATGTCACCCCATTAAAAATAAATAAATAAAATTATTAAATAAATAAATAAATAAATAAAAAAGAAATAATATTGAGTAACAGACATGAATATTCTTTTGTCTCTTTTCATAAAATTTAACATGATACTGTTCAGTAAACAGAGTAAGTACCAGTGCAATTTTTAAACATAAATGCACTTAATGCACATTAATGAAGCACAGCAGAAAAGGCAGTGATATTGCTGTTTTTTTCAATCTTATTTAAATTTTTCAATTTTAAAATGTTAAATATTTAATTCTTATTATTTAGAGAAGATACATAGTTACTGGACTTTGTCTACCTTTTACAGTTCAATTAACAGTTAAAGGACACAGATGGAAAAAGATCCTTGAAGTATTAGATATCTGCTTATACTTCAAATAAAATTAAATTATTTGCTAAACCTTGAAGTGAGCTGCACTGAGAATTAGAATATTTAAACCCATTCTCAATTGTACAACCATTGTTAGGTCCTTGCATTCACTTCTTTTAGTACAAAATGATTAATAATGAGAAATTAGTCATTGTTGGGAAATAATGTTATAAGTGGCCTCTTTGTCTCTTGGAAAAAAATATTAATGTTTTCAAATGTTTCTCTTGAATATTTTTTGTTCAATTTTATCCATAGTGATAGGTTTTGAAGACTTTAGACAATGCATTCACTTTAAAAGGGAAAGAAATGAATACCTGGATTATTATACTAGATAAATTTAAATGAATAGACAACCAAATAATATAATTTATGTGTTTCTTCTGTAAAATGGTGACTCACCACACCTGATACTTTATATACTTCTGTTGTTTGTAAAAATGCATAATTTGTATATGTTCTCATTTTGATTCATTTTAGAAATGTAATTCTATTGTGGAAGTACAAATATTTTATTAAAAGGTTCAATTCAAAAATGCTAATATGTTAAGACTAGACTATAAGACTGCTGCATATAGTATAGAGAGCTGAAATATATTATCTTTTTAAATTTCTATCATAATGTAAGGTAAACGTAATCATAATAAAAGATAAACAAAATCTTTTAATTCCAGTTCTTAATGTATTATTTTATTATTTATTTATTTATTTTAAGAGGAAGAGAAAGAGAGAAGTATCAACTTGTCACTTGACTTTAGATGTGCATTCATTGATTGCTTCTCATTAAGTGCCTTCACCAAGGATCAAATGGGTGACCTTGGGCTCCAGCTGGTAATTTCTTGAACATTATTTGTGCCTCTGTGATTTTCAAGAATATGTATGTGGAAATAATAAATTTAATTTTGACTCCAATTTGAGGAAAACTAGAGGCTGCACATTTACCAAGTTATTGTAGCTACTCAGATACTGTTATTACTTGGTCATTATTTCACACACAAGTTGAACAGTAGTATTCCCTAATGGGAGAAAATACAAAATATATTCTTTACTTTGTATTTTCCTTGAAAGATGTCATATATGAATTCATTCATTACCTAAATTACTATCTTTGGTATATTTTTTCTACAAGCTTATAACTATTTTTACAGGAATACATTCCCCATAAAAAACCTTTGTTTAGCCTGACCAGGTGATGGCACAGTGGATAGAGCGTTGGACTGGTATGCAGAGAACTCAGGTTCGAGACCCAGAGGTAGCCAGCTTGAGTGCGGGTTCATGTGGTTTGAGCAAAGCTCACCAGCTGGGACCCAAGGTCTCTGGCTTGAGCAATGGATTACTCCGTCTGCTGCAGCCCCAGGGTCAAGGCACATGAGAAAGCAATCAATGAACAACTAAGGTGTTGCAATGAAAAACTAATGCTTGATGCTTCTCATCTCTCTCTGTTCTTGTCTGTCTGTCCCTATCTATCTCTCTCTGTCTCTGTAAAAACAAAACAAAACAAAACAAAAACCTTTGTTTAAAGGGAAAAAAATGTCTTTTATTGATGGGACATATGTGAAGAAAAAGAAGGAAGTAAACTAAAATTTTTATTGAGCATCTACTGGAAGTACATCTCATGAATCTTGCAAATCAATCATATAAAAACTTATTTCTATTTTACAAATAATACAATTGAAAAAGAAGTTAAGACATATCTTAAGATCTATCTTAAACATATCATAGATTAAAATTAATTAAAATAGAGTTCTGATACAAATCTCTCAGTTCTTCTGACCATGCTGCTTTTATTTGAACATGTAGAAAATATTCATAAATTCTAAATACTTAATATTATTTTAAATTTATAATTCAGTTCAATTTTTAATTTTTTGAGGAATCTTCATACTGTTTTCCACAGTGCTTGCACCAGTCTGCATTCCCACCAGCAGTGCAGGAGGGTTCCCTTTTCTCCACATCCTCACCAGCACTTACTCTGTGTTGTTTTGTTGATGAGAGCCATTCTGACTGGTGTGAGGTGATATCTCATTGTGGTTTTAATTTGCATTTCTCTAATGATTAGTGATCCCAGCTATCCCACTTTTAGGAATATACCCCAAGAACACCGTAGCACTGTTCCAAAAGGAGAAATGCACCCCCATGTTTATGGCAGCATTGTTCACAATAGCAAAGATCTGGAAACAGTCCAAGTGTCCGTTAGTGGATGAATGGATTAAAAAGCTTTAGTACATTTATACTATGGAATACTACTCAGCCATAAGAAACGATGACATTGGATCATTTACAACAACATGGATGGACCTTGATAACATTACACTGAGTGAAATAAGTAAATCAGAAAAAACTAAGAATTTTTTTTTTTTTTTTTACAGAGACAGAGAGTGAGTCAGAGAGAGGGATAGACAGGGACAGACAGACAGGAACGGACAGAGATGAGAAGCATTAATCATTAGTTTTTCACTGCGCGTTGCAACACCTTAGTTGTTTATTGATTGCTTTCTCATATGTGCCTTGACTGCGGGCCTTCAGCAGACCGAGTAACCCCTTGCTGGAGCCAGCAACCTTGGGTTCAAGCTGGTGGGCTTTTTGCTCAAACCAGATGAGCCCGCGCTCAAGCTGGCGACCTCGGGGTCTTGAACCTGGGTCCTTGGCATCCCAGTCCAACACTCTATCCACTGCGCCACTGCCTGGTCAGGCAAAACTAAGAATTATATGACTCCATATATAAGTGGTACATAAAAATGAGACTCAGAGACATGGACAATAAGGTGGTGGTTATGGGGGGAGGTGGGTAGGGACACAAAGAAAACCAGATAGAAAGTGACGGAAGACAATTTGACTTTGGGTGATGGGTATGCAACATAAATATCAAAATAACCTGGAGATGTTTTCTCTGAACATATGTACCCTGATTTATCAATGTCACCCCATTAAAATTAATAATAAAAACATTTATAATTCAAAACAAATATCTTCTTTATGATATAGAAATGACTATATAAATTAGTAATTGGAATTGTTGTACAGTATTTGTAATGCAAGTGTTATATTTACCCTATATCAATACATTTTGTTATTTGATATGAATCTGATATTAGAATTAGAACACATATCCCTATCTTAAAATTAGAATATTTTCCTAATATTTCTTGTTACTAAAATGTTTTTATAAAAATCATTGTAAAGATTTTTTTCAGTCAGATTACATCATTAGTCAGAAGAGTTTTTAAATAAATAAAAAATTTAAAGAAATTTGAGAGTATATGCATGCTCCATTAATCCTAGAATATATTGAGCCTACTCTCAACAGCATAAATTAAAAGCTAGTGTAGTAAGAGAAACTTCCCAAAATCTTGATGTATATATTAACCTTAAATTGTATTTTTTGATGAGATAAAACATTATAATTTTCTAGTAAATTTATATTTTCCTATATTTTATAGTAGTTTGCATTATTTGTGCAAGTTATTGATGCATCTTGTTATAAAATCTTTGTTTATTTAAATCATTTTGAAGGGAAAACTGTCCTTCCCAAACAGTGACCTTAGGCTTGCCATGTGTCTTGCTTTGCCTGATGGAATGGAAACTTTTCACACAGTAGTTCGCCATTATTTCCCCTTTGACTTCAGAATAGCCAGTGTATTAGATGGGTTCTAGAGAGTGATTGCTTCTTTACTTTGGGTTCTGGATTGAAGATGATGCAGAGTTTATGCCAAATAATAAAAACACATGTAACAACAATTACATTTTAGTGGTTATAAAACCACTAAGAGTTGTTATTTTATAGTGGCATAACTTAGTTTAAGCTTATTATGAAATATTCATTTTCTATTTATTTGACAGCATTTACTCACATTTCTTTGGCTCTTTTTACTGATATAAAATAAAAACCTAATGTCCATCCTTAATTGTAAAGCAAGATAAGATTTACATATTTTCTTTAGATAATACACACAAAAATAGGTAAAAGCTAAAATATGCTTGCAGATATGATAATTCTGGTTATACTTAACTTTCTACTGAAATATAAGAGATAATGACATAGTGCCATTTACAACATGGATGGACCTTGATAACTTTACTGAGTGAAATAAGTAAATCAGAAAAAAGCCAAGAACTATATGATTTCACACATAGGTGGGATATAAAACAAACTCATGGACATAGATAAAAGTAAAGTGGTAACCAGGGTGAGGGGGGGGGGGAAGAAGGAGAGTGAAGGGTATAAAGAAGGACAAATATAAGGTGACAGAAAATGATTTGACTTTAGGTGATGGGTATACAACATATTCAATAGTTCAAATGCTATAGAAATGTTCACCTAAAACCTATGTACTGTACTTTTATCGATCAATGTCACCCTTTTAAATTTAATTTTCTAAATAAAATTTTAAAAAAATTGTAAGAGTACCTCATAAAAAAGAACTGACCACAAACAAACTTTATTATTCCCAATATGTCACTGAATTTTAGAAAATTAGTAGCTCCCCTTGATTACTGTAGTCTAATTTTAGAGCTCTGTCAGCAAACTCCTTTTGGCACTTTTGAGCTACAACTATAGCAATTCATTTATAACATTCCCCAAACAAATTTCAACTTCACAAACAGCTTGTGCTTGACTTTGCCTGTTGGTGATTTAAAATAGCTGGAATCCTAATGTAAGTTTATAATAAAATGTCTGACAAGACTCTAACATGGGAGTCTCCTAATAATTTTTGTAATGTTTTGACAGTCTTAAAAATATGCTTTAAAATAAGCTAGCAAATGCATTTTTCTTGAGCAAAATATCCCATCTGTTAAAAAGTGTTTCAAAATAGCAAAAGCGCTAATGACAGAGCAGGAATAAGCTAATGTGTGATTCTATTTTTTTAAATAAATGATCGCTTTGATGAGATAAATAATAATTGTAGACACCTTTGAAATATTCAGTTTATAAAATAACCTTTAAAGGTAACTGACTGAGGGAATTGTCAAAGTTGCCTCTACTGTGTAAAAACGTGTCCCGAATGCTCCATTTTAAGTATATTTAAAATGTTTTTAGTTTAAAGCACAAAGAAAAATTGAGTTTTACATTTTATGGGGAACTGAATGGGCTCTCTTTTGACAGCTATTATGAACCTTCACCATTTATCACTTCAGCTGAGGGAATTTTGTCAAGTCCCCTTACAAGTCACCTTTAAAGCTATTCTGCCAAGCTGATGAGCTGCACGTTGATTTGAGTTAGCTGTGTTAGCACAGATGATTTCAAGTCAGCTGGAGTCCCATGTTCTACTCTGAGATTTTCATCTATATAACTTCAAGAAGGTTAAAATTAATGCCTACCTTGTGTACATCTATGTTTCCAGTTTTCACAGTCATTTCACACAGTTCATTTCATATAATACATGTATACACCTTAGCTTCTCCTTTTCAAATATAACAAAACTGAAACCCTGAGAGTTTAAATAATCTATATGGTTAACACACATGAGAATTTTTTAGTGCAGATTCATTAGATGCCTTTCTTCTCTGCCTCCCTCCTTACTTAACTACCTCCTTCTTCCTTCCTTCCCTTTTATCCTCACTTTTTTTTACAGAAATACGTAATTTCTTTTTCTTATGATCTTGCTTTTGAAAGTTAGGGATTAAAAGGGTACCCATTATCATGAATGATAAAGTAGATGTATAAAATTGCTAATTAAAATTTATCTATTTTTAGCATTTAGAAAGTCTGTTTTATTCAGATTGGACATAGTTATTAAAAATCAAAACAAATATTTATTTTGTTTCAGGCTTCAAATTAGCTAACATATTCAGGGACAATCAGATATGAATCTTATAGTCTATCAGGTCATGTTAGCAAGATTAGCTTAAGAAACCTAAGTAAAAGCAAATATTGTATTTCCATTGGTGAGTTTATGGTGATTATTGATGTAACTGTTAACATGTTGATTAAATTGTTTTAAGATGGATTTAGCATGAAGTTAATGCATCTTCAGTTATAGGTTTTTTATTAAACCTCCCTTTTTTAGGTTAACAGTCATTTTTATACCTAATTTTTAAATTATGTGTTATTCTCCTTAAAAAGCAAATGTTTTAGGTTCCAAAAAATTTAGATAAGCTCTTAGTTATGCTCAATATTAACACAAATTAAAAAACTTCCCTGATAACTTCAAAATTTTTTAATGTGTGCCACTTTAACTCTTAAAATTATCAACAGTATTAAGATATTATTTTATTTAAGATTTTATTTATTAATATTTAGAGAGGGAGGAAAGAGAGAGAGGAGTAGGAAGGAACAGGATGCATCAAATCTTACAGGTGCCTTCACCAGGCAAGAGCAGGGTTTCGAACCAGCAACCTCAGCATTCCAGGTCAACACTTTATCCACTGTGTTACCACAAGTCAGACAAGACATTATTTTTAAAAGCAAGCAGAATAAATGGTGACCATGTAACTTACAATCCAAACCAGGTCACTTTTCAGAGATAGTATAAACCATGACTATCCCAGACAAACTGAATATACAGTTGTGTTGTTTAACACGTTACATTCTTATAAATGTATCTTTAGGTGATTTTATCCTTTTGTGAACATTATAGAGTATAATCACACAAACCTAGATGGTCTAGCCTACTATACCCCTATGTTATAAGTTATAGCCTATTCTTTCTAGGTTACAAATCAGTACAGCATGTTACTATACTGAATACACTAGGCTATTGAAATAAAAACAATGTAAGATTTTGTGCATCTAAGCATATTTAAAGAGAAAAAGTTTGGTAAAAATACAGTATAAAAGATAAAGTGCGGTGCATTTATAGAGGGCACTTACCATTAATGGAGCTAGTGGGACCGTTAAGTTGTTCTGGGTGAGTCAGTGAGTGAGAGGTGAGTACATGTGAAGACCTATAACATTGCTGTATATTACTATAGACTTTGTAAAGATTATACACTTAGGCTACACTAAATTTATTTTAATTTTTTTTGCTTTGTCAATAATAAATTAACCTTAGCTTACTGTTACTGACCCTTGTTAGGCACGAGCTGAAATTTGTTGCCAGCAGCTGCCAGTTTCAGTTAAGATTTCAAAATTAACTGACTCTAGCAAAATTACAATTTCAGTCAAGTGGTAAAAATAGCTAACTAGACATGAATCATGATAGTTTTGTTTCTAACCACATATTGGAAGGAACCTTCTATCCCTGAGCATAAAAGGGAACCACTGTGAGAACATCCTGCAGATTGATGGACAAGCCTACCTGTAAGCTAGCAACCTGTGCCAACCATTCCCCTATATAATCTCTCCCCTATCACTTCTTGGGGAGGTTGTTGTACTTAAGACATGACCTCCCACAGCTTAAACAAGCCTCAAGTAAATATTC